>NC_090939.1:548822755-550041701 GCF_040938575.1 Ambystoma mexicanum | reverse complement strand
TGATAAAAGAAAAGATCATGTTAGTATTGGTATGTTTTACCCTCATATTTAGTAGATTACAAACCAGTGTACTGTGCAATTTGCTCAGTTTCTGTCTTTGTTGCTAAAATCATTGGGTCTGTGGGAAAAAATATCCATGTTGGATTAAACAAAAAACTTTTTTTGTTATGCTACAGTCTATTTGTTTGTTTGTTTTCAGTGGTCAGTTGTTTCTGGCTAATGTTCTATATGTTGGCATGTTGCAGATTTATGGAGCAGTTAGATACCTGTTGACATATTGTAACTGTCTATTTTTGTTATAATGACGTAGTATTGATTTTTCTGTTTGGATATTGTAAAATCTTGGGGCAGTTAGAAACCAGTTGGCGTATTCTAACTGTTTATTTTTTTATATAATTTAGTGGTATTCATTTATCTGTTTAGCTGTTGTAGAATCTTGGAGCAGTTAGATACCTGTTGGCATATTCTAACTGTTTATTTTCTGTTATAATGAAGTGGTATTGATTTATCTGTTTTGTTATTGTAAAATCATGGGGCAGTTAGATACCAGTTGGCGTATTCTAACTGTCTATTTTTTTATATAATTTAGTGGTATTAATTTATCTGTTTAGTTGTTGTAGAATCTTGGGGCAGTTAGATAGCTGTTGGCATATTGTAACAGTTTATAGTTTTTTAATAGAAGTTTTGTTAATGTTTAAGTACAGTTTAGATGTACATTTTGGTTTTAAGAAGATTAAAAAAGCGTTTGTAAGATTTGCTGGTAATCTCTGCTTTAGAGCAATGGTACTATCATTACATTCGAACCATCCACGATTTATTTTAATATATGCAGTATAGTGACCTGCATTGGTTGTGGCTCCTGTGTGGTAGATTATACTTATTGTTGTGAAGGTTTTCTTACCAAGTGATACTTGACCATGTGTGAATCCAGTCAGCTTGCAGTTGTTTTTGGTACCATCAGCATTGTAACGTTGAAGCATTAGTATTACGTATTTGCTATGTGTTTGTATTAGTAAAATGGAGCGATTATCCGAATTGCAGGTAGTACATAATCTGCCATGATTTGCATTTTGTACAGGTTGCTAAAATGGAACGGATTCACAATTTGGTATTGATACATACACAAAGCGCTCATTGGGGATTTGTTCTTGTGTCACATTGTGGCAAAGAGTGCATGTATGTTTCCACATGTATTAAATCTGGAAGATTTCATTTATAGGTATGTTTTTGTTTTCCAGTACTTGTATTAAGTACATTAGAAATTCTTGTGGATCTTCCTGTGAGTTTATAGTGAATTTCACCATTCCAGCACAGTAGTTCAATGGTTGTCTTATTCCATAAACAATATACGTGTTGTCAGGATTGTTTGTTGCGTTTCTATGAAGTACTAACATTTGCAAACACAATTGGTCTGTACTTTGTAAGTAAATGTTGTCAACAATTGGTGGTAATTGAAATAGAATATTCATTGCTACATTTGCGTAGCAACTTACACCAATTATATTTGAAAGTTTAAATGGACCAGGTAGTTCTCTATCTGAGTGCTTTTTTTAGATTGTCTTCCTTCTTTGAAGAAGTACCTGGTTTACTTTCCCTAATAGTTTCTTTTTTGTTTGCGGTACTTGATGAAGTATTCATTTTTTTACTCTCTTTGGATGATTTGCAGTGACATCCTGTTGCATTTCTGTTTGATTTAGTTTTCTTTTACAATATTTTACTTTTTGTGGAACAGGATATGTTTTTAGATGGGGGGTGTATAGTGAACGAAGTCTATTGTATTCTAAAATGCAAGGAATATCAGAATTTACTTTACTTGCATCAAAGTTGATTAGAAATAGACCGCCAAGTGTACGTAAGCGTGATAGTGCTACGTAGCTCATGCCTTCTTTAAAGACTGTGTTACCAATGTCTATCAATGCTTTGTCTAGGGTAAGACCTTGTGATTTATGAATGGTGACTGCGTATGCAAGAGTTAGAGAAAATTGTTCTCTGCGTACATACATGTCTTTGAAGAG
Organism: Ambystoma mexicanum; assembly: GCF_040938575.1. Taxonomy (NCBI): domain Eukaryota; kingdom Metazoa; phylum Chordata; class Amphibia; order Caudata; family Ambystomatidae; genus Ambystoma; species Ambystoma mexicanum. The sequence continues at coordinate 550,039,686 of NC_090939.1, read as the reverse complement.
AAGGAATCGAGCTGTTGAACATCCTATCCTTTTCACTTCTGAAAGTTTGTCAAAGAGAATATTGACAAACTGAATGTTGTTGTCACGTGGGTATGTTTGAAAGCCAACAACTGTACCCAGTGCTCCATTAACTAGTCCTTGATCCACGTCAAGGTTACGTTTAAGCATTACTCTGCAATGTAAGGATAATTTTAATATTTTTTCCAATCCAGCTGTGTTGGAGATTTAATTTTCTAAACTATTTAGTATTGTTGTGGCTTGTTCACACATGGGTAGTGTCATACCATGTATGTCTAGTTTGTCTGTGGCGCTAATTTCAATTATTGGCTGCATTTCTTTTTTTAACATTGTTTCATTGAATTTGAAACAGCTTGCAAGAATTAGCATTAAGGCCATACAATTGACATTTTTGTGGGCTAATTGATCCATAACATCCGTAGCACATGCATTATCGCCATAAAGTGCATGAATGTGCCGGGTTTTCAATATTGCCTGTGCTTTTTGAGATAGTATACCAACTCTAATACTTTTTAAGATGTTGGCATAAGTGAGATCTGCAGATTGTTGCATGTTTTTTGTTAATTCTCTGTATTGGAATTGTTGCCAAAGGTTGACATTTCCTATGCTGCCAACCGTTTTAGAGTTTGTGTCCTAAGGTTTTAAAAATAGGCTCATCTTTCACTGGTGTCAATTGAAGAAGATCTCCGAAAACAATAAAGTGTTTTCCTCCAAAGAGCTCTTCGTAGTTTGTTTTGAGTAATTCTTGTAATCTGAGGTGAATCGAAGCCAACATTAGGTTGGAGACCATGCTCACTTCATCTATTAGTAGCATTTTCATTTGTTTTATTACTCTGCGTAGTTCCATTGCAGCTTCTGTAGAACGTTTGTAATAGTCTAATTTGTTTTGGTGTTCTACTGGCAGGAGTAGTAATCGGTGTAAAGTGACACCGACTATGTTGTAGGCAGCTAAACCTGTGGGGGCAGTGACAACAGCTGACAGTTTGTTGTTTGTCAATTGTTGAAGGAGTTTGCTGATGATTTTGATTAAGAATGTTTTGCCAGAACCAGCTTCACCACTGACGTACAGTAGTATAGGTTTGTAATTTTGGCAGGTGCATTCTTTGTTTTCATGTTGTACACCATGTGCAGTTTCTTTTGTTACTTCTTTAAAAATGCTGCGTTGCTTATTGTTTAGTTATGATTGTAGTATAGTTAAGTCTTCTTTATCTTCATACTGACACATGGTGTTTTCTACTTCCGTCATAGCTAATTCTGCCTCATTTGTTATTAGTGGCTGTCCCAGTGGTTCTTGGCTTCCTGTTACAGAAGGTTGACTACTGTCAGGAGTGTCCTTATCTAGTTGGGCCTGGAGTTCTTCTTCATGTTGCTGTTCAGTGTGCAACATTGTTTTGTAGTGTGTAAAGTTTACATCGCTTATAGTGCTTTCATTTGCTTTGAAAGCATCTTCGTAGGAGTCATAGTTATCTAGTATTTCTTCTTCTTTTCTCCATGATTTAAATAGTTGTAGCAGGGACATGTAATATAGTTCTTTATGTTGAGGAGTCTTTAATGACAATTTGATATGATTAATTAAATTTGGTTTGGTGAGTTTTACTAAGATGCCTTCACAATTTGACACTCTGGGCCTCATTATGACCCAGGCGCTAAGTTTTTAACGGCGCCGTAAAAGGCTGCGGTGCCGTTACACACCTAACGCCTAATTACGAGGTCCCTTCGCGGGACCCGACCTTAACAGCTTGTTTTACCAGCCGTTAAAGTAGGGGCCCGCAAAGGGACCTTGGTGCTAATTACGGTACTGCAATTTGCGGTACCGTAATTAGCGCCTTCCCCATTCCCATTGAGCCCTATGGGGCAAAAATGGGAATGGGGAAGGGCCATGGCAGCATGGGGAATTACCGCCCCACCAACCTCCGAATGGGGTGGTAATTCCCCATTGCGCAATGGCGGACTCTGGTATGGAGCATGGTGCTAATAGCACCATGGTTTAGCGCCGGAGTCCTAATGAGGCTCTCTGTATCTACCTTTTTTTTTCATCAGATTTTATATTATTTTTGTATGTGACGTTTTGGGCTATGTTGTATAGACACATGGTTTCCAAAGTGGTACTTCTGTTTGGGTAGTATGTGTCCAGCAAATTGTTTTTTAAAATGTCTTGGCTGTTGGGATCATGTTTGGCTATTGTTTCTATGTCTTCGTATGATTTCAGAACTCTTTTTCGAGATTTAGCAGGACCAAGACTTAGCCATACTATATTTTCAGATTTTCCATACAAAGCAGTACCGGTTAAACGATCTGCTGCTTCATAGGAGCCACATTCTCTATGGGAGAGCATTTTTATGCCCAAGTTGTATAATTTCTGAGACAGTGTTTTGTCTGAAGACAGGTCATTCCAGACGTCTTGGAGCTCTATTTCTTCTGCTTTGGTTAATTATGCTGTAACATATTGTGCAGTGGAATTGTCTGCAATGTACTGCACATCTATGTTTGCATTCCATAAGTGGGCAATGATTGCATTGTAATCATTGATATATTTCTCTTCTTCTGTTCTATTTATGTAATATGTATGTTTAGGTGATTTACCTTTAACACTATGTCTAACTGAAGACATGAAGTTTTTTACTTGACCTGTTTTTTTTAACTGGTCTAGGGAAACCAAAGCGGCATTTGGTGTAGTATTTCCCTTTGTTTTTGTATTTGCGACGACAATATTTGCCACATTTGTGTCTTTGAAATTGTAAATTTTGTGCATGAAGATCACTATTTGTTGCTTTCGATGGAATTTCACAAGTGACATATTTTTGGATAAACTGTAACACAGTGGCATCATTGTCTTGACCAAATTTAGGAGCATCTTTAATCCTTAAAAGCATGTTGATATGTGGTGCTCCTCTGGCTTGGTATTCTTTTCTCCAAAAGAAGTGTTGCACTTCTCCAAGGGGAGGAACAGTTTTATTACAAATAAAGTGTAGCATAGCAATGAAGCGATGGTGAAAATATCTTGAAACATTAACAGGATCTAGAAAACAAAGTTCTCCAAGTGTTAGTATATCTATGTTTCTTTTGTTTTTGTTTGATATGCGTAGAAAATCATGTAAATCTTCCCATGCATATTCTGCACAACTTAATGTAACAAACCAAGTGGGTGGGCCAAGGTTTCTTATACAACGTACATCTCTATGACGTCAGAACCAGTACTCTTTAGTACCATGCATGTTTGCCAATGGATTGGCCCTTAACACCAACAAGACAGAACTTATGCTTGTGGGCACTGACCCAAAAATTCACAAAATCGAAGACTTATACTCCCAGCTCGTGATTGACAAATGTGTCATAAAGATAAAAAAAAGGTTAAGACACTGGGGATCTATCTCGATTTTAATCTGAGTATGAAAGCGCAGGTCAGTAATCTGGTGTCCTCATCCTCTTATTATATTAAACTACTCTCCCATGCACACCCATTCCTCTAGCAAACTAGTAGAGAGACATTGGCCCGAGCACTGATTAGCTCCAGGATAGACTACTGTAGTAGTCTTCTGATCGGGCTTCCTAAATGTGAAATGAATAGACTGCAGGTAGTGCAGAATAACGCTGTTAGGGTTGTTATGGACAAAAAAAATCAGACCATATCTCTCTGTTCCGAAGGGAGCTTCATTGGCTTCCTATTAAGGAACATATTCTCTTTCATCTCTTGTCCATCTCCTTCAATTGTTTGAATAATTCTGGTCCTACTTACCTTAATGACGAACGTAGGCCCAAAACCAGTAATTATAGCGCTAGATCTAATTGTCTCCTTCAGTTAACAGTTCCAAACTGTAGATTATCTCAGACAAAGGTTGGAGCCTTTTATTCTGCGGCCCCCATTGCCTGGAACAACCTTCCATTGAAACTCAGAATGGAAAGTTCTAACAGAGTGTTCAGGAAAGGACTTAAAACCTATCTGTTCAATTATATTGTTTCTCTAGTCTGAGATTTTTTTGCCTTCCGGCATTACATCCATTCTCGGTGGTCTCTTCTTCTGGACGTCCTACATGTTTTTTTGTGTTTTAGAGCCCTTAAGCCTTAGGGTTTGTGGATCTGCGCTATATAAATTACAAATAAAATAAAATAAAATAAATAAAAAGTTCTGCAGCAACATACACACACATGGTTTGGTACTTCAGCAGATGTACTTTGAAATTTCAGTATTTCTTTTTTGTATGTGTGTAGTAGAAGGTTGCCATGCATAGAATTGTTGCTAATGTGTTTTAAAGCTATTTCATTCTGTAAATGTCTTTCACTTCCAACATATTTTTTCGGGATATAGTCGATTTCTTCAAGTAGGTCTTTTGTTGTACCATGTAGAAGAATGTTATTTAAATTGGCTGGTGCTAAAGCAGGACTTTTAGCATAGTACAGTTTATAGACTACATTTCTTATAGTTGAATGATGTGTTGATATCATTTTGATATGATGGAAGGGGTTTTGCAAGTAGGTCCGGAAAAGCAGGCAAATGAATGTCCTTGTAGTCCTGTGTACTTGCGCACTGGACAGGTATGCATATTTTGCAGTAGTTTAATTTTGATTTTGTCTTTGCCTTTCCCATACTGATTGAGGAATTGGCGTAAAGACTGGAAAGATTTTTTGGGAATGTTACACATTGACCTGCATGGCCATTTGTATACTAGACATTCTGATTCAGTTGAATGGAGAGGCAATTCTAAGTTTTCTGGGGATATTTTTGTAAGTAGTATTTCTTGTTCCATTATGGTATTATTAACTTTTTCGTAACCTCGTCCACTGCTATGTATGGCAATTGTATTTGTTTGTTTTTGTTTGTATGCTTCTTCGTTAAAATATGGTTCTGTGCTTGTAGTGTGACTCCACTCACCTCCACAGATATTTAAGAAGTTACTTTTGTTGACATTTTGTTTATTGAGAAGTCTTTTTTGTAATTTAGTCATTAGTTTTGTTAGTGGCTTTCTTTTGAGAAGGATTGCACTGTCTATCAAAGCTTCTAAAATTCATTTCCTACGGTAGGTTTTAAGGGTTGTGCATGATTTCTCTGCTGTTTTTATAAGATTTTGAAGGACTCTGTGGCGGAATATTTTTGCAAAAATACTTTTTTTGGTATGCTTACTTGGCAGTATATCAAGATTTATAGGAGCAGTTTTATCAGTAGTGGTAGCTGAATTCTTGTTAATTGTTTTCTGTTTCGTTTTGCATTTTGATAGAGGAGGCAAAGTTTCTGTACTTGAAGCTTGTTTTGTTTCGCTAAATGACTGTATTAGCTGTTTTGTTTGAACTTTTTTTTTACAAATTCTGCTAGAGATGGATGCTTATTTTGGACACTTCTATTTTAATTTGCTCTACGTCTGCATTGCTTTCTACGGACTTGATTTTTGGTAGGCATTCTTTAGGGTCTGTTGAAAAAAATAAAGAAGGTATGGGTTGGGGTGTTTTGCAAAGTAGGTGTGCTGTGTGCATGAGTGTCTGAGTATGATGATAAAGATGTCTGTGATGGTGTGTGATTGTGCATTGGGCAACTACAACTAGTTGGATGGGTATTCTTGAATTTATGTGCCACTAAACTGGGGTTCAGATGACAGTAGAAAGTAAGCTAGTGGTGAGGAGAAGCACACATAGTCAATCTAATGGTATACAATTAAAACAGTTGTTTGTTCTATAATATAAAAATTCTAGGGGCTGAGTTATGTCATTTGCGTGCCGAAAAATGGGAATGTGTGCACCATTCTGCCTGTAAATCTCTGTTTAAGAAATGGGGATTTGTGGACAGAATGGTACACAATCTCTGTTTTTAGGCGCAGAAATAGCATGAATTAACCCTACAGTGTGTTTGAGTAATATACACATATTATGGTGGTATTTAACTTACTTTTTTTGTGGAATGAGCAGGTTTCTTCTTAGTTGTTGTTTGTACTTCAAATTCTGCTGCTGCTTTTCAGGAGAGTGGTCTTCACTGCAATTGTAAAGGAAACAAATTAGTAATTTTGTTTGTATATAGCACTGATGTTAATTTAGACATTGGGCCTCATTACACAGAAGGCAGTAACCATGGCGCTGTTAGCGCCATGGTTGCCGCCAGTATTTTACTGAGTCTGCCATGGTGAATGGAGGAATTACCGCCCTATCCCAAGCGGTGTGGGGGCGGTAATTCCCCATTCACCATGGCACTTCCCCATTCCCATTTTTGCCCCCATAGGGCTCAATGGGAATGAGGAAGACGGTAATTACGGTACCGCAAATTACAGTACCATAATTACCTCCAAGGTCCCTTTGCGGGTCCCGTCCTTAACGGCTGGTAAGACCAGCCATTAAGGTAGGGACCCACAAAGTGACCTCGTAGTAAGGCAGTAAGGGTTTACTGGCACTGGTACCCTTACCGGTAAACCCTTACTGCCATCCATGTAATGAGGCCCATTGATTTTTATGTTTTTGTACAAATATTGTTGTTTGATAATTGAACATAGTGTGTGCATGCAATTTTGTTTGACCATGTGCACTCTTTATATTTTACTGTAAATATATTAGTTCAACATGCTTTGCAAATGTGTGTGTAAAAATAAATTAAATAGCAGATAGGTTTGGAAGTGACAGTTGATTATAGCAGATGGGAAAAATGACAGTAAGTTCATGTTATAGGTTATACAAGCTAAAAGTCAGTTAATCTGTTTATATGAACATATAAAAATTGTACATGTACTATACAGAAAATATGCAAACCTGTAGTTTGTGTTCATGCATATGGATATGCATGCAGCTGCAAGTAGAAATCCTATAGATTTGTACAGTATTTCTTGTAGAAGGTGCTTTCCAATGATATGGCACTTGCACTCAGAGTGATTAACAGTACATTTGAAGTGCTGATCTATGATGATGGAGTTAGATGTAGAGGTCTTGGATGTGATTGGTGGATGGTCGTGTGACTGCTTAGATATATCCAATGAGGGAATGGCAAGGAGAGTGAAATGGAAATGGTAGAAGGACTTTCCATGTTACGATATGTCCGCGAACATGGTGGTAGTCTGCGGACATCGCATGTTACATCCGGGGATTCTGGAGTGGGGAGGCATGCAAATGAGAATGAGCAGAACAAGGGATTGGTCAGTAAAGTTTAGTAGGTGTGTTGTGCCAGGAGAGAGTTTGTCAGATACTCTTTTTCCTAAGAGAAGAACAGATAGCTATGCCTGTGTGTTTCAGAAAACAGATTGTTTGGATTTTGGGAGACTCGTGGATACATTGGTTGAAGGTGCATGCAGATTGCTGTGGATTAGCTGTAGATCTTAGATTCTCACATGTGGAAGTGCACTGGCATGGAGTACGTGGAATGAAGTGGTTGGACTTGCTACCTCTCTGTGCTACTTTGGAGACAGAGCATCATCCAGACATAATTGTAATTCATTGTGGAGGGAAAAGTTTAGGACATGTGTGTGGAATTTCTTTGCAATTTGTAATGAAAGAAGGACTTGGGAAGGTCATGAACATGTTTCCAAATTCTCAAGTAATTTTTTTCTCTGATTGCACAGAGACAAATGTGGCTGCGTTGTTCTTCATTTGGTCCACAAATAGAGAAAGCAAGGCGCAATGTCAATAAGGCTGTTTGTGCCTTTCTAAGAGATGTTGGTGTGTCCTCTTTTCACAATGAAAATATTAAGTTTCGTAGCACATCTATTTTTCGCAGGGATGGAGTCCATCTTACTTATGTTGGCAATCAGATTTTTCTGAGAAATGTACAAAATGCACTGTAACCTTTTTTGGAATTACAGCATCCATTTTGTAGTGGGTGTTGACCATTTCAATGGGCCTCATTCCGAGTATGGCGGTAAGGGATAGCGGCCACCGGTAACGAGACCGGTGGCGGTATTCCCTTACCGCCATACTCCGAGTTCCCTCTGCGCCCTCGCCCTTAACGCCTGCTTTGAGCAGGTGTTAAAGTCGAGGGCGCAAAGGGGCCTCCAAGCCAATAACGGTGACCGTAATGAACGGTCACCGTTATTTGCATCTTCCCCATTCCCATTGAGCCCTATGGGGGCTCATTTGGGAATGGGGAAGAGCCTTGGTGAATGGGGAATTACCGCCCCGCCAACCTTGGAATGGGGCGGTAATTCCGCCATCCACCAAGGCGCTGCCGGTCCGGGTACGGCGTCAACCAAGGCGTTAATAGCGCCATTGGTTAGCGCCGTACTCGGAAAGAGGCCCAATGTTTTCAAACACAAACAAACACCACGAAAGGCTCTTTTCAGAGCCACCACTTTCTCCCCGACAAAACTGCAATGGTTATGATAGGGCAGCACCCCAACATTTTAGATGTTCGTGGACTGTCCGCGGACCTCTAAAAAATACACAAGGCCCTGCTCCATTTATTTTTCACTTCTATTTTTAAACTGTGAAAGGCGGTTCCGAAAACAGCCTTTTTTATTTTTGTTTTTTATATATTATTTTGTGGGGAAAAAGAGAGAAAGGGGGGGACACCAACCACAGGGATAAGAAAGGGCGGGTGGAGAGAGGAAGATGTAGGGTGGGCCTTACTTAGGTAGTGTGCAGGTCTTCTCGACCAGTCTCAAAAGCACTTCGTCTCTCCCCCCTGAAGAGTACTGCATCACAGTACATACACACAACTGTGACCCTCGAAAGGTAAGGGTCATCAGCATTGCAAATGGCCTGTGAGGCAGCTGGAGGAATACGCCTTCCCACAGGAATGTTGCTTGTGGTGACAGGATCGGAAACGGAGGATGTAGAAGAGGAAGTCAACCTACTACGCTTTTCGCAAAGGTACAACCTTGCGAATGGCCCAATGACATTATGTGATAATCCTATCACTTGCCCCATCGACCTGCTGACCTGCTTTTGCAACACTAAATCATATCTCCCGCCCCTAAGCCTGACATTATGAAAGCATTCATATTCCCCGTCTCTCTCCGTTACGTTACAGGGTGCGTAGCCAAATGCGCCCAGTCGTCTCCAGTCCTACGCGACTTTATACAGAACCCGGAAAACACCACAGATCATCTCACAATACAGCGCACCACAATTTGGAATATGAAACTGTGATTTAAAAGCAAACAGCAAGATTGTACACCCCACCATTTAGTTTATATAGAAAATTTCAGAACAGCCGTGTTGTCCGCAGACAAATCGAACACAACAAAAGCATCTAGCACATAAAAAAACAGAACATTGAACCTATCTCATACTCCCCCACCCTCCCCAAACACTCTTACACACCAACACACTCCACTAAATACAATTTTTAATCCAAGTACCAGCGCGGTCGTCGGCGAATGCAAGATGGCGGGTGCCACAAAAAAATCTGACGCGCTTCACGCACCACGCTGTCCAATCAGCGAACACGTTGCATGTCTGCGGACATCACGCAAGCCGCTTGGCCAATTGGGGCGCTGTCCGCGGAGCGAACAGGGAAGTCCGTACGCGGAGCGAACAGAGATATCACTATTTTTTTTGCTTTACATTTTGGTCATTTTAAAAAAAACTACTGCACGGATTTACACCAAATTTGCAAAAGCATGCTTTTGGGACCAAGCCCCCGCTCCTGCCGCAAATTTGGTGTAAATCCATCCAGCGATTTGGGCTGTAGGCGTGTGCAAATATTTTCCGCATTATGTCTATGGGAAAAAACAAAAGTTTTGGGACCCCCCTGTAACTTTGCCCCCCCTGGACCAAACCTCTCCAAACTTTGCAAAAAGATTCAGGGTGGGCCATATACATTTTTTGAAGAGTTTGGTGAGGATTCATCCAGAGGGATCGAAGTTATAAGCCACCCACAAAATGCTCTTCCCATGGAAACACCAACTTAACCATAATTACATGGACGCTACCGCGTCCATGTAATAAATATATATATATATATATATACAAAAAAAACTTTGTTAAGGGGACGTTATGGTTAAGTTGCCCTACCAAAAAACCTGTGCACTTCAGTAAAAAGAAAACGTTTCCACCTCCCCATTATATTTCAAATTAAAACCGAAAAACCCCTGAAATTTGCCAGTTATGGTAAACTAAGCCACCATACCTGCCATCACCACTGTGCACAACACTAACACCCAGAACATGAAAGATGGAATCACAAATGTCATTGATGACATCACCGACGACATCACATGTTTAGCCCCTTTGTTTTCGTTTACTGCCATACATATATATGTCCATTCAGTAAAAAAAAACTTTGTTAAAGGGATGTTACACTTCACATTGAAACCAAAAAACACTGCAGATTCCCCAGTTATGGTAAGCTAAGCAACCATAACTCGCACCACCAACGTGCATTGCTAAGCCTAACACCCAGGACATCAAAGATGACATCACATTGATGACATCACTGATGATGCGCAGTTCGCAGAAGTGCATTTCGCTCAAGTGTATTTTTGAGCGACTGCTGTCTCGCTGTTGGACTGCTTCGTTTCTGTGTGCGCCTGGCGGTTGCTGTGGACGCCTGTGGAACTGTCAACAATGGACCCACGTGACTTTGCCAGTGAGATCCTGTATCCAATAGGACTGTGCGGTGTGGACTTTTGAACCGCAAGACATTTGTCTTTGAACTGCCAATTAGCTGCAACTGCTGAGTTTCAACTTCTTTTTCCCCTTCTTTTTCTCTCCCTCCCTTACCCTCCCAGTCACTGAAGTGCACTACCTCCCAGAATCCTACATAAGTTTAATACACGTGCATTTGCGTGCGCGCATTTCACAGAAGTGCATTTCGCTTAAGTGTTTTTGAGCAACTGCTGTCTCGCTGTCTAGCGGGAGTAGCGTGAGGGGTGAGGTCTCTTAATAACTGTGTTTATATCTGTTTATTTATTTTATGTGCTTGTGTTATTGTTATTTTAGTTTATTTTAGTATTTTGTTTGTACAAATCTAACGTTCCCCTCACGAAAATAGAAGATAAACGGCAGCCGTGCTTGTATATTATTTGATATTATTATTATTTAAATTATTATTTGTTCTTTTATTTAATTGAGAAATGTCATTTACGCTGAAAACAGTCATGCCAGCGATAAATATAACATTATTTAAAGATGGGGCAGAAGTGATGCCTAATCCCATGGTTCCAGCCATGGCTACTTCCTTAAAACAACAAAAGAAAAACCCAGTGAATCGCACAAGTGATAGAAAAATGGCGAATAAAGTTATAAATCTTTTATTCACCAAAGGATGTGATATTCGACAATACTACAATCCAGGGGCTGTCATTGGTGCTAAGGGAAACGAACAGCTCCCAAACAAACTATTATTGGCAAACTTGCTAACCTTTACAAACTAAACACTCGACTTGACCTAGAAGTAGCCGCCAATAAAAACAACGCACAAACAACTGAGTGCATAAAAGGCGCAAGCATGATATCTGACACTACAATGGAAAAGGAAAGTAAACGCTGTGAGAATGATATTCCAGGTTTAGGCAATAAACTTGACACAATTGCTGAGAGCCCGCCCAAAACATGTACTGTCGAAGCTCAACATAGATTAAGGGAAGCATATCATAATACACGTATAACTGGTCAAGTAGACGAGGATGCCCTTAACTTTATGGATTTATCTGGAATGTCTTCTAGTAAGGAGGAAGTGGTGTTTGTACATTCTAACACAGGTGACCACATGCAGATTGATGATTTATCGCCAATTAGGATGCAAAACTCAAGCAATCAGGTTCCACTAGAGGTGACAAATGAGGTCTGTGAACCTCAAAATCAGACAAACAAGCACTCCCAGGTATCCACTAATACATCTGTAGTTTCTGATAAAGATGCCTCTATAAGTCCATCATCATTTGCCCTGCCCACTCCGAGACAGGTAAAGAAACCATGGAAAGGACATGCCTCTGTGGGATTTAATACCATCTGGAGGAAAGTGTTGTACAGGGAGATATGAGCAAAACCATTCTGGCAATGAACTCAGCCTTACTATCCCTGGCCAAATTCTATGAAGCCATGGATCAAAAAATTAACTATCAGACAATACTGTTGACCAAACTAACAAACAAATCTAATGAAAGAGATGGTGTGTCCTACTCCAGAGCATGTGAACCCCAATTTGAAATCTTCCGACATTGTAGTGTGAAAGATTCAGAGTCACAAACGAATGGTCTAATGGATAAAGGCTGTAAAGAGAAATCTCAGACCAGATATTTCATATTTGGTGAATGCAAAGATGTAAAAAATAGGAGTGCCCAGGTGGAGCTGGAAACTCAAACCAATTCAAACAGCGAAGGCTCAAAAAATATAGCGACTGACTTGGTCACAGTGATAACTGAAGACGCCCCTGATAATGTGAGAGGCCAGCCAGAGATAATTGAGGTCCCAATGAAAAAGCTGCTGGGTGATCCTTGTAACAGCAAAAAATTAGATCTCCGTAAAAAGAAAAAAACCAACAAAACACAGGTGAAGCCCAGACGATTCTTAAAAATAACCAATGCTAATCATGCTGAGGTCCCCAAAGTTAAGAAGAACGATGAATGCAGGGTCCAATCGAACCAACCACTGGTGGCAAACAAGGGGAAACTCTCCTTTGGGTTGTGTTACAAACCTTTAGATGATCTGGTGGCTGCAAATGAGGAGGCAAGTGTGAAGGAAAGTGTTCAATTGCAAACCTCCTATTCTGATTTGCCTTCGTCTGTACAAGCAAAGATAGACGGGCGTGGGCTGTTAGATGCGCAAATGCGCGAGGAAATAAACAAGACAATTGAACACTACATTGCAGAAAGACAAACTGAGAATCTCAAAAGGGACACTGAGCAGACAAACCAGATATCATGGAAATCTAAGCCAGATTCTGTACTGCCTCCTCCTAATAATGAAAGGGTTTTGCCAGAGTCAGGGAGAATGACTCAGGGAGATCAGTGGAAATCAAGTAAAAGCTCAACCCATCTGTTAACTCCAAAGGTGAGGACCATGGGTCAAAACAATTACCACGGTTTCATTGTAGAATGTAGAGAACATCCCTATGATCAATATGATCTCAACGGATCATGCATTCTTAATATCTGTAAAGAGATACCGGAATTTGAGAAAATAATATCTTCTGACATTGACAGAGTGGAATTCTTGAGTGACAAGGATTTGTCAAGGTCGAGGATTATGTTTCGGTCAACACTGTTAGCTGATATAGTATGGAAGCTAGAAACTCATTTCTCCACATGGGCTTCAATATCTATAGAGAAGAGTGTCAAGAATTAGGAGGTGAAAGGATGGGTTCAAAAAAATGGGCCCCCTGCATCTTTGGGTCGAATAATAGAGGGCAAAACACCTATAGAAATGAAAGACTTGACCACGCATAACAATCCAACATTAAAGAAAAAACCAACCTCTTATGCTGGAACACATGGGGTTCAAACATTTTATCAACACCAATAGCTCAGAGCTCAATGAGTTTGATATTGTAGTAATGCAGGAAACCTGGTTGGTTGAATCTCCTATCTGGAATGGATTTGACATAGTGATAGAACCTGCCATTTCACCTCTAAGGGGAAGACCTATGGCAGGACTTCTTGTAGCTATACGAAAATCCAAAGTATTTAAAGTCACAAATCTGAATTCTGGCACTCCCTTCATTCAATTTATCAAACTGTCATACCTTCCTTCTAGTTAACATCTATTGGGGGAAAGCTCATTTGTCACCAGACTGTTTTTTTGAGCACTTGGAGGACATTTTTGTGATAATTGCTCTGGAAAAAAATGTTTACTTTGTGCTAGTGATGGGAGACATCAATCTGCATCTAGCTCAAAAAAACAAGAGAAAATTAATGAATGATGAAATAAGGTGGAATCAATGTATTGAAAATGTGCAATTGTTTATGGTCAATGGTGCTGTGGAGGGTGATATCCCACCAATGAGCACATGGCATTATGAACTATTTGAGGCTACTCTTGATTACATTTTTGTAAAAAAAAGCAATGATGAACATGATCCAATCCCTGAATATCAGACCTGGTGCTAAAAGTGATCATCATCAACTCTGCTTAGAATGGGAATTGGAGCCTGAGCCTGTGGTAAAGCACGGGGGGACTTACAATGGCAGTGTAATTGCCAATAATGCAAGAAATCGATTGAAATGGTCTGACGTATCATTAATTCAATTTAATAAATAACTGTCTTGCAATTCTGGGAGGAATTATGTGTCTTATATGCTTTATTATTTGACAACCAAGAACTCTGTACAAGGCCAAAGCCATAAACATACACATACATTTGACATAGAGGTGAAGATTAAAAAATCAGAGTTCCGACATCAGATACGCATGTTAAAATGTCTCCCAAGGGAGGAAAAAATGTTACAAACTAAAAAACTCTGTATGAGATACAGAAACTGGCAAAAAGAAAGGAAAGCCTTATTTTTTCAGAGAGATAGTGAATTAACGTTGAAAAAGATTGCCTCCAAATCGACGGCTGAAATATGGGGTGTGGTAAACGAGGCAACTTATAAAGACCAAAATTCGGTCCAAATAAACCCTATTTCGGCTGAAGCCTGGTATGTGTACTTCTTGCAAATATATCAATCTCCTCTGAGTGACAGCCAAATTGCCATTGAAAGAGAAAGTAAAAATGGAATCATCTAATAACATTTGACCGGAATGATATACTGCTGTACATAGCAAAGCTTAGCAGCTCGAGGGCTGCTGGTCCCGATGTCCTTAGCAATAAAATGCTCAAGGACAACCCGGGAATATGGTCAAGCATTCGTGAGCAAATTATTAATGAAGTGATGTGATCTGGGGTGGTGCCCTCTTCATGGAGGAAGTCCATACTTATCCCGCTATATAAAAAAGGCAATAGATTAGACCCGGCCTCTTATAGGCCCATTGCCCTCCTTGATTGCCCGGGAAAAATGTTTGCACGTTTAGTGCTCCATGAATTTAATGGGTGGCTTGACAATAAGGGACTAAGAGATCCATGGCAAACTGGTTTTCTAAAAGGCTTAGGTACAGGGATCAATTTGTTATGTTCAAACACGATTATTGCCAAGCAAGCCAAGCTAAAACTACCTTTGTATGTGGCCTTTGTGGATTTTAAAACCGCCTTTGATACGGTCCAAGGGAACTTCTAATCATGAAGTTGATGAAAAACAACTGCCCTTGGAACATCCTCAAATTGATTATCGATCTACACACTCAGATCTCAATACAAATCAGATTGTCTAACGATGGGAGTCTATCTGACCTGATTTACAGCTCGAGGGGTCTGAAGCAAGGATGTATTCTTGCGTCATCTATTTTCAACTTTTTCATCCTTGACCTCCGTAAGGATCTTGAGAATATTGTGACTGATTCCCCTAGGCTAAGCTTGTTTGAGGTGAAATGGTTGTTATATGCTGACAACCTCCTGTTGTTATCCAAAACACCTATGGGCCTCAGAAACATGCTTGGTGCCTTGGGGAATTATGCAATACATAATAAAATGACCATCAATACCAAGAAAACCCAGGTGATACAATTCAGCAATTATAAACAAAGAAGCAAAAAATTGGGATGGAAATTGTATGGAGAGGTAGAAGAAGCAGTAACCGAGTATATATACCTGGGCATAAACATCAGCAACAATCCCAATGACTCTCCCTATGATTCCAGTCTAAACTCTAAGTGGAAGAACCTGATATCTCAGTCAAAAATCATCAGTGCTAAGTATTGCAAATTTACCATTACACCCCTACTAGTTTACTACAAACAAAAAGCTCTGCCAATCTTGTTATATGGTGCTGAAACCAAAGCAATTCAAACAAATACGTTTTGGAACATGAAAGAAGGGATGTATTGGAGAACACTGTTATGCTTGCCCCCATCTGTACCCATAGCCCTGATAAGGCATGAATTGGGTTTAACATCTATATATGCTGTTTATAAATGGAAAGCATGTATGCTTTATAGGAAATGTGTCCTGGAGGAACATAGGAGTGGTCTTGTTGTACAACTAGCTCAATATATACAAACATCCAAGGTGCCTATATCCTCCAATGGAAACTACAGGTGCAGAGGTTCTTGCAAGATGCAGAGATAACAGAAAATCTACTTATTCAAAATCCTGACAAAGCCAAATGTAAAATGTGGGAGACGGATTGGATAGCAAACAGAGAACTGTGCTGTAAGTACAAAAACTTCAATCAAAACCCATTTGGCCTTAAAGCTTATGGTAATACAGAGGCGTATCTTCTGAAATCCCCTAGTGTGATGCACCATGCTGGACTTTTGCGCTTGAGATTGAACCTATGGCATACAAGAGCTGTAACAGCAAAATGGGTCAAGGATATAACGGTGAATAATATCTGTCGATTTTGCAATGCTGAAATTGAATCCCTTGAGCATATCATCACGAAATGCGACATGTTAAAGGGCCTGAGAACTAAGCACTTCAAAACTTTATTTGAACACAAGGTGAACATGGGAGCAGAAGATCTTTGGTAATTTATATTCCATGTGTATTCTAAATCAGTTGGGTATGCATCAATCAATTTCTTGAATGAGCTAAAACTTGATAGAGATGGTATAGATGAAAAAAAGGGGAACATTCTCATAGTGACAAAACAGCTAAAGCCGGCATAAAGCTGATTTTCATCTCTGTCGTGATAAATTGGGAAAGTCTGAAAGAGGTTGTGTTTCATTCGTTTTATACCTGTGTTTTTTTTTGTTCTGTTCTCTTATTTATGTTTATGATGTAGATGATGACTGTTTATATTGAGTGCTGAATGGATTTAAATGATAAATGTAAAAATGTATTTTATTTTTGTATATTGAAAGGTTGAGTTTCTCAACCATACCAATAAAAAAATATATATACATGTAACATACAACATACAGAACCCCCTCCCTATTGACATTAGAAAGGGACGGACTGAGCACTTGTTTGCGGACGGGGGCGGACGAGGTCAACAGTACCCAAAGAGGCATGGGGTATCTGAAAATGTACTATTCTCTTACACAAAAAATGTTCAACGTAGAAAAAGGAGACAAAGACATTATAAGTATTAATAAATAAATATGGAAACCTAAACGTGTGAAAAGGAAACGATGCATTTAATAACCATGTGAATGAAATGGATGATACCATAAAAAAAGGATGCCTCCATCGTAATTACTTCACAGAAACTCTGCAGCCTATACCGACAGTGGAGGCACGCAGTAGGACGAAAGGAAATAACATCAAAATATTAAGTGAATGTCATTTTTTTATATGTGTGTGTACATTTTTTGGCATGTGGTGCAGAAGTAATAATGCCTTTCCATTGTTTTGACACAGAAATGACAAGTACTTTGGAGTGGTTGGAAGAGTACTTTCCACATGGGGAAATGTCGGAAGATAGCGATAACAATGGTACACAGCACTCTGCGTATGCAAAGTAATGGCCAATATTTTATGGGCATTTAATACATATATAGTTATTTTTTACAGACCAGGAAAGAAAAGAAGAAAGGGCAACAAACGACACGGAAGAAGACCGGCTGAAAAGGATTGAACTGAAAATGCAGACACTGAATGAGAATTTTAAAAGTTTAAGGGAATTTGTGGAGGACTGTGTGAGAGAAAAAGTATGTTACCACTGTCCCACTTGTACCTGTCCCCCTTCTCCATTCCCTAGTGAACCATCCCCAAACCTTCAAGAAGAAAATAGACGTTTTGACGAAATATCCATCCCTTCTTCCCCTCACAACTCTTCCCCTCATAACCAGCCCGTGTTGAATCCTAATTCCCCTATATTTGTCTCAGTATCTGCTTCCCCCAGTATTTCTTTGGAATGAAGTGTGTGTGCGTGTTTGGAATGTTTTTGTATAGTAGTTGTAGTTAAAGAGTTTGAGTAATCATTTTTTTTAAAAGACTTAAAATGTTCGTGAACAGCGCCTGTTCGACCTATCCGTAAGGAATGGAATGTGGATGTTGTAACGGAAGTACACCTACCCGTACTAATGTCAACTAAGATGGAATTGATGTTTGACCGCACCATCTTTGCAAGTTGTGCGTAAAGAAACAGAAAGCGGCGTCCTAAGGACATTATACCTCGCCGTACCGCTTACAAACGACATAAAACATGTTCGTAGAACACACCAGGTGTCCGGGATATCTGTAAATGAGCAAAATGGGAGCGTGTTAAGGACATTATACCTGTCCGTATCGTCTGCAGCCAAGATGGTACCGTCCGTAGAACAGGTGCGGTGGCCGGCATGTTCGTAGTCAAACAAAATGGAGTTGTCCTAAGGACACTGGACCTGTCCGTACAGTGAGCATATCTTGAATGCACATGAGCAGTAGAACCAAAAGTACAGCGAACATTGCGCCTGTCCTTAACTGTCCGTCTCACTTGTGTCGCACTTTGAATTAGTTTGAGAACCCGAACACTGTCGTAGGACACTTGCGCACCTGCACACGTTTGTTAGTCTGCATTTGCTGTCCAGCGGACACCCATTTCTGTCGCGGATGTGTTCAGGACGTCATCATGTGTCCGCACCCACGCTGAGCGTGTGGACTAATTTGTGCAGTTTGTGTGCTTCCGCAATAGTACAAAAGAATTTATACACACAAGGCAAATTATTGTACAGTATAAAAATATCATTTCACATATCGCAGAAATTAGCTTACCTGTGGACATGGTGTGTAAACATTTTGGAACGTTTTTCAGTGATGAAGATGGTGATGAGGCGCATCCCTCCAACCCTATAAATGGCCACACCCCCGAGCGTATCTTCATTGTGCTTCTGGCTATAGCAGATTGAGTTGTGCTGCCTTTACTGCTGTAGTGACCAATAGGAAAACTAATTGTTATGGCATCCACGGCCACTGTCGCTTCATTAGCCTCAGCAACACCCCCAAACCCTCCACTACCACCACCTCCCCAAGGGCCTGCAGAGGGATATACGGGTGAGGGTGTAGAGATCGAGGAAGAAGAGGAAGAAGAGAATGAGGTGGAGGAACTGCTCACTACAAGCACTCGCCGGGAGTCGTGGGTGTGGCGGTTGTTTTCTGTTTGTGGAAACATACCAAAAGCACGTGCGAACCGAGTCAGGTGTAACCAGTGGCATTTGGTGCTGAGTCGCGGGAGACCTGGTGTGTACAGCTTTGGTACTACAACCATGAAGCTCCACCTAACTTCGTTCCACAGTGCAGACATTCGCATGGTGGTGCCATGTGAAGAACATAGTAGATTAAGTTCCTCCACAGCATCCTCTGTGTCTGATCCTCTCACCACAAGAGACACTCCTGTGGGAGAGCGCTTCCCTCCAGCTGCCACCTTTTCTTTCAAAAGTGACAATAGTGTGTATGTATTGTGACACAGTACTCTGCAGGGGGGAGAGTTTTCATAGTGCTTTTGAGGCTACGGTCACGGAGCATCATAATAACTGCTTCCTACCCAAGTAAAGATCACCCTATAGCTTTCTTTCTCCACCTGCCCCTTCTTATCCCCGTGGTTGGTGTCCCTTCCTTACCCTCCTTTGCCCTCCTCTCCAAGTGTGTCGTGTGCCCAAAAGCAGGAAAGTGGAAAACAATAAAAAAAAAAAAATGGCTCTTTTCAGCGCAGCCTTTCTCAGTTTAATAGTAGAACTAGCAAGTGACCATTGTAGGCCCCTGCGTATTTTTGAAAAAGTCTGCGGACAGTCGTAGGACACAGAAATGGAGGGTGTACATGGAGTAAAACCAATGGACTTTATGCTGCGAGTAAGTGGTGGCTCTGAAAAGAGCCTTTGATGGTGTTGTGTCTGCTTCAAAAACTGAACATTAGGAAAAACGGAATGGCAAATAGGTTAGTGTGATTCCAAAAAAGGACGCAATGCAATTTGTACATTGTGAAGAAAAATTTGGTTGCCAGCATATGTGAGATGGAAGCTATCTCGGCGAAAAATGAAAGAGCTCCAAAACAAAATGTTTTCATTGTGGAATGAGGACATGCCAACATCTCTTAGAAAAGCACAAACAGCCTTATTCACATTGCATCTCGCTTTCTCCATTTGTGGACCAAATGCAGAAGAATGCAGCCTTATTTTTCTTTGTGCAATACGGGAAAAAACTATGTGGCAATTGGGGAACATGTTCATGATCTGCGCAAGTCCTTCCTTCATTGCAAATTGCAAAGAAATTCCAGAGACGTGGCCTAAACTGTTTCCTCCGCAATGAATGATAAGTATATCAGGATGACGCTCTGTCAGTAAAGTAACACAGAGAGGTACCAAGTCCAGCCATCTCATTCCACGCACGCCATGCCAGTGTACTTCCGCATGAGGCAATCCAAGATCTGTAGATAGATGGCAACTTTCTGTATGCACCTTCAACCAATGTATCCATGAGTCTCCCAAAATCCAGATAATATGTTTTTGAGCACACAGAGCCATAGCTGAGTGGTCTCCTGTCAGGGAGAGGACGGTCTCACTAAATCTCTCCGTTCAGAACAGACATACTGAACTGTATTGACCAATCCCTAGCTGCGCTCATTCTCATTTGCATGCGTCTCCACCCCAGAATCCGGGTTGGTAATATGCGCTGCTTGCAAACTACCACCATGTCCACGGAAAAGTACAGGATCAGAGCGTGACGACTGTACAGTTAAGTAATAATCCCCTTTTCCCCTTGAAGGTGGGCTGTGAAAAGAGCCGTTTTTTTAAATTTTTGGGCAGATGCCTTACAGACACCTGTTATTTTGTGTTTTTTTTAATTTTTTGTTCTTACTTTACTCCTACAACCATTAAAGCAAGCCGTACATTCAAAAAGAACATGGCAGTTCCCAAAGAAGACAGTGCAACACAATCTGCTGCAAAATAATCCGCATTACTGGGATCAATGTTGTTATGCCTGCAGAAAAACATGCCAGCTCATAACATGAAAGCACGCATGCCGCAATTCATGTTACACCTCCCAATACTTTGATCTGGACAGAAAACAGAACTGTTGTCCCATTTTCCTCTACGGAGTAAACCGGTAAAAAAGTACTTTCGCATTTGGAAAGATGTTCATGAGTGCTTGAACCAACTCTCTTAAATCTTCCAACAAAGTACGTGAACTCACGTACCCCAAATGGCAATCACCGTAGTGCAAAAGTACCACATGAGGAGAGGTCATCGTACGCATTTGTCTGCAAACTTGCAGAATTGATGCAACAGCGCCATCAGCCTCAGCACTCCACACCACCTCCACTCCTCTCACAACGGAATGGTGTGCCACATGACTACTCCCGGTATAGTGCTGTAAGCCATGGACAAAAATATCTCCAAGCACCAAAAGCCTGACCCTCTCCACCTCTGCCATCTTCAGTATACACCCCGTCTTTCGACACAAAAGAGCAATGTGAACGTCTGATTGGCTAATGCCTACAGTCCCCTTTCCATGCTGGATTTGCTGTAGAAACCTGTATGTGACACGCCCTACCCACAGACAAGCGTTGTCTACGTGCGGCACGTAACTCTTACCCAGTCCTTCTACCCTTTCCACACCAGTCGCAAATCCATTCCCTCATTGGACACAACTAAGCAATGACACAACCATCCACCAATCACATTAAACATCGCTAAATCTAACTCCGTCAGCAACATTGCACACTTCAAATTTACTATTAATGGCTCTGAATGGAATTCGCATATCGTTGCAAAGCACCTACCTCACAAATGAATGTGCAAGTGTCACGGATTTCTACGTACACCTCCATGCATGCGCACATGCATGAGTATAGAGTACAGGTATGCATATTTTAATCAGAGAAGATGTGCAACCCTTATGATTTCATTTAAACAAATTAATACCGCTAAATCTGCATAGGCAATACATACCAACACTTCTAATTTTAAGTGCAAGATGTCTGATTTTTCATTGGCAAACCGCACTATGTCTTATTGTCTCCCACATAACCTATACATACATTACAGGCATGCCTATTTAGCGCGAAACTCGAGTTTACATTTCAAAATGTCTGAGTTGTGTACTGTGTACGGCCTGCAGTAATGCTACTTGCATCGTATGTGAAAAATAAGCGCTCCCAATTGTTGTAGTGACATCTCCCTCTGAGGATCTCCCGATTTTTCGCCATCAAACTTATAATTTCAAAGTAGAAAATGTTTCCCCATCTAGTATAATGTCCTATCGCTTACAAACCTCTCTCCTATAGATAAAATAGCTTTAAAAAAACAAGACATTTTCAATACCTTAAAATTGTTCTCATTTCTGAAGGACTTGCAATTAACATACTGCAAAAAACATACAAAGATAGCACATAGTGAAGTGAAATTCACACATGCACTGTGTTGCAATACGAAAGGAGAATAGTCTGACAAATGATGCACAATTAACAGTATACAGTATCATCACTGCTTTAAACACACAAAGTGAATAATTATTTTTTTCTCAATCGCAGTGAAGACTACTCTCCTGGGAAGCAACAGCATCTACACTGCAAACGACATATCCAAAGAAATCTGGTCTTTTCGCCAAAAAAATTAAGTAGAGTACTACCTTTATATTCTAACTATTCCTCAGTGAGGATGCGTGGGTTATTTGTTAACTTTGGGCACCAAAGCAAACATTGATTTGTGCACCATTCAACTCACAAATCCCCATTTGTTAAACAAATAACAACAGGCAGAATGGCTCACAAATCCCTGTGTGTTTGGAACTCAAATAACATACAGAATCATTAGGATGTTAGTACTAGGTTAGAAATAGCTGTTTCAATTTTATGCCATTTCGTTTACAAATAATGCTTCTGGTCACCACTAGGCCACTTTGTACTGTGATCTGAAGCACATTGTAGTGCTATATAAATAGAAAAATAACCTTCCCAAATCATTGTAAGAGTCCAATTAACATTCACACACCACAACAAACAGCTTCCCCATCAAAATCATGCACGCATGCACACAACAAACATACATTGCACAACAGACCAAAGCATGTCTTCTTTTTTTCAACGGACACCAAAGAATGTCTACCAAAAAGCAAGTCCGTAGAAAGGAACGCAGAATTAGAGCAAATAAAAAGAAAAGTGTCCAATCTAAGCATCCATCTGTAGTAGAGTTTGTAGAGAACGTTGGAACAACCAGCTAATACAGTCGTTTAGCAAAACAAGGGAAGCGTCAACTACCGAAACTTTACCTCCTCCATCAAAATGTGTCACAAAACACAAAAATATTGTCAAACAATTGGCTACCAGTACAGCTAGCAATGCTCTTAATAATCCTGATATAGTAACAAGAACCCACAGTAAAAAAAGTATTTTAGCAAAAATGTTTTGCCACAGAGTCCTTCAGAATCTAATAAGAAGAGGTCCGAAATCATCATCAACCCTTAACACCTACCATAGAAAATTAATCCTACAAGCTCTCGTGGACAGTGCAATCCTTCTCAAAAGGAAGTTGTTTATATTAGTGTTAAGTAGGATGAAAGCACTAACAAGACTAAGCACCAAACTACAAAAGAAACTCAGCAATAAATGGAATGTGAACAAAAATAATTTCTCAAATGTTTGTGTAGGTGAATGGAGTCACACAACAACCACAGAACCATATTTTAATGAAGAAGCATACAAACAAAATCAAACATTCAAAATTGTCATCCATAGCAGTAGACGAGGGTATGAAAAAATTAATAGTACCATCATGGAACAAGAAACACTGCTTACAAAAGTATCCCCTGAAAACTCAAAATTACCTCTCGATTCGACAGAACCACACCATCCAGTATACAAATGGCCGTGCACATCAATGTGTGCCATTCCAAACAAATCTTTCGAATTTTTACGTCAGTTCCTCAATCATTATGTAAAAGGTAAAGACAAAAGTAAAATGAAAGTGCTGCAAAATATGGATATTTGTCCAGTGCGCAAATACACAGGACTACAAGGACATACATTAGCCTGCATTTCTGGACCTATTTGCAAAAGCACCTTCCATGATATCAAAAGGATATCAGTACATCATTCAAATGTAAGAAATCTAGTGTATAAAATATACTATGCAAATAGTCCAGCTTCAGAATTAGGTAATTTAAATAATACTCTTCTGCATGGTACACCCAAATACTTACAAGAAGAAATTGACCGTATTCAGAGAAAATATTTTGGAAGTGAAAGCCACTTACAAAATGCAATAGATTTAGAAGATATGTAGCAACAATTCTGTACATAGCAACCTTCTATTACACACATACAGAAAAGAAATACAAAAATTTAAAAGGGCATCGGCTGAAGTACCAAACCATGTGTGTGTGTGTTGCCGCAGAACGTTTTACAAAAGGAACACAAACAAAATAGACATAGCATACAAAATAGAAAACAATGAAGATTCTAAATGGTTTGAATTAGCTGTCTACCTTTTAGCAGAAAACAAATATGAAATAACTGAACGCCTAATATGTTGCAGTTACTGCACTACAAAATTAGACAACAACCACACTCCTTCACGTGCTATAACAAATAATTTGGAATTGTTCCCAAAATCTTGCAACAACTCAATTTGTATGAGAGCATCAAACAGTTCACCCATTTCAAGCAATTATACGCCTTCATCCAAAAACAGCAAAATTACCTCCCTTTGAATTGTTGAAAGGCATTCGTGGCAAAGAAGTTTATTTGACATTAGATCTAACCGAAAATGTACACACTCTAGGAGTGCAAAGTTCAATAGAGCATTCTTTAATAGTCTTGGTAAATGGTGTACCAACAAAAGACAAAAAAAGACAATAACGAGTACTACAAGGAAATAAATATTGAAGAAAGCTTAAGGGAAACAACTGAAATAATTCAAAAGCCATCAGAAACTGGACAATTTGAACTTCTGGATCCTGCTACAGTATCCACTCTTTTGGACCAGTACACAATTCATCCATTGCATTCCAATGAAAGCATAGATGATGCACTAGAAACTTAACAAATGCAACAAGCCAAAGGTTCACCAATGAGTATATGGGGGAAAAGTATAGAAGCATATGCTTTTCCACTGCTATTTCCTACTGGCAAAGGTGGAAGAAACGATGATAGACCCACTCAGATTGGGGCATCAGAATACCGCTCATTACAAATGTATTCACAAGATCCCAGATTTAGAAAAAATGTGGAATACATATTCCACCTTCTCTATGAAAGTGAATTAGCAACGCTATGTTAAAGAGTTGCACACATTTTGAAATCTGCAACCCACTTTCAAAATATGTCAGCTACGCAGTTAATACAAAAAGTACAGGAAAAAGATGAGGTTTTACAATCAAGTATAACAAATTTGTTTGCAAACTTGCGTGGTACAAAGGAATACTGGTTCCAAAGGCACGGAGACGTGCGTTGTATGATCAGAAACCTTGGACCACCGACTTGGTTTGTTACACTAAGTTGTGCAGAATATGCATGGGAAGATTTACTTGAGTTCCTACGCATAGCAAACAGCAACAAAAACAACATAGATATATTAACACCTGGAGAACTTTGCTCTCTAGATCCAGTTAACGTGTCAAGATATTTCCATCATCGTTTCATTGGCATGCTACACTTTATTTGCAATAAAACTGTTCCTCCCCTTGGAGAAGTGCAACACTTCTTTTGGAGAAAAGAATATCAAGCGAGAGGAGCAACACATATTCACATGCTGTTATGGATCAAAGGTGCACCTAAATTTGGTCACAACAGTGATAGCACTGTTTTGCAGTTTATCCAGAAATATGTCACTTGTGAAATCCCTTCACAATAGACACATAGGGCCTCATTAGGACCCTGGCGGAGAGGGTTTTACGCCAGCGTAGTGCATGGCGTACCTCTCCGCCATACTACGAGTTCCCGTAGCGCCATGGAGGTTTTCTCCGCCTGGTTTTACCAGCCGGAGAAAACCATGGCGCTACGGGACCTCGTTGTTAATTACGCCACCGTATTTTACGGTGGCGTAATTAACTCCTTCCCCACTCCCATTATACCCTATGGGGCAAGAATGGGAATGGGGAAGGGCAGAATGGGGATTGGGGATTTACCGCTCCGCCGAGGTCGGAATGGGGCGGTAAATCCGCCAACCCCCATGGCGCTATCGGCGGCTTTCCGCCATGCTTCGCGGTGCATTTAGCACCGCGAAATCCGCCTGGGTCCTAATGAGGCCCATAGAGAGTTGCATGGGCAGATTTTACAATTTCAAAGACACAAATGTAGCAAATATTGTTGCCGCAAATACAAAACCAAAGGTAAATACTACACCGAATGCCACTTTGGTTTCCCTAGACCTGTTACAGAAACAGGTGAAGTAAACAACTTAATGACTTCAGTTCGACATAGTGTTAAAGATAAATCATCTAAGAACACGTATTACATAAAAAGAACAGAAGAATCAAAATATATCAATGATTACAATGCAATCATTGCCCTCTTATGGAATGCAAACATAGATGCACATACATAGCAGACAATGCTACTGCTGTTGCACAATATGTTACAGCCTATTTAACAAAAACAGAGAAAACAGAGCTTCAAGACCTCTGGGATGACCTAGCATCAGACAAAACACTATCACAGAAATTGTACAGCCTAGGCATTAAAAATGCTCTCTCATAGAGAATGTGGTGCCTATGAAGCAGCAGATCGTTTAACCGGTACTGCTTTGTATGTAAAATCAGACAACATAGTATGGCTAAGTCTTGGTCCTGCTACATTTAGGAAAAGAGTGCTGAAATCATATGAGGACATAGAAACAATTGCCAGAAATGATCCCAACAGCCAAGACATTCTAAAAAACTATTTACTGGACACATAATATCCCAACAGGAGTAGCACTTTGGAAAGCATGTGTCTATGATATGATATGATATGATAGTTTATTTATATAGCGCCTATACACAATGTGTTTAAAAGCGCTTCAAGGCAAGGGAGGGAACAAGGGAAAAACAATGACATTCTTACAGGCCATGAACAGTAAGGATGTGAAATTTACTATCGTACTCGGCCTGACGACATTTCAGATAGTGCAAGAGCTAAGACATAAATAAGGAAGGGAGGGGGAGAGTGGGAAGGAAATGGAAACAGATAGGCGACTACCGTACTAGGCCTGACGACATTTCTGGTAGAGCCGGAAAAAAACAAGAGGTGAGGGAGAGGGGTGCAGAAAGGTAGGGGAGGAACAAAACAAGTGACTATCATACTATGCCTGATGACATTTCAGATAGTGCTGAAGATGGAGTGGGGAGGAAAAAACCAGTAAGGGGAGGGAGGAGGAGACAGACGAGGTTGTTATCATACTAGGTCCAGGGAACATTCTAATAGAGTAAGTGCATAGAGGAAAGTAAGGGGAGGAGATAGGAAAAGGGAGAAGGGAAAGGAGGGGAGAATAGACAGTTAGCAGTCAAAAAGAGAGGAGAAGCAAGAGGGGAGAGTGAATACAATTGCAGAAGTCAGTAGTAACACATAATGTTGCAAGCCAGGATACAAGATGAAAATGGGAACAGCATGATTCAGGGCCACCATGAGTACAAGATGCAAAGGAAGTTCAGCATGAGAGTTTAGAAAGGGTGACGCACCATGAATGAATGAAGTCCATAAAAGTCAAATCCAGCATTGGCCACAAGTCGGTGAGGGTGAAACCAGAATGTATCAGTACAGACTCCTGCAGAAGTAGGCTTGAGTGGGGTGATGTGGAGCAGGGTAGAAGAATCAAGCAAAACAGGCAACACCTGTGTGCGTCAATGGGGGGGCACAAGGGAACATCCCGAGGGACCAGAGGGAGTAACACATGTTGGTGCATGCTTACCTGCTGTCTGAGCAGGGGGTCGGGCCCTGGGTCCGAACAGGTCCAAACAGGAATTGCCCTTTTTCTTTGTCTGCCCAGGTCCAAACAGGAATTGCCCTTTTTCTTTGTCTGCCCAGATCCAAACTGGAATTGCCCTTTTGTTTGTCTGCCCTTCATTTAGGATGCTTGGGCGAGAGACGCCCTTGATCTAATAGTTAAGAGCAGGAAGGAAGAGGCATGACTAAGAAGGTTGGTGGTCTATACCACACAGCTCAAAACTTTGCATACAAAAATAATATGAAACCCGATGAAAGCAAATGTAGATATAGAGTGACCGATTGTGAAGGGAGCTTAGTGAAACTTACAAAGAAAGCTTCATTAATTATGTAAAATTGTCATTAGAAACTCCTCAACAGAAAGAACTATATTACATGTCTCTGTTACAACTTTTTAAACCATGGAGAAAAGAGGAAGACATACTAGATAACTATGACTGCTATGAAGATGCTTTCAAAGCAAATGAAAGTGCTATCACCGATGTGAACTTTACGCAGTACAAAACAATGTTACACAATGAGCAGCAACAGGAAGAAGAACTTCAGGCTCAACTAGATAAGGACTCTTCCGACAGTAGTCAACCTTCTGTAACAGGAAGAACTACTAGGACAACCACTAATAGAAAATGAGGCAGAAGTAGCTATGGCAGAAGTAGAAAACACCATGTATCAGTATCAAGAAGGTACAGAAGACTTAACTGTACAACAAGCAAAACTTAACAAAGACCAGCGCACCATTTTTGAAGACGTAACAAAACAAATTGTACATGGTGTACAACACGAAAATAAAGAATGTACCTGCCAAAATTACAAACCTATACTGCTGTACGTGAGTGCTGAAGCTGGATCAGGAAAAACATTTGTTTTGACAGACAACAAACTGTCAGCTGTTGTAACGGCCCCCACAGGTTTAGCTGCCTAAAACATACGCAGTGTCACTTTACACCGATTACTACTGCTTCCAGTAGAGCATCAAAATAAATTAGACTATTACAAACTTTCTGCAGAAGCTGCAATGGAAGTATGCAGAGTATTGAAACAAATGAAAATACTACTAATAGATGAAGTGAGCATGGTCTCCAACCTACTGTTGGCTTTGATTCACCTCAGATTGCAGGAAGTACTTAAAAATAACAATGAAGAACTCTTTGCAGGGAAACACATTATTGTTTTTGGAGATCTTCTACAATTGACACCAGTGAAAGGTGAACCTATTTTTGAAACCTTAGGCCACAAACTCTTCCGTACAACTGTTGGCAGCATAGGAAATGTCAACCTTTGGCAACATTTCCAATACAGAGAATTAACAGAGAACATGCAGCAATCTGCAGATCTCACTTATGCCAACATCTTAAAAAGTATTAGAGTTGGTGTACTATAGCAAGAAGCACAAGTAGTATTGAAAAACCAGCACATTCATGCACTTTATGGCGATAATGCATGTGCAACTGATGTTATGGAACAATTAGCGCACAAAAATGTCAATTTTATGGCCTTAATGCCAACTCTTGCAAGCTGTTTCAAATTCAATTAAACAATGTTAAATAAAGAAATGCAACCAATAATATAAATTAGAGCTACAGATAAATTAGACGTACATGGTATGACAGTACCCATGTGTGAGCAAGCCACAGCTGGGTTGGAAAAAATATTAAAATTATCCTTAAATTGTAGAGTAATGCTTAAACTTAACCTTGACATCGAGCAAGGGTTAGTTAATGGAGCACTGGGTACAGTTGTTGGCTTTCAATCATACCCATGTGATAGCAATGTTCAGTTTGTCAATATTCGCCTTGATAAACTTTCAGAAGCGAAAAGGATAGAGCGTTCAAAGACATGTATGTACGTAGAGAGCAATTTTCTCCAACTCTTGCACATGCAGCTACCATTCATAAATCCCAAGGTCTTACCCTAGACAAAGCATTGATAGATATAGGAAACACAGTCTTTAAAGAAGGCATGAGCTACATAGCATTATCACGCTTACGTACACGTAACGGTCTGTTGCTAATGAACTTTGATGCAAGTAAAGTCAAAGCTGATATTCCTTGCATTCTAGAATACAATAGACTGCGTTCACTGTACACCCCCCATCTGAAACAATATCCTGTTCCAGATAAAGTAAAACATGGTAAAAGAAAACTAAATCAAACAGAAATGCTACAGAATCCAACAACAAATCCCTCAAAGGAAACAAAAGAAGCTAAAGCTTCATCAATTACCACAAACAAAGAAGAACCTATTAGGGAATGTGAACCAGGTACGTCTTCGAAGAAGGAACAGAAACTCCGAAAAATGCACTCAGATGCAGAACTAGCTGGTCCATTCAAATTTGCAAATCAAACTGGTGTAAGTTGCTATGCAAATGTAGCAATGAATATTCTATTTCAGTTGGCACCAATTGTTAACAATATTTACTTACACAGTACAGACCAATTGTGTTTGCAAATGTTAGTACTTCATAGAAACGCAACAAATAATCCTGACAACACGTACAGTGTGCATGGAATAAGGCAAGAATTGGACCACTGTGCTAGAATGGTGACATTCACTATAAACTCCCAAGAAGGTCCACAAGAATTTCTAATGTACTTACTACTAGTATTGGAAAACAAAAGCATACCTGTAAATGAAATCTTCCAGATTTCGTAGATGCGGAAACATAAAAGCACTTTCTGTAGCAATGTGATACAGGAACAAATCCCAAATGAGCGATGTGTGCATGTTTACATACCTAATTGTAAATCTATTCCATTTCCGCAACTTGTACAGAATGCAAACCATGGCAGATTATGTAATATTTGCAATTCAGACAATCGCTTCACCTTACGGATACAATCACATAGTGCCTACATAATACTTATGCTTCTACGTTATAATGCAGATGGTACTAAAAACAACTACAAACTGACTGGATTCTCACACGTTCAAGTGTCACTAGGAAAGAAAACCTTTACAAGAATAGGTATTATCTACCATGCAGGAGCTATAACCAATGCAGGTCACTACACTGCATACATTAAAAAGAAATGTGGATGGTTCGAATGTAATGATAGCACCATTACTCTAAAGCAGAGATTGCCAGCTAATCTTACAAATGTGTATTTAATTTTCTTAAAGCCAAAATTTAATAAATAATGTGTACTTCAAGATTACCAAAAAATTATGTGAAAGACTACAAACAGTTAGAATACGCCTTCAGGTATCTAACTGCCCAAGAGGATATAACAACGACACAAATAAATGAATATCACAGATCTGTAAGAACAAATGCACAGTTAGAATACGCCTACAGGCATCTAACTGTTGTTAAAAATCTGCAGCAATGCAACAAACATAACATTAATCAGAAAGAAGAAGGAAGCACTCAAAGGAAACAAGGATGTAGTTAGTACCATAGTAAATAAAGTTTTTTTTTAATCCGACAAGGATTTTTTTCCCCCAGACCCAAGGATTAGAAAAGCAAACACAGAAACTGAGCGGAATGCACAGTACACTGGTTTGTAAACTAAATATGAGGGTAAAAAAAAGGTAAACTATCTATTATGCAATGTAGTAAGTTTTCATAAAATGAAAAGACTAACATAGCTTTTTCTTTTATCATAGAAATTAAGAAAGGATACTTCCGCCTAGTACTAAAGGCATTTTAAACATATATGGATACTGAACAAAGTAAGGCGTAAGTTTATTAGCAGTCATTTTGTACACATGCAAACCTACATGTCAAATCTATGGTACCAATATGCTGCTGTGGCTGTAGGCTGGCCCTTGAATCTTGGTTGTGTAACCTACCACCTATGCTTTGCGACCAAGGTACAAAGAGTATAGTACCTACCCACAACCATCGCTGTATATCAAAACCATGGTCCTTGTAAATTAACTACTTTTAAGTTAACTCTTGGGACCATCGTCTGCAGCCATGCAGCGAAGACGCTAGGACTTGTACACAACTACCGCATTACACCACACCCATATTCACTTATAACCGCACTGCTTATGACTTCAGTCTTGGGTGCATGGCCTTTGGGCATGTAGGCAACACTCTGGGTACGGGGCAGAAACACCACAGCACATCAGAACCATTGTGCCTTGTAATTTTACTTTGTACAAAGTTGGTTTTCTGAGCATGGCCTTCAGCCATGCTCCCAAAACGCTGCACCCTCCCGACAACCATCTTAATGATGTTGCATAGTACAAGTGTACCTATAGCTGTGATATGCTGCAGTAGTTTGTAGCCACAGGCTACAGACATGAGTGTGGGGCCATAGATTTATCAATGAATGGGTGTACAGTATATAAAATCCATAGTTGCTTACAACTGCAGTGTGTATTACTTTGTTCAAATACTCTACATCCTAGCCACTACTACCACACCATATGACATCCATTGGGGCATATAACAACACTACGTACAAATGTGCTTTTGGGGGGCATGGCCTTCGGTCATGCACCCATAACTGCAGCCCCTCCCCACTGCCACCTGAGTGATGCACTACCACACCATATCACACTGATTGTGCCTTGTAAGTACACTACATATAACTGTGCTGTTGTGATGTCATCTTTGATGTCCTGGGTGTTAGTCTTAGCAGTGCACGGTGGTGGCGCGAGTTATGGTTGCTTAGCTTACCATAACTGGCGAATTTCAAGGGTTTTTCAGTTTTACTTGGAACCATAACGTCCCTTTAACAAAGTTGTTTCACTGAATTTCATAGGTTTTTAGTAGCGCAACTTAACCATAACGTCCCTTTAACAAAGTTTTTTTCACTGAATTTCATAGGTTTTTAGTAGCGCAACTTAACCATAACGTCCCTTTAACAAAGTTTTTTCACTGAATTTCATAGGTTTTTAGTAGCAAAACTTAACAATAATGACTTTGACTTTATATACATGTCATATGGAACTGACTAGATCGCTTCTTATGAACTTGATGTCCGCAAACTTATTTAATGTTCGCGGACATGTTTGGAGAACAGTACCACTACCTAAAAACTGTGGGGAGGGGGTGGGGGGGTATGTTTGATTGTTATATCATAATATAAGAACATTTAACAAATTCAAAAAGCAGCACACAAACACATTATATATAGTAATACATAAGAAATGTAACCCATATATGTAACACACTAACCATGCATTTAAATACAATATGTTCTGAAATGGAATATACCACAAGAACATAAATTGGCTTCCAACATAATTACCTCACAGACACAACAGAACTGAGAACAAGACCAGACCCACTGAATACATAGGATTTATCTTACCAGAAATAGTAAGTGTACTTCATTTTACTCATATATTTATAAACTTTCTGTATTAGATTAAAACATATATTATCTTTTCTTTTTTTTTCTCACAAATGTCTAGTACTCTGGAATGGCTAGAGGACAATTTCCCACATGAAGAAATGTCACAAGATAGTGAAACTAATGGTAAACACTTTATAATATAAACCATTTAAATATTATTATTTTGTATACATTTAACATATATATATTTTTTATACAGAGCATAACAAAATAGAAACTACCTCTGAAGAAGCTGTTATGGAAAACACGCTTGACAACATAA
This sequence comes from Ambystoma mexicanum, assembly GCF_040938575.1. Taxonomy (NCBI): domain Eukaryota; kingdom Metazoa; phylum Chordata; class Amphibia; order Caudata; family Ambystomatidae; genus Ambystoma; species Ambystoma mexicanum. Next base: position 550,006,375 of record NC_090939.1, on the reverse strand, counting down.
AAGAAAAAATTGATTTACTGTTGACCAATTTTAATAATTTGAAAACTTTTGTTGAAGATCATTTTAAAACAAAAACGTCATACCATTGCCCCACATGTACTTGTCCCTCCTCACCATATCCCAGTCAATCATCCCCAAACCCTCTCCATAATCCAAAACGTTTTGATGAGATTTCCATCCCTTCCTAACCTAATACCAATCATGTTGAAACCCCAAATTCTCCTGTTTTTGTTTCTGTTTCTGCCTCACCTTCTCTGTCATAAATTATTAATATATGTTAAATAAAGTTTAATTTTTATATTGTATTGTGAACAGTTTCCGTTTTTTTTTTTAAAACAATAAAAGTGTCCGCGGACAGTGCGAGTGTTCTGAAATGTTCGTACATAAACGAAAATGGAGGTGTCCTGAAGAACACCACACCTGTTCGTACTGTTCGCTAGCAAGTTGAAACTGTTCTAAGAACACACGTGGTGTCCTGAAATGTTCGTAAAGAAACAAAAATTAAAGTGTTCTAAAGAACACTATATCTGTCCGTAATGTTCGCTATCAACTTAAAACTGTCCTAAGAACACAATTGGTGTCCTGAAATGTTCGTAAATAAACAAAAATGATGTGTCCTGAACAACAGTACAACTGTTCGTAGTGTTCGCTACCCAATTGAAAGTGTTCTAAGAACACAATTGGTGTCCTGAAATGTTCGTACATAAACTAAATTACACGTGTTTTGAAGAACACTATATCTGTCCTTACTGTTCGCTACCAAGTTTAAACTGTTCTAAGAACACACGCTGTGTCCTGAAATGTTCATTTCTCTGAATCTCTCTGAGTACAAGTGTGATATCATTGGCAAGCAGCATCTACCACAAATACTGTACAAGTCTTCAAGATTTCTACTTGCAGCTCCATGCATATCCATATGCATGAACACAAACTTCAGGTATGCATATTTTCTGTATAGTAGATGACATAGCTCTCAACCATTTTTGTTTTACAGGCGGGTGAAATCACCCGATTTTGTTTTTAGCGGGTGAGACGCCCATTGGAATGAATGGGCGTGCAGGAGGCTTGGCGGGTGAGTCTGCCCTTTACAAGGCGTGTGACACCCGCCAAAAGCATGTGAGTTGAGAGCTATGGTAGATGAACACATTTTCAAACAGACTTTTACCTTGTAAAATCTGTAAAATGAATTTACTGTACTTTTTTCAATTTCCTAAAATCAACTATCAATTATACACCTTTATACTTTTTACTTTCTTTATACACACACACTCAAATCATGTTAAACTAACATTTTTTAAATGAAATATATAGACTACATATATTCAAACAAAATTGCATGCAAACACAATCTATGTTTAAACCTTTATAAAAATACTTATACAATTTCATATTTTTTGTTTTTATTTATTTATTTACTTAATTACTTTAAATTAGACATGACATTGAGGCGCTATTACCTAGAACAGTTTACTTACAGAAATAGTGGTATTCACTAATATATTATAAATTTCACAAGACATAGTAAAGATATTTTATTTTTGCTACAGTTAGTCATTCAATACAATTTGTTCATTAAGAACATATCATATGTACTGAACTGATGCAATGTATCTTATGTAAATAAATTAGTTTAATTGTTTTACAGAAGGCACTGAGTATTTCAATTAAAAAAATCAATATCTAAATTAAAAACAGTGCTATATACAAACAAAGTTACTAATTTGAAGCTTTTACAGTTGTAGTGAAGACCAGTTTCTTGAAAAGAAGCAGCCGAATTTGAAGAAGAAAGAAAAACTAAGAAGTTACCTGTTAATTTAAAAAAAAAGTAAGTAAAATATCACCATAATATTTATATTATTAATCAGATATACTATAACATTAATACCAGCTATTTTGGTTTCTTAAAATAGAGATTTTGTACCATTTTGTCCAAAGATTTCCATGTCGTAAACAGCGATTTACAACCAGAATGGCCCACAAATTTCTATTTTTGGACACACAAATTAGCCAACTGAACCACTACAATTTTCATATTATAGAACAAACAACTGTTTTAATTGTATACATTAGATTTACTATTTGTACTTTTCCACACCACTAGCTTACTTTTTTATTGTCATCTGAACCCCAGTTTAGTGACACATAAATTCAAGAATACCTATCCCTACTAGTTTTAGTTCCCAATGCACAATCACACACCATTACATACATCTTTATCATCCTACTCAAACATTCATGCACACAGCACACATACATTCCAGAACACCCCAACCCATATCTTCTTTATTTTTTTCAACAGACCCTAAAGAATGCCTACCAAAAGACAACTCCGTAGAAAGCAACACAAAATTAGAGCAAATGAAAATAAAGGTGTCCAACATAAGCATCCATCTCTAGCAGAATTTGTAAAAAAAAGTTGAAACAAAACAGCTAATACAATCATTTAGTGAAACACAAGAAGTTTCAAGTACAACAACTTCGCTTACTCTATCAAAATGTAAAACAAACCAAAAAACAATTAACAGAAAATCAGCTATCAGTACAGATAAAACTACTTCTTCAAATTTTAATATAGTGCAAAGTAAGCATACCAAGAAAAGTATTTTAGCCAAAATATACCGTCACACAGTCCTTCAAAATCTTATAAAAACAGGAGAGAAATCAGGTTCAAAGCTTAAAACCTATCGTAGGAAATTAATCTTAGAAGCATTGATGGACAGTGCAATTCTTCTCAAAAGAAATGTATTTATTTTACTGTTAAACAAAATGAAACCACTAACAAAACTAATAGCTAAATTACAAAAAAGTCTTCTCAATAAGCGAAATGTCAACAGAAAGAACTTCTTAAGTATCTGCGGAGGAGAATGGAATCACACTACGAGCACAGAACCATATTTTAATGAGGAAGCGTACAAACAAAAGCAAACGAATACAATTGCCATAAATAGCAGTGGTCGAGGTTATGAAAAAGTGAATAATACTATAATGGAACAAGAAGTACTCCTTACAAAAATATGCCCTGAAAACTTAGAATTACCCCTCCATTCAACTGAATCAGAACGTCTAGTGTACAAATGGCCATGCACGTCAATGTGTAACATTCCCAAACAATGTTTCAAATCTTTACAACAATTCCTCAATAAATATGTAAAAAGCAAAGACAAAATCAAAATTAAATTACTGCAAAATATAGATACCTGTCCAGTGCGCAAGTACACAGGACTACAAGGACATTCATTGGCCTGCATTACAGGACCTACTTGTAAAACCACTTTCCATGATATCAAAAGGATATCAACACATCATTCAACTATAGGAAATCTGGTCTATAAACTGTACTATGCTAAAAGTCCTGCTTTAGCACTAGCAAAGTTAAATAACATCCTTCTACATGGTACAGCAAAAGACCTACTTGAAGAAATTCACTATATCCAGAAAAAATATTTTGGAAGTGAAAGCCATTTACAGAATGAAATAGCTTTAAACCAATTAAGCAACAATTCTACACATGGCAAACTTTTGCTAAACACATACAAAAAAGAAATACTAAAATTTAAAAGTACATCAGCTGAAGTACCAAACCATGTATGTGTATGTTGCCGTAGAATTTTTTATAAAAGTAACACAAAAACTGTGGACCTATCATACAAAATAGAAGACAATGAAGATTCTAAATGGTTTGAATTAGCTCTCTACCTTCTAGCAGAAAACAAATATGAAATAACTGAGCCCTTAATACTTTGCAGTTATTGCACTACAAAACTTGACAACAACCAAACTCCTTCACGTTCTATCACAAATAATTTGGAATTATACCCAGTACCAAAACCTCAACAACAACTTAATTTATATGAGAGCATCATAATTCAAACAGTACACCCATTTCAAGCAATAATACGCCTTCAACCAAAAACAGCAAAATTACCTCCCTCTGAATTGGTAAAAGGCATTTGTGGAAAAGTAGTTTATTTACCATTAAATCTAAAAGAAAATGTGCATACTCTAGGAGTGCAACGTCCAATGCAGCAATCTTTAATTATATTAGTAAATGGAGTACCTACAAAAGACAAAAAAATATGGCAACAGCTGGTAGATTTATATAAAGTTAGACAAGCCTTCCAATATCTTAAAGAGAATAATGAATATTACAAAGAAATTAATATTGAAGAAAACTTGAAAGATACAACTGAAATAATTCAAGAAACACAAGAAGCTGGTCAATTTGAGCTACTAGATACTGCTACAATATCAAATACTTTAGACCATTATACAATTCATCCTTTGCACTCTAATGACACCGTACAAGATGTACTAGAAACTTACCAAATGCGTCAAACAAAAGGATCACCAATCAGCATATGGGAAAAAAGTATAGAAGCACATGCTTTTCCTCTACTCTTTCCTACTGGCAAAGGAGGAAGATACTATGATAGACCTATTCAAATATCAGCATCAGAATACCGCTCATTACGGATGTATTCTGAAGATCCCAGATTTAGACAAAATGTGGAATACATATTCCACCTACTCTTTGAAAGTGAACTAGCAACTTTATGTTACGGAGTTGCACACATATTAAAATCAGGATCACACTTTCAAAATATGACAGCTACACAATTATTAGAGAAAGTGCAACAAAAGGATGAGGATTTACAATCAAATATTACAAATCTATTAGCAAATATGCGTGGTACTAAAGAGTACAGGTTTCGACGTCATGGAGATGTACGTTGTATGATCAGAAACCTTGGCCCACCCACTTGGTTTGTTACATTAAGTTGTGCAGAATATGCATGGGAAGATTAACATGATTTCCTACGCATATCAAATAAAAACAAAACAAACATAGATATTGTAACACCTGGAGAACTTTGTTTTTTGGATCCTGTTAATGTTTCAAGATATTTTCACCATCGCTTCATTGCTATGCTACATTTCATTTGTAATAAAACTGTTCCTCCCCTTGGAGAAGTGCAACACTTCTTTTGGAGAAAAGAATACCAAGCCAGAGGAGCACCACATGTCCACATGCTTTTATGGATTAAAGATGCTCCTAAATTTGGTCAAGACAGTGATGCCACTGTTTTACAGTTTATTGAAAAATATGTCACTTGTGAAATTCCATCAGAAGCCACAAATAGTGATCGTTGTGCACAAATTTTACAATTTCAAAGACACAAATGTGGAAAATATTGTCGTCGCAAATACAAAAACAAAGGCAAATACTACACCAAATGCCGATTTGGTTTCCCTAGACCAGTTACAAATACAGGTCAAGTAAACAACCTCATGTCTTCAGTTAGACATACTGTTAAAGGAAAGTCACCTAAAAATACATATTACATATAAAGAAAAGAAGAAGAAAAATATATCAATGATTATAATGCAATCATTGTCCACTTATGGAATGCAAACATAGTTGTGCAGTACATTGCAGACAATTCTACTGCGGTTGCACAATATGTCACAGCATACTTAACTAAAGCAGAAAAGACAGAGCTCCAAGACCTCTGGAATGACCTGTCATCAGATAAAACAGTATCTCAGAAATTATACAGCTTGGGCATAAAAATGCTCACCCATAGAGAATGTGGATCTTATGAAGCAGCTGATCGTTTAACTGGTACTTCATTGTATGGTAAATCTGAAAATATAGTATGGCTAAGTCTTGGTCCAGCTAAATCTAGAAAAAGAGTTCTAAAATCATATGAAGATATAGAAACAATAGCCAAACATGATCCCAACAGCCAAGACATTTTAAAAAACAATTTATTGGACACATACTACCCAAACAGAAGTAATACTTTGGAAAACATGTGTCTATGCCAAATAGCCTAAAACTACACATACAAAAATAATATGAAACCCGATGAAAAAAAAGGTAAATATAGAGTGACAGACTGTGAAGGCAGCTTAGTTAAACTCACTAAACCAAATTTAATTAATCATATCAAATTGTCATTGAAGACTCCTCAACATAAAGAAGTATATTACATGTCCCTGCTACAACTCTTCAAACCATGGAGAAAAGAAGAACAATTACTAGATAACTATGACTCATATGAGGATGCTTTCAAAGCAAATGAAAGCACTATAACTGATGTAAACTTTACACAGTACAAAACAATGTTGCACAATGAACAGCAACATGAAGAAGAACTCCAGCCCAACTAGATAAGGATACTCCTGACAGTAGTCAATCTTCTGTAACAGGAAGCCAAGAACCACTGGGAGAACCACTAATAACAAATGAGGCAGAATTAGCTATGATAGAAGTTGAAAACACCATGTGTCCGTATGAAGATAAGGAAGACTTAACTATACTACAATCAAAACTAAACAATGACCAAAGTAGCATTTTTCAAGAAGTAACAAAACAAATTGCACATGGTGTAAAACATGAAAATAAAGAATGTTCCTGCCATAATTATAAACCTATACTACTGTACGTCAGTGGTTCTGGCAAAAGATTCCTAATCAAAATTATTAGTAAGTTCCTTCAACAATTGACAAACAACAAACTGTCAGCTGTTGTCACTGCCCCCACAGGTTTAGCTGCCTACAACATAGGTGGTGTTACATTACACCGATTACTACTATTACCAGTAGAACACCAGAACAAATTAGACTATTACAAACTTTCTGCAGAAGCTGCAATGGAATTACGCAGAGTATTGAAACAAATGAAAATGCTACTAATAGAAGAAGTGAGCATGGTCTCCAACCTAATGTTAGCTTTGATTCACCTCAGATTACAAGAAGTACTCAAAACAGACTATGAAGAGCTCTTTGCAGGAAAACACATTATTGTTTTTGGAGATCTGCTTCAATTAACACCAGTAAAAGATGAACCTATTTTTAAAACATTAGGGCACAAACTCTGCGGTAAAACTGTTGGCAGCATTGGAAATGTCAACCTTTGGCAACATTTCCAATACAGAGAATTAACAGAAAACATGCGCCAATCTGCAGATCTAACTTATGCCAACATTTTAAAAAGTTTGAGAGTTGGTATACTTTCTAAAGAAGCAGAAGCAACATTGAAAACCCGGCACATTAATGCACTTTATGGCGATAATGCATGTGCTAGAGATGTTATGGAACAGTTAGCCCACAAAAATGTCAATTGTATGGCCTTAATGCCAACTCTTGCAAGCTGTTTCAAATTCAATGAAATCATGCTAAGTAAAGAAATGCAACCAATAATGCAAATTAGCGCCACAGGCAAACTAGATGTACATGGTATGACACTACCCATGTGTGACCAAGCCACAACAAGACTAAATAATTTAGAAAAATCAATCTCAAACACAGCAGGCTTAGAAAAGATGTTAAAATTATCCTTAAATTGCAGAGTAATGCTTAAACGTAACTTTGACGTGGACCAAGGACTAGTTAATGGAGCACTGGGTACAGTTGTTGGCTTTCAAACATACCCACGTGACAACAAAATTCAGTTTGTCAATATACTCTTTGACAAACTTTCAGAAGTAAAACGGATAGGACGCTCAACAGCTAGATTCCTTCTCTTCAAAGATATGTATGTACGCAGAGAACAATTTTCTCTAACTCTTGCATACGCAGTCACAATTCATAAATCACAAGGTCTTACCCTAGACAAAGCAATGATAGATATTGGTAACACAGTCTTTAAAGAAGGCATGAGCTACGTAGCACTATCACGCTTACGTACACGTGACGGTCTATTTCTAATCAACTTTGATGCAAGTAAAGTAAACGCTGATATTCCTTGCATTTTAGAATATAATAGACTTCGCTCACCATACACTCCCCATCTAAACACATATTCTGTTCCACAAAAACTAAAACGTTGTAAAAGAAAACTAAATCAAACAGAAATGCAACAGGACGTCACTGCAAATCCTCCAAAGAGAGTAAAAGAAACTAATACTTCATCAAGTACCACAAACAAAAAAGAATCAATTAGAGAAAGTAAACCAGGTACTTCTTTAAAGAAGGAAGACAAACTCCAAAAAAAGCAGTTAGATACAGAACTACCTGGACCATTTAAATTCTCAAATATAGTTGGTGTAAGTTGCTATGCAAATGTAGCAATGACTATTCTATTTCAATTACCACCAATTGTTGACAACATTTACTCACACAGTACAGACCCATTGGGCCTCATTACGACCCTGGCGCTAAGTGAAAAATGATGGCGGTAAATTGGTTACCGCCATCGTTTTCCGCCAGGTCCGATCATGACCCGTGACCATAAACTACGATGCCATTAGCGGCATCGTAGTTAACGCCACCGCTAACTGCGCTAAGGGTGCGCGCACGCGACCGGCCACACCGTACAAGGTACGCAAATGCCGACCCAAGCGGACATGCACCTAACGCCATCACCCAGCCCGTTAAGTACCTTACCGCCATGGTGCTAATTACGCCATCGCGAACCAACCGTAAAGGGCCATGTAAAGTGAATGCAGCTGCCACAGGTGCACAGAAACAGCACAGGTGAAGGCAATACAGACTCAGGAAGTACAAAAAGAGCACACCCCACCCCTTCCCACACCCAGTCACACTCCACAATGATACCAATACGACTAGCAATGTTGGGGCTGGAGGACCTGATAGCAATGCAAGTGCTACTACAACAACAACAACAACAACAACAGGCTGCACAGAGGAGACGCAGGAGGAGAAGGAGGGCAAGGCAGGCCCAGCAAGCCCCACCAGCACAGCCAGTGCCACCACGCAGGCAGCCACCAATCCCACGCATCAGAGCCAATCCATTCAACCTCACTGCTGAGCAGATCCACACCCTGTACCGTATGGACCGGGACACCATCACCGCCATCGTAGACATGATACACAACGACATCGTCAGCATGATAGAAACTCCAACCGCCATCCCCCCCCTACTGAAGGTAGTGTCTGTACTCCACTTCCTGGCCACAGGCACCTACCAGCACACAGTGGGGCACTTGCATGGCATTTCACAACCATTATTCTCACGAACACTCATCCAAGTGCTGAATGCCCTCCTCAAGCACACAGACGACCACATCTCATTACCACGGACTGCCCAGGACATTGCAAACACCAAAGTGGGTTTCCATGCACTAGCCGGCATACCCGGTTGCATTGGTGCCATCGACTGCACCCATATGGAATTGGTGGTTCCACGTGCCATGGAGGTACTGTACCGCAACCGGAAACAGTTCCACTCAATCAACGTGCAAATGGTCTGTGACTCCAACAAGATCATCACACATTGTTGTGCCCGATTCCCCGGATCAACCCATGATTCTATGGTCCTGAGGAACTCCACAATACCACGCTACATGGAGCGACATGCAGGCCCAAGATCCTGGCTACTCGGTGAGTCCAATGTCATGGAAGTGGGCAGGTGAATGACGTAACGATGCATACTCCACTTGGCTGAAGGGGGGGGGAATGATGCATACTCCACCTGGCTGAAGGGGGGGGAATGATGCATACTCCACCTGGCTGAAGGGGGGGGGATGATGCATACTCCACCTGTCTGAAGGGCGGGTTGAATGATGCATACTCCACCTGGCTGTGAGCAACACAGAGAACGGAGACAGAGGATGGCCACTCACAATGCACTCAACCCCTCTGCATACATTGGGTGATGGCATGCAAAACAGGCCATGGGAGCCATGAGCATATACTGGTTGCATTGTGTGAATCAATTAGTGCATGTAGAAGTGAGCCGAAGTAACAGTTGGATGCAAGCCATTGTGGCACATCATGTTCTTGATCAGACGACATGACTGACGCATACATTCTCGTCTACATACAGGTGATGCAGGCTATCCCCTGAAGAGGTGGCTCCTTACACCAGTCCGGAACCCGCAGAACCAGCACGAGGAGGACTTCAACCGTGCACATACACGTACTCGTGTGGTCATAGAGCAGACATTCGGCCTATTGAAGGCACGGTTCCGAAGCCTCAGCAGGTCTGGTGGGGCACTCCTGTACCACCATGAGAAGGTGGCAAAGATCGTCATGGCATGTGTCATGCTACACAATATGTGCGTCAGATGGAATGTGCCCCTGCCCCCTGACGCAGGACTGCAACCACCTGACGATGAGGATGAGGAGGGTGCCGATGGGGCAGCACCCCATGGAGGAGGCGACACACAGGAGGGGCGTGCAATGCGCCAAAGTATCATCGACCTCTGCTTCTAGCACACACGGCTGGTGTGAATCACATGGAGACTGCACTTGGGGCACTGTGTGTCTCTGGGACATGCACACTGTGGACTGTACACCAATAAAGCACACATATGCAATGAAAATGTCCACACATTTCATTTTGGGAAAGAAAAAAGTGTATTCAAACTATGAAATGTCGTGACACACCCCCTCCCCCCTGCCCCCCGAACACCCCAACACACCCCCCCTGAACACCCCAACACACCCCCTCCCCCCTCCCCCCTGAACACCCCAACACAACCTCCCCCCTCCCCCCTGAACACCCCAACACACTCTTCCCCCCTCCACCCTGAACACCCCAACACACCCCCTCCCCCCTCCACCCTGAACACCCCAACACACCCCCTCCCCCCTCCACCCTGGAATCCCTACGAAGGTGCGGTAGTGTCTGTGCAGCAGGGTGTGCAGTAGTCCTGCTCGACTGTCAAGCCACTAATGTGGATCCCCTACCCTGGCCCCCGGGGCACCCCTGCCCGTGCTGCGTGGATTGCGCCCTGATCTGCGGATGGGGCTGCTCTGTGCCGAGCTGGCTGATGAGGACGGTCCGGCCTGCACATCTGGACGCATGTCCCTGATGGTCTGGACAAGTTCTGTGAGGACATTGCGCACAGCCGCGAGTTCCGTGCATATGTCCTTTGTGGAGGACTCTATGGCAGCTGTGACTCGGTCTGCCAAACTCTCCATGCCATCCCTTGGCACCCCACACTGTGCAACATGTTCGTTGAGGAGGGCGGATAGCTGCTGCTGGCGGGTAACTATATCCTCAAGTGACTGCTGGTTCTGCTGGCCCATGCCCAGTGGCATTTGCATATCCATTGGGCTGCTCACCTCAGGCTGGGGGGATGGGGTGGCTCGCCAATCCTCGGCCTCCGACTGCCCCTGTGTGGCATCCGCCTGCAGGGGGCTTAGGGATGTGCAGGGGGAATGTGGCTGGGCAGTGGGCCTTCCCTCATCGATGACCTCGATGCTGCCTGCCTCACTGTTGGAGGTTGCCGCTATGGCAGCGATTTCACCGAGGGTGCTGCTTGCAGCAGAGCCTGTCCCTTCAGTGGCCACGACTAGTGACATGTGCGGTGCTGCTGCTGGGTCTGTGTTTGCTGTTGTGGGGGCTGGCACTTGCCTGTCCTCTTCCCCAGGCAGGGTTTGTGGCTGCTGGTGTGTTTGCTTCAGGACGGCTGAGGTGGATGCCTGTGGCCTGGCCCTCTTGGTGGATCTGGATGCAGTGTTGTCCTCTTCCTGGAGGTCTGTGTCAGATCCTGTGGTGGAGCAAAGGAGGGATAGTGTTATTGATGGGTCCGCGGACATTGGCCGTGCATTGTGAGGGATGACATCTATACAGTGGGTACATGCAGCACATTTCAGGCAGGGGCATACAGGTTTTGCGCCTTTTGTGTGGAGGTAGCATGGTGGTATGTGTGTGTCAGCAGTTAGGGTGTGCATGCTGCATGTGTACAGGGTGGAGTCTGGATGTGTCTGTGGACATGCACCTGCCGATGTGTTGCATATGCACTATGGGGCTACATGGTAATTCACATGATGGGACTTTGTTGAGTTTAGCATGGCTTGCTCTCGCCACCTACCTGCATCTCCTGAGGTCGGCGCTCCTCTCTCCATCCCTCCGACACCATGGATGCTCTCCATCCCGATGGTGGATGCACATATTTCCTCCCATGCTTGCAGCTTTATGGGCGAATCGGATCCACCCCCAGTTGACGTGGCTAGGTTCCGGTTAGCTGAGAGGATGCTTCGGACACGGAGCCTCAAGTCGTCCCAGCGCTTTCTGCACTGCTGGGCAGTGCGGGGTACGGCCCCCACTGCACTCACACGCTGTGCCACTAGGGCCCATATGGCCTTCTTTTTCCCTATTGCCGGCCTTGTCATCTGCGCGGAGAATACAGCTGCAGCATTTTCTTGCAGAGTCTCTGCGAGCATGGTTAGTTCCTCCCTTGAGAAACGGTCTTGGCGCTGCCGGTCACATGCTTTTTTAACGGCTTTGGGCATTTTTACTTGGCTAATTGGGTGGGTGTTGGGTGTGGATAGGTGTCAGGGTTGGATCAGGTATGGTTGTGGAGGATGGCAATGGATTGTGTTTTTCAAGATGGCCGTCGTGCAGTTTCCCGTTCCGCCGCGATGACGCTATTTCCGGTTCCGCCTATTTACGGTGACCGCTAATTACGGTGACCGCTAATTGCGGTCGCCGCTATGGTGTGTGTGGCGGTAGTGCTCCTTGCGCGGCGTGCGATGGCGGTAAGAGCCGTTTTTGCCCCATTTACGCCATGCCGTACTTTACATTAACGCCATGGCGTAATGCACGTGCCCGATGGGTCGGAATATGCCGCACTTTACGCCATCGACCCATGGCGTAAACGTTGATTACGCCATGGCGTTAATGTTCGGTACTTACCGCCAGGGTCGTAATGAGGCCCATTGTGTTTGCAAATGTTAGTACTTCACAGAAATGCAGCAAACAATCCTGACAACACATATAGTGTTTTTGGAATAAGACAACAATTGGACTACTGTGCTGGAATGGTGAAATTCACTATAAACTCACAGGAAGATTCACAAGAATTTCTAATGTACTTACTACAAGTACTGGAAAACAAAAACATACCTATAAATGAAATCTTTCAGATTTCATACATGTGGAAACATACATGCACTCTCTGCAACAATGTGACACAAGAAGAAATCCCCAATGAACGCTTCATATATATATCAATACCAAATTGTGAATCCATTCCATTTCAGCAACTAGTACAAAATGCAAACCATGGTAGATTATGCTCTACCTGCAATTCAGATAATCGCTCCAAGTTAGTAATACAAACACATAGTAAATACGTAATACTAATGCTTCTACGTTACAATGCAGATGGTACCAAAAACAACTGCAAGCTGACTGGATTCACACATGGTCAAATATCACTTGGTAAGAAAACCTTCACAACAATAGGTATAAACTACCACGCAGGAGCCACAACCAATTCAGGGCACTACACTGCATACATAAAAAGAAATGTGGATGGTTTGAATGTAATGATAGTACCATTACTCTAAAGCAGAGATTACCAGCACATCTTACAAACGCTTATTTGATGTTCTTAAAACCAAAATTTGATAAATAAACTGTATTTAAACCTTTAAGTAAATTTGTGTTACAAAAATATAAACTGTTAGAATACTCCAAAAGCTATCTAACTGCTCAAAGATTCTACAACAACTAATCAGATAAATGAATACCACTAAATTAGACCAAGAAATACACCGTTAGAATACCCCAATTGGTATCTAACTGTCCCAAAATTATAAATTTGTGTTAAAATAATATAAACTGTTAGAATACTCCAAAAGCTATCTAACAGCTCAAAGATTCTACAACAACTAATCAGATACATGAATACCACTAAATTAGGCCAAAAAATACACAGTTAGAATACGCCAATTGGTATCTAACTGTCCCAAAATTTTACAATATCCAAATAGGTAAATCAAAACCACTAAAATATATTAAAAAAATAGACAGTTAGAATATGCCAATTGGTATCTAACTGCTCCAAAAATTTATAATATCAAAACAAATGAAGAATCTGTTACTGCTCCAAAAAAAATACAACAAAGCAAAGTATAAAGCATTAGCCAGAAACAACAAGTGAACACTGAAAACAAACAAACAAATAAACTGTAGCATAACAGAAAAAGGTTTTTTTTTTAATCCAACATGGATTTTTTTTTCTCCCACAGACCCAATGATTTTAGCAACAAATACAGAAACTGAGCAAATTGCACAGTACTCTGATTTGTACTCTACTAAATATGAGGGTCGAAAAAAAATAAAAGTATATTGCTTATACAATGTAATAAGTCATTACAAAATACTAATACTAACATGCTATTTTCTTTTATCACAGAAATGAAGAAGAAAAACATGGACTCCCATTACTAGACCAAACAGTAAGTATACAATAATAAGGACAACCATAGCAGCATATCACATCCATAGTATCTAATACCTTTGTTCCTTATACATTTGTTTTTCACCCAAAGTTATAAGCAAATATGAATGTGATATGCTGCGGTGGTTGTTGCCAGGGCATAGAGTCTTGGGTGCATGGCCAAATGGCCATGCACCCAAGACTCTATGCCCTGGCAAAAACCACTGCAGCATATCACATCCATAGAGTCAAACATTTCAACTATGATCTATGGGAAACTTTTAATGTCCGCGAACAATGTGAGTGTTCTTAGAACACTTTGAACTTGCCAGCGAACAATACGGACACTGTTTTCAGGACACCCCCTACGAACATTTAAGAACAACGCGATAGTTCTTACAACACTTTCAACTTAACAACGAACAATGCGGACAGCGTCCTAAGGACACCCCCTACGAACATTCCAGGACACTGGGAGTGTTCTTAGAAGCGTCTTCAGAACACCACCATTTTGTTTATTTGCGAACATTTCAGGACACCGCGAGTGTTCTTAGGACACATTCAACTTGACAGAGAACAATACGAACAGCGTCCTCAGGACACCCCCTACGAACACTCCCCGGACACCTCGAGTGTTCTTAGAAGCGTCTTCAGAACACCACCATCTTGTTTATTTGCGAACATTTCAGGACACCGCAAGTGTTCTTAGAACACATTCAACTTGACAGAGAACAATACGGACAGCGTCCTCAGAACAACCCCTACAAACATTTCAGGACACCGGGAGTGTTCTCAAAAACGTCTTCAGAACACCCCATTTTGTTTATTTGCGAACATTTCAGGACACCGCGCGTGTTCTTAGAACACATTCAACTTGACAGAGAACAGTACGGACAGAGTCCTCAGGACACCACCTACGAACACTCCCCGGACAGCGCGAGTGTTCTTAGAACAGTTTCACTTTGCTTGCGAACAAAACGGACACATATTGACTCCTTAGAACACCCCCTAGTCAGTTTATTTAGAACATTTCAGAACACCCGTGATGTCCGCAAACAAATCGAATACAAAAAGAACGTCTAACACATAAAAAACACAGCTTTCATCCTATCTCATACACTCCCACCCTCCCCAAACACTCCTACACACCAATACACTCTACAAAATACACATTTTGAACAAAGTTTCACCGCGCTGTCCGGGGACGTCTGCGAATCCAATATGGCGGGCGCTACCGAAAAATCTGACGCGCTTCACGCTCCACGCCGTGCAATCAGCGAACACTTTGCATGTCCGCGAACATCACGCAAGACGATTGGCCAATCAGGATACTTTCCGCAGAGCGAACAGGGAAGTGTATCTGCAAACCGAACACAGATATCACTAATTTTTTTTTACCTACTTTTTGGTCATTTTAAAAAAAACTACTGGACGGATTTTCACCAAATTTGCAAAAGCACGCTTTCGGGACCAAGCCGCTGCTCCTGGTCCAAATTTGGGGGAAATCCGTCCAGCGGTTTGGGCTGTATGCGCGAGCAAATTTTTTTTCCCATTAACTCTATGGAGAGTGAGTATAATGTATACAAATATGAGCATATAGAGGGAAGGTAGAGTAATAAAAATAAAACTATGAGACAGTGCTGATAACCATAATGATTATCTTCATGGACAGAAAGGATTGCTCTCTTTCAAGCCTGTATCTTCCGCTATGTACATGTTTCATATGATGTGACAGGACCCTAAGTCTACAAATATAGTACCTTTTCAATTTTTACTTCCTGACTGTTACTGAAGAAAACTATGTGGCTTCGATATGTCAGTAAAGGATGCTTATGTTACCATAACTGGTGAATTTCAAGGGTTTTTCGGTTTTACTTGGAACCATAATGTCCCTTTAACAAAGTTTTTTCACTGAATTTCATAGGTTTTTAGTAGCGCAACTTAACCATAACGTCCCTTTAACAAAGTTTTTTCACTGAATTTCATAGGTTTTTAGTAGCGCAACTTAACCATAACGTCCCTTTAACTAAGTTTTTTCACTGAATTTCATAGGTTTTTAGTAGCACAACTTAACCATAATATCCCTGACATGTAACATAGAACATACTAACCCCCTCGTAGTGATTTTCATGTCCGCGGACTATACCGCCATGTCCGCGGACACATCGAAAAAAATCTGAGCGTGGTGAATGTAAATTTAAATAGTGTGCCCCATTTCCCCAGAGCCGTTTTTTTTTTTTACAGATGCTTGACAGACACCTGTTATTTTATATTTTTTTTCTTGTTTTTTTTTCTTACTTTACTCCTAAAATCTTCACATAACCTTCTCCAAAACAACCCTTACATTCCAAAATAGAAAGGCATTTAAGGTAAAAGATAAAGAAATGCCATCTTCTTTAAAATTAACAGCATTACTGGAATCAATATTCTCATTGTTACAGAAGAACATACCAGCTCTAAGCATGAAGGCACACATGCCTCGGTTGATGACACACCTAGCAATGTTTTGTTGAGGACAAAAAACTGAACTATTGTCCCATATTGCCCTAGGTAGTAATCCAGAAAAAATGACTTTCGCATTTGGAAGGATCTTCATTACGGCTTGATCCAAGCGTTCCAAATCAGCCAACAAAGTAGGGGCACTGATGTTGCCCAAATGGAAAGCACCATAGTGCAAAACTACCACATGCGGACTGTTCATCGTGGCCATATCCGCACAAACTTGTACAATTCCCTGTACATTGCAATCAGACACAGTGCTCCACACCACCTCCACTCCTTTCACATCAAAGTTCTTTGCAACATGCCTGCATTCAGCGTACTGCTGTAAACCATGCACAAACATATCTCCGAGCACCAACACCCTGACTTTCTCCACTTCTGCCATCTTCACCACACACAGTCTCTTTCAACACAAATCCACAACCTCGACATCTGATTGGCTGATCCGTACAGTCTTCTTTCCATGTTGGATTTCCTGGAAAAACCCGGATATACCACGCCCTGTCCACAAACAGCCGCGGTGTCCGCAGACGGCGTCCACTTTACTCTCTGTACCATTCCCTCATTGCATACAGCTAAGCAATCACACAATACGAACAACGTCCTCAGAACACCCCCATTTTGTGAATTTTCGAACATTTCAGGACAATTATCATTTCATTATTCAACATATTAACATTACAAATATTATACTTTTATCTCGTACTCTGCACACAATGCTATCTTTCTCCATTAGTAGCTCAGTATACTACATAGAATCCCATAATACAATGCTATTTATATCAATGCATCGTTCAAAGCACTAATAACGGTATGATATTTATTGCAATATCCTTGACACTTTTTTCGGAACATTATAATAAAAATCCCTAGTACACAAATTCCATGAAAAGTACATACACATGTGATGTCATCAGTGATTTCATCAATGACATTTGCGATGTCATCTTTGATGTCCTGGGTGTTAGTCTTAGCAGTGCATGGTGGTGGCGCGAGTTATGGTTGCTTAGCTTACCATAACTGGCGAATTTCAAGGGTTTTTCGGTTTTACTTGGAACCATAACGTTCCTTTGACAAAGTTTTTTCACTGAATTTCATAGGTTTTTAGTAGCGCAACTTTACCATAACATCCCTTTAACAAAGTTTTTTCACTGAATTTCATAGATTTTTAGTAGCGCAACTTAACCATAACGTCCATTTAACAAAGTTTTTTCATTGAATTTCATAGGTTTTTATTAGTGCAACTTAACCATAACGTCCCTGTAACATTTTTTTTTTACTAAATTTTAAAGGTTTTTATTAGTACAACGTGACCATGACATCCTTTTCAATAGATGAAGACCACTAACATCTTATGTCCTCAAAGTGGGAATGCCGGGTGGTAAAAAAAACACAAAGATTTTCCTTCCTACGCCGGGACGCCTGCGGCGTCTCGGTGTAGGAAGGAAAATCTTTTATCAAGATGGCCACCATGGAAAGGGAAGGCGGGGTGTATAAAGAACACAACGGTGCATGAGCGGGTTTGGGGGGCACAGGAGAGACACATGGGCATGAGCGAGTGGTGAGAGGGAACAGGGTACAAATGGGGCATGAGCAGGGGGTGGGGGGGAAAAGGAAGGAAACACAGGGCATGAGCGGTGGTGGGGGAACACGAGAGAGACACGGGGCATGAGCAGCGGGTGGGGAGGAACATGAGGGAGATACGGGGTATGAGCAGGGGGTGGGAAGGAACACGAGGGAGACACGGAGCATGAGCGGGGGGCGGGGGGTAACACAAGGGAAACACGGGGCATGAGCGGGGGGTGGGGGGAACACGAGGGAGACACGGGGCATGAGCGGGGGGCGGGGGGTAACACGAGGGAAACACGGGGCATGAGCGGGGGGTGGGGGGAACACGAGAGAGACACGGGCATGAGCAGGTGGTGGGGGGCAACAGGAGACAGACACGGGGCATGAGCAGGGTGTGGGGTCAACAGGAGAGAGACACGGGGCATGAGCGGGTGGTGGGGAGAACAGGAGACAGACACGGGACATGAGCGGGGGGGTGGGGAGAACAGGAGACAGACACGGGGCATGAGCGGGAGATGGGGGAACAGGAGACAGATACGGGGCATGAGCGGGGGTGGGGAGAACAGGAGACAGACACGGGGAATGAGCGGGGGGTGGGGGAATGTAGGAGACAGACACGGGGCATGGGTGGGGGCAACAGGAGACAGACACGGGGTATGAGCAGGGGGTGGGGTCAACAGGAGAGAGACACGGGGCATGAGCGGGGGGTGGGGAGAACAGGAGACAGACACGGGACATGAGCGGGGGGGTGGGGAGAACAGGAGACAGACACGGGGCATGAGCAGGAGATGGGGGAACAGGAGACAGATACGGGGCATGAGCGGGGTGGGGAGAACAGGAGACAGACACAGGGAATGAGCGGGGGGTGGGGGAATGCAGGAGACAGACACGGGGCATGGGTGGGGGCAACAGGAGACAGACACGGGGTATGAGCAGGGGGTGGGGGAACAGGAGACAGACACAGGGCATGAGCGGGGGGTGGGGGGGAAAAGGAAGGAAACACAGGGCATGAGCGGTGGTGGGGGGAACACGAGAGAGACACAGGGCATGAGCAGCGGGTGGGGAGGAACAGGAGACAGACACGGGGCATGAGCGGGGGGTGGGGGGAACAGAAGACAGACACGGGGCATGAGCGGGGGAGTTAGGGGCAACAGGAAAGAGACACGGGGCATGAGCGTGGGGTGGGGGGTACAGGAGCCAGACACGGGGCATGAGCAGGGGGTGGGGGGCAACAGGAGAGAGACACGGGACATGAGTGGGTTGGGGGAACAGGAGACAGACACCGGGCATGAGTGGGGTGGGCAACAGGAGACAGACACGGGGCATGAGCGGGGGTTTGGGGGTACAGGAGACAGACACGGGGCATGAGCGGGGGTGGGGGGGTACAGGAGACAGACACGGGGCATGAGCGGGGGGCAACAGGAGAGAGACATGGGGCATGAGTGGGGGGTTGGGGGAACAGGAGACAGACACGGGGCATGAGAGGGGGGAACAACAGAGACAGACACGGGACATGAGCAGGGGGTGGGGGCAACAGGAGACAGACACAGGGCATGAGCGGGGGGTGGGGGGCAACAGGAGACAGACACGGGCATGAGCGAGGGGTGGGGGGCAACAGGAGACAGACATGGAGCATGAGCGGGGGGTTGGGGGCAACAGGAGACAGACACGGGGCATGAGCGGGTGGTGGGGGAACAGGAGACAGACACGGAGCATGAGCAGGGGGTGGGGAGAACAGGAGACAGACACGGGGCATGAGCGGGGGGTGGGGGGCAACAGGAGAGAGACACGGGACATGAGTGGGTTGGGGGAACAGGAGACAGACACCGGGCATGAGTGGGGGGGCAACAGGAGACAGACACGGGGCATGAGCGGGGGTTTGGGGGTACAGGAGACAGACACGGGGCATGAGCGCGGGTGGGGGGGTACAGGAGACAGACACGGGGCATGAGCGGGGGGTGGGGGGCAACAGGAGAGAGACACGGGGCATGAGTGGGGGGTCGGG
The DNA here is from genome assembly GCF_040938575.1 of Ambystoma mexicanum. Classification (NCBI taxonomy): domain Eukaryota; kingdom Metazoa; phylum Chordata; class Amphibia; order Caudata; family Ambystomatidae; genus Ambystoma; species Ambystoma mexicanum. The sequence continues at coordinate 549,986,155 of NC_090939.1, read as the reverse complement.
GGAACAGGAGACAGACACGGGGCATGAGAGGGGGGAACAACAGAGACAGACACGGGACATGAGCAGGGGGTGGGGGCAACAGGAGACAGACACAGGGCATGAGCGGGGGGTGGGGGGCAACAGGAGACAGACACGGGCATGAGCGAGGGGTGGGGGGCAACAGGAGACAGACATGGAGCATGAGCGGGGGGTTGGGGGCAACAGGAGACAGACACGGGGCATGAGCGGGTGGTGGGGGAACAGGAGACAGACACGGAGCATGAGCAGGGGGTGGGGAGAACAGGAGACAGACACGGGGCATGAGCGGGGGGTGGGGGGCAACAGGTGACAGACACAGGGCATGAGCGGGGGTGGGAGGAACAGGAGACAGACACGGGGCATGAGCGGGGGTGGGGAGAACAGGAGACAGACAGGGGGCATGAGCGAGGGGGTGGGGGGCAACAGGAGACAGACTCGGGGCATGAGCGGGGGTGTGGGCGGCAACAGGAGAGAGACACGGGCATGAGCGCGGAGTGGGGGGGTACAGGAGACAGACACGGGGCATGGGTGGGGGGGTACAGGAGACAGACACGGGGCATGAGCGGGGGTGGGGAGAACAGGAGAGAGACACGGGGCATGAGCGGGGGGTGGGGGAACAGAAGACAGACACGGGGCATGAGCGGGGGAGTTAGGGGCAACAGGAAAGAGACACGGGGCATGAGCGTGGGGTGGGGGGTACAGGAGCCAGACACGGGGCATGAGCGGGGGGTGGGGGGCAACAGGAGAGAGACACGTGACATGAGTGGGTTGGGGGAACAGGAGACAGACACCGGGCATGAGTGGGGGGGCAACAGGAGACAGACACGGGGCATGAGCGGGGGTTTGGGGGTACAGGAGACAGACACGGGGCATGAGCGGGGGTGGGGGGATACAGGAGACAGACACGGGGCATGAGCGGGGGGTGGGGGGCAACAGGAGAGAGACACGGGGCATGAGTGGGGGGTCGGGGGAACAGGAGACAGACACGGGGCATGAGAGGGGGGAACAACAGAGACAGACACGGGACATGAGCAGGGGGTGGGGGCAACAGGAGACAGACACAGGGCATGAGCGGGGGGTGGGGGGCAACAGGAGACAGACACGGGCATGAGCGAGGGGTGGGGGGCAACAGGAGACAGACATGGAGCATGAGCGGGGGGTTGGGGGCAACAGGAGACAGACACGGGGCATGAGCGGGTGGTGGGGGAACAGGAGACAGAAACGGAGCATGAGCAGGGGGTGGGGAGAACAGGAGACAGACACGGGGCATGAGCGGGGGGTGGGGGGCAACAGGAGACAGACACAGGGCATGAGCGGGGGTGGGAGGAACAGGAGACAGACACGGGGCATGAGCGGGGGTGGGGAGAACAGGAGACAGACACGGGGCATGAGCGAGGGGGTGGGGGGCAACAGGAGACAGACTCGGGGCATGAGCGGGGGTGTGGGCGGCAACAGGAGAGAGACACAGGCATGAGCGCGGAGTGGGGGGGTACATGAGACAGACACGGGGCATGGGTGGGGGGGTACAGGAGACAGACACGGGGCATGAGCGGGGGTGGGGAGAACAGGAGAGAGACACAGGGAATGAGCGGGGGTGGGGGAATGCAGGAGACAGACATGGGGCATGGGTGGGGGCAACAGGAGACAGACACGGGGCATGAGCGGGGGTGTGGGCGGCAACAGGAGAGAGACACGGGCATGAGCGCGGAGTGGGAGGGTACAGGAGACAGACACGGGGCATGGGTGGGTGGGTACAGGAGACAGACACGGGGCATGAGCGGGGGGTTGGGGGCAACAGGAGAGAGACACGGGGCATGAGTGGGGGGTCGGGGGAACAGGAGACAGACACGGGGCATGAGCGGGGGGAAAAACAGAGACAGACACGGGACATGAGCAGGGGGTGGGGGCAACAGGAGACAGACACAGGGCATGAGCGGGGGGTGGGGGGCAACAGGAGACAGACACGGGCATGAGCGAGGGGTGGGGGCAACAGGAGACAGACATGGAGCATGAGCGGGGGGTTCGGGGCAACAGGAGACAGACACGGGGCATGAGCGGGTGGTGGGGGAACAGGAGACAGACACGGAGCATGAGCGGGGGGTGGGGAGAACAGGAGACAGACACGGGGCATGAGCGGGGGGTGGGGGGCAACAGGAGACAGACACAGGGCATGAGCGGGGGTGGGAGGAACAGGAGACAGACACGGGGCATGAGCGGGGGGTGGGGAGAACAGGAGACAGACACGGGGCATGAGCGAGGGGGTGGAGGGCAACAGGAGACAGACTCGGGGCATGAGCGGGGGTGTGGGCGGCAACAGGAGAGAGACACGGGCATGAGCGCGGAGTGGGGGGGTACAGGAGACAGACACGGGGCATGGGTGGGAGCAAGAGGAGACAGACATGGGGCATGAGCGGGGGGTGGGGGGAACAGGAGACAGACATGGGGCATGAGCGGGGGGTGGGGGGTACAGAAGACAGAAACTGGACATGAGCGGGGTAGTGGGGGGCAACAGGAGAGAGACATGGGGCATGAGCAGGGGGTGGGGGGTACAGGAGACAGACACGGGGCATGAGCAGGGGGTGGGGGGCAACAGGAGAGAGACACAGGGCATGAGTGGGGGGGTGGGGGGGTACAGGAGACAGACACGGGGCATGAGCGAGGGGTGGGGGGCAACAGGAGAGAGACACGGGACATGAGCGGGTGGGGGAACAGGAGACAGACATGGGGCATTAGCAGGGGGGGCAAAAGGAGACAGACATGGGGCATGAGCGTGGGGGGTGGGGGGTACAGGAGACAGACATGAGCATGAGCGGGGGGTAGGGGGGTAGAGGAGACAGACACGGGGCATGAGCAGGGGATGGGGGCAACAGGAGAGAGACACGGGTATGAGCGGGGGGTGGGGGGAACAGGAGACAGACACAGGGCATGAGCGGGGGTGGGGGGAACAAAAGAGACAGACACGGGGCATGAGCGGGGGTGGGGGGCAACAGGAGAGAGACACAGGGCAGGAGCAGGGGGTTGGGGACAACAGGAGACAGACATGGGGCATGAGCGGGGGGTGAGGGCAACAGGAGACAGACAAGGGGCATGAGCAGGGGGTGGGGGGGAACAGGAGACAGACACGGAGCATGAGCGGGGGGTGGGGAGAACAGGAGACAGACACGGGGCATGAGAGGGGGTGGGGGGCAACAGGAGACAGACACAGGGCATGAGCGGGGGGTGGGGGGCAACAGGAGAGAGACACGGGACATAAGCGGTTGGGGGGAACCAGAGACAGACACGGGGCATGAGCGTGGGGGCAACTGGAGACAGACACGGGGCATGAGCGGGTGGTGGGGGGTACAGGAGACAGACATGGGGCATGAGCGGGGGGTGGGTGCAACAGGAGAGAGACACGGGGCAGGAGCAGGGGGTTGGGGACAACAGGAGACAGACATGGGGCATGAGCGGGGGGTGAGGGCAACAGGAGACAGACAAGGGGCATGAGCAGGGGGTGGGGGGCAACAGGAGACAGACACAGGGCATGAGCGGGGGGTGGGGGGCAACAGGAGACAGACACGGGCATGAGCGAGGGGTGGGGGGCAACAGGAGACAGACACGGAGCATGAGCGGGGGGTTGGGGGCAACAGGAGACAGACACGGGGCATGAGCGGGTGGTGGGGGAACAGGAGACAGACACGGAGCATGAGCGGGGGGTGGGGAGAACTGGAGACAGACACGGGGCATGAGCGGTGGTGGGGGGCAACAGGAGACAGACACAGGGCATGAGCGGGGGTGGGAGGAACAGGAGACAGACACGGGGCATGAGCGGGGGGTGGGGAGAACAGGAGACAGACACGGGGCATGAGCGAGGGGGTGGGGGGCAACAGGAGACAGACTCGGGGCATGAGCGGGGGTGTGGGCGGCAACAGGAGAGAGAGACGGGCAGGAGCACGGAGTAGGGGGGTACAGGAGACAGAGACGGGGCATGGGTGGGAGCAAGAGGAGACAGACATGGGGCATGAGCAGGGATGGGGGGAACAGGAGACAGACATGGGGCATGAGCGGGGGGTGGGGGGTACAGAAGACAGAAACGGGACATGAGCGGGGTAGTGGGGGGCAACAGGAGAGAGACATGGGGCATGAGCAGGGGGTGGGGGGGTACAGGAGACAGACACGGGGCATGAGCAGGGGGTGGGGGGCAACAGGAGAGAGACACAGGGCATGAGTGGGGGGGGTGGGGGGGTACAGGAGACAGACACGGGGCATGAGCGAGGGGTGGGGGGCAACAGGAGAGAGACACGGGACATGAGCGGGTGGGGGAACAGGAGACAGACATGGGGCAGGGGGGACAAAAGGAGACAGACATGGGGCATGAGCGTGGGGGGTGGGGGGGTACAGGAGACAGACATGAGCATGAGCGGGGGGTGGGGGGGTAGAGGAGACAGACACGGGGCATGAGCAGGGGATGGGGGCAACAGGAGAGAGACACGGGGTATGAGCGGGGGGTGGGGGGAACAGGAGACAGACACAGGGCATGAGCGGGGGTGGGGGGAACAAAAGAGACAGACACGGGGCATGAGCGGGGGGTGGGGGGCAACAGGAGAGAGACACAGGGCAGGAGCAGGGGGTTGGGGACAACAGGAGACAGACATGGGGCATGAGCGGGGGGTGAGGGCAACAGGAGACAGACAAGGGGCATGAGCAGGGGGTGGGGGGGAACAGGAGACAGACACGGAGCATGAGCGGGGGGTGGGGAGAACAGGAGACAGACACAGGGCATGAGAGGGGGGTGGGGGGCAACAGGAGACAGACACAGGGCATGAGCGGGGGGTGGGGGGCAACAGGAGAGAGACACGGGGCATGAGCGGTTGGGGGAACCAGAGACAGACACGGGGCATGAGCGGGGGGGCAACAGGAGACAGACACGGAACATGAGCAGGGGGTGGGGGCAACAGGAGACAGACACAGGGCATGAGCGGGGGTGGGGGGCAACAGGAGACAGACACGGGCATGAGCGAGGGGTGGGGGGCAACAGGAGACAGACATGGAGCATGAGCGGTGGGTTGGGGGCAACAGGAGACAGACACGGGGCATGAGCGGGTGGTGGGGGAACAGGAGACAGACACAGAGCATGAGCGGGGGGTGGGGAGAACAGGAGACAGACACGGGGCATGAGCGGGGGGTGGGGGGCAACAGGAGACAGACACAGGGCATGAGCGGGGCTGGGAGGAACAGGAGACAGACACGGGGCATGAGCGGGGGGTGGGGAGAACAGGAGACAGACACGGGGCATGAGCGAGGGGGTGGGGGGCAACAGGAGACAGACTCGGGGCATGAGCGGGGGTGTGGGCGGCAACAGGAGAGAGACACGGGACATAAACGGTTGGGGGGAACCAGAGACAGACACGGGGCATGAGCGTGGGGGCAACTGGAGACAGACATGGGGCATGAGCGGGTGTTGGGGGGTACAGGAGACAGACATGGGGCATGAGCGGGGGGTGGGGGGCAACAGGAGAGAGACACGGGGCAGGAGCAGGGGGTTGGGGACAACAGGAGACAGACATGGGGCATGAGCGGGGGGTGAGGGCAACAGGAGACAGACAAGGGGCATGAGCAGGGGGTGGGGGGCAACAGGAGACAGACACAGGGCATGAGCGGGGGGTGGGGGGCAACAGGAGACAGACACGGGCATGAGCGAGGGGTGGGGGGCAAAAGGAGACAGACACGGAGCATGAGCGGGGGGTTGGGGGCAACAGGAGACAGACACGGGGCATGAGCGGGTGGTGGGGGAACAGGAGACAGACATGGAGCATGAGCGGGGGGTGGGGAGAACTGGAGACAGACACGGGGCATGAGCGGCGGTGGGGCAACAGGAGACAGACACAGGGCATGAGCGGGGGTGGGAGGAACAGGAGACAGACACGGGGCATGAGCGGGGGGTGGGGAGAACAGGAGACAGACACGGGGCATGAGCGAGGGGGTGGGGGGCAACAGGAGACAGACTCGGGGCATGAGCGGGGGTGTGGGCGGCAACAGGAGAGAGACACGGGCATGAGCGCGGAGTAGGGGGGTACAGGAGACAGACACGGGGCATGGGTGGGAGCAAGAGGAGACAGACATGGGGCATGAGCGGGGGGTGGGGGGAACAGGAGACAGACATGGGGCATGAGCGGGGGGTGGGGGGTACAGAAGACAGAAACGGGACATGAGCGGGGTAGTGGGGGGCAACAGGAGAGAGACATGGGGCATGAGCAGGGGGTGGGGGAGTACAGGAGACAGACACGGGGCATGAGCAGGGGGTGGGGGGCAACAGGAGAGAGACACAGGGCATGAGTGGGGGGGGTGGGGGGGTACAGGAGACAGACACGGGGCATGAGCGAGGGGTGGGGGGCAACAGGAGAGAGACACGGGACATGAGCGGGTGGGGGAACAGGAGACAGACATGGGGCATGAGCAGGGAGGACAAAAGGAGACAGACATGGGGCATGAGCGTGGGGGGTGGGGGGGTACAGGAGACAGACAAGAGCATGAGTGGGGGGTGGGGGGGTAGAGGAGACAGACACGGGGCATGAGCAGGGGATGGGGGGCAACAGGAGAGAGACACGGGGTATGAGCGGGGGGTGGGGGGAACAGGAGACAGACACAGGGCATGAGCGGGGGTGGGGGGAACAAAAGAGACAGACACGGGGCATGAGCGGGGGGTGGGGGGCAACAGGAGAGAGACACAGGGCAGGAGCAGGTGGTTGGGGACAACAGGAGACAGACATGGGGCATGAGCGGGGGGTGAGGGCAACAGGAGACAGACAAGGGGCATGAGCAGGGGGTGGGGGGGAACAGGAGACAGACACGGAGCATGAGCGGGGGGTGGGGAGAACAGGAGACAGACACGGGGCATGAGAGGGGTGTGGGGGGCAACAGGAGACAGACACAGGGCATGAGGGGGGGGTGGGGGGCAACAGGAGAGAGACACGGGACATGAGCGGTTGGGGGGAACCAGAGACAGACACGGGGCATGAGCGGGGGGGCAACAGGAGACAGACACGGGGCATGAGCGGGTGGTGGGGGGTACAGGAGACAGACATGGGGCATGAGCGGGGGGTGGGGGGCAACAGGAGAGAGACATGGGGCATGAGCGGGGGGTGGGGGGAACAGGAGACAGACACGTGGCATGAGCGGGGGGTGGGGGGAACAACAGAGACAGACACGGGGCATGAGCGGGGGGTGGAGGGCAACAGGAGACAGACACGGGGCATGAGCGGGGGGTGGGGGGCAACAGGAGACAGACACGGGGCATGAGCGGGGGGCAACAAGAGAGACACAGGGCATGAGCGGGGGTGGGGGGCAACAGGAGAGACACGGGACATGAGTGGGGGTGGGGGAACAGGAGACAGACACGGGGCATGAGCGAGGGGTCGGGGGAACAGGAGACAGACATGGGGCATGAGCTGGGGGTGGGGGGAACAACAGACACGGGCATGAGCAGGAGGTGGGGGTGGGGAGAACAGACACGGGGCATGAGCGGGGCGGTGTGGGGCAACAGGAGACAGACACGGGGCATGAGCGGGGGGTGGGAGGAACAGGAAAAAGACACGGGGCATGAGCAGGGGGTGGGGAGAACAGGAAACAAACACCGGGCATGAGCGGGGGGGTGGGGGCAACAAGAGAGAGACACGGGGCATGAGCGTGTGGGGGGAACAGGAGACAGACACGGGGCATGAGCAGGTGGGGGGAACAGGAGACAGACACGGGGCATGAGCGGGAGGGGTGGGGGGCAACAGGAGAGAGACACGGGGCATGAGCGTGTGGGGGAACAGGAGACAGGCACGGGGCATGAGCAGGTGGGGGGAACAGGAGACAGACACGGGGCATGAGCGGGAGGGGTGGGGGGAAACAGGAGATAGACACGGGGCATGAGCGGGGGGTGGGGGGAACAGGACACAGACATGGGGCATGAGCGGGGGGAACAGAAGACAGACATGGGGCATGAGCGGGGGGTGGGGGAAGGGGAGAGAGACACACGGGGCATGAGCAGGGGTGGGGGGAGGGAGAGAGATACACGGGGCATGAGCGGGGGGTGGGGGCAGGGAGAGAGACACACGGGGCATGAGTTGGGGGTGGGCGGGAGGGAGAGAGACACACGGGGCATGAGCGGGGGGTGGGCAGGAGCGAGAGAGACACATGGGGCATGAGCGGGGGTGGGGGGAGGGAGAGAGACACACGGGGCATGAGCGGGGGGTGGGGGGAGGGAGAGAGACACACGGGGCATGAGTGGGGGGTGGGCGGTCGGGAGAGAGACACACGGGGCATGAGCGGGGGTGGGCGGGAGGGAGAGAGACACATGGGGCATGAGCAGGGGTGGGGGGAGGGAGAGAGACACACGGGGCATGAGCGGGGGCTGGGGGTAAGGGGAGAGAGACACACAGGGCATGAGTGGGGGGTGGGGGAGAGGGAGAGAGAGAGAGACGCACTCGGCATGAGCGGGGGGTGGGGGGGAGGGAGAGAGACACACGGGGCATGATCGGGGGTGGGCGGGAGGGGGAGAGACACAAGGGGCATGAGCGGGGGTGGGCGGGAGGGTGAAAGACACGGGGCAAGAGCGGGGGTGGGCAGGAGGGAGAAAGACATGGGGCAAGAGCGGGGGTGGGCGGCAGGGGGAAAGACACGGGGCAAGAGCAGGGGTGGGCGGGAGGGGGAAAGAGACACGGGGCAAGAGCGTGGGTGGGAGGGAGGGGGAAAGAGACACGGGGCAAGAGCGTGGGTGGGCGGGAAGGGGAAAGAGACACGGGGCAAGAGCGGGGGTTTGCAGGAGGGGGAAAGAGACACGGGGCAAGAGCGGGGGTGGGCGGGAGGGGGAAAGAGACACGGGGCAAGAGCAGGGGTGGGTGGGAGGGGGAAAGAGACACGGGCCAAAGATCGGGGGTGGGCGGGAGGTAGAAAGAGACACGGGGCAAGAGCGGGGGTGGGCGGGAGGGGGAAAGAGACACGGGGCAAGAGCGGGGGTGGGCGGGAGGAAGACAGACACACGGGGCAAGAGTGGGGGTGGGGGGTAGGGAGACAGACACACGAGGCATGAGCGGGGGGTGGGGGAAGGGGAGAGACACGCGGGGCATGAGCGAGGGGTGGGCGGGAGGGGGAGAGACACACGGGGCATGAGCGGGGGGTGGGCGGGAGAGACACACGGGGCATGAGCGGGGGGTGGGCGGGATTTGGAGAGACACACGGAGCATGGGTGGGGGGAGGGAGAGAGACACACGGGGCATGAGTGGGGGGTGGGGGGAAGGTAAGAGAGACACATGGGGCATGAGTTGGGGGTGGGCGGGAGGGGGAGAGACACACGGGGCATGAGCGGGGGTGGGGGGAGGGAGAGAGACACACGGGACATGAGTGGGGGGTGGGCGGGATGGGGAGAGACACACGGGGCATGAGCGGGGGGTGGGCGGCAGGTGGGGAGAGACAGACGGACATGAGTGGGGGTGGGCGGGAGGGGGAGAGAAACACGGGGCATGAGCGGGGGGTGGGCGGCGGGTGGGGAGAGACACACGGACATGAACGGGGTGGGGAGAGACACACGGACATGAGCGGGGGGAGACGGCAGGTGGTGAGAGACATACGGACATGAGCGGGGGGTGGGCACCCGGTGAGGAGAGACACACGGACATGAGCGGGCGGCGGGTGGGGAGAAACACACAGACATGAGCAGCGGGTGGTAGAGACACACGGGGGTGGGAGAGATACACAGGGCAAGAGCGGGGGGTGGGCGGTTGGGAGAGACGAGCGGGGCACGAGCGGGGCATGAGCGGGGCATGAGCGGGGGGTGGGCGGTTGGGAGAGACGAGCGGGGCACGAGCGGGGCATGAGCGGGGGGTGGGTGGGGAGTGGGCGGGAGGGAGAAAGTCACACGGACATGAGCGGGGGGTGGGCGGGAGGGAGAAAGACACACGGACATGAGCGGGGGGGGCGGGAGGGAGAAAGACACACGGACATGAGCCGGCGGTGGGCGGGAGGGAGGGAGAAAGACACACGGACATGAGCGGGGGGTGGGAGGAACAGGAGACAGACACGGGCATGAGCAGGGGGTGGGGGACCTACTGTGCAGGGGGGATACAGAGCCTCTCATGCGAGGAACAAAGATGGTGGGCGTCTCTGAAGCCAGACGCACTGCACGCTTTCACGCATCCAATGAGAGAGCACATCAGATGTCCGTGGACATCACGCAAGCTGCTTGCCCAATCACCGTCCTGTCCGCGGAGCGAACAGGGAAGTGTGTCCGCGAAGCGAACACAGATATCACTAATTTTTTTCACTTACATTTTTGTCATTTTATTAAAAACTACTGGACGGATTTACACCAAATAAAGCAAAGCACGCTTTCGGGACCAAGCCGCCGCTCCTGCCGCTAATTTGGTGTAAATCCATCCAGCAGTTTTGGCTGTAGGCGTGAGCAAATTTTTTTCCAATTATGTCTATGGGGGAAAAAAAAGTTTTGGGACCCCCCTATAAATTTGCCCCTCCTGCTCACCAAACTTTTCAAAAAAATTCAGAGTGACCCAAATACTTTTTTTGCAAAGTTTGGTGAGGATCCGTCCAGGGAGAGCGAAGTTATAAGCCACCCAAAAAGTGCTCTTCCTATGGAAACAGAAACTTAACCATAACTACATGGCCACGGTAGTTATGGTTAAGTTGCTGTTTCCATAGGAAGAGCACTTTTTGGGTGGCTTATAACTCCGCTCTCCCTGAACGAATCCTCACCAAACTTTGCAAAAAAAGTATATGGCCCACTCTGAATGTTTTTGCAAAGTTTGGTGAGGATTCGTCCAGGGAGGGCAAAGTTATAGGGGGGTCCCAAAACTTTTTTTTTTCCCATAGACTGAATGGGAAAAAAATGTTGCTTGCGCCTACAGCCCAAAGCGCTGGACGGATTTTCACCAAATTTGGACCAAGAGCAGCGGCTTGGTCCCGAAAGCGTGCTTTTGCAAATTTGGTGAAAATCCGTCCAGTAGTTTTTTTTTAAAATGACCAAAAAGTAGGTAAAAAAATTAGTGATATCTGTGTTCAGTCCGTGGACACACTTCCCTGTTCGCTTCGCGGACAGTGTCCTGTTTGGCCAATCAGCTTGCGTGATGTCCGCCGACATGCGACGTGTTCGCTGATTGGACGGTGTTAAGCATGAAGCGCGTCAGATTTTCGGTGCGCCCACCATCTTGGATTTGCGGACATCCACGAACACGCTGTGAAAGTTTGTTCAAAATGTGTATTTAGTAGAGTGTGTTGGTGTGTAGGAGTGTTTTGGGAGGATGGAAGGGTATGAGATAGGTTAAATGTTGTGCTTTTTTATGTGGTAGGCGTTCTTTTTGTGTTCGATTTGTCTGCAGACATCACGGGTGTTCTGAAATGTTCTAAATAAACAAAATGGGGGTGTTCTGGGGACGCTGTCCGTATTGTTCTGTGGCAAGTTGAATGTGTTCTAAGAACACTCGGGGTGTCCTGAAATTTTCGCAAATAAACAAAATGGGGGTGTTCTGGGGACGCTGTCCGTATTGTTCTGTGGCAAGTTGAATGTGTTCTAAGAACACTCAGGGTATCCTGAAATGTTCGCAAATAAACAAAATGGGGGTGTGTTTTAAGAACTCACGCGTTGTCCTGAAATGTTCGTAGGGGTTGTCCTGAAGACGCTGTCTGTATTGTTCGATGGCAAGTTGAAAGTGTTCTAAGAACTCTCTCGGTGTTCTGAAATGTTCGCACATAAACAAAATGGGGGTGTGTTCTAAGAACACACGCGTTGTCCTGAAATGTTAGTAGGGGGTGTCCTGAGGATGCTGTCCATATTGTTCGTTGTCGAGTTGAAATTGTTCTAAGAACTCTTGCGGTGTCCTGAAATGTTCGTAGGGGGTGTCCTGAAGACGCTGTCCGTATTGTTCGATGGCAAGTTGAAAGTGTTCTAAGAACTTTCGCGTTGTCCTGAAATGTTCATAGGGGGTGTTCTGAAGACGCTGTCCGTATTGTTTGCTGGCAAATTGAAAGTGTTCTAAGAACACTGTTAATGTCCGCGGACATTAAAAGTTTCCATAGGCCATAGTTGAAATGTTTTACTCTATGGGTGTGATACGCTGCGGTGGTTGTGGCCACGGCATAGATTTGGCCATGGCCATGCACCCAACACTCTATGCCCTGGCCACAACCACTGCAGCATATCACATTTATAGTTGCTTATAACTTTGGGTCAAAAACAAATTTATAAGGAACAAAGTTATAAGATACTATGGGTGTGATATGCTATGATGGTTGTGGCCAGGGCATAGAGTGTATAATATACTTACTGTTTGGTTTAGTAACTGGAGTACATGTATTTCTTGTTAATTTCTGTGATAAAAGAAAATAGCATGTTAGTATTAGTATTTTGTAATAACTTTTTACATTGTATAATCAACCTTTTTTTTTGTTGGACCCTCATATTTAGTAGATTACAAACCAGAGTACTGTGCAATTTGCTCAGTTTCTGTGTTTGTTGCTAAAATCATTGGGTCTGTAGGAGAAAAAAAATCCATGTTGTATTAAAAAAAACCTTTTTCTGTTATGCTACAGTTTATTTGTTTGTTTTCAGTGTTCATTTGTTGTTTTTGGCTAAGGCTTTATACATTGGGTTGTTGCATTTTTTTTGGAGCAGTTACATATTATTTATTTGTTTGGATATTATGAAATTTTGGAGCAGTCAGATACCAGTAGGCGTATTCTAACTGTCTATTTTTTGATATATTTTAGTGGTATTGATTTATCTGTTTGGATATTTTTAAATTTTGGGACAGTTAGATACCAATTGGTGTATTCTAACTGTCTATTTTTTAATATATTTTAATGGTATTGATGTATCTGTTTGGATATTGTTAAATTTTGGGACAGTTAGATACCAATTGGCGTATTCTAATTGTCTATTTTTTGCTCTAATTTAGTGGTATTCATTTATGTGATTAAGTTGTAGAATCTTTGGGCACTTAGATAGCTTTTGGAATATTCTAACAGTTTATATTTTTTACTACAAGTTTACTTGAGGTTTAAGTACAGTTTAGTTATCAAATTTTGTTTTTAAGAACATTAAATAAGCGTTTGTAAGATTTGCTGGTAATCTCTGCTTTAGAGTAATGGTACTATCATTACATTGAAACCATTCACATTTCTTTTTTATATATGCAGTGTAGTGCCCTGAATTGGTTGTGGCTCCTGCGTGGTAGATTATACCTATTGTTGTGAAGGTTTTCTTAGCAAGTGATATTTGACCATGTGTGAATCCAGTCAGCTTGCAGTTGTTTTTGGTACCATCTGCATTGTAACGTAGAAGCATTAGTATTACGTATTTACTATGTGTTTGTATTACTAACGTGGAGCGATTATCTGAATTGCAGGCAGAACATAATCTACCATGGTTTGCATTTTGTACAAGTTGCTGAAGTGGAATGGATTCACAATTAGGTATTGATATATATACAAAGCGTTCATTGGGGATTTCTTCTTGTGTCACATTGTTGCAGAGAGTGCATGTATGTTTCCACATGTATGAAATCTGGAAGATTTCATTTATAGGTATGTTTTTGTTTTCCAGTTCTTGTAGTAAGTACATTAGAAATTCTTGTGGATCTTCCTGTGAGTTTATAGTGAATTTCAACATTCCAGCACAGTAGTCCAATTGTTGTCTTATTCAATAAACACTATACGTGTTGTCAGGATTGTTTGCTGCATTTCTGTGAAGTACTAACATTTGCAAACACAATGGGTCTGTACTGTGTAAGTAAATGTTGTCAACAATTGGTGGTAATTGAAATAGAATATTCATTGCTACATTTGCGTAGCAACTTACACCAACTATATTTGAAAGTTTAAATGGACCAGGTAGTTCTGTATCTGACTGCTTTTTTTGGAGTTTGTCTTCCTTCTTTGAAGAAGTACCCGATTACTTTCCCTAATTGATTCTTTTTTGCTTGTAGTACTTGATGAAGTATTACTTTCTTTTATTCTCTTTGGAGGATTTGCAGTGACATCCTGTTGCTTTTCTGTTTGATTTATTTTTCTTTTATAATGTTTTACTTTTAGTGGAACAGAATATGTGTTTAGATGGGGAGTGTATCGTGGGCGAAGTCTATTGTATTATAAAATGCAAGGAATATCAGCGTTTATTTTACTTGCATCAAAGTTGATTATAAATAGACCGTCAAGTGTACGTAAGCGTGATAGTGCTACGTAGCTCATGCCTTCTTTAAAGACTGTGTTACCAATATCTATCATTGCTTTGTCTAGGGTAAGACCTTGTGATTTATGAATCGTGACTGCGTATGCAAGAGATAGAGAAAATTGTTCTCTGCGTACATACATGTCTTTGAAGAGAAGGAATCAAGCTGTTGAGCGTCCTATCCTTTTAACTTCTGAAAGTTTGTCAAAGAGTATATTGACAAACTGAATTTTGTTGTCACGTGGGTATGTTTGAAAGCCAACAACTGTACCCAGTGCTCCATTAACTAGTCCTTGGTTCACGTCAAGGTTACGTTTAAGCATTGCTCTGCAATTTAAGGATACTTTTAATATCTTTTCTAAGCCTGCTGTGTTTGAGATAGATTTTTCTAAACTATTTAGTCTTGTTGTGGCTTGGTCACACATAGGTAGTGTCATACCATGTACATCTAGTTTGTCTGTGGCGCTAATCTCCATTATTGTTTGCATTTCTTTACTTAACATTATTTCATTGAATTTGAAACAGCTTGCAAGAGTTGGCATTAAGGCCATACAATTGACATTTTTATGGGCTAATTGTTCCATAGCATCTGTAGTACATGCATTATTGCCATAAAGTGCATTAATTTGCCGGGTTTTCAATATTGTTTCTGCTTCTTTAGAGAGTATACCAACTCTGATACTTTTTAAGATGTTGGCATAAGTGAGATCTGCAGATTGCCGCATGTTTTCTGTTAATTCTCTGTATTGGAAATGTTGTCAAAGGTTGACATTTCCAATGCTGCCAACAGTTTTAGGGCAGAGGTTGTGTCCTAATGTTTTAAAAATAGGCTCACCTTTTACTGGTGTAAATTTAAGAAGATCTCCGAAAACTATAATGTGTTTTCCTGCAAAGAGCTCTTCATAGTTTGTTAATCTGAGGTGAATCAAAGCTAACATTAGGTTGGAGACCATGCTCACTTCATCTATTAGTAGCATTTTCATGTGTTCCAATACTCTGCGTAGTTCCATTGCAGCTTCTGCAGAAAGTTTGTAATAGTCTAATTTGTTCTGGTGTTCTACTGGCAATAGTAGTAATCGGTGTAAAGTGACACTTCCTATGTTGTAGGTGCT
This sequence comes from Ambystoma mexicanum, assembly GCF_040938575.1. Classification (NCBI taxonomy): domain Eukaryota; kingdom Metazoa; phylum Chordata; class Amphibia; order Caudata; family Ambystomatidae; genus Ambystoma; species Ambystoma mexicanum. Next base: position 549,970,825 of record NC_090939.1, on the reverse strand, counting down.
AAAACTGTGGGGGCAGTGACAACAGCTGACAGTTTGTTGTTTGTCAATTGTTGAAGGAATTTACTGATGATTTTGATTAGGAATGTTTTGCCAGAACCATCTTCACCACTGACGTACAGTAGTATAGGTTTATAATTATGGCAGCAACATTCTTTAGTTTCATGTTGTACACCATGTGCAATTTGTTTTGTTACTTCTTCAAAAATGCTACATTGTTCGTTGTTTAGTTTTGATTGTAGTATAGTTAAGTCTTCTTTATCTTCATACTGACACTAAGGGGCCGATTCATGGAACAAACGTGCGCCGAAAATCGTTGCGCAAGCAGGCGCAAGCAGGCGCAAGCAGGCGCAAGCGCAAAAAAACAGGCGCACGGGCACGCGTGCGATTCATGGAAGTCCCTGCGCGTGTTTTCCTCGGGATGTGCGCCAAACCCGTGCATGGCGCACACGTCACTGCAACATCCCGAAAGACGTGCGCGACGCGCACAGTGAAAGCGCACAACCTCGGCGCATACACTAGAAAGTGGGCGGAACACGGGGCGTAACGCGCGGAATGGGGAACAACTCGCGAAAATAAGGGCGTAACTGGGGATGTACTGCAGGGAAGCAGACGGAACGCCCACACGCACCCGAACCACACGTATTCATGGAATCGAATAGGGCAAAGCCACGCACAGTGAAAGACACGCACAAGCCGAAACACGTTCGCCACACGAAGGCAGGCGGTAGCGTCCCTGCGCATTACAAGTGGCAACATACAGCAATTGTGCCTGTGCGAGCGGGGCATGTGTATTTCGGGGTTGCGCGGGAAGTTACACACACGAATGAGCGGGGTACGTGTATTCCGGGGGTGTGTGGGAAGTCACACATGCGATCGGGCCTGGGGGAGTGGGCTACGTGTATTTCAGGGGTTCGCGTGAACTTTTTCACGCGATCGGGCCTGGGGGAGCGGGCTACGTGTATCTCAGAGTTCGCGTGAACTTTTTCACGCGATCGGGCCTGGGGGAGCGGGCTACGTGTATTTCAGGGGTTCGCGTGAACTTTTTCACGCGATCGGGCCTGGGGGAGCGGGCTACGTGTATCTCAGAGTTCGCGTGAACTTTTTCACGCGATCGGGCCTGGGGGAGCGGGCTACGTGTATTTCAGGGGTTCGCGTGAACTTTTTTCAGGCGATCGGGCCTGGGGGAGCGGGTTACCACTCACCGTCTGCCTTGCGTGTAGAAGAACGCGTAGCCAACACCCGCTGTGAAGTAATAGCGTGTGAACCCCAATGGATGGAAAACACACTCACCGCACGAAAAGCACGTACAGAACAGTGTAAAGGCACGCGGGATCTCCAAGCCCTGCCAGGGCAACGCCCGTGCGCAAAACGTCACAGACGCGCTTACGCTGTAAGGGTCTTTGGTCCAATGAAATCGCGTACGCTTTCATCGATTTTCACGCTGACGTGCAGGATTTTCACGTGCCAAATCACTCTGTATCAAGCTGGCCACACGAAAACACACGGAAGACCACGCTCCTGCCCAGAAGGCCGAATTACTGCCCCCCAGTGCCCCGAGCAGCCTCCCACGTGCCATCTGCTGCTGCCTGCCTGCCTGCCTGCCTGCTGCCACCGTGCCCTGCCATTTGGTGCCTGCACATTAGCCATCTGCAGGGGTCCAGTTGCTGTGTCCACCCCTGCTGTAACAGAAGACTCCCGACTCAGATAACATCGCTCTATAGCCCAGTCCCAGGACCCAGTTGCCCACCCACTCCTGCCCCTGGGGTTGCCATGTCGGGCACATCCACATCTGGCACCAGTGGCAACCCCCGGCCAGAGGGGCAGAGGGGCACCAGCTTCACTGCCACCGAAGTTGGTGTCCTGGTGGAGCAAGTCCTGGGGCAGTATGATGCCCTCTTCTGATCGTCCTGCGCCAACAAGGAAGGATGGGAGAGGATCTGGGCTGACTGTGTGGTTGCCATCAACGCGGAGGGGGTGGCAACCAGCACCATCCAGAAGGTCAAGAAGCGCTGGGAAGACTTGAGGTCCAGGACCCTCATAAAGGCCCGGCGCCTCGTGGAGGGGGGCCGGGGCCGCATGAGTTCCATCCAGATGAGTGTCCTGGAACGTGTACACCCAGCGTTCCACGCCCAGGTCCTTGAGAGGGAGACCCGTCTGGAGTTCAGCGGTAAGTGGCCAAGCATTGCTGTGTGAGACAGGGCATGTTGCAGTGTGCTGGTTGTCTGATACTTGCCTGTATGTGTGACATAGGCCATGTACGCATGTATGTGTGCAGGGACATCATGGTAATGCATGTGCGACCAGTAATGTGTGAACCGCACGGTTGTTGCATGTGTTTAAATGCGACATGGGGAGCCCTATGCAGATTGTACACATGAGAGCATGGCAGTCTCTGTTCCTGGATGTGGGTGGGGGTGAGGGATGGGTGCTGATGCCAGGTACATATATGGTGTCCATGTCTGTGTGCCTGACCTGCGTGTCTGTGACTTGTGAATGCCATGGATGCATGACACATGTCTGTGACAATGTACAGAGTCACTGATGCAGCCTAGTCATCCTTGTATCCACTGTGATTAGGGTGTACGGGGCCAGATGGATGTGACTGAGGTGAAGTATGTGCATGTGATAGGCATGACCCATGATGCATGTGAGTTCCATTACATTGTATGTTTCGAGAGTCCATTGGACATGTATGGAAATGCCCATGGCATGCACCATGACTGTCACTGTGTGTGTTTTGCCTGGACTGACACATATGTTGTGGAGGGACATAATGGAAGTGTACTTTGACAGTGGCACTCATCTGCTATTGCTTCCTGTCTAGGGGACCATTGTATAGTACCCTGATGCTTGTGTTCTATGTCTCCCTCTACGCAGCGGCTAGTGAAGAAGAGGGCGGAGACGGCGCTGTGGAGCAAGGTGCCGGGGATGCCCCCACGGCTGCAGCGGAAGGGGTGGGTGAGCCCCCACAGGGGCCTGCTACGGCGGAAGATGGTGAGGAGCCATCCAGGTTGGTGGTTTCCACAGAGGAGGAGGAGGCCGCCACTGAGGCGCACATGGGGCCTGGTGGGGGCATCCCTGCTGGTGCAAGTGATGCAGTCCAGGTGCAGGGGCAGGATGCAGCACAGGTCACCGTGGAGGGGCCTGTGCATGTCGCTGTCCCTGACCATGTGGGTGCACCACCATGCACCAGCAGTGATGCCCCATCCCAGGCCCGTCCGCAGGTAGAGGGGATGTCCATGTCATCTGACTCCCCTCCACCCGCGGACGAGGGGACCCCTGGCCGTATGGAGAAGGTCCTGATTGGGGTCGCGATGCGCACGGCTGTGATTCGTGATGCCGTGCGTGCTTCCCAGGAGGAGCACGCACGTCATCACGAAGAGCACCGTGGCCCAATTGGGATCGTCCATGTTCGGGGGTTTCCTGCATGTGTCGGCCAATCTGGCGGCCCTCTCCTCCTCTGTGGAGACTATACGCCAGTCGTTCTCCTTGCCGTCTTCCGGCCCAGATGCCACCAGGGCCCCCTGTGGACCTGCCCTGACCAATGCAGCCAGCTTGGTGGGGATCCCATCCCTGCCACAGTCGGGAGTCAGAGGTCCAGCAGGGGTGGACACCACAGCAACTGTACCCCTGCAGATGGAGGATGTGCCGGCATCATCAGGCAGGGCACGTGAACGACGGCGTCGGTGGATTCCATCAGCCTGGATGCCGTCGTGCTGGCAGAGGCAGTGGCGTCGGAGGCAGCAGCGGAGTCAACGTGGGAGGCATCATGGCTCGGGGCCATCAACATCGGAGGGGCAGGCATCGGCCGGAGGGCAGGAGGACCCAGGACGGGAAGTGTCTTCTGTGTGGCAGCGGCTGGGCCAGCAGATAGGTGCGGAGCGGCGGCGGGCGGAAGAGGCACGGCTCACAATGGTCAGGGCAGAGAACTCCATGCGGAGGGCCCTGAGGTGGGCCGAGTGCCTCGAGGCAATCCGCAGGGGGTTGGAGGAGGAGACAGCGTCGTCCCTGCGGACCCTCGGGGCCATGGAACAGGACCGCCTCCGGGACATCGAACAGGAGCTCGATGATGCCCTGGCCCGGAACACCACGGAGTGAGCCGCTGGACTTGCCCGCCGCCTTTGTATATAGTTATATAGTTAGTGTTAGGTTTCCTTTATTTATTTATTTTATTTGGTTGCGATTGGACAATGCGCCACATTTTTGTATGTAGTTCAGTTTTTAGTTAGTTGTCATAGTTAGGTTTCATTTGGTTGGGCTCATGGACCCGGGATTATCTTGTAAATAGTTCTTCAATGGATTTTTCTATTTTTGGGATTTTTTTCATCGCCATGGAGCAATGGTTTTTGTTTATCATTTACATTTGGATTACTTTTCTGACTGTAACTTTGGACACCATTTTTTTGGATTGTGCTGTGTGTTTTTGATTTTTTTCATGGACATTCTTCTTCTTTTGGTTGTTTTGCTTTGTGGTTTTTCTCATTTCATTTCCATTCAAGTTGATTTTAAATACATTTTTATTTTCATCCTTCAATGTGTCGTATCATCTCATTGCTTTCATGCATGTCATGTTGGGTGTTTTAACATTCACTTGCAGCCATTGTGTGTGACAGACATGTGTTCATTTGCATTATTTACATTGGGTGTGTAACATGTCATCATTGCCTTTGATATGTGGGTGGATGTGATAGTTGGTTGGGCCTTTTGGCAGGGGAGGATGGCCATTACGGACATGATTGGGGATTGGTGGGACCCAGGTGCAGGGGGGCATGGATGGGACATGTGTGGGGGCCTGCTGGCAGGTGCCCCAAAGTGCTGGGGGGTGGTGGTAGACATGAGTTGGACATGGGTGGGGGCCTGCTGGCAGGTGCCCCACAGTGCTGGGGGGGTGGGGAACATGAGTTGGACATGGGTGGAGGCCTGCTGGCAGGTGCCCCACAGTGCTGGGGGGTGGGGAACATGAGTTGGACATGGGTGGGGGCCTGCTGGCAGGTGCCCCACGGTGCTGGGGGGCGGGGGTGGTGGGAGACATGAGTTGGACATGGGTGGGGGCCTGCTGGCAGGTACCCCACAGTGCTGGGGGGTGGGGGGATGGGGAACATGAGTTGGACATGGGTGGGGGCCTGCTGGCAGGTGCCCCACAGTGCTGGGGGGGGGGTGGTGGGAGACATGAGTTGGACATGGGTGGGGGCCTGCTGGCAGGTGCCCCACAGTGCTGGGGGGTGGGGGTGCTGAGAGACATGGGTGGGGGCCTGGTGGAGGCTGCCCCTGGTGGCTAGGGGGTGGGGGTGGTGGGAGACATGGGTGGGGGTCTGGTGGTGGGTGCCCCTGCACTGCTGGGGGGTGGGGGTGCTGGGAGACATGGGTGGGGGCCTGGTGGAGGCTGCCCCTGGTTGCTGGGGGGTGGGGGTGGTGGGAGACATGGGTGGGGGCCTGGTGGTGGGTGCCCCTGCACTGCTGGGGGGTGGGGGTGCAGGGGGACATGGGTGGGGGCCTGGTGGAGGCTGCCCCTGGTTGCTGGGGGCTGGGGGTGGTGCGAGACATGGGTGGGGGCCTGGTGGTGGGTGCCCCTGCACTGCTGGGGGGTGGGGGTGCAGGGGGACATGGGTGGGGGCCTGGTGGAGGCTGCCCCTGGTGGCTGGGGGGTGGGGGTGGTGGGAGACATGGGTGGGGGCCTGGTGGTGGGTGCCCCTGCACTGCTGGGGGGTGGGGGTGGTGGGAGACACGGGTAGGCCCCTGTGGTGTGTGCCACCTGCAGGGGCCGTGGAGGGTGTAGAGGGAACACCTGGGAGGACCCACACGTGCAATTCACGTGTGGTGCTCCCCGCGCACCCCAAAATACACGTACCCTGCTGAAATCGCGTGTGTAACTTCCCCCGCACCCTGAAATACACGTACCCTGCTGCAATCGCGTGTGTAACTTCCCCCGCACCCTGAAATACACGTACCCTGCTGAAATCGCGTGTGTAACTTCCCCCGCACCCTGAAATACACGTACCCTGCTGATATCGCGTGTGGAACTTCACGCGCACCCGGAAATACACGTACCCTGCTGATATCGCGTGTGGAACTTCACGCGCACCCCTGAAATACATGTACCCTGCGGAAGTCACGTGTGTAACTTCCCCTGCACCCTGAAATACAAGTACCCTGCTGATATCGCATGTGGAACTTCACGCGCACCCCGAAATACACGTACCCTGATGGAATCGCGTGTGGAACTTCCCGTGCACCCCTGAGATATGCGTACCGTGCTCGCACGGGCCCAATCGCCTGTGGAAATTCCCGCGCACCCCTGTAATACACGTACCCTGATCGAATCGCGTGTGGAACTTCCCGCGCACCCCTGGAATACACGTACCCTGCTTATTTCGCGTGTGTAACTTCCCCCGCACCCCGAAATACACGTACCCTGATGAAATCGCATGTGGAACTTCCCGCGCACCCCTGAGATACGCGTACCCTGCTCGCACGGGCCCATTCGCGTGTGGAAATTCCCGCGCACCCCTGTAATACACGTAACCTGATGGAATCGCGTGTGGAAATTCCTGCGCACCCCTGAAATACACGTACCCTGATGGAATCTCGTGTGGAACTTCACGCGCACCCCTGAAATACATGTACCCTGCGGAAGTCACGTGTGTAACTTCCCCTGCACCCTGAAATACAGGTTCCCTGCTGATATCGCGTGTGGAACTTCACGCGCACCCCGAAATACACTAACCCTGATGGAATCGCGTGTGGAACTTCCCGCGCACCCCTGAGATACGCGTACCCTGCTCGCACGGGCCCAATCGCGTGTGGACATTCCCACGCACCCCTGAAATACACATACCCTGCGGAAATCGCGTGTGTAACTTCCCCTGTACCCTGAAATACACGTACCATGCTGATGTCGCGTGTGGAACTTCACGCGCACCCCAAAATACACGTGCCCTGATGGAATCGCGTGTGGAGCTTCCCGCGCACCCCTGAAATACGCGTACCCTGTTCGCACGGGGCCAATCACGTGAGGTACTTCCCGCGCACCCCAGTGATACACGTAGCCCGCTTGCTGTACTGGTACAGGGTTAGCGCAGCCCTTTGCGCTGGATTGGGTATATTGATGGCTTTTCCCTGCGCGGGAGGCGTTCTTGGGGGCGTAACTGGCGCTGCTGCAGGGTCGCTGCGCCACTGTGTGCCACGGCTGGTTTTGGTGGCTGGAATCCATGAATACGCTGTGCGCGGAAATGGATTTTGGCGCACGCGGCTGGCGCCGGGATTCGCACGCGCATACTGTGCGCCAGCCGCGTGCGCCACTTGTGCGCTGAATTCTATGAATTACCCCCATAGTGTTTTCTACTTCTATCACAGCTAATTCTGACTCATTTATTATTAGTGGTTCTCCCAGTGGTTCTTGGCTTCCTGTTACAGAAGGTAGACTACTGTCAGGAGTGTCTTTATCTAGTTGGTCCTGGAGTTCTTCTTCGTGTTGCTGTTCATTGTGCAACATTGTTTTGTATTGTGTGAAGTTTACATCAGTTATAGTGCTTTCATTTGCTTTGAAACCATCTTCATATGAGTCATAGTTTTCTAGTATTTCTTCTTCTTTTCTCCATGGTTTAAAGAGTTGTAGCAGGGACATGTAATATATTTCTTTATGTTGAGGAGTCTTCAATGACAATTTGATATGATTAATTAAATTTGGTTTAGTGAGTTTAACTAAGCTGCCTTCACAGTTTGTCACTCTGTATTTACCTTTTTTTTAATCAGATTTTATATTATTTTTGTATGTGTAGTTTTGGGCTATGTGGTATAGACACATGGTTTCCAAAGTATTACTTCTGTTTGGGTAGCATGTGTCCAATAAATTGTTTTTTTTAAATGTCTTGGCTGTTGGGATCATGTTTGGCTATTGTTTCTATATCTTTGTATGTTTTTAGAACTCTTTTTCTAGATTTAGCTGGACCAAGACTTAGCCATACTTTATTTTCAGATGTACCATGCAATGCAGTACCAGTTAAACGATCAGCTGCTTCATATGATCCACATTCTCTATGGGAGAGCATTTTTATGCCCAAGCTGTATAATTTCTGAAACACTGTTTTATCTGATAACAGGTCATTCCAGAGGTCTTGGAGCTCTGTCTTTTCTGCTTTGGTTAAGTATGCTGTGACATATCGTGCAACTGCAGTAGAATTGTCTGCAATGTACTGCACATCTATGTTTGCATTCCATAAGTGGGCAATGATTGCATTATAATCATTGATATGTTTTTCTTCTTCTTTTCTTTTTATGTAATATGTATTTTTAGGTGAGTTACCTTCAACACTATGTCTAACTGAACACATGAGGTTGTTCACTTGACCTGTATTTGTAACTGGTCTAGGGAAACCAAATCGGCATTTGGTGTAGTATTTCCCTTTGTTTTTGTATTTGCAACGACAATATTTGCCACATTTATGTCTTTGAAATTGTAAAATGTGTGCATGAAGATCACTATTTGTGGATTCTGATGGAATTTCACAAGTGACATATTTTTCAATAAACTGTAAAACAGTGGCATCACTGTCTTGACCAAATTTAGGAGCATCTTTAATCCATAAAAGCACGTGGATATGTGGTGCTCCTCTGGCTTGGTATTCTTTTCTCCAATAGAAGTGTTGCACTTCTCCAAGGGGAGGAACAGTTTTATTACAAATAAAATGTAGCATAGCAATGAAGCGATGGTGAAAATATCTTGAAACATTAACAGGATCCAAAGAACAAAGTTCTCCTGGTGTTAGTATATCTATGTTTGTTTTGTTTTTATTTGATATGCGTAGGAAATCATGTAAATCTTCCCATGCATATTCTGCACAACTTAATGCAACAAACCAAGTGGGTGGGCCAAGGTTTCTGATCATACAATGTACATCTCCATGACGTTGAAACCAGTACTCGTTAGTACCACGCATATTTGCTAATAGATTTGTAATATTTGATTCTAAAACCTCATCCTTTTGTTGCACTTTTTGTAATAATTGTGTAGCTGTCATATTTTGAAAGTGTGATCCTGATTTTAATATGTGTGCAACTCCGAAACATAAAGTTGCTAGTTCACTTTCAATGAGTTGGTGGAATATGTATTCCACATTTTGTCTAAATCTGGTATCTTCAGAATACATCCTTAATGAGCGGTATTCTGAAGCTGATATTTGAATAGGTCTATCATTATACCTTCCTCCTTTGCCAGTAGGAAAGAGTAGAGGAAAAGCACGTGCTTGTATACTTTTTTTCCCATATACTGATTGGCGATCATTTTGTTTGACGCATTTGGTAAGTTTCTAGTACATCTTGTACGGTGTCATTAGAGTGCAAAGGATGAATTGTATAATGGTCTAAAGTATTTGATATTGTAGCAGGATCTAGTAGCTCAAATTGACCAGCTTCTTGTGTTTCTTGAATTATTTCAGTTGTATCTTTCAAGTTTTCTTCAATATTAATTTCTTTGTAATATTCATTATTCTCTTTAAGATATTGTAAGGCTTGTCTAACTTTATGTAAATCTACCAGCTGTTGCCATATTTTTTTGTCTTTTGTAGGTACTCCATTTACTAAGATAATTAAAGATTGCTGCATTGCACGTTGCACTCCTAGAGTATGCACATTTTCTTTTAGATCTAATGGTAAATAAACTACTTTTCCACGAATGCCTTTTACCATTTCAGAGGGAGGTAATTTTACTGTTTTTGGTTGAAGGTGTATTATTGCTTGAAATGGGTGTACTGTTTGAATTATGATGCTCTTATATAAATTAAGTTGTTGTAGGGGTTTTGGAAGTGGGTATAATTCCAAATTATTTGTGATAGCAAGTGAATGAGTTTGGTTGTTGTCAAGTTTTGTAGTGCAGTAACTGCAAAGTATAAAAGGGTTACTTATTTTGTATTTGTTTTCTGCTACAAGGTAGAGAGCTAATTCAAACCATTTAGAATCTTCATTGTCTTCTATTTTATATGATAGGTCTACGGTTTTCGTGTTACGTTTATAAAAAGTTCTGCGGCAACATACACATACATGGTTTGGTACTTCAGCTGATGTACTTTTAAATTTTAGTATTTCTTTTTTGTATGTGTTTAGCAAAAGGTTGCCATGTGTAGAATTGTTGCTAATTTGGTTTCAAGCTATTTCATTCTATAAATGACTTTCACTTCTAAAATATTTTTTCTGGATATAGTCAAATTCTTGAAGTAGGTCTTTTTCTCTACCATGTAGAAGAATGTTATTTAAATTTGCTAGTGCTAAAGCAGGACTTTTAGCATAGTACAGTTTATAGACTAGATTTCTTATAGTTGAATGATGTGTTGATATTCTTTTGATATCATGGAAGGTGGTTTTACAAGTAGGTCCTGTAATGCAGGCCAATGAATGTCCTTGTAGTCCTGTGTATTTGCGCACTGGAGAGGTATCCATATTTTGCAGTAATTTAATTTTGATTTTGTCTTTGCTTTTTACATTTTGATTGAGGAATTGTCGTAAAGACTTGAAAAATTGTTTAGCAATGTTACATATTGACGTGCATGGCCATTTGTACACTAGACGTTCTGATTCAGTTGAATGGAGGGGTAATTCTAAGTTTTCAGGGCATATTTTTGTAAGGAGTACTTCTTGTTCCATTATGGTATTATTAACTTTTTCATAACCTTGACCACTGCTATGTATGGCAATTGTATTTGTTTGCTTTTGTTTGTACGCTTCTTCATTAAAGTATGGTTCTGTGCTCGTAGTGTGACTTCATTCACCTCCGCAGATAATTAAGAAGTTCTTTCTGTTGACATTTCGTTTATTGAGAAGTTTTTTTTGTAATTTAGTTATTAGTTTTGTTAGTGGTTTCATTTTGTTTAACACTAAAATAAATAACTTTCTTTTGAGAAGAATTGCACTATCTATCAAAGCTTCTAAAATTAATTTCCTACGATAGGTTTTAAGCATTGAACCTGATTTCTCTCATGTTTTTATAACATTTTGAAGGACTTTGTGATGGAACATTTTGGCTAAAATGGTTTTCTTTGTATGCTTACTTTGCACTGTATTAAAATTTAAAGAAGTAGTTTTATCTGTAGTGATAGCTGATTTTCTGTTAATTGGTTTTTGGTTTGTTTTACATTTTGATAGAGGAGGCAAAGTTTTTGTACTTGAAACTTCTTGTGTTTCACTAAATGACTGTATTAGCTGTTTTGTTAGAACTTTTTTTTACAAATTCTGCTAGAGATGGATGCTTATGTTGGACACTTTTATTTTCATTTGCTCTACTTCTGCATTGCTTTCTATGGACTTGACTTTTGGTAGGCATTCTTTAGGGTCTGTTGAAAATAATAAAGAAGGTATGGGTTGGGGTGTTCTGCAATGTATGTGTGCTGTGTGCATGAGTGTTTGAGTAAGGTGATGTATGTAATGGTGTCTGATTGTGCATTGGGAACTACAACTAGTAGGGATGTGTATTCTTCAATTAATATGTTACTAAAGTCAGGTTCAGATGACAGAAAAAAATAAGCTAGTTGTGTGGAGAAGTACAAATAGTAAATCTAATGTATACAATAAAAACAGTTGTTTGTTCTATAATATAGAAATTCTAGCGGTTGAGTTGGGTAATTTGTGTGTCCAAAACTAGGAATTTGTGCACCATTCTGGCTGTAAGTCGCTGTTTAAGACATGGGGATTTTGGGACAGAATGGTGCACAATCTCTATTTTTAGGCACAGAAATAGCATGAATTAACTTTACAGTATGTTTGAGTAATAATACAAATATTATGGTGATATTCTACTTACTTTTTTTCTAAAATGAGTAGTTTAATTCTTAGTTCTTCTTTGTTCTTGAAATTCGGCTGCTTCTTTTCAGGAGAATGGTCTTCACTGCAATTGTAAAAGAAACAAATTAGTAATTTTGTTTGTATATAGCATTGGTTTTAATTTAGATATTGATTTTTTTTTTATTGAAATCCTCAGCGCCTTCCTCAAAACCATTAAAACTATCTTATTCACATAAGATACATCGCACCAGTTCAATACATATGATATGTTCTTAATGAACAAATTGCATTGCAATGAGTAACTGTAACAAACAAAATATCTTTGGCATGTCTTCTGAAATTCATAATGTACCACTGAATACCACTATTTCTGTAACTAAGCTGTTCTAGGTAATAGTGCCTTAATGTCATGCTTAAATTAAAGTAATCAAATAAATAAATAAATAAATGTAATTGTATAAGTATTATTTTTTGAAATTGGAACATAGAGTGTGCATGCATGCAATTTTGTTTGAATATATGTAGTCTATAAATTTCATTTAAAAAATGTTAGTTTAACATGATTTGATAGTCTGTGTATAAAGAAAGTAAATAGTATAAAGGTTTATTAGTGATAGTTGATTTTAGGAAATTGGAAAAAAGACAGTGGCCCTCATTACGACCCTGGCGGAAAGTGACTGACCGGACCGCCACAGCGTAAATAGCGTTTCCGCCATTGCACGAAGGAGCAAAGTGCGGCCCATTCCGACCCATCGGGCACGAGCACCACGGCATGGCGGAAGTGCAAAGTCTGCGATGGCGGAAATGAACCCAAAACGGCCCACACCGCCGCCGTACGGCGCCCTAGGTGCAATACCGCCACCCATCACAGCGGACACCGCAGTGTGCGCCTACCGGAAAGTACGGTGACCGGAAATATACGGAAACGGAAGTTAAAACATGGGCCCGGAACGGGAAACATCCCGCCGTACACCTATAAAACCACTAAAACCACACAACCACTAAAATCACTACCCTGAGACACACCCCAACCCGTCATCCACCCTAGCGAAACCAAGAAAAATGGGAAAAGTAGCGAAGAAAGCGTGCGACCGCAAGCGGCAGGTCCACTTCTCCCGTGAGGAACTCACCGTGCTAACAGAGACCCTCCAGGAGAATGCTGCCGTCGTCTTCTGCACGCAAATGACCAGGACGGCACTTGCAAACAAGAAGGCCATATGGGCTCTGGTGGCACAGCGGGTAAGTGCGGTGGGGACCGCACCCCGCACCCCACAGCAATGCCGTAAGCGATGGGACGACCTGCGGATACGCGTCCGCAGCATACTCTCTGCCAACCGCAACATTGCCACAGCCACCGGGGGAGGTCCTGAATCACCCATCAAGTTGACCCCCTGGGAAGAAATCTGTGCCTCCACCATCGGAATGGAGAGCATAGAGGGAGTCGGAGGGATGGAGAAAGGAGTGCAGACATCCGAAGATTCAGGTAGGTGGCCCAAATCAAACAATGCCAAATCCACAAAGTCCATCCATGTGAAGTACCATGCGTCCACATAGTGCAACAGAAACACATGTCCAGGAGAACGGCCACACACATCGGCCTGATAGCGCACGTTAAAACCCACAATAAATACATAAATAATTTAAAACCCCTAAAACACGCACTACACGTGCAGCAGGCACACCCTAACTGCAGGCTGCCAAACAACTGCACCCTCACTCCACACACAAATGAAAGCACCTCCAAGGCCCCGACCCAAATCACCCTCAGGTACCACCCCAATGCATGTGATACAATGCCATTCCAATTCCCACAGACCCATCAATAACCCTCGCCCTCCTTTACTCCACCACAGGGTCCGATCCAAACGACGAGCTTCAGGACACCCTTATCAGCACACCTGCAAAGAGGGCCAAGACCAACGGCCAAAGACCCTCCACCTCAGCTGCACGCATCAAGACACGGCAGCAGCACAAATCAGGTGGCAGCACAGAGGAGGGAACATCAACAGGCACCCCAGCAGCCAGCATGCCCACAACACCACCACCACAGGTCCCCCCAACGGATGCCACAGAAGGCACTGCCTCCGGTGGCAGCAGCACCATAGGTGACACCCCATTGATGGCAGCATGCTCCGACACAGAAGACGGGGATGTCGAAGTCAGATCCATCCATGACCTGTCCCAATCCCCCTGTCTGTCCCATCCCGTACAACATGAGGATACCACGCAGGGGCACCCACAAGACAACGACTGGCCATCCCCCACAAGCCCTGTGGCAGGGCAACATGAGGACAACAGCCCCTCTGTGACACCCCCGCAAATGGCCATGGCCCAGCAGAGGCAACAGTCCCTCGACCAGTTAATCGTGCAACAGCAGCAACTGGCCACGCTCCTCAAGGACCATGCCGATGAATGTGGGGGCACTAAGGCAGACATAGAAACATCAACTGAGACACTTAGGGCAGAAATGGAGAGGAGTACAGAGACACTAAGGACACAAATGGAGAGTAGCACCGAGAGCTTGAGAGTCCAAATGGAGAGAAGCACCGAGAGCCTGAGGGGGGAACTGCATGCGACGTCCAAGGACGTATGTGCCGAACTTGCCGCAGTGCGCCGTGTGCTCACTGAGCTCTCGCAAACCCTTAGGGACATGCATGGACGTGAGCAGGCAGAGACATCATCCGTTGCAAGTTCCGTCCAGGGCAGCCCCCAACGTAGATCTGGGAGGAACCTGCGCTCCACAGGCAGGGGTGCCCCTGATACCCGCAGAGGGGGCTTGCAATAGCGACTGCCCACTGACAATGAGCATCTTTGGACACTGGTGTTCGGGGGGGAGGTAGGAGGGTGGAGGGGGTGTGTTGGGCTCACTTGGGTGGCGGGTCGATAGGGTGTTCCACATGATATCACATATGCCATAAAAAGTGCACGATCAACCAATGAGATGTGTGGACATTGATCTTTGTGTACTAGGCCATCATAGGCGTACAGTCCATATTGTGCATGTCCCAGACACACAAGAGTCCCGTGTCCATGTATCAGCCACCAGGCGTGAGTGCAAGAAGCATACATCAATGAGATGCTGACGAATGTCACGGCCCTCCGGTGCCTCGCAGACTCCTTGAGGTGCTGCCACATCCCCACCCTCATCATGACCATCATCAGGTGCTTGCAGTTCTGCGTCAGGGGGCATGGGCACATTTCTACGTACGCACATGTTGTGGAGCATGACACATGCCATCACCATCTTTGCAACCTTCTCATGGCGGTACAGGAGTGCCCCGCCAGACCTGCTGAGGCAGCGGAAACGACCCTTCAGTAGGCCGAATGCCTGTTCAATGACTACACGGGTACGTGAGTGGGCATGGTTGTAGTCCTCCTCATGCTGGTCCCGTGGGTTCCGGACTGGTGTGAGGAGCCATCTCTTCAGTGGATATCCAGCATCACCTGTATGTGGACGAGAAACGTATGATGTGGAATGCCATTGCTACGTACGCACACCCCCCCCCCCTTCCTGCCAGGTCATTGCCGAATCACATACCCCACATTATCATGCATGTAATGAGACTCACCGAGTAGCCAGGATCTGTTCCCTGCGTGTCGCTCCATGTAGCGTGGTATTGTAGAGTTCCTCAAGACCATTGAATCATGGGTTAATCCAGGGAATCGGGCACAACAATGTGTAATGATCCTGTTGGAGTCACACACCATTTGTACATTCAGAGAATGAAATTGTTTTCGGTTGCGGTACTGGGCCTCCATGGCATGTGGGACGACCAATTCCACATGGGTGCAGTCGATGGCACCAATGCAACCAGGTATGCCGGCAAGTGCATGGAATCCCACTTTTGTGTTGGTAATTTCCTGCTCCGAGCGTGGTAGGGAGATGTAGTCGTCTGCGTGCTGCAGGAGGGCATCGAGCACTTGCAATAGTGTCCGTGAGAACAGTGGCTGAGAAATGCCATGCAACTGTCCGACTGTGTGCTGGTAGGTGCCTGTGGCCAGGAAGTGGAGTACAGACACCACCTTCAGTAGGGGTGGGATGGCGGTTGGGCTGTCTATCATGCTGACAAGGTCAGCCTGTGTCATGTCCACAATGGCGGCTATGGTGTCCCGGTCCAGACGGTAGAGGGTGTGGATCTGCTCATCAGTGAGGTTGAACGGATGTGCTCGGAGGCGTGGGATTGCGGGCTGCCTGCGTGGTGGTAGTGGCTGTGCTGGCGGCCCTTGCTGGCCCTGCCTTGGCCTCCTCCTCCTCCTGCGTCTCCTCCGTGCGGCCGGTTGTAGTTGGTGTTCGTCTTCTTCTTGGAGTTGGAGTACTTGCAGTGCTATCAGGTCCCCCAGGGCCAACATCGCGAGTCCTGCCGGTAGCATTTCGGTGTGGTTGTGGGAGGAGACTGGCTGTGCAATTTATGTGTTTTCAGGCTGAATGGCCTCCACCTGTGGTGATTCATTCCACCTGTGCAAACTGCTCTCCCCTTTGGCCGAGCACGTCCCGCGCACAACGCTGCAATTCGTGGAATGGCATCTTGCTATTGCAATCATGTATTTGTACCCGATGGCCGTGTAACATTGGTTGATATGTTCATTCTGCTGTGGTCCCATTGTTTCACATACTATCTGTGCAGTCGCGAACAGAGTTGTGAAGGGTCAGTGGAACGTAGTACTCGAGTAACGGTGGACCCTCATGCATCACTGTACCGAGGTTCACCGACGGGCGGGGCGTGCCATTTGTGAGTGAAGGCAGTTGCCATTTTCACACACAGCCGCACTAGATGGATTAATTTGTGATTTCAAGCGGCCACAGATGCCTTTTCGACGTGATGTTGCAAATGAGGAATTCGGAGGGCGGCGCTTTCGGTTTTCAGCTAGCGGCGAGGAAATGCCCACAGGTCTGACTGCAAATATAACGTACTATTGTACAATGTCCTTGAGACAGGGGCCATGGCGAGAATGCAATGATTGATATGAATGGTTTGGGATGCGCAATAGCGACGTGGGCGATGAGGCCGGACGTTCCCAAATACATGTTACTTCACTACACTGGAATTACGGGCTGGGGCACTGTGGATTTTGCAGGCTGCATAACGCACAGACTCAATGGATATTTCTAATGTTATGTGAGTAAATATTCAGGCGTTTTTATACCGGGATGAGGGAATGATGAATGGATGCATGGGCAGATGATTTGATACAGAGTTTGCCATGTACAGGGCTTCTTGGAATCTGTCCGCCTCCCCTGCGCTATGTGATGCAGGGCTGCCATAGTGGGACCATCGTCTATCTGGCCTTGTTGAGCCCTCCCTGTCTCGACGCGCCTTCAGACACTTGTGTCCATGCACGTTAACAATCCCATCAGATGGATTCTGTATTCACAGACGCATGCACAGGTACACTCGTTTGTGATGGTGTTTACACCTCGATATAGATAGTTATGAGTCGCAAGTGGTTTTGGGGTGGTGATGATCCTTTGGAGTGGGCTAGCATGCATATGGCTGTGGATTTAGTGTGATCATTGCAGTGAGTTGTTGGAATGTAGTACTGATGGCCATTCTGTTCTTTTTCTTTTCTTTTGGTTGACAGGTATCTCCTCCCCTTTTGCCACTGCCATCTGTATGCCACTCCTGCAGATGGGTTTTACTCCCGACACCTGCTGCTTCGTGTTAATCAGTGGAGCAGCATTACGATCTTATGGGACGATCGCCAATGGGCCACATGCCCTTACGCAGTACTGGTGGCTCGGAGCAACATTTCGGCCTTTCAGCTGGACTAGTGCCTCCCCATTGGGACGGCCCTGCGGTTCTGTGCGCTTCCATGTTGCCTTTTCGTACGTGAATGTGGCTCTGTGTACCATGAGGGAACAGGGCGTCACACAAGTAGTGGCTGGTCATTTCTTGCGGATGCAGCCCACAATGGTGAAATGTGTTTTGGAGTTCATGGCCTGATGGCTGTATGGGCTTGGTGATTTTGATGTGCATTAAATTTCTATTCTGATTTGGCCCGTGTAGCGTTCCTCTTTGCAAGTGATGTGGCATATGCCTATTTGGGGGGCGATGTATTGTGAGGAGATCTGCACTGGGTTCCAGCTTCGGAGTTTAGTTGCGTGGTACTGTACTGGGCGCGTTTGCCTACGAAGCCCGTGAGGTCAGGGATGGGGGCTGCCAATATGACAGTTTGAATGTTGTCATGCTCAGGGGCGGGGGATTGGGTTTTGTGTAACAGATGCCGGTCAGCCAGGTGGACTGGTGGAATGATGTGATTTTCGGAATATTGCTGGTCACAGGTGCCTGTGTTTGCGTGCGTTTCTTGGTGGGGGACTGTGGTCATGTCCATTGGGATGGCTTCTGTATTCGTGCCATCTGTGCCCTGCAGCTCCCATTGGCCCCTGTTGTGTTTCTTTTGTTCGTTGGCATGCATGGGTGACTTGTACATTTCAATGGTTGCATTGTGACTTCATTGCACCTACGGGGAGTTGTACTTTGTGGCCAGGGAGCGGTGTACAGGCACTCAGTGGGGCCGTTTACGGTTCATTCGCGATGCCGTACTTCTCACCATGGCGGAATGGTGCATTCCGCCATGCTTGATGGCGTTAGGTACATGTCCGCTAGGGTCGGAATTGGCGTACCCTTGCGCCATGGTGGTGTTTACGGTTTGGCATGGCGCGCGCGCGCGTGCTTGGTGCAGTTGGCGTTGGCGTTCACTACGGTGTCGCTAATGGCATCGTACTTTGCGGTGACAGGTCATAGTCGCACCGAGCGCTATTCGATGGCGGTATTGCATTTCCGCCATCGTTTTCCGGATTCCGCCAGGGTCGTAATGAGGGCCAGTAGATTCATTTTACAGATTACACAAGCTAAAAGTCAGTTTGAAAATGTGTTCATGTACTGTACAGAAAATATGCATACCTGTAGTTTGTGTTCATGCATATGGATATGCATGGAGCTGCAAGTAGAAATCTTAGAGACTTGTACAGTATTTCTTGTTGATGGTGCTTGCCAATGATATGACACTTGTACTCAGAGAGATTCACAGTACATTTGCAGTGCAGATCTATGATGATGCAGTTGGATGTAGAGGTCTTGAATGTGATTGGTGCATGGTCATGTGATTTCTTAGCTACATCCAATGAGGGAATGGCACAGAGAGTGAAGTGGAAATGGTAGAAGGGCTGTTCATGTTACGATATGTCAGTGGACGTGGCAGTAGTTCACGGACATCGGGAGTTACATCCGGGGATTTTTGGGTTCAGAAGACATGCAAATGAGAATGAGCAGTGAAAGGGATTGGTCAGGAAAGTTTAATGGGTGTGTTGTGCCAGGAGAGAGTTTCTCAGATACTCTTTTTGCTGAGAGAACAACAGATAGCTATGGCTGTGTGTTTCAGAAAACAGATTGTTTGGATTTTGGGAGATTCATGGATACATTGGTTGAAGGTGCATGCAGAAAGCTGCGGAGTAGCTGTAGATCTTGGATTTCCACATGTGGAAGTACACTGGAATGGAGTACGTGGAATTAAGTGGTTGGACTTGCTACCTCTATGTGCTACTTTGGAAACAAAGCAAAATCCAGACATACTTGTAATTAATTGTGGAGGGAACAATTTAGGACATGTGTCTGGAATTTCTTTGCAATTTTCTATGAAAGACAGACTTGGGAAAGTCATAGACACGTTTCCTAATTCTCAAGTAATATTTTCACGGATTGCGCAGAGACAAATGTGGCTTTGTTCTTCTTCATTTGGTCCACAGATGGAAAAAGCAAGGCGCAATGTTAATAAGGCTGTTTGTGCATTTCTAAGAGATTTTGGCATGTCCTCTTTTCACAATGAAAATATTATGTTTCGTAGTGCATACATTTTTCGCAGAGATGGAGTCCATTTTACTTATGCTGGCAATCAGATTTTTCTGAGAAATGTACAAAATGCATTGCAACCTTTTTTAGAAATACAGCATCCATTTTGAAGTAGGTGTTAAGTATTTATAATTTTTGACATACAAACACCTCCCAAAGGCTCTTTTCAGAGCCACCACTTCCTCCCAGAGAAAAATGCAATGGTAACAATAGGGTAGCACCCCAATTATTTTAATGTTCGCGAACTGTCCATGGACTTTTAAGAAATACAAAGGGCCCTGCTTTATTTATCTTCACTTCTATTTTTTAACTGTGAAAGGCGGCTCTGAAAAGAGCCTTATTTTTTTTGATTTGTTCAATTTTGTCTTTTTTTGGGTTTTTTAGACATGACATACTAGGAGAGGAGGGGAAAGGAGGGTAAAGGGGGGGCACCAACCACAGGGATAAGAAAGGGCGAGCTGAGAGAGGAAGATGTAGAGTGGGTTTTATTTGGGTAGTGAGCAGGTCTTCTCGTGCTCTGAGACGATAGTCTAAAAAGCACTCCGAAGTCGCTCCCCCCTGCAGAGTACTGTGTCACAGTACATACATACAACTGTGACCCTCGAAATGTAAGGGTCATCAGAATTCTGTATGGCCTGTGAGGCAGCTTGAGGAAGATGCTGTCCCACAGAGGTGGTCCTTGTGGAGACAGGATCAGAAACGGAGGATGAAGTAGAGGAAATCAACCTACTATGTTCTTCGCAAGGTACAACCTTGCGAATAGCCCCAGAGTGAAATGACCTCAGGTGTCGCTTCATGGTCGTGGTCCCAAAGCTGTACGAACCATGCTTCCCGCGACTGAGTATCATTTTGCACTCATTGCAGATATCACAGATCGCACAATCCTTAGGACCATTCCCATAAATGGAAAATAACCGCCACACCCAAGACTCACGTCTAGTGCTGGTAGTAGGGATTTCCTCTACCTCATTCTCATCATCCTCTTCTTCCTCCTCTGCATCCTCACTCCTGTTCCCCTCTTCAGGCCCTTGGGAAGGTGGTGGTGGTGGAGGGGCTGGGGGTGGTGTTGAAGCAGGTGCAGCACCAGGTGGCAGTTCTGCAGCCAGGGATGCCATCTCGATGGTGGAATCAGCAAGTTGCTGGAGAAATAGCTGTGCTCTGAAGAATAGCCAGAAACACAATGAGAATAAGCTCTAGGGCATGGTCTTTTATAGGGGTGCTTGTACGCAGTTCGCGGACATGCGCGCTCTCCGAGGACAGATTGAACACAAAAAAGGGTTCAAAAAGTTTCAAAAGATATGTAGAAACTCAAGATTACTATGTGGGACTTGTGCCATGATGAGTTTTTATGGAAAAATATTGTGGATTACTCGAAAATGTACTTTTAAATTGTTCGGGGACACAAATAGTGTCCGCATTCAGAACACGCGATCAGCATGGGCGCGGTCACATGATCCCTTCGCGAACAGGTCCGCGAAGGAAGCTCCTGTCCAAGGACACCAAATGCACGGACATTGGTTTGCGCATGCGCGTTGATGTTCTACGGAGAGTTTTCGGGTCCTGAATTAATTAAAAGTGCGTCACACATCAAACGAACATTTCTGGACATCGCGTATGTTCTAGAACAGTTTAAACTTGCTAGCGAACACTGCGGACAGATATAGTGTTCTTTAGGACACTTCCATTTTCGTTTGATTACGAACTTTTCAGGACATCAATTGTGTTCTTAGAAAAGTTTAACTTGCTAGCGAACATTACGGACAGGTATAGTGTTCTTTAGGACACCACCATTTTTGTTTAATTACGAACATTTCAGGACACCGCTTGTGTTCTTAGAACAGTTTCAACTTGCTAGCGAACAGTACGGACAGGTATAGTGTTCTGCAGGACACCTCCATTTTTGTTCAATATCGAACATTTCAGGACACCGCTTGTGTTCTTTGAACAGTTTCAACTTGCCAGCGAACAGTACGGACAGGTATAGTGTTCTTTAGGATACCTCCATTTTCGTTTAATTACGAACATTTCAGGACACCAATTGGGTTCTTAGAACAGTTTCAACTTTCTAGCGAACAATACGGGCAGGTATAGTGTTCTTCAGGACACCTCCATTTTCGTTTATTTACGAACATTTCAGAACACCTGCGCTGTCCGCGGACATCTACATTGTTTTTAAAAAAATAAAAAATGGGAATTAATTACAACACAATGTAAAAATGTAACTTTATTTCACATATATTAATAATTTATGACAGAGAAGGTGAGGCAGAAACAGAAACAAAACAGGAGAATTAGGGGTTTCAACATGATTGGTATCAGGTGAAGAAGGGATGTAAGTCTCATCAAAACGTTTTCGATTATGAAGAGGGTTTGGGGATAATTGACTGGGATATGGTGAGGGGGGACAAGTACATGTGGGACAATGGTATGAGGTTTTTGTTTTCAAATGATCCTCAACAAAAGTTTTCAAATTATTAAAATTGCTCAATAATAAATCCATTTTTTCTTTTAAGCTGTCAAGCGTGTTTTCCATAACAGTTTCTTCAGACATATTTTCTATTTTGGTATGTTCTGTACAAAAAGAAATATATATGTTAAATATATATAAAATAATAACAATTAAATGGTTTATATTGTAAAGTGTGTACCATTAGCTTCACTATTTTCTGACATTTCGTCATGTGGGAAGTGCTCCTCTAGCCATCCCAGAGTACTAGACATTTCTGTGAGAAAAACAAAAACATACAATATTTTTTTTTTATCTAATACAGAACGTTTATAAAGATATGAGTAAAATGATGTACACTTACTATTTCAGGTAAGATATGTTGTGAGTACTCTGTAGGTCTGGTCTTGGTCTTAGTTGTGGAGTTTCTGTGAGGTAATTATGTAGGAAGCTTATTTATCTTCTCTTGGTATATTCCATTTTAGAATATATTGTATTTAAATGAATGGTTAGTGTGTTACATATATGGGTTACATTTCTTGTGTATTACTACATATAATATGTATGTGTACTACTTTGTGAATTTTTTAAATGTTATCATGTTTTAATAAAACAATTAAACATACCCCCCTCCCAGACTTTTTAGGTAGAGGTACTGTTGTCCGAATATGTCCACGAACATCAAAAATGTTCGCGGACATTACATTCAGTAGAAGTGGTTCAGTATGTTCCATATTATATGTACATAAAGTCAAAGTTACTATTGTTAAGCTTTGCTACTAAAAACCTATGAAATTCAGTTAAAAAAACTTTGTTAAAGGGACGTTATGGTTAAGTTGTGCTACTAAAAACCTATGAAATTCAGTGAAAAAACTTTGTTAAAGGGACGTTATGGTTAAGTTGTGCTACTAAAAACCTATGAAATTCAGTGAAAAAAACTTTGTTAAAGGGACGTTATGGTTAAGTTGCGCTACTAAAAACCTATGAAATTCAGTGAAAAAACATTGTTAAAGGGACGTTATGGTTAAGTTGCGCAACTAAAAACCTATGAAATTCAGTGAAAAAACTTTGTTAAAGGGACGTTATGGTTCCAAGTAAAACCGAAAAACCCTTGAAATTCGCCAGTTATGGTAAGCTTAGCAACCATAACTCGCGCCACCACCGTGCACTGCTAAGACTAACACCCAGGACATCAAAGATGACATCACAAATGTCATTGATGATATCACTGATGACATCACATGTCTGGCTCCCCCTTTTTTCCTTTACTGACATATCTAGGCCACATGGTTTTCTTCAGTAACAGTCAGGAATTAAAATTGGAAAAGGTAGTATATTTGTAGACTTATCCTTCAAGTATGTTCTTACAATAATTCCCTTCACTTACTTTTTAAAATAACCTTGCAGCGCCGCGTTTCATTTTAGCATTTCATTTTAGCACTTGTTGCAGGATTTTGTTGTCCTTATTATTTAGAACAGAAACTTTTTAATTGTGTTATTATAAAATTTGCGCTCATTAGATCTGTACCAGACTTAAGTTACAGCTTAGTTAACATTAGTATATAATTGTTCAGGCTTCCAGTCTGTTTACTTGCCTGCACGCACTGTCTGGGAGCTAAACTACATTTCCCATTAGCCTTGTAGTTTGCTGCCCGCTTATCTGCTGAAACCCGGCACAAACGCGCCGGCGCGAAGGGGGCAAGCCGGTCTGTGCCGGTCTGGCCGGACTATAAAGTTCTCTTGAGCCTTCTTATTCTCAACACTTACTTTTTAAAATAACCTTGCTGCGCCGCGTTTCATTTTAGCATTTTGTTTTAGAACTTGTTGCAGGATTTCGTTGTCCTTATTATTTAGAACAGAAACGTTTTAATTGTGTTATGATAAAATTTGCGCTAATTAGATCTGTACCAGACTTAAGTTACAGTTTAGTTAACATTAGTATATAATTGTTCAGGCTTCCAGTCTGTTTACTTGCCTGCACGCGCTGCCTGGGAGCTAAACTACATTTCCCATCAGCCTTGTAGTTTGCTGCCCGCTTATCTGCTTAACCCCGGTGCGAACGCGCCGGCGCGACAGGGGCAAGCCGGTCTGTGGCCGGACGTGTCAGCCTCCTGGGGTAAATCCTGATCTTTATCATGGAAACACCTCCTTCACCCCTGAACACCACCGCTCCTCACACATTTTGCAATTTATCACAGCCTAACACCGTTCCTTGCACTTCCACACCGAATTTACTAGGCACATTCCAAGTAAACCAGCAGTTAGACTCTGCCGCCTCTAAGGAACAGCCAGACTCTTCATTCGTTAGTAATAAAGGAATGGGTCATATCCTCTCCCATCCTATCGGTTCTCTGAATTGCATGCTACTTAATACCAGATTCTTAGTTATGCATGCGCATGAAGTTTCTATTTATATTGAGGACAATAACCTCGATATCTGTGCTATCACAGAAACATGGGGTTCTGCCCCTGCAGGTCCGTCATTACAGTTCGCCATCCCAGAAGGGTACTGTATGATCAGGCAGGATAGAGTATCAGGTAGAGGAGGTGGGGTAGCCTATATTTTAAAGAACTCACTATCAGCTTGGAAAATTAAGAGCCACCTAATGGAAGGAATAGATATTCTCCACTTAAAAATTGGGATGAATGCAAAAACCACAGTGAATATGGTTCTTATTTATTGGCCTCCATCATGCCCAGGCAATTTCTGTACTGAACTTGCCAGTTATCTTCTCCCATTATTAAAACCTAATTCACGTTTTATTGTTTTGGGAGACTTTAATTATTGGTTGGGTCACCCAGAAGATCAGTCGGCATCCGAACTTGCCCAATCCTTTAACGATGTAGGCTTCACTCAAATAGTGCAGGTCCCTACCCACAACCTAGGATACACCCTTGATTGGGTAGCAGTCATCAACAGTCCTCATCATGACGTCTCAGTACTATCATGCCCTTGGTCGGATCATGATGCTGTTAATTTCTCAATTACTATTCCATTTGTTACCAAAATTAAAACAACTCGTTCGACTCCTACTACATATCGTAATACTAAGCTACTAACTACGGATAAAATAGAAGCCCTTTATTCTCAAACTTTACTTATCCAAGAGACAGACGTTTTTGACAACCTGGCTGAAAAAATCTCTTCCAATCTTAAATTGGTGGCGGATACACTTGCCCCCATGAAAAACAAAAAGAAACTCGCTGAAAGGAAACTCACCAATTCCTGGTTCTCGCCTGAACTTCAATGCCTTAAAGCTTTGTCTCTTAAACTCTTTTATGTCTGGATAACTAATCAATTACCTACAGCTCTACTTAGCTATAAGGAAGCTGTCAATAACTACAAAAGAGCAATTACAGAAGCAAAGAAATCTTACTTAGACACCAGAATCTCTCACGCCACCTCGAATTCCAAGGAATTATTCAAAATCTTGAAAGAACAAGAGGCTATTCCAGAACCAGTCTCATCTGTGATTACCAAAAACGATGATTGGTGCCTGAATATAAAGAATGCCATGGAAAATAAACTGGACGGTATTCGTGATTCTATAGCTGTTAAAAAAAGTGCTTTGGAATTACACAGCACCCTTTCAGTTAATAACACCTTTACTAGAGACCCTAATATCCCCATTTTTGATTTCACACCCATATCAGGAGATGAGCTAGCTTCCATCATTAACAACCTCAAGGCAACTAACTGCACGGGAGATCCCTGCGCCTCTACAATTATCAAAACATGTCCCCCCACTCTCTTTCAAGCCATTTGTAAATTTGTCAATGCCTCTTTTCAGAATTGTTTGGTCCCTGACAATATGAAGTAAGCCTGGGTCACTCCGCTATTGAAAAAACCTAATCTAGATCAAAACGTTCCCACCAATTATAGGCCTATAACTAATACCCCTTTCCTTTTAAAGATGTTGGACCGAGTAGCCTATACTCAAATAGCGCAACACCTCAACTCCTACCCCATTCTCAATCCCTTTCAGTCGGGTTTCAGACAGGGCTTTGGCACTGAGACCTCGCTTTTGGACCTCAAGTCCCAATTACTCCAAAGAATGGACTCCCAAAAAGTCTCACTTCTTTTTTCTTTGGACCAATCGGCAGCGTTCGACCTAATCGATCATGTCATTCTCGCAGATAGGCTTATGTCCGTAGCCAACTGCTCGCAGGCAGCTACCAACTGGCTTCTATCTTTCTTATCCAAAGCACCAGCAATCCAGATACTGTTTGGAGTTCCGCAGGGCGCCAGCCTGTCATCGTGCATTTATAACTTCTTTATGACTCCCTTTTTTGCCCATCTTGCCCAGGAGAGCATACTCTTTTCCAACTATGCCGACGACACCCAATGTGTCATCTGTCTAACGGGCCAGCATGAGGACGACGAAAAAGAACTTAATCGTGTCTTTGCCATGATAGAACAATTGATGATGTTTACCAATCTTGCACTTAATCGTATCAAGACGGAACTCATGGTCGTGGGATCAGACAGTTCCATAGCTAAACTAGACCCTGCGTATAAACAATTCCAGTTGGGAGATGCGTTAATCCCTACTCTTCCCAAGGTTAAGATTCTCGGGGTGATCTTGGAACAATCCCTTAATATGAAAGCTTATGTGGCCAGTACAGTAGCTTCTGCCACCTATTATATTAAACTCCTGTCCCATCTTCAACCTCTCATCTCTCAATCTAATGCAGAGACCATTGCTCGAGCCATTATAGGCTCTAAACTGTATTACTGCTGCAGTCTACTAGCAGGCTCCAGCAAAAAAAACCATCAATCGCCTCCAGGTGGTACAAAACGGAGCAGTTAGAGTAATATCTGGCCTTGCTTATAGGGCTCACGTCTCGGAGGCACGGCGAGCACTGCATTGGCTGCCTTGGACTCAATATTTCCTCTAGACTTATGGTCATCACATTTAAATGCCTCGGGGGCAAGATGCCCTTCTATCTACAAAGATATATAGGAATAAAATTCTCGGCCAGAAATCTTCGATCTAACAATCAGAATCTGCTCCATCAGCCCAGAGTGAAAAGCAAAAAAGCACAATGTGGTGCCTTTGCATTTGCGGCGCCGACTTTTTGGAAAACGCTGCAGGATCATTTGAGAAATTCAGCAGTGTTGAGCATCTTTAAGAAGGGTCTTAAAACATTTCTCTTCAAATAGTCGTTTTTTCTGCAATCACTCTTCTATGAACTCTCCGTCTTGATCCTCTTTCTGTGTCTGTCTACGCCCTCACACCTATGGGTCTATGGTTGCACATTATAAATATAATAAAGTAAAGTAAAGTAAAGTTATGGTCCAGTCATATCATATGAAACATATACATAGGGGAAGACACAAAGCTTGAAAGACAGCAATCCTTTATGTGCATTAAAATAATCAGTAGAGTTGTCAGCACTTTCTGATAGTTCTGTTGTTTTTTATTACTGTACTTTCCCTGTATATGTTCCTATTTTTATATCTTGTATTCACACTACTTTCCTCAGAGTCCAGGCACATCATGTGATATATGATATATATGAACACGTTTTGCTACTACTGCTGTATTTTGTCTTACTTCAATTTCCTTGTATATACTCATATTTGTATGTGGTGTTGTCTCTTTGTGTTTTGTCTATAATAATGCAATTATGTAGTATATATCTACTTATCACATGTTTCACAGTATGCAAAAGTCTAATAAGAAAACAGTTATCATTTCACTATTCAACATGGCAAGTTTATGAATATTGCACCTCCATCATGTATGCTGCACACAATGCCTATGTTTCTACATGAGCACCTTAGTATACTGGATGGACAAATTAGCACTTGATATTTATTCCAATAATCCTTGACACTTTTTTTAATTAAAATTACAATAAGAAACCCATGTACAGACTTTTCATGAAAGATAAATGCACATGTGATGTCATCAGTGATGTCATCAATGACATTTGTGATGTCATCTTTGATGTCCTGGGTGTTAGGCTTAGCAGTGCACGCTGGTGGCGCGAGTTATGGTTGCTTAGCTTACCATAACTGGCGAATTTCAAAGGTTTTTCGGTTTTACTTGGAACCATAATGTCCCTTTAACAAAGTTTTTTCACTGAATTTCATAGGTTTTTAGTAGCACAACTTAACCATAACGTCCCTTTAACAAAGTTTTTTCACTGAATATATATATATATATATATATATATATATATATATATATATATATATATATATATATGGTTAAGTTGCTGTTTCCATAGGAAGAGCACTTTTTGTGCGGCTTATAACTTCGCTCCCCCTTGACGAATCCTCACCATTTTGCAAAAAAAGTATATGGCCCTCTCTGAATTTGTTTGCAAAGTTTGGTGAGGTTTGGTCCAGGGGGGGCAAAGTTAAAGGGGGGGGTCCCAAAACATTTTTTTTCCCCATGATGGGAAAAAACTTTGCTCACGCCTACAGCTAAAACTGCTGGATGGATTTACACCAAATTTGCAGCAGGAGCGGCGGCTTGGTCCTGAAAGCGTGTAAATTTGGTGTAAATACGTCCAGTAGTTTTTTTAAAAAAGACAAAAATGTAAGTGAAAAAAATTAGTGATATCTGTGTCCTCTTCGCGGACGCACTTCCCTGTTCGCTCCACCGACAGGACGGGGATTGGGCAAGCGACTTGCGTGATGTCTGCGGACATCTGACGTGCTCTCCCTTTGGCTGCAGTAAAGCGTGCTGTGCGTCTTATTTTCAGAGACGCCCGCCATCTTAGTTTATTGTTCGTATATTGGCATCTGTGGCAAGCTCTGCAGTGACTTCAGACTTCACAAGTAATTATCACAACGAAACAAGCTAAAATTCTGTTGCGATAGGATCAGAGGACAGCGGGGCCTCCAATAGGGCTGTGTGAGGTTCATGTGGATCACACTTCCTGAACATCCCAGGCTGCTGCAGACTTACAGGCGACACGCCATCGGTACACAGTGGCCTGCAGAGGACCGAGGAGCGGATATCCTGTTCCACCCACACCCGCTCATTACCCGTTTCTCCCTGCTGTATCCCCCCACCCCCGCTCATTACCTGTGTCTCCAACCTGTCCCCCCTCCCCCCGCTCATGCCCCGTGTCTCCCCTGCTCCCCCCGCCCCCTGTTCATGCCACGTGTCTCCCTCCTGTTCCCCCACCCCCCTCTCATGCCCTGCGTCTCCCTCCTGTTGCCCCCCACCCCCTGCTCATGCCCCGTGTCTCTCTCATGTTACCCCTCACGCCCGCTCATGCCCCGTGTCTCCCTCTCATTGACTCCCACCCCCTGCTCATGCCTCGTGTCTCCCTCCTGTTGCCCCTGCTCATGCCCCGTGTCTCCTTCCTGTTGCCCCCCACCCCCCCATGCCCTGTGTCTCTCTCCTGTTACCCCCAGCCCCTGCTCATGCCCCTTTTCTCCCTCGTGTTGCCCCCCACCCCCGCTCATGCCCCGTGTCTCCCTCGTGTTCCCCCCACCCCCCGCTCATACACCGTGTCTCCCTCTTGTTCCCCCCACCCCCCGCTCATGCCCTGTGTCTCTCTCCTGTTACCCCCAAACCCCCCGCTCATGCCCCGTGTCTCTCTTATGTTACCCCCCACCCCCCTCTCATGCCCCGTGTCACTCTCCTGTTGCCCACCACCCCTGGTCATGCCCCATGTCTCCCTGCTGTTGCCCCCCACCCCCCGCTCATGCCCCGTGTCTCTCTCCTGTTACCCCCCACCCCCCTCTCATGCCCCGTGTCTCTCTCCTGTTGCCCCCCACCCCCCGGTCATGCCCGTGTCTCCCTTCTGTTGCCCCCCACCCCCTGCTCATGCCTGTGTCTCCCTGCTGATTCCCCCCACCCCTGGTCATGCCCTGTGTCTCCCTGCTGTTGCCCCCACCACCCGCTCATGCCCCGTGTCTCCCTCGTGTTCCCCCACTCCCCGCTCATGCCCCGTGTCTCCCTGCTGTTTCCCCTCACCCCCGCTCATGCCCCATGTCTCCCTCCTGTTGCCCCCCGCTCATGCCCCGTGTCTCCCTCCTGTTGCCCCCCGCTCATGCCCCGTGTCTCTCTCCTGTTACCCCCACCCCCAGCTCATGCCCCTTGTCTCCCTCGTGTTGCCCCCCACCCCCGCTCATGCCCCGTGTCTCCCTCGTGTTCCCCCCACCCCCGCTCATGCCCCGTGTCTCCCTCTTGTTCACCCCACCCCCCGCTCATGCCCCGTGTCTCTCTGCTATTACCCCCCACCCCCCTCTCATGCCCTGTGTCTCTCTCCTGTTGCCCCCCCACCCCCGCCCCCGGTCATGCCCTGTGTCTCCCTTCTGTTGCCCCCCACCCCTGCTCATGCACGTGTCTCCCTGCTGTTTCCCCCCACCCCCGGTCATGCCCCGTGTCTCCCTCGTGTTCCCCCCCACCCCCTGCTCATGCCCCGTGTCTCCCTGCTGTTGCCCCCCACCCCCCGGTCATGCCGTGTGTCTCCCCGCTGTTGCCTCCCACCCTCCGCTCATGCCCCGTGTTGCCCCCCACCCCCGCTCATGCCCCGTGTCTCCCTCGTGTTCCCCCACCCCCGCTCATGCCCCGTGTCTCCCTCTTGTTCACCCCACCCCCCGCTCATGCCCCGTGTCTCTCTGCTGTTACCCCCCACCCCCCTCTCATGCCCTGTGTCTCTCTCCTGTTGCCCCCCACCCCCCGGTCATGCCCCGTGTGTCACTGCTGTTGCTCCCCACCCGCTGCACATACCCCATGTCTCCCTGCTGTTGCCCCCCACCCCCTGCTCATGCCCTGTGTCTCTCTCCTGTTTCCCCCCACCCCCTGCTCATGCCCCGTGTCTCCCTGCTGTTGCCCCCCACCCCCTGGTCATGCCGTGTGTCTCCCCGCTGTTGCCTCCCACCCTCCGCTCATGCCCCGTGTCTCCCTGCTGTTGCCCACCCCCCCCCGCTCATGCACCGAGTCTCTCTCCTGTTACCCCCCACCCCCTCTCATGCCCCGTGTTGCCCTTGTGTTCCCCCCACTCCCCCGCTCATGCCCCGTGTCTCCCTGCTGTTGACCCCACCCCCTCTCATGCCCTGTGTCTCTCTCCTGTTACCCCAGCCCCCTTCTCATGCCCCGTATCTCTCTCCTGTTGCCCCCCACACCCCGGTCATGCCCCGTGTCTCCCTGCTGTTGCCCCCCAAACCCCGCTCATGCCCCATGTCTCTCTCCTGTTACCCCCCGGTCATACCCTGTGTCTCCCTGCTGTTGCCCTCCACCCCACGCTCATGCCATGTGTCTCTCTCATGTTACCCCCCCGCCCCCCTCTCATGCCCCGTGTCTCTCTCCAATTCCCCCACCCCCCGGTCATGCCTGTGTCTCCCTGCTGTTGCCCCTCACCCCCGCTCATGCCTCGTGTCTCCCTGCTGTTGACCCCCACCCCCCGCTCATGCCCCGTGTCTCTCTCCTGTTACCGTGCACCCCCGCTCATGCCCCGTGTCTCTCTCCTGTTGCCCCCACCCCCTCTCATGCCCCGTGTTGCCCTTGTGTTCCCGCCACACCCCCGCTCATGCCCCGTGTCTCCCTGCTGTTGACCCCACCCCCTCTCATGCCCTGTGTCTCTCTCCTGTTACCCCAGCCCCCTTCTCATGACCCGTGTCTCTCTCCTGTTGCCCCCCACACCCCGGTTATGCCCCGTGTCTCCCTGCTGTTGCCCCCCAACCCCCGCTCATGCCCCATGTCTCTCTCCTGTTACCCCCGGTCATACCCTGTGTCTCCCTGCTGTTGCCCTCCACCCCACGCTCATGCCATGTGTCTCTCTCATGTTACCCCCCCGCCCCCCTCTCATGCCCCGTGTCTCTCTCCAATTCCCCCACCCCCCGGTCATGCCTGTGTCTCCCTGCTGTTGCCCCTCACCCCCGCTCATGCCTCGTGTCTCCCTGCTGTTGACCCCCACCCCCCGCTCATGCCCCGTGTCTCTCTCCTGTTACCGTGCACCCCCGCTCATGCCCCGTGTCTCTCTCCTGTTGCCCCCACCCTTTGCACGAATAAAAACCTATGAAATTCAGTGAAAAAACGTTGTTAAAGGGACGTTATGGTTAAGTTGCGCTACTAAAAACCTATGAAATTCAGTGAAATAACTTTGTTAAAGGGACATTATGGTTAAGTTGCGCTACTAAAAACCTATGAAATTCAGTGAAAAAAACTTTGTTAAAGGGACGTTATGGTTCCAAGTAAAACCGAAAAACCATTGAAATTCGCCAGTTATGGTAAGCTAGACAACCATAACTCGCGCCACCACCGTGCACTGTTAAGCCTAACACCCAGGACATCAAAGATGACATCACAAATGTCATTGATGACATCACTGATGACATCACATGTGTATGTACTTTTCATGAAATATGTGTACAAGGGATTCTTATTATAATGTTGCGAAACAAGTGTCAAGGATCATTGCAATAAATATCATACCCTAATTAGTGCATTGAACAATGCACTGATATAAATAGCATTCTATTATGGGGTTCTATCTAGTATACTAAGCTACTCATACAGAAACATAACATTGTGTACAGCGTACAAGATGAAGGTATAATATTCGTAATGTTAATATGTTGAATAATGAAATGATAATTGTTTTCTTAATAGAATTTTGTGTACTGTGAAATATGTAATACGTAGCTAATAAAACACATGTATTACATAATTGCATTACTATAGACAAAACACAAAGACACAAGAACACATACCAATATGGGTATATACAGGGAAAGTGAAGTTAGTAAAAAAGCACAAGTAGTAGCAGAAACAATTCATAACTTAACTGATTATTTTCATTTTCATGCAAATAAATGTTTGCTCTGTTTCAAAGCTGCTATTTACCCTATGTATATGTATCACTTGATGTGATTGGACCCACAGGGAAAGTACATCCATAAAAAAAAAAAAACAACAGAACTATCAGAAAGTGCTCATAAGTCTATTGATTATCTTTATGCACAAAAAGGATTGCTGTCTTTCAAGCTTGTGTCTTCCCGTATGTATATGTTTCATATGATGTGACTGGACTCTAAGGGAATTACTGTAAGAATCTACTTGAAGGATACGTCTACAAATAAAATAAAATGTTTAGTTTCTGACTGTTACTGAAGAAAACCATGTGGCCTAGATATGTCAGCAAAAGAAAAAAGAGTGAGCCAGACATGTGATGTCATCAGTGATGTCATCAATGACATTTGTGATGTCATCTTTGATGTCCTGGGTGTTAGTCTTAGCAGTGCACGGTGGTGGCGCGAGTTATGGTTGCTTAGCTTACCATAACTGGCGAATTTCAAGGGTTTTTCGTTTTTACTTGGAACCATTAAGTCCCTTTGACAAAGTTTTTTCACTGAATTTCATAGGTTTTTAGTAGCGCAACTTAACCATAACGTCCCTTTAACAAGGTTTTTTCAGTGCAACGTCACCATAACATCCTTTTAAATAGATGAAGACCACTAACATCTTATGTCCTCAAAGTGGGAACGCCGGGTGTTAAAAAAAACAAAAGGATTTTCCTTCCTACACCGGGACGCATGCGGCGTCCCGGTGTAGGAAGGAAAATCTTTTACCAAGATGGCCACCATGCAAAGGGAAGGCGGGGTGTATAAAGAACACAACAGGGCATGAGCGGGGGGTGGGAGGGAAAGGGGAAACACATGGGCATGAGCGGGGGTGAGAGGGAACAGGGTAGAAACGGGCATGAGCAGGGGGTGGGGGGGAAAAGGTAGGAAACACGGGGCATGAGCGGTGGTGGGGGTAACACGAGAGAGACACGGGGCATGAGCAGCGGGTGGGGAGGAACACGAGGGAGACACGGGGCATGAGCGGGGGGGTTGGGGGTAACACGGGGCATGAGCGGGGGGTGGAGGGAACACGAGGGAGACACGGGGCATGAGCGGGAGGTGGGGCCAACAGGAGAGAGACATGGGGCATGAGCGGGGGGTGGGGAGAACAGGAGACAGACACGGGGCATGAGCGGGGGATGGGGGAACAGGAGACAAATACGGGGCATGAGCGGGGATGGGGAGAACAGGAGACAGACACGGGGCATAAGCAGGGGGGTGAAGGGCAACAGGAGACAGACACGGGGCATGAGCAGGGGAGTGGGGGGCAACAGGATAGAGACACGGGGCATGAGCGGGGGGTGGTGGGGTACAGGAGACAGACATGGGTATGAGCAGGGGGTGGGGGGCAACAGGAGAGAGACATGGGGCATGAGCGGGGGTAGGGTGGTACAGGAGACAGACACAGGGCATGAGCAGGGGGTGGGGGCAACAGGAGAGAGACACGGGGCATGAGCGGGGGGTGGAGGGCAACAGGAGACAGACACGGGGCATGAGCGGGGGGTGGGGGGCAACAGGAGACAGACACGGGGCATGAGCAGGGGGTGAGGGGGAACAGGAGACAGACACGGAGCATGAGCGGGGGATGGGGAGAACAGGAGACAGATGCGGGGGGTGGGGGGTAACAGGAGAGACACGGGGCATGAGCGGGGATGGGGGGCAACAGGAGAGACCTGGGGCATGAGCGGGGGGTGGGGGAACAGGAGACAGACACGGGGCATGAGCGAGGGGTGGGGAGAACAGACACGAGCATGAGCGGGGGGTGGGGGACAACAGGAGACAGATACGGGCATGAGCGGGGTGGGAGAACAGGAGACAGACACGGGGCATGAGCGGGGGGTGAAGGGCAACAGGAGACAGACACGGGGCATGAGCGGGGGGCAACAGGAGAGAGACACGGGGCATGGCGCAGAGTGGGGGGTACAGGAGACAGACACGGGGCATGGGTGGGGGCAACAGGAGACAGACACGGGCATGAGCGGGGGAGTGGGGGGCAACCAGGAGAGAGACACGGGGCATGAGCGGGGGGTGGGGCAACAGGAGAGAGACACGGGGCATGAGCGGGGGGTGGAGGGCAACAGGAGACAGACACGGGCATGAGTGGGGGTGGGGGGCAACAGGAGACAGACACGGGGCATGAACAGGGGGTGGGGGGAACAGGAGACAGACACGGAGCATGAGCAGGGGGTGGGGAGAACAGGAAACAGATGCGGGGGGTGGGGGGTAACAGGAGAGACACGGGGCATGAGCGGGGATGGGGGGCAACAGGAGAGACACGGGGCTTGAGCGGGGGGAGGGGGGAACAGTACACAGACACGGGGCATGAGCGGGGGGTGGGGGGTACAACAGGCACGGGGCATGAGCGGGGGGTGGGGAGAACAGACACGGAGCATGAGCGGGGGTGGGAGGAACAGGAGACAGACACGGGGCATGAGCGGGGGGTGGGGGGGTACAGGAGACAGACACGGGGCATGAGCAGGGGTGTGGGGCAACAGGAGAGAGACATGGGGCATGATGGGGGTTAGGGGGCAACAGGAGAGAGACATGGGGCATGAGCGGGGGTAGGGGGCAACAGGAGACAGACATGGACATGAGCAGGGGGTGGGGGGCAACAGGAGACAGACACGGGGCATGAGCGGTGGTGGGGGTGAACAGGAGACAGACACAGGGCATGAGCGGGGAGTGGGGGGCAACAGGAGAGAGACATGGGGCATGAACGGGGTGGGGTGGTACAAGGAGACAGACACAGGGCATGAGCAGGGGGTGGGGCAACAGAGAGAGACACGGGGCATGTGTGAGGGGTGGAGGGCAACAGGAGACAGACACGGGGCATGAGCGGGGGGTGGGGGGCAACAGGAGACAGACACGGGGCATGAGCAGGGGGTGGGGGGAACAGGAGACAGACACGGAGCATGAGCGGGTGGTGGGGAGAACAGGAGACAGATGCAGGGGGTGGGGGGTAACAGGAGAGACACGGGGCATGAGCGGGGATGGGGGGCGACAGGAGAGACACGGGGCATGAGCGAGGGGTGGGGGGAACAGAGACAGACCGGGGCATGAGCGAGGGGTGGGGGTAACCGGAGGCAGACACGGGGCATGAGCGGGGGGTGGGGGGTACAACAGGCACGGGGCATGAGCGGGGGGTGGGAGAACAGACACGGAGCATGAGCGGGGGGTGGGGGAACAGGAGACAGACACGGGGCATGAGCGGGGGTGGGGGGTACAGGAGACAGACACGGGCCATGAGCAGGGGGTGGGGGGCAACAGGAGAGAGACACGGGCATGAGCGTGGGGTAGGGGGCAACAGGAGAGAGACACGGGGCATGAGCGCAGAGTGGGGGGTACAGGAGACAGACACGGGGCCATGGGTGCATGGGTGGGGCAACAGAAGAGACACGGGGCATGAGCGGGGGGTGGGGGGAACAGGAGACAGACACGGGGCATGAGCGAGGGGTGGGGGGAACCGGAGACAGACACGGGGCATGAGCGGGGGTGGGGGGTACAACAGGCACGGGGCATGAGCGGGGGTGGGGAGAACAGACACAGAGCATGAGCGGGGGGAAGGGGGACAACAGGAGACAGACACGGGGACATGAGCGGGGGATGGGGGAACAGGAGACAGATACGGGGCATGAGCGGGGATGGGGAGAACAGGAGACAGACACGGGGCATGAGCGGGGGGTGAAGGGCAACAGGAGACAGACACGGGGCATGATCGGGGGTGGGGGGCAACAGGAGAGAGACACGGGGCATGAGCGCAGAGTGGGGGGTACAGGAGATAGACACGGGGCATGGGTGGGGGCAACAGGAGACAGACACGGGGCATGAGAGGGGGGTGGGGGAACAGGAGATAGACACGGGGCATGAGCGGGGGAGTGGGGGCAACAGGAGAGAGACATGGGGCATGAGCGGGGGGTGGGGGTACAGGGAGACAGACACGGGCATGAGCATGGGGTAGGGGGCAACAGGAGAGAGACATGGGGCATGAGCGGGGGGTGGGGTGGTACAGGAGACAGACACAGGGCATGAGCGGGGGGTGGGGGCAACAGGAGAGAGACACGGGGCATGAGCTGGGGGTGGAGGGCAACTGGAGACAGACACGGGGCATGAGCAGGGGGTGGGGGGCAACAGGAGACAGACACGGGGCATGAGCAGGGGGTGGGGGGAACAGGAGACAGACACGGAGCATGAGCGGGGGGTGGGGAGAACAGGAGACAGATTCGGGGTGTGGGGGGTAACAGGAGAGACACGGGGCATGAGCGGGGATGGGGGGCAACAGGAGAGACTTGGGGCATGAGCGGGGGGTGGGGGGAACAGGAGACAGACACGGGGCATGAGCGAGGGGGTGGGGGGAACCAGAGACAGACACGGGCATGAGTGGGGGGTGGGAAGTACAACAGGCACGGGGCATGAGTGGGGGGTGGGGAGAACAGACACGGAGCATGAGCGGGGGGGTGGGGGACAACAGGAGACAGACATGGGGCATGAGCGGGGGTGGTAGGAACAGGAGACAGACACGGGTCATGAGCGGGGGGTGGGGGGTACAGGAGACAGACACGGGGCATGAGCAGGGGTTGGGGGGCAACAGGAGAGAGACACGGGGCATGAGCGGGGGGTAGGGGGCAACAGGAGAGAGACACGGGGCATGAGTGGGGGGTAGGGGGCAACAGGAGACAGACATGGGACATGAGCGGGGGGTGGGGGAGAACAGGAGACAGGACGGGGCATGAGGGGGGTGGGGGGCAACAGGAGAGAGACATGGGGCATGAGCGGGGGGTGGGGTGGTACAGGAGACAGACACAGGGCATGAGCGGGAGGTGGGGGCAACGGGAGAGAGACACGGGGCATGAGCGGGGGGTGGAGGGCAACAGGAGACAGACACGGGGCATGAGCGGGGGGTGGGGGGCAACAGGAGACAGACACGGGGCATGAGCAGGGGGTGGGGGGAACAGGAGACAGACACGGAGCATGAGCGGGGGGTGGGGAGAACAGGAGACAGATGCGGGGCATGAGCGAGGGGTGGGGGAACCGGAGACAGACACGGGGCATGAGCAGGGGGTGGGGGGGTACAACAGGCAGAGGGCATGAGCGGGGGGTGGGGAGAACAGACACGGAGCATGAGCGGGGGGGTGGGGGACAACAGGAGACAGACACGGGGCATGAGCGGGGGGTGGGAGGAACAGGATACAGACACAGCGCATGAGCGGGGGGTGGGGGGGTACAGGAGACAGACACGGGGCATGAGCAGGGGGCAACAGAGAGAGACACGGGGCATGAGCGGGGGGTAGGGGGCAACAGGAGACAGACATGGGACATGAGCAGGGGGTGGGGGGTAACAGGAGACAGACACGGGGCATGAGCGGGGGGTGGGGGGTAACAGGAGACAGACACGGAGCATGAGCGGGGGCTGGGGAGAACAGGAGACAGACACGGGGCATGGGCGGGGGGTGGGGGGAACAGGAGACAGACACAGAGCATGAGCGGGGGCTTGGGAGAACAGAAGACAGACACGGGGCATGAGCGGGGGGTGGGGAGCAACAGGAGAGACACGGGCATGAGCGGGGGGTGGGGGGAACAGGAGACAGACACGGGGCATGAGCGGGGGGGTGGAGGAACAACAGACACGGGGAATGAGCGGGGGGTGGTGAGAACAGACACGGGGCATGAGCGGGGGGTGGGGCAACAGGAGACAGACACGGGGCATGAGCGGGGGGTGGGAGGAACAGGAGACAGACACGGGGCATGAGCAGGGGGTGGGGAGAACAAGAGACAGACACAGGGCATGAGCGGGGGGTTGGGGGCAACAAGAGAGAGACACAGGGCATGAGTGGGTGGGGGGAACAGGAGACAGACACGGGGCATGAGCAGGTGGGGGGAACAGGAGACAGACACGGGGCATGAGCGGGTGGTGGGGGGCAACAGGAGATAGACACGGGGTGAAGGGAACAGGACATAGACACGGGGCATGAGCGGGGGTGGGGAGATCAGGAGACAGACACAGGGCATGAGCGGGGGGGCGTGGGGGCAACAGGAGACAGACACGGCACATGAGCGGGGGGTGGGGAGAACAGTAGACAGACACGGGGCATGAGCGGGGGTGGGGGGAGGGAGAGAGACACACAGGGCATGAGCGGGGGTGGGGGGAGGGTGACAGACACGGGGCATGAGTGGGGGTGGGAGGAACAGGAGACAGACACGGGGCATGAGAGGGGGGTGGGGAGAACAGGAGACAGACACGGGGCATGAGCAGGGGTGGGGGGCAACAGGAGAGACACGGGGCATGAGCAGGGGTTGGGGGGAACAGGAGACAGACATCGGGCATGTGCGAGGGGTGGGGGGAACAGGAGACAGACACGGGGCATGAGCGGGGGTGGGGGGAACAACAAACACGGGGCATGAGCGGGGGTGGGGAGAACAGACACGGGGCATGAGCGGGGGGTGGGGGACAACAGGAGACAGACACGGGGCATGAGCGGGGGGTGGGAGGAACAGGAGACAGACACGGGGCATGAGCGGGGGGTGGGGGCGTACAGGAGATAGACACGTGGCATGAGCGGGGGGTGGGGGGCAACAGGAGAGAGACACGGGGCATGAGCGGGGGTGGGGGGCAA
The DNA here is from genome assembly GCF_040938575.1 of Ambystoma mexicanum. Taxonomy (NCBI): domain Eukaryota; kingdom Metazoa; phylum Chordata; class Amphibia; order Caudata; family Ambystomatidae; genus Ambystoma; species Ambystoma mexicanum. The sequence continues at coordinate 549,931,336 of NC_090939.1, read as the reverse complement.
CAGGAGACAGACATGTGGCATGAGCAGGGAGTGGGGGGCAACAGGAGACAGACACGGGGCATGAGCGGGGGTCGGGGGAACAGGAGACAGATACGGAGCATGAGCGGGGGCTGGGGAGAACAGGAGACAGACACGGGGCATGAGCGGGGGTGGGGGGCAACAGGAGACAGACACGGGGCATGAGCGGGGGTTGGGGGGCAACAGGGGAGACACGGGGCATGAGCGGGGGGTGGGGGGCAACAGGAGAGACACGGGGCATGAGCGGGGGTGGGGGAACAGGAGACAGACATGGGGCATGAGTGAGGGGTGGTGGGAACAGGAGACAGACACGGGGCATGAGCGGGGGGGGTGGAGGGAACAACAGACACGGGGCATGAGCGGGGGGTGGGGAGAACAGACACGGGGCATGAGCGGGGGGGTGGGGCAACAGGAGACAGACACGGGGCATGAGCGGGGGGTGGGAGGAACAGGAGACAGACACGGGGCATGAGCAGGGGGTGGGGAGAACCAGGAGACAGACACAGGGCATGAGCGGGGGGTGGGGGGCAACAGGAGACAGACACGGGGCATGAGCAGGGGGTGGGGGGCAACAGGGGAGACACAGGGCATGAGCAGGTGGGGGAACAGGAGACAGACACGGGGCATGAGCGGGGGGGTGGAGGGAACAACAGACACGGGGCATGAGCGGGGGGTGGGGAGAACAGAGACGGGGAATAATGAGCGCGGGGTGGGGCAACAGGAGACAGACACGGGGCATGAGCGGGGGGTGGGAGGAACAGGAGACAGACACGGGGCATGAGCAGGGGGTGGGGGGAACAGGACATAGACACGGGGCATGAGCGGGGGTGGGGAGAACAGGAGACAGACTCGGCACATGAGCGGGGGGAGGGGAGAACAGTAGAAAGACACGGGGCATGAGCGGGGGTGGGGGGAGGGAGAGAGACACACGGGGCATGAGCGGGGGGTGGGGGGAGGGAGACAGACACATGGGGCATGAGCGAGGGATGGGCGGGAGGGAGAGAGACAGGCGAGGCATGAGCGGGAGGTGGCGGGAGGGAGAGAGACACACATGGCATGAGCGGGGGGTGGGCGGGCGGGAGAGAGACACTCGGGGCATGAGCGGGGGTGGGCGGGAGGGAGAGAGACACACGGGGCATGAGCGGGGGTGGGCCGGAGGGAGAGAGAAACATGGGGCATGAGCGGGGGTGTGCGGGAGGGAGAGAGACACACGGGGCATGAGCGGGGTTGGGTGGGAGGGAGAGAGACACACGGGGCATGAGCGGGGGTGGGGGGGACGGAGAGAGACACACGGGGCATGAGTGGGGGGTGGGGGGGAGGGAGAGAGACACACAGGGCATGAGCGGGGGGTGGGAGGAGGGAGAGAGACACACACGGGGCATGAGCGGGAGGGGGAGAGACACACGGGACATGAGCGGGGGGTAGGCGGGAGGGGGAGAGGCACACGGGGCAAGAGCGGGGGTGGGCGGGAGGGAGAAAGACACGGGGCAAGAGCGGGGGTGGGTGGGAGGGGAAAGACACGGGGCAAGAGCGGGGGTGGGCGGGAGGGGGAAAGACACGGGGCAAGAGCGGGGGTGGGCGGGAGGGGGAAAGACACGGAGCAAGAGCGGGGGTGGGCGGGAGGGGGAAAGAGGCATGGGGCAAGAGCGGGGGTGGGCAGGAGGGGGAAAGAGACACGGGGCAAGAGCGGGGGTGGGCATGAGGGGGAAAGAGTCACGGGGCAAGAGTGGGGGTGGGTGGGAGGGGGAAAGAGTCACGGGGAAAGAGCGGGGGTGGACGTGAGGGGGAAAGAGACACGGGGCAGGAGCGGGGGTGGGCGGAGGGGGAAAGAGACACGGGGCAAGAGCGGGGGTGGGCGGGAGGGGGAAAGAGACACGGGGCAAGAGCGAGGGTGGGATGGAGGGGAAAAGAGACATGGGGCAAGAGCGGGGTTGGGAGGGGGAAAGAGACATGGGGCAAGAGCGGGGGTGGGCGGGAGGGGGAAAGAGACACGGGGCAAGAGCGGGGGTGGGTGGGAGGGGGAAAGAGACACGGGGCAAGAATGGGGGTGGGCGGGAGGGGGAAAGAGACACGGGGCAAGAGCGGGGGTGGGCGGGAGGGGGAAAGAGACATGGGGCAAGAGCGGGGGTGGGCGGGAGGAGGAAAGACACACTGGGCAAGTGCGGGGGTGGGATGGAGGGGGAAAGAGACATGGGGCAAGAGCGGGGGTGGGTGGGAGGGGGAAAGAGACACTGGGCAAGAGCCGGGGTGGGCGGGAGGGAGAGAGACACACGGGGCATGAGCGGGGGTGGGCCGGAGGGAGAGAGAAACATGGGGCATGAGCGGGGGTGTGCGGGAGGGAGAGAGACACACGGGGCATGAGCGGGGTTGGGTGGGAGGGAGAGAGACACACGGGGCATGAGCGGGGGTGGGGGGGACGGAGAGAGACACACGGGGCATGAGCGGGGGGTGGGGGGGAGGGAGAGAGACACACAGGGCATGAGCGGGGGGTGGGAGGAGGGAGAGAGACACACGGGGCATGAGCGGGAGGGGGAGAGACACACGGGACATGAGCGGGGGGTAGGCGGGAGGGGGAGAGGCACACGGGGCAAGAGCGGGGGTGGGCGGGAGGGAGAAAGACACGGGGCAAGAGCGGGGGTGGGTGGGAGGGGAAAGACACGGGGCAAGAGCGGGGGTGGGCGGGAGGGGGAAAGACACGGGGCAAGAGCGGGGGTGGGCGGGAGGGGGAAAGACACGGAGCAAGAGCGGGGGTGGGTGGGAGGGGGAAAGAGGCATGGGGCAAGAGCGGGGGTGGGCAGGAGGGGGAAAGAGACACGGGGCAAGAGCGGGGGTGGGCATGAGGGGGAAAGAGACACGGGGCAAGAGCGGGGGTGGGTGGGAGGGGGAAAGAGTCACGGGGCAAGAGTGGGGGTGGGTGGGAGGGGGAAAGAGTCACGGGGAAAGAGCGGGGGTGGACGGGAGGGGGAAAGAGACACGGGGCAGGAGCGGGGGTGGGCGGAGGGGGAAAGAGACACGGGGCAAGAGCGGGGGTGGGCGGGAGGGGGAAAGAGACACGGGGCAAGAGCGAGGGTGGGATGGAGGGGAAAAGAGACATGGGGCAAGAGCGGGGGTGGGAGGGGGAAAGAGACATGGGGCAAGAGCGGGGGTGGGCGGGAGGGGGAAAGAGACACGGGGCAAGAGCGGGGGTGGGTGGGAGGGGGAAAGAGACACGGGGCAAGAGTGGGGGTGGGCGGGAGGGGGAAAGAGACACGGGGCAAGAGCGGGGGTGGGCGGGAGGGGGAAAGAGACATGGGGCAAGAGCGGGGGTGGGCGGGAGGAGGAAAGACACACTGGGCAAGAGCGGGGGTGGGATGGAGGGGGAAAGAGACATGGGGCAAGAGCGGGGGTGGGTGGGAGGGGGAAAGAGACACGGGGCAAGAGCCGGGGTGGGCGGGAGGGGGAAAGATACATGGGGCAAGAGCGGGGGTGGGCGGGAGGGGGAAAGACACATGGGGCAAGAGCGGGGGTGGGCGGGAGGGGGAAAGAAACACGGAGCAAGAGCGGGGGTGGGCAGGAGGGGGAAAGAGACATGGGGCAAGAGCCGGGGTGGGTGGGAGGGGGAAAGAGACATGGGGCAAGAACGGGGGTGGGCGGGAGGGGGAAAGAGACACGGGGCAAGAGCGGGGGTGGGCGGGAGGGGGAAAGAGACATGGGGCAAGAGCAGGGGTGGGCAGGAGGGGGAAAGAGACACGGGGCAAGAGCGGGGGTGGGGGGTAGGGAGAGAGACACACGAGGCATGAGCGGGGGGTGGGGGGAAGGGGAGAGACACACGGACATGAGCGGGGGGTGGGAGAGACACACGGGGCATGAGGGGGGGTGGGCAGGTGATAGAGACGAGCGGGGCACGAGAGGGGCATGAGCGGGGGGTGGGCGGGAGGGAGAAAGACACACGGAAATGAGCGGGTGGTGGGCGGGAGGGAGAAAGACACACGGACATGAGCGGGGGTGGGCGGTAGGGAGAAAGACTTTGTGTGCAGGCGGCAGATCCCACTCCTCGGCCCTCCACTGGCCACCGTTTGCCGATGGCGTGAGCGGGGGGCTGGAGGAAAAGAGAAGACACGGAGCATGAATGGGGGTGAAAAGAAGGACACACGGGGCATGAGCGGGGGGGTGGGAGGAACAGGAGACAGACACGGACATGAGCGGGGGTGGGGGACTTACTGTGCAGGCGGGATACAAAGCCTCTCATGCGAGGAACAAAGATGGCGGGCGTCTCTGAAGCCAGACGCACTGCACGCTTTCACCGCATCCAATGAGAGAGCATGTCAGATGTCCGCGGACATCACGCAAGCTGCTTGCCCAATCACCGTCCTGTCCGCGGAGCGAACAGGGAAGTGTGTCCGCGAAGTGAACACAGATATCACTAATTTATTTCACTTACATTTTTGTCATTTTTCTTAAAACTACTGGATTGATTTACACCAAATAAAGCAAAGCACGCTTTCGGGACCAAGCTGCCGCTCCTGCCGCAAATTTGGTGTAAATCCGTCCAGCGGTTTGGGCTGTAGGCGTGAGCAAATTTTTTTCCAATTATGTCTATGGGGGAAAAAAAGTGTTGGGACCCCCCCTATAACTTTGCCCCCCCCTGGACGAATCCTCACCAAACTTTGCAAAAAAAATTCAGAGTGACCCAAATACTTTTTTTGCAAAGTTTGGAGAGGATTCGTCCAGGGAGAGCGAAGTTATAAGCTGCCCAAAAACTGCTCTTCCTACGGAATATATATATATATATATTTTGTTTTGATTCACCAAACTGAGCCTTGCCTTGCAAAATCATATATTGGAAATTAGACTCTGTTTCATCAGAGCTGAACTACTTGGGGAGCACAAGGGGGTCGTATGCATTTGTCTTTGTCCTTGGTAGACATACAGGATTATTTTTAGATGACTTCAGAACAATGTGCCAGTTCCCCTTCTGTTCTCTACAGTATATATACACTGTCTAATCATCCTCATTTTGTCAGCATATTCATTCTGGAAACCCAGATAGGTGATCACACAGAACTCCCCTTAGCAATGTCACAATGTAACATACTTTTTCAAGGAGAACGTGACATATAAAGCTGTTTCAGGGTATACCATATATTTATGCTGTCGGATCACAAATGTATTATAACACTCAAAATGTAAAAATGCAGCCAGCTGGAATAGTTGGCAACAAAAGTGAATAAACACAGAAAAAAAAAATATGCGTACTGTTAGATGAATGGAGATGCTCTAAATGTATATATGTACATGCTAGGGACATTATTCGAAGGTTTTATTTATTATACTGGATTACAACCAATGTGTCCTGAAATGTATAGGCATAGTGAATAAAGGAATTAAATAAAGTGAAATACCAAAGCCAATGCAAGAAACCATTCTTGTGCCCTGATTATATCACATGAAGTGATGTCACTAGAACTTTGACCAAACAGTTGCTAATGAAGACCAGATACTATTTTAGTTGCCACCATGTTTTCACTAAGGAGACACCTTTATATGCCATATATGGGTTGAAGAAATGAGGAAACACCCAGGACCAGTTTAGATCGGGGAGACTGTATTTACATACCAATACAGCTGCACTGGCCAGTTACTGTCAGCTTATGGTGATCACAGTATCACACAACAGGTATAGTTGTTATGTGCTAGATACTGGCCCCATTCCAAGGTGCTGATATATAGGCTATGTACAGCCATAAATATGCAAGTGCTGGGATCTTATAACTGCAGCACTCTGACACACACGACATTTGGCCTCAGTTCAAGCTGAAATGTACTCATAAACCAGTTGTTGTTTGCAAAATACTGCCTGTTTTAACAGCCTCTCTAATACAGGCATTGGGTTATATCCAAGGGAATACCACTGGAGGTAAATACTATTGTACTGCAAGAGTGTATATCAGCTTGAAAATGAACTATGTTTACAATTGCTTATAGGTGGAGGTAAATAGTATAACTAGTTGACACATTTTTTTAAAAGTTTTGTTTCTGTGCTGCAAAACACTTTCTGAATTGGGAAGCTCGAAGAGAATGAGAAGGTAGGCTTCTTCAATGAGTACCCTCTCACCCCTTTTCCTATATAATGAATAAACACATTCGAATGTATACTTTTGTACGTCACAAAAAATGTACATCAGTGATATGATATGACACGATGTATGTCATTTATAATACACCTTTGCACAAGTGGTATCAGCCACTACTGTACGCTTTCTATGCCCACCCTTATAGTTATGAAAGGGATAGAACTAAACAAAACATCTACTTGATTGTGAGAGATTATAATCCAAGGAAACCACCCTAATCTGGCACTTTCCCATCCAAAATATATGCATAGTGGAAAAGGTGGTGATCAATACAGCTTTGATATGATATGATATGATTCCAGATAACAAAGTTCCAGATAGCAGAGCTTTTGTTTGATTGCAAATATAATGTAAGTGGTCTTGTGTAGCACTGGTATGGCACGAATGGTGGCCTCCTTGCACTTCATTTCATGTAATCAGCCCCATAAGAATTGTTTCTCTGGTTCTGGAACTCCAATTCACTCACAGACTTCTTACCACTTCATGTGAAAGGATTGCATCCCCCAAATGCTAGACAATTAGTCCAGAGTTGTTGCCAAAATTCCCATTCTTTGTGTTTCCGGTTGGTGGGCGTAGTCATGGCTATAGTAAACAGTATACACCTGATAGGAAAGCAATTCTATTTTTCAAGCAATTACACTGCACTTACAGTGAGTTATATGTAAAACACAATAAAACAAGTTCTACATAAATAGCTCATACATGTCAATAGACAATCACTGTACATGTATCTGACAACACACATTTGGTTCAAGGTATGGCTGCAGTTAAATAATCTGTTCCTGTCCTCTTGTCATATTTCACAATCCTGTTAATTGTTTTATTTATAAACCATGGTGGGAAGAAGAAGAAGAAGAAGAAGAAGAAGAAGAAGAAGAAGAAGAAGAAGAAGAAGAAGAAGAAGAAGAAGAAGAAGAAGAAGAAGAAGAAGAAGAAGAAGAAGAAGAAGAAGAAGAAGAAGAAGAAGAAGAAGAAGAAGAAGAAGAAGAAGATAATGATACATAGTTGTCAAAATCAGTAAGAAAGTTAGGGCTTGATATGCAAAGGGTTTTTCAATAGGATAATTCCAATTAGAAATGTTTTGCGAATCAGGCAATTAGGCTCTTAACTCACACCTCAGTGTTCAGTCTGCAGGACACAGATTTGACTTCAATTCATTCACAACATGGGAATGAATGTAACAATCCCATCTATATACAAGCTATGGCAATGGTGACTTATATCTGTGTAGTTAAAGTTAAAGGAAACACCCAATGTGTGATTAGTGTGATCACTGTGCTGGTCTATTTGCCACTTCTGCTCAGATGGCCATGTGTGGAATCGTCCTTCTCTTCCACTAGCCCAACAATCATTTCTCCACTTTATCATACATGGGGCTCATTACAAGTTTTCTGGTCCAGAAACAAGGGTGCCGGTAAGCTCACTGGCACCCTTATTTCCGGACTGTCAAACTATGCATTTGCATACCAGGGGCGTTGCTAGGAGGGGCTAAGGGGGCTATAGCCCCTGAACCTTTGGTTGTACCCCCGGATAGAATCTCAGGAGCTACAGCCAAAAGACTAGCTAGCCCCCAACCCCAACCGTTCCGACATCAGTTTAGCTCCGGGTCTTTTTCAGACCTAGCAACTCCCCTGCGTGGCCTCTGTGCCTGACAGGCCTGACCCTGCCAGGTGAAGCGGCCACAGTAGGCAAACTGTTCACAGAAGCGCGGGTACCGTTAGCAACGTTGCCAGAGCTTCTGAGACCTCACTCCCATAGAGGCACCTAACTTCCCGGCCCAATGGACTTGTAATCTCCCGGTGGCACCGACAAGTCAGGCGCAGGTACTTTTTTACGAGTCCAGCGGCGTCCTGTCGGTAGCACCATCAGGGTTAGCGCCAGACTCTTAATGGGGCCAATTATCTTACTTAGCTACTCATGGATTATATTTAGCAACTTTGTTGGGAGCCAAACCAACTGAGATGTTCACAGATTAACTGGTGCATTTTCCATTTATTACACTCTTACCCAAGACTATCGCTGTTTAAACTAATACAAAATATTGTGTACGCTATGCTGATGGCTTAGCTGCCAATACTCAGCTGTTCACCTATCTACCCGTAGACTCTTGTTGTTTTTCTTACTTGTCCCTGTTAATTGTGCCCTCCTTCATCCGATGTTTAAATTTCAGACTTCAACTAAGTGGCCAATGTAGGAACATCATGCACCCAACCCTTAGATGCTATTGGCTTTGATGCCATTCTTTCACTGGCTTGACAATGCACAGCTCTCCCATGCCTCCCCCTACATAACGCGTGTTCTATCTCACCCTCAGACTACGCAGTTTCCAGAAACGGAAACCTCTTCAAGGCAATGTCGCTCCCTCCCACAGCTTCATTCACCACATAAAAGAAATTATTTCAGCTCAGCATCTACTTCTTTGACTGGCCGCTATTCCATTTGTCACTGTTATTCCCTAACTGTCAAAACTGCCCCACCTTCCCTCTGAGTTTTGGGCCTCCCCTCATTATATTTCGTCTATCCCCATAAATCTTTTTGTAAACAGAGTTGCTCATGACCAGGCCCTCTGTTCGGTATATTTATTATGTGGTGATGTCTCTTCTAAAGTACTCTGATGCAGCGTGGGGCCTTGCAGAAGCACTATCAAACTTGATAACTAAATATTTGCCTTTTTGTACAACTTGCTGCGCCCAACTCTTTCGATTGTTTGAACCAATATTCGCACGATTTGAGTAACACTTTCAGATAAACTGTAATGAATCAGTGAAGGCATCCGTTTTTGGTTTAATCATGCAGTACAGTTACAATCATACAATCGTACGATCGCAAGCCCTGCTTCACCAGAGACGACCTACACGGGATGACATTCGAATAGTGAATTTATATTTGCCCTTGCTGGGCTTGTTGCCTTATTTTTAGATGTCTGCATATCAATGTCTCCATTTCCCATATGTGCTCTAATGTGTACCACGTGAGTTCTCATTCTGGCAGCACATCAATTCCCAAAACCCAGATTGGAGATCCCACGGGATGCCAAAGTCAAACATGTTTTCCAGAAGGTGAAATGTGTGCCTTGTTCAGGATTCTGTATTTGTGTATGCAAATGGAATTTTAAAAGAAGTATCCACAATTGGTAATTCACTTTTACATTCTGATAATTTGACCAAGTTCCAATTATAAAAATAGCTTAAAGACACGACTAGGAGAAAACACTCTTCAAGACTCGCGTTTGACTTTCTTAAGTAATCCAATGCAGAACTATTTTGGCTGGCTGTGTATTGTATTATCTCTAGTTGTCCATATATTTGTTACATTTTCAATTAATTAATTACAGAGAAAAACAATCAGATATATAACCATAAGGTACAAGACTACATATAAAATCAAGAAAGGTAACAGGGGTAAGCAGGGATCACCCCTTCTCATTGGCGATTATAGAAACAAGAGATCAGCCATTGTACGAGAGGCCACAGATGTAGTCAGTTGTAAACTGTACATTGCTAATAGTAACAATAATTGCTTAATGGAAACATTACCAGGAGCAGAGGAATAAAACTGCTTAGCAAGTTCTGTATTCCTTTCCTCACATTATATATCCTTAGGTGTGGCTCTAAAATTAGTTGAAATTCCTGAACCAGTTGTGTCTGATCAATAAGGGCATTAGACATGATAAAAGTATGAAATCGATTCAGATGTTAACATGTAGAGGAAAACAGGAGAATGTTGCTTAACACCTGCAGTAATAATATAAGAAAATTGCCTTCTCAAAAGCCTGCTATAGATAATAATAATAATAATAATAATAATAATAATTTAGCATTTATATGCGCTATGAACCCTCAGGCATCTGAGTGCTACTTATTATTACCCACGGAGTGTGGTGCTCATTTATCGACCTTGGAAGGATGAAAGGATGAGTTTGGCACTGCCGGGATTCGAACCTGCATCCTCAGGCTCTGCACAGATGTCAAAGTGAGTGCTCCACCGAACGTGAGTTTGGAAGAGACTTTGGAAAGAGGTAAAACAATGTGTTTTGAAAATGATGTTATTTTTCAGGTTGATTACATTCCAGTCTCTCCCTAGCTCTGAGGGTATATATAATAGCACCATCTTGAGAGACAGATGACATCTTGTTGAAGATGGTACAAAACTACAGTGTCCAATGAAAATGGTGGATTTCATACTTGATAGTAAGTATGGAGCAACTTATTCGTTATAACATGGAATCACTCACGTTTTAAATTAATCGATCTGGTTGAATCTCAGACAAACCTTTTATGAAGTCCAACCTAATGCGATCATCTGGTTTATGAACGAGCACACGTGGTTAGAGCTCTTTATCAAGTGTTAGGAAGCTTTCTCAATGGAAGGTGGGCATTGCTGAAGGCAGGGATAGGAAGTGTACATTGATTGAGTAGAAAGAAGGGTAAGGAGAGGAAGTGAATGACTGGGAATCGAAAGACTTAGATTCAAGGAAGGTTAAGGTCTTCTTTGAGAAGCTCTTTGTAACACATTTAAACATTTTATTTGAAGGGGTGAGCAATAACTGTGAGGTAAGATGGAATGAGTCGCTGAGAGGGAGACCAACGTGTGTGTATGCCAGGAAATACCTGGGATTGAGGGTGGCCTGTGATAAAACAGTCAGTGGCTGCATTTAGAAGTGAGCGGACAGGAAACATGCCATGATGCTACAACGGTCAGAAGTAGCAGAGAGTCCCAGAGGGCAGCTAGCATGAGTGTCATTCTCGTATAATATTTGCATAAGCAACAGACCGATGTTGAGAGAATATGTGTGCATGACCAATTATATCACAACTTGCATGACATTGCATGCCATTGAGTACTTGTTTGATGCTTGCCTGGCCATAATACTGGCCTTATACCTCTTGCCTTAATATTTTGTTGTATAATCTGGATTCCGTCACCTTGCAGCAAAGTCGATATTTGCTGGTAAAATGCTGACCGCCGTTATTTCTCTCACATGACAGCACCGCAATTATACTAAGGTTATGACTATGGTGGGGCATGTACTGCATCAATCTGTGGGCTAAACATATCTTCCCATTGATATGTGCAGTAGCAATCAAAGCACTGACTTCATGGCCATCATAGCAAACTGGGTGGTCTTTCCTTCCTCCAGCCGAGAGAGATCCTCAGGTAATGCAAGTAACAGCAATATTATGAAGTTTGACATCAGATAACATTGTGCCACATTGTGCAGGCAAACGTACTTCGAGATGCAAGGGTGACAGTGCTACAGCCTCATCATTTATATTTGGGCTTTGTTACAGCAGATGATGGATCAAATATCTATGCAGGATTTCATATTAAGAGACTGCATGCCCCATGCTGTGAGCAGGTTACTCAACTGATGATCACTATCTCAATTAACAAACCTGTGAAAGAGTTGCTCATTGGTGCCCAGAGATTAACCCCCACCCCTTTCTCAGGCAGGTTTATCATGCCAGAAATGCAATCTGCTCCTGCAGGTGCATCAACGGTTGTTACTGTGCACACTTATAACCTCTGTGGCCATCCATTGTAAGTCTACATTGCACAGGTTTGAAAAGCTACGTGATCAGGGCAATGCCATCACATATTATGCCAACACTCAAAACAGAATTCTTTACACTGATTCTGTGGAAGCAGCTGTCTCAATCTCTGTTCTGAACTACAACATATTGAGTGGGCCATCAAGCAGGTTAGACATCACAATGTGTCCCTCTGGGTGGTTTTCCATTGTGCGTACCTGCTTCAGTTTAACCAGACCAAAATGGTGAAGGGTCTGTGCCTTGGGAGGTGATCCTGGTGTTGCACAGATGGAGACCTGCTTTGAACCTTCTGTGGTGATCCACAGATAGTTGCATTTTAAAGTGACATTGAGCATCTACTGATTCTTTTTTGGATCCACATTTAAAGGTTGAAGCAGGAAATGTACTTACACATAAATCGTATCAGACATGAGAAGGAGGAGACATTGTGAAAATACAGAATGGCTTTTCTTAAGCGCTTGCAACATTGCCAAGAGAAAAAATGCAAGCAGTAGAAAGAACATCAAGCAGCCCTACATCTGTCCATCTACACTGGGAATGTCAAGCTCAAGATCGAAGGCATCAACAGACAGTGTGCCACTGATAACTGTTGAAATCTATTTGAGCAGTACAAGAGATTTATTGTGGGAAAGCTTCCTCAGTGGTTCCAGCATCCTGAACATAGACAGGCCATTAATAACAGACAGTGGACTGAAAAACTCACATATCTGTGATGCACTTTAAGTGTATGAAAGGGTGATAGCTCAATAGTTTACTCATACAGCAAGCAGACATTCTAGCCAGTGCCATTTGTGTAAGATGTTTTTATTTTGAATTTCTAAGTTGCCACCCACACAAGTTTGCAGTCTGTAAGAGTTGTTAGTCTGAATAGGGCTACTGTTTATAATTGCAGGAGCAGCCTTGCTGTACTGCATGTTGAATGCTTATGGTAACAAATGGGATCGCTAGGCTACCTCCTCCCCTCATCTGCCCACACTGCACATGGTATCTATGTGTGAGACAGAGAAATGGAGAGATACAGTTTGACAGTGGCAAGGTGAGGAATGGAAATGGCAGTGTAGAGGAGGAGCCAAGTACCCCTACTCCACCTACCCCACCTAGATTACCTGAGAAGTATGAACCAAAGTATGTGAAATAGACTAGACCAATCAGAAGGCAAGAAGAAGAGCAACAACTCTGTGCAGTACCCATAGGAATACCTATACATAAGAGACTATGGGAAGTAAAGTATCCATTAAGGAAACCATACCTACATCCAAGACAATAGGATGGTCATTTGAATGTGATCCCTGATGAAATAAAGAAACTGGATGACCAGGATGAATGGTGATGTCATACGAAACTGAAACAATTCCATACATAGAAGATAATCAGACCTGAGAGGCAGATGATTTATGATGAAGTACTAAGGATTAGTGACATTTTGGGATCAAGATGAAGAGACTTATACCACAAACATGATTAAGATATTTAGTTAGTTTAAACGTGGACAGATGCAATGAGACGCAAGCAGCAAAGCAAACATGGAGCTAGCCAAATGCTTATAGTAAATAGATTGTGGCAAGCACCAAAATAAACATATGTACCTCATAGATACATGTGGATTGAATAAAGAATGAAGGTTCCACTACGTATATAGCAGCCTTGAACAATGAGGAAGGCATCAAATTCAGTGTCACAGTTACAAAAGCAATTGAATTAAACAGAATATATTTCAGCTAAGGAGTTGGATGAGCCAAAGAGCCAAGGTCTCATCAGAACTAAAATTGGCTGACATTAGATACAATTAACAGGAAAGAACAGAAGCGCCTGTTCAAGAAGGTTTGTATAAACAAAGACCTCAGAAGACTATTGGAAAATACAGTTAAATACACGAAAAAGGCTCAAATCATGGTGTGCGGTCACGTGATGTAAGAAAGTTGGATGCATGAGGAGATCACACCTACGCACGAAAGCCAGACAGTACCCATACTCCTTAAAAAATCCCAGAGAACAGTACAAACTCAAGGACAACTTCAGACACTAATTGACACTGAACCGTTGAGGTGATGATGGAGTGTCCTTTTTTAATTGGTGGGAAGCTGATATCGAGACAAGCTCACCCGCACCTGGTTGATCAGTCTGCATGCCGCTCACGTAGGTGGAAAGTTAGTGACAAGGGTTAGTAGCCAACCAATTGTAGAGGAAATTGACAAGGGGGGTCTTGGGATCTCTCTGCCAGACATTAGTCCTGGTTACGAGAGACTTACCCAGAGTCTTTAGCTCACTATCTTTCATAGAGAAGAAATATCCCAAACATATCAGTCTTTGTCCTGCCCTGGGGCAGTCCAGCACCGAAATGCTAGGCAATTCTCCTCTGAACAAGAGTACCAACAGAAACCCCAGACACGTGTTTCGGTCTGGTTGGACCTCATCAGTAGGGAGGAGCTGTGCCTCTCTAAGAATAGTGAGCAAGGGGTCCACGTCTGGATTCTCCTAGTAACTTAGGGTGAGACCCAAAGTTACTTAAATATGCATATTGACAAGGGGGGTCTTGGGAGTCTCTGTGCCAGACATTAGTCCTGGTTGCGAGAGACTTACCCAGAGCCTTTAGCTCACTATCTTTCACAGAGAAGAAATATCCCAAACATATCAGTCTTTGTCCTGCCCTGGGGCAGTCCAGCACCGAAATGCTAGGCAATTCTCCTCTACATAAGAGTACCAACAGCATCCCCAGACACGTGTTTGGTCTGGTTGGACCACATCAGTAGGGAGGAGCTGTGCCTCTCTAAGAATAGTGATCAAGGGGTCCATGTCTGGATTCCCCTAGTAATTCAGGGTGGTACACAAAGTTACTTAAATATGAAAATTGACAAGGGGGTCCTGGGAGTCTCTCTGCCAGACATTAGTCCTGGTTACGAGAGACTTTCCCACAGTCTTTAGCTCACTATCTTTCACAGAGAAGAAATATCCCAAACATATCAGTCTTTGTCCTGACCTGGGGCAGTCCAGCACCGAAATGCTAGGCAATTCTCCTCTGAACAAGAGTACCAACAGCATCCCCAGACACGTGTTTCACTCTGGTTGAACCTCATCAGTAGGGAGGAGCTGTGCCTCTCTAAGAATAGTGAGCAAGGCATCCATGTCTGGATTCCCCTGGTAACTTAGGGTGAGACCCAAAGTTACTTAAATATGCAAATTGACAAGGGGGGTCCTGGGAGTCTCTCTGCCAGACATTAGTCCTGGTTACGAGAGACTTACCCAGAGTCTTTAGCTCACTATCTTTCACAGAGAAGAAATATCCCAAACATATCAGTCCTTGTCCTGCCCTGGGGCAGTCCAGCACTGAAATACTAGGCAATTCTCCTCTGAACAAGAGTACCAACAGCATCCCCAGACACGTGTTTCGGTCTGGTTGGACCTCATCAGTAGGGAGGAGCTGTGCCTCTCTAAGAATAGTGAGCAAGGGGTCCACGTCTGGATTCCCCTAGTAACTTAGGGTGAGACCCAAAGTTACTTAAATATGCAAATTGACAAGGGGGGTCCTGGGAGTCTCTCTGCCAGACATTAGTCCTGGTTACGAGAGACTTACTCAGAGTCTTTAGCTCACTATCTTTCACAGAGAAGAAATATCCCAGACATATCAGTCTTTGTTCTGCCCTGGGGCATTCCAGCACCGAAATGCTAGGCAATTCTCCTCTGCACAAGAGTACCAACAGCATCCCCAGACACGTGTTTCAGTCTCGTTGGACCTCATCAGTAGGGAGGAGCTGTGCCTCTCTAAGAATAGTGAGCAAGGGGTCCACGTCTGGATTCCCCTAGTAACTTAGGGTGAGACCCAAAGTTACTTAAATATGCAAATTGACAAGGGGGGCACCTGGTTGATCACTCTGCATGCTGCTCACGTAGGTGGAAAGTTATTGACAAGGGTTAGTAGCCAACCAATTGTAGAGGGACACGTGGTTGGGGGCCCTATAGTTGTGTAGCCAATGGGACGTCATACATTCAGTGACGGTCATAGTGGCCATTTTGAAGGGAGGGCTTAGTTGCCCCACCTGTTGTTGACTATCCAATTATTTCTCTCTGTTACTCTATACAGATATTACACCTATACTTAGTAGTTCACTTAGAGCCAAATTCGCATCCGATAGGTTTAAGAAGCTTGCCACGTAGGATGACGTTGGTAATGACGCAGGTCTACACATCAGTCGTGACACATTTGGTCTATAAAAATATGTTTTTTCTTAAATGAGTTGAGAGTTGAGTATCGAGCGATTGCTGATGTTCGTTGTACTCCCTGTTTTACGTACTTGCATTAAAACAGATGAACATTTTGCCAAGCTATTTGTGTCTTCTGAATTATTGATGTTTGATTAAAATCTGCATCCATCTCAAGGGTATTGCTACTCATCTTGAAGAGCTGGAAGTCCCCAGTTCACTTGGTAGCAGAGGATGGTTGGATAAGATACCATCGTCCTTCGACATAAGTAAACTTAAGGGTCTCTGCAATATCGCACAACCTTTGCCATTCGGCTGACAGGATGTGAAGATTGTGGTTAGAAATAGGACCCAAAACTTTCAATTCATGCATGACGGTACCCCTAGTTTGTATACAAACCCCTACCACATCTAGGAGAAGCGGATTGAAAAGCAGCTCCAAGAGGCGGTAATGAAGGCGGTGATCCCGAGGGTCCGAAGACGAAAACATGCAATTGGTGAGTGAAAGATCAAAGAGTGTGGAAAAAGGGATGCATGCGTAGTTAATAAAGAAGAGTAATGGAGGGAGGCGGGATAAAATATAATGCAAGAGTAAGAGCATACAATATATGTATATGGGGAAGATATTGTCTTGAGTGTTGCCAAGAAATATATATGAGGAAAATAGTCATGAGGTGTAGCCACGCTATAGGGATATGTCCTGTTCCTAGATTTTAAAGAATTCTAGCAGAAGCCTTAATTCAGAGCCCACTTTTGTGAGGGACATATAGAAGATGAGATAAGTTTAAAGACTTTCTTAAGGAAATTGGCTTAAGTTCCAGTCGGAAACAAGAAGTGTAGAGGGTAAGACGAGTCCTAAGCAAAGGATCGTAAGGTGCATGTACATGTGACTGGTCAAGCCCGTCTGTTTTGTTTTATGTGGTTGAAAAGTGTGGTGACGTCACTTGAGAAAAATATATGTTTTAAGTAATAAAGAAATATGGAAGTAAGACACAAAAGGTGATTGTTTTAAGATTAAACTTTGATGGTTGTTTTTTAGCAAGATTAAAGTAAAAAATTGCTTTATAACGGGATTGGAGCTTGCGATGATTGGTGCTCGCTCATAAGTGTATGTTGATTGAAAAATAAAATTGAAAACTGTAACTAGAGCATAAGTGAAGTGGTAATAAAAAGAAAAGTAAAAGTTAGAAATGGAAGAAGTTACGCCATTAGTGCATCTTTGCAAACAGCTACCAAAGCATGCGCTTAAACTTAAACAGAACAGTGCAGAATGGGTTAAAGGAACCGCAGACAAAATGTTAATGCTGCGGCCCCTAGGCGGGTCATTATTGAGAACAGTTCAACAGCATATGATGACATATTGACATGCTGCGTACACAGGAAAAAAGTTAGAAAACCTCCTAGCAAGTCTAGAGCTTTGGAAAATGTATGAATACGAGAAGGAGGAGGAGCCCCCTTTAGATTGGATACTCAACATATGCCAAGAGGGGGGTAAAGAGCCTTCTGCTCTGCCCGCTCCGTCTGAAATGAAAGATGAAACTAAGAAAGATGAAGGGTTATACCCATTAAGAGAACTTAAAGCAGCAATGGCATATAGCAATCCGTCATATGAGTCACCTACGCAAAGTAGTGACGAGCACCGAGAGAAAGACACTGAGAAAGATATAACCTCCAAAGTCATCCTGAGGGACACGGGAAGACGCGATAAGGAGAGAAGTCATCAAGCAAGTACATCTCTAGACAAAAGAAGAGAAACAAAGAGATGGAAGGGAGATAAGGATAAAACTGATGAGATAGCGCTCGTACAGAACGAATGGTTGGGAGGTCAGATTTTACTTAAACTCGATGGTAAGGAATCGAAGATGTAAGGCAAAGGGGAGATCAAGACGAAAAAGACAGGAGAGGCAAAGAAAGGGAGGAATGATTGAGAGATGAAGGAGCGAGAAGAAAAGATAGACAAAGACGAGAGCAGTTATATCAAGATGAACAAGCTAAAAAACAAGAGAGAGCAGAAGAACAAAGAAAGCATGATAATAAAAGAAGAACAGCTGAGGAAAATAAAGACTGAAGGAGAAAAGAATAGAAGCTGATGAACAGGAAAGGATAAGAGAGAAAAGAATACAAAGGGCAGATGAACAAAGGGATATGAAAAGGAAAGAGGAAGATAAAATAAGAGAAGAGGTGAGAAGGCGTATAGAAGTTGATGATGACATGGAACGCAAAAGGAAACAGAGAGCACGCAATCTTGAGTATTTGGAAAAGGAAGTAAGAGATCCCAATCCACGGGTAGAATGGGAAGACATAGAGGAATTCTCTTCCGAGTCTGAGCCATATCCAAGCACTTCTGGGGTAAATCTGGAAGACGAATTTGATTCGCAAAGCATTGGTGAAACGATTGATAAAGTATATCATGAAATACAAGCCCAGAAAGAAGCACGAAGGAATGGAAAAAATTAGAGTCTTGAGAGTACGCAGTTGTATGACACGG
The DNA here is from genome assembly GCF_040938575.1 of Ambystoma mexicanum. Classification (NCBI taxonomy): domain Eukaryota; kingdom Metazoa; phylum Chordata; class Amphibia; order Caudata; family Ambystomatidae; genus Ambystoma; species Ambystoma mexicanum. The sequence goes on along the minus strand of NC_090939.1, from coordinate 549,912,968 downwards.
AGGAAGCTTCCGGTAGTATGAGACAAAAGGAGCTGTCTTTAGACAGGTTAACAATAAATAGAGATAACGATGAGAGGAGTTGCACAAGGTGCGCACAAGAAGTATCAGATGAAGAAAGGGAAACCTACTCGAGGGAAGTTAGATGTTTTATATGTAAGCCTTTGGATAAAGAAGTAAGATGGTCGGATTTAAAATTACCTATGTCTAAGGCATCAGAGCTACTAACACAGTGAGACCGACATCAGGGGTAACCCCATGGTCAGAGGGGGGTGTCCCCACCGTATGTAAGCTGCTAAGGTCATTGCCAAGTAGACGGCGATGTGGGAATCTTACTCGAGCAATAGACAGACAAATGATGAGAGATGAGAATGAACTTGGAGCATCGCAGTTCTCCTTGTTAGAAAAAGAAGGGGCCAGACCACAGTATATACCATGGCCCCAAATTGACAGGGAAAAGTTAAAATGTAAACTCCCAAATTCAACTTCCGGCGCTGGAAAATTGATAAATGAGTTAGAAAAAATGACGGGAGGGAATACATTAGCTATAGGAGATATTAAAGGTCTTCTAATTGCCATACTCGGTGAAAGAGCTGATGACGTATGGAAGCAAGTAGGTTACCCTGGTGTGACTACAGTCAACACTGCGCATAATGGAGCACGGATTAATAACTGTAGAGCAGCGATTTGGAAAGTGCTTTGAGTGCTATATCCAGACATGTCCAATATGGGAGCTATAATGACAAGAAAGATGAAAGAAGGAGTGGATCCGTTGCTTTACATTAAAAGTTTTCAAGACGCATGGGGGAAGTCTATATCTGTGTTTTACCATATATTATGCCAAGGGTTGCCAGAGCAAGTGCAGAAGCAGCTCAAGAAATTAGTGGGGATAGAAGCAAAACCATGGTCGGAAATTCAGTTGACCATCGCAGTATTGCATACTCCTACAAAATAAGAATCGCAAAAAAGACATAGCATGAAAAGTTGAAGAAGCAATCTTAGTGCTGAAAAGGTTATCCAAATATGCTATTGAAGGGGCAATGTTAACTAACATGGGTGGATCAAATCCACAGCAAGCAGTAGCTATGCTGCAAATAAATAACCAAAGACAGTTTGATCAGACAAATAATGTGTATGCTCCAAGAGGAAGGGGATATCAAGGGAGACGTTGGCAAGGTAATCAAGGATATTGGCAGAATAATCAAGGAAGATTTCAGAACAAACAACAAGGGTTTCAGAGTTTTCAAAATAGTAATCAAAACATGCAAAATGGGCGGATGGGAAGACAACTGCTTGTGTGTTGGACGTGTGGAATGACAGGGCATATAGCTTGTATGTGCAGAAGCCAAGGGATGGTACAGAATGCTCAGTTAGCAAGACAGGGAATGCCATATCCACCTGCATATTCACAGCAGAGCGGAAATGGAGTTGGGCAAGATCAAACAGTGCAGCAGCAAACGCTGAGAGTGCAGCAGGGATTGCTACCACAGCAAATGACAGGTAATCAACTGCAAGGAAAATCACAGCAATCTCCTATGAAACATCAGCAAAACACAAACACAAAGCAGCCTATCAAACGTAGAATAGGAGTTGTCACTATTGATGGAGGAAATCCATTCACGAGTAATGGAATGAGGCTGTTCCCGCAATAGGACAGCTCACTGGGGGACCTGATCTGTTCAGTCCTATCTATTACACTGAATCCTCATGAGGAGCCGAGGATAGACGTAATTATAGGTGGCAAGACGTACTCCTTCTTAGTGGACATGGGTGCAACACGCTCGTGTATACGTGTGGGCACATTTTTAGTGTCTGGCGATGCAATGAATACTCAGGGCTTTACAGGAGCTACGAGTCATGTTCCTTTTACAGAAGAATTACCAGTCCCTATAGGAAATTGTGATATGAAGGTGCCACTGTTTTATTCAAGGCAAATGCCTGTCAACATATTAGGATGAGATTTAATGACAAAAATGAATATGACCATTTCATTTACAGATGATGGCATAGTATGCTCAACACCGGTAATGCATTATTTAAACGTGTGCGAAATGATCAGGGCATACGCAAGACAAATAACGCCTAGAGCAATACCATTGGAACCCAAAGTGTTTGATTATGGGATAGGCATTCTGTTAACATGGCTGCCAGGTCTAGTAGGCAAAACCATGAGAATACCAAATGAGTTTCTATTTAGAACACAGATACCCATGAATGAAGAAGAGGGGCACATTTTCCCCTTAGCCTTACACACAGCTATAGTCCGAGTAAATATGGCTTTGCTTGATGCAACTGATGACAAAGGTAGACAATGGTGCACAGTAATTGCCATTGAGGAAGGTCGCAGAGTGACTGACATCACTGATGAAGATTTGTTTGGAGATAACAAATCTGACGATTTCGTGATATTTGAAATGTGAATTATTTTTGTGTCAAAGCAATTAAGAGAGAGGTCCCACAGAGAATTAGGCTAGCAAAGAAGCATCCTGAATATTTTGATAAAGATATGGCAAAAGTGCCAATCTCATTGTGGACTACAGGCCGCTATTGATGTAGGTTTACTGAAAAGAGTTGGGTAAGTGAAGATTAAATTGAAACCAGGAGCCATTTTACCTCGAGCATGACACTATCTCGAGAGGCAGATGAAGGAATTTTCAAGATAATTTCCGCCATGATGGACCAAGGTATCTTAGTGACGTCAGAGTCACCATGTGATATGTCAGTTTATCCTATAAAAAATGAAAATGGCGGGGTCCTGGCATTTAATTCAAGATTTAAGGCCAATAAACAAGAGGCCCAGTTCCCTCTAGTCCCTAACCCGTCCACAATGCTATGTAATATAACTGTTGATGCACAATATTTCATGGTGGTTGACTTGAAAAATGCATTTTTTCTCAATCCCATTGCATAAAGACTCACAAGATTTGACATTGTTCACTTTTAGACAAGTGCGATTAAAAAGCACAAGGCTGCCCCAGGGATACTGTGAGTCCCCAATGATTTTTAACAGAGTCCTCCAGATGGACTTGAGCAATATTGCTTTTGAAAGCGTTGCGCTGCAATACGTAGATTTATTTATTATTTATTTAGGATTTATATAGTACAGAACCACTGACCCTAAGGCTTAAGGGTGCTGACAAATACACAGAACAAATAAAACTGCTAAAAGCCACAAGAGATAAAAACAGGTCCAGGAGATCTAGCGTTCAGACTGAGATAGTGTTAATTAAACAAATAGGTCTTGAATCCTTTTCTGAACACTCTGTTGGAATTTTCAGTTCTCAATTTCAGGGGAAGGTTATTCCAGGGGATGGGAGCCGCAGAATAGAATGCTCCCACCTTAGTCTGAGATAATCTGCAGATTGGGACAGTTAACTGGAGGTGACTATTTGATCTGAGACTGTAGTTACTCATTTTAGGCCTTAGTTCCTCATTGAGACAGATAGGACCAGAGTTTTTCATACAGTTAAAAGAGATAGACAGGAGCCGAAAGATAATGTGTTCCGTAATAGGGAGCCAGTGAAGCTCCCTTCTCGCCTTGGAGATATGATTTGATCTCCTCTTGTCGATAGCAACCCTGACAGCATTATTCTGCACCACCTGCAGTCTGTTCACTTCGCAATTTGGAAGGCCTATCAGGAGACTACTGCAGTAGTCTATCCTAGAACTTATCAGTGCTCTAGCTAGTTTTTCTCTACTAGTTTGTGAGAGAAAGGGACATGCATGAGATATCAGTTTAATATAGTATGTGGACGAGGCCACCAGACTGCTGTCCTGCACCTTCATGTTGAGATTGCAGTCAAGATAAATCACCAATGTCTTGACTTTTTTCTTCACCTTTATGGCACAGTCATCAATCACTAATTGGGAATATTGGTCTTCTAGTTTGGGGATTTTAGGATCAGTGCCCACTAGCATAAGTTCCGTCTTGCTTGTATTAAGGGCCAGTCCATTGGTGCACATCCAACTTTGGATGAGAAGATACATCCTATTAATTTTTGTTTCATCATCCGAGAAGACACCTGTGATGGGGATAATACACTGGGTGTCATCAGCATAGTTAGTAAACTCTATGTTGTTACTATCCAGAAAGTCCAGGAAGGGCACCGTAAAAATGTTGTATAAAATCAGAGAAAGACAGGCTCCCTGAGGGACTCCTTGAGTCAGTTCCATGGCTTTAGCATCTGCTAGGTTGCTACTCACTCTCCATTGGTGATCTTTCAAGAAGGAGGCAATCCAGTCATCTGCAGACGCTGAGAAGCCCGCCACCTCCCTCAACCTGGAGACCAGCACGGTGCGGTCTACCAGGTCAAAGGTGGCAGAAAGATTCAACAACATCAGCATGCTGGGGTCACCTTGTTCCATATGGCGAAGGAGCCTAGATTTTAAATCCAACAGAGCAGACTCAGTACCGTGCTTTTCCCGGAAGCCATTTGTCTCTTGTCTAAGATGTCAACATTTCCCAGATGGGTCAGTAGTTGAATGTATGCAATTCTTTCAAGGATTTTAAGCAATAATGGAGAATTAGAGATAGGGCGGTAGTTCAATGGTTCATCAGGAGAAAGGTCTGTTTTTTTTATAGTGGAATCCCCCAAGAGTGTTTTATGCATGTGGGCGCAGCACAGTCCCTAAAGGAGGTATTAACAAACTTGAAGAGGGTACGGATGAGCGAGAAGGCGCAGGCTTTAACTGTTAGGGCAAACGTCACCCTTACAATTAGATGGTTTGAGATTTTGAATTATCACTGTGAGGTCAGCCTCTGTAATGAGCTTGAAGGAGAAGAGTTCTTCTTCTTTCCAGCATTTAGAGGGTGTGACTGTATCCTTATGGCCCTTAAGAGATAATTTGGCTCTAGCTTCTGTGATGCCTCTGTTGATTCTATTGAGCTTAGAGTCCATAGCCTCCTGTACTTGATTGCACCATTTGGTATCTTTCGCGATGGAGTCCTGCATAGTGTTCTTTGTTGTTTCCAATTCTTTAAACACTTTAAAAAGCTCCTTGGGTTTAGATTGTGCTTTGGCAATCTGGTCATCAAGGTGAGCTCTTTTAGCAGCGATCACCGCTTTTTTATAAACCCTAACATGTCTATTATAGATGTCTTTATCAGTTTATCAGTTTTTTTCCATGTATAAAGTGCCTTAGTTTGAGTACTTTTTAGTTCTTGTAAGTCACGTGTGAACCATGAATTAGGTTCCCTATGCATTATTTTTTTGTTTGAAGTGGGAGCTAGGGTGTCTGCCTCTTGAAGAGTATCTTGGTAAGTATCAGTAATGTCTTCAACCAAGGAGTCATCTTTAATCAGACTGCTCAGGGTAGTGATCCAAGGATCAAGAGCCACAGGTGTCAGTTTTTTTTTAAAGATTTCTGCTGCTGGGGCGGTATTAAGACAGCTCAGCCAGTCAAGGGAGTGTCCATTCACATGGGTTGGTACGTCAATAAATTGGTAAAAACCTAAATTTGACAAAGCTCTGTCTAATTGTTTGGCTTGTGGATCAGCAATATCCCCTAACCAATAATTTAAATCTCCTAATAATAGGACGTTATATAGTGGTTTTAAGAAGAAGAATAGTACATCATATAACTGATTACTGAAATCCTTCATGGATTCTGGTGGCCGATAAATTACAGTAATGTTAAGGGTGTTTCCTGCTTGCATACTGATTTCAGCATGGAATATATCACAGTTAGCTATATTACATATATCAGCTTTCCACACGTTAAGAGATTCTTTAATGATAAGGGCCACTCCACCCCCAATCCCTTCTTTCCTATCTTGAAAAAAAATATTGTATCCTTTAGATATAGCCAGGGCAAGGGTGGGGCCAGAAGCTGGGTGATTCGACGTCTCTGTAATAGCAAACATATCTATATTATTTGAGGATATGTAAGAGGTGACTTCTATCGCATGTTGTAGCAGAGAGCAGGTGTTAAGGAGTAGACATTTCAGGGAACTTTTACATTTTACAACACTCTCGGCTTGGAGTAGGGTCAGAACTTGTTGAGTTGGGATTTTACTCTGTGCTGTGTTATTTTGAGCCGTTAGGCTAGGTATAGTACTCATTACTGTCAGAGAGCCATTAGAATTGATGGTAGTAGGAGCATCATTGGTTGCATGTATCAAAGCAACTGCCTGCTTCAAAGAGGTGTATGAAGGGAAAAGTAGATAGGTTTGTTATTGGTTTACTTGTGGGGGCGGGGTGCAACAGACAGCTGATTGAGAAGATCGGCGGAACTTCGCTTCGAGTCATTTCTCTCCTTATCAATGAGGGCCAATGCGTCCATAATACCCATGATTCTTACCTTGCTGCTAGGAATACTAGCAGAGCAGTCCCACGGCCCCGGAGTGTCATGGACCGGCACCGACCGGCTACACACTTTCACGCAGGTGCGTTCGCACCGAGATGGCTATTAAGTAGGCGAAAGGATGCTACACAGATGCTGGGTAATGTACTTTATGTTACCCACGAGAGCATGCAGAAACACAGAGTTTCTGATGAAACAGATGACATTTTAGTTTGCAGCACCACAGAGGAAGAGTGCAGACACAATTTTGTTCAGCTGATGATTATACTTACTGACAAAGGATATAAGGTTGACAAGGAAAAGTTACAATATTGTGAACAAGAAGTGTTCTACATAGACCAATTGATTTCACATGAGGGAAAGAAAGTTACTCCTGAAAGAGCTGAGGCCATTTTAAAAGTAGCCAAGCCACACACGATAAAACAAATGCAGAGTTTTCTAGGATTATGCAATTATGTTCGAGCATGGGTCTTTGACTACAGCTCGTACACTAGGCCGCTTTTGCAGGCATTAAAGAAAGCACAGGCTACGAAAGAAAAATTGTGTGGACTGAGGCAACTGAAGAAGGGTTTGACGAACTGAAAAAAGCCATTTTCACAGCTCCAGTTTTAGGGATTCCTAATTATGCAGAGGAATTCTTTTTATTCTCATACAGAGATGATACTTTTATGACAGCAGTACTTGCACAGAGAACTACATTAGGGTCCAAACCCTTGCACATTACAGTGGAATTTTGGACCCAGTAATGAGAGGTCACTTTCCCTGCGAACAAAGTTTAGCAGCTGCCGTATTCGCTGTAGAGAAAGCAACACACATAGTGATGGGATGTTCCATGACGTTATTTGTTGAACATGCATTATTCGCAATTTTAGAAAAACCAAAAGGCATGTTGACTGCTCAAAGGGCTTCTGCCTCTGAGGTAATCATATCGACTCCAGCAATTAAAATAATCTGATGTAAAATAGTGAATCCAGCTATGTTTATAGCTGAGCCAATCACAGAAGGAGAGCCTATACATGACTGTGCAAGCTATGAAGAGTTCTGTGATGCGCTCCGTAAGGTGAAGGAGAATGCACTCTCAGGAGGAGAGATTGCCTTCATTGATGGTTCTTCCAGAATCGATCAAAATGACAGGCAAAGATATACAGGTGTCACGGTAGTGAAACATTTGGCAAATGGAGAATCTTGAGTGCTTGTGAGTACTCAATTACCATCTCATTATTCAGCGCAAACTGCAGAATTATTCGTGTTGATACTCCCAGTCGAGAATCACGCAGACCAGGCAGCAACAGTATACAGCGACTCTGACTTTCTGACATTGACAGTGCACGCAGGATTAGCACATGGGAAAAGGAGGGGCTACCTCCGAGCAGACGGCACAACAGTGCAGCACGCTGCCTTCTTAGATAGGCTCATTAAGGTACTACCAATCCGAGTGGGCATAGCAGTCATTAAATGCACAGCTCACACAAAAGGGACAGATTTTACATAATGCGGAAATCAAGCAGCAGATTCTGAAGCCAAGCACATAGCAAATACAGATATAAAAATGATGAATGTTCAAACCATTGAGGTAAAATAAAGAATTACTGTATTATTATATATGGACGAAAGATATAATCACATGCCTAAAAGACAACACTGGTAAACCAGTAATGACTATATCCTTATTAAAGATAGCAATAGAACAATTACACTATGCAGCACATACAACTAGGGAGAATCCTGCTGTGACCATTGGTGAGGATTGGTTTGTAGCAGACCTAATGGAACATGTTGCATTTTTTATGGTAAATTGTATTATTTGCCAGCAGTTCATGGCTGGGCATACACTAGGCATAGTGAGGGGGGTGATCCCAAGACCAAATGGCTCTTTTCAGCACTTGCACATCAACTATATCGAAATCATACAAGTTTGTAATGGATACAGATACCTTTTAGTTGCAGTATGTCCTTTCTCCAGATGGATAGAGGAAGGTCCATGTACGCACCCGGACTCTACATGTGCAGCCAAGATTTTGTTGCGGGAAGTGTGGTGCGGGAAGTGTTTCACAGATGGGGGGTGTGTGAAGTAATGAGATCGGAAAACGGACCGCATTTTGTTAATGCAATTTTCGAGCAGATCACTTTGCTGCTCGGAATAAAACATACGTTTTCTTCGGCTTATCATCCTCCGGGAAATGCTATCTGTGAAAAGCTCAACTGCCTGTTAAAGGAAAGAATAGCTAAGTTGAAGCTTACTTTGAAAAAAGGGTGGCTGCACTGCCTTCCACTGGTATTGTATGCATTAAGGAACCAACCATGTTCTGACCACCATCATTTTACGCCGCACAAGGTTGTGACTGGCTGGAGAATGAGAACTCCTTTAATACCTCCTTCCCGAGTTAGAAGTGATGCTCAGTCAGCATCAGAAGTGTTAGGACTTGAATTGCAAAACTACTTGAACTGTTTCACATCTAGTTTTTGTGTGATTTCAGGGCAGTTGCAGAGATGAGGGTGTTCAGCAGTACAGAACACAAAAGGAGATGCTTCAATAATCCAAACTCCCGAATGTATAGGCCCAAGAATTTACCCAGGGGACAAGATCCTGATTCATAATCACAGAAGGAAAAAATGGGACGAGACCCGATTTCACTGTACTTTCATTGTCAAGGACGTTACACCATCTGCTGTCAAAGTGCAGGGTAGGCGAGCTTGGATCTTCCTGGGCGATACAAAGATCTATGCCAGAGAGACACCTCTGCTTACACCACACTGCGAAGAAGCTGCAATCATCGGGGAAGAACCGCAGCAGGTGCAGACAAGATCCATGACGAGGAAGAAGGACGCGTAACCTGTCAAGTGTAAAGAAAGAAGAACTTTTAGTTGGACTGTGGCTTACTTTAGACACTCCCTTTTTAGCTACAAATGAAAGGGTAAAAGGACACATTTGGACATCTTAGTTTCAGGGTTAAGAGAAGATCTGCATTATTGAGAGCTACAGTACGTTATTAACTTCGGACTGAGGCATGCTTTAAGCATTGATAAGAAAAGTGAAAAAGGTTATTAACTTTGGCTCGAGGCACACTTAAGCCTTGATAAAATTAAGGATATGCTAAACTGTGATCGTGGACACAGCAATTTGAAAAGGATACAATATCCTGATTTGTTCCACACAGAGCTCTAGTTCGGAGCTAATCATGGTGTTACCCAATGATGACCTTTCTAGTCACAAACTTACATATTTGGGTTGGTATTGCTTACTTATCCGCGACTGGTGGGGAGAACTTGTCGCATACCAGATTTTCTTGGCAATACTGACAACGCAAAACTTGTTAGACAACTGCTGATAATCATCACTGAATAATTTTTGAAATTGCCTGAGTTGAGTGAAGGAAACACAAATGCCCTATCGCCCGACATAGCACATAGATTGGTCAGTGTGGTGTTCTTTTGTTTAATTGAAGACTACCTGTATCTCGTTGGAAGGCATACAGATGTGGTGTCATTTCTAAGGGACCCAAGGAATACTACATATTTGAACGTGATCCTGGAGAGCATAATAATCCAGGCCGTGATCTATTCTGAAAGAAACCACAGAGCTGCATAGAAATTTTCCTGTGAGGGACGGATTGGGGAAGTGAAAAAACTTAAAAAACTTTGTTCATGCTGACAGGGAAGCTACAATGTCATCTGGTGTGAAGCAGGTTTGAGGTATCGATTGGGAACTAGTTAATGAAGCAGAGTTGATGTCAGCTCACAGAAATCATCTTTTTTCATGATAAAGGAATATTTACACCATGACTGGTGGAACACAATTGGTTCCAGAAAGCAGCTGAGCTGATAGAGGACGTATGCTGCAGAAAATGACAAGTTTCTAGAAATAAATCTAAAAATGCAGCGCCATTAAAGATATGTTTCCTTCCTTACCATCAAATGATCGAGATGGGCAAACAGCGCAGCAACTTCATGCCGCCACAAGAGGACAGATGGTCACATTGTCTTAGAAGCAGGTGCTGCCGGCTAACGTACCATTGTGTGGTTTACATATGTATTGTATTCATAGTAATGCTGCTTTCACTGACAGTTAGAACTGGTTTCTGTATAGGAGCAAATGATGCAAAAGTTCCTGTACACGTGTCTTAGCAGAAAGAAAAAAGTAAATGTGGAAACTACAAAACAACCCAGGCCATTTGTAGTCATTCCCGTCCCTAGAAAAAATGGACGGATACCTGAGATTGAAATGGATGTTGTTAGCAATAGATCACGCATAGTACTTGCCTCAAACACTACTTTCGGACGCCGGAGACAGGGTCAGCAAAACAAGCAAAATAAGGGATTGACAAAGGTTTGACCCACACACATAATGCATGCAGACACACATGATCTTGTGACAAAAAGACCAAGCACAAGTCCACACGAGACAATCACATGCAGCGATCAGTATGGCCATTTATAGGCATTGCCAGAAAGAGACAGAAGGAAAAGAAAGACCTGCTGAACTTACTTCTACTCAGGGAACCCGGATGTATGTTCTTGCAAATCAACCAGCCAGAAAAAGTTATACCAATGTGTTCAGAGATGTTGTTATAGCAAGCTACAAAAAGACTATGAGAATTAAAAGAAGCACCCAAGAAGACAATTATGAACTGAATGCTTATCTAGACAGCACAGCACACTTGGGAACAACATATGGTACCAAAACATGAAAGAAGTTGTAAGAAGAACATCAGAAGAAGACTGCTTCATATGTGCACTCCTGCCATACAGCATGGGGAAGTCAAAAATGTTCATAGCAATTGAAATTGATGTCCAGGCAGTGCATTGCCTATCACATATAGCACTTTGTAAAACAAAAGGTCAATTTATGGGAAGTGATGCTTCTCTTAAATGTGCAACTGAAAAGACAGATCCAGATGAAGATGACTACATACACGGTATAAAGACCAGAAACACAGCCCAGACAAGAAATCATGTGATCAAATATGAGAAGCCAGGAGTGAAAGGAGCTGGTATTAGATGGGAAGTGAACAAAAAACTTGATGTCAAAGGAAAAACTGCAGAAGAAGCTTGCAGATGGAAGAACAGAGGACAAATGCACATTTGGGGAACAGTATTATCACCAGACAGATGGGAAAAAGGAGTGGTGATCTGCAGAGCATGGATGACCATTGGATACTATCAAGAAACAATTGAGAATGCACAAATGTTATGCAAGCCATTATGGCCAAAACTTGCTACACTACTGACATGGGTCAAAGACAGGGTAGGACCATTGCCGATAATACCATTAGAAAGTTCTAAGTTCTGCTTTAGGAACAATGGTAAAAGAAAAATGGGGGGAAATCAGAACGGTGAATGAATATTCGATGCACCAGGAATGGTGCATAAAACAGCAGTAATAATGGATAATTATTGGGCATGTGGATCAAAAGCCTACATCAGACTGCCTAAAGAATGTGGAGGAATTTGCAAAATAGTGAACATCCATGTTCCTGCATTGGTGATTTCTAAAGGTCACCTGAACATTGACAGTTTTCCAAAAGCAGATGCTCATCTAAGGAGGAGGAGATCTGTGGAGCTGATAAATCGAACAAAGAGAGAGAATTACTTCTTTACTAAATCAATACAAGGCTTTGATGCCATTCTGTATGAACACAGGCTGTTCAGCCAGACCTCATCAGTGTTCACAATGATTTTTATGCCAAGAATCCAGGTCGAAGCAAAAACAAAGTGGTTACAAATCATCAGATGGGAATTGCTGCAAACAATTAACACAACTTAAAAGGAATCAATGCAATCAGAGAAGAACTGAGAGCTGTAAGACTAATGGCTCTCCATAACAGATATGTCCTGGACATGATTACAGCCATGGATGGAGGCGTTTGTGCCAAAATTGGAGAATCATGTTGCACATTTATACCTTCTCATGATGACGAAAATGGAACTTTGACAGAGGCCATAAACATGCTGACGAAACTTCATGGTCAGCTGATAGAAGAAGTAGAAGATATTGCTGATGACATCTGGTTTGGAATTCTCTCATGGGTTCCACAATGGATGCCAGATATGTTGAAATTTCTTGGAGCTTTGTTATTGTTAGTGATGCTCGGATTCTGTGTGATCAAGATAATAATCTTGCAGTGTAAGAAGACAGCAAAGAAAGCCATAGGGATGAAGATCATGATTGATGTTGAACCAGGATGGAAGCCTAAAGACTTGACTGATGAAGAGATCAGAGACTTTGTGATGTCTAGCATCCATGCACCCGAGGGAACAAAGTTCCTGTATCCAAAGGACCACAGGAAGTATGTGGGAAGATGGATCTACTGTAGCCCAAGTGGACAGTGCACGCCCATGACATGGAACAAATGTGAACATGTGAAGTCAGCTGGATGCCCGAAGGGAGTCATAAAAATAGGGATCCCTAAGAGGCACTTTCTCAGACTAGGATGTCTGGATGTGGAAGAAGAAGTGAGAGTGGTCAAAAAATCACCCAGAGGAGGGAGTGTTTTGAGGAGGAACCAAGTAGCCCTACTCCACCTACCCCGCCTTAATTACCTGAGATGTATGAATCAAAGTATGTGACATACTACACCAATCAGACGGCAAGAAGAAGAACAACAACTCTGTGCAGTACCCATATGAATACCTATACCTAAGAGAATATGGGAAGTAGAGTATCCATTAAGGAAACCATACATACATCCAATACACTATGATGGTAATTTCAATGCGATTCCTGATGAAAAAAAAGAAACGTAATGACCAGGATGAATGGTGATGTCATACGAAACTGAATCGATTCCATAGATAGAAGATAATCAGTCCTGAGAGGCAGACGATTTATGAAGAATGAAGAAGTACTAAGGATAAGTGACATTTTGGGATCAAGATGAAGAAACTTATGCCACAAACGTGATGAAGATATTTAGTTAGTTTAAAAGTGTACAGATACAATGAAATGCAAGCAGCAAAGCAATCATGAAGCTAGCCAAATGCTTATAGTAAAAAGATTGCGGCAAGCGCCAACATATACATATATACCTCATAGATACATAATGATTGAATAAAGAATGAAGGTTCCACTACGTATATAGCAGTCTCGAACTACGAGGAAGGCCTCAAATTCAGTTTTGCAGTTACAAAAGCAATTGAATTAAAAATAATATATTTCAGCTAAGGAGATGGGTGAGCAAAACAGCCAAGGTCTTTGCAGAATTAAAATTGGCTGACATCAGATACAATTAACATGAAAGAACAGAAGCTGCTGTTCAAGAAGGTTAAGTATAAACAAAGATGTCAGAGGTCTATTGGAAAATACAGTTAAATACACGAAAAAAGGCTCAATTCATGGTGTCCAGTCACGTGATAGAAGAAAGTTGGATGCATGAGGAGATCACACCTACGCACGGAAGCCAGACAGTACCCATACTCCTTAAAAAATCCCAGAGAACAGTGCAAACTCAAGGACAACTTCAGACACTAATTGACACTGAACCATTGAGGTGATGATGGAGTGTCCTTTTTTAATTGGTGGGAAGCTGATATCGAGACAAGCTCACCCGCACCTGGTTGATCAGTCTGCATGCTGCTCATGTAGGTGGAACGTTATTGACAAGGGTTAGTAGCCAACCAATTGTAGAGGGCCACGTAGTTGGGGGTCCTATAGTTGTGTAGCCAATGGGACATTGTACATTTAGTGACGCTCATAGTGGCCATTTTGAAGGGAGGGCTTAGTTGTCCCACCTGTTGTTGACTATCCAATTATTTCTCTCTGTTACTCTATACAGATATTACACCAATACTTAGTAGTCACTTAGAGCCAATCCCACTTCTCGATAGGTTTTAGAAGCTTACCACGTAGGATGACGTTGGTAATGACGCAGGTCTACACGTCAGTAGTGACACATTTGGTCTATAAAAATATGTTTTTTCTTAAATGAGTTGAGTATCAAGTGATTGCTGATGTTTGTTGTACTCCCTGTTTTACTGACTTACATTAAAACAGATGAACTTTTTGCCAAGCTATTTGTGTCTTCTGAATTATTGATGTTTGATTAAAATCTGCATCCCCATCCATCTCAAGGGCATTGCTACTCATCTTAAAGAGCTGGAAGTCCCCAGTTCAGCAGTCCTCCCAGTGATAGGAGTGTGGTGAGGAGAACATGTTGTTTTGTGATAGGAGTGTGGCGTTCACTTATTATGACATGGTAACCCATTTTATGCTTTTCTATGAGTGGCTTGCTTGTGTGTACCCCTTGCTACCATGATCATTGTGACATGTTCTACCTCATACTATACTGCTCCCAGGTTCCCCAATGTTAATCTGCCGTCTTCAATGTGTTCCCATATGCCCCACTAATTGGGTTCCTGTGTGTTCAACTGTAATTCACTCACCACTAAAGTGTCACTGCCTGGTGTCCAGCTATGATTTTGCACCTCAGTGTCCAATGAAATTAATGCCATACCATGGTTAGCTCTCCGATATTCAAGGTAATTCACATGGCTCCTGCACATTGCTCTTTGGCATCATAGGATTTTGGGGCATTCATAGGGTTCACAGCAGGACCGTGTCCTCTTCGAAATCCCTACTCTTAACTCCCCTCGCAAATTATTCTCACCCATAGTCTATATTTTTATTTATTTTTGTATTTGTATAGCGCACATACAGCCCAAAGGCATTGCAGCACTGTTACTTGTGTCAGTCTTAGTTACACAGAAGTTACATACATGTGAGTATAACGGCATAGGAGTGATATAATTCAGCAATACAGAAGTACAGTTTCAGAGGTACCGTTTCAGGGTTTGAGTACATTATGTCAACATTATACTATCAATTCAGAAACAGATTTCAGGTAGGGGCAGCTTAAGCATATTATGCAGTTGCCGCAACTCTTCCTCGGTGTGTGAGAAGGGTGGTGTTCCCATCTAGAATGAGTTTTAGTTGAAGAGCATAGTTTTCAGCGCTTTAGGGAATGCTAAGTGGGATACTTCTGTTTGCAATGGTGGTGGTAGGGCATTCCAGTGCATCGCTACTAGGTATGGGAAGCTAGCCCCTTCTGCTCTGGCTCTTTTGACTCTGGGGATCATGAGCATGTTAGCATAAGGAGTTCTAGTCGGTCTGGTGGATCTAGAGGTGTGAATTCACTCAGAGAGGTATGGTGGAGCAGTGAGGTGGATGCACTTATGAGTAAGGGCAAGGGCTTAAAAGAGGACTCGTTCTCTAACGGCGAGACAGTGTGCATGTTTCATAGCTGCCGTGATATGCTCTTTTTTGGGTATTTCAGTGGCTGCTCTCAAAGCACTGTTTTGTATAGTTTGACGTTTGGCAATGTTTTTTGTAGAAGTGCTCAGAAACAGTGCATTACAGTAATCCAGTCTGGATCCTGTGATGGCTCTGGCAATTGTGATGTCGTTATCCTTAGAGAGGAAGGGTCTGGCTGCTGTCAGGAGTTTGACATGGTAGGTTGTTGCTGTTGAGGCGTTGGCATTAACTTGCCTTGTCATCGTTAGATTTGAGACAAGATAGACACCTATGGCCTCATTACGAGGAGCGTGGTAAAAAAGCGGTCATTACCGGCATGGAGGAACTAGCGGGTCTGTGCTCGTATGACGCCGCTAATAGCAGGTGATTACGAGTGCGCGAGCACGCGCAAACCCCCATGCCAGTAATGGCCATACCGGCATGCCGCTAGAGGCCCACCAACCCCCCGATAGCGCCATCACGGGACCCGCCGATACCACCTCTGCCTAGGCGGAACCCCTTAATACCGACCCGGTAATAACAGAAGGCAAATACCGGGCTTGTAACACCGGACCCGGAAGTAACGTCATCGCGTCGGAACGGGAAAAGCACTGGCGGCCATCTTTAAAAACACAATCCATTGCAATCCTCCCAAACCAGCAGTTGTGTTCAGGAAGGACTACCCCGAAAACAACCCCCCGCCTGCGCAAAAAGCATTTTTCAGATGAAGAACTTAACATGCTGGCAGACACCCTTGCCGCACATGCAGACGAGATCAACCTGCAGAACCTGAAGAGGGATGTGCAACAGCGCAAAAAGGAGATCTGGGAGGAGGTAGCCCGCAAGGTCTCGGCAGTCGGCAACACCCCACGGACAGTGAAAGACTGCAAAAAGAGGTGGGATGACCTCCGCCTCAGCGTTTGGAATATCCTGACCAGCAAGAGGAGGGAGGCCATGGCTAAAGGCGGGGGTCCCCATTCACCTGCCAAACTGTCACGCTGGGAGGAGACTGCAAGCACGTTTAATCAGATGGAGTCCATTAAGGGATTTGGGGAGATGGAGACCGGTGCCGCAACATCTGCAGATGGAGGTGAGTGACCCTGCAGATCCCTGTAAGGGAATCCATGATGTAGCACAAGTGATGTGGAAGAGAGTCTAGGCAAAGCACTGCATGTGCCAACACACACATGAACATATCCTTGTGCAGATGGAGGGCCAAACCCTGCCACACTGAAATGCATGCTGAGTGCCAATCCCATTACCAACACACAGCCAACACACATAGACCGTGCCCATGTAATACATCACATAAACCCCAACACAACGGCATGCTACTTGCCATGCATCAAACTCCAAAATGCTCCCTTCATACCACCCTGTGTGACACACCTGTAAGATATGAATGCATGATAAATGAAATACTTCACAGCACCATATGTTGCATCTAGCATGTAACACTATCACTGATGGCCTGCGTCTCTTCTACCCCCACAGGCACAGATGGAGAAGATGCCAGCGCGGATCCAACCACAAGGGCATCCATGTCCCGGGCAAAGACAATGGCCACCGACAACACCACCTCCGGGGCAGCCTCGCAGCCAACACCAACACCCAGAGTGCCTGACACCGTGGACACTGAGCTGGCTACACCATTGGAAGGCGAGGCTGTTGACCCACTGAGCAACACTGATACCGCAGTGGAGGAGTATGTGGACCAGGATGGACTGACCCATGTGCCATGTCCACACTCCCCAAGCCCTGTGTCCACCCCCCAACCCGACACTCATCCCTCACCCACATGCAGCAGTGCAGATCTCTTGCTGCATGACTCTGACCTCACCAGCCTCCCCGAGGACAGCACTGCCATTGCAGGCCTGGTCACAGCACCCTCGACCACTGCCGCTCCCACCAACAACCTGGAGGCCAGACAGGACTCTATGTTGGACCTGCTCAGACAATATGTTGCCGATGGGGAGGACACAGGGTGTGTGATAGCCCAGGCCATAGCGGGGACCACCGCCGCCATAGCGGCGAACACTGCCACCGTCAATGTCTCGGCATTGTTGATGAGAGACAAGCTGGGGGCCATCACGCAGGTCCTCACTTCCATCCTGCAGCACATACAGCAGCCACAACACGCACCAGCCATGGAAAGCCCCACGGCTTCCACCCCATACACCACACCCGCTTCCTCTGCCCCCACTTCCTCTGCACCCTCCAGCCCTGTGCGTCTGACAAGACGTAGTGCCAAGCACTCTGAAATGCTGCCCCCGGACATCATGAAGTCCAGGAAATAGTGTTGGAGAACTATGGGAGTGGCTCAGATGGTGTTGGTGGTGAATGGGTGAATTAGGGGAGTTCCTTGGGGGGTTTTGGGAGTACATTGGGGGGTTTTGGGAGTTCACTGGGGTTTTTTGGGAGTACATTGGGGATTGGGGGGGCTTGCACATTTCTGCTGCTCATATCAATACATCCGTTTGTGTGAGAAATCATTCAATGCCTGGACATTGTTCATTTTGTGTGTATGCTTTTAATTAATGACGGTGCACAGTGCCCAACTCCCCACATTCCATGTGTGCATGTCCACATGGACCCAGTGTACAATGTGTCATGACACATATCTATCAACGTCCCTGTGGGTCAGAAGTATTTGTCAATCAGAGATTGGTGTACTGCACGGCCATCCTGTGCATCACGTACTGGCAGGGGTGCTGCTTCTCCTCCGTCTTCATCCTCATCATCCTGACCCAGTGCATGCATGTCAAAGTCATTTGGCACTGGTACATTTCTCTGGACGCACATGTTGTGCAACATGACACAGGCCATGGTGATCTTTGCCATCTTCTCAGGTGCAGAAAGGAGTGCTCCACCAGACCTGCTCAGGCAGCAGAACCACGCCTTCAACAGGCCAAAGGTCTGCTCAATCACGACATGGGTACGGGTATGTACCCGATTGTACTCCTCTTCACGGCTGTTCTGTGGGTTCCGCACAGGGGTAAGTAGCCACGGCTTCAAGGGATATCCTCCATCACCTGCAAGCGAACACAGATAGGTCTATGTGAGTCAGTCTGAGCTGCCACCTTCAGGATTCACAGTCATGGATGCAGCTATTTGCTGTCGACCTGCACATGTCCCTGTACACATGCACAAATATTGTTTAGATGCATTCTATACCCGAATATGGTGTGGTAGTCTGGATGGCGTTGTACAGATGATGCAGGGGGAATTCATGAATGCTGATGCGGATGTACTGTGGTTGTAGGACGATGTTTTGCCTCCCATTTCTGCTGTGTATACTACACTGTGCATGGTCACACTAGCCACATTGGCACAGTTGCAATCCTATGTAGTCATGCATTGCTTGACTTACCAATGGTGGCCAGGTTGTGCGTCTTACATGTTGTCATTGATATACGTAATTGTCAAATGTGTGCCAGTGATGTGTAATGTTGGGGTTGGGAGGTTCAGGTCAGGAGTGTTTAGCTCTGCGTGCATTCTCCACTCACTGTCCATTCCCACCCAGGTGAAGTATGCATCCCACCATTCCCACCCTGGTGGAGTATGCATTCCCCCATTCCCACCCATGCGGAGTATGCATCCCTCCCATTCCTACCCATGTGGAGTATGCATCCCCCCCCATTCCCACCCAGGTGGAGTATGCATCCCAACACATCACCACCCCGATGCACTGACATGGGCCAGTCAGTCAACTCACCAAGCAGCCAGGCACGTCATCCAGCATGTTGCTCCATGTGACGGGGTAGCGTGGAGTTACGCAGCACCATGGCATCATGTGTTGATCCGTGAAATCGGGCGCAGCAATGTGTGATGATCTTGCTAGAGTCACATACCATCTGCACATTGATGGAGTGGTATTGCTTGCGATTGCAGTACACCGCCTCTACGGCATGGGGGACTACCAATTCTACATGGGTGCAGTCCAGGGCACCAACACAACTGGGCATGCCGGCCAGTGCATGAAAGCCTACTTTGGTGTTGTATATCTCCTGGGCAGTCCTGGGTAGGGATAAGTGGGTGCTAGCGTGCTTCAGGAGGGCATCGAGCACTTGGTGCAGCATGCGTGAAAATAGTGGTTGTGAAATGCCATGCAGCTGCCCCACTGTGTGCTGGTGGGTGCCTGTGGCCAGGAAGTGGAGCACAGACACCACCTTTAGTAGTGAGGGGATGGCAGTGCGTATTTCAATGAGGCTGGCGATGTAGTTCTCTATCATGTCCACTATGGTGGTGATGGTGTCCCGGTCCAACCGGTACAAGGTGTGGATCTGGTCAGGGGTTAGATGGAATGGAATGGGTCTGATGCAAGGGATTGGTGGCTGCCTACAAGGTACTACTGGCTGCACTGGTGGTAATTGCTGGGCCTGTCTTACCCTCCTTCTCCTCCTGCGTCTCCTCTGTGCTGCCTGTTGATGCTGCTGTAGTTGTTGTTGTAGTTGCTGTTGTTGCTGTAGTTGTAGCAGTATAGGCATGTCCTCCAGCGCCATGATTGCAACAGCTAGTGGTATCATGTTGGTGTAGGAAGGGGTGTGTTGTGTGGGTGTGGCCCTTTTATACTACCCCAGGCACCATTGACTCCACCTGTGGTGATTGTGTGCACCTGTGGCAGATGGCTTGATTGCTGATTGCTGTTTACGGGTGGTCCGCGATGCCTGTATGGCCGCCATCGTGCAGGCCCTAATTACCGCCTTCGGGATGCCAGTATTTGCATGCCCGCATGGGTTGTGATGTCCTCCTATTACCGGCATTACGGTATTTGCTCCACAAAGGGGCACATGCACTTGCGCATGCTGGTATGAGGGGGCACGGTACGGGCAGTGGCGGTATTGGTGGGTTGTCGGGTCGTAATGACCCGGACCCGTTAACGATGCCTGTATTACCATTCCGCCTTCGTTTTTCATTACCTTCATTCTCATAATGAGGGCCCATATGTGTTAGCTGCAGCAACTGAGGGTCATTGATATCACAGCAGGACACAGTTATGTAGAGAAGAAGCCAAGTACCCCCCCTCAACCACTTTGCCTATATTGCCTGTATGTTGGGAACCAGAGTGTGAGACACGTGAGGTACCAGTGAAAATACCGATATCACAGAGAATCTTGGAAGCAAGGTTCCCATTGAGATTGCCATACCTGCACGAGACAGTATGATGGCCATTTGAATGAAATCCCGGAAAAAGCAGGACCAATGAATGGAAGGGAAGAAGGGTGACGTCATATGAAGGATGACGTTAGTAATACGTAGGTTAATGTCATTCATGACGATTTTTTGCTATAAACAAATGCTTTTTTTAAAAGATGCATTGAGAGACCTTACTCTGAGATGTCCGATGATGTCCGTTGTACTCCCTGTTTTAAATAATTAAGATTGAAACAGTTACCTTTTTGCCAACTACCTGAGTCGTTTCAATTATTGATGTTTGAGTAACTGATGCATCCCCATCCATCTCAAGGGTATTGCTACCTCGTCTTGAGGGGCTGGAGTCCACCAGTTCAGTCAGATAGAAATGGCTTCAGTGATCGGACCTTAGCTGTAAGGAGTTACCAAATGATAACCAGACCAGCTGCAAGTGGTGCAAAGGTCAATGACGGCTAAAAGGTTTCTAGTTGTCCTTAAGCCCAATATTCTAGAAAGGTAAACAGTGTGATATACAAAAAAACTAGCAAAAGGTTAATTTCCAGTGTTATTATTTTCTAGACCTTCTTCAAAGGGCACTTAAACCACTTGGGCTAGGCCAAAGCAGTCGGGCTTTTATTTACATGCAGTTCAGATCAGAAAAGTAGCAAGAAATTAGTGTCTGCAGCCACCAACACTATCTATTATTAGTACCCCGGGGTAACGGAAAACAGAGACGGACTCCGTTTTCCCTTTCCATGGCGGCAGCCATTATCTTGGTCTTTTTTTTTTCTGTCCCAAAACGCTGCAGCGTTGAAACACCACAGCGTTTCGGGACAGAAAAAAATTGCTTTTAGTACCCCAGTCACGCAAATTTTGCGGGCCGGGATAATAATAGCAATAGAACCCGAGCAGCGGGGGCTTCGCTCGGGTCCTTACCTTTGGGCCCCGGGGCATTACCTGAGTCGGTAATGCCCCCACCGCTCGGGTTCTATTGCTTAATTAATGTCAGTGACTCTGGCTGTCTTTGTATAGCTTTTATTTGCTTCTACCTGGACATTTATCTGTCACTCACTTTTTCTATTTCTGTATGTGTTTTGGGCTAATAACCTGTTGATTGTGTGGCACAGCATGGTTTCATGCTGTACTGTTACTTTGCATATCACTTAATAGCATATGAAACAACGAAAGGACATACATAACGATATGTGATGTGTTATATTACCGGAAGTCATCTTTAATTGCTACTGCTTTCAGTTGCTATATAAAGAGTAACGGTTTCATTGTAATGTATTAGTGTATCCGTTGATGAAGGAATGCTCAGCGGCAACGTGCTCGTCTTGGAAAGACGACACGAAGCAACAAAAGTTCGATCCCCGGATCCGCGCTTAGAAACCTCTGGGTATTAAGCACATTATAAATACGCAACTAAGACATATTCCCGTAACAGCGCCTCGATGCCCCTGGGCTGTGTGAGCGCTTTAAAAATGCAAATTAAAGAAAATAAAGAAATCAGTCAATTAATTTATAAAATTGGCAATGTTCAGTGATCCAAAATGCCCATTGAACTTGTTTTGTGCGGTTTGTGTGTATCACAAGTCACCTGGGCTTTCAAAGTTTAAAAGACACTTGCTTGATGTTGTTCATTCGCAATGCCTTTTAGATCCCAATTCCACTTGTTTAAATAGAAACAAGTGCCTACAACAATTAATTGCTGTAGTTGGTGAAGCAGAATACTGTATCCTTAGTGTCACTGGAGTGGATGGATGTAAATACCAGTGATGGTCTGTAGAGGGCATTTTCTTCGTTTCTCAAACAGAATACATTCATATAATCATTCTTTTTTTTTAAACGACAACAAATACGTTTAGAAAAACATGCAGCAAGTGTTTTTGGGCTCTTGAGAGCCAATGGTTTTGTGATGCTCAAGAACAAAATAAGTAAATTTTTGGCCAAGACCCAACAGTTGAGCTCTGACTCCATTTGCTCCATTTTAATCAATGTGTTACCACAAACCTTAGACTGAGTATGTTGATCAATGTACCACCACAATGTGCCCCCTCTCCTTTTGGACGTCAGAGTCTTGGCTTACTTCTATGGGCCTGTGCCCTCTGCCTGTAACCTCAATGAAAAATCTGGGGTAATAATGTCATCTTCTTTATCCATAGCAGGACAAGAGGCGGGTGTCTGCAAATCTGGACATTTTAAGTTACGCACTTTACAAAAAGTGCTTCCTTTTGTTCCAGGCAAATTTCACGGCCCAGTGTTGGCTGCACTGGTGCTCACTATGACCGATTACTGTAATTCACTGTATTTGGGGCAGCCATGATATCTCATCAATCGGCACCAGTTGCTGTAAAATGCTACTGCCAGATCTGTGTTGCATCCCCCTTTCCGAAAACATATGTATCCGCTTCTCAGACAGTTTCACTGGCTTCCCATTGAGAACAGGATTCTCTTTACGTCCATGTGTATCGTTCACCAGGCTTTTTATAAGCTTGGGGCAGAATACATCCAGGAAAGGTTTCCACAATATGTTCCTTCTCACCCCCTGTGCTCCCAGTCTGCCCTGTTGCTGTCAGTTCCTCGTATCAGACTATCATTTATAGGTGGCCATGCTTTTTCTGTGTTGGCTGCTAAGCCTGGAACGACCTGCCTCTGTCCCTGCGGGCCATGGATGATCACCTTGCCTTTCGCCGCTCTTTGAAAACATTATTGTTTTAGGCCCCCTACTGCTGCCGCCCCTCTGCTCTTTTAGCTCCATGATGCCTTCGGGCGTACGTGTGCTGTACAAATGCATATAACATAACAATGAATCCCTGTCACATCTGGCCTCATGTAACAAGTCCATTTCAAAAGAAGCTCATTTGGGCTGATTGGGCTTTTCTTCTCTCCAATTGCTTTGTGATCTCTATTGTTTTACTGTAGTCAGGTATAAAGATGCTCCAAATAGATTATTCCAAACTACCAAAGACACACATAAAGATTTATCTATCAGAACATATGTCTATCATCTTAGGTTTACCCCCCCAGCCCTCGTGGAATCCTCTCCCTCCGCCAATGTCCACATTTCAATAGACATGCATAAAATGATTTTGACATTTTTTGAAAATGTCATAAGTTTAACAATGGAAAGTTGTATATATATGTTGGAGAATCTAGCCAACTTTCAAAATGTTTCATTCTGCCCTAACGGCAGTATGAAACTTTTGCTGGAAACAACTTAAAGTTGATTTGATTTGAAATACTACTAATGCGCAAACCGAGCAGACTCAACTGCACTGGGGCGCAGATGTTCCCAAACTCCATATTCCAACAAGAAGCTTAAATGGTCCCACCAACAGATCTATTTCTGTGATTTATGGCTTTTTGGAATTGCATTAGCTATGTCATGTTTCTTGGCTCCCAAGACGAGGTATTCCATAACCTGGGTCCACAAATTGCAAAATGTCTGTCTCCTCTGGAGATATGAGGGAGGGTTTACTAGTAGAAGTTAGTCTGATGAGTGCAGTGGTCATTTAGGTTAATTCAAAGCCAGTTTCTCCGTGAGATAATTAGGATCAAGGTAATGTAGGCATCTAAAGACCAAAAATAGAATCTTGAAATTAATTCTCCCATTCGCCGGAAATCAATGAAGAGATTGATGCAGAGATGCAATATGGTTCGATTTAGGTATTTTGACGACTGCAGCGTGTTGGCACTCTGGAGCCTGTTTAGTTGTCTCTTTGGAATACCAGCTAACATGCTGCTTCCTTAGTTGAGTCAGGAATGTATTAACATCCACACCACGAATGGCATGTTCTATTGGTGGGATAAATGGTAGGGCAAGACGCAAAAGGTACAAGGAGTAAAAAAAAAAGACTGCACTTTGGCTCCCACGTGTCTTTCGTAGCCAAAATTAGCCTGCCAGATGCATCCCAATTTCTTAATCTTAGAGCACAATGTAGGTTTGAACCCATAAAATAAGGGGGTGGAGGACACTTGGACTCATCTGTTAGAAGTTGTTTAGGTCCAAACACAGGCCTTTAAGGATTGCTTGGGTTTAATTGCAGCCAGTTTTGTGACATCCACAGTCCCACTTCTACCAAACATTGGCCTGCTCTATGAAAGGATTCCTCTAAGTTACCTAATTTCAGGAAATTAGCCTAGTTGAAAACTACTTCCACTTCAATGGCAATTTTTTCCAGCAAATACATGACACGGCCATGGGAGCCACTCTAGCCACTCTAGCCCCGAGTGTAGCTAACCTATATATGGAAGCCTTTGAAATCAACAAAATCATGAAAATAACAAATCCCTTTTTCAAATATATACATATCTGGCGAAGGTACATCGATGACATCCTTGTAATTTGGTCTGGCCCAAAAACAATCCTTGAAGAGTTTCTTGTGTGAATAAACAGCCAAGACAGATACTTGAAATTTACATCTAACTATAGCACTAGTGAACTTGTATTTCTAAATGCCTACCCCCGGAGCACCAGGCCAGGCCCAGCACCCCGGGGAGCAGGCATCACGCCCCTGGGTAAAAGCCCAGCGGCCCTTTATAGGGGCTCTTTAATATCTGTCCTGGCGCCGTTGGCGCCAGGCTCATGTTGGACATCAGTCCTGGCGCCATAGGCGACAGGCTCATAAGGGGAAGTGTTTGGTGCACTTACCTGAAGCAGACCAGTCTGCACACTCACCTGATGCAGACCATGCTGCATGAAGAACCAAGCCAAATGAGGCTTAAGAGGGACTATTTTCCTGAAGGAACTATTTTGTTACTTGGGTGGGGCTGTGGAAGAATACTCACCTGGAACTTCTTCCAAGGCTATTTAAGCCACACCCGGAACAGCCACACATGCTTCGCGTTGTTCTGCATCCCAGCAGCTGAAAGCTCACTGTGTCTGCTCCTGCACCTGGACTCCAGCCACGCCCGCCTTAAACCTAGAACACCTGTAAGGAAATAAGAGAAGAGAAAGGTGAAAACCAAGAACTATTTCAACCTTCTTACCTGCATCCGGAATCTTCACGCCAGCATTCCTGAAGGAAGACTTCCATTTGAAAGCACAGCGTTGCTCACAGCAGCGCCGCGCTTCACTCACCTGTTCCCGAGACGCCGCCCAGCTCCATCGCGGCTCTCAGTGCCGGTCGCCACACCTCTGCACCGCACCTAAGGGGGAGAAGAAGAAGAGACAAAAGGTGAGCAAGGGAACACAAGAGGAAAGCCGAATTTTCAGCCATATTACTTACCGGCTATTCTTGGTGAACCATTACACATCTCGGGTCGGCGCCACATCTCTGGCAGGTACCGCACCCCGGCCCCTATGGGGAAAGTACAAAAGACATTACTGGGGAATTATAAAGACATTTATAGGGGTCGCCCTCATCACTAACTCACCTGATTTTACCCCGGCAATTTAACCCCTCAACGCATCGCCTTTGTTCTGCACCTGAAATAAAGGACAGAAAAAGACAACATAAAAGGAGGCTCACACTTGAACTTTTGCATCTTCATACCCACGGCGTATCACTCAGTAAAGTCAAGTGGATTTGCCAGCGCCATTCTGAAAACCAGTGAAGTAACTGGACGAACACGCGCCCCTGCACCAGAAGCAGGATGGAGAGTTCATCCTTCCAAACCATAAGGTGAGCTTAAACCGGGGGTTTTGGAGGAAGTCAGAGGAGAACTAAGGGGGAAAGGGGGGAGCAAGCACATTATTCAGCAGACAGTTAATCCCCTTTCTCATCTGCAGAAAGATATTCCTACGGGCCAGACAAGCAAGATTTGGGGGTCCTGTTCAATCGGTGGTCCGAATTCTGCGCATCACGCTTGAAGAGGCCACAGCAGTCCAGACCAGACCAGCGCCTCCGTGGGAGCCAGGTGAGCGTTACAGAACACGAAGCCATCCTACAAATTCCCACCCAGGCGCTATGGAAACTTCTGAGACTGACCAGTTGGCCCAACAACTGGGGGAATTACGGGCCGAAGTACACGCCGCTCGTCAAGAGACTAATGCTCTCAGGAGGGAAGTGATTGTAACGAAGGAAAGAGCTGATGACCTGGCTAGACAGCTTTTGCAAGGTCAAGCGGGACAAACTCCTTTACCCGGTTGCGGAGGGAACCCCACTCCTGTGCTTTCCAGTAACCCGGTGCAGATTAATCTACCTGGAAACATGCCGCTGGCCCCACCCGAACGTTTTGCTGGGGACCCCAAACGATTCGCCGTATTCATGAATCAGTGTCGTTTGCATTTCCTGTGCAGACCTGGGGCCTTCCCTAATGACCAGACCAAGGTAGCCTTTGTATTGTCATATCTCAGCAGCAGTGCTGCCGATTGGTCAGTTCCACTGGTAACTCAAGATGACCCGATTCTTCGTGATTTTCAAATATTTCAAGCAAGCATGGAAAGGTTATTTGCTCGTCACTCCCAGGGGCAGGCTCTAGATGACGAACTTCTATCTCTGCGACAGGGCAATCAAGACCTCCTTTCCTACATTGCAACCTTTAATAGATTAATTGTGGAGACTGGGTGGCCAGAGGATAAAAGAATCACGTTATTTTATCGAGGTCTACGCGGAGAACTTAAAGATGTCCTGGCCCAAGTTGTAAATCCGCCCGGAGAGTGCTCAGAATATATAGACTTAGTGGTCCAATTGGATCACAGACTACAAAACAGAAAAGCAGATCGGTCCAAGTTTGAGACCCGGGTGTTAGTCAAGACCCACGCTAACCTCAAGGGGGCTGAAGCCTCTGAGCCAATGCAAATCGGAGGAGTTAAAGGCCCTTTAACGTAAAAGGAACATGAAAGAAGATGGCAGATGCACTTATGTCTTTATTGCGGATCCTCTGGACACTTTCTTCGAGATTGCCCGGCAAGGCCGCCCAGGAAGGTGGTAGGAGCCGCTGAAAAAATCCATGAAACCTCTGTATTGGGAAACGACCCCACCCGACAAGCGTAGGGGTCCGCTTGCCGAGCTTGAAAACGAACTCTCAGACCTCGCATTTCACTGTGCCAATGGTCCGCGTAGATCCGGAACAGCCTAAGCGGTTGCATGCAATAAAGGCAGACATCGATAGTGGGGCTATAGGAAACTACGTGGATCGTGAATTGGTCCCACTGCTTCCTAAAACCAGCAAAGATGTAATCACCACAGTCGATGGAACCGAAATTGCCTCGGGACCGGTAACACATTCCACAGCTGAGGTAACACTTGTAGGTCTGGACGGCCATCAGGAGGCAGTTGTGTTTGATGTAATCAAGGCTTCACAGTTTCAGGTTATACTCGGAATCCCTTGGTTAGAGACACATAATCCTCAAATTGATTGGCGAGCGAAGAGAATAACCTTTCCAGAGTGTGCACGAACCTGGTACCCAGAAAATCTGAAGGTCAGTCTAGCATCAGTAACCTCTGTCTCCATGCAACTACCTCCGGAATACCAAGACTTTCAGGACGTCTTCCAAAAGGAACAGGCCAACACGTTACCTCCTCACAGATCGTACTATTGCCAAATTGATCTGGTGCCCGGTGCACAAACCCCTTGTAGCAGGATTTATGCCCTTACGGAGCCGGAGAATCTGCATTTGAGACAATATTTAGATCAATACCTAGCCAATGGTTTCATTCACCCGTCAAAGTCTCCGGCATCCTCGGCTTTGTTCTTCGTGCCAAAAAAAGAAGGCGACCTTAGAACTTGTATCAATTACCGCGCATTGAACCAGATAAATGTTAAAAATCGTTACCCTCTGCCTTTGATCCCTGAACTCCTTGACCAGGTGAAGGACGCTTGCATATACACCAAGTTAGATCTCCGGGGGGCTTATCATCTGGTACGAGTTAAAGAAGACGACGAATGGAAAACGGCCTTTCGTACAAAATATGGACTATTCGAATACCAAGTGATGCCTTTCGGGTTGTGCAACGCGCCTGCTGCCTTCCAATTCTTCATGAACGATGTCCTTCGGGAACTCATCGATGTCTGTGTTGTCGTGTATATCGATGACATTCTGGTGTACTCCTCTTCAGAATCTGATCACAGAAAACATGTCAGGGCCGTCCTTGAGAAATTGCGCCAGCACAAACTGTTTGCAAAGCTGGAAAAATGCGTTTTCCATACCACCGAGGTTGAATTTCTTGGATTCATCTTGACACCTAAAGGGGTCCGAATGGACACACGGAAAGTGTATGCCATCCTCAAATGGCCATCACCTAGTTCGGTGAAAGGTGTCCAAAGCATGCTTGGTTTTGCCAATTTTTATCGCAGGTTCATCCCAGAATTTTCACGCGTGGTGCAACCCATCACTGCACTCTTGCAGAAGAATAAACGTTTTGAATGGACCGAGGAAGCTGAACAGGCCTTTCAGGAATTAAAAGCTAAATTCACGTCCGCACCTATTTTGAAACATCCGCGTCCTGATCTCCCTTATATAGTCGAAACCAATGCATCCAGCTTAGCCATGGGAGCTGTCCTGTCTCAGAGAGACCCCGAAACCAACCAACTGCACCCCGTAGCATTTTGGTCCAGAAAGTTCTCACCGCCGGTGATAAATTATGCAATCACCAATAAGGAATTATTAGCCATTAAGTCCGCCTTTAAGACTGGCATTATCTTCTTGGCGCCAGGCATACCATCACTGTGATCACTGATCACCGAAATTTACAATATTTAAAAACTGCCAAGGGTCAGTCTTCACGACAGCTCCGATGGGCTTTATTCTTTGCTGAGTTTGATTTTGTAATCACCTACCGTCCTGGCTGTAAGAATGGCAAAGCGGATGCGCTATCTTGAATAGGAATGGGAGAAATGGACACAAACTCAGAACCTGTGCCGATAATTCCTGAACAAAGAATCTTGGGGATAACCACTTTACAAACCCTTGAAGACATTCAAGCACGGGTAAAACTATTCCTGGACTCTTCAGCCTTGCAGGATTGGATCAAAAGGGGGTCTGCCTTTTCAATCAACAATGGCTTACCTTACTTCCAAGGACGTTTATTTTTGCCAGAAAAGGAATTGCAAGAACTGGTTATTTCCCGTCATCACAATACTCTGATGGAAGGACATCCTGGCATTGCCAAAACAGAGGAAAAAATTAAACAACAATTCTGGTGGCCGTCCTGGCGAAAAGATATTAAATCTTTTGTGATGTCCTGTGGAGTTTGCGCCCAAAACAAAGGTAAAAAAACTAAACCCGCCGGTCTTCTTCAACCCTTAGACATTCCGCCTGCACCTTGGCACACCTTGTTACTAGATTTTATCACGGACCTGCCCTCTTGTAATGGATACAATACTATTCTGGTTGTGGTGGATTTATTTTCCAAGATGGCCCATTTTATTCCGTTGAAAGGATTACCTTCAGCTTTTGTTCTTGCCAAGGAATTCCTTGAAAATGTCATCCGTCTGCATGGATTCCCGTCCATACTAATCTCCGATCGGGAAGCCAGTTCATTTCTCGTTTTTGGAAAAAGTGTTGTCAACTGGCACAAATCGACGTAAGACTCTCAACCAGCCACCACCCACAGACCGATGGTCAGACGGAGAGAACGAACCAGACCCTTGAACAATATCTACGATGTATGTTACACCAATCAGAGGGTAATTGGAAGGACATTTTATGGGTGGCCGAATATGCATACAATAACTCGATACACTCTGGAACTGGTCAGAGCCCCTTTTATACCCTATATGGACATCACCCTCATACTTCAGACCTGGACTCACCTTTGAGCCTCGAAATGCCCGTAGTGGACCATTTGCATTCTACGATTACTCAAGCCTTCAAGGATGCTACTGCACACTTACAACATGCGAAAGGGAAATACAAAAAGAATGCGGATCTGCATCGCAAGGAGGCGCCTCCTTACCAAATAGGGGATCAAGTATGGTTGGCTACCAAACACTTATCGCTCAAGGGACCTCAGACTTTTAATCCGAGGTATTTAGGCCCTTACTCGATCAAGGCTATAATTAACCCAGTGGCAGTCAAGCTAGATCTACCAGCTAACATGCGGATTCATCCCGTCTTTCATGTGTCGCTTTTGAAACCAGTGCAACCAGGAACCAGATTAATAAAGCCACCAGAACCGATCCAGATAGATGGGGAGCCTGAATTCGAGGTGAAGAACATTTTGGACTCTAAGATCTCAAAATCAAAACTTTTCTATCTAATTGATTGGAAGGGGTACGGACCTCAGGAAAGATCTTGGGAACCCAGCGACCACGTACATGCACCTCGGCTAGTAAAAAGGTTCCATTGGAATTTCCCGAATAAACCGAAACCTCCTGGGGAAAAGGCCTTGGGAGGGGCCTTGGGTGGGGAGTGCTGTCATGATGCCTACCCCCGGAGCACCAGGCCAGGCCCAGCACCCCCGGGAGCAGGCATCACGCTCCCGGGTAAAAGCCCAGCGGCCCTTTATAGGGGCTCTTTGGACTCTGTCCTGGCGCCGTTGGCGCCAGGCTCATGTTGGACATCAGTCCTGGCACCATAGGTGCCAGGCTCATAAGGGGAAGTGGTTGGTGCACTTACCTGAAGCAGACCATGCTGCACACTCACCTGATGCAGACCATGCTGCATGAAGAACCAAGCCAAATGAGGTTTAAGAGGGACTATTTTTCTGAAGGAACTATTTTGTTACATGGGTGGGGCTGTGGAAGAATACTCACCTGGAACTTCTTCCAAGGCTATTTAAGCCACGCCCGGAAAGCCACACGTGCTTCGCGTTGTTCTGCATCCCAGCAGGTGAACGCTCACCGTGTCTGCTCCTGCACCTGGACTCCAGCCACGCCCGCCTCGAACCTGGAACACATGTAAGGGAATAAGAGAAGAGACAGGTGAAAACCAAGAATTATTTCAACCTTCTTACCTGCATCCGGAATCTTCACGCCAGCATTCCTGAAGGAAGACTTCCATTTAAAAGCAAAGCGTTGCTCACAGCAGCGCCGCGCTTCACTCACCTGTTCCCGAGACGCCGCCCAGCTCCATCGCGGCTCTCAGTCCCAGTCGCCACACCTCTGCACCGCACCTAAGGGGGAGAAGAAGAGACAAAAGGTGAGCAAGGGAACACAAGAGGAAAGCCGAATTTTCAGCCATATTACTTAACGGCTATTCTTGGTGAACCATTCCACATCTCGGGTCGGTGCCACATCTCTGGCAGGTACCGCACCCCGGCCCCTATGGGGAAAGGACAAAAGACATTACTGGGGAATTATAAAGACATTTAGAGGGGTCGCCCTCATCACTAACTCACCTGATTTTACCCCGGCAATTTAACCCCTCAACGCATCGCCTTTGTTCTGCACCTGAAATAAAGGACAGAAAAAGACAACATAAAAGGAGGCTCACACTTGAACTTTTGCATCTTCATACTTACGGCGTATCGCTCAGTAAAGTCAAGTGGATTTGCCAGCGCCATTCTGAAAACCAGTGAAGTAACTGGACGAACATGCGCCCCTGCACCAGAAGCAGGATGGAGAGTTCATCCTTCCAAACCATAAGGTGAGCTTAAACCAGGGGTTTTGGAGGAAGTCAGAGGAGAACTAAGGGGGAAAAGGGGGAGAAAGCACATTATTCAGCAGACAGTTAATCCCCTTTCTCATCTGCAGAAGGATATTCCTACGGGCCAGACAAGCAAGATTTGGGGGTCTTGTTCAATCGGTGGTCCGAATTCTGGGCATCACGCTTGAAGAGGCCACAGCAGTCCAGACCAGACTAGCACCTCTGTGGGAGCTCGGTGAGCGTTACAATATTACCATTATGGTAGACCCCATGAAGAACTGCATCTTCTTTGTCAAACCCTACAATAAGCTGCATTACAGTAGCTCACATCCTAGACATGTAAGGGACAACCTCCCTTTGGGCCAATTTTTGAGGCTCAAAAGGAATAGTTCCAAGAAGGATGATTTTAACGAAGAAGCTGTCAAGATGCAGAACAAGCTACTCCAAAGAGGCTATCCGCATAAGATAGTTAGGAAAGCTCTCAAAAGAGCTAATAACAACAATCGGGAGTCCCTATTGAAATACAAAGAACATTCTGAAACCAAGAAAGATCCTAAAATAATTTTTGTGAACACCTTCAGCAACATGTCAAATGATATCAAGAAGATAATCTTGAGAAATTGGCCAATCCTCGAAAAAGGAGAGATACTGATACCTAGAAGTGTTGTCGTGTTTAAACACAGCAAAAACTTTAAAGAACAGGTGACCAGGAACGATGTGCTGCTCAGACCTGGATCCACAACGAGCTTGTTCCAGTTATGGGGTCTTCTGAAAATTGTGGGTCATTATGCATGTGGACAGTGTGTATATTGCAAGTATACAACAAAGAGTACAGAAGTAGACATAGGGCTGAATTCTAAATAGCAACAAAAATCACATACCAATTGCAACTCCACCTTGGTAGTTTATGCCATCTGGTGCCCATGGGAAAAAATCTACATTGGCAAAACGGACCGGAAGGTGAAACTCCAGCTCCGGGACTGGGCTCAATGAGAAAGTGGATTGGAATCTGTAAATTGTTATTCAAACACTAAAAACTAAATGTACCCGAATATCACAAACATAGTTTGACTTACCAACACTGCATGTGGTTGACAGTTCTGTTTCCAATGGGGGTCGCCCCTAAGTTGTGTGTGTAACACTGACTAACATTGTTTAAGGAAACAAAGGCGGGACTTGCTATATCTATGCACCACTAGCTAAAGATACTAGCTTGACGTATGCTCTAACCACACGACACGAGAGCACTCAAATCACATGCTGTGCGAGACGTTCGGAGACACGTCTTTTCAGGTATATAAATCATGTGATCTACTGAACACTCCAGCAACGGCATTGTGAGCACGGACAGGGAACCACTGGAGGAAACATACTACGCGGTAAGACTCAGAACCTTTGGCATAGGATTTAGTTACATGTTAAGCCTGTAGCCCTTTAAGCTAGTTGAATACGGACTTCCATTCATGCTAAATGGAGTGCCTTATCTAATGAGCTATAATAGCTGCTCATTCCCTTTTGCTCGTTCGTGCACAGCGACTTTGACCTGACCCTCTCTCCCTGTAACTTGAGCCTTGTTAAGTTTCAATTAGCGTTGGAAGTTGTGAGATTATGCTGCCCTTCACACCTCGTGGTCACATAAATGCATTTTATGCCTTTATTGTTTACAGGCCATTAATCAGCAACCGTAGCACATTAGCAGCTATTTGTGAACAAAGATACGTCACAGGATATTTACCCCGAGTCCGGTCTATGAAACATGGATAGAAGCTTCAACATTTCAAACACGACAGAAAAGGAAATTATACGATTTCCTCCATTGCGCAACTATGAGTGTATAAGGAATGGTAAGCAGCATACTCCACCACTAAATGCTTACATCTATAATGTCTGCAGAACATACTGACAGAGATGCAACTCGTTTTTTGTCCTGCCTTGTCTCTCTGATGCAGAATAACCAATGGTGCTCTGTGTAACCCCAGACTGCACCAACATGGAATTAAAGACCGACCAACTTGGATGATCTTTCTTGTACTCTCTCGTGAATCTCCATTTTTGATGTAAGTGATGATTCTGACTTCGAGCTCTAGTACCGTGATGCACAAATGTATCCTAAAGAGTTTCCTATTCACTTATTCCTGTTCGAGGCAGCACTTTGAGCAGTGTATTACATCTATTCTCTACAGTGCCACTACTTTGTATTTGTTGGGGCCTCAATCTTTACTCTCATGAATATTTCCATCCATACTGAGTGTCACAGTTTCCTTTTCTTTTTAGACCACTTAAAGTGATATACTTACCAGTTTAGGCAGTTATATCATTTGTTGACCATTATTCATAAATTAGGTCGACCTTTAATGTTCATTTCTTTTTATTCACTAGAGAATGAATAAACAGGGTACTACTTATGTTTTACCCTGATCTGTTCCCTTTTCAGATATGGAGTCCCTCTCTTGCTGTTTAGTCTCAAACAAGTTGTGGACCATTCACAGGACGAGAAGAGTTTGAAATATTAATTCACATGACCATGTGCTTAAAGCTATTGCGTTTTGCCTTTGTGTTTTTTTACCTTTTTGAATCTGCAATAATCTGATTGTAGTTGTTACTATATGATATGTACCCTCACCAATATCATTAGTGGGTTATTTTTGGTTTTGGTAGACAGCAGACTACCCCTGAAGAATTTCTGTTTACTTTGTTTACACACACGTTCAGAAAGAAACATGTTGGGAAAGTGATGAATGTATGAATGAGTATGTCTGAATTTGAATTAGAACGAATGTAGTGAGTGATGAGGTTGATTCTGGTGACATTTGCACAACACTACCCCGGAGTGATCTCAATCTTTATTCACTCCTGGTTTTCACAAGGTTCATTACTATTTTTTGGTATCTGTGGTGAATATTCTATATTT
The DNA here is from genome assembly GCF_040938575.1 of Ambystoma mexicanum. Classification (NCBI taxonomy): domain Eukaryota; kingdom Metazoa; phylum Chordata; class Amphibia; order Caudata; family Ambystomatidae; genus Ambystoma; species Ambystoma mexicanum. The sequence continues at coordinate 549,877,922 of NC_090939.1, read as the reverse complement.
TTTCTGTTTATTCTGCTGTTTTACCTCCAATTGTGAAGATGTACATGTTATTAGCATTTGCACTTTATACCAGTTTTCTGGTTATTGAAGTTTTTAATGTTGACTATGAACAAACTCAAAGTTTTTTTAATGATAATGAAAACTAATAAATGACATATATTTTTTGTAAACTCGTTTGGAATTTAATCAATAACTGGTGATTAATACTGCAAGCATTGGGACACTAATTGAAAAGGGATCAAATCAAGCCCCTTGGCACTGTTTTGTTTGTTGCTCTAGGCTTTGCCTAAAAGTATAGAGGATGTGCCAAAAAGAGGGCTCATAATCCTCTTACCTCCCCATAGGTGATTGTTTGTGGGTTTAATTGCAGCCAGTCCCACTTCTTCCAAACATTGGCATGGTCTATGAAAGGATTCCTCTAAATTACCTAATTTCAGGAAAATATGTGTTTCATCAGCATATGATTGAAACCCAACATCGTATTTCCTTCCTCAGCATGTTCATTAGTGGTTCCATGTAAAGATTGAACAGCAATAGTGAGCGCAAGGAGCCTTTCCTAACACTGCATTTCTGAGGTAAGATAAGAACTTACTGAGTTTCACTTGTTGACAATGGTTAGACAAAAGTGAATTAAACCAGTTTAGGGCGAACTCTGAAAACACCTCCAACCATTTTCAGATGTGATAATAAGATGCCATGATTCACAGTGTCAAATGCTGCCGATAAGTCTAGCATCACCAGGAAAGATAATTCACCTGTGTTAGATAGTTGTAATAGCTCATCCCAGACTGCCTCCCTAGGCTGTCTGTTTTGTGCCTGGGACTGACACCAGATTGGTGGTAGTCTAGTAGTGAATATTTCTCTACAGGCTTTTGCAACTGTGAGGTGACCACCTTTATCAGGATTTTACCTGGCCACAGGAGGCCTGCTATTGGGTGATAGTTTTGCAAATCGCTGGGATCAAGGGTATGTTTGTATTAATAAAGGGGATGCAATAGAGTGTTTCAATTCTGATGGGACACAGCCCTGACATAATGAGGAATTGACAAAAGTAGTCATAAGATAAGCATTGTCTGCTGCATGGAACTGGGCTGCACAGGCAGCCGCATACACAGTGAATCATTGGTCGGTTTTAATGTCTGCATTAGATTAGTAATGGTGTCAAGGGCCACTGGTTTGCAATCAAACTGTGGTACCTTCGTAGTGGCAGTGGAAAGAGGCAGATATGTCTGTGTACCTGAATTCGAGGTTAAAGGTTTGCACCTGGAACCGTTTTCTCTTCAGTGACAATTCTAACAGTGCATATTCTATAGCATTTGCCATTTTATGTTTTGATTTTGTCAACCGCTGTCACCCAAGGACAACATGTATTTTGAAACCGGCTCAACCTGTGATTCTGGTCCCTTTTTTGTGACTATTGGTAGAGACTAAAAATATTAGGCCCAATCCGTACTGTAGAAAATCAGGAGATGCCCTAAAACATCTCGGATTTTCCACTGCTATCTCATACATGAGTCACAAAACAGAAGTTGTTAGCCATCTGGAGCTGTCAGGAGCATCTCTGAGATCCCAAAGAGCAACATTCTTTGAATCACATGTGCGCATTCGCATCTCAAAGATGATTCACCATTCATCTCCAGACTTGCTCCAGTTTTCAGTTTTGTGGCAGCAGAAGCACATCTGAGAGGCTCAGGGCACCTCCTGTTCTGCTCTTGCTAAATGTTGGAGATTCAGGCACATGGCCTCTCCCAATGCTCATTGCTACTTAGAAACATAACATGACATTGGGTCCACATAGGTAATAATGAGTAAAAAATGAACTGATAGTCATTGCAAATCTTGCTGAATTTACAGAAATGTTTACAGCCCTTTTTTGTCTAATGAAGTTTCATTTTAAAATTGCCACTGTCCTAAAATAAGTCTCTAAAATCATTAATGGACACAAATAAGTGCATATAAGATTGACCATAACGAGCATGTTCGATTAAGTAAATAGTCCTAAATGAATACAGTGGGTAGGGGCTTGCCATAGTTCGTAAATATAGTTAGGTTGAATGGTGGAAAAAAATCGAGATTCTACATTTTGCTTGTATAATACACCGTCAAGTTAAGCAGGCATGTTCCAGCGTGGCTTTCTTTCTCTATACGGCCTGTTTCCATTTTTATTAACATCCCAAATTTACTGCTCCCTTCACAGGGGGATTAGTTTCCAATGTGACTGAAATTGATCTGTCAGACTGAAATACAAAAATATTTTCTGAAATTAAAAATCAGAACCTAATTAATCTTCAGGGACGACGTCAGCGTGCCTCGTGTTTGTATTAGCAAAGTCAGAACATGTTATGCAATGACATCACGTCTGACTGCTGAGAAACAGCAGTGGCCAGGAAATATTGCAGTGCCAGATCATTTGGTGTAGTCAAATAACGAGACACCACTCAAAACAAATGTTTAAGGTGCCACAGCCGGTTTCCTTTCATAATAATGCAAGTAAGCATAGTATTTAAAATGATCTTCCCGAAGAAATCAAACGGAATGCTTCTTTCCATACATCATATCATGTATACATAAAAAAACATTGGAACTACATATGCTATGGGTTTTTAAATCAGGCCAGGTAGGTTTTAAAATCCGGTCCTTGGTACTTTTATGCAAGACTACACATATTGCTTGTGTATTTCAGTTATTATCTACTTTGAGCTGTGTAGGTCAGGGTGCGCAGGGCCACAGAGACTGCAAAGGTACTTTATAAAAACAAAAGGCACTGCTCCTACATGCCCCCTTCCCAATGCTTCTTCTAAATAAACCAACCAGGGAATGTTTCTACAAGACAGGCAAGGAAAGGAAACTCGGGTGTGAGGGTGTAAAAGAAGGGTGTCCAAATGACCAAACAAAATATTTCTGTAGAGAAGGATAAGCCAGGACAGAGCACAATCAAGATTGAAGTGTGGGCGCGCGTGTGTCACCTAGATTTCTATGTCTATGCCATAGCGCAACTCAATAATGTACGTGCACGTTTTGAGCTACACTGACAACATTTGTCTTTCCTTTTCCCAGCTGGGGTCCCAATGAAAAGCCATGGTTCATCCTAAAATATGCATATGCATTCCTCAGGAATCTGCATTTGTTGACTCCATTGACTGATTGTGGTATGTTTGGACATGCCCACGCGGCGAAGCACACAGATACTGTGCTGCCATTGCCCCGTGAATGGCTAGTTGCAGCCTTTGCATCTTTTTGATTGCTTCAACCTGCTGTGAAGTTAGCGGAAGAAGTAAACGATGTGGTCCTAAAAGCTCAAATTGAAGGGTGATCAGCAACATACTGAAGATGATCGGTAAAAGTGCAGGTAAATGGGTTTACTGCTAATTTGACAGATCTGCTGCATGAGTCTGCCTTTTTCAGGAGGAGTTGGGGTGTTGGGTGCACAGACGATTTCTGTCTCCGTTTCCCGCTTCACAAGACAAATACGGCGCATTTACTGCAAGCACAGATTTTCGTACTGGTGATAATGCTACAGATTCCTATGGAATCTGCCTGAAATAAACACCTGGTCAAGCAGAGCCCATAGGAATGCATTGTTAATGGTGACAGGCATTTGCACTTTCACATCAACGTAGTGGGAAAGTGGCGAGAAAAGGTTTTTTTGCAACAAAGTAGTGTAAAAGTTGAACATTCTACAGAGGGGACAGAGGGCGACATTTCCACTTAAGTACAAATGGACAAAAACAACTCTAGGCAAGTTAACTCTGAAATGAAAATGACCCCCCTCTCTCAGGATTCTTCTGTCCGTTCAATAAATGGTATTCCATCGACATCATACTGATGATTCATAGTAACTCTACCTGCACTAAGCGTACATCCATCCATTAAACAATTAAGCAATCGTGAGACACATTGCACCCATTTGATGAAGAAGGCAACTCTGAGGAGAACCCACTCTCAAAAAATCCCTTTGAATAAAACCCAATGTTTTCTAAGTGGCAACATTGCCAATATATAAGGCTTCTCGTCATCTTGAATGTTAGTTACATTCCAGCTTTCTTTACTTGTTTTCTAACCTCCCTCAAGGCATGCAAAGAGTGCCAGAGCTGCGTACATTAGACAATGGTATTACAATATATAAATACATCACTATTCATAAAACAATATGAAGAAGAAAAACATGTAAAAGAAAAATTGCCAGTAAAATCCACTATGCAGATTTCTCTACTCATCCATGGGTTTATGTGATATACCAACAGCATGTCCACCAGGGGTGTTGCTAGGTCTGGAAAAGACCTGGGGCTACGCTGATGTCGGAACTGTTGGGACTGGGGGCTAGCTAGCCTTTTGGTTGTAGCTCCTGAGATTATATCCAGGGCTATAACCAAAAGACCAGGGGCTATAGCCCCCTTAGCCCCCCCCTAGCGACGCCTCTGATGTCCACGACAGGCAATGATTGTTTTCTCTAGGCTTAAGAAAGATGAGTTCTTAATGATCTGCATGAGATATGTATCTCTGCCAAACATATTCTTCAACCTTTGAATGGTATGATGCCATGATGGTGATCAAATCAAACAATTTTGTCATCATTAAATTTAGATTTCTCCACTATTTCAATAAAATTATGCATTATCTGTGTCTTCTCCAGTAAGAGCACATCTGTTTAAAATAAGGTACATTATCACCTAGGTGGGGGGAGCCAGCCAGTCAGATGGCCAGGAACGCAGTCTTGAACCGCTGGTACAAGCCCGGTTTCCAAGCCGCCTAACGGCTGGATCCCCACCAACATATTCCCCCCACCCACCGTCCCATTTTCTTTTCTCCCCTGCACAACTGCTTACCTTATTTCGGCAGCGTTGGGTGCTGACGCTGCATCTGCTCTTTCCCTTTGCCTCCTGCCGGTCTTGATGGAAAGGGAAGAGGGGCTCCATACAGAGCCCCGCCTCCCCTTTCCATGGAGGCCATCTTGGTAAAGGATTTTTCCTCCAACAGCGGGACGTCGCGTGCGTCTCGTTGTAAGAAGGAAAATCCTTTTTTTTAGCACCCTGGATTACCACTTTGCCAACCCGGGATGCTAATGGCCTTCATCCCCCAATCCAGGATCTGGAACAGGGGTTAGCGACCCAGAGCCCTGATTATCCGCTCTCGCTTCGCACGGGGTGATAACGGACTGCCGGGCAGTTTTCCCCTGTTCCAGCCCGTGGAACAGGGGATGAATGCCACATTGTAAACCAGAAAGGTGGGCTTTGGAAATAGAAAAAAGATATATATTTACATTGGATAGGGAATTGCTTTGTGACTTCTTAGAATCTAGTTAAGGACTTGGTATGTCTAAAATTCAGAGAAAGATATTCCTCTGGTGAAGAAACAGGAGGGAGAAACATCTATAAAAGAAAGTGATCCATATGATTTTAAAACAAAGGGTCCACCAAGGGTTAGTCATTCAAGAGGGTGACTAGGTGTACAGGATATGATCAGGACTGTAGGGAAGTAGTAAAGGCTATTCATGGATTTGAAAAACCAGAGAAAGCACTATACAGCTCTTGGAAGGAGAAAAATGAGTAATTCTGCTTGTTATTCAGAGGAAGAATCAGATAGGATCTTTAATGGTCAACACGTGTTCAGTGTCCTTTCAGGGCTCATTTCAGACGTTTAGTCGGTGTGTGGATTTCCAGGAGTCAAGGCAGATGTGCCCTTTATGTGGTCCCACTTCAAGGGCCAAACTGCTTCTCTCCAACATCATCTGGGTTGCTGAGGTGTCCACCTATCCAGCACCCTGGCTGTGTAGACCTGTCATGTGAAGGACTGATAGATGGTGAGAGTGGAGTGATCCATACTCCCCAGCAGAGTAGGAGGTTTGCAGTCTCCCTTCCCATTAACCGCAGAGTACATTGATTCGACACGCAGTGAAAGTGGAGAGAGAACTCATCAGTGGTGAGTTCCTTTCAAATGGAAGGCTGCAGAAGAAGAAATTAGACCTGACTCTGCATTCCTGTACCCCAGTGGAAAACAGGTAACAGGAGAAAAAAATAGAGCATTGCTTGGATGTGGCCCCTCTAACATGGTTTCTCTTTTGGGAATGGGACCAAAGGTCAGACTGCTGGAGGACATCACTCTTGTGATTCCCCCACGTCACCCACCCTGACCACAAATGGTCTACTCCGCGCAGGACATTTCTTTTGAAAGAGACCAGACAGTCTGTTTTGGAGCTCTCTATCTTCCCTTTGCTAACTTGGTGAGCATTTTAGGTGAGTATTTCTATCAGCTTCCGGGTAAGAGAAAAAGCGAGAAACGTTACAAGAAAGGAGTGCTTTTGGCAGTTATTTAGCTACTAGGTGGAAGAATACTGAATAATGCAATCTGAAATTCCACACAGGGGAGTGAAACTGACAGCTGTTGAGAGTCTGTTGCTTTCTCCAATTAATGCCATGTACACCAACATAAACCCAAGTGTTGGACAAATAGAGGTGGATTTCAAGCCAATAGGGAACACATTGGAAGCATTGTCTGTATTGCCTCTGCAGGAAGGAAAGAACCCGAAGACATGCCTTCTCTGACTATGTCCCCATATTTTGAAACCTCCTCTCTGTTAACACTAGACTTGCCCATTGACTTCTACATTTCAGGAAGGAGCTCAGGAAATGGATACACCCTAGAACATACTTCCACATACCCTCCATTCCTACATAACCTGTGAATGGATGATCTGCTCTCTCCTGTTTCCTCCTTTGGTTGCTTGTACATCCCTTGCTACCAAATGGCCCACGCCTCTTCCTGGTTGTTTGAACCTCCCCATCCATGATTATTAGGTCCCCGCTCTCTTGTATCGCTGCTTCTCTCAGGTTTTCCTTCTCCCAAGATTTGTTAAGTGGTGCATTTCTTCCCAAACCTATGCCCACGCTCAATAAATAACATAACATAACATTAATAATAATAATAATAATAATAATAATAATAATAATAATAATAATAATAATAATAATAATAATAATACCTGGTAGTGAATGTACATCTTAGGGGTAGTGAACTGGTTTATAGCAGGTTTACAAGATGCACACTAAATGCTTTTGAGTTTAGGGCAAAGTATGCACATGCTGCAGATATGTTATGTTATGTTAGGTGATATTTGTATGGCACCTTCTGCCATTGGTATGGCCTTGAAACACTGTGGTGGAAAAATGCCCTTATGAAGACCGTAGTCTGAGTAGGCCTGTATATGGAAGGAGACGATACGAGGTGTGAGTGTGCATTTATTTCCAAATTGGGGATCGGCAGAGAATGGATAGGTTTCAAGCAGCAGCTCATGTTGCAGAGGCATGCAGAGGTGTTCTGTGTCAGAGACTATGTAACAGCTAGACCACATTTTTATTGAGGGTCTCTGCTGTATTATATGGGTCAAAGTTCAAGAGGGGCGAGGGTGTTATTGGTCTAATGCAACAGTTGTAGTCATGCAGCGCACATTACAAAGGAATGGGAAGGAGTGCACTGTCAAAGGCTATGTGACAACTGGGCCAAATGTTCAATGGGACTCAGCTATATTCTATGCATCCCATCACAAATGAGGGGGGGGTGCAGGCTAAATAAGAAGCCCATCAGTCCCTAAAACAACTGATTGTGGTTGTGGGCTTTGCTGCACATAGGGTGCAGGGTAGCCTGCCTCTATGAAATACAAGAGGACGACATGTAGTCACAGGCACAAATCTGGGTTATAACACGGATAGCCAATGTTGTATTTCCATGTGTCATTGCCATCTCTGTGTTGAGTAGAAAGTACTAGGTTGGCTTCATGAGTGGAGTTGATATTGTGTAGTCACCTATATAGGATCGAGCCCAATGTCCGTTTTATTGCTGGTCTCATGGCAGTATCCGGACCTCGCAAGGGAGACCGCACACTATCCTCCACGATGCACCACCTAACTGGGTACCCTGGTTGTGCGATTTCCCGTGATGGAGGCTCGTGGAGGGGTAGGAAGTCATGTTAGGTAACAGGTCCGGATCATGTGTGCAAGGGGGGATGGGGGAAAAGATATGTTCATAGAAGCTCACCAACTGTATTGTTTGTGTGCTTGACCTGCAAAATGATGTAGAGGAAGACTACACTTTTGAAGGTTAAAAAGGACTTACATGGCACAAAGGCATGAAAGATTCACTTGGTTTGAAGTTGGAATCTTAAGGGAGTCATATACCGAGGAAAAAGCTCCCAAGAATTTTATGTGTGACGTGTCTATTATTGTGGTCCCATTGCTTCTGTGGCTTGGTGGTGAAGGGAGCTGGTTCATATAAGGGATTGTAAATATACACTTGAGAGTCACCCGTGCTCTTCACTATCCCTTTGTGTTAAGTTTATTTCTAATATGATGAATGTGGTGCTCCGAAAATGAAAAATGCGTTTTTGCAAAATATATCTGCATCATTAATGGGAAGTTATTGTTGTGGAAAACGTGTAAATGTCTTTAAAAATTTGAATACAGAGTTTTTTATATTCTTGACTGTCAATATATGTTTCCGAAAAGATGTTCACTTAATTTTGAAATGATATCAGTGCATTTCTTGAAGTACCCGGTGGGATGCCCAAAGACATATAAGCAGCCCAAACCGTACATGTATGTATTGATCTCCACAATGAATCCCAACCTTGTTTCATTGGAGTTCTAAAAGCTCATATTGACATTGACACTTTGTAAGTGTTCTGATAATATGACAGGGAAAACCAGAAGAGGGTTATGTGACATCTGTCTATGTCAATCAATTTGTCTATGTCAATCACTCCACCAGTCACACAGTTAACTTCATTTTGCGAGGCAACTTTCTTCTCGATTCCCCTACTTTCCTACTGAAGCGTTACCATTCACATGCTTTGGAGAAGGTTGCTGGGCAGTGCATGTGTTGACAGCATGCTGTCATATCTGTGCTGCTGGCGAGGGGCACTCATCTTTTGCTTCACTGCAAGGTAAAAGTAATGATTGTTCTGCTCTTGTGTGATGGTTACATAGCAGTGTGCATTGGTGAATATACAGACACAAGCTACACTCCTGGGAATGGTGGGTCTGCCAATAAATCTGCATACACATTGTGCCAATTATAGAATGTTGTGTATTTGAATACATGAACATCTTTTTTTTTTAAATAAGATGTTGAGAGGAGTGATGGGGGTTCTGAGCAAACTTGCTCAGGAGCAGAACAGCGTGGTGGTCAATTTGAAGATTTGATTTTGATTAGAAGATCATGGGCATGCAGAGGCATCACAGATGGTGATGGATTTTGAGGACTTGCTTTGCCTGTAAAATTGAGCAAAGATTGAAGGAAGAATGGAGGAAGGAGGAAAAGAGATGGGAGATGTGCTACTTTGGGGTGTGGTTGATGAGGAAAAGTATACAATCCAAGTCCTGTAATGTCTTACAGTATTGGGTGACTTAGAGGCAGTCTATATATTGGTAATGGTTGTGAATGGGAAATGGATGAGATAAAGGCATAGATATGGGATGATGAAAAATGTGTTTAGAGGAGACGATGGAAGAAATGCTTAATTGCTAAAAAAAACAGTCACCTATTATATTCAGGAAATAAGATGTGGGGGAACGCTCTATCAGTGCAATAGTTGTCTGCCTATGGAATTCCCTTCCTTGCAACAGAAAGAAGATAACTTTGCACAAATTAAGGAACAACTCAAACCACCCATATTTAAACATGCTAAATATTTTACCTAGGCCTCCAGGCCTTATCCTGGCCCCTGTCTTGATTTGAACTAGTGGTTCTATGGCTCCTTCTTAATGCTCCTTTCCACTCCTTAACCACTTGAAAACACTATTGTTATTTTTGGCACACACCCTTGTCCCCACTTCATTTTGGCTCTTACACTGATTTGAATATATGAAGACCTGTGAATGATCAGCTTATTGTGTCCTTTGTGTCTTAATTCTCCCAACCCCGCTACCCTTAGCGGTGCCACAAAGAAATTCTGTATTGTAGCTGGTGTTTTATACATCAACAATAAGAAAAAACATAGTTAAGAAGAAATTATATAACATAGAGAGGCAGTGTAAATGGAAAGGAGGTGAAGGCTAAGCCCATTACCATCTCATGCTACATAGACAAATTAGACCCCCTCCTTTTTGCGCAACATTCTGCCATGGTAGCACGTGCGATTCCAAGCTTAAAGCTTGACTAGTGTCATTCTGTTTATGCTGGTGTGTCTGAGTCTTCCAGGTACATATTGCAAGTTTTTCAGAACACAGTGCCTAGGATTGCAACAAATATGCCCACATTTCCCCACATCAGTCATATACTTGGTAATTTGCGCTGGCTACCCATTAAGTGCAGAATCTCCCTGAAACTGTTAACTGTGGCTCTCAAAACCCTCTTTGGCTCCACTCCCCAATATCTAAAACATCAATTTAAGTGGTGCCAGTGGGCGAAGCCCCAAGGATTGTCGACCTGCAACTGCATGTACTCTTAGTGTTTTAAGCATTCGAGGGCTTTTGGCAAATCTAGTGAACAGGGACATCATGTGGGGATCCCCAGGGGTCGCAGATGTGACCCATGAGGTCTCCCTTGCTACCCCTGTGGCCTCCCTTGCTACTGCAAAAAAAGAAGAAGAAATCGTTTTTTTTTCGTTTTTTTGTTTTTCTTTAATGGAAGCTCCTGGGTTGTGGCCAGTGCTCTTTGTTTCAGGAATGGCTGGCTTTCATGTTCAGGCCTCTGAAAAAAAAAACAAGGGGTTCCACAAGTGCAACTCTTTGAACAGTGTTCCTAAATAGAAAGAATAGGAATAACAAATCATTTGGCTTTCTGGAATTCTATACAATAATTGTTAGACTCAATAAAGGTTTTGTCTGCTCTTAAACACCCCAATTTGACAATGTAGACAAAAACCTCCCAAAAACATTTAGAGTAGAATAAGCATCCATTTCGGCCTATGTATTTTGCTTTTCACAAGTTGCAGTTATAGAATGTTTTTTTTCTGCCGTTGTCTCTGTTATGATCATCCCAAGACATTCCATATCAGTGTTCTCGGTCACTTGACAAAATCCTTGTGCCTAAAATCTTGTGTACAGTGTAGAAATGTTTGACCATAGCACATAAAGTGGTCTTTGATTTCACTGTGCCACAATTAATGCTTTGTTGTAATGTGTTTATCTTTCCTATCTCCCTGGCATGCTGTTTAGGATGTTTCTTTGCTTGTATGAGGTAACGAGTGCCCTGAGTACGGGGTGCCGTGTGAGTGTGCTGCTTGCCCTGCGCTACTCTAAATTTTTTAATACACAGTCATAGACCCTCCCAATGGTATGTATTTTGCCAACCTCTGAAGCCAGAAAAGTTGATCCATGCAGACTTGACATGTGGCCAACTTTGCACCAGACCTGCAGATGAACTGGCCTGCTGTTACATCTTAGTTACCAGTTTAATGGTATCCACTACAGAGTACAATTTGCTTTCTGACTTTGAGAACATTCAGACTTGTAATTGCTCATTTTACTATAGCCAGTAAGATAGCTTAGTGGGTTGAGTGCTCGATGCTGCACTGTGTGTGTGATCTGCAGGTTGCAGGTTAGAATTCTGACAAGGCCAACTCAACCCTGTATCCTTCTGTGGTCGATAAATGAGTACCAAACACAGGCCAGGTGATATTGAATGTATATTTGTTCTATATGAAGCGCTTTAGCGTAAGTGCTATATAATTACACATCATTAACATTTGGCCTTGGAGGTCTGCTTGCATTCACATTAATTTGGTAATATCGGCCTATACACACAGATATTAACAATACATATGGTGATCCATTCGGTTGCCAGTCATTTGGTCGAAAAAAATTGGTCGACCAGACAAATGGTCGAACCAATTTGATCGAAAACCAAATGGTCGAATTTTAATTTTTTTTTATTTTAACCCTTTTTTTTCCCCCCCCAACCCCTTTTTTTTCTCTAAAAACCCCTTTTTTAACTAAACGAAAACCCAAAAAATAAATATATAAATAAAAAAAAAAATTCGACCATTTGGTTTTCGACCAAATTGCGTCGACCAAATTGCAGTCGACCAGTTTTTTTTCGACGAGTTGACTGGACACCGATCCATTCTTGTACGAAATGTATATCACATAACAGTGATATCGTGACCATATTTTTCGTAGTGTACTTTGGAACATTGCTATGTGATGCCACTTCCTGTTTTGTCAAGGGGTGAAAGGTTGTGTTCCATCACTTCCTGTGATGTCACCTCAGGGTGGAGTCAAATTACATCACTTCCTGTGATGCCATCCCAGTTCAAGGGTCATGTGATGTCACTTCCGCTACACCTGGCATTTTGGTGAAATGACGTCCCTGCTAGTGAAGTCCTTGTGACTAAATTATGATACTCTCTCACTGCTACTCTGTGTTGGACAGACAATGGGCCTCATTATGACCCTGGCGGTAGAGTAATAATGGCGCTGATAATGCTGCCGGTGCCCTTATCACTCTACCGCCACATTACGAGTTCTGATCGCGGGGCCGCTCTTCACGCCTGGTCAGACCAGACGTGGAGAGCGGCACCCGCTAGCAGAACAGAATGGTGCAACGGTCCCATTACGAACGGGTCTGTTGTTACCATCCTCCCTATTCCCATTGAGCCCTAGCGGGGCTCAATGGGAATGGGGACATACCGGGTCCGGGTCCCGTGAATGGGAATTACCTGGCCTGCAAAGGTTGGAATGGCCCGGTTATTCCCATTTTGCGGGACCCGACCCGAGTTTGGGGGTAGCCATGCCGGTAAAAACTGCATGGCTACCTCCAAACTCGTAATGAGGCCCAATGTGTATCTCTTTTGGAAAAAGCCAAACGCTTATCTCTGTCCTTCATAGTTCTTTTATTCCCTTTTTCTTTACAGGGTTTGGCGCCTGAGCGGGTCGCACACTTAGCTAACTATGGGTTGTATTGCTTTTTCGACACCAACATGAAGCTGTATCTCTGTTTTATTGTGATGCTTGTAGCTTTTGGGAAGAGTCCCCAAATCCTTACTCATTTTCAACACCTGGTACTCGTCCCTCAGGCAGTGCTGATATCTGCATAAGTTGGATGTTACTTGCCATGCACACTGATACTTTTATATGAAAGTATAAACACTACCAGAGCTTACTGGAGGAAAATGGATACACCAGCTAAGTGAAAGCAGGGACAGAATGACTTTAGTATCCCGGACATGCACAGATCAGTTCTACGAGACCCTGTATAAATAGTATTGACAAAGGTGTCCCGAGGGAAATGGGGATGCAAACAGTTTATACATATAGCAGCAGTCAGGGCAGTGGGACAGAAAAATGGAGGAGCAGAATTATACTCCAGATGAATAGGAATATTAGATGAAAAAGGTTTTACCACAACCTCCTTGGGCAGGAGATGTACTTGTCTTTCTGAGTGCCTCTATTCCTGATTTCATGGCTCACTCCATTACTGTATCCCTCGGATGCTTTCCTGCAGAAATAAGACAGCCAGTTTAACAGCTGTAGCTCCGCTAGTTGCCCAGAATCTTGGTTCACAGAGCATAATGATCATCAGTGGTGATGAGGGAGGCTGTTCCTGGCACTGTTCAGATACCCAAAGAAGAAAGTACGTTTCAAACTGGTAATGTGTGGGCTTATTTGCCACCAATCCTGCTCATTCTGGAGCAAAGGCGATGTTTGTTCTCTCTATGAGAGGAAAGGTCCCTGCTGTACCCTCTGTCTATGAGGATCCCATCCCGCTAACGAAGAACAAGTTAACTTAGTTCTGGCAATATCCCAATTTGCAATGAATCTTCAGACACTTTACCACCCAGCCCCAGCAGAATAGTATATTTGATTCTAAAGTGATACTGATGTTTCAACCAGCATGTATTATCCAGCCCCACTCGAATTAATCACACCCTGCTCCTCACAGAGCTCAATATGTGCAATTTATGAATTCAAAAGAAGTTCCTCAGCTAGCTGTAGAATGAGATTAGTGCCCGACACCACCCTGTGCTTATTAATATTTTGATACCCGCTCTGTCATACCCAACTTTGAAATGTTGTTTATCAAAATATAGAAAGAACCCTTGAAAAGACGTAGACGATATATTTAATGTAGGTCAGGTTGTTAGGCCTGATGGCATCACCATTGAACCTGGAATAGTAAGTATTTGGACCCAAGAGCCACATGATTTCTGGTAATGCTTATGTAGCAGTAACCACTGAGAGAAGAAGGGGAATATTACAGAAAATATATCAAAATTAGAGAACAGAGAACCTAAAAACATAGAAGGGCTTATCTCTAGGAATGGTTATATCAAGTACACGAGTCATAATGTATCAAATTCATGTTGACTAGATAGATCCCAAACTAGAATGTGTTGTATCTTTTACCCCTGTGTTTTTCCCAGGGCCATCAAAAAAGAAAGGTGCTGTTCTATTACCCAATGCTAAAGGCAGTCAAACCTCAGAACCAGCAGAGGAATGGGTAACGGATCAGCAATCGGAGAAACATAGTCTACTGTAGATGTTTCTTTAAGAATGGAAATTCTTTAGAGCTAGTTTCCCGTCTGCAAAACGTGGAATATATATCTCAGGGCCCATGGGTTCTTTAATTATTATAGGGGCTTTGTCTCAATATCGGACAATTAACAAAAATGAATAATTGACACAGACCTTTTGCTTTTCAAAAATGAGAACTCTCTAATATCTCACGAGGTGAAGAACTTTGCTCAATTCATCTTAGAACTCTCAACCAATAGCATTCCATCATTTCAAAATGAAGACTACTTCAGAGCTACGAGATGTTTTGAACCAAGGTAAAGGTAAAGATGCTTTCCTTAACATTACAGTGTTCCAGGATTCAGGAAGTATTAGCAGTTTGGGTGAGGAGGGCAGGCATGGAAATCAATTAACCTACCTGCCATTCAGGCTCACTTGAGTTCTGTGGTGTTTTACTAAGCTGCCACGCACAGCAGCTGAAACACTCAGAAGCAGGTGTACTCACGTTATAATTTACCTAGATGACGTTTGTATAATGTCCCCACCATGGCAGGAGTCACTCAAACACTTGCATTAAATAAGTCCTCTTCTATAGGTTTTAGGGTTTGTTGTAATTAAAGAATACATCAACACCACTCCTTCTCAGACTATGGGGTGTCTAGGGTTCAAGATTTACTCTCAAAAAGGAGTTATACACCTGACAAAGGTGTCCGTATTTTCCATGAAATATGAGTAGATTGCTGTGAACACTGCCATTTATGCTTCTGCATCTGGCCAGGATAATAGGTTGTTTTCACCCTTTAATACAGGCAATATTTCCATTCCCTCATATTTTACTAGGAGCTTCAGAGCTTGAAAACAGTGTACCTCCATGAGAGTAAACCATACACAGACAGAATGTACCTCACAAGAGACTCAATAGAGTAACGCAAATGGTGGTCATATCGCAATGATGCATGGAATCGAAGACCTGGTTTATGTCCTGCTCCGAATATGCTATTAAATTACAGTGCCAGATTTTGGAAAACCTCAGATGGAGGGCCATGAACTCCTTGGGAGTCGAGAGAGCACATCAATGTGTGAAAAAGCATGCTGGGTCCATTCAAATAAGGATATTTGCAAAACAATGATCTTTATTTATTTGCATTTTTAAAGCACTCACACAGCCCGTAGGCATCGAGGCGCTGTTACAGGAATAGTTTTTTTTTTAGTTGCGCAATTGTTTTTTTTGTTTGTCTTAGTTGCGTATTTATAACGCGCTTAAATACCCATAGGTGTGTAAGCGTGGACCCGGGGATCGAACCTGTCTTGCTTCGGGTCGTCTTGCTTCCAAGGCGAACACGTTGCCGCTGAGCTATCCTCCCAGTTTCCCACTTAGTTTGTGCTGACATTTAGGGCAACCCCTTCTGGAAATGCAAACTCCTCCCTCCCATATATGCTTCCCAGGTGCCCTGCACAATCGCCTTCCGATATGGTGTTACTTTGCACTGTGGACTGGGTACCCTCCATAGCATTTACAAGATCCCAGAATTGCTTAGCGCTGCCATCTTTCAAGGCGGCGACCATATTTTCCATGTCTCTTTGGTACATACTGGCACGATGTCCTTTGATCTAGTTTTTCAATTTTTGTTTTACCTTCGATATTGCCTTTTGTTTTATGTTATTAAAGCCCACATTTTCTACAATTAGCAGTATCTCACTACGGCACAGTTTTCTCTTTTTCTGTACTGTTAGATCAAACCCGTGTTTATGCCTTTTATTAACTGGTCTCCCCCCCATGTCTTCACAGATTTCTTAATTAGAGTCTGAATATGGGGGCCAAAATAGCTGTGTGTATATGTAAATAATTTGTTATCCGGGGCTGAACTCATGAAATCAATCGTAAAAAGAGCATTTAATTTGCAGACATTACCCTCATGCCAAATAACTCGAGATTTTTTGTTGTTCACATTCAATGGGACAGTGTAATGTTTCTTTGTATTGCCCCCTTCAATTGGACAGAGGGTGGTGTTGGTTATCTTAAACTCTTTTACCTTGTCAAAGAGGCCCTTTGTCAAACATATGTAATCTTTATTCAAGGTTTGTTTTCCATCTGGTCATGTGGCAGGACTCATGGTGTTATCAAGAAGCTCATTTACCATATGTAGTCCCCAGTTAGAGAGCATTTTGACCTTGGAGCTTCTTTTTATTACCTGCGTTGAGACCACCTAAAGTGTTATTGGTCATGTTTAACAGAACCCCCGTCACTTACTGTGGACCCAACTGCAGGTGGTCAAAGTCAATTAAATTAGAGGGTGAAGATTCAGCATTGAGATCCCTACTATAAGTATCTGTCACCCAGTATGTTGACAAACCAATTTTCAATCATCCCATTTAGCTCCCTTAATGTCATGCATACATTTGACAAAGGGTTCCACTATATGTTAACCAAGAAAATATACTGATATAGATGGTAGCTTTGATTCAACCTCCAACATCAAATCTAGTACTCCTTAAAACACATGTAAATGACTAACCACTTTTATGGCCCACCCATTTCTAACTGTGACTAATAGACCTCCCACTATTCGTCCTCTCAAACCCTTGGTTTCCAATTCCATTCGGACATCATACACATCAAAACTCAAGGGAGGATAGCGGTCAACCATGTTTCTAGCAGACAGCATATGGTGAATTGATTTAGTTGATGGCAAAATTCTGGGCAGAAAAATAAGTTGGAGAATCCTCTGGAGTTCCATGATATTATTGAAATGTAGTGGACTGGGCTAAGTTGGGAGATGGACACTCTCAGAGATAGAGCTAACCATCTCCAGTTCTGATCCTCCTCTGAGGACTGAATGAAGTTACCATCCCTCCATCGCATATCACACTCATCTGCCCCCTGTCTGGTATGGTCATTGAGTCATTGCAGTTGAGCATGCTGCACATTACTAAACCCAGCATTAAAAGTCAGTAGATCATAACCTAGTTTATTAAAGTTGGTGACCTTCGACAGTAGAGCTTCATAAACTACAGGAGAGTGAAAGACCACCGTGTCATGGTCATGTCTATTTGGATGGATGAAATCAACCAATTTTATGTCCAAGGACATAATAAGTCTCAAAGTTTCAATTTCATTCAGTAGGGATAACACTCACTACCTATTTAAAGAGTTGCATCCTCCATACCCAAACATGTAGTACAATACCAGGTTAGGGTCGTCCGGAAAGCCGGGATGTCTCCATTGAACTGATTTAAGTGTACTATTGACAACAGATGTTGGAATCCCCATTTTCATTAGAGTAAACTGGCTTGACACAAGATGATTCAGGTCCCTATCATTTGTGTGCTTATCAATGGTATTAAGAATCTCACTTTGAGCCGCTCCCAATCCCGCTGGAGGCATCACGCTGATCCCGGCATGAGTCTAGTTGTGAGGGTGGAATGAGGCCCTGACAGTTTTTTTCCACTGTAGTCTTTTTCCCATCTAGCCCATGGTTCAACTTTGTTAGCTTCGATACTGCCCCGACTTCCCCCTAGACACCCATCCTGGCATAGGGTGTTCATCTGCAGCCCACTGTTCCATCATATTCCTGACTGTTGATTTAACCACCTCTTCCATCATCAAATGTGTGCAGACTTCTCCCTCTTGTGGCCCTATATCATATTGCTCCCCCCGGCTACCCCTCCCACCTGTTCCTGGTTCATCCAGCTCCCCTGGGTCATTATCAACTAGGTGGACCCTCTCCCGATCCTCCTCTTGGATCTCCACCACCTCGTGTGACTGCCCCATCTTTTTACCAAAGAGGTTATAGATCTTTGTGGCAGAGTTTACCCTCTGGGCTTCACTCCCCGTCTTTTGAACTTTTATCGCTCCCTTGTGTTTCAAAGCATTACGGAGGGTATCTGGAGGATCTGTTTTATTGCCCTGCTGGTTCTAATCTGCCATCGGTTGCATATCTGCTGTGGGCAAATCAATTCCTCCCACCCCATTGGGAGCAGGAGGTCCTCCTCTAGTTGTTAATTCACAGCAGTCCCCATCCTCACCTTCCAGCGAGCAATCAAGATTCACAGGTTCAAGATTATCAATCATCTAATTCCTTACCATCACCTTATATGAATTTCTGGGGGGTTTATTAGTTCCCTTATGCAGGTCTGGAGTCTGCATTGTGTTCCTATCCCTTGCCTTTTTTCTTTTGCACCCTTTTTTAGTAATGAGATATTTGATAAGTGGTGATTCTAGGATTCTGGGTGCTAACATCTATGGGGCTAATAAATCTGCCCCTCCAGTATCTACTTCTAGTTCAAAGGGCCTTATTATGACCCTGCCGGTCCGGAAACAACGGTGGCGCTAAATCTGCCACCACTGTTGTTTCCGGACCGACAGATTACGAGTTCTGTAGGCGGGAGGTGTCACTCCCAAGAGGTCTGATCTGGCGGGAGTAACGCCACCCGCCTGCAGACGGAAATGGAAACACTGGCTCTGTCATAGACAGAACCAGTGTTTCCATTGCCCCCATCCCCATGAAGTCCTATGGGACTCCATGGGAAAGGCGATTTAAGAAATTCCACCTACGGAATTACCGGGTCACTGGGGTTGTAATGCCCCAGTGATTCCGGCAATCACGGCGGCGGTAATTCATTCCATTCGGTTACCGCCAGACTTGGAATGGGGCCCAATGTCAATTTTTGGCTGAACTGTTATGGGCTACTTAGCTACCCTTTCTCCTAATTCACTAGGGATAAAATCAGAGGATATTTCTGGGGTGCTTAGAGGTACATTGCCCATCCGTGGGTTCATGCCCATGTGTTCATTTATATTAATTGTATAAGGATTGCGTGTAAAAATGTGTGTTCTCCCGTAGTTCACCTAGGATAAGATCCTGATCAGACATGCAAACTGCTTGCTGCTTCCCCTCATCCTGATTAGCAAAGGGGGATCTGGGCCGATGACAGGGAAGATTCAAGCCCTTCAACCTGTGTCAGGGGGTACTGCGAAAGAGCCAGCAGAGAACTTTCTCCAGCTCCAAATATGGGTGGGGTATCTAGAAAAGACAGGTCTGCAGAGTTAGTGGAGGCCAGTACTTGGTCAAAAACAGCCTTTCCATCCAATGACTGTAAAATAGCAGGGGAAATGGCCGAATCCAGCAACAGCAGTGATACCTCTCCTGCCCCCAACCCACTCACGGCTGCGACCTGCTCCTCCACCCAACACCCCTCCCCCTGCCTATCAGTACAGGCCTCTGCCATGTTAAACAGAGAGGGGGTGAGGGTGGAATGGAAAGCGCAAGAGCCCGCAACATGCTACTTCTTCTATTGGAAAAAACAAGTGGCGCCGCCAATATATCATTTATAAGAGCAGCAGCCGTTCTATCATTTTTGTAGAGCATATTAGTTTTCATTCTATTTCACAATGCCACATTGCTCTACATTCCGTGGCAGACAAATCAAACAGAAAGTACAACAGTGTCAGAGCGTGATCCTTCTATCAGGATCAAAGCGTCAACGTGAGCAACTGGCAAAATTGAGTTTCAGAGCACAGGGTGGCCCCGTTCCTGAAACCTTCTTGGCCCCTAGCCTCACCGGACCAACGAACAGCCAACAGCACTCTGGGGCATTCTGGGTGCACGCGTCCCATGCTTTTTCTGCTCGTTCTGGTGCCAGGAGGGCAGGGACAATTTTGATCTGTGGAGACAGAAGAGCAGGTAAGATTATTGCTCCAATATTTGCAGTAAAACACTAGATTTACGCGGCGTTCATTTAATCCAAGTGTTTGGTGGAGGAATGCAGTCCAGCTCGTAGATACCTTAAACAATGTTGAATGAAACAAAGAAAATTGGCTCTGATGGAGCCTGCTTTAGATTAAGGGTGCCAACTCAGTCAACAGCACGTTGGGGTACACCGGGTGCGCACGCCAGATGCGCGCGGCCTGTGCCTTTTCTGCTTGTTCTTATGCCAGGGGGCCAATTGTGATATTAAATAATGTCCAAAGAAGCAAAGAAAATTGTTCGTGGTGGAGCCTGCTTCAGATGAATGGTGCTAACCCAGCCAACAGCACTCTGGGGTGCTCACAAATCTAGCACCAATCCAACATTCTGAGCATAGAAATTTAGCATCTTGAATCATTTAAAAAATGAGACGAAATGAAGATTGCATAAGTACCATCCCGGAAGAAACCAAAAAGACCTTAATGAAAGGTGAATGGTGACTGTACGAAGGCCCGGGCGGACTCACAGATAGAAGATATGACGACCCAAGGATGACACAAAGAGAGGAACCGCCTTCAATAAGGATATCGTGCACCTAGAAGAAGAAAACGATGTTGAAATACAAAGAAGCTTAAGCTGTGAGCAGGATGAAGATGTTCGACCAGCTAACACCTGTACATATGCTTGAAACCGCAAGAAAGCTAAGAAAACAGTGTGGCTTGCTATGCGTAGTAAGAATAGAGCGGCAAGTGCCATTATACATAATGTACCTGAAAACAAAGCACAATATTGTAAGTGTGAGTCCACTTTGCACTAAAAGCAGAATCAATTCAGGTTTCTAGAGACCAGACAAGAAAGATTCATATTCTAGCAAAATGAGAAGAGAAGGCTGAATCGAAACCCAGCAGATGCACCTTGTGCCAGGAGAGCCAAGGTCAGACCAATAAAAGAAACGAACAGTAGCTACGCATAATTGAAACTTAAGAACAGAATATCCTGTCTTTGGGAGGTCGAGATAAGGAGGCGTAGGCAGGTGGCGAACTGAATAAGAAATTAAATGCACAAACTGAGAGAAACTAGGCAAATTCACAGTGTGGATAGCACGTGACCAGCCGAGTGAGAAGGAGCACGGGTTCACACCTACACTTGGCATCCGCCCAGACAAGAGATATCAGAACTTTTACAGACAGAAGATGCAGTTTCGAGGCCAACCACAGTAAAATAATTGACACATAGTTTCTGAAGCAATGATTGATGGTAACTTTAATTTATTTATTTATTTATTCACATTTGTTAAGCACACAGGCAGCCCAAAGGGCATTGTGGCGCTTGTTACAGCATTTGAGCATGACATATTGAGACATACAATGAAGTCATTACTTAGTTACGAAAGTAGAGATAGCGAGTTGTGGGGAGGAGAGAATAGAGAAGAGAGAGAAGAAGTGTTAGTTAAACAAAGTAGTTTTTAGTTTTTTACGGAAGATCGGGAGAGAGGTTTCTGCTCTGAGCGTGCTGGGTAGTGCATTCCATAGCTCTGATGCAATGTAGGGGAAGCTTATTCCTCCAGCTCTAGCTCTTTTGATGAACGGGACTCTAAGTTGGTTGGTGTGACAATGTCTAGTGAGTCTGGTGGAGTGTGATCTGGTTATTGTATCAGACAAATATGCGGGGGCTGATAGATTGATGCATTTATGGGCGGTGGTAAGAATTTTGAATGTAATACGCTCTTTGACGGGTAACCAGTGTGCTGCCCTTCTGGCTTCCGAGATGTGGTCTTTTTTTGGTATATTGAGGGCTGCTCTTAGTGCGTTGTTCTGGGTAGCTTGGAATTTGGTAAGATTAGAGTTGGAGGTGCCAGCCAGCAGCGCATTACAATAATCTAGTTTGGCTCCAATGTTGGCTCTGGCACTCGAGAGGCAATTATCTTTGGTTAGGAAAGGTTTGATGGCATTAATGTGTTTGGTCCTCAGGGCTGAGGCAGATACAATAGAGTTGACTTGCTTGTCCGTGGGGAGAGCGGCATCAATGTGGACTCCCAGTGTTTTGACAGAAGGTAGAAATGGGATAATACAGTTGTCTATGCAGAAGTTGGTATAGAGTGAGTCGAGGTTAGAGTGGATTTTTGACCAAGGATGAGAATTTCAGTCTTGATCTCCATTAAGACATAAGACATTCGTGGCCATCCATGCTTGGATGGTGGCGTATATGTTCTGGAGGGTGGCAGCGTCCTGATGGTATAGTCCCGTGAGCGGGAGGAGCACTTGGGTATCGTCAGTGTAGTTGGTGTATGTGATCACAAGTGTGTCCAATTTGTCAAAGAGCGGTTTCGTAAAAAGATTATAGAGGGTGGGAGCTGTCCAAGAGCCTTGTGGGACCCCATGTTTGATGGTGGTAGGTTCTGCGTTTGCTGTGTTGGAAAACACTTTCATCACTCTTTCCCCGAGGAAGGAGGTGATCTATTTTGTGGCCTGTTTGGAGAAGTGTGCTGCCTGAGTGAGGTGGTTAGTGAGGATGACATGATCGACCAAATCAAATGCCGCAGAGAGGTCTAGGAGGAGCAGGAGGGTCGGCTTGCCTTTGTCTAAAATTTGGGTGATTTGGTTTTTCAGATCTAGTAGTGCCGTTTCGGTACCGTGACCTTTGCGGAATCCCCACTGCCTTTTTCCTAGGACAGAGTTGTTTTCCAAGTAGGACTGTATCTGCATGTGTGCAGCTTTGTCTAAAATTTTAAGGAGAAATGGAACCGTAGTAATGGGACGGTAGTTGTTTGGTTCGGCTGGGTCAAGAGAGGGTTTCTTTAGTAGCGGACGCACCCGTGCCTCCTTAAGACTGCTTGGGACTTCGCCCATCTTGAATGAGGCGTTAATGAATGCTGTGATGATCGGAATAAGAGGTGCTGCACACTCTTTAATGATGTTGGGAGGGCAAATATCACATTTGCATTGAGAAGGTTTCAGCTGTTTGAGGATGCGAAGAGCATCAGATTCAGTGATTTGAGAGAAGTGAAATTTGGGGGAATGTTTGTCTGCAGAGGCATTGGCGGGAAGGGCTTGCTGGAGGGGGAAGGGCCTTGAAGTGTTCTGCTATTTTAATCTGAAGAAGATCTATTTTCTTTAGCATCGCTGTTTGGATGCTATTGCACCAAGCTTCATCCTTAACAATCTCGTCTGTGCAGATGGGAGGAACGGTGAGCTCTCTCAATATGGTGAATAGCTCTTTTGAGTGGGAATTAGCTTCTGTGATATGCTTGTTGTAGGTTTCTGATTTGGCCTTGAATATGGCACTTTTGTATTTTTTAGAGATGCTAAAAAAAGTTTGCTTTTGTGACATCACAGGGATTGGCCTGCCAAGCTTTGAGAGCTTGGCGCTTGCATTGGCAGAGATTTAATAGGTCATCTGAGAACCATGAGTTGGAGTGAAGTGATTTTTTCTCTTTTTTATTTTCAAGAGGAGCTGCAGTATTGATGGCATGGGTAAGGGTGTCATTCAAAATCTCTGCTAGAGTATTTGGGTCAGATGAGAATGGAGGTGATAGGCAGGGATTGTTGAGAAAGGGGTGTATTTTTTCTGCTGTGAGCTTTTTGGCACTTCTGACTAACTTGGCTGGTGCAGGTGTAAGCGGTTTGGAGTATGTGGCAATACAAAAGCAGAATTGTAGGCAATTATGGTCAGACCATGGAGGGGCTGTGTTGGAGTTAAGGATGGAGCCACATTTGTGGTCTGCTACCCAGTCTAAGATACGGCCTTTATTGTGTGTCGGAGCTGTCACTATCTGTGTAAATCCTAAGTCTGTGAGGTTTCTAGCGAGGATGGCTGCTCCTTTGTCAAGTTTATCATTGAATCCTAGGTTTAAGACTCCTAGGAGCAGTGTTTTGGAAGTTTTTTGTAACTTATTTCCAAGGAGGTGGTTGATTGTGGCTGTAAAGTTGTTTACTGGGCCTGGGGGTCTATAGGTGACATGAATGTTTACTGTATCTTTTGGGCAGAGTGCTAGTTTAGCTGAGAGGAGGTCGAACGTGTCTTCCCCAGTGGTGGGAGTTTGTCTGATGGCTAGAGTGCCTTTAAAGATTAGTGCGACCCCACCACCCGATTTAGCTGGTCTGTCCTGTCTCAGGATCGAGTAGCCTGATGGTATGGCTAAGTTAATAAAAGGGCCAGAGGCTGTATGTAACCACGTTTCTGTTATGGCTAAGATATCTAGGTCTTGCATGATAATAAGGTCATTAACTTCTATAGCATGCGCGTTGAGTGAGCGAACATTTAGTAGAGCACATTTGAGATGTTGGAGCTTTTTGATTGCGGTGGCCTGAGGTCGGTGGTGAGAGTAGGCTTTTTTGTATTGTGATGTCTGGGGGCCGATAGGGTCTTTATCCGAGTAGGGCATTTGTGGGCAGTTGCAATGGGAGGGTGGCATGCCTTAGAAGGAGTGCGTGATCCTAGGTGTGAGTTCCTTTGTGTTACCTTCATGGGTGTGGTGATGTATTCTGCAGGGTGCGTACGTGTTCTGAGTCTGTGCTGCCTGAGCTGGTTCCCCAGCATTTTGGGGGGAATGGCAAGTGTGGTGTTATGCCTTGGTTCTATTATGAGGTTGTTGGGATGCATTGCGGGCAGTAGGTAGGCAGTATGCTAACGAGTATGATGTAAACTAGGCCTAAGAGGAAGTTCTGTGTGTGGGAGGTGTGCATGTTGAGATAAAGCTGCTGGTGTGGGTATATTGTGTACGTAGAATGAGGCAGGTGTCTGGCAGCGCAACTCAATGAATGGTCTGCTACGTGAGTAACTTAGGTAGTGTGAGTGACTACATAGAAATCTGGTGGCGACAGTTGGATGAAGGGTAGCTCATACGAGGTATCTAGGTAGGTATGGGACATTTGCTTTTTAAAGAAAGAAAAGTATAGGCATAAGTACAGAGTGGAATCACAAGATAGGAGGGCTAAATTCCATGTGGCAAATGTATATTTACAGATACATGCAAACAGACAAGCTACCTATGCAGGATAGTCGATCAATGTAAGCAATCAGTTATTGGGTACCGGAGCAATGACAGAGTACATGCACATTTGAAACTGTGATATCTGGTCATAGGCAAGTGGTAAACAGTTGGGCAGATAGGAAGCGGTCCTTATCTCATGTTCGTTAGGAGACTCTTATATAACATGATTAGTTCGAGAGAGGGTGTAGAAAGTCACAGATCCTTATAAGTAGCGCTCTTATGGTGTGCAGACGCTTACCTTCTGGCGCAGAGGGGTTAAGGGTAGAGGCCCACGGCTCCTTCAGGCTCAGACAGGCTCGAGACAGGGGCAGCTTGCCTTTGTGTTTCGGCCTTCGTGTTGAGGGCCGGCTCTCACCTGCCGGCTCTCATTGGATGCAGAAAAGGAGGTCGGCGGCCAATTGGGTGCCGCGTTGCTGCTGTGAGGCAGTCAGGAAGCTGGAAGAGGATTACAATCCTCGGCAGGCGGCCATTTTAGTGAGGGGTTTCCTCTCGGCGGTGATGTGGGTCTGCAGTAGCAAAGGCAGAAAACGGGTGCTAGAGGGCTGATGCACCAAAATCAAATCTAGGTGCTGATGAGGGTAGCAAACACGGCGATTCCATGTTTTTTAGTGTAGACACACTTCTACTGGCATACGAAGTGGAGACGGGCCATCCGGTTTACCTAATAGGAGGAAGGCCGGGTAACTAGAGGGCACCTCGCACCTGGCTGACCATTCTGCATGCTGCTAAGCAAAGGGTAAATGTATGCATAGGGTTGATGCCAACCCAATCACAATGAATCAAATAATATAGGGTCCTATAGATAGTAGAACCAATGGGATGTCGTACTTTTAGTGATGTCTACAGTAGTCATATTTGAAGGAAGGGCTTAGATGCCCACCTGACAGTGTTTACCCAATCCTCTCACTCTGTTACCATATACAGATATAGTACCTATAGTAAAGTTACCTTTTCTTAATCAATAGAATTGGATGTTCACTTTTGAGTGTTAGACGTCAATGATGACGATTTTTGAGTGTAAATACTTGTATGAAGTTCATTGGAGTTGAAGCGAGACGGCCTATCGCATCACTGCTGATTGCCATGACTCCCCATTTTTTGTACTTGTCATTAAATGGACTCCCTTTGCCAAACCATTGAGTTGTCCTTATTGATTTGTGTTGGAGTAATAAATCTGCACCCCCATCCATCCATCTCAAGGTGCAGCTATCTTGTTTTAAAGTACTTTTGGAGCAAACCCTGACTCTATGGGCCGGCCGGGGGTCTCCTCAGTACACCCCATTGCTAGGCACTGGAAAAAAATGACACTGGCGGCAGCCATGCTGGTTTTAGGGGCCAGGGGTCATATTTACTCCCATTGTAACAAAACCTTTGTAATTCAAGTTTTAAAAAAACGTTAGTTCCAGGGATGTTAAGGTGAGAACTTAATGAAGCAAAACCCCTTAACTTTATGTCCCCTGTTGCACAGCCTATGACCTCAATGTTTCCAAAGAAAAGTTGCAAAGTTGAAATGGCAATGAACAGTTCACAATGATGGGAATGGTAAGATGTTGCCAAGCGATGAGGTCTTTACGAAGAGGATGCAAATGTTTATTTCTTACACTGTCACACCTCACACAATGATTGTTTGAAATCTGTCAAGTCACTCATTCCATACATACTCCTCCTTGAATAACCAATCATACAAAATAAAAAGAGTAGCATCCAATCAGCACCATGGGAAGGAAGATGATCTCAATACTAATTAATTAATAAACTGATATCTTGCTCTGTTCACACGTATAGAATAAGCCAATAGGGCTAGGTACTGTATAGATTCAACTATAGCACAAATGACTATGCCCAATCAGAGACGGGAAAAGTGTGAATAACAGGTAACATGTATTGTAATTTTTTCCTCTGTTAATTTAGATACAACTAGCCAGTTTCTATTATCGTGTTGAATGTCTTTTTGATGATTCACCAGCCTAGGCTGTGTTATAATAAACCTTTGTTATTCTCACATGTCGTGCATTATGTTTTGGCTCTTTGGATTGATTTTCATTATTGAACTTGGGACTTGCTTTACAACGTGCAAGGATAATCACCATCCTGCCAACCCAAAAACATAGTCAAAATCAGATGGACATCCCCAGGTACTTGCAGAAAATATGGTTAATGAAAGGGTGTATTTCCCTATTGTTTTGCTCTCCAACAATGTATAATACACTACGATTGCTGACCTATATCCATTTACTCAACTGCAGGAGAGGGACAATGCCAAGCCTCCCAAGCCATTTCTTATCTGTACAACAGGGAAAAGTAAAGGGATTCATATTTCTGGTACACACTACTATACTCAGGACTATCAAAAAGAAACATAAGCCTTTCCGGTACCTAAGGCCCACGATGTATGTGGGAAATGTTCTTCAACTTAAAAAATGCAGTGAGTGGATATGGCTGCTCCAACAACCTACCATAGGATGAAGGGAACACCCCCGCCCCTCATATGAAGGGGTCTGGGATGCATGCAGGCTCCATCAGTGATCTCATAATCACATAAAGACTTATTGAAGCATCCATTGACATTTTCTTGATAGCAGACACCATGCTTGTGCTGGCAGCTAAATTGATTTTATCAGCACAAGATGTGCATCCATTTTGAAGCACTCCAGTAGGGCACTTATAATCACGGATAATTGAGGGTGTGAGTCCAAACTTAGTGCTAATTATGAGACAAGGTACCCATTACTATTGTATCTGGCTTTAGCTGAGCAATCTTGCTAAGTGCGTATTCATCCTGGAAGCAAAAAGGAAGCAAAAAGGTCCTTATTCATGCAGCCTCAAAGAGACAAAAGAGCCTAGACACATAAGGCCACACTATGCCCATTGGTGGAATCTGTGTGTACCCTTGAGAACCAAACTTCGACCTTGGTAATTGCTTTTATCAGAAACTCTGCCCTTACAATATTTGTCATTGACATTTGTATTATTGGCCGAGCACAATGAGGCATAATATGCTGCCTATCACTACCTGCAAAGTCACCTTCTTTGCTTCCTTCCAAGTAGGTCTGTTAAAAATAAACTCAAACAACATTGGCCAGCATCTTGAATCATTTAAAAAATGTAGATGCCTATTTATTTGCATTGTGTCTCTTGTATTCTAAAATGTGACTAGACTGCTACCATCCATAACATGTTTATTTACATCTGTGAGTGAACATAGGCATGTTGTATTCTGCTTCTGCATGCAGAATTGTTTTTATTTTCTCAATTGATACCTTACTGCCCATGGTTTTCTTGGTATCGGTACTTCAATAGGTGTTGCTCTTCTGATGGGTAATGGGCAGAGCCCTACTGCGGCTCTCTGTTGGTTTATTTTCTAATCATACGTCACATATTTTGGTGTGAATGTTCCTGGTACTTCAAAATGGGCCATTAGAGTGCAGGCTTTATTTGGGACGTCCCCTACAGGGGAATTACCAGGGCATTACAGCCCCGGCAGTCCCGGTAATTCCCCATTGCCAGGTGCTGGGAAAAATTACTCCCCATTCCCATTTGAGTCCCATTGGGAATGGGGAGGACGGTAGCACGGGCACCATTCATGATGGTGCCGGTACTACCGTCAAAGTTTGCAAATGGGTGCCTATCCGCCCGCCACGTCAGACCTAGCGGGTGGAAAGGCACCCACTCGCAGAACTCAGAGTATGCCGGCCTGGTAACAATGGTGCCATAGCCATGGCTGGAGGACATGTCCAAACACTACCAAACCACCAGCCATGGTCTCTGACCATGGCCGGCGGGCACGCCCACTCTAAACGTGCAACCCATTGCTCAAAGACTTTCATCAATCACAAACTGATTTTGTCCTGTTTTGACAGTGGTTTTGTTATGTATAAAAGATTGCAGGCTTTGAGAACTCACAATGATTTTAGGCAATGTGCAATGAGATTTCATTATTTTCCATAGATCATTTGCTTAAGCAGTGTGCTCCAAGCCCCTTGTTTTATGGTAAGTCTCTTGGTGACTGTTGTGATACATCGCACAACCACAACTAACCACATTCAAGCAGCACGGAAATAGGAAAGAAATGACCAGTTGCCTATGCACATGTACTTTCTGCACCCATAGTAAAAATCAAAAGCTAGCGCCGATGAATATACACACAGTAAGTGAACATATATCTATAAAGTCAAATAGGCAAATGTAATTCATTTGACCTTTCGCTTAGAAGAAAACAAAATAGCATTGGGCTTTTAAAAAAAGTAATGAACATCAGAAAAATAACCTGAGAGAGGACATGTTCCAATAAATATGCTGGCAAAGTGTAAAAGGTGCGCACCTTTTAAATCCAGCAATCAGTTGTGAAATTTCCCCTGGTAAACAAAATCCCAGTATGAAACAAATGTGTGTGGTCTTGTGGGCAAGCATCTGCACTGGGAACATGACAACTATAATAAAATCCTGGCAGCCAAATACTTGAGTGTGCTTGCCAACCTTAAAAAGCCCCATGTTTTTTATCCGCCTTCTGAAAAAAAGTTATGCTGTCCACTCACATGTGTCCTTTACTGGTGCTCTGAAAAACAGCCACAATCAGGGAAATATAGCTGTGCCAGTGTCCAGGATTGCAAACTCTCTTGCCACATTGTGGACAAATACTCATGACTTACTTGCCCTCTCATCATTTCCCTTCCTCTCCCCCATGCCTGGCTTTCAATAATGCTCTGCTTTATAAAGGTAACTTGAAAAGTAAACATTTCATAGCGTCACTCAGATATATAAATCCTTTTAGAACTATGTTAAGCAAAAAGCATACAACTGTGGCGTTATTCCCCCCATCTTGACTCTGAGACTACAAATACTAGAATGTAGCTCAGCAAAGGCAAACAAATTGTCTCTGAGTGCAAAACTTTCAAGGACTGACAGTAGCACGGTTTAAAAAAATAATATGGATGCCGTGTTTTTTGAGATATTTAAAACTACGAAAACTCCCCCAGCATTCGGGACTGTGGACTGTCTCATATTCATGCAGTAAATGGGACCGACACTGCTTAGTTTCAAAATGAGGAAGAATCCACCCTCCTTAAGCAATGTTTCTCTAAGTGGTCTTGCAAAGTGGTTCATTTATTGGGCAACATTGCCTTAGGGGGGTGACCCTGTCCTCACTTTGAAGCTAATCAGGGTTTGTCCCAGTTACTGCAGGGGCGAGAAACCCAATGCTGCTGTAAAAATATCTCGGTTTTATTTTTTTATTATTGACTTGGAGACTACAAATACCAGAATGCAATTCATTAAAAGGCAAAAAATTGTGCCTGAGTGCAAAACTTTCAATGAAAGACAGTAGCATGGTTTAAAAAATATAAATCATTTAGATGCCCATTCAGTCACCAATCCATGCAGTAACCAGGACTGATCCTGCTTAGATTCAAAGCAGGACAGACCCTGCTTAGCTTCAAAGCAAGGAAAAGTTTGGCCTGATTCCCTAAGTGGTCATGTAAATTTTGCACACTTATCAGGCAACATGGCCTGAGGAGGCTGGCCCCTTCTTTGCTTTAAAGCCAAGCAGGGTCTGTCCTGGTTATTTCATGGATGGGAGACCTGGATGGCAATCATGTCTTCGGCCATGGCCAATTTTCTCCCCTGATCTCACTATAGCTGTATAAATATATATATTTTTTTAAAACTGTAACCGTGGGTACTGAACTACACATGCCCTTGGCTATCCTTAGTCCTTTATAGCCGTGAATATCGGAAAAACAGCTGAAATAAAAAATGCTTAAATGCCCCCCCCCCTCAGGCCCTCAGCAAATGTCCACCACATCTATGCCAGCACTCCCCAATTGCCAGATGGCATTCTCACCTCTCCTACTCTCTCACTTTCCAGCCACAACACAAGCTGTTTCTGTGACACAGTTTGCTTTGAGATGCCGGCTATTAGTGACTATAACACAGGCTGCAGAAAGATTTGTATTGCAAACTCAATTCCTAGACCACCTTCATCTCCCACATTTCACTTGGTGCTCTCTAGCCACACCCCCTCCCCCACCAACTCTAGCCTGATGCCATTTGCATGTTTTTGACCTGCAAATGGCTTTTTTCATCTGTTTCATTTTCCCACATACTTGGCTATATCCTTGAATATCTCTTGCATTAAGAGAAAAACCAGATGGCCGCTGTTTCATAACTAAAAAATACCCAGTTTTGAGTAAATTCCTGAGATATAACTGTCTATTTTTGAGACGGGGCACCCCCTTCTCTGTCAAATATTTAAATAACTACTGCATGGAATAACCCCTAACCAAACAATGATAGCGAGAGAACGCTTTGTGCCCAAGTTGTTTTGGACCTGGTCCAAATTTGTCCACTGATTTGGGCTGTGCACTTTGGCAAAAATGTACCTTCTTTGTCTATGGGAAAATGAATGGGAAGTAGACAACAACTTTGGAAAAGAAAATGTTTTTGTCTTCTTAATAACTTTCCTATTTTTTAACGTATCTTTACAAAACTCTTTAGTCCGGGGGGGGGGGTGGCATGAGTCGCTAATAACTTTTGAAATGTCAGTCAAATCCGTTACTCAAATCAAAAGTTATTAACAATAGAATTTTAAGGGGTTCCTAAGGGAGTCTGACTCACCTTGGCTATAGGGCGGCTATCGCTCCCTTATAATATGTATGCATATATATCTAGTGAAAAAACTTTGTTAAAGGGACATTATGTTACAAGTAAAACAAAAAATACCACCAGCAATTTGCCATTCATAGCAAGCTAAGCACCCATAACCCCAGTCACCGACATTCCTTGCTTAGACTAACACCAGGCACATCAAAGGATGTCATCTTTGATGTCCCGGGTGTTAGTCTTAGTAGTGCACAGTGGCGGTGCGAGTTATGGTTACTTAGCTTACCATAACTGGTGGATTTCTGGGGGGTTTTGGTTTTACTTGTAACTGTAACGTCCCTTTAACATTTTTTTCACTGAATTTCATAGGTTTTTATTAGTAAAACATAACCATAATGTCTCTTTAACAAAGTTTTCTACTGAATTTCATAGGTTTTTATTAGTGCATTTAACCATAAATTTCCTTTAACAAAGTTTTTTCAATAAATGTCAAAGATTTTTCCGAGACTCCCTTAATTTGCTACACGTTCCTTATACCTATTTTTAATCATGACACCTAAAAATCACACTCACCTGCAATGAAGCTGTCTACAGACATCAGGTACAACCAACAAGACCCAGTAGCACAGGGTACAACAGAAAATGTTTTACCCTTCAACAAACAAATACATATACAAAAAACAACATTACTTATATTTACAACACCAAAATATACCTTTTTGTACAATTGAATATTTAAAAATGTATAAATTATGTTTTCATTTAACGCATGATACAATGGAATGCACCAAGCATCAACCATAACTGTACACCTCATATTATCACTTCAGTACAACTCTTCATACAGATTGAGATACACCAGGAGTCATTCCAAAACAACCCCTTACCAAAAACCTTGTATGTATTTCTCTATTATTACCATTTATTATATAAACATTTCTTATAAGCAAATATCACAATTTTTTCATTTGATCAGAAATGTAAAACACACTTGAGTGGTTGAAAGAAACCATTCCAAAATAAGAAATTAGTGATGGTGACATCTCTAATGGTAAAGAATGCATCTTTTAATATAAACGAATTGACGAATAGAGCTCACTGAAATATGAATTTCTTCTTTTCCATTCCATGCTGTATGTGCTTATCAGGTGCATTCTGACTTGATAGTCCACTGCTCCCATTACAAAATGTGGACTACATGTCCCAGAATGCAAAACAAAAATAGGGTTGGACTGGAAGATGTGGTCAACATATTAAACCTCCACATTCCAAGTGCCTCTTAAAAATCATTTCCATCTGCTTTCCTTTACTTTTAGAGACATGTTACAACAGTGCTCCTATTAATACAAATATATATTTTTTACTTTCATCTAAATGTGAGTAAAACTAAACATTTTTAAACGCTAACCATTTCCCATTTTTCATTCCATATACATGTCACACTTTCTAACCTCCCTCATTACATCCCTTATAGTGCCACCATTCTCTCTCTACCTGCTACACATATGTGTGTATGCTGCCAACACATCTATATACAACCCTTTGCCTTACATATAAAGTACTGTTCTTTCCCAGCCATTACTGTAAGACACAAAACACTGCTGCAACAACAATTGTATTACCACTAGGGCACAGGTTCCCTATTCTTTAAAAACACTGCAACACATTACAAATGCATTTCACCACAAACACAGCACTTCTTTTAGTGAAATCACCAGCAGAAAAATAACCTAGATATGTATCTTTTTTCACACCCATTTTTCCCTGTTCCTTGTAATGTCCCAAAAAGCACTACTCATACTCCAATTGTTCTAACAACATAGTTAACATACTTTACTACACCACCCATAACACAACTGTATTAACTATTTTCCCAACAACTCCTCCTACCTTCATAAATAACAACCTCTCTTACTAAAAGTACTGCACCATTACCACATATACCCACTAATTTCCTTTTACAATTACAGTAAAAAAGAAGATTGACAAATAAAGCTACCGAAAAAAGAACACTATTATAGCATGTATATCTCTTTAATTGTAACAATGTACTTTCACAATATATTAGCCTAGTGTATTCTTTTTGAGTGAACAATATTTATTTCACTCTTACTGCATTATACTGCAACAGTCACACTCTTTCTATTCCCATCTAAACATTGCTCTTCACTCAATACACCACCCATTCCTTAGTGTATAACAACGCATCCATCTCTCATCAACTTCTATACCGCAATTTTACTTCCTTACTATTCCATACACCTATCCACATGAGGTCCTAATTCCAACCCAACTAGTTTAACACTCATTGCATTCCAAATGACTATCATACATTACCACATAATCAGACACGTCCTTACCCATGTTCCATTAAACCCACACAACCCTCATATCTATGCACTAAATTGCTCCCTTATAACAACCACTGCTTTCCTCTAAACATCATAATGTACTTACTTAATGTACCACACCCTTACTCACTAGCCGAAGCCCATCACACCTCTACAGACTATCGGTCTCATTACAAGGACGGCGGTAAGGGTTTACCGGTACCGGTATTTTACCGGTACCGGTAAACCCTTACCGCCTTACTACGAGGTCCCTTTGCGGGTTGGTGAACTTAATGCCTGCTTTTTGCAGGCGTTAAAAACCAACCCGCAAAGGGACCAGGGAGCTAATTACGGTATCGCAATTTGCGGCACCGTAATTAGCGCCTTCCCCATTCCCATAGAGCCCTATGGGGCATAAATGGGAATGGGGAAGGCCAATGGGGGAAAGGGGAATTACCGCCCCGCCAACCTTGGAATAGGGCGGTAATTCCCCTTTCCACCAAGGCGGTGCTGGTATTTTACCGGCATGGACCAAGGTGCTAATAGCATCCGTGTAATGAGGCCCTATGACTCTTACAACAGTCCCAACCCCACCTATCATCCCACTACACAATCACACAGCACTATATTGATCTTTACAATCCCACCCACAAACCCATGCATAATACATACATATACATTCAACAACTTTCAAACCCAAATGTTCTTTTTCCCAACAGACAGAACAGAACACCTACTAAAACCAACTCTGTAGAAAACAAAGAAAAAATAAAGCAGGTAAGAATAAAAACAAGCTATATAGACATTCACCTCTAAAACAATGGATGAAAACTTTAAAACAAAACAGCTAATTACCTCACTCAACACAATTAAACCAGCCACCACTAAAAAAGTAAAGCCACTCATGCAAAAAATGTAAAGTAAAAGAAGATGTACAAGCATAAGCAGACCTACTAATTAACCTAACACTATATCTACCAATGTTAACATTACAGTAAATCATTCCAAAAAAATAATTTTACAAACAATGTTCCACCATCGAGATCTTCACAATTGTATAAAAACAGCTAAAAAGTCACAATCTACCCTTAAAAACTACCGCAGAAGACTAATCATTGAAGCTCTAATTGACAGCACATTTCTACTAAAGAGAATGTTGTTTATGTTGATTTTAAACAGAATGAAACCACCCACTAAATGAATCAATAAATTACAAAAATGACTTTTGAACATGCACAATTTCAATATAGATATGATATGTTATTTATAATGCACTTAATACCCGGGACTCGAACCTGTGTTGCTCCGTGTTGACTTGCTTTCAAGGCGAGCATGTTGCTGATGAGCTATCCAACCTTTTCAAATTTCTGTGAAAGTGAATGGATTCACACAAGCAGAACAGAAAAATATTTCAATTAAGAGGATTATAAATGAGAGAAAAAAAAGACACAATTATGACAAAAGAAACCCGTATTGAAATAGTTTCCCCAGCAAACTTTCAACCAAAGGTTCCTTTCACCCAAACAAACCGTCCAGTGTACAAATGGACATGCAGCTCAATATGTGAGTTATGTCAACAATCCTTCAACTCTTTACGACAATTTCTCAATCACTATGTGAAACTAAGAGACAAAAGTAGAATGAAAACTTTACAAACCATAGACTCCTGCCCAGTGCACAGCCACACTGGACTGTGAGGACATTAATTAGCCTAAATTTCAGGAACTGCTTGCAAAATCACCTTCCACCACATCAAAATGTTAGCAATACACCATTCTGCTCAATGAAATCTTGTGCAAAGACTGTACTATGCAAAAAGTCCTGATCTAGAACTCCAAAATTTAAATAACATTCTCCTACAAGGAACAGCCAAAGGACTCCTTCGAGAACCATAGCACATCCAAAGTAAATATTTTGGAATGGAATTTGACTTAGAAAATTCAGTACTTTCAGAAAACATTAGCGGAAACCTCACAAACACCAACCACCTAACAAACACATACACAAACTAAATGGCTAAGTTTCAAAACACATCTGCTAAAATACCAGACCGAGAATGTGTCTGTTCTTGCAGAACCTTTTATAAAAAGAGCACAACATTAGCAGTTATGGTCTACAAAATAGAGGACAATGAGGAATCCCAATGGTTCCAATTAGCTTTATATCTAAGAACAGAAAATAAATACAAAATACCTGACCCCTCAATAGGTTCCACGTACTGAAATACAAATCTTGACAAAAAACAAATGCCATCACGTGCTATCGCTAATAACTAGCATTATCATCCAAACAGTACACCCATTTCAAGCTATAATACACCTTCAAACGAAAACAGTCAAATTGCCTCCATCTTCTGAGTTACTACAAGGCATTTGTGGCAAAGTAGTATATTTGCCATTCGATCTTAAAGAAAATGTAGAAACTCTAGGAGTACAACAGCCAATAGATCAATCTTTGATTGTACTAATTAATGATGTACCAACAAAAGACATTCATTTTGCCAACAACTAGTCGAATGAAACAAAGTTAGGAAAGCCCTACAATATCTGAAATAAAACAATAAATACTACAAAGATATAAACATAGAGGAAACATGAAGAAAAACCACCCAGATATTTCAAGATTCACCACCAGCTGGCCAATTTGAATGTCTATATCCTGTTACTACAGCCAACATTTTAGACAAGTATACAATGCACCCACTACACTCCAAAGACACCATAAAAGATGCATTAGAAACATATCAAAAGTGTCAAGCCAAAGAATCCCCAATGAGCTTATGGGAGAAAAGTGTAGAAGCTTGTTCTTTTCCTCTGGTCTTTCCAACAGGAAAAGGAGAAAGATATGATAAAATAATATCACTCTTTACGAATGTATTCTGAAGACCCCATATTTAGTCAAAATGTATACTACATTTTCTACCTCCTGTTTGAAAGGGAACTAGCAACTCTTTGTTATGGAGTTCCACAGACATTAAAAACATGCTCTACGTTTTTAACATGTCTGCTACCTAACTGCATCAAAAGATAAAATACAATGCAGTCAAGTATCACACATCTCTTTGCAAACATGTGCAGTACAAAAGAATATGGTTTCCGACATCACGCTGATGAATGTTGTATGCTAAAGAACCTAGGCCCACCCTCATGATTTGTTACTTTGTGCAGAATATGCATGGGATAATTTGCACAACGTCATATGCACTGCAAACCAAAATAAAGAGGGAATAGATATAAAAATACCAGAAGAACTCTGTTCTCTTGACCCTTTCAATGTATCAAGGTACTTTCACCAATGCGTCATTGCCATCCTGCACTTCATCTACAATTAAACTACCCTTCCACTCGGAGAAGTGGAATACTTCTTTTGGAGAAAAGAATATCAATCCAGAGGAGCACCAGACATCCACATTCTTTAAGGATAAAAGATGTTCCCAAATGTGGCCATGACAGTGATGCCACTGCTTTACAGTTAATTGAAAAATACATTACCTACAACATCCCTTCAGAAACCACACATAGTGACCTACATACACAAATCTTACGCTTCTAAAAACATAAGGGTGGCAAATACTGCCAACGTAGATATAAATGCAAAGGTATATATGATACCAAATGTTGCTTTGGCCTCCCTAGACCACTGTGCACAAAATGACAAGTGAATAGCTTGATGTCTTCTGTTAGACACAGTGTAAAAGGCAAATCCCCTAAAAGCACATACAACATTAAAAGGGACAAAGCATCCAAGTACATCAATGATTACAATGCAATAATTTCCCTCTTGTCAAATGCAAATACAGACATACAATACAGTGCAGACAAGTCCACTGCAGTTGCAAGATATGAAACAGCCTATCTCACCAGATCTAAGAAAACAGAGCTAAAATACCTTTGGGATGACATAAAATCTGACAAAAAACTGTCAGAAATATGTACATCTTTAGTATACAAATGCTCCCCCATAGAGAATGCAGGTACTATGAAGCTGCAGACCGTTTATCAGGTACAGCCTTATATGGCAAATCTGAACACATAGTCTGGCTAAAACTTGGTCCGGTTTCATCCCGAGAAAGAGTACTAAACTCCTACCAAGAGATAAAAACAAAAGCCACAAATTATCCCAACAGCCAGGACATTTAGAAAAAACAATGTCATTGACACATACTACCTTAATAGAAGTACTGCTTTGGAAAACATGTGCCTGTACGACATAGCCCAAAACTACTCTTACAAAAACAACGTCACAACAGATGAGACAACTGGCAAATATTTAGTCTCAATTTATGAAGGAAGCCTAGTAAAACTTACCGAACCCAGTCTAATTATTCATTTAAAGTCATCATTTAAGTATCTGCAACATAGAGAAGTGTATTACATGACCCTACTACAACCTTTTAAACCTTGTAGAAAAGAAGAAGAATTACTAGGTGACCATGGCTCATTTGAAGCTGCATTCAAAGGAAACAAAAGCAGTATAACAAATGTCTATTTCAAAAAATGTAAAGAAATGTTGGAGAATGAATGCCAACAAGAGGAAGAAATTGAAGCTCTATTAGATAAAGACACTCCTGAGGGAAGTCAGCCATCCCTTACAGGAAGCCAAGCACCACTTGGAGAACCACTCATTCTAAATGAAGCAAAAATAGCCATGACTAAGGTAGGAAGTACCATGTATCAATCTAAATAATCTGAAGACTTGTCAGTGCTCAAATCACAGCTAAATGATGAACAACTCACCATTTTTCTAGAAGTCACTGAAGAAAGTGAACATGGTTTTAAACATGAAACTAAAACTTGTATCTGTAATAACTATAAACCTATGTTCCCGTGTGTAAGTGGTGAAGCTGGTTCTAGTAAAACATTCTTAATTAAAATAATCAGCACATTTCTACAAGACTTAAAAAAACAACAACCTTTCATCTGTTGTAACAGCCCAAAAGGTTTAGCTGCCTACATCATAGGGGGTGTAACTTTACACCAAAACAAATATGAATAATACACAATATTAGCACAAGCTGCTACAGAAGTACACAGAATTATGAAACAAATGAAAGTACTACTGATAGATGAAATAATCATGGCTTCCAACCTCCTGTTGGCTTTAATTCATCTCAGAATGCAAGAAGTGCTAAAAACAGACTACGAAGAATTGTTTGAAGGAAAATATTTTATTGTGTTCGGAGACCTCATAATCTTAAACAAGTAAAAGATTAACCTATTTTTAAAACATTAGGATGCAAGCAATGCAGTAACACACTCAGCAGCATTGGAAATGAAAATCTTTGGCAACATTTTCATTACAAAGCACAAAACATCAGTCTGTAGATCTCACCTATGCTAACATTTTAAAAATCATTAGAACTCGTCTGCTTACTAAAGATGCAAATCCATCTTAAATGCTAGACAAATCCATGAACTATATTGGCAAAACACATTTGCTCTTGATGTCATGGAACAATTAACTCAGAAAAATGTAAAACGCATGTCCTTAATGCCAACCCTTGCAAGTATTAGTCAATTCAATGATAGAATGTTGAAAAAAAAAATGCAACCCATACTACATATACAGGGTAATTCATGGAATAAATGTGCGCCGAAAAGGGGAGCGTAAGCGTGAAAATCGCAGCGCACGCGTGTCAAAGCCACGCACGCAGCCGTTCATCGATTCATGGAATGCGCTGCGCTTGTGAAACCTGGGATGTGCGCCAAATCCGTGGGTGGCGCACGCGGGCGCACACGTCACTAAACGGCAAGCGCGACGCACACAGGGAAAGTGCACATCGTGTAGCGCACACAAGAAACGTGGGCAGAACACGGGGCATAACACACGGAATGGGGAACAAGGCGTGAAAATGTGGTCGTTACGGGAGAAGTACAGGAGGTAAATGCTTGCAACGCCCACACGCACACTAACAACACATATTCATGGAATCGAACAGGGGAAAGCAGTGCGGCAAAAAAGACGCACTAATCCGGAAACATGTATGCCAGCAGGAAGCAGGCGTACGCGGCCCGCGCAGCATAAAGTGCGCGCAAACAACAAACAAGCTCATACGCTACGATGAATATACCGTTCCTTGCAGCAGTGGTCGTGGGACACCGCAGGAGGAGGATGATAGCCAGGCCCCACATTTTTTTACCCTTGACCAGCCTTTTTGGGATGCCTAATGACCAGGTGTATGGGAGGTACAGGTTTCCACCACTAATAATCCTAGAACTGGTCAGGGAGTGGGAGGATGACCTCACATCACCCACCCTGTGCTCCCAAGAACTGAGCCCCTTGAAAAAGGTGCTCAATGTACTGTGCTTCTTGGCTACTGGGTCATTTCAGCGGACAACTGCCAT
This sequence comes from Ambystoma mexicanum, assembly GCF_040938575.1. NCBI lineage: Eukaryota > Metazoa > Chordata > Amphibia > Caudata > Ambystomatidae > Ambystoma > Ambystoma mexicanum. Next base: position 549,837,524 of record NC_090939.1, on the reverse strand, counting down.
AGTCGGGGGTGTCTCACAGGCCGCGCAGTTACGCTGCCTACACCAGGTATTGGCCATCATGACTGCACGACCCTCAGTCCGCAGGCACATATACATGCCCAGAACACCTGCAGAAAGGCAGGCTGTCGTCCAGGACTTTTACAGGGTAGCACACTTCCCCCAAAGTGCTAGGTGCTATTTATTGCACCCATGTGGCTCTACGCCCTCCCAGGGCCACTGAGCACATCTATAGAAACCGCAAGCACTAGCATTCCTTCAACGTGCAGGTTGTATGTGATGCCAAGCGAATCATCACCTCAGTATATGCCAACTATCCAGTGTCCAGCTATGATAGTTTCATATTCAGAATGTCGCCCCTAAGCCAGTACCTGGAAGCTGGGCGGCATGGCAACACATGGCTAATTGGTAAATATAAATGCCTCTGCACATGCATGCATTTCAAAGACTGAGAAATGTCAAAACCCCACTAATGACAACCATTATCACCACCCCAGGGGACAGTGCCTACCCTCTGAGCACCTACATGATGACGCCAATTCGGAACCCCACCACACCACCCTGGGTAAGATACAACACAGCACATATAGCAACCCGGGGCATAGTGAAGCGCACATTTGGAGTGCTGAAGTCATGCTTTTGCTCCCTTTACCACTCTGGTGGGCAACTGCTATATGCGCCCCCAGTAGTGTGCAGGATCATAGTGGCAGCATGTGTCCTGCACAACATTTCAACCCGGAGGGGTGTGCCGGTGGACATGGTGGTGCCCCCACATCCCCAACCACATGCACGGCCACTGCGCATGGGAGGTGAAAGAGCACATGGTGAGGCAGCCCGTACCCAGCATGTGGCAAATTACTTCTCCTAAAATCACACCCCTGCGGAGTGCACACAGGCCTGGCACATACCAGCTGACAATCAATGGTGATGACAAAAGGGACAGTCAACTTTCAAAGCCATACCAGCCTGAGATTGTTCACCTGGAAGTGCTACATTCTGTCCATCCCTAGCTACTTAAAAACACCCAATGCTGTACCAGAAATAAGCCACACATTCATGCAGCATGAAGGACTACCCCCTTGCAAAATACCACATCAAAATAGTGGCATGTCACCCAACCCCTCCCCATCTCAGCTACACAATACACAATGGGATAGCATGCAATGTGAAATCAACAAAATGAATGCACAACACATGACACAAGTGTCACAAACTGCACTGTCCCAAATGGAAACAGGCCACAGACAATTTGCTCTTAGTAATGAATAAAAAACAACACACAAGAACAAATACTTACCAGCAAGACAAAACATCAGTACATGATCAAACAGTGGCAATATATGACAGTAAAAAATTAAAGAAGTGCAAGTGTCACAACCTGACTAAGGCAGCACATCGACCCCTTCCAACTGCAGAGTGTTGCTGGTAGGCAAATGTGTCAGTGTACTGCATACAACATGAACTGCATCTGCAAAGTAGATGGGCTTGTTAAGACATGAAGAAGGCACATGTATATAAGAAAGAAGTCATGAATGTAGAACCATATATAAATCCACCATGCAGTGGAGAATTGAACAACAATCCCCACTAGGGATGTATACACACTTTTGACTACAGACTGTCCACACAACTTGTGGGAGCCCAATGTCACTGTGTAAGTTACTGTCACTTGGTCACACCCTTTGCAAGCCCATGGAAAGGGGAAGCAGGAGGGGTGTGTGTCAGGAACCCAGGTTTCTAACCCAAAGACAGGACAAGCATGCATGTCCCCAGCCAGAATACACAGTGGATGCCTGCGGGAGCCACACAAAGCAACACACTGTAAAATAAAAAAAAGAAAAAAGAAAAATGGCCATGTGTGCATGTGTGGACCAGGGGTTCGGGGGAGGCCACCCAGGAGGGACGAGGTACAGGGTGCACCCCAACACCCACAGGCGTGGATGTTGAGAAAAAAAAAAACCTCCATGGGCTCATGGCCTGCACGGATACGCTACAGTGGAAGAACTGACGTTGCTGTCATCACCCTCTGGTGGAACATTAGAAGGTGGGTGTGATATGGGAGGTAGACCACGCAAAGCCCCCGCATGTCCTCCATGGCAGCAAGCATGCAGGTCTGAAAGGTTTGGTTCTGCAGGATGATGGTACGGAGATCCCCATACAGCACCTCACAGGTAGCATGCATTTCTGACTGCATGGCATCACGTGATGCCCAGATCTCCTGACAGGTTTCCTGGAGCTCAGCAGAGAGTGTGCGTGTCAGCTGTTCCAGCTGCTGTTCTGACCTTGTACTCCGGGACACCTCAAGTTCACCCAGAGTATTTCTGATGGAGCTGTGTTCTAACCTCAGGGCTTCCCTGTGGACCTGTGACTCTACAGATATGGCTGTGTGCAGAGTCTCCAGTCCAGTCCGTTGCTCCATGTCGGACACCAACATGTCCTCCCTGTGTGAGTGGCAAATGGACTCTGTTGCCTGCTACTGGAGCTCCATCTGCCTTTCAGGGGGAGAATGGAAGTGGCCACCCTATCCATTGCCTGAGCCATCATTTCACACAATGCCCCTGTTGTGCTGCTAGAGTGTAGATGGAGTTCTCCCACACAGTATTGCCTGGTGGTGCACGGCCACCACGTTGGCAGGCACCACATCTGTTTGGGGCGAGGTGATGTGCACCTTGCTGTGCTGGCACTGCCTGAGGCTGTAGGACTGCATTCCTCCTTTGATCTGCTGGCCCAGGAACAGGAGAAAATATTGTGGAGTGTGACCCTGCATCCGTAACCGCCACAGGCGGACTTTCCAACACTGAATGCCCCATAGAGGGCTCTACCCCCGCTGAAGGTGGATTTGACAGAACAGCATCCCTGCCAGGAACACTCACCTGCGACGGCACATATGTCTCAATTTCCGATTCAGCACCTGATTCATAGAGGTCTCCGGAGGTGTACCCAGAGACACCCGTGGACAGTATGGTCTGTAGGACTAATGGGTTTTCACCCCCCACATCCTCCACTGGTGCCCGGTTGTGGCTGTGAGTCCTCCTGGCTCTGCACCATCTCCTCCTCCTCAACAGCATCAAGTGCCTCATCACCTGTAAAAACATAATAGAAAAGTAATGAAAACAGGCATGAGCACCATAGCCCACACACATAGGCATGACGAGGCAGACATCCAGTACATAAATGACACATGTCACACATGACAATAACTCTGGCATGCATGCACTGTCAATGAGTTGGAAGGGGAGGCAAAAAGCAGACACTGAGGACTCCAAGATGGAAAACCAACACGTGCTGCATGCTGGATAGCACTGGTATCACACATTCGCCTGTGAGTGGCATGGACAATCCACATACATGACACATGCCAGCACACAGATAGCACGTAGCTTAGCCATGGCAGATTCAATAAGGACACCCAGATGGTAGCAAATCAGTACTGCCACCCATCCATGTGAGATGGACATCATGAAATAAAACATGCCAAATAGTGTGACAAAACACGCATGTGCCACACGCTGCAACAAAGCCAGTGTTTACTAATGCAGTGATGGCAGGCACATGGATACATCAATGGTTGGTCACTTCGACATGACAGAAGACAATTGTCATGTTCAACATTCAAACAGGGCCCCAAAATGATAGAGTAATGTGCACCTACACATGGCCTGCACACAATCAGCCTGATCGGTGAAATCATTCCCATGATAAGGTAAGAAATGTGGGCAATTGCGGAGGTTAATCTATGACAGAAGTATGTTACATTTGGGGCAGTACGGCACAAAATGTGTGGTAAAAATGCTAAGGATTTCATCAATCAGGCCGAATGAACAGGAAAACAGTATGAACAATGTTGTGGCAAGATGACAGTTGAAGGGCAAGTGCGGTAATCAGGTGCAAATTGTCAACTGTGGTCAGAAGGGATACTGTGAAACCCAAGGCCGGGGGATGGTTTGGAGGCACCACATGGGTGACAGATAGCAGTCATGAGTACACAGTCTCACCTGGCACTCATTCAGAACACATCACCCAAGCAACATACACATGAATTGCACACACATGCATGGGCACTCCACAGACATTGTTTCAAGATCTGGTAGGTCTCCCATGCCTTGGATCTGATCCTCTGTGATGAAGGCTCCAGCGACAGACTCATGTTCAGTGAGTTGTTCCTCCTCTGGGGGAGACCCACTGCCAGTCACCAGAGTAGAGGCATGATTGGAAGCCAGCTTGTTCTTTGCTCTGCGTTTCAGGTCATTCCACCACTTAGAGCAATCATCAGCTGTGCGCCTCACAAATCCAAGGGAACTAATGTGGTCCGCGATGGTCTGCCAGTGGCCCCTACGTTGAGCAGACGTAGTATTGCACCCTGCAGTCACCACCATGTCGCGGCCATGGGCCGACACGTAGCCCACAAGTACGTCTAGTACTGCATCATTGAAACTAGGCTTCCTTGACGTGTCGGAGTGGGTAGCCGTACATGGGGTCCCAGCCTGTACCGCAAGAGCACCCTTCTTCCTCTTGAGAGGTGATGCGGACCCTGAGTGGCTCACGCCACTCTGGTTGGTAGGGGCAGAAGCGCAGGTGGACTGGGCACTGGAAGTAGCCAAAGGCACAATGACCAAAGGTCTCACTGCAGGCATTGGCTGCTGGGTGATGTTGGCAGGATCAACCTCAGTGTGATGGACTTGTACCAACACTGTCCGGGCTGGGTGACTCAGAGCTGGGGTGGATTGAGGTGCAGCTGCCCCTGCAGCCTCCTCACCCTGGCTACTTGGGGCAGCAGATGACATTGCTGCCCCAGATCCACAGGGCCTGGTGACAGCAACTTTCACCACCACACGTGGCTTTGACTTGGTGACACGCAAGTCAGCCTGGGAGTCATCCTGCGCCGGTTCAGTTGACAATATGGGGGGGTAACAAGGCCTGAGCTGGGATGGTGTCAGCTGCATCACCCCTACCCATGGGGGGGCATAGATGTCCCTGATTGGTCCTCCACACACTGGCCGCTTGGGCCACCCTGCACATCCTGGCCATGTCCCCTAACGCGCCCACCTCTTGCAGGTCGGCCACCTTTACCTCCCTTACTGCTTGGTCGCCTCCCAACCATGGCACTGATGTTCTTGTGCAAATGGGAGGTGCAGTAAACAATTGTCCTGGGCAATTAGGGTGAAAGGGGTAGCGTACTAGATGGTATATGTACCCTAGTGATTTAACAAGGCTGTCTGTGACCCCTGAGAGAAGATGGCAACGCTCAGGCACCCCAAAAACAAAATTTAACATGCAGGCAACCCTTGGTAGCCCACGTGCATGGAATAAAGAACACGGACTACGCTGTGGCACCCAGAAACACAAAAATGAGCGTACGCGTCCTACACGCTGGCTACAATGACCTCTGAATGGGTACACAACACACGGGGGCAACCACAGTTTTACAATACAAGCGCGACTCACCGTCTGCCTGGAAAAAGGACGTGAAAAAGACGCACATGTGTGCGTTGGCAACACCCCCGCCAAAAGAAGAATAGAACTCTGTCCAAGTATAGATGGAGTACGAACTGGAACCGTTGTGAAGTAATCGCGTGTGAACCGACAAGAAGTACAAGAATCACCCGCTCGCTCTCCGCAAAACGCACGTACAAGAAAATGGCATCCTACGCGTACCTTTTAAACCAGCCCACACGTGCAACGTCACATACGCATGTATGCGCTAAGGGCCTTTCATCCAATTACATGCATTAACACGTGTAGGTGCTGTTTTTTCTTGTGCTGAATCACTATGCACCGTCATGAGGGAAACGCCTGCGCACGTAAGGTCACAGACGCGCTTACGCGCTAAGGGCCTTTCCTTGAATTACATGCTGATGTGCAGTTTTTTCACGTGCCAAATCACTCCGTATGAAGCTGGCCATGCGACAACACACGGAAGACCACGCTCCTGCCCATAAGGCCATTTTCCTGCCCCCCAGAACCCTGAGCACGCTCCCACCTGCCATCTGCTGCTGCCTGCCTGCCTGCTGGCCACGTGCCCTGCTATTTGGTGCCTGCACATCAGCCATCTGAAGGGTCCAGTTGCTGTGACCTCCCCTGTTGGAACAGAAGACTCCCGACTGGTATACCATCGCTCCACAGCCCAGCCCCAGGACCCAGTTGCCCACCCACACCTGCCTCGGGGGTTACCATGTCCAACACAACACCTTCTGGCACCGGTGGCAACTCCACAGCAGAGAGGCAGAGGGCTGCCAACTTCAATGACAAAGAAGTTGGCATCCTTTTGGAGCAAGTCCTGGGGCATTATGATGCTCTCTTTGGAAGTTCACGTGCTGACTATGAAGGACGGAAGGGGATCTAGAAGGACATCATGGCTGCCATCAATGTGGAGGGGGTGGCAGCCCGCGACATGCAACATGTCCGGAAGTGCTGGGAGGACTTCAGGTCCAGGACCCTCAGCAAGGCCCGGCGCCTCTTGAAGGCAGAGGATGCAGAGGGCTGCTGGCGCCACCTGACCAACATCCAGACGAGGGTCCTGGAACGCATAAACCCAGTGCTCCACGTCCAGATCCTTCAGAGACAGACCCGTCTGGAGTTGAGCGCTAAGTGGCAATGCATTGCTGTGTGAAACAGGGCATGTAGCAGTGTGCTGGTAGTCATCTACATGCCTGTATGTGTGACATAGGCCATGTATGGATGTGTGTGTGCAGGGACATCATGGTGTTGCATGTAAGACCAGTCATGCGTGAACCACATGGATGGTGCATGTGTTACAATGCAACATGCGGAGCAGCATGCGGAATGCACACATGAATGCATGCCTGTCTCTGTTCTTGGACATGGATGGGGTGTGAGAGATGGGTGCTGCTGTCATGGACATGTATGGTGTACATGTCTGTGTGTCTGAGTAGTGTGTGTGTGACTTTGAAATGCCATGGATCCATGACACATGTCCGTGACAATGTGTTGAATCACTGATGCAGTCTAGTCATCCTTGTATCCACTGTGTCTGTGGTGTGCGAGGCCAGATGCATGAGCCTCCGGTGATGTGTGTGCATGGGATCAGTATGACCCATGATGCATGTGAGTTTACAGACAACATTGTATATTAATAGAGGCCCATGGACATAGATGCACATGTTGATTGCATGCACCGTTTCTGCATGTGTGTTGCCTGCATTGACCCATGTGTTGTGGAGGGACATGATGGAAGTGACATTTGACAGTGCCACTCATGTGCTATTGCTTCCTGTCTAGGGGACTGGGGGACTATTGTACAGTACCCTGATGCTTGTGTTCTATGTCTCCCTCTATACCGGCCGGCGTCGCATGGCCCAGCCACCCTCCCAGGAATTACCATCATCCGGGAGCGAGGGGACAGGTGTCGCGTCTGCCACTACAGCTGCAGCAGAAGGGGCGGGTGAACCCCCACAGGAGCTTGGGATGGCAGAACACGGTGCAGATCCATCCAGGTTGGTGGTGTACACAGAGGAGGAGGAGGCCGCTACTGAGCCGCACATGGGGCCTGGTGGGGGTGGTATCACTGGTGCAAGAGGTGCAGTCCAGGGCCAGGGGCAAGAGGCAGCACAGGCTGCCGCAGAGGGGCCTGTGCATGTCACTGTCCCTGACCTTGTGACTGCACCACCATGCACCAGCAGGGATCCCCCGTCCCAGGCCCGACTATGCGCCAGTCATTCTCCGTGCCGTCTTCCGGCCCAGATTCCACCAGAGCCCCCTGTGGACCTGCCCCGATCAACGCAGCCAGCTTGGTGGAGATCACATGCCTGCCACAGTCGGGTTTCGGAGGTCCAGCATGGGTGGACACCCCACCAAATGGAGACCAGAAGATGGAGGATGTGCCGGCATCATCGGGCAAGGCACATGGACGGCAGGTGCAGTCTCAAGGTGGGAGCGATGATGGCTCGGGGCCATGAAGATCAGAGGGGCAGGCATTGGCCGGACGGCATGAGATCCCTGGAATGGGAGTTTCTTCAATGTGGCAGCGGTTGGGCCAGCGAATAGATGCGGAGCGGCGGCTGGCGGAAGAGGCACAGCTCACTATGGTAAGGGCAGAGTACTCCATGTGCAGGGCATTGAGGCGGGCTGAGTGCCTCGAGGCAACTCGCAGGGAGTTGGAACAGGCCATGACTGCATCCCTGCGAGACCTCGGGGACAGGGGAGAGGCCCGCCTCCGGGACATCGACATGGAGTTCGATGATGCCCTGGTCCGGGACATCACAGAGTGAGCCGTAGGATTTGCCCGCCACCATTGCATATAGTTGATTAGTGTTAGGTTTCCTTTATATTTTTTTTTCTTTTGGGGCGCATGGACTATGCCCCACCTTTTTGTAAATAGTTGGTTATTAGGTAGTGTTTTTTGTAGGTTTCCTTTGAATTGTTGGGCTCATGGACCCTGGATTTGTAAATTATATATAGTTGAAGACTGGATTTGACCTCTATTTGTTTGGTTCCCATGGAGCAATGGATTTATCTTTTTTCATCCTTTGGATTTGGTTTGATGGACGGACACTTTGGAGCCATTTTCATTTGATTTTATTTGGATTCTGCATTGATATATTTTTTTGAATACTTTTTGGGACATCCAGCCTTTTGTTTGTTATCATTTTCTCTTGTGTGATTTTCTTTTATTCCATTGATTTTTCATTTAGTACATTTTGGTTTCATACTTCAATTGTGTGGTATTCCCTCATTGGTTTCATGCATGTCACGATGTGGGTTTTCGCATTCACTTGCACCCATTGTGTGTGTGTGACAGACATGTATTGATGTGCATATTTGCCATTTGGGATGTTTCATGTAATGGGGATTTCAATGTGGGGTGGAATTCTTGGTTGGGGGTTTGGACTGGGGTGGCGTGGGGTGGTATTTGGGTGACCATAAGGGCCATGATTGTGGATGTTGATGATGTATCGGGGGGGACATGTGTCAGGGCCTGCTGGCAGGTGCCCATCAATGCTGGGTGGGTGGGGGTGCAGGGGGACATGAGTCGGCGCCTACTGACAGGTGCCCGTCAATGGTGGGTGGGACATGTTTTGGGGCTCACAAGTACATGGTGCCATGTGGACTGCCTACGGGGCATGCCCAGGGTGGATGGGCTGCCTGCAGGGCATGGCCAGGGTGGATGGTCTGCCTGCAGGTCATGGCCAGGGGTGTAGGGTAGTCCCCTGTGGTGTCGGCTGCTTGCAGGGCCTGGGAAGGGGGCACACCCGGGAGGATGCACACTGACAAATCTCGTGTGAAACTCCCTGCGCACCCCTCAGAATACACATACCTCTCTTGCACTAGCGAAAACGCATGTATGAGTTCCAGCGTACACCTGAAATGCACGTACCACGCTCGCACAAGGCCTGTAAGGTGTGAAACTCCCCGCGTACCCCAGTAATACACGTACCATGCTCGCACAAGGCCTATCGAGTGTGAAACTCCCCACGTACCTCAGTAATACACGTACCACGCTTGCACAAGGCCTGTCGCTTGTGTAACTCCCTGCGCACCCCCAAAATACATGTACCACACTCGCACAAGGCCTGTTACATGTGAAACTCCCTGCATACCCCAGTTATACACGTACCATGCTCGCACAAGTCCTGTCGCTTGTGTAACTCCCTGCGCACCCCCAAAATACACATACCACGCTCGCACAAGGCCTATCGCGTGTGAGACTCCCTGCGTACCCCCAAAATACACGTACCCTGCTTGCCCAAGGCCTATCGCATGTGTGACTCCCACGTACCCCACTAATAGATGTACCACGCTCGCACAAGGCCTATCGCGTGTGAAACTCCCTGCGCACCCCCAAAATATATGTACCCTGCTCGCCCAAGGCCTATCGCGTGTGTGACTCCCCACATACCCCAGTAATAGACGTACCATGCTCGCCCAAGTCCTGTTGTGTGTGTAACTCCCCGTGCATACCCAAAATACACGTACCACGCTCACACAAGGCCTATCACGTATGAGACTCCCCGCGTACCCCAGTATTAGACGTACCATGCTTGCACAAGGCCTATCACGTGTGTAACTCCCTGCGTACCCCAGTAATACACGTACCACGCTCGCACAAGGCCTATCACATGTGAAACTCCCTGCGTACCCCAGTAATACACGTACCACGCTCGCACAAGTCCTATTGTGTGTGAAACTCCCCACGTACCCCAGTAATACACGTACCACGCTCACACAAGGCCTATCGCGTGTGAAACTCCCCGCGTACCCCAGTAATACACGTACCACGCTCACACAAGGCCTGTCACGTGTGTAACTCCCTGCACACACCCAAAATACATGCAGCCACCCCATCCACCCTGGGCATGCCCCACAGGCAGCCCACACCACAGGGGCTACTTTTTCTATGCAATTTACCTGGCGCGAGCTGGGTACGCATATTCCGAGGAGTGCGCTAGTACATTTTCACACGTTTTGGCTGCGCAGAGCGGGGTATGCTAGTATTTTCACGCGATAACAGTGTAGCGGCCCTGTAAACTGGTCCAGGGTTAGCGCAGGCCCTTGCGCTGCATTGGCCATTTCAATGGCTTTTCCTTGGCATTATTGGGGGCGTAACTGGCGCTGCGGGATGTTCACTGCGCCAGCGCTCAAAAAGCCTTAGTTAATCCATGAATACGTGGTGCGCCAGAATGCTGTTTAGCGCACAAGGCTGGTGCACACAAGCGCATGCTCCCTCTCTGTTTTGCTCGCGTGCGCTGCCTATGCGCTGAAATCTATGAATTACCCCCATAAACTCCACAGTCAAAATAGAAGTACACAGCAAGAGCACAAATAAATAGCTTAGCAAAATGTATCTCAAACACAGCTGGATTAGAAAAAGTGAGTCTAAACTGTAGAGTAATTCTAAAATGTAACTTTGATGTAGAACAAGGTTTAGCAATTGGTACATTTGTTGGCTTCCAACATATCCACATTACAACAACATTCACTTTGACAAACTTGCAGAAGTTAACAAAAAGATCACAGAATAGCATGTGTCCTTCTTTTAAAAGACATGTATGCACGCAGAGAACAATTCTCTCTATCTCTTGCATCTGCTGTCACTATTCACAAATTGCAAGTCTAACCCTAGTTCACGCATTGATTGACATTGACAGCACAGTCTTTAAAGAAGGTATGAGTTACGTAGCACTTTCACATTTGCGTACACTTGATGGTCTCTTCTTACTGAACTTTAATGCATCAACACTGATATTCCTTGCAACCTAGAATACAACAGGCCACATGCATTATACACCCCATCTAGATATGTACACTATAAATCAAAAAAGAAAACCTCTAAAAAGAAAACAAATACAAACAGAACCTATAGCAGATCCCCCAGCAATGCTGCTAAAGAAACAAAGGACTGCTGCTCCATCAAATAATACTACCACAAAACTCTCTAATCCAAAAACAACTGCACGTCCATCAGAAGACAAAGAGTCCAATTTCTCTTCTCAAAAAGCAACTGCAGGCCCATCAAGTGATACAGAGGCACAACTCTCTGGTCCATTTAAATTCAGCAACGCAACTGCAATACATTGCTATGCAAATGTAGCAATCGATGTTCTCTTCCAATTTCCACCAATTGTTCACAACATTTACTTAAACGGCTTGGATCAGTTGTGTTTTCAAATGCTCGTCCTTCATAGAAATACCACAAATAATCCTGACAGCACTTAAAGTGTATCAGGTATACGGTAAGAATTGGACTACTGTACAGGAGGTACAGGAATGGTACAATTCACCATAAATACACATGAAGATCTACAAAAATGTCTAATGTCCTTACTACAACTACTAGAAACCAAATCAAAACTTCCAGATTTCATACACATGGAAACATACATGTTCTCTCTGCAAACCATGTTTTACAAGAGTACATCCCTAATGAACGTTGTGTTTATGTATTCATACAACTGAAGTGGGAGAATGGAAGAACAGGCTCCCGCCCTTCCCCTCTCGCGCTTGGCCTAGAGGATCACGGCTTAGACACCCGCCACGAGAGGAGTTTGCCTATCTACCAGACGACCAAATACCCTGGTACAGGAACATACGGATGTGCCCACCTACCTGCCCAGCAGCCCACCCTGTCCATGCCGACACTTGCGGCATGGATCAACTCGACTAAACCTACACGTCGTTAGAGATGCCATGACGACCTAGCCAACGGTCAGCACACCTGTGCAAACATGCACACCGGACACTCCCACACCAATCCACACGAAGAACATACTCAGTGCTATGACGTAGGCGACAGACATACCCACGGACGTGCATCTTTATTATTTTCCACATAGGCTCTCAAAATGCAGAAACGCAAGACGCATAATGAACTTATCTAAAAAGGCTTGCTCACACTTCTTCTAAGAACCATATACCATAATGAAGAATATAACGGAGACACGATACTGAGGATAGAGCAATATGATACAGTAACCTAAAGTGCTCTGCATCAAACGGTTCCACCTATGCACCAGGCCCAAGTAGGCCGCAAGCAAAAGCTTCCATGAACATTGAATGAGCAAGAGCTCGGTTGCTGACCCTGCAGAATGAGCCCGGCGAAAGCACACCGCCAAGGGCACGATGTTGCAATCTCGCACGCCGCAAGCCGACGCCAAGGTCGTACCTGCAAGATAAACCAGGCACACAGTGGGTAAAACAATATTAATTGTGCTGAATTTTGCCTCAAACACGGTCCCACCTCACGTGACAAAGCCAAACCTGACAGGATGCCAAGCCCAGGAGGAAGGAGACGCCTGAATCCCACGTTTCAAGACACAGGCAGATACAATTAAAAGACTCATTGGACATCTGCAGCAGTGGGAGTAGTCGACCTCCCAACATATGAATAAATCCTCACATTGTTTACACCTACCCATAGTAAAACATTGTTGCAAATGACAGGTGCACCGCGAGCTGGGAACAGCGATAGTCTCAGACTGGGAGGCTCGCGAGCGGACCAATCAGAACATGGGGCTCTTATCACTGACGCCATTAACATTGTCCAATCCTCAGAGGTCTTCATGTAACAATTTTCATGTATCAAATTGAAGGGACAGCCCAAGTATACCACCTGACTAACCCTCAACCACTAACACCGTTCTCTATATGTATGCTATACTAACCCTACCACTCGAGTAACCAATCCAGAGTGGAAATAGGTTTTTTGCTAAACTTTCTAAGGTGACACAAGTAGCGCGTCATACTAAGGTAAAAAGGGCCTGCGAGCCCCACGATTGTGTGTGTATCAGGACGGACGCGTACGATCCTTGACCCATCCCTGCCATTTTGTCTAATAAACAGCAGTCACCTTGCTTCTTGCGTGTGTCTCATACTCTATCTCTTTTGGGATATACGGGAGGAGTTGGGGCCTCCCTGCCCGGAGGTATACGGACGGCCCGGCCGACCCCGGCAGAATTTCCCCCCGACAAGTTGGAGGCACTGCTGAGATCTGTTTAAGATCTGCTTTTTTATTTTTATTTTTCCAGGTACTCCCGTTGCGAGGAGGCCTGGCGGCGCGGCCCCCTCTGCCGTTGCCCCCTTCTGAGGACTACAGGACCATCGCGGAACTGCGAGAAGACCGGACAGCGCAATCCTGATATTGGCCTTCGGGAGCCGGTTGAGAAGTATCCCGCCCGCGGTTGGCGAGTGTCCAGACGTGGTCCAGACGAGGGGAGGTGGCGCGCCGCTTGGAGGGGTGCACGCAGTCGAGCGGCCCCGCATCAAGAGAACTTGGTGAGCATGCCACGCACAACAAGCAATGTGAAATTGTGAGGGAGGGGGGAGGAATTAAATACGGGAGGTGGGAGGTGTTGCACAGGTGCGCTGCGAAGGTTTGACAATTTAGTGTAGCCAATGAAATGAATGGTAGCCGAACGAGTGCGAGAGCAGTCGGCTACGTTACGCGAGAGAGGGAGGTGGAGCACGAAAACATCACGTGCGGCCGCTCATAGACACTGATTGGCCTAGGTCGCGACTACGTGTAAGGGTGTGTGTGTGTGGTTTCCTACGATTTGGCATTTATTGATCAATGAGTAGATGAGGATCCCTATTGTTCGAGCAAGAAACTCGATAGGTAGATGACGTTTCCCTGTAGGCGGTAGCTAGTTAGTTGCCCAATACGGAAGATAATTGGCTGGTTAAGCCCTCCTGTCGAGGGGCGTATCACACGCGAGGCGACGCAGTGTGCGCAGTCCGATTATATTATTGATTACCTTGTTCCAGGAGTGACAGGAAGACAGCTGTGAGGTTAACGGGGGTAGATTGCAAGTGTATTTTGGACTTAAAGAATATATGAAGAACTTAACAGTAGTTCGAAGAGATCGGTGACGTCACCAGTAGGGCTTTCATAGGATATCCCGAGCACAAGGCATCTTTCTTTCTGAGAGTGGTGGGGAAGAGAACTGTGGTAAGGGAGTGGAAACGGAGATAAACGGTAATGAGTTGATCGGGGAAAGGCGAAACGGGGACGTGGCTGCGCACGGAGAACGCCGGCCACGGCAAGTGTAGAAGAAGGAGGAGGAGCAAATGAAAATAGGATAAGAACGTCACAAGGGGTACGCAGCCGCAGGGGGCTACGTGCGCCTCGGCCGCAGGGGGCCGTAAGGGTGTTGTGTAAAGGAAGAAAGAAAGAAGAAAATATACAAATGTAAATACTATATTTTAATAATTTTCCTTAGCGGACTATCGCAAGTCCCCAAACTTACGGGGCCAGGTAAAGGTATAAGGCTGTGTATTGTAAGTGTTAGTAAGATAATAGCTACCAAATAGGGGAAGGATAACAAGTGAAGTGCTACTATGTCATACGGGACAGGATCGGGAGGGTGGGGGAACACCCTCACTACCCCACTACAACACATATGTACAACACTGTCACCCCATAGGGAGAAACTGATCAAGTATAGCATAGAATGGACACAGGGGACGGACAACAAAATGATAACACCATGGCCGCCTAATGGTAGCTTCGATCCATATACCCAACATTCACTATTAAACCATCTGCATAATACATACAAAGGGAAGAAGTTGACACACCACGTGGAGGTGTTTAACTTATGGAGGATGTTCCAAGGGTCTCGACCAGGACCAAATGGAATGTTCACTGTGGGGGAAATACCGGAAGAAAAAGAGATTAAGGAGGAAGGAGAGAATGGGAAAAAGGGGAGTGAAGACCCAAAGAACACGGGGAACGGACAAGAGGGAGGAGAAAAGAATAATAACTCAAAAGAAAATGAAATAAAAAAGGAACAGAGCAACAATATACCCCTAGCAAAGGTAGTGAAAACAGAGGGAGGGGGGTTGTACCCTTAGAGAATTAGGTGAAATAGAAAGAGGACAGTTAAGGGCGGCTGAGGGGTACTGGAACCCGGCATACAGCCCGCCACCATATGTGGCTCATAGGAAGATGCCAGCAGGGGAGGGGAGGACTCGAGAAGAAGAAACTGTGGAAATAGGACATGATGAGTGGGTAGCTGCGCAGATACTATTAAAATTACGAGGTTCATTAACAGGAGAAGAGAAGGAGGTAGTAAGGAAAATAGACGAGGATAATACCAGGGAGAGTGGAATGAGAGGGGAAGAGCTGTTACGACAAAAGGAAGAGATTTTGGAGGAACGACTAGCAGAGTTAAGGGATGAGCAGAATGAACTGATCAAACAGCTCGAGAGGGAGGAAAGAGAGAGAGCGAGGGAAAGGAAAGAAGGAAAGAACGAATTGGAAAAAATAAGGGAACGAACTGAGGAGCAAAGGAGAGAAGCTGAAAGGGTAAAAGCAGCAGCAGAAAGGGTATCAAGAGCAGTGCTACGAGAGAGGAAAAGGGAAGAAGAAGAGAAAGAAAAAGAAATGGCAATGTGGAAGAAGAGATTACTATCAGAAAGGACTAAGAAATACGAAGAAGGGAGGGTGATAGAGAGTATATTAGAAAGGGAGAGGGTGAGATGGGAAAGGAAGAAAGAGGATGAAAGGATATTGGAAAAGGTGAGTAGTGAAGTAATGGAGGAATTAAAAAGGAAAAGGGAGGAAATTGGTAGAGAGATGGAGGAGAGAAATGAAGGGGAAAGAGAAGATAGGAGAAGGGAGAGTGAAGTAAGGGGGTATGTATATAGAGACACAGAAGTAGCAACAACATCAGCGCAAAGGGGAGCGGTTGGTAAAGGAGAAAAGGGAGAACCGGACCTAATAGACTTAAAAACAGTAACAATCAAGGGGAAAAAGACAGAGTGGGGGCTGCCGTTTATGAATGACTTTTGTAGTGAGGAAGAAGAAGGAGTGGAGAAGGAAGGAAGAAACAGTTAAAGGGAAAGCCTAGATAAACTATACACCACCCGGACCAATACAGACTCACCATGGATCTGTAGGAGAAAGGATGAACTGGAGAGAAGTGAGGAGGAAGAGCAAGGAATAGCGGAAAGACAGACACATGAAGCCACACCGTCACCATCACACCCTCTCCCATCCCACCCTACATGCTCAACCACCTCACGCTCATTACGTACAATCAAACTTGCGCCCTCCACAAACGAACTGACACCCTATGCAGGTCGGCTTAGAGACCTCCCTAGACGCAGGCAGGAAGGACGAATACACACGCCCACATTAAATACAGGAAATGATGGAAGAAGGGGAAAAGATGGAGAAGAAAGAGTTACGAGAAGGGAAATACGGACGAAATTGACGATGTAGGAGAGAGGGAAGAAGAGGAGGGGTGTGAGGACTCGATTTTATGGAACCCAAGGGGTAAAACGAGACACAACTTAATGCCACTTCTGGAGAGGGGAGGGGTTAGACCACAGTACGTCCCTTGGAAGCATACAGACAAAGAAAATATAAAGTGCAGGCTCCCATCATTAAGTGGAGGTGCGGGTAAATGGATATATGAAATGGAAAAACACACCGCAGGACAGAAACTGGCAGTGGGAGATGTAAAGGGCCTTCTAATATCGATATTAGGGGATGCAGCGGATGACATTTGGAAGAGAGCGGGATTCCCTGGGGTAACAATAGCAAACACATTGCACGATGGGGCACCATTCGCAAACTGCAGACATGCACTATGGCAGGCACTGAGGGTACAGTACCCAGACACATCAGACATAGGAGCAATTACCTCACGCAAGATGCGTGAGAACGAAGATCCTGTTGATTATATCCAGGAAATCCAAGAGAAGTGGCGCATGGAAACTAGAGAACAATGGGACAAAACACCAGCAATATTTTATCATATACTAGTACAAGGGCTCCCAGAAGGAGTTCAGAAACAACTGAAGAAAGTAGTGGGAATGGAAGCAAAAGCATGGCCAGAAATACAACTGACAATAGTGCATCATTGCTAGACATGGCAAGGAAAAATGAAACAAAAGGAAGAGGACAGGAAAACGGAAGAGGCTAAACTAGTACAGAAAAAACTTACTAAATACACAATGGAAGGGGCACTAATAACTACACCTACAACAATGACCCAAAACCCCACACAAGTAGTGGCTGCACAAGATCCCTCCCAAATACCACCCTCACAGACTATAACACAACAGGTGCCGCCACTCCAACCATACACGACCAACATGGGAGGAGGATACTCAATGCCAGGAGCTGGGTATTATAATTACAACAGGGGAAGAGGAGGAATTATGAGAGGGAGAGGATACGGATATAACACACAACAGCAGGTGGGAGGACTTAGAAATTCCTACCCCACCGGGCAACCAGTATACCAGGACAACACAGGAAGCTTTCCATGGCAGAGTAGGGAACCACCGGTGTGTTGGAGTTGTGGATTAGTAGGGCACATGTCACGCACGTGTAGAGTAAGACCAGGAACACCATCATGGAGCGAACAGGGACAACCAAGGCCCACACAGGAACAGCAGGGCATACAGCAACAGCAGACGTTGCAACAGGGAAATGAACAGCAACAACTAATAACACAACAACAGCCACAGACATATTCACTGCCACAACAACAGGTAGCGATAACACAACAACAACAAGCACAACAAACACAACTGGGTAGGGTGACGGTCCTGGGACACAACCCTTACACAGGAAATGGTCAATCATTGTACCCTCAATAGGACAGCCCACAGACGGCCTTGGTGTGTCCCATCCTGTCGGTAACACCTAATAGTGCGGAGGAACCACGCATAGAGGTAACGATAGGTGACAAAAAATTATCATTCCTTGTTGACACCGGGGCGACCCGGTCTTGCATAAGGGAAGGTAAATTTAAGATGTCGGGCGAAGCCATGAACACCCAAGGATTCTCTGGGGCTAGAGGGTTGGTTCCTTTTACTGATAACATTCCCTTATCTATAGGAGATTATGACATGTCAGTCCCACTTTTATATTATAGTGCCTCACCAGTAAATATACTGGGGAGAGACATCATGAACAGGTTGAATATGACGATCTCCTTTACGGAGGACGGCATAATTTGCTCTACTCCAGGAATTAACATGCTCACAGCACGACAGATTATGCAAGCATACTGCGGACAGACAGCGATTAGGGCTGAGCCAGTAGATGGCGAACTCTTCCAGTACGGGACAGACATGGCATTTGCATGGATGCCAGGGATAGAGGGAAAGATCTGGAGGAGGCCAGCAGCCTATTTGTTCAGACCAGAAACACCAGTCAATGAACCAGAAGGAAAGGTGGTTCCAGTGGACATTGAGAGCATTATAGCAACAGCTGATTACATTGCTGTACATGCCCAAGACAGAGAAGGAAGAGCATGGAGGGCAGTGATGGCACTAGCAGAAGGATGTAGACTCACCCAGGTGTCAGATGAGGAGCTGTTCTCAGAAGAAAAGGAGGAAGGTGAAATGGTGTTTATGATGAGTGTGGAAATATGGCTAAGAGTGGCGTACAAACAAGTGGCACAGAAAATTGCAATGGCACTTGAGGCACCCACATCCACCCCAGTTCCCTTCTTTGAGGAGGATATGACAAAGGTACCCACATCATTATGGACTACTAGCCCCTATGACGTGGGGTGCATAAAAAGTATAGGGGGAGTAAGGATAAAATTGAAAAAAGGTGCAATACTCCCCAGAGTGAAACAGTACCCACTATCAAAAGAGGCAGATGAGGGCATATATGAAACCATAACGGCCCTTATAGATAATGGCATATTGGTCCCCTCAGAATCACCATGTAACACGGCTTTATACCCAGTGCGCAAGGCTAGAGGGGGGTCTTGGCGCTTCATACAGGATCTCAGGCCCTTGAACAACATAGTAGAAGCAGAATACCCCATAGCCGCAAACCCGGCCACAATATTGTGTGGCATTCCAGCAGAAGCATCACGATTTACAGTGATCGACCTTAAAAATGCTTTTTTCTCAATACCATTGCACCCAGACTCACAAGATCTGACAAGCTTCACTTACAGAAACACAAAGTGGAAACACACCAGATTGCCACAAGGGTACTGCGAATCACCCTCAATCTTCAACAGAGTAATACAGATGGATTTGGGTAACATTGAAGTGGAAAGCACAGTGTTGCAGTATGTCGACGACATAATAATTTGCAGTACAAACGAAAGAACATGCAGAGAGGACTCATTAAAGATGCTGACAATATTGGCTGAAAAAGGTTACAAGGTAGACATGGAAAAGTTACAGTACTGTCAAGAACAGGTACTTTACATTGGTCAGCTCATATCCCAACATGGAAGAAAGATTGCACCACAAAGAGCACAGGCCATTTCAAAAACGCCAGTGCCACAAACAGTGAGGGAACTGCAGCAGTTCCTGGGTCTGTGCAACTACTGTAGAGCATGGGTATTTGATTACAGCTCATACATAGGACCCCTACTTGAGGCGTTAAAGGAAGCTAATAAAGGGGAGAAAAAGTTGGGGTGGACAATGGAAATGAAAGAGGCTTTTGATGAACTGAAAGATGCGATATCAACTGCTCCGGTACTGGCAACCCCAGACTATGAGCGACAATTCTTTATATTTTCACATTGCGACTCAGCAGTAATGAAAGCAGTGTTGGCTCAAAAAACAAGCATGGGCTACAAACCAGTAGCATTTTACAGCGGCCACTTAGATCCTGTGATGTTAGGTCATTTCCCTTGCGAACAAGGTCTCGCCGCAGCTGCTTTTGCGGTAGACAAAGCATCAGCAATCACCATGGGGTGCCCAACTGCACTGTTTGTGGAACATGCACTATTTGCAATATTGAATAAACCTAAGTCCACCCTAACCACGCAAAGGGCATCAGGTTATGAGATCATCTTATCCAGAGCTGAACTATCAATTGTTAGATGTAGCACGGTCAACCCTGCAAGGTTCCTAGCAGAAGTAATTGAGGAAGGAGATTATGCCCACGATTGTACGCAAATAACTGAAATGTACTCATGTACTAGAAAGATTGAAGAGAACGCACTAGAGGGAGGTGAGCTCCTGTTCATTGATGGGTCATCAACTATCGACCAAAGGGATGGTATAAGGAGGACTGGGGCAGCAGTGGTAAAAATGATGGAGGTACCGGTGTGTGTGGCAATGAAATGTGTACAACTACCACAGCATTATTCCGCTCAAGCAGCAGAATTAATTGCACTAATCTTGGCGTTGAAGGAAAGCTTTGACAAACGAGTGACCATATATTCCGACAGCGCATATGTTACGTCCACTGTCCACTCAGGGCTGTCGAAATGGAGAAGAAGAGGGTTTAGGAGAGCTGATGGCACTCCAGTGCAACATGCCCTCCTATTGGCTGAACTAATTGAAGCAATAAATGACCCCCAAGAATTAGCTTTGGTCAAATGCACCGCACACACCAATGGTGAAGACCACATTTCAAAAGGGAATGCAGCAGCAGACGCACATGCAAAGTATGCTGCATATTTTGGTGAGATATGGAACCCCCCAGAGTCAAAGAGAGGGAGAGGGAGGGGAATGGCTAAGAAGATGTTGATAAGAGAAGGGTACACCCATCTCCCAGCCACACAGATAATGGAGCTACAAGCGGCTGCACCAATGGCAGAAAAAGAAATATGGGTAAAAAGAGGATGCACAATGTCACCAACTGACGCACTATGGCGCCAGGGTGACACTGGAAAGATTGTAATACCACTGGCACTATTGAACACCGCCCTGACCCAACTACACCACCCAGCCCACACAGGCAAGGAAGTAATTGCAGCACGAATTAGGGAAGACTGGTTCTGCCCCGAGTTAAATTCTCATGTGTCAAATTTTATCAGCAATTGTCTCACATGTCAACAGTTTACGGCCGGTCACACTCTGAAGGTGATAAGAGGTACTATACCCCGGCCAGAGGGACCCTTCGGACATCTCCATATTGACTATGTTGATATGATCAACGTATGTCAAGGAAATAGGTATATGATTGTAGTAGTATGCCCATTCTCGAGGTGGATTGAAGCAGGGCCCTGTTCACACCCAGATACATTCAGAGCAGCTAAATTCCTAGTGAGGGAGGTCTTCCCCAGGTGGGGAGTGTGCGAGGTACTGCGGTCAGATAATGGCCCACATTTCGCAAACGAAATGTTCCAGCACATCACATCCTTACTGAACATCAAGCATAAATTTGCATGTGCATACCACTCACAGGCCAACGGTATATGTGAACGCCTGAATGGCCTATCAAAGGAGGCAATTGCAAAAATACAGCAAACAACAAATAAGAGTTGGTTGTATTGCCTTCCACTAGCCCTATTTGAGCTAAGGAATAGACCAGGTTCCGACCACCACCTCACCCCTCATGAGGTGGTTACCGGACGTCAAATGCACCTTCCCCTAACGCCAACATCAAGAGCATTTACCGACCACGAGAGTACTGCAAATGTCCTTGGTGATGAAATGTACCAATATGTGTCTTCTTTGATTACTAGTGTAGTGTTTGTGTCTCAACAGCTCGAGCGCACGCGGGGCGGGTCTAACAGCGATCAACAAGAAGACGCGGATAAAGAATTGGAAAAGGAAAGACTGTGCAAAGTTGCTAAAGGTGACCACGTACTACTTCGCAATTTCAACAGAAAGTGGAACGCCCACACTTCACTGGCCCCCATCTGGTAGAGGAGGTATCAACGAGAGCAGTAAAGCTACAGGACAAACGTGCCTGGAACCACCTACACGACGTAAAGATCTACAAACTCCAGACCCGCCCCAGCGCCACCGACAGGGCCACTGGAAGAACAACAACAGCGTCACCAACGGAGGAAGAGACTTCTACCACAACTAACGGCCTAAGTGTCCCCATACCCTGCCACCCCTCAGATTCCCCAGAGACAACTACTAGAAAAGAAAGGGGTGATCCCCATACCGCCCACCCCATGGTTACACGATTAAAGAGTAAAGAGACTTCCACCAGTTGAGCCCCAAACCCTCTGCCCATTGACCCCCTACCCACTGTAGTAATAACTGAACTGAAGGACATTGTCTTGCACATATACACATGTAAACACCTGAATGTTCTCTTTCTTTTCTCTCGCACATGCAGGTACAGGGTATTACTGTACTACTAAGAAAGTAGATAACTAACCAATTCACTGCCCAGGAGTAGATGGTACCCTCAGACGATGATTACCTGGAAGAATTGTCACACCAATTTGTATATGAAATAAAAAGGCCAACGTACCTGAAAAGAAGGAGGGTACGTGTCTACTACACAGCATTCCTCTTGGCCATAGAACATTCAATGCCCCACCTCCAACCATACTTGCCTGCCCTAAGAGATAGATCGCTTAGATTGGCGTGGGAACAGCTCTTCGCCTGGGCACTGAATGACTACTTGATAGGGAGAGCTTAAAAACGACAACTAACACTAATAACAAGCATATTAAGGCGGGCAACTGTAACGTCGCAAGAATAAGCTGCCGGACTGCAGCAAGGTAAGAGCAAAATGCCGGTGAAATTAGCATCTGTAATAAAATTGATAGGGATTTTAATGATCACCGGGTTCTTGGCTGCCTCTGTATGGCAGTACAGCTATGCTATCAATATTATTGCTGTACCCAAACCTAATACACCCCCACCCCCAGCTGCAACAGGTGTTACGTCAGGTGGTACTAGTAAAATCCCACACAAGGAAAATAGAGTTAAACGCAGCACATACTCAGATAATAAAGGTATTGACAACTACATACAAGATTCAGCACACATCTCAAACAACATATGGTACCAACACATGACCCACATAGGTAAGCAGACAACAGAAGACAGCTGCTACGTTTGCTCATTAATCCCATACGCCATGAGCGCTTCTCAAACATTTGTTGCCACGGAGATAGATGAAAAAATAGCACGATGTATAATATACCTGGCACTGTTCCAGACGAAAGGAAGATTTCAAGGGACAGTGGTGCAACTGGTGTGGAAAACACGAGATACATATCCATATGAAAACAACTTCCTCAAGACTTATTTGAGTTACCAAAAGAGCAGTTTACATGCTGAAGGACAAGTGGTCCTGAAAAAGGAGAAACAAAGAAAGTAACACTCCAGTACCTACCATGTGATTGGTACGCCACTGAAGTCCCTGGTAAAAACGGATGTTGGGAAAGACCACTGGTGATAATAACAGGGAAGGTGTACATGAACAACAAATGGGACATAGTAGTGGTTGGCAGCAACATGGTAACAAGAGAAAATATTTCAACTATTGATGGACACAACCATAGATGTTGGATGACTTGGGTCAAGTACGTACCCATGCTCCCGTGGATGGAGAAGGATGAAGACCCAATAACAATACTGCCCCTAACTGCGCCTAAGGTATGCTACCAACATAAAGGGGAGGTGGACGTAGGATACAACACCAACTGTGAAAGCGTGATGGAGTTACCTGAGGGGGGAGCAGGAACAGCAGTAGTAATGGACCATTACTGGGCCTGTGGAAAAAAGGCATACCACACACTGCCCCCTATGTGGAATGGTATATGCACAATGGTGCACGTTAATGTACCATCACTAGTGGTACCCCAGAAACATGTCAATATGGCGAACTTCCCCAAAATGGATAAAGGGAACAAAAGGAAGAAGAGATCTGTACAACCTCAGAAGGGGCCAGAGAGCAAAACCGACGGCAATAATACTGTCCTGAATAGAAAGAAAAGACAAGGAGAACCTCTGATAGGAAATTACCTATGGGGAAGGTCGGAAACAGCACTCACTTCAATTCCACCAGACCACAGACTATTCAGCAGAGCAGCAATGTTCTTCTCCTCGATAATACATCCAGGACTACAGGCTTACGCAAACGCAAAATGGCTCCAGATAACTCGATGGGAACGAATGATGACTATTAATTCTACGGTAAATGGATTCAACGCAATAAAAGAGGAACTGCGAGCTGTGAGGATGGTAGCACTTCAGAACAGATATGTACTGGACCTCCTCACAGCAATGGAAGGAGGAGTTTGCGCTAAGATAGGACAATCATGCTGCACATTTTACCCCTGCCAACGATGCTGACAATGGTACACTGACAGAAGCAGTTTTACAATTGGCCCAGATGCACTCAAAAATGATGGATGAAAGTAAAGGTGTGAAAAAGGATGAGAGCTGGTTTTCAATATTATGGTCATGGATGCCATCTTGGCTGTCAGATGGACTGAAGATTATAGTTGGATGTACTATTTTGGCTGGAGCTACACTGATCATAATAAGATTTTGGAAGGCCCGGAAGGCACGCACCACAGACGAGATGATCGAAATGGTTGGTATGCACCTCTTGATGCCAACAGATGACGGCAAACACACAGGCACAATCATAAAAGAGAGAGAGAAGTTGCGCAACCAGATCATCACCAACCACCTGGACCCACCATCTGTGAAGCTCGAAAACCCAAGAAACCGAAGGAGCTACATAGGGAAATGGGTATACTGCACTCCTGGAGGAACCTGTGCATATATGTATTGGTCATTTGAAGACCATGTTAACCACTATGGACATTTGGGAGGAATAACTAAAATATGGAGAGTAAGAGGAGATAAAGAAAAGGATATGTTTGTGGTCGACAAGTCGACCAGAGGGGGGACTGAAGTGGGAGAATGGAAGAACAGGCTCCCGCCCTTCCCCTCTCACGCTTGGCCTAGAGGATCACGGCCTAGACACCCACCACGAGAGGAGTTTGCCTATCTACCAGACGACCAAATACCCTGGTACAGGAACATACGGATGTGCCCACCTAAATGCCCAGCAGCCCGCCCTGTCCATGCCGACACTTGCGGCATGGATCAACTCGACTAAACCTACACGTCGTTAGAGATGCCATGACGACCTAGCCAACGGTCAGCACGCCTGTGCAAACATGCACACCGGACACTCCCACACCAATCCACACGAAGAACATACTCAGTGCTATGACGTAGGCGACAGACATACCCACGGACATGCATCTTTATTATTTTCCACATAGGCTCTCAAAATGCAGAAACGCAAGACGCATAATGAACTTATCTAAAAAGGCTTGCTCACGCTTCTTCTAAGAACCATGTACCATAATGAAGAATATAACGGAGACACGATACTGAGGATAGAGCAATATGATACCGTAACCTAAAGCGCTCTGCATCAAACGGTTCCACCTATGCACCAGGCCCAAGTAGGCCGCAAGCAAAAGCTTCCATGAACATTGAATGAGCAAGAGCTCGGTTGCTGACCCTGCAGAATGAGCCCGGCGAAAGCACACCGCCAAGGGCACGATGTTGCAATCTCGCACGCCGCAAGCCGACGCCAAGGTCGCACCTGCAAGATAAACCAGGCACACAGTGGGTAAAACAATATTAATTGTGCTGAATTTTGCCTCAAACACGGTCCCACCTCACGTGACAAAGCCAAACCTGACAGGATGCCAAGCCCAGGAGGAAGGAGACGCCTGAATCCCACGTTTCAAGACACAAGCAGATACAATTAAAAGACTCATTGGACATCTGCAGCAGTGGGAGTAGTCGACCTCCCAACATATGAATAAATCCTCACATTGTTTACACCTACCCATAGTAAAACATTGTTGCAAATGACAGGTGCACCGCGAGCTGGGAACAGCGATAGTCTCAGACTGGGAGGCTCGCGAGCGGACCAATCAGAACATGGGGCTCTTATCACTGATGCCATTAACATTGACCAATCCTCAGAGGTCTTCATGTAACAATTTTCATGTATCAAATTGAAGGGACAGCCCAAGTATACCACCTGACTAACCCTCAACCACTAACACCGTTCTCTATATGTATGCTATACTAACCCTACCACTCGAGTAACCAATCCAGAGTGGAAATAGGTTTTTTGCTAAACTTTCTAAGGTGACGCAAGTAGCGCGTCATACTAAGGTAAAAAGGGCCTGCGAGCCCCACCATTGTGTGCGTGTCAGGACGGACGCGTACGATCCTTGACCCATCCCTGCCGTTTTGTCTAATAAACAGCAGAGTCACCTTGCTTCTTGCGTGTGTCTCATACTCTATCTCTTTTGGGATATACGGGAGGAGTTGGGGCCTTCCTGCCCGGAGGTATACGGACGGCCCGGCTGACCCCGGCAGAATTTCCCCCCGACACAACATTGTGAACACATTCCATTTCACCAGCTTCTGGAGAATGCAAATAATACCATATTATGCCAATTTTTGCAATTCAGACAATCGTTCGAGCACACAAATAAACTCACATGGCCAATATGTGATACTAATGCTTTTAAGGTACAATGCAGATGGTACCAAAAATAACTGTAAGCTTACTAGCTTCATACACAGCCAAGTATCCTTTGGCAAGAAAACCTTTACAACAATGGGCATAATCTACCAAACTGCTGCCAAAACCACTTCAGGCCACTATATGCATATGTCAAAAAAGTGATTGGTTTGAATGTAACCACACTTCCGTTACTCCAAAACATTAGTTACCAGCAAATCGAGCATATGCCTACTTAATATTCCTTCAACCCAAATGAAAGTATAGCACAATAAACAGTTGGAATATGCCAATGGGTATCTAACTACATACAAAATACAAGAATAGTACTTTTAAAACTCAAGACAGTTAGAATACACCAATAGGTATCTAACTACATTAAAAACACTCTTCATTGTAATTCACTTCAAATATGCCATCACAGTTATTCTTACTGCAAAAACATCTTGTAAAGTCCAATATAGTCAAAATATTCCAATGGGTATCTAACTACTTTAAACATTCCCTTAACTACAACAAACTTCAAACAAACGTACTACCACACTTACACTCACGTAATATATCCATGCTACCACATACAGCTATTCTGTAACATGTGCATTCTTTAAAACTATGCAAATGCAAATCACTGTATGTAATTACAGTACGTTTTTTTCCCAATTACCCAATGATTTTTGTACAACAACAGTGTAGCACACACTTATGCTGTACTAAACATAGTACATAGAATATACTGTTTATGAGGGTCAAAAAAGTAAATCTATATGTAAAATTCTATGCAATTAAAGGTTTGAAACTATCTTGCTTAACACATTATACGGTTTTCTTTTCAGAGAAAAAGAACCAGAGATTCCAGCTGTATTACCATATGCAACTAAGTAAACATGCAAAGTATTATCCTAGTTGTTATCTTCACAAAGAAACAAATACATATTCCATAAGCACTATCCTCAATTGTACAACAATCAGAAATAGCACATACACTTCAATTATATCATCCCACCATATTACAAATATTGTACCCCCTACAGTACCTACAGTTACTATACACATATTATTATACTATGTGTTGCCAGTGGCCACAACCACCACAATAGAATTAAACCATATAGCAGGCACATACAATACACGTTCAAATAACAACACTCACCCTGAACCCCCTGCAATCTAAATGATGTCTGCGGACATTAAAAGTGACCGTGGACTCGGCGGCACATGCACACCTTTTTTCCCCTATGAAAACAGCTCCATGTAAACCTTATTCCACTGCCCTGTCCTTTCCAAATGCTCCTTTTGGCCACCAAATAACTCCAAATGTGTTTTCCAGACTTTTTTCTGACCGTGCTGTTCGCTGTCAGCAGCAGTGTATGCGGACTCAGCAGCACCTGCAGACCCCTTTTTCACCTATAAAAACTGCTCCATGTCAACACTATTCCAGTCCCCCACCCTTTCCAAACTCTCCTTCAGCCACCAAACAACCCCAAATGTTCCAAAAATATGATACAGCTCATGTTTTTCTCCATCCAATCAGCTGGCGCGTATGATGTCTACGGACATCACACCGGACTCTTATTGGTCCAGAGGCGTCTGCGGACCCTGAATCAGGAAATTAGTCAGCAGACCAGACTCAGATATCACTCATTTATTTTTACCGACTTTTTGGCCATTTAAAAAAAATAACTACTGGATGGATTTACACCAAATTTAGAAAAACACGCTTTTGGGACCAAGACGATGTTCCGAGTGCTAATTTGGTAAAACTCGTCCACCGGTTTGGGCTGTAGGCGTGAGCAAAACATATTTTCTATTCCATCTATGAGGCTTTTCACATATTTTAGGATCCACCCTGGATCTATAACCCCCCTGGACGAAACTGCACCAAACTTTGCAAAATCATTCTCGGGCCATATACATTTTTTGCAAGGATTGGTGAGGATTTGTCCAAGGGGGGAAAACTTATAAGCTGGCCAAAATGTGCTCTTTCTATGAGTTGAGCAACTTAGCCATAACTACACATGCTGTGTATATGTGCTTTGAGGGTTGACGTAAGTTTTCATTAAAGTTGGTGCCTAATTAATTCCATTCTATGTATGACAGTCTATTGTATGGTTTTGGCCGTACCACTTGGATCTCTTCAGTGAAGATTTTTCCTACAGAGAGCAGTGCTTCTCCTTGATTGTTCTTTCTTGATGTGTATGCTCTTCACTGCTCATTGTTTAATTCCTTCCAGTTTCTGACCTTCATTATGATAAATTTTGATGCACTGACTCGGAAGATAAGTTGTTATATGTCCTTTGAAGACAGGCTTGCAAACTCGGCTAAGCTGATGTTTTTGACCAATCAGTGTGCAGTGTATGTCTTTTAGCTCTGAGGTCTGGTTCATTTTGTTTTACTTTTTCATGGCCTCACTTCTGCAATTCAGGGCTCGGAAATGTTTTTGCCCTCTTGCCTTAACCAATCACTGTGTAGCATTCAGTCTTGCTGTGGCAAGTTGCAGCTTGATATGTGTGTGCTTCTCTGCAAGGATCTGACTGATATTTTCTATTACATGAAAAAGGCGTTTTAAGCTTTAGAGCTGGTTGAATGTGTTTTGAGGCCTACTTGTGTTAGTTACTCTATAGTGTTTAACTTAATTTGTCTTTTGCTATTGTTACAGTACCTCCTCTGATTCCCTGACTAAAGCTAGATGTTTCTATACCTGCTAAGTATATGTGATTATACTCAGATGCAAGGTCTGTGCACTATGGCTTCTTTCATGTTAGGGATGTGCCCTACTTAAGCAGGGTTAGTAGGGCATTCTTTGGCCTACACAGGGAATTCTATGTATGTGTGTCTGCTTTCTTTATACTGTGTACCTTCTCACCAGGACTTTTGAAGATTATATTTCTGTGTACATTGAGGGAGTTGGATGTACTCCCCAACAAGGTCATCTGAATTCTGTTAAAATAAACACCCATTTCTTCATGACTTGAGACTGGGTGACGGGTGCACCTATGACTAAAGTGAAGGAAAGATGTGGCCCATGACATCAAATCAATTAGTCCCATGCTACCTGGATCTCTTGGGAAATGCCTATGGGTGCGTTTTGGATATGGTGGATGAGTACATAATCTCTTTTTAGGGCACATGGCAACATTCTCTGCACAACTGATGCTGCTCATCCTCTCAAACGTATTTCAGCAAACCCCAGAAATCCCTGAACTGTCACACACCTACAAGTACAGCAATTATATCAGTATCTCAATATTAAAGAACAGGACCCATCAACACACATGACAAATACCCTTTCATCTTCAATGGTTGCTCCAGTATTTTTCATGCAGCTTTCACTGCTGATACATGCACTACACACAAACTGACTGGAAGTCATGTACACTCCAGTCACCAGGCTCACTCCAGAGGATGCCAGTACCGAGGTACATCTTCCTCTGATACAACATATTATTTAGACACTCAACCTAAAAGCAGAGCCAACTGATTCAGAAAATGAACTTCAACACTTGTACCCCATCAGCTACAAGAGCCTTATGTAACACAGCAATACCGTCAACCAAACCAAGTCAACAACACTCATCATTGCATCAAACAGCATGTTTTCATACTGCAAACCCATTACACTAGAGGGGTCACACCATATAGTCATTCTTCTCTTTGTTGTCCTCCAGTGGCCCACACTGGCCAGCTCTGATGGAAAACCACACTCTTAGCCCTAACAATGCTCTATGGATCATTTTAAAAAATTCCCTCTTCCTCAAACCAACCTCTGCATCTTGACCATTCCATCAACTCCATATTCACAAGTTGACTCTATGTATTCAACCAAACTCTAAAGCACAGAGCACTGACCTGCACAATCCATATTCACTTAAAACCAATAAATCTAATTCCTGTGACCCTTAGTTCAGACATTGACCTAAACAGTTACAATAAGTTAACCATAAAAATAGGCATGACAATACATTTTAAAGACACGGATGCCAATGTTGCTCACAGTCATGTAAGGAAACATTGAAAAGTCCCTGGTCCTACCATGGGAACACATAAACCTTGTAAATGAACAGATTAACAATGAATCCTATCTTGAGACAGAAAATCACTGCATAAACCTCATACATGTCCCACAGATGGCACACTCGTTAGAAAAATACAAAGCCATCAGCATACGTTTTGTCTATAAAATCAGTGGAATTCCATACAACATAGATCTTAGCACCTGATCATTGTGTAACCTTAACCGTTGCTTGTTATTCATCCCATCACCTCCAGATACCTCAAAGATACCCTACTATCCCACACAGTCACCAATCATGAAAATAATAACCTTAACATCTTCCCCATTAAAACGACCCCTGCAAACCACTCACTACAAAACTTCAAAAAGTAAACAGCTGACTGTTACACGTTTCCTACATTAAATTAACCAATGTGTACCCATTAAAAGGCATATCTTCAACTATAAAACTTTAAAATGAAAAATACCATAAAATCACTCGTCTTCCATATCTCTCAAAAACAGTTGAAAGCATTGTTGCCATGCAAATACAGGCTTGCATAAATCATCAAAGGTTACTATAAACTTCAGACCTCGGAGAACACCACGAGAGTCACCTTTCTAGTGATGAACAAAGCACTTTCAAAAAAGGTAGGCACTATGCATACTCCAATATTGTCAATCACCATGCACTTCTCCATCCTCCTTCTGTTGAATAATGCAGTGGACACTGTCCTGGGGCTCAACTCCATTCTGAACAACCATTATCAATATTTCTAGATGAGCAGATGTTGATGCCTCTTCATACTGTGACTTGTTGTGTCCTTGGAGAACTTTCATATTATGTATTCCTTCAATCTATATGTGCAATTGGTGGATGTCCTATTAACATCAAACCGACTATGGCAAGTAATTTGATCTATATTTAGTTTCAGCCTATAAAAACAACCGTCTTAGCACTCGGTTGTTGTTCAAGTGATACTGAAGGTCTAGTCTACCTGAAACTTGAGACTACCAAAGCTGAATCTATGTCCCTCAATAACCACAAACAGCAACCATAGATTATAATGTGGCTCCTAGTCATGTAGCTAGCAGCATTATTCAGTTTGCAGGCCAATGTGCCAGATCTGTATGCTTTCATGTTGACATGTGCCACCACCAAGAGAACATAAATGTCCTTATAATAACTCCTATGACAACCAAAATTAAAAAGCTACCTTAACGAGACAAAATTACAAACCAGCACATAGAGCTTATTTAGTCTCTCACACTTTGATGGTGGAAATTCCTTATTTGCAGGGATATGGAAGTACTTTTTCAGAAGCCTAAACACTGTTCAGCATATAACAGTATTATGGATTTAATACCCTTGCAGAAAAGACCACATTGCCAGTACTCTAATTAAGGTTAACTGGGTCTGCCTATGAATTGACATCCTTTTACTAATACCCTGCAACACAATATGTAGGAACGGGAATGGTGAAGGCCCTATACATGCCAAGACCACATGAGAGTTTGGCAGTATGCTACGATTACAAAAGAGGAGATGGTATTCCTTCTTGAAAGAGATAATATAATCTGTTCTCAAGAAGGGGACAAAAAGCTTGTTTACAAGGACACAATCCAGTCTGAGAAAAAATGAACATAAGGAATTCAGTGCTTCGAAGCAATCTCGTATACCTTACAAGTAGATGTGTATCCTGGGAAAAGATGATGTGCTTGCATATATTGCAGACAGGGCTAAGAGTGTTGACTCTGGGATTCACACAGAGTGACCAGACTCTACACAGCCCCATTGCCTTATCTGAGACCCATACATTATATTTAAAAGTAGAATCCCTATAGAATCTAATACATTGCAACAGATTATCTACTTCTGTATATTATACATTATTATGGTAACTTCTCTGTTGAATTGAAGCAAAAAGGGCATGGCAAGATAAACCCTTGGCCTTCCAGAATAACAGTAGAATTACAAGGTCTGGAGCTCTGCAAACATCTTTGTCAAATAAGTAATTAATGAGCATTCTGCATAGTTCATAGAAGAGCTTGAAAGTGATTGGTGATAGAGGAAAAATGATACTTAAAGAATTGCGTGTGAGTCAGATTAATCACTTCCATTGTCACTGAGGAATTCAGTGTCATTTTAACCCAACCACTTTCAACTGTTTTGAATTTTAAAGTAAAATAAAGTGTTGACCATACTTTGACCTATGCGCACATAGTGAATGGTTTATAGATTCTCTTACTGTTCTGATGTGTCTACGAACTTGTTTTTGTTGTATTCTAAACCTAACATGGTATGTTCCCTTCCAACATGTTTATGTGCAAATGTATTTAAATGATATTGAGATTATTGTTTATGCCGTTTGGAGTGAGACCATTAGACTGTGTTTTAACATCTAATGTATGTGTATCCATCGATTCCATCACAGCAATTAACAGGTCTGACCACCACTTAATCTGCTTCAATCTACTAACTCAAGATAAACTCACCCCCCCCTCACCACCCCACTCAGCCCCATCGAAATATGGAACACCCACAACCTCACAGCTGACAACCTCACCCCAGTGCTGTTGGAGTCCCTATCCACCCAGAACACCACTAACTCCAACCCTAACTGCCTTGCCAAAATCTACCACAAGTGTCTCAAAAGTACCATAACTTAAAAGGACCATTTTGGGAGACGGTAAGAAGGTGACGGAATAGGGGATGAAAACACATAAGAATGAAACACCTAACAAAGCAAAATAAAAAGCAACAATAATATATCACACAGCCTGTAGTAGCGGGCAATAGTTATGGTTAAGTTGCTCAACTCATAGGAAGAGCATTTTTTGGGTGGATTATAACTTTGCTTCCCCTGCGTGAATCCTCCCCAAACTTTGCAAAAAAGTATATGGACTACTCTGAATTTTTCTGGTATGTTTGGTGAGGTTTAGTCGATGGGGGCAAAGTTATAGGAGGGTCCCAACATTTCCATAGACTGAATGGAAAACAAATGTTGCTCATGCCTACAGCTCAAAACGCTGGATGAAATTTCACCAAACTTTTAACAAATCTTTTTTTCCAAACACATATTTGTCTGTGGATTTTACTTTGTATGTTTTCTTAAAATGTATAATGCATTTATTGTATTAGGAGATCCCCCTTTAATCCTGCATTGCTTATTGCATTTAGTTTGAAAGATAATGGCTGCCGCACTTTATTGTTTTTTCATTTTGTCAACAGGGGTTCAGGCTGTTTTTTGAGTGGGGAATCATCTGCCAATCACCTAATGCCATATTGTAAATACAATAAACTATTATTACAAAACAGCTTCATTCATGTCCCAATGAAGTGTGGTTGTTAGATTCTAAATCATTATACTGGGGTTGTCTATGTCCCCAAAATAGGGCAATTGTGTGAATCATACATGGATTTAGATGATTACATTTCTCCTAGTAAGGTGCATCAAATTAAAGGGTTGTTACATTCCCCAGCCTAGCAATATCCTACAGGCTACAATTTTAGCCACCTGATATTTTACTTATATTGCACAGACCTTACAGGCTTAGATAAGCCGCAGTTGAGTTGTAGTGATGAATTTGGGTCATGGAATGCCTCCACGTGAGCCATTAAATAACAGCCACAACAGCAAAGTGATATCCTCTTAGCACCATGAATAACATGCCAACAGTTCAAAAATAAGATCAATGATCACCTCAGTATCAACTGCAAATTCTGTAAAAACACAGAAAATATGTCCACAAGTCACATTTCACTTTTAGTCAATAAACTGCATTCTTCCCTCAAGGCATCAGCTTCTTAAAAGGTCTACATGTTCCCAATGTAACACTTGTTATGAATAGCCTTTAATTGTGTCTCCAAATATCAGTTTACCTACTCAAAAACACTAATTCAGTCCCCAAATATTAGTTTTTCATTAAAGTAAAATACACGAATATTGTCCTCAAGTACCAGATTGTTATGTTTAGTTAATGCCCTAAGTGTCCCCCATACATCAGTTTGCCAATGTATTCAAATGCTCAAGTACATTTCTCCAAATGTCCCATTTCCAATGTCTTCAAATATCAGTTTGTGTTTTCTGAAAATACTCCCTTTGTGACTCCAAATGGCAGCTTTTTATTTTCATTATGTGGTCTCTTGCCCCCACATGGGCAGATAATGCCTCAAACTATGAAATAGTACTCACATTCTTTGGTGCCTCCATCTTATGCAAGGACCACTATATGGGCTAACATTCATCTTTACAAAAACAGCCCCCTATACCCAGGTTCAACCATTGCTGCCTAGAAAGAGCATGTTATGTTCTGTTATGTTGGTTATAATTGGTATGTGTCCAGGGCAGATATGGAGAATTGCAAATTAGTACACATTGTCATCTTGGATGCATGATGGGCTTGAGGGTGGGATCGGGTGATCCAGGATGTTTGTCTTCTTATTTGGATAGGCATCTCTCTATTTTGTACCTCAGGTCAAATTCTAGGCTGAGCCACGATAGTCAGTCAAGGAATTTTGTCGGTAACAGAAGATAAGGGAATGGAGTGTTCAAAGTCAGAACGGCCTGCGAGATAAGTTCAGAAAATATATTAATAAAGGGTGTGTTCCATGTTATGTCATGCAAGACTTCAAGTTGATATAGGGTGATTCCTTATTTTGAAATAGGCTATCACAGTATATTAATAATTAGAAAGTATTGCGTGAGCTCCTTATGCAGGATGTGTTCATTAGGCTTTGTGAAACTCTAGGGTTCATAAGTGAGTAAACAGGCTACGTGGGGAGGGAAGGGCCAGGTGCCTGTGCTTCTGTATGCACTGACATATTGGCACCCTTCGCCAATGTTATGTTACTATTCTTTGACTGTTACCATGAGGCTGTGCAACACGCCACACAGCAATGTATGCCACTGTAAGGCCACCTCACAGGACAGAGGAGCAGGGAGAAAAGCTTTAAGGGGCCAAGTCAACACATCTGAACACTAGTGCTCTCAAAGATCAGCCATGTGGGCATTCAGCAAGCCGAAATGGAGAAAATCACCATGAAACAGAAGGCAATGTGCCTCCAAATGGACTAGATATGGTGACCCAGGCAGCTTGAACCCCTGAAAATCAATTTAATGACAACATTCAGTAGGTGTTGTATGGCAGAATTGCAAATTGGTCAAACTCGCAACTCCCAATCAAGTGAGCAAAATCCCCTATTTTTGTTTCCTAGTTTATGTCATGCCAGCAACAAAGATTTTACCACACCAAGTCACCACTACATTACCTTCCCAAGGAAACACCTAGGTGTTCTCTTTTTGTGTGAAGTGTTCAACTGCATGATCCCCGTCTTTGCCTCAGCATTGGTCAGACTTTCAAGTCCCCCACAGTGCCATGGTGCCATTGATAGCCTGAACATGTTGAAATCGGCCCAAAACAACAAAGGGCAAAGCCCTTCTACTTACTCCTCTAGGCCCAGAATGGCCATGATGGACGGATTCTATGGCGAGGATAGCTGGTAGGAAATATGGTACATTTGAATGAGGGTAGGATTTGTATCAAAGCTGCCTTGTAAGCAACTCCCCCCATCCCCCGCCCTGACCCCCCCTGCGCCCTCCCAAAGGGATTTCTGGAGATTCCTGAGGCTTGCTAGAACCTTGGTGGAAATGCTGATAGCATGTGTGAGGCATGGATCCTCATGGTGTTAGTCTGCAAAAACAAGCCTTTGAATATCCTTCTGTACCTGGGCTGCAGTTACCGTGCCTTGTTAATAGAGGGCAGCACGTGAAATGTAAGTAACAAAATAGGTGCAGAGCCTCATTGACAGATTACATTTTCAGTTCTGACGTCTGTTCCTGTTTCTTTTTTTTCAATATGTGTTTATGGGTTTGGTAGCTATCACCTTATAGCTGATTGAAGGTGCTTGAACATTTGACATTAAAGTTAAAACAACATACTACAACATCATATAATACAATGTGACATTTGAGACCTAACCAGCAAGTTTGCAAATCATTTAACCACCTCACAGAACAGTTTACATTGTCCAGACACAGTCGCACATGCCAATATTGCACTACATATTGCAATGCAGCAGAATTGTATGCCAAAATATTAATGTGCCCAGAAACAGCATCATATATGCTGATGTTTGAGCTCGTGAAATCACATGTGTAGGTCCCACCTCACATGATTATATGCTAGCATATATTTCTATGCACCACCATTATGTCCATAAAAAGGCTAATGTGCCTACAGTCAGACACTAATGCCCCAGTACCACCACCATATCTCAGTAACATCTGTATGTGGCCAGACTCGGTTTTGCATGGACTTTCTTTGCTATCATACAGCAGTTTCATCTTTATATACCACAGTGCCGCCTCACACATCCTGACAGCACTAAATACGCCCAATGTAATTGCATCATATGCCCGGAGCACCTTCCTATGCCCTTGTTCAGGCTTCCATGCCAGGCAGTGCCAACAGTGGGCCATTTGCCCGACCACAGGCAAAGTAGTATCAGTCCATGCCCAACAACACTAAAGTCTTGCCAGCTAGTACCACTCATAGGTCCGACTACCTCCACCATCGGACATGTTGTGCTGATTATAAACCCAGACACTCCTACCACAGACCAGGTAGTGGCGTTCTTGTGCCTAAATACCCCTCTACATTCCATATATTGCCATATTCCTAAGGCTATTATATGACCCCATTTTCTCACCACATGCCAAGTAAACCCATGCACTTCACCCAACACACCATGTACTGGAATGTTATCCCCAGGAGCCCCGCCGTATGCACTGTTGGGGCGTCAAGTTGCCATGTGCCCTGTCACCAAGTACCAGTCAGGCAGTGCTAATTATATAGCCAGGTACCACTGCCAAATGCCAGGCAGTGCCATCATATAACCAAGTGATGTCACCTAATGCCATATCGCTCACATGAGAAAATGGAGTGCTTCTAATCTAAATCCCAAAGAAACCTGCAGGTCCCTAAGTATGTACGTTGTCGACAGTTGATGCTTAACGTATCTCTCCACACAGGGGCAGCGTTTGAAATTGTAGACCAGATATTCACTCAATGGGGTAGTTCTCTAGGCAGAGACTTTATAGGTCCCCCCTTTTTTGCAGGTGGGATTTGTGTTTAGAATCCATTGTTTATCAGTGGGAGACATTCAATTGTAAAAATAAAAATACAACATATCAAGCATATTCCACTTCCAGCAGAAGGGTCGGGCATGGTGGGTCTCCCCAGAGGCACGTGGTTTCCTCTGCCAGTTTTTTCCAGCTGTTACAGAGCAGCGAAACATCATCTTCAGCCATCCTGGACTGTGGTTAAATGCTGCTATCGTCTCCCTCAGATTCACCTCTCAAAAATCATAGCAGACGAAAGAGCTGCTTTCCAGTTCTCGCCGCAACAGCCTCTATATTTTCATGAAGGCGCCGTGCTGTTCATGGCGCAGAGGGGAAGGGCAGGTTAGAAAGGCCTTCAAAGCGCAGTGGGCATCCATCCCTTCCCATTGCACAGCGGGGTATGTCCTTACAAGTTTAAAGTGCAAACAATACAAAGACGAGTAAATCATAAGTGAACCAGACTGATGGAAAATGAGAGCAGGCACAGATCCTGAAAACATAAGAATACAGTGCAAGTCACATATTACACAATGATATAGTATTCTATCAGTAACTGATGCGCTTTAAAACAGAGAATCTCAAAAGACAACAATATCACGCACGGCAGAAAGAACGTGTTGATCTTCTTTGTACAACTTGTTTTTGGTGACTGTTAATGCTTTTGAATTTGAACTAACCAGTGCATGTTGCCCCAAGGACATAATGAAGTAGCCTACTTAACAATGGCTGTGCGCAGCTCTCCTTTTAGTAGACATATGGCAGTCTTTCCAGGCAACACCGGTTCATTTTGGTGCATCCGTTTTCTATGTGTGGCCGCTGAAATCTTGGTCAAGATAATAAAATTAAAAAAAAAAAAAACAATGCTTATAGGCCAAGTAAAAAAGTATATTTTTCATTGTAAATGCTTATTATTGTAAGTGTATTGTCAGACCCAACTGGTATATTGGAAAAAGAACGCGTCGTGCCTCTGATTATTGAGATTGCATGGATATGATCTGCGTGATGCATTCTTAATATACTTCCTGCTATGGTTACTGCACAGCGGGATTGACACATGGCTTATTAAGTTTAAACTGTGTTTTATGGATTTAGGTGGAAGTCAATACCAGCAACAGCACGAGTGTTACTTGGCATTTTCAAAATTCCATATTTGAAGTGCAGGTCCCCAATGGGGGAGAAAAGGCAGTTCGCTGCGTTTGCTAAATCTTTCAGATGACAAAATACCAAATGCACTCAAGAAATAAATCAAAGTTTAACTCTGCAGACAAATAGCACAGTTATGCACTGAAAACATTGACTGCATAATGCAGACAAGCTGCAATCCTTCCATTGAAGGCATGCAGTCAAGGCACATTGGGCCTCATTACGACCCTGGCGGTAAGGGGTTAGCGCCATCGT
This sequence comes from Ambystoma mexicanum, assembly GCF_040938575.1. Classification (NCBI taxonomy): domain Eukaryota; kingdom Metazoa; phylum Chordata; class Amphibia; order Caudata; family Ambystomatidae; genus Ambystoma; species Ambystoma mexicanum. Next base: position 549,798,358 of record NC_090939.1, on the reverse strand, counting down.
TAGCTGCGCCGACCCCTTACCGCCAATCACGAGTTCCCTTTCCGCCATGGCGGATTTTACACCTGCTTTTAGCGGGTGTAAAAATCCATGGCGGTAAGGGAACTTGGTGTTAATTACGCCACCGTAATTTACGGTGGCGTAATTAACGCCTTCCCCACTCCCATTATGCCCTATGGGGCAAAAATGGGAATGGGGAAGGGTAAATGGGGATTGGGGATTTACCGCCCCGCCAAGGTCGGAATGGGGCGGTAAATCCCCTTACCGCCATGGTGTTAACGTAGTTAGCACCATGGCGGTAAAGTCACGGCCCTGGCGGTAACTTTCCGCCAGGGTCGTAATGAGGCGCATTGTATTGTACTGTGTGGGGCAGACGTGGGAGGGTGAGGTGGAGGGCAGGGGGCTGGGGAGGAGTATTTCATGATTGTAATAATAGTTTATGAAGAAATCCCATTAACCCTAGGTTGGGCAGGGGTTCAATGGTTAAATGTGTTTGCATAGACACCTTTTTAAACGTGTGCGCTTTGTTCGGGCACTTTTTATCGAAATCAATTCAACCATTTTTCTATACAATACATAGACGTATATATCTGGAAATGGTCCATTAAACGAGTTCTACGAAAAATATTACAGTGAGCTCTAACTGTACTTCTGCAGCATTAGCGCACGAACCCTTCCACCTAGGGCCTTATTTACAACGAGTTTTGCAATGGGATTGTGCCATTGTAAAACGCTTTTGTAAATCAGGCCCAATTTGTCTAATACTTTCAAGGCCTATTCCCCTGCTTGTAAGGGTAGTTCACAAGTACAGGCTTTTGTTTGTTTTGTCCATATCTGTTGGGCCTTAGGCCAATGCTGTTGTCCTGTGTGGAGAACTCATTAGCTCATTGGATGCATCAAAGCAAGCTGCCAGTCCTTCAGAGTACCTCTCTTTGGGTTACCCAAATACAGGCTCTGGTAGGCTCTGCACTTTGCTATTACAATTGCTTTGCTATGGAGTCTATACCATAAACTAGCAAAGATACTGCAGGTGGTTCAAATTAGGCCATCTGGCAACAGTAACATATGACAACATGGAGGTGTATGTTGGGCTGGCTTTTCAGGGTTAAAATATAAAACTGAAATCAAACTGCACATTGTGTAATGTCCCTTCCATCGTGGGCCCCAATATTTATCCAATCTGCCAATGCCTTATTTACGGTACAACGTTCATTCATCTACTGTGTTTTTTTTCGATGGGTTTTTCGCTGAAAACTCATTGGAAAATATAGGGGGTTGTGGGTAAGGGTATATAAGTGGAGAAGGAAAGGCTATAGTGTAACATTAATAGGGGAGGGCGGGGTTTGGGTGGAATTCCCCCCAAAAGAAATAACACAAATTGTGATGATTTTTTTCGATGAGCTTTTCAGCAAAAATAATCGGCAAATAAACCATCGAAAAAACACTGTAGATGAATGAACATAGCATCCCTATTTACACGTATGGCAAAGCAGTTCTAAATATGTGATTTAGTTCACAGCTACTAGGGTGGGCTCCAGGGGCATTGTAGTATATACGTGAAACCTCGTTCTAGGTGAAGCGGAGGGGTCCACTGATCAAAAGTGTCCTCTGTTCCAACTGAATGAATGTGATTGTCATTTGGGTCCTTACTGGATTTTGTAATCCAGAATGCACCCTATGCACACTGCCACTTGTGTAATTGCACTGATGACTACTGTCTGCAAAATATGCAGTGATTGCTACCAAACGGGTGAAACTCATCTGATGTCTGCTCATGCATCTTTGCACATTCATGTGATTTTCTTTTCTGATCTCACAGTGATTTTAATGTTGAACTTCATTGGGCCCTGCATATGGAATGCACTGTATACACATTGGCACGTGTGGAAATTTTATTTGTGATTTTTTTCTGCTATAACTACAGTGATCTTCCCAAGTGGGTGAACATTGATTGAACTTTGGTTATGTATTGTTTCAGATCGTTGTGATTTTATTTCATCCCACAATGATTTTAATGCTGTGCTTTTGGTACATGTGTATGCGTTGACTTTTATGGTGAAACTACCAAAATAAAGCACACATTAAATTAAATTGAATGTTTCATAAAAACAACCCAAGTGAAAAAAGCTTATCAACAAGTTTCTCAATCATGGGATATTGCTTCCTAGAATGCCCATCCTTTATCGATCAAAATCCTGGCCCACAAGCCATGTTTCAAATAAAAATGATGTCATAGTAGGGTTTAGACTTAGCCTGCTGACTGCACTCTGTGCCTCTAACTATGGCATATTATGCCTACTACTGATTCTGATGTCAATTATATTTTGTTTTCTTGGTTTTCGTCGTGTTATGCCCTTGTTGTGTAATACTGCTTTTTGTGTTGTTGCCACATATTTTCATATACCTATGTACAATGCAATTAAACTGTTGTTATGATCTACTGCACATCACAAACACTTAAGGGCCTCATTACGAGTCAGGCGTTAAGGGGTTAACGGCGCCGTAAACGGCGCCGACCCTTAACTCCTGATTACAAGGTCCCTTAGCGCCATGGTGATTTTAATGCCTGCTTTTTGCAGGCGTTAAAATCCATGGCGCTAAGGGACCATGGTGCTAATTACGCCACCGTAATTTACGGTGGCGTAATTAGCGCCTTCCCCACTCCCATTATGCCCTATGGGGCAAAAATGGGAATGGGGAAGGGTAAAATGGGAAATGGGGATTTACCGCCCCACTCACCTTGGAATGGGGTGGTAAATCCACCATCCACCATGGTGTAAACGTAGTTTACACCATGGTGATAAGGGTACGACCCAGGCGGTAACTTACCGCCTGGGTTGTAATGAGGCCCAATAATTTTGCACCGTCTCATACAATGTCATTCTATGTCATGTTACGTTGTGTTATGTGGTGTTTTTATATAACCTAACTAGCATTGTGATAGCCTTGTGGGGGCCTCAGTTTGACTGGGAGTTTGGCAGACCATAGTCTTACATCATGGTAACAAAGTAAACAGCAAGATGGGCAAACATCGTTTACTACTTCAATGTTTGAAGCCAGGAGACAAAATGGTGTCTCACAGGAAATAACTGATGAGTGGTCAGAAATCTGGACTTGGACTACTGTGAGTGAAAGAGGAAGGAGACATGGCATTGGGCGCCAGCTACGCGGAGGCAGTAACTGAAGGAAAGACAGAGGACTGGGTCTTCTGCAAGAAAGTGTATGTTAATTAAATGACTGGCAGGTCAACAACCCACTTCTTCCAAAACCATATTTAATTAGGAGGAAGTTTATTTATGTTGTTATCCAAGGACAAGAATGCGTCATTCCAATAAATCCCTACTCTCCAAAGATAATGTGTTCCTTCCTAATTATCTCCACAGTATACTTGATAATGGCATAGTTTCATGACACCTCATCTAATTTATACCACTTAATGAACAATAATATATTAAGTTAATTGTCTTTTTTTTGCCACTTGTGCTGTTTTGAAAACCCAGTCTTTCTCCCTAGCTTAGCATTTTCTTTTTGAACCCTCGCAAATTACACACACTTAACAAGTATTCAGTTCTCTGACTTAGCATTTTCTTTTTGAACCCTCGCAAATTACACACACTGAACAAGTATGGCAGTTCTGTTCGACTGCCCTTCTACACCTGGTGTTTCCACTGGTTCATTTTCACGGAGTGCAGAATTGAGTTTACATGTTCCAGTAATGCAGAGTGAATTAATTCTGAGCTAAACGACGTGAGCTCATGTTCCAAGTTTAATGGTGGCATATCACAAAACAGCATGGGGGAGACATGCATACTGACTGATTCAATGAGTTGCAGTGTTCAGTCAACTTTCCTGGCATTTTAAGTCGTGATCATCCCAGGATCTGTTATTGTTTTTTCACACCGACCGCAAAGACCCCTTTAACTTGGGTGTATTGTCAATACATTGGGCCTCATTACAACTCAGGCGGTAGCCATGCCGGCAAAAACGGCACGGCTGCCGCCGGAGTTGCATTTTTACCGGCACTCGCGAATGGGCAAGAAACGGGTCATGTCGAGTTCGGTGAACCCGGTAATTGCCCATTTGCGGTTGCCGGCAATAAGGTACTTCCCATCCCCATTCAGCCCTATAGGGCTGAATGGGAATGGAGAGCTCCGATGCACCAGCACCATTCAGAATGGTGCCGGTGCATCCGACATGCTGTGCTCGCAGGTGCAGCTCTGCCCGCCAGGTCAGACCTGGTGGTCTGACCGGCGTCCGCGAGCACAGCTCGTAGTATGGCAGTCTGGGAACTATGGTACCAGCATGCTTACCGGTACCATGGTTCCCAGACCACCATGCTTATAATGAGGCCCATTGGGTGTTACCCCCACACATATCTGTCAAATATGTTCAAAGTAGAGTGAAAGAGCTCTACTGGAAGAATGTCAAAGGCAAGAGGTTGAGACGGGCAAATGGCAAAGATATTAGTATGTTCTGTGATTACATGTTAGTATAGTTACGCCTTGGCAGAGAATGGTATGTTAGCGCCATGCAAATCTTTGATATGCTTGGTGTTCGTTTGAGATTTAAATTAGGTGTACTGGAGGTGGGTGAACGCACAACCTAATTGGTCTTAGGATCCAACCAGTCAGTGTGCTGTTGTGGGTAAGATATAGGTAAAACCATGGCCCATTTTTTCCTTGCCTTTTTATAATGAAAACTGAAAAAATATTTCATCCAAATATTCAATTATTTTGCTTTAAGAGACGTGGGACCCGATTGACAAAGTGTTTTTAATGGGATTGCATCCTTATAAAAACATTTCTGTGAATCAGGCCTGTGAAGTCTGTCTTGCTGTTCTGTGATAGAAATGAATATGATGTGGTACAACTTCAGAGACACAATTAATGTTCTATGTATGGAAATGAAGGTGCCAATAAAACCCCAAACAATCGAATAGTACAAGAAGTTCGGTTGCAGTGGGTCAAGTCAGGTTTATCCATTTTTTGCAATAGAATAATATGTAGCTTTCTTTAGTAAATGAATTGTACTGAATATCTGCACTCCACACCTGGCAAAATGCCGCTTTTTAGTTGCATGTTGGGTTGACTTTTTATGTGTCATGAAGAGGATCTATGTGACACTTGAACAAGTTAATAATAACGTGATTGCAATCCTAGTGCCATGCCCACATCTGACAGCCTGGGATTTCCCTTTGACACCTATATTCAAAAAGACAATGGCCCTCATTACGACCCCGGCGGTAGCCGTGCTGGTAAAAAAGGCAAAGCTGCCACCGGAGTCGTGTTTTTACTGGCGCCTGCCTTTGGGGAATAACTGGGGCATTACAACACTGGCAGTCCCGGTAATTCCCCAAAGCCAGGCGCTGGTAAAAATGACTACCACTTGTCATTCGAGTCCCACAGGACTCAATGGGAATAGGGAGGACGGAAGCACCGGCATGGTTGATAACGGTGCCGGTGCTTCCGTCAAAGTCTGCGAGCTGGTGCCGTTCAGCCAGGTCAGACCTGGCGGGAGGGACGGTAGCCGCCCGCAGAATTGGAGTATGCCGGTCCGGTAACAACCGGCACACTCATAATGAGACCCAATGTTTTCAACATGTAATGCCCCAAACTACAGGAAAGCCTAATTTAAATGTAAATATGGATATTTGAGTTGGTGTGTTCAAATGCCTAATGATTTACGTATGATGAAATAAAGTCATAATATGTTTCATTTACAAACAATAATGTATGGAAGCAACGCACAAATATGAAAATATGAAAACTATGCATTTTGACACTTCTGTTTTTGAAGGAAGGAAGATTACTTCTTTAAATCATAGAGCCATATTAGTGTGGGATGTATGGCAGCCCCAGGATCAAAAGAACAGAAAGTCCATGTTAGCTCTGGAAATACATTGATGTTATGGGAAGGCACACTGGCAGACGGAAAAGTCAACCTCAAATGTTCAACACTGTTAAGGTATAGTGAATTCAAACTGTATGAACTTCTGCAGTTGAAGCAAAGCAAGGAATATGTAAAATATGAAACAGGCTGCAGAAGGGAATTGGAAAGGCACATTGTGAGTTGACAGGCAAAAAAGGCAGCATTTGATATTCTGTTACATTATATTAGGTAGTCGCACTCAACTCAGGGTTCAACTCAGATTCAACTTTAGCAAGGCCTGCCACTTATTCCGCACCACCCTCACAAATACCCTATGTACAAATAATAAGCTAGGAACCAGGCCGGTGTATAGTAAGAATATATATATATTTATTTAAGGTTTGACTAAACGGAATCGCAACCAAAAATCGCAAACAACAATACGGTTGTTTTACACTGTATCACAATTCCAAAATGCTTCCTGTTATTAAAACAACACAGGTAGAATCTTACATCAGATTTAATTGCAAATTAACCAGTAAAAAAAATTCACAATACCATGAAAAAATCATTTTAACTTTATTTGGAGAAAGGCAATGTTTGAGAAAGAAACTGAATGGGAACATTGTTTTGGCTTTTCTATTAAAAGCAAGGTTTGGAAAAGGAATTCAAATGGGGAAATCGTTGTTTAGGCTATTATTTGAAAGGCAAGGTTGGGAAAAAGGAACTCAATGAGAAAATAATGCATCAACACATCTACAAATGAGATGTAAGGTTTTGTACTTTTGACTTTGGAATCACTGGAAATAAATGGAAAAATATGTTTTGCACAATTTGTTCTCCACGGAAATGCATGGTTTGGAGATTCTGGGTTTGGAGGCAAGGGAATCAATAGGAAATTTAGTTTTACCCTTCTACCCATTCTCTTCAAAGGTAGCGTTTTAGGATTACTTCTTTTAGAATTCAAGACCCCCCTTCCAGATAGAAGGCAGGGTTTTCAGAAGAACAGTCACCCAAGTCTTTATTGTCTATACCGGCTTTAACACACTGGGCATGAACTCTGTTAGATTCAAACTCTAAAAACACTCATCACATGATTTTGTATATGGGAATTAATTGATTTAACTTCAGTTCAATGCACTAAGGTCCTACACAGCTTCCCCCTCATTGAAAGGATTAAGGTGGGGAGTTGCCAACACAATGGGCCTCATTACACGTAGTGCGGTAAACCATGGTGCTATTAGCACCATGGTTCATGCCGGTAATTTACCCGTACCGCCTTGGAGGAAAGGGGAATTACCGCCCTATTCCAAGGTTGGGAAGGCGGTAATTCTGCCTTCCTTCATTGCCCTTCCCCATTCCCATTTTTGCCCCATAGGGCTCTATGGGAATGGGGAAGTCGCTAATTACTATGCCGCAAATTGCGGTACCGTAATTAGCACCCTGGTCCCTTTGCAGGCTGGTTTTTAACGCCTGCTAAAAAGCAGACGTTAAAGTACCAACCCGCAAAGGGACTTCATAGTAAGGCGGTAAGGGTTTACCGGTACCGGTGCCCTTACCGGTATCGGTAAACCCTTACCGCACTACGTATAATGAGGCCCAATTACTTTTAAATGGATAGGTTGATGTCCAGTGGAATTAATTTGAAATGGATTTAATACAATGTGCTGAGGGCAGTTTCACCCCCCCCGCCCCTACCCACTAATGGAAAGGGATGAAGACAGGTAGCTCCCCACACAATTGATGGCTTTTGGATTATTCTACATACATGGGAGGCCTCTGACACTACATACTTCCAACATTAATTGCACCATCTATCACTCCATCAATATTTCCAGTTCCTCAGATGTATGAAAATGCCAGAATCATAATTTTTATCATACCTTAAGTTATGTATCACAACCATTTTGTTTTGACATGGTGTTGGTGGGCCCTTTATACAATTTAATATGAATCCAGGCTCGGCTCACTGGGACACACAATGCTATTCATATTTAGGAAAATGTGTTCAATGTTAAACATATGGCAATGAATTATATGAGAGGTAATAGTTTCATTTCTGGCCCAACCTGTTCCTCTCTAAGTTTCAATTTTTCCTTATAAATGTGACCAGGCCATTTGCTCGGGCCAATGTTTATTCTACCCTCTTCTCCTGAGCTTCAAAGTATCTTTGCTCGGAGCTAATGCACCCTGTATGCGGGACGTGACCTTAATGGTCTTTGATGTTGGTCATGTTATCTGTATCACCGTAGTTCCAATCCCTTCTCTGTATTTTTTGCATTTGGACTGAAACCCAGACCTGTTTCCTTGGTGAGCTCAGGCCCAATTGTCTTGGGGTCAGAGTGTCAGCTCAGAGCGAAAAGTAAGTTGCAGTTCACAATTCTGAAACTGAAAGAATAACATTTGACACTGGAGACACATGACCTTTGTACTGAATCTGGGCCTGCTGGCAAGAAAGAAATTCTTTGTTTACATAATGTTGGAGCAGAAATAAGTTCCCTCTGGATATTAGTCATGCAGATAGGCCATACTTTCATAAGAAATCAGTGTTCACTTTTACACAAAACGAAATAGGCATTTCCCTATAAATGTTGTCATTTTATGAAATGAAATTAAGTATCTTTATTCCTGACAACTCAGTTAGTCATCCAACTTTATTTCTTAAATCTAAGGTATCATTCCTCCTTTTCAGCTTCCAAATGCACAGTATTTCAAATGCATTTGTTTCCTTCCATGTGCATTTCTGCAGCCTTAAATATGTCAAATGTGCCTTTACACGAATTCAGCATCTGCAGCATGCATGTCTCGTTGGATTCCATTGGACAATGTTAATAATATTACAATTCTGAGTCACACTTTTCTTCATCTGAGTGCCTGTACATTCTAAAAAAATGGAGGGACGCCCATTCTCACTTATGTCAAAATCACTATGTTTTACTGGCTTTTGTATTTCAATGGAACTCCACACTTAGCCAGCTTCAAACTCACAATGGGGCCTAGCATCCCCTCTCCATCTCTGCCACGCTGAGGCTGATTTTTTATTTATGTATGTATTTATTTATTTTAATTCATGTGTAAAGCGCCCAAGCCCACAGGCATCAGAGCGCTGTTGCGTTCCAGTTACATGGTAAATAAGCTTCATAAAAATATACAACAATTGGTAAATCTGCTTAAACATACAAGAACAGGCAAGATTAAGTGGGAGCAGTCAGATCGGGGTGTGGCAGCTGGGACTCGTCACAAAGGTTTTTACCCCACAAGTCCCCCCCCCTGGGTCTATGACTCGGATGACCCATATAAAAGAGCATGGGGAGAGTGGGGTTTTTATTTTCCCTTTGCTTTAGCTTATTCCATGAATTTCCTTGTTGGAGCACCTCTGCTCTTTTCCAGTCCTGAGGGAGTGGCACTCTGGTCTGCATTCCACTCTTTTTGGATTTTGGGGTTTTGGTCCTGGACCCCTCCCTTTTTTGAAACTCCAACCTCCCAAGCTGTGAAGGTAAGAAGTAATTGAATCTGCAAAGAGCAAAAGAGAGGTTAAGTATGTTATACAGTACTTATTTCCCCCGTAAATAAGGATACAAATATTGACAAAAAACAACTGTTTATACATTGCAACCCAATGTTAACAATGGTTTCACTCGACATACACAATTCAACATTATCTTTCTCTAATTTTGGTACATTCCTTATAAGTATGAATTGTTTTACTCCCTGTTAATGTGTGATATTCTACATCCAGGTTTCCATCATTTCCATTCATTCTTCAGATTGTTCCTGGGCTCTACCCTCACTGGGTTCTTCAATCAATCATAGCAGCTTTCTTTGGGGGACATTTCTTCAACTGATTGATATGGACCCATTTTTCTTCTGTATGTGCTCCTTTAGGGATGCAGATCTTACAGGCGACAGGTGAGATTTCATCGACAATTTTGAAGGCACCACACCAAGATGGGAGGAACTTCTGTTCCTTGGTCTGGCTCCTTTGGAAATTGTACAGGTAGACCCTGTCTCCTACTTTGTACTCCTCATCGGTACTTTTTAAGTCATAGTAGGCTTTCATTACTTCTGCCGACTTTTCTAAATTGTGCTGAGCATAAGCAAAAGCGTGCTGAAGGTGTTTCCATAAATTCTCAATGTACTCATGGGTAGTGGACGTGTTGATCAGGGTCTACTCTTGAGTTCTGTAGGGCAGATTCTGAGGGAGCACCATTTTTTATCCAGTTATGAGCACAAATGGAGACATTTCAGTTACAGAAGACGGCGTGGACCTAATGGCTATTAGGAAAAATGTTAATCGAATGTCCCAACTAGGTCCAAAGTTAGGTACAAACTTATTCAAGATGCCCAACATTTTTTATTGATTTTTTTATTGATCTCTAAACTACCCCGCTTGAGGCTAGGTGGTAGCAAAGTAGAGTTTTCTCTTTACCCCTAGTATCCCCCACATCTTGTTCATCACCTCGCTGGTAAAATGATTTCCTCAGTCCAACTCAATGCTTTGAGGAAGGCCGAAATGAGAGAACATGTGATTGATCATTAATGTGGCAGCTGTCTCTGCCTTACAATTCAGGGATGGAAGACATTTTACCCACTTGGTAAACAAGCATGTTACGGTCAGCATGTACTTGTTTCCTCCAGAGTAGTGAAACAGTGACCCGATGAAATAGACTTGCAAATCCAACCAAGGCAGTGTCATTGCTCTTTTCTGTAGGGGAGCTCTGTGTGTGAGAAAACTTGTTGGAAACTGAGCACGTACAAGACACCCCTTTAAGTAGATGTCGAGGTCCTGGCCCATGTGTGGCTAATATGCGACCTTGCATAAGATTTCTATTGTGGTATGAAACCCCCTATGACCTGCAGTGGCCACATCATGTGTGTGACCTAACATCAGGTTTCGGAATGAGGTAGGTCCCACCCACTGGTCACATCCAGATATGGATCTCCATACCAACAAACCATCTTGGATTCAGAACATCATCATCACCCGGAGTTCCACCTATAATCGGATTCTGTCAGAGGAAAATTCATTGGGTCTTCAATATGTTGATAACATTTCCCAATAATTGGTTCCTCCTTTTGTGCAGTAATCAAGTCTGCATCTGGGGTTTCTTTTCTCCACTGGGCACTTGAGAGTTCATTATTGGCATGGGTTTGGAGCTTGGTGACAGCAGCAACCTAGATTTCCCCCAACACGGATTCTATGAAATCCCCATGAATGGCTCCTGTTTTGTCCAACTGGTCAGCCAAGTTGTTTCCAGTTTTGTCTGGTCCCTCTATTTTGGATTGACCGCTGATCTTTTTCAAATACATGGTCAAGTCATTAGAGGTCACTAGATCATCAATTGATTGGATTCATTTCCCATGCTTGAGCGGTTTGTTATTCGCACACAACATGCCTCAATGTTTCCAATTAATCATCGGTTCCACAAACCTGTTGTTAGGGAGAATTATCTGTTAAGGCTAATTTCCCAAACCTAGTGAGTCCCACAGCAGCTTTGCTGGATTTTTGGGTTTTTTTTTCTCCTGCTAAGAGTGAGACTCTTTTTTCTCCCACTCTTAGACATGATTTGATATATCCTTTGACTTTGGAATGTGTTTTATGGGCTATGGGGTCTTTTACTCCATAGGGCTTCATGTGCTTTTGGCATGTGTGTTACACAGCACCCTCTGTGCCGTAACAACGGGGTGTCATAGTGACCCCCAAACATAGACTCCGTACCCTGCCACTGACTACTGTCTCCCAGGACATGTAAAGTCACCATTGGCTTTATTAGTCCTAAATTGTGAACAGAACCAGTACAAACCATCATATTGTGGGCGTACTGTTAGGGGATTCGATTGCCCCCGGGTCTGTTGCTCGAGGGGGCACTGTCCAGTCCCTCCTGAGCGAGTTTTGGGTGGTGGAAGTGGATACTACTTTTTATATTCAACCGCAAATATATTCCTATGGGATTTTCCCATTGTTCGAGGCTAATACTTTTTAACATAGCCTCAACCATACCGGCGGTTTATTTAATTAATATTCATTCACCGGTTGGTATTTTTTGCCAGAACTCGGTTCCAAAATGGCGTTTTTGTTCGCTTCTGTGACTCCAACCCAAGTCGAGCCCTTTGCTCCACAAAAGCCTCCAAAAGTGGTGCCACTCTGTCTGGGTACCACAGGAGGTGTGGGAGGGGGTGTAGGCACCCTGGACTGAGTTGCTTCGGCAACTCAAGTCGCACTCTTGTGTGATTGACCCAGTGGTGAGCCCCGGCTCACCACTTAGCATGTTTGAGTGACAGCTAGCACTGATGAATGGGGGTTTTCTGCGTAAAAGCAGGGCTTTGGGGACTGGGACTTCAGACGTCACCACAGGACCAAAGAATCCAAAGCGGGAGATGCTGAGCCGACCTGCAAAGACTCACCCTGCTGAACTGACCCACCACTTCTTCCAAAGACAGAGGAGATCTCCATCCCAAAGAGTCTTCTTCCTTTGACTGGTGGGGATAACCAGTTTGCCCGCCTTTTCGCCTTCCCAGATCATCTCATGGCCGCCTTGCCTGTGCCAAGCACCCCGGCAACCGGGATGCCACGTTTTTCCACTACCGTGAATAAAAGGGTAGTACCTTTTTACCGGAGAACTCCGCGGCTGGTTTCTTCCCTGGCAGTGCAACGACCTTCAGCTTTCCTCCACATCGAGATCATCTCTTCCTCTGGACGACGCCGCAACTTGCATCCACTGCCAGGAACAACTGCCCCCGCTGGAGGATTCTCTCCACTTTTAAGGTCCGCCTGGCCTCCCTCGCAACGGTCTGTGTGGGGTGTCTCGTAAAACTTCAACTTACCACTTGGGTCGGCCCTAGGCTGGCTAACTGAACTTTTCTGAGCTGAACTGATTCCTTTTTAAACTCTCTGCAAGACTTTCCAAGCCTTTTAAACTGTGTGATCTTGGGTGCATTGGTGTTCTACTCTCTCCAAGAGGGAGCCTGGCACCTGAACTTTTTGCTCACAAGTAGACTTTGACTTTCCTGCCTTGCTGAGTGCTTCTAAAGAATTGTGTTGTGTGCTGTTCCTAATTTCTGCTTTTTCCCTCCCTTTTTCTTAAACTTATTGGAGTGCCATCTTTAGTTAAGCGCTCACCTATGTCTGGAAATAAGTGGTGTTAACTAAGACTTGTCTAATAAGGAATAAGGGATGTACATATACTGATAGTGACTGTGTGTTTGGACTTGCTTATAATAATAGTGCTAGAGTGCTTCTAAGCGTGTCTTTAAATAATTAATTATATAATTGATACCAAAGCTCTGGTCAGTGTTTGCTTGTGCTACTGTATTTTGGTACCTATCTTGTATACTCTATATACTGTCTAACTCTTCTTGAGAGAAGTCCGGCTGCTCAGCCACAGCTACCAGGTAAATCTGGGTGGTACAGACTGCTACCAATTGGGTTTACTGCCAACACCTGAAGTCTTAAGCCTTTTGCAGTGGTCCCTAAGGGAACTGCACAGGTTTCTGCCTAACACCCGTTTCAGACATTGGGCCTCATTACGAGGTTGGAGGTAGCCATGGCACTATTAGCGCCATGGCTGCCTCCAAAATCGTTTTGACTCCGGTCTGGTGGATGCAGCAATTACATGTCCATTCCGAGGTCAACGGGAACGGTAATTCCCCATTCACCAGAGCCATTCCCCATTCGCATTTGAGCCCCCATAGGGCTCAATGGGAAGGCAGCAATAATGGTACCGCACATTGTAGTACCGTTATTGACCCCAGTATCCCTTTGTGGGTCCCGTCCTTAATGCCTGGTAAAACCAGACGTTAAGGAAGGACCCTCAAAGGGAACTCATAGTAGGGTGGTAAGGGATTACCGGCACCAGTGCATTTAACGGTGCCGGAAATCCCTTACCGCCCACTTCGTAATGAGGCCCATTGTCTCAATCAGTGATTATGATCAGTTCTTGGTGGTGTTGGTGTTGGTGTTGCACGGCAATGCGGATGGCTAGATGTACCACCATCAACTCTGCCACCTGACTACTTTGGGGACCTGTTTTGCACCCAGAAGAGGGTTCTGGGGCATCATACACCCAGGCATTCCCAATGCCAGCCACTAGTTATTTTTCCCTCCGATTGTCAACATGGTAGGAGAACCCATCCACATAAACTGAGGGGATCCCCTGACACGTGTCTTCCTGAGAGACTTTGTGCAGGGAAGTATGGTACGCCTCCATATTGTCATTGGACTTACATTTTTGTCCTAAAGACAGCCAATCCCTGCGCTGGCGGACTCTTCTTGTTTTGGCCACAGCTGACCTCCACAGGAAAGCCATGCATGAACAGAATCCAGGAAGTAATTCTGCAATTGCTCACATTATCTATTCGGATTCAGTCACTTTGGAGATATTGCAAGGGTTTGTCAGGAATCTCCACTCTAATGTGCTCCCCCTGGATGAATCGGCGGTAATTCTTCAGCACCCACACCATTGCCAGGAGTACTTTTTTGCAATCATTGATTTTTTCCTCCACAGTGGACAAAATCTTACACTGTTAACCTTGTCTTACTTTTGGTAAAATACCGCTGTTAAGCAAGTATCTGAGAACCCCATCTCCAAGAAAAACTCCTTGTTCTTTATGGAGTAAGCCAAACAAGGGACTTGGGAAAGGCTTCTCTTTAGGTGTTTTTCTGCCTCTGATTGCTTCGGACCCCACTGCCACTTGACCACAGCCTTTAATAAATGGACCAAGGGTCGTGTGACATCTGCGTAGTCTTCAATTAACTTTCTACCATAATTAGTGAGTCAAAAAATGCTTCTTAGTTCTTAGTAGTAGGGTCTTTCAATTTTAAAAATACTTCCACCTTTTTTGCCTGGGAACTGAGACCTTCAGGGGTGATTTTGTGCCCTAAGAAGTTCACGCGGGTCTTACACCACTGTGGCTTCCGAAAGAACAGTTTTGCTCTGGCTTTCTGCAACTGGGTCAGAACATAGCGTATTTCAGCTATGTCTTCCTCCGCAGTTGAGCCCTTGATTAAGATATTAACTACATAGGCCAGGTTTCCCATTTTGCCCAAATCGGGCATTGGCTTATGTAGGAATGTGTTAAATTAATTGCCAGGGTTTATGTATCCAAAGGGGGTTTGGGTCCATGTATATTTCTGCCCCTAAAGGTAAAGGCAGGCTTGTACTGGTTTTCCCTACTCACGGGTACAGTCCAGTAACCAATGGTAAGGTCAATGGCGGTATACACCTTTGAAACTTGGATCTGGGCCAGTCCCTGATCGATTTATAGAAGGGGCCATCTTGACATGTGGACCCGTTTATATAACTTCCATAGGTCTGCACAAAGTCTCCATTGGCCATTGAATTTGAGTATCCCCAGTACCGGATTGTTAAAGGTACTGTGGATTGGACAAATTATTCCACAGGATCCTAAGTTTTTAATAATCTATGTGAGTCACTTCATAGACACGAGAGGTAACCGGTATTGCTTCATAAATTCTGGAGCCATCTTGGGGCCCATAGGTAAAATGTACACAAGTGTTTCAGAGCGCGACCAGGCAAAAAGGGAGGGGAACAAGTGAGAGAAAAAACAGAAAAAAAGAAACAGCAATCTTACAAGGCCCAGTGACATTTAAGAAAGCGCAAGTGCATGGGAAAGGAAAATGGGGGAAAACTGCAAGGAAGGGGGGAGTGGAAAGTGCAAAGCAGAGGAGAGAAAACATAAATAAATATTAAATAGAATAAATAATAAATAAGGGCCTGGTATGGTATGGTGGTTGAATGTATCTCTGTGTGTCCACAATCATATGAATCCACTGCAAAGATATCCTGAAAATCCAGAAAACATGTTTCAACTTCTGTTTCTGCTCCTCGGTCTCACAGGCATCAGTGAGATTGCTTTTTTCTTTGACCATCTGCTTAAAGCCTGGAAAGACCTCGGGCTTGGTAATTTCTGCGGTATCCTCCAGTTGGGTGGAGAGATCTCTTGTTATCTTGTTATAGTATTGGCCTGGATGTGAGTTTCCATGGATGTGAGGTAGTCACTGTTGACTCAGAATACCCCCTCATCCTTCCTGATGTCAGAGGTAACCTCTTCCACACCATAAGGGCAGGAAGAGTACACCAAGAAATCCCCCCCCTGCCTGGTGAAAATCTTTTCCAGGGTGATACAGCTGTCTATATGGAAGCAATCATGTGGAATTGGTCCAATGATCTCATTGCCTAAATGAATAGATTAATGTTGGGCATCAACCGCCATTTCAATAAAGGTGTCTGCACCCAAGTGATACTTCAAGGGTCGCTGTTATCCACCAATATTTGAATGGTGCCATGTTCTACGTCAACTAGGGGTGTCAGATGTAAAAACAAACCTTGCTGTTGGAGATAATAATTCCGATTTATATAGGGTCTTTTTTTTTGAGGTTCCGTCCTCGCTTAATTTTTAGGGACATTGTAAATCGTTGCACCTGTCCTGGGATGGTAACCACTTCTCTCAATTGAACTTCAACCACATAAAGCAGCAATTGAGCTGACCGAAATGCTTTCTCAGTGTTGTCAAAGCCCATGTGGTTACCCGCCAGTCGGGACACAGCTTTTTTATTAATTTGGTCCAAATTTATTTTGAATCGATTGAGAATGTCACTGCTTAAGTAAAAGGTGGAGGGGACATCTCTCACAACCCAACTAGTATGTTATATGCTTTTGTCGCCAATGGAATTGTTCAGAGTACACCTGCTAGGCAGGAGATGTTTTGAAGTTGGAGTTTGTAGCCCCATTTACCACTTATCAATGAATTTAAATGTGGAAATGGTCTGATCTTTTGGGTGTTTTCCTGAATAATGCTTCGCTGATGAAGCTTCTTCCGTTATTCAGTCATACTCTGGTGAGAACAGGCTCCTCCCCTTCATTTAGCTGAATGGGAAAAAAACAGCTGTTCACCCTTTATCTGGATGTCGGTCATAATTTGAGCTGGTTTTTCATCATCTTTTGTCATGGGATTTGAGTGCGGAATGCCACTTACAACTGGGAGGTAGGTAGATTTTCAAAGATGGAGAAGGGTTCCTATCACCAGTTTTTTCTCCTACAGAGATGACGGTGCTGTCTGGGACTTGATTGTTCCTATAATGGAATTCTATTTGGTCAGACCGCTGTTCAATCATGTGGCATGTGCCATTCAAGCTCACATAATGTGTGTTTTGTTTTAATTTAATTGGCCAGTTAGTCTGAGTCCAGAGGACCTTGTTGATGCAGTCAATCAGGGAGGACCAAAGGGATGATGCAGACTTTGTCCACAAAGTGGGTTGTATTTGTATTTCAATTTCTCCTACTTACCCTTTGTTCCTCAGTTTACACCTTTTCAGGGGTTGAAGATTTATGTTCAGGCCCAGAGGATACCAGGGGTTTTGTTCCAGTAGGAAATGAAGATTCCTCTAGGGCTTGGCATTTCCCTTCCATCCGGTCCCCCTCCTCTGGAACATTTTGGTTGTCGGGGGTTTCTTCCTGTCATTGCTCTGGGGCAGCAGACCTGGGTGTCAAATTATTCTGGGCAGCAGTTTCCAGTGGACGGTTCACCTGAGCCCTCCACATGCGTCCCAGATCTTGAGTTAGTTGTTGGACTTGTCGCTCCAGTTGTAACATTTTTTCCGGTTGGTAAGGAGGTCTTGATTCATACCTCTGCTGCTCCCGGAAGGGGTAGCTGTCCCTTCTCCCAGAGTAGCTCGGGTATTGTGCATTTCCCTGATAACCTTCCATCCTAGGTCTCCCTAGGATCTATTGTCTGGAAAGTGTGGAGAGAGAGTAGGAGTAGGAGTAGGAGTAGGATTGTTCTGAAAACCTAGTTTGGGGGTGGAGTATTTCTTCCCTCCTGAGCGCAGTTTGGAGGGAGGTTTTGATGGAGGTTTCCTGCGGCAGTACTTACCTGATTGTCCCCCCCTTTGTGCCACAGGAGTACACACATACCCCAGGATGGGTCTGTTACCCTTGTATCTTGGAATGATATAGGTGGCAGGGTCAGATGGAGTGTTGGTCTTGTACCCTACCTGGCTACCACCCAATTGGGTTGCATCCAAAGGTCTCCTATGCCTCTCATTTTGCTTGTTGGTGGAAGGAGTATTTTTAGGCCCCCCTCTCCAAGTCCAGTGTGGGAATTTTTTTTCATCTCTGTTACCTTTGCAGCGGCGGGTGTGTTTGATTTTTCTTTGGGGGGGGGTTAATATTGATTTCAAAAGGCTTTTGGACCTCATAAATCCAGGTGCCTATTATATCACCCAATCCATGCTCCTACGCTCATGGAAATTCCTTACTAGTCAGATCATAATGTATTTTGGGAGCATATGGAAGTATGTTTGGATGAACTCCTGGCTATTGGTGTTCACCTGCCTAGAGGTCTGGGCCAATGTTTGCTTCAGCTCCAGTATGAACTCTATAGGCGCTTGGTCTTCCCCAACCTACAAGGTCGTAAGCCACCTTGTTGTCCTCCTGAGGGTTTATGTGAATGGAGAAGTGTTTCAGAATGGCCACCTTGTAGGGGGACCATTTTTGGTGATCTTTGTCCTCCAGCCCTGCAAAGAAGCTGGAGTATTAGGGGAAAATATCTATTGGACAAACTCCATGGAGTTTCTATCATTTTTACTAGCAAATTAAGTCATCCTTTGGTCATAAAGCTCCAGATGATCCCATACTAAATAATTGGCGTTCTTATGGTAGGCGGTCAAAAATCTCTTTATGTTTTTTATCTGACAAATTGGGTCTTTCACAAGACCTCTCTTCTGTTTGGCTGATTTTCTTTTTTGCTGCACCTTCTGACTCAGAGCTGCTGTTATTGGTGGTCCATTCCCTGTCCTCTAGGTGCTCCCTACCTCTATGAGACTGGGAATACCTTCCAAAATTGCAGCGTCTGGACTGTTCTCCTATGTGGTGCTGTGGCCTCTCAGGGACATTTCCATTGTACTTGTGTTTTCGCACAAGGAAGTACTCATCCTCCTCATCCGTCCTTCCGGTTATGGTGGGGAATTTCCCCCACCTCTCTGAATGTGTGGAGGTTTTTAAAATGCTCTTTTGAGGCCTAGAATCTGCTTGTTCTCTTTCTGCAAAGCGGACCAGGTGGTCCCTTTGTAATTTCATTTTCTGCCAGTCCAACCCCTGATCTTTTCATCATCAGAAGTACATGCCAGGGTATTTTTAAACTCCGAGAGGCCACCGGTCCAACCACCTTCCCTTCTGCTTGGACGAGATGAATATTCAGCAATATCTGATAAGGACTTACCCTCTTGCTCAATTTAACCATGCCTGGGTGAGTCCAGCTGATTCGTGTTTCCCTAATCTTAAGAAGCGGTATACGTGAAGTCAGCAGCTCTCTGTACATAGGAAGTGGTGCATTGGCTTGAGGCCCCTGATAGAGAGGTCATCACTCCGTAATCAGAGGGCGCTTTCCATACCCTGACTGGTCAGGGTGCCTCAAAACTTGTTTATATTTGGCTGTTTCACTTTCCAGCCTCTCACATTTGTTTTCCACACTCCCAATCTCTTGGTGGTATGCAGAGACCTAAGTTTTTAATTCTGACACTAGTGCTTAAGTCACTTCTAGCACTGTATTTTGTGCCACTAATTGGTGTATCTAAGTACATTTTCTCTTCACAATGGCAGTCATTATCCTTCTGCAAGGCTTGTATCATCTGTGCATATTCAGATTGTTTCTTTTTTAGGAGACTAATCTCCTCCCCTTGTGCAATTTTGGCCTGTGTTACCTGCTCTATGTCAACCTCTGCTCGCCTCACATGTTCCATTCATTTTGCATTTTCTAGCCTCAGGTCAGTCAGTTCCTGAGAACCTCACTCACTTTTCTCCACTTCCACCCTTAATTGACAAACTTCCTGAAAAAGGAACTATTCTCTTGACTTCATTTGTTATTTTCTTCCCTCAACTGCTCTCTCTGCTGGTGCAAGGTGTTCAGATCTTGGTGCATCTGATCAATTTCACCCTGAGAATTAACCTCATTAATAATTAGGTGGCTGTTTCAGCTTTTAGTTGTTTAACCTGTGCTTGAAATGTGAAAATGTCCTCTAAGCAGGCTTTATTTTGATCAACCTGCTAATTTAAGTTGTGTTGACTTGCGCTCAGATTTTCAACATATACTTTATACTCAATTGCAGTGCAGAACATTGAGCTTCTTGCTCTCCATTTTCTTGCTGCTGTGTCACTAACTCATCTTTTAGCTGTTGACTAATATTTTCTAATTTGGCTCTGTTGTGCTCTTGCTTCTAATTGTTTCAACTGTCTCTGGGGTTGATTCAAAAGTTCAGCCTGGTTTTGCACAGAGGCCACACTATTCCGGTGTCTTTCATCCATGATCAGCATATGGAAATACATGTATGCTGTGAGCTGAGCCATTTTAATTTGCTCATTTTTGCTGGTTTGTTTTATGTAAAAGATTGTCAGGGCCTGATGTAACAGGCCATTATCCTACTGCATGTCAACATGTGCAGAGGTAACCTCCTGCATCATTCTAGCTTGCCACATTTCATGTTCTTGTTCTACCCATTCACCTTTAATAAACAATTTGGATAGAAGGTGCCTCCTGGCCATATTGATTTCTACGGTGCTCATTCTGAAATGTGTTCTGCACCTGATATACTCTCTATGCAAGGGCAAAAATAAATGTCAACCATATTTTTGTTTAGTTTCCACTCACAATGACAACTCAAAAGAAACACTATTTTATATATACACCACCCTGGAACCCAGGGTACAGGTCTGGATGGCACGTAAACAATGCAAATACAACTTTCTATCCACTGCAATGTAATAATACCCAAATAAATAGTCTGCTGCGACTACACTGTCACAAGTGAAAACTCTCTCATGTCCCCAGATTTGTCACGTGGTCACACTCAACTCAGGGAGTACCTTTCCCCCCCAAGCATGGTGGCATGCCCACAAATCGCTTATACAGATTCAACTTTAGTGAGGCCTCCCACTTATTTTGCACCACCCCAACAAATACCTTATGTACTACTATTAAGCTAGGAACCAGTCCGGTGTATATATATTTATTTAAGGTTTGACAAAACGGAAAAGCAACGAAAAATCTCAGCCACCAATACTGTGGCACTACACCATGTCACAACTCCAAATTACGTTCTGTTGTTAAAACAACACATGCAGAATTTTGTCAAATATGCAGTCACAACTTACATCAGATTTAATTGCAAGTGAACCAGTAGAAAACAATCACAATACAATGGAAACATCATTTTGGCGTTATTTGGAGAAAGGCAATGTTTGAGAAAGTAACTCAATGGAGAAATCGTTTTGGCTTTTATTTGAAAAGCAAGGGCTGGAAAAGGAATACAAATGGGAAAATCGTTTTTCAACCCACCTGCAAATGAGATGTGAGACTTTGTCATTCTTACTTTAGAATCACTGGGAATAAATGGGAAAATGCGTTTTTCACAATGTGTTGTCCAAGTAAATTGTCACACCCCTGGAGTATCACACAACTCCTTCCTAGCCATGGAAGCCATATGCAGTTGACCCCTCCCACCTTGGTTGGCACTGGGTCCTGATCTTGATATATACAGGCACCACAAGGCAGCCGAAGGAGGGAAGAGGGTTAGGGAGAGGTTGTGGATAGGTAGGGGGTTTTAGGGTCACCGGGTAAAGGTTTAGGAATCTTGCATGAGGATGGGAATAGGGTACATAGGGAAAAAAACATAACATGTACCTATATCCTGAAAAATCCTATACCTCACAGAACTAGACAAAGTAATGATCCTTCTTAATTAGGATCTAACCTGCCTCCTGTATTCCTAATCACCCCCGAAGTTGCAACAAACAAAAGCACGTTGAACGTTATTGATGGCCATTGATAACATGCAGCAACAAACACATGATGCAAATTGAAGTAAAACCAACAGCACATCTCCTGAGACTGTGTGGCATATTCATGGTATGACTTCCAACCCTTTTTCCGTGTCAGCCATTGAAGGGTACTTCCAAACTTGCACAGAAATGATTCAGGTAGACAAATAATGAAGACAAGAAGCAAGCAGTCACAAAACAAAACAGCAAGCCATTGCATTTTCTAACAGTGTTCTTTTCTACATGCACTGTTACGGAGCACTCTCAATCCATGAGTCGCTATATGCCCCGTATGTGTTTATAAGCTCCAGAACCTGCATATGCACATGTGAACCATCTCAACCTTAATTTGCTCCTTTTCACAGAGCATGTGGAAGCACTTATGCAAATGAGAAAACAGTGCATCCGCACACAACATAAATCATATGCCTCCTTGCAACCTCATAAATACATGGTCACACTTAACTGAGGCCTGATGGGCCTTGCCAGCACCTCCCCAGGCAATGAGGTGTCCAGCATTGATGACCTCGTTGCCGTGTGTGCTTCTGTGCCCTGGAGGCAGTGCGCTGTGGAAGCGTCTTCACCTCCCAGCCCGGCGCAAATGAAAACATGAGCGTAACCGCTCCAACCCCTCACAAGGGATAGAGCTCTGACAAGTCACCGCTGCACCCAGGTTCCTCGAGTCTCCAGCACCTACATGAAAAGCCTGCCTCCTCTGACCTGTGCCTACATACAACAATCACCATCAAGCAGCACGGGCCAGGCAGGGGCTGAAGAGCCCTTTTGATTGACATACCTGTTCCAACTGAAAACAAGCCTCAAGGCAAATGTCGTTTTTTGCTCATTATCCTGATGCAGCTCTCCTGCGCTGCCTTTTTATTGCACAGCCCCATTTTTCCTTATAGAAATGCAGGGTTTGGAGATTCTGTGTTTGGATGCAAGGAAATCAATGGCAAATGCTGTTTTACCCCCTCCCCATTTGCTTGAAAGGTAATGTTTTAGGATTACTTCTTTTAGGATTCAGGACTCCACCCTTCTGGACAGAAGTCAGGGTTTTCAGAAGAACAGTCACGCACAACTTTATTGTCTATATGGGCAATAACTCACTGAGCATGCACTTGGTTAGTTTCAAACTCTAACAACACTCATGCAGTGATTTTCTATATGGGAATTAATTGATTTAACTTAAATTATTTGTGCTAAGGATGCACACAGCTTACCCTCCCTACAATTTAATGGAAAGGATTAAGGTTTGCTGTTCCCAACACAATACAATTTAAATGGATAGGGTTATTTTCTATAGTGGAATTAATTTGAATTGGATTTAATGCAATGTGGCAAGGGCCTACCCAGTGTCACCACCCCCTACCAACTAATGGAAAGGGATACAATCAGGTAGCTCCTCACACAATGGATGGTTTTTGGATTAATCTACTTACATGGTAGACCTTGATTATGGGGCATCAAAGAAAACAGCAGGGCTCCTCTGAGGACAGCACAGACCTGGTCAAGTGCTTCAGTCATGGATTTTCTCCTGTACCCAGGCTTCCTCTCGCTCTGAAGGGGTCCCAACTAGCTTCCATACTTCCCTGTCACTGTCTCTAATGCAAGGGTTGATGCCTTTTTGCTAGTTGTTCCTCGCAAGAGTCCGGCAGTAGACTACCCCCAAGAATAAAGTGAAAAGGCCCTGTTCTGATGCAAAATTGAAATCTTATGGGGCTGAAGACACTCCTATATTATGCTCATTCCCATTGTAAGGATTGGCTAGCACTCACCCTTAACCTCTCACCAAGATGCCCATTGACTGCTGATACGACTAGAAGTTGGGAGGTATGGTTTATGGAAGGTGAAGGAGGAGGAAAAAAAATGACAGGTGGGTTTTACCTTTTTGGATTCTGAAAATCTAATAACATGGCAGCTATGCACATTTTTCAGATACTACATGAATCTATATATTTTCTAATTCTTCCTTTTATGGCATGTCGGAAAATACTACTTTTATTTAGGCACGCCGTTCCTGGGTGGAGCCATCCTTTTTCACGCTTTGTGGCTGCGCCGTAATAGTTGCAACTCTGACACTACATACTTCCAACATCAATTTTATCATCAATCACTCTATCAATATTGCCAGTTCCTCAGATGTATGAAATTGCCAGAATCATAATTTTACATCATCCAGACAGGCGCTTTATACCCTTTATTATGAGTCTGGGCTGGGCTCACTGGGACACATGATGTTCTTTTTATTTAGGAAAAAGTGTTCAATGTAAAACATATGGCAATGCATTATATGAGAGGTAGTTTCATTTCTCCCCCCCCACATTTTCCCCCTTTAAGTTTCAATTTCTCCTTAAACATGTGACCAGGCCATCAGCTCAAGCCAATGTATTTTCTTCTCTCTTCTCCTGAGCTTCAACGGGTCTTTGCTTGGCACTAATGTACCCTTTATGAGGGACCTGCCCTTAAAGGTAATTTCTGTTGGTCATGTTATCTGTATCACCATATTTCCAATCTCTCTCTCTGTGTTTTTAACATTTGGACTGAAAACCAGACATGTTTCCTTGGTGGGCCTAGCCCCAAAGTTCTTGGGGTCAAAGTTTCAGCTCAGAGAGAAAAACAAGTTTCAGTTCACAATTCTGAAAGAATACCATTTTAAATGGACAATGTGGGCACACGTGAATTTTTGTATAGCATCTGGGACTGCTGGCAAGAAATAAACTCTTTTTTTATATAATGTTATATAATGTTTGAACAGAAATAGTTTCCCTATGGAAAACACAATATGTCATTCAACTTTATTTCTTAAATGTAAGTCATCATTCCTCATTTTTAGCTTCCAAATACACAGTATTTCAAATGTATTTATTTCCTTCCATGTGCACTCTGCAGCCTTAAATCTGTCACATATTCCTTTACACAAAGTCAACATCTGCAGCATGCATGTCTTTTTTTCGGAATCCATTGGACACTGTTAATAATATTACAATTCTGAGTCACACTTTTCTTCATCTGAGTGCCTGCATATTCTAACAAAATGGAGGGAGGCCCATTCTCGCTCATTTACTAGGCCTTATGTCGAAATCACTGTTTTTTACTGCCTATTATATTTCAATAGAACACTACACTTGGACAGCTTCATCCTAGCAATGGGGCCTACCATGGCATTTCCATCTCTGTCACAGTGGGTCTGCCTTTTTATTTTTTTATTTTTTTATTTATTAATTGAAAGAAAAAAAGGAATCCACGTGTAAAGTGCCCAATCCCACAGTCATCCGTGTGCAGCTGTGATACAGTTACATGGTAAATCAGCTTCATAAAAACATACAACAGGTAAATCAGCTTAAACACACAGGAATGGGCAAGATGAAGTTCCAGCAGTCAGATCAGGTTGTGGCAGCTGGGACTCATCACAAAGGTTTTTATCCCACAAGTCCCTCCCGGGTCTTTTACTCCATTGTCCCATAGAAAAGAGCAAGGGGGAGTGGAGTTTTTGTTATTTCTTTGCTTTGGTTTGTACAATGAATTTCCTCGTTGGAGCATGTCCGCTCTTTTCCTGTCCTCAGGGAGTGGCGCTCTGGTCTTCACTCCAGTCTTTTCACATTTTGGGGGTTTGTACCTGGATCCCTCCCTTTTTGGAAACTCCCATTCTCGTAAACTGTGAATTTAAGGAGTTATTGAATCTGCCAAGAGTAAAAAAGAGGTTAAGTATTTATACAGTACTTCTTTCCCCGGTAAATAGGGAAACAAACTGACAACAAACAATAGTTTATACATTGCAACCCAATGTTAACATTGATTTCACTTGACATACACAATTCATCAACATTCTCTTTCTCTAATTTTGGTACATTCCTTATAGGTATGAGTTGTTTTACTCCCTGTTAATCGGCATATTCTCAATCTGGGTTTCCATCCTTTCCTTTCATTCTTCAGATAGCTTGTGGGCTCTACCCTCACTGGGTTCTTTAATCAGTCATAGCAGCTGTCTGGGGTGACAGCTCCTCAATTGATTGAAGATTGATTCACCCTCATAATGGAATCTAGCATGGCCTCTCAATCTCTGTCGCTCTGTGGCTGCCTTTTTACCCCACTCCTCATCTGCCATGTAACAAAATTATGTCTGTGTAGCAAGAAAAAATCACTTGCAAAATGGGTCTTGAATGCAAAAATCAAAATCCTGAAAGGATCTTTTATTTGAATAAACAATGACCTTGAAATGTCCTGTTCTAATGACTGTCTGTACATCTTTCCTTGTGAGTAACGGGTTTATGTAACAGCGCCTTGATGTTCTTGGGTTAAGTGCACTTTATGAATGGAAAATAAAATAAAAAAAATAAACAGACATGTGACTGAGGCCTATCTGTCAACACTGGCAACCTTTCTAACAAAAGAAAGACACCTTGAAAGGTGGGCATTATACAGTTTGGACAGAAAGGAATTGTTTTACAGTGAAACTCCTTGACCTAAGCCATTCAAATAAAGATCATAAAGTGAAGTGGACATGGATGTCATGATGAGAAATGCTTAAAGGCTTCAAGTGAAAAGTAAGTGCAACAGATTGAAAATGCAGTATTTATTTCAGATGCAATATAAAAAAAGACTCAGGTGTGCTTTAAATGTAACATTCAAAATTCAAGTTTTCTGTGCATCCCCCATTAGGGTCTAACAGATCTGTTCAGCCTTTCTATCTGAAAGACACTTTCTTTACAGTTTCAGAGTCTGAGAGAAGAGCTGCGTTCATGTGTGACAGAGACATTTATTGATGTGATGGATCAACAGAGAGACTGCTAGTAAATTGGTTGAATATATAATGTTTTAGTTACCATTGAGTTACCTATTCATTTTCTTGATTTTCTCAGCAACGATAAGTGGCACTAAGGGCATTCATGTGTCATGTTAAGGCTTATTCCACGGCAGTTTATTTGCCAAAACTTTCAACAAAATGGGAATTTCAGAACGCAAGTTATAATGGAAAATGGGATGGTAGTGTCTACGAAAATGTCACAAGACTGAAATTCTGGGAGATAATAGATTAGTGAATGATTTAACTGAGTGCAAAGTTTGGTGACAACTTTTATTATTTGTGTGGAAATGTAAAAAAAAAACACAGTTTGCACATGCATGATGGCAACATCGTGGGCAAATACTCATGACTTACTTGTCCTCTCATCATTTCCCCTCCTCTCCCCCATCTCTGGCTTTCAAAAATACTCTGCTTTATAAAGCTAACCTGTGAAGTACACATACATAGTGTCACTCAAATATGTAAACCCTTATAGAACTATGTTAGGCAAAATGTGTACAATTGTGGCATTATCCCCCCATCTTGACTGTGAGATTACAAATACAAGAATGCAATTCAGCAAAAGGCAAAGAAGTTGTCTCTGAGTGCAAAACTTTCAAGGACTGACAGTATCACAGTTAATAAATAATTAATGTGAATGGGGTGTGTTATGAGATATTTAAAACTTTGAGAACTCACAATGTTTTTGCACAATGTGCATTGAGATTAAATTATTTGTCATGGTGCACTTACTTTGGTTAAGCAGCATTCTTCATGCGGTACACCCGTTTTCAGTGTCATCATTTTGGCGAGGGCCTCTTTGGCTTGGCGATTCTGCCACAGCGCCCTTTTCTCCTGACCCTTTTCGGCTAGAAAGCCATTGCGGTGCCGTTATTTTGGTCAGAGGGCTATTTGGACGCAGCTGACATTGCAGCCACATCTAAATGCCCTCATGCTAAATAAGATAACAGGACTGCACTGCAACAAACATCGACACCTCCCACTTTTCTTTTAATTAAATTAGTTAATAAAAAATAAACAAATGCAGCCTTTAACCCTGGTCTGCCAAAGTTCAAAGCCCAGCATTCAACCACTAGGCCACAATGGCTTGGAGCTTCATGGGGCATACATTTCATACTTAGCCTATAATTTCATATGTTCAATGATAAATGGCTAGGTATGAAACTTGTGAATATCCAAAAAATAACATCATTGTAGGATCATGGTGTAGCATAATGGTTAAGTGCTGCATCTCAAACTCCTTAAGGCCAGGGTTCTCTGATAGCAGTGTTCAGCATAAATGTGATTCTTTATTTAATTTTTTATGTTTTACAAAAATACGGATGCTGTGTATTATGAGATATTTAAAACTAAGAAAACACACGGCTTTCAGGACTGTGGACTTTCTGCCATCCGTACAGTAACTGGGACTGACACTGCTTAGATTCGAAGTGAGGAAGGATACAGCCCCTTAGGCCATGTTTCTCTAAATGTTCTCTTAAGGGGATACCTATGTATTAGGAGACATATCCTTAGTGGGCTGACCCCACCCTCACTTTGAAGCTAAGCTGGGTTTGTCCCAGTTACTGCATGGATGGGAATCCCACTGTTGCTGTGAAAATACTTATTTTATGTATTTGTTATTATTGACTGGGAGACTACAAATACCAGAATGCAATTCAGAAAAAGACAAACAATTTTCTCTGAGTGCAAAACCTTCAAGGACTGACACGGTTTAAACAAAGTAAATAATTTAGATGCCCAGTCAGTCACCCATCCAGGCAGTAACCAGGACTGACCATGCATAGCTTCAAAGCAGGGATCACCCTTTTTAGCTTGAAAGCAAGAAAAGGGCCAGCCCATTCCTCTAAGTGGTCTTGTAAGTGCAGCTCATTTATTAGGCAACATGGCCTGATGAAACTGCTCCCTTCATCATTTTGAAGCTAAGCAGAGTCTTTCCTGGTTACTGCATGAATGGCAGACCTGGATGTCGATTGAGTCACCCTGACATCAATATCTATAATTTTAAAATAGAAAATAATATAAATGTAACCTTGTCATTTCATTGCTGAAAACCATGATCCTGGATTGCACCATGGGAGATATAACTATAATTTCTGGAGAAGGGGGCACTCACTTCTCCATCAAATTTCAAAATAACCAAAGCATGGAAAAACCCCAAACAATGCATGGCGTGTGAGTCAATGCTTTGTGCCCAAGTTGTTTCAGATCTGTACCAAATTCATCCAGCGGTTTGGGCTCTGAGCTTTGGCAAATATTGACCTTTTTTGACCATGGGAAAATGAATGGAAAGTAGCCCACACTTTTGGAGATTTGTATTTTTTACTCTTAATAACTTCTTGATTTTTTAACAAATCTTTATAAAACCCTGCAGTCTTTTTGGGGTTAGGAGGGGCCCGTAGACTGTTAATCACTTTTGAAATTTCAGCCAAATCCATTACTCAAATCAAAAGTTATTAACAATAGAATGTTGAGGGGTTCATATGTGGCTCCGACAGACCTTGACTACAGGTCGGCTATCGCTAAACTTGCACCCCCTAAATTTAATATTTTAGAGGTGTGGCTTAGAGGGTATGAAGGTCTCGTATTACAGGGAATGGGAGACCTGCCAAAATCGATCTGGTTGAAATGCTGCTGACTTTTCTAAGCACCAAAATGTAAGTAGCTTGTCCAACATAACAAGGTGTGGGGATTTGCAGATTAATATTTTCCTCGTTGTTAATAGGTGTGGGGTATGGAAGTAGATCCTTAGAATATTTTAAATAATAATAATGTCATTAATTCCCCTACACCCAGATACCATGGGGTGATTTTGTAAACCTTAAAAATGAACACATTGGGCCTCATTCCGACTTTGGAGGTAACCACGCCGCTATTTGCGGCATGGCTGCCTCCAAAATCGTTCCGACTCCGGGCTGGTGAATGGAGTAATTACAGGTCCATTCTGAGGTCGGAGGGACCGGTAATAACCCATTCACCAGGGCCTTTCCCCATTCCCTTTTGAGCCCCCAGGACGGCGGCAATAACAGTACCGTAAATTACGCTACCGTTATTGACCCTGGTGTCCCTTTGCAGGTCCCGTCCTTAACGCCTGCTAAAAGCCGCAAAGGAAACTTGTAGTAGGGCGCAAAGGGATTACCGGCACCGGTGTCATTACCGGTGCCCGGTATCCCTTTGCGCCCTACTTGTAATGACCCCCATTTAATTCCATTTAGAAACTATAGTCTGTTAATGTAACTGGATAAAATGATTTTTCTTGTCACATCCAGACGTCCCTAATGGAAAGTGGTGTCCTTGGCAAAAAAACAAAATTCCTAACTGTCACCATTCCTTAGACCTATGGACTCATTACAAGTATGGAGGTATCCTTGCCGCTTTTAGCGGCATGGCTACCCCCATACTGGGTACCGGGTCCGGGTTCCTTGAATGGGGAAATACCGGGCCATTCCGACCTTGGAGGGCCCGGTATTTCTCCATTCAAGGAACCCGGTTCCGGTTCATCCCCATTCCCATTTGAGCCCCTATAGGGCTCAATGGGAATGGGGAGGATGCTAACAACAGGCCTGTTAATGACAGACCTGTTGTTAATATCCTGGTCTGCTTGCGTGACCCGCTAAACACACCTGTTTTTTTACCAGGCATCCCTAGCGGGACCCGCGAGCAGACATCATAACGAGGCAGTAGGGGTTAACAGCGCTGACAGCTCTACCGGTGCCGTTAACCCCCCTACCACTTGGGTCATAATGAGGCCCCTAGTCTTTCCGCAGAGGGGTGCTGAATGTAACTGAAGTCCGGGTTGTTGGTGCCAAGTAGAGAAGTGTGAAGAGACATGATATATTTAGGATAAGTGGAGGCCTTCTGGCTGGCCGTGAAATAACACTACTCTTATCATTTTTTTCACTTACCCAGTGAGGTGTAGGGCCAAGCACTGTGGGGCTGCGACTTCTGGCCCAAAGCATCTGGCACCAGTCAGGCACGACCGGCTCTGGGAACATTGGCAGGTGAGGAGTTTGACTGGGGATGTACCCTTGTCAAATGAGAATACTGGTGTCGTAAGGTGAGCTCAGGGAGGACAAACACCTCCTGCGGAACAAAAGGGAAAAAGCTTGCTGGATCTCAATTTCAGTATGAGTACAGAGTATGAAAGCAGGGCCTCCAGATCCTTCTGACTTTTAGGCTTTCAAGCAGGATATGTCAGAAAATTATCAAAGAGGCAACTGTCTTGTGGCTGCTGAGTTTTCATAGTGATGTTATATTTTGATCCTTCCATGTCAGCTTTCCTATCATTGTGAAGCTGTATTCACCAAGCGGATTGTTCTCCCACTAAAAATGGAATGTGAGCTGGGTTTAGACCGTCATGTGACAGGTTAGTGTTTAGCCTATTGATAAAGTGATGTTGCAAAAGTAATCCTGCTCAGAACAAGAGGTATCGCAGGTTCAGACTTTTGGTGCATGTGTTTGGCAGAGGAACCAATTGGGCAAAGTTACTATCTGTGGGATTATGATGGAACACCTCTTAGTCAAAATCCCCCCTAATCCACAGCAGTTCTGTAGTGCTGTGCAGCCTCAGATGGATTGGCATAGCCAGCCTCTGGGCTGGTGCATACAGCCCCTCACCTCAGGACTCAAGTGTGGACAGAGGTGGGCCACCTCTCTTGATCCTGCTGCACCACATGTTTGCTGGAAATGTGGTGCAAAATCATACGTAGACTATTCTGGGTCAGTGTTTCGTAGTTAGTAGTTCAGCAAGCTCACTGTGATGTATTGATCCTAATCCTCTGAGACAAGATTTTGTCAAAGGTGCTGCCGTGGTGGTGGTGCCGCAAAGGTCTCCATCCTTTCTCCTCCTGCTGTGCCATGGGGAGCATGGGAAACTCCCACCCACCCTGGATGCACTTTTGGGAGTGTGGCCTGGGTGGGGAGCGCTCTTCTCCCATTCTGGTCAGCCTAGCAGACCAGGTGGCCTTGGCATAGCCAGCGTCAGAGTGACAAGACACAGCCTTTGGGAGGCATAGAAGGGAGACTGGGCCTTGGTTGCAAATGGTGGCCCAGGGCGCAGATGTGGTGGCTCACGCCCTGTTCCCAGCTCACAGAGGTTGCAAATTAAGCCCTGGAAGGTGGACGCTGTCCTTAAGGCAGGCTCGAACTCATGGCTGCCCAGCCACCCGGTCGGGGGGTTTAGACCAGATAGCCTGAGTCGTGGTTGGCTCAGCTGTCTGTTACATGTGTCTGTGGCCGGGTTCCATAATAGTCAGTGGTAAGCAGATTCATAAAGGTTAGTGGGCATGTCAGTGGAAAGTGTCTCCCTGTGGGCGAATATGAGGCATGGGAGCCAGACTGGCTCCTCTGCTCTGGGAATTGGGCTCCAGAGCAAGTGGGGACCAGGGCACAGTAAGAGTCCCTGGGAAGTGGGGCTGCGCAAAGGCAGCCAGGGACCACGTCCCCCTCTGGAAGGCAAAGATCTAAGGCACAAAGTGAAGAGCCACCATGCCCTTGGTTACCGCTGGATTGACCATAGCTATCAAGTTTCCTGTTCCATGCAGGATGCCGCATTCAGTACTGTTTTGTTTTATTTCACGCACTCCATGTCTATATGAGCGGACAAGCAGATTTTGCAAGCCATGATGATTATGGCAGTCAGGTGAGCCCTTTCTTGCATTTGGTGCATGCCACTCAGGGGAGCACATCGAGATGTTACCTGTTTTTTAGTAGAGATGAGCAGGTCCAGCAACAATAGTGTGTACGGTGGCATAATGAAGATGGCAGTCAAATTAGCCCTTTCTTGTTGTTGGTGCATGCCACTCAGGTGAGCACATGGAATAGTGACATTTTGTCTGGGGATGTCTTCACTCTGTTATGAGATTTGACCTGTGTTAAGTGGAGGTGAGCAGTTCCAGCAGCAATGGTGCAGAGGGAGATATCATGAAGATGGCAGTCAGGTGAGATATGTCTTGCAGTTCTTGCATGTCACTCAGGAGAGCATATGGTGTGGTGACATTGTGCCTGGGGATGTCCTCACTTTGTTATGAGATTTGGCCTGTGTTGAATGAAGGTGAGCAGGTCCAGCAGCAATGGTGCAAAGGGAGATATCATGAAGATGGCTGTCAGGTGAGCCCTTTCTTGCAGTTGGTGCTTGCCACTAAGGGGAGCAGAGAGTATGTTGGCATTGTGCCTGGGGATGTCTTCACTCTGTATAGGATTCTGTGCCTGTGACAGGGATACTGTTATTTCCACTTGCTATTATTGTGTAGCTGGTTTATGCACTTGATGTGATGGATGTTGATAGAGTGACATTATAGTTTTCATGTTATCTGATACACACAGTTTGCCTCTCACAAATGCACATTCTCAGGGTGTTGTTATGGGCAAGCTGGGTTGACCCAATTGCATCATTGAAGGACATCAGGGACGTGGCTTCAAGGTGTGTCCTCCACTGGCGCTGCAGTTCAGGTGAAGTAAGTTTTTACAACGTGATTGTGTGCGTCTTGTCCCTGTACACTTTATACTACTAAGGGAAAGAGCGGTGCCTGTGGATGAGGGCGGTGTCCCTCTTGCAGATCAACTTTATGCCACGACATGTGACAATATTGTGCAGGACACAACATGCCATGGTGATCTTGCATATTACAGAGAGTGCATATAGCAATACGCCACCTGAGTGGTCAAGGCAACGGAAGCGGGACTTGAGCACTCCAAATGAGCGCTCCAATATGCCCCCAGTGGCTAATTGTGGTATGTTGTTGATTGCCTCACCTGCGGTGGCTGGATTCGTGATGGGTATCAACAGGAATGATGAGAGCTGGTAAGCACTGTCCCATGCAAAGGGGGAAATTGTTGTTTTTAGCATTTATTGTCATTATTTGTGTTAATGTGTGTCATGTGACTGCATGCGTGTGCATAATCATTGATACCCACCCACCAGTCAGGGTTTTCCAAAGGTTCCCCAAGCAAGGGTCTGGCATATGGGGGAATAACAGAAGATATAGCTGTCATGCGCCAATCCTGCATAATTGCCATTGACATGCATGATGTGTCCCTTGACATCACAGATCACCTGTACATTAATAGAATGCTAATATTTCCTGTTATGATAGATGTACTCAGTCGCTCGGGGGGCTAGAGCGCTACATGTGTGCAGTCAATCGTTCCCAGGACCTGCAGAAAGTGTTCAACTAAGTAGAATTGCGTGCGCACTCTCTGCCTTGCCTGCAGTGTGCATGTCAGGTATATGTGCCTATGCACACATGTTAGGAGGCAGCACAGCACCTGGATTGTGTGGGCTCTGATATGTGCCCACTGATGGCAATGGTGTGTTAGAATGAATCAGTGGCCAGGCAATGTAAGGCTGTTAGTACTTTGACCAGAGGTGGCACAGCCTGTGAGCACATGGTGGGAGATGGTAGGTCATTCTATCACTCTATTATGGGATGGGGAGGGTACCAGCATCTTATATACACCTCCTTTTCCGGCATCCCAAATACTGCGATGCATGGTAGGAAGATTATGGCCCTCCTCTTCCTTCCATGCAGTAGGATCAGAGATAAAAATGCACAAACTGGCATTGTGGCAATCCTAAATTAGTTGGGGTTGCATAGCATTTTGTATATGTGGCATTCAATTGCATTGCGCTTTGTGCTTTGCAAAAGGTTAAGGGTGATTTTATGATCGGTTTCCTTAGGAGTCTGACAGATTGTACAATATATTCTGTGAACAGGGTTTACTTAGCACTTGATGGGATATTTTGATTGTTTGTATGTTGCCTCCCTCCCCACACCCAGTTTCTACATAATTTTCATAATTTAATGATGATTTAGCATGTTCCGCCCCGTATTTTCTACTTTGCACTGGCCCTTCACACGCATTGCACTACATGTCTCGCAAAGCGCTTCTGCACACCGCAAAGTAGGAAAGTCCAGTGTTAAGTCCTATTTGTGAATCGGGTTATTCCATTTTCCACAGTGTAAAGGGTAGCTGAGCCGCGCACAAAAAATGTTATAAATGAGGCCCCATGTCTTCTGCTGAATATCTGACCAATTGCATTGCTCAAGCATGTTTTTCCTGTGTATCTGTGACATCAATAAAAATAGATTTTTGGCAAGAATATTTTTACTGCATGAGTTTTAAAAGATGGCTGTGAAATACCGCTCCCTCTGTATACATTGGTCATCCAGCACCTTGTAAATCATCATTCACTCAATCAATACATAAATGGCAATTGAAAGAGGCTATTTTAAGTTCCATGATTCCACCTCAGCACCGTGATTTATTCTTTGAGCAAGTGACATATAAAGAAGTGAAAGAAAACGTTGAATTGGGGCATTCTCAAGCCAGAGAGTACACTTGGAAAATCACTACGAGGGAAAGAGGGGACACCCAGATAATGCCAGGAAAAGTGATTAGGTAATTAGCAACACATCCTACATTTCATGAAATGGCAGGCAGTCATCATGGCACTGCTTTTTTTTTCTTTTTTTTTTTTTAAAGCAGCACCTGTGGCAAAGTCTTTTTAGTGTAATTCAGTATCAGACAATGATTTAGTCAACCAATCGAATTGTGATGCAGGGGTAATCGTCTTGTACAAAGTGACCATGTGCTCTTTTTCCTTTGTGATGAAAACGGTCTTCTATAGACAATATAGGGTGTAATACATTGAATGTAAGTCATTTATGCTTCTCTGATTGAGACGGTGCCAAATTAACTTGTGCCCACAGACTTTACGGGTGGGGTGAGTGTTTTGTTCAACCTTACGGCTGTCACAGAGTTGAATTATTTCACCTCTGTTTTTTGTAATGTGCTGTTTTAAGCAACAATAAATATGATATTTTAAATAGCTAGGTCTTGTGTGCTGGAGTACTTCTTGCGCATGCCCACTGGGTGGTTTTTTGCAGTGTTACAACCACGCAGGGGCTTGTGTGTTTTTCTTATATTAACTAATTTGGCTAAATTTGCCACTCCAGCACCAGCCACGTAAGGAGGGAGAGCGCCATCTTCTAGCTAAACTGGTTTAGATAACTCACGCCACCACTGTGCACTGCTTAGACTAACACCCAGGACATCAGAGATGACATTGCAAAACTCCATTTCCCACCTTCTAGAATCATGTTTAACACTTCTATACACTTTTTGCAACTATTTCAGCTAGTTTTGCATCCGTGGACGTCTACGAACATCTGACTTCATAGCGGACCTTCCGGACAGCGCCACATGACCATACGCGGGCGCGCGGCATGATGACGTGTCCGAGAACCCGTCCGCACTTCGCGATCAGATCTCTGCTTCACAGACAGTTCAGAACTGCATTTTCTATCTAGGAACTTTCAAATTCAAAATTTCCCTTGCACAGCTCCAACACCTATTCATACTCATTATCCATTAACAATCTAGTACACAGTACATACTTTTAGCAAAACTGCTATTTATCTTAAAATGGCATCTGCTAATGCCATCCCTCCTCCCCAAGAGCCACCACCACTGCTGTAATCAAGGAGAATGCGAAACACTGCCCCCTACCTTAGAAATAACACACATGCAAAATTTTCCCTTGTCCACCTACCCCTCCATATTAGTGTTTGGTTCCTCTTCCCTCATTTCCCTCCCCAACTTTCGTTCTCAGATCTCCTGCCAAAAAAAAACACATCCAAAAACAACAAAAGACATATTCCTTTAGGAACAACCTTTCACAGTTAAAAAATAGAACTGAAAAAAACATGTATCGACTCCATCTACTTTATATTTCTCAATAAAGTACATAGACTGAATAAGATTTTCCAACAATTCCATTTGCATTTTGTGTAATGCTAATGGAAATATTGTGGCGTTCATCCTCTGTTCCAGGCACTTGAACGGTGGATACCGGCACAGCAGCCCAAGTTATCAGCCCAAGCAAAGCGAGGGTGGATAACGAGGTCTCTGGACCATTATCCCCCCATTCCAGCCCCTGAAATGGGGGATGAAGGCCATTAGCACCCTAGGTTTCCAAAGCGGGAACCCGAGGAGCTAAAAAAGAGGATTTTTCTTCCTACACCGAAGGAAGGAAAATCCTTTTCCAAGATGGCCACCATGGAAAGGGAAAGCAAGGGTTCCATAAAGGGCCCCTCTTCGCGAAAAAGTGAACCCAAAGACCATATTACCATGAGCACATTTTTTTTCCCTTCCAGAACTATCCTGATTTCGAATAACTTTACCACAAAGCCAGTCCCAGGTGGACAGGGCCACTTTAATCCTATTTTTTGTCCCTTGTGGTCATGACCAGTAGCCATATTGTCCAGAGCATGACCTTATTTCATGACCCGGAAAATCTAGTCACTGCCCATGACCACAGGCTACCGTTCAGTCACTAAAGGTATACCGCTATTTTTTTGTAGCTACATTATGACAATTGCCAAATAATGACACACTGGCACATTTGCAAAACCATGCTTTTAGGTCCTTGCCAATGCTCCTTACGCAAGTTTACTGGAAATCCACCCATGTTTTATTTTTTCAAAAGTGTCAAATGCATGCACATACAATAGTCATATAACCTAGCCCCCACTTGACAAAATCCATTCAGACTTTACGAAAACATCAAAATCTAGATCTATAATCTTTTTGCAAACCTTTGTGTAGATTTGTGAAATGGCATCACATTTATAAGCCTTTACAATATTTTGGGACCCCTCCTTCTAATTTTGCTCCTTCTTGACAGTATCCCACCAAACATCGCAAAACATGTATATCTTGATCGATTATCAGTTTGCCAAACAAAGTGTAGATTTGTCAAATGGTACCTCATTTATAAGCCTTTACATTATTTTGGGACCCCCCCTCTAATTTTGCCCCCTCTTCACAAAATCCCAACAAACTTTGGAAAAACATTCATATCTAAATGTATTATCAGTTTCCCAAATTAAGTGTAGATTCGTCAAATGGCACCTCATTTATAAGCCTTTACATTATTTTGGACCCCCCTCTAATAGTGCCGCCTCATAACAGAATCCCACCAAACATTGCAAACCCACTCAGAATCAGCTCAGAAATATACATGCAAGATTTCATGCAGTTCCATTAATTGGTGCCAAAGTTATAAGCCATCCAAGAACTTCATTTCACCAACCGTGTAATGCTGAGATGTTTGCGAACTTCTCAGGACTGTTCGTGAAAAACCACCCATTTTTTTGCTTCTTCTTCTTGCAGCCATATCCCATCCCATCCTCATCACCCCTCAATTGCCTACAGATTATTTGATAAGTTTGACAAGTGCAATATTGTCTTTTTTAACATGTTTTTACCGTGATGTTCTAGGATACCGGCAGATGTACGTGAATCCAAGATGGCGGGCGTTTCCAAAAATCTGATGCACCTCACGCTTCACGCCAACCAACCAGTGAACACATTGGGTATCCGTGGACATGACGCAAGTTAATTAGCCAATCGGTGTCCTGTCCGCTGAGCGGACATGGATATCACTAATTTCTTTGCTTTACATTTTGGTCATTTTAAAAAAACTACTGGACGAATTTACACCAAATTAACAAAAGCATGCTTCGGAACCAAGCCGCTGCTCCTGCCCCAAATTTCCTGAAAATCCGTCCAGCGGTTTGGGCTGTAGGCGTTAGCAAAGTTTTTTCTTTTTATGTCTATGGGAAAAAAAGAAATGTTGGTACCCCCCCCTATAACTTTGCCCCCCCGGACCAAACCTCACCAAACT
The DNA here is from genome assembly GCF_040938575.1 of Ambystoma mexicanum. NCBI lineage: Eukaryota > Metazoa > Chordata > Amphibia > Caudata > Ambystomatidae > Ambystoma > Ambystoma mexicanum. The sequence goes on along the minus strand of NC_090939.1, from coordinate 549,760,167 downwards.
TTGCAAATAAATTCAGAGTGGGCCATATACTTTTTTTTGCAAAATTCGGTGAGGATTCATCCAGGGGGAGCAAAGTTATAAGTCGCCCAAAAAGTGCTCTTCCTATGGGATTAGCAACTTAACCATAACTACGTGGCCACTACCATGGCCGTGTAATTTATATATATATTCAGTAAAAAAACTTTGTTAAAGGGACGTTATGGTTAAGTTGCCCTAATAAAAACCTGTGAAATTCAGTAAAAAAAACTTTGTTAACGGGACATTATGGTTCCAAGTAAAACCGAAAAACCCCGGAAATTCGCCAGTTATGGTAAACTAAGCCACCATAACTCGCACCACAACCGTGCACTGCTAAGACTAACACCCAGGACATCAAAGATGACATCACAAATGCCATTGATGACATCACTGATGACATCACATGTCTAGGTCCCTCTTTTTTTGTTCACTGACATATCTAAACCAGGTGGTTTTCTTCACTCTCAGTCAGGAATTAAAAAAATAAAAAGTACTATATTTGTAGACCTTACCCTTCTCATATATTATTACAATACTTCCTTAAGGTACAGTTACATCATATGATACATATACATAGGAGAAGATGGAATCGTGAAACAGAAGAATATTTTGTAAGCATTAAGATAAATAGTTTGGATACGGACACTTTCTAGTAAAACTTCAGTGTTTTTTTGCTTACTTTACGTTCCCTGTATATATTTCTATTTGTATGCATTGTGGCCTCTTTATGTTTGGTGTGTAAAAGTACAATTATGCAGTGAAGGATGCAATCATAGGAACTTATGCTTCACAGTATGCAAAAAGCTGTAATGGAAGCATTTATTTTTTCACTATTGAACATGGGAAGATTTTCTATATGGCACCTCTGTGCTGCATGCAGCAGACAATGCCTACGTTTCTTCATGAGTTCATTCATATACTGAAAGAACTCAGTAATGCAATACTATTTCTAGCAATGCATTGCTTATGGAACTATTTGGCATACACTTTTCTGCCAATATTATAGTGACAATCCCTTCTGGAGGCTGTCCATGAAAAGTAAATGCACATGTGATGTCATCAGTGATGTCGTCAATGATATTTGTGATGTCATCTTTGATGTCCCTGGTGTTTGTCTTAGCAGTGCACAGTTGTGGTGCGAGTTATTGTGGCTTAGCTTACCATAACCGGCGAATTTCCGGGGGTTTTCGGTTTTACTTGGAACCAAAACGTCCCATTAACAAAGTTTTTTTACTGAATTTCACAGATTTTTATTAGGGTAAATTAACCATAACGTCCCTTTAACAACGTTTTTTTTACTGAATTTCCTAGGTTTTAAGTAGCGCCCCTTAACCATAACGTCTCTTTAACAAAAATGTTTTACTGAATTGCATTGGTTTCTAGTAGTGCTACGTAACCATTATGTAAACGAACATCTGACTGCATTGCACACCTTGTGGAGAATGCCACATGACCATATGCTGGTGCACAGCGTGGTGACGTGTGTGAAAATCTGTACACACTTACCAATAAGATGTATGCCTCATGGACAGTGTAAAAATACATTTTTTTTACTGATGTAGGAACTTTCAACTTCAACATTTCCCTTGCACAGCTCCAACACTAATTTGTGCGCATGCATTATCAATGCAGTACACAGTGCATATTTTTAGAAAAACTACTATTTATCTGAAAATTACATGAGCTACGACCATCCCTCCTCCCTAAGAAACAGCATCACCGCTGTAATGAAGGAGCATGAGAAAGAGTGCCCCTAGCTTATAAATAACACACGTACAACATTTTGGGCCATCCATCTAACCCCCATATTACTGTTTGATGTGTCTTTGCTCATTTCCGTCCGCACCTTTCCTTCTGAGCTATGTTTAAAAAAAAAAAAAGCCATCCGTACACAAAGTAAAGGTTCCTTTAAGAACCACCTTTCACAGTTTTAAAAAGTAAAAAAATAAAATGTGTAGACTCCATCTACTTTATACTTCTCAGTAAAGGATACTTCCACCGCTAAAATAGGGAATGAATGTCATTAACAATGTAGATTTCCAAAGCAGTAACGCACAGTACTGAAAAAGGAGGATTTTTGGTTTTAATCTGGCACGCAGGCATCCTGGAATAAAAGCAAAAGTCCTTTCTAAAATGGCCACCATAGAAAGGGAACGCGGTTGTTCCATTCAGGGCCCCTCTTCGCTTTCCATGGCAGCCTGCAAAAAGCAAAAAGGAAACCCTGTTAACATATTAGCATGAGTTCTTTTTTCTTCCCTTATAAAGTTATCGTAATGTGGAACAACTTTATCACAAAGCCAGTTCCAGGTGGACAGGCCACTGTAATCCTATCTTATCTCCCTTCTGGTCATGGTCAGTAGCCACATGGTGTGGATCATGAGCTTCTAACATGAACCCGACATTCTGCCCACTCCCCATAGCTGCAGCCAACCCTTCATTCAATAAATGTATACCGCTAGGTTTTTTGAACGACATCACAACACTTGTGCAATACGAAAACACTCCCACATCTCATCAAATAACCAACCCTAATGATATTGTACACCTTTTTTGGATGACGTTCCTCTCCTCCGTAGCCAAATGTACCAATAAGCACCTATGTGCCGGGATGCAGAACCTGAAAATGAACATACAGCTTCGCACAACGTAGTACAATACATTTTGAAATAATAAACTGGTTTTTAAAAGAAAACATTAACATTTTAGAATTTGTAAAGTAGTTTTATTTGACAATAAACTGTCTCAGACGATAGGACTATTCCTATTTAAAAAAAAAAATTGTAACATTGTTTCTATGGGCGTCATCAAAAATGTTAATGGTGAGGCACACGTTGTTCTTTTCCCACACACAAAGTATGTGTTTTCGTTAAAGCAACCACTTAGCTCGCACATTGATTTCCAAGACATCACCATGACCTTTGTCCTACACTACCGTAAAAGAAGTTATGTTACTCCGAATGGCCACTTCAGCATATGGACAAAGGGGGCCAGCGCAATCATCCCACAAAATTGTGACGGACAGGCAGCCGGTCACAAGCCGTTGCATCTGGCGTGGAAAAAAGACATCACTCGCCATTTGGAATCCAGGGCAAGCACAGTACGACAGGATGTAGCTGGGCAAGAAACGTTAATGAAAACAGGTATCAATACCCAACCTTTACCAAACAATTTTAAAATAAAAAAAAAAGAACATGGAAACTAATAGACACATTGAAGTGGTCATACATGACATTTTAATGAAATATTAGCGTAGAACACGGGTAAATGTAGTCATAGCCAGCAAACGCTAAGAATCTGCACTCTCCGTAAGTGAGACAAAAATAACAACTGCACAAAAATGTACTGCTTCATTTATATTGTCAAAATTATTGTTTTCATATTAAAAAATTAAAACTCGGTCCGGTGTACAGTCGTCAAAATTAAACTTACATGATATATACGACCTTCATTGTTTTCGGTAAAGTCAGACAGCAATGTATTTGCACCAAAGATTCTTCGTGAAGTGATATTTCATGTGCCTTACAAACGTTTTTGAAACATAACCTTATCAAATGGGATGTTTTGCAAACGTTCACTCCCTGAATTCTTACAAAATGTACCATTTAGCTCAAGATCAAAAAACAATTGACCCTTATGGTTCAGTTGGATGCGTGGGCCTACTGAGCTCGCAATCAAAAAAGGAAAGCAAGTGACCTTCACTCAGAATGCAAATACATTCTCACTTTGCAACAACATATGAGAATCCATTCATGAGAACCGCTACTCCCATACACTTGTAGAACCGCTGTTTCCATCAAACAAGCAGGTGGCTGGCTCAGATTTGAAACTCTAGGACGCCAGGCTGACTGCAATATTACTGTAAATGCATTGTAACACAGACGCAGTAATTCTTCGCCATACATGGAGCACCAACTTCCAATTTACTGTATGATTTTGGTGACAAGAAAACACCACTTTTTGACTTCCTGCTGCCACATCCCATTCCAGCCTCATTAATGCTCACCTTCCAAAACAGTATTTCATAAGGGAAACAAGTGAAGTGGTGTCTTGTTTTATATGTGTTAACAGCGATGTCCGCGTACACCAAAACATGAACGAAACATGGCGGGCGCAGCAAAAGAATCTGACACACTTCACACTGTTCCACAACCAATCAGTGAAGGTGCTACATGTCCAGATTAGCCAATCAATTTCTTGTCCGCGGAGTGAACAGGGAAGTGTGACGGCAGAGCGGTCATAGATATCACTAATTTTTAGAGACATACTTTTGGTCGTTTTAAAAAAAACTACTGGACGTATTGTCAGCAAATTTACAAAAGCACGCTTTCGGGACCAAGCTTCTGCCCCTACCCCTGCCGCAAATTTGGTGAAAATCTGTTTTGTGATGTTCCGTGCGCCATCTACAGGTCATTTGTAGAAAGTGCTCATTGTGCTGTCTGTGCTAAACTGGTCTTGCCTTTTTTTTTTGTTTTCAAATTATTTTAGAAGAGAGTTAGTGTGTCTTTCTTATCATTGATTTGTTTTGCAATAAACTCGATACATGTTAATTTCACTAATTAATTGAATACCACATTTTTATTTACCGCTGATTTCAATTCTCACATGAATATCATATTTGTGTGCTTACTCTGATTATGTGCAGTGTGTGTTTAGCAGTGAAAATGGCCACCACTGCTAGGAACACTGCAAATAATCAGAGTAAGCATACACATATGATATTCGTGTGAGAATTTAAATAGGAGATAAATTAACATTTTTGTTCAATTAATTAGTGAAATTAATATGTATAGCGTTTTTGCTTTTTGACAAACTACGTGTTCATCTTTTTCAGTGGAATATGAAAATAAATCTGAGAATGAACATCCCAGGCAAAGCCAGGTACTTAAGCTAGTTACTTAATAAAAATCAAAAAGGTCACTGCTTTCACACCCTTGCCAGGTAGCAATTTATCACAGAGTCACAACTGTGTCAGCAGTTACTGATGGAATTTAGCAACATACAAAATGCAGAAAGGGGAGATCAGACAATCCGATGGTTGACAGGAGTACATGACTGTCAAAGTAAAGAGGGATTTTGTCAATGTGAGTTCAGCTAGCATTGATTAAGTTCCATAAAATGTTTTGCAAATCGTTACGAGTTTGGTGGTAAGTTGGCAGTAAATCCACTGATCTACTGCCAACATCCATGATTTACTGCATTGCCGCAACATTATGAGTGGGGTTTGTCTGTGTTTATTGCCATTTTTTGCATTCATTGGGCTTTTTGGCAGATTTACCATGGGCCATAATTCCATGTGGTAAATCTGCTGTTTATTGTCATATTGAGCATTTTTGCTGAAGGTGAATCCTCCACATTACATTTGCTCTCCAAATTCGGCAGTCTGGTAAAAGTGGCAGTAATGCTGCTACCGCTGCTGTTTAACTGGTTCACCAAACTGGTATTGAGAATCAACAATCAATCTTTTGCTTGCAGAGATATGAAATGGCAGCCCATAAAATCTGTGATATTTTGCATGATGTGGTTGAAAAATTAGTCCTAGATCAGGAAGGAGTCTGATAATCTTGCTACCTACAAAATATGATGGAGCAGGATTTGTTGGTTTATGCCATCAAAAGTCCCTTCCTCAGAACATTTACCAGAGCTCTGGATGCATAGGGTATGATTTACAAAGCGTTTTTAAACTTGATTTTCCCCGTTGAAAAAGAGTTTTGTGAATCAGGCAAGGATTTGACAGCAATGAGAATTATTAAATCACTCCTGGCAGAAACATTAGACTAGACTTCCTAAACAAAGTTGAATGCATTTTTAAAATATAAACTGTTAATCAGAGGTGCTAAAAAGGTCCCTTTGGAAAATAAATGAAAACAATAATGTAATTATTTATTTATGTATTTTGATAGTTTTAAGGAAGTGTGCAACATGACTGATGTCATCCAAGTGCACCACCAAATGAACGCATTTGAAATGCAAAGCCATGAACAGAGATTAACAGAGATTAACTAAACAAAGTGCACTAAAAGATAATTGTTGTACACCATAGAGAAAATAACATAAATTGAAAATGGGTAACGATATTTTAAATCAAAGAAACACAAGAAGTTAATTCCATACATTGGTTGTTCGAACAGTGAAGGACTATTGCAATGTTTCCGATTTCCTAAAGCAGGGTTCCTAATCCCAAGAGAGTATGACTATGAGTCAGTCTATATCACATATAAATATTGAGTATGATTTTCTGGTACTTTTAAAGTAGAGTTTGGCGTGCAACGGTACCCAGGCTTCACAAAATTGGGGTAATATGTTGTAATTGCCTGTGTATCAAATCTAGCTGGGCTGAATAACACTGCCTTAAAATGAAATGACGATTGGTCAAGTACACTTAAAAAACGGCGAGACGAATATAAACAAACACCATGCTCCAAAGCCTTGTTTCATTAAAAGCATGTACCGTAGATATTAGTATGCTTTTATCCATCATAGCCTCGAAGGCATATAGAAGGGATACTTATAGCTTTACTGTAGCTTCCTATATGATTCATCTGCATTCTGCAGAGTCAATTGAAGAACATGTAAGACCAAATGATGGTAGATCTGGACCAATAAAGCCCTCTTGAATTTAACAATAGCACTTATACATGGGATTCTGGTATCAAAAGTGAAGTAATGGAAAATGACTCTCTAAAATGTATGTAATGAAAAGATCTAAAATGAGGTGTTATGCTTGTCCCGGCTCTATGCAAATTATATGACTCAGACATGCTGTCTCAAATAGCAAAGACCAATTGTCATTCTTTTTTACTTTGGAAATGATTATTTGCCATTCTGACATATGTGGATTGCATCGTCCTGTTGGGTTGGAGCAAGGTAATGCTGTAAAGTCACTTGAATACACTGAGCCCTGCAATGAGGACAATGATATGCACAGATAAATTAACCAAATTGCACAGGCATGCTTTTGTTACTTGTATGATGCACGTAAAGCACATATGGTATTTGGAGGACAGAGAATTTAAGGTAAAAAACAGCACACCTTCTCCATCCTTTCCCCTCACTCTCTGGCCGGCCTCCCTTGGCCCACCTCCTACACCCACCTGCGAGGCTAAGAATCTCGGGGTCATCTTTGATTCCACACTTTCCTTCTCTGCCCACAGCTCTGATGTCTCTAAGAAATCAAACTGCCTACTGCACTTCTTCAGAGGTACTCTACCCTTCCTCTCCTTCCCACAGAAGCTCACTGTCTCCCAAGCTCTGGTTCTCTCTAGATTGGACTATTGTAACAGCCTCTTTCTAAACATACCTGCCTCTACCCTACGCCCACTGCAACTAATCCAGAATCGAACTGCGAGACTTGTCCTTGGCCTCAAGCCCAGGGATCGTATCTCTCCAGCTCTGAAATCTGTGCATTGGCTCCCAGTGGATGCAAGAATAAAATTCAAAACCCTCTGCATTGTCCACATGGCCTTCTGGGGCCTGGGTCCAAAATACCTTCAGCTATCCCTCCGCAAATACCTCTCTTCCCTAGCTCTTCGCTCCTCTACCTCAAACTCCCTCAGGGTCAGTTGTTTTTCAAAGAAACAAGCTGGTGGTAGATCTCTGTCTTCGGCTGGTGCCTCCCTCTGGAACAGCCTCCCTGCCACTCTAAAACTTGAGGAGAACCATCTCGGGTTCAGCAAACACCTAAAGACCTTCCTCTTTGCTTCTGCCTTTGCCCTCCTCTCCCCTGCTGATCTGTTCTCTCCTGGCACCGTGCACCTGGCCACCCTCGGTCCGCTGGGCCCCGGTACCTGCTCACCCTGCCACCCTCCCGCACTGCCTCTGGGCCACCCCTTGCACTGGGGTCTGCATCTGTACCCATACAGCCCCCCCCCCCCTATTTTTTTCTTCCTGCACTTATCAGACCTACCCTGTCTACCGCCTTAAACCCAGCACTCGCTGGCAGCACTACCACTGTTTATTGCCTTTATTTATTTATTTATTTATTTATTATTATTTATCTGTTTCTCCTTTGCCCCACACTCTCCACTTCTCCCCCTTCCATAGACTTTTCCCCTCTCCCTCTTCCATGCACTTGTGCGTTCTCAATGTCACTGAGCCTGATAAGATTGTTGTTTTGTTCTCCCCTGCTCTCCTCCCTTGCCTTGTCACGCTTTTTAACACGTGTGTACGAGCGCAATAGAAATAAAATATCAATATCAAAAAGACACTGAAAGAATTTTGGTGGGGGTCAGAAAACCAGCCACCACAAAGTTATCTAAAAGGGAAAGTAACCCTATCCTAAACTCAAGCTTAAATTCTCTTGTATTACTTTTGTTTTATGACAGCAGGGCAGAATGTAGGTTACAATAGATTCAACAGAGGACAGTGTTTATTTTTGAGATGTCCTGCCGAACATCCGTTTATTATTTTCTAGAGAAGGAACCCCTTCATAGAAATAGTATTAGAGGAGTTTTTCTGTAATTTCTTGAATAAACTCAAATGTGGAACCATGTCATCACATAGGGCATGATGATGAGCCCCTTCCTTAACTTCCCTTGTGTGATAAAGCGTTTTTAAAGACTTGAGGAGAAGAACTGTCTGTTAGCATTATAGGTGGCATGGTAGAGTCAATCTTAAGCATACGAGCAACCAGGGCCGGTCTTAGAGCAGATTCCACCCCAGGCGGAAAGCATCCTTGGCGCCCTAACCCCAAAAATGGCAACAACGAAAATTGCATGTTACAAATGTTGTAAATGAGGCACTCAAATAACTAGATGAAAATGCAAATACATAATGCGTACGTTAAATACTAGGTGACAGGCTTAGAAGGTTACCTGTATTATGTTTTTAAAAAGTAACTTTCTTGACTTTTCCCTTGTAAATTGAAGCACAGCGTCAGATAGATTGAGAGACTGTCCAATGTCATTTTCAATTGATAAAATAACCAGCTTTGTCAAGCTTACATTGGCCATTGTTGATTGGAGGTACGTTTTAGTGAGCTTCAGTTTGGCAAAACTGCGCTCACCACTTGCAACACTTTTGGGCAATATGTATGCATGGATTTGTCGTGTTGTGCTTTTTTCGATTCATTTCTATAAAAGAATATTCTTAAAAGCCAGGCATAAGCACATATTTCTACCAATTATACATGAGAAGATATGTGCTTAAATGGCAAAGTTGAATACTGGTCTCAAATGCCAGTTTCCCCAAAAAGTGTTTGATGCTGGACACATGATTTTAACTCACTATGGTTTATCTGCCAAAATGTGAAGAGCCTACAAGTTATTCAGTTCACGCTGTACCATACATGCCAACATTATGCATTCTATTAGGGGGATGCTAGCCGTGTCCTGGTTTTAACTTTGCATTCTGGGACTTGTAGTTCTACATTTATAATGGGGACAACCAGGACTACAAGTCCCAGAATGCAGAGTTAAACCAGAGCTGGGATAGCATCTCTTGAATGGAATAGATATGTTGGCATGCATGGTGTACAGTATTAAAAAAAAGGCGTACTCATGATATTTTGTTTCATGTATATGTCAGTGGCCACTTATAAATGCACATCAAAACATTACGTGCTTCTTGTTTTACTGATGACATCTTGCATGCAATGTAACTGACTTCCTCTGTTGCCTCTAGTATGAAAGAATTAGGTCACTCGCTGTAAGATAAATTTCTGTGAGGTCAATACATATGCAAAATAGGGCATCCTGAATGTCCTTTGCCACACAGCACCTGACAATACCTAGAAACATCCCTGTGTATTTCAGGGTAAATTGACATTATTTGTTAACCTTAAAATAATAGTAACAGCTTGCTTGCCTAAAGCCAAGCAATGTTTAAAAGCCACATTTAATTCCATTCCATGTACTACAAACTATCTGAAACTGAAATCACTTCACTTTCATTGTGTTCTTTTAATAAGTGTACAACAGGACACTGACCATACCAAAAGGTAATTAGTTAGTGTGGGTTTTTATATTACAGGTAGGAGAAAGTGTCAATGAGTTGACTCCTCTCCGCTCTCCTGGCTAAGGCAACAGACTTTATTTTTGTAGTGCCAAAAATGGCACCCATAAACCCTGGCTGTGCGTGATGGGTGGCAATGTTTAATTTCCATGGGACTGAATATCCACAATGCACCAAAAAACAGTAATTTCTGACCCTTCTGTGAGCTTATTTCAGGTTAAAAGCAGCAAGCATTTTATACAGTTTGGCATGGCACCTGGCAAAAATAAATTTCTTTTAATGCTAAAAGCATTTTGTGAGATTCTGATTTCCTGTGTACAAAACATCCTGTGAACAAAATATATTTCTTTTAAATGTCCAATCTTGCGTGGTGCGCAGCGGGGGTCCTCTTCAATTAACCAAAGCCCCCTTCCCTTATAATTAACAGGCTCTTCTTGGCTGTGGTTTATACAAAGAAGGAGTACCTTAAGTATGTATGCTATCCTCGTAAATATTAACAAAGGGTGTTGGGGGCATGGCAGACCACAGCCTCCCAAAACATTTCACAAGCTGGCAGCGTTTCTCTTATCCTAAATGTAATAAATATTATATATTTGTTGATATTTTGCTTTCCATGGTATTGCCATTTTCTAGTCATTACCCTTTTCAAAAAATCAAACATACACACGCACATATGGATGTGTGTGTGTTTGTGAAAATCAAATACACACACACGTATAGGTTTGATTTTCAAAAAAGGGTAATAACTAGAAAACGCAATGCCACAGAAAGCAAAATAAATAAGCAAATAGCACTGAAAAACATAAACAGCGCTGGATAAAGATGGGTTTTCGCAACAATGTGTTGTTGCCTGGATTATGCATATTGGTCAAGTGGGAGTGCCGGGATTTAGAGCGCCTAACTGAACAGTCGGGTAATGGAAGGCTAGGCTATGTCTCCTTCAGACAGTTTAACCGTATGTAAACCTTGGTTGAGCATTAAACTCCTCACGCCTCCCAGCCAGCCCTCCCCTCCAGAGGCAGTGAGTGAGCTTTAGGTTTGTGGTAGCAGCCAGGAGTGCAACTAGACTGAAATATCAGGGGGGCTAACCTTTCAAATTTTGGAAGAGGATCTAACTTCAGAGACTGTGGAGGATGGTCAAACTTATTTGCGTGGGGGTGTCTTACTTCTTTACACATACACTTCTTTAGACATATTAATAAGATCATTTTAGTGCTGTTTCAATGTTACAAGCAGTTAACTCTCTCCACCACGTCGAAACCAGACAATTAAGAACTGTGAGAATGAGCTGTCCCCCCCTCCACCCTTGCAATCACTCCCTTGACATGCAAGAAGTACTAACAACCCATCACAATTTCAATTGCAGTTGCTAACAATGACACACTTTACAGTAGTAATTGTCTGGCCCTCGTTAACTGTGCAGCCGCAGGTACCCTTTAATGTCTGTGTCCTGTTCTGTCCTGCCATGGGTCTGTAGGTCAGTCAGGTCAAGTCAACATTACCCAACATTTCAGGAAGGGGGCGCGATCTGCCACTGGTAGCAGCACCTCTAGTTAATGGCATTATGGCACTTGTAGTTCTACTTTGCCCACGTTACAGGCACTGAGACACAAGTTAAGTTGATTCCTGCCTCCCCCCTTCCCCAATGCCAAGCCAACACTGGCATCTCCCGTGAAATCCCAAACTGGCATGCCCTCAAACCATGTGTCCAGAACCCCTTACCTGGCTGCCACTGGTGCAGGCAAGGCCAGTCCTTTCACCTGCAGATCTCTCTCCCCTTACTGCAAGGAGGTGGTATTGTAGAAGATCCCAGAGCAGGGGCTGATAAATGGCCATATTGTCACAGTCTGCTTCGCAAATTGAGCGCACACTAGCTATTTGCGCCAAGCAATGGGGCCGAAAGATGGGATAAGGCAGCAGCTGGGGGCAAAAGGCCAGCCTCACATTAATGGCTCCTCAGGCGATTCTCGAGTGTTATGACAAACAGTGAGATGAGTATTGCGTAGCGAAATGGTAGCAGGGCAATAGATCAGCAAGTTCTTCAGAGGGAATAATAGGGATTCACAAGTAACTTATTTGTAAGTGCCCCTCATAAATCACAATAAATAAAATAAATTTGCCAGATGAGCACAGCAGTTTGATTAAATTGAAACTCAAATAGTACCTTTCACAAACTGAACAGAGCAAACAGGATAGATCTAACACTTTGGAAATCACAGAAATATTCAAGGGGCTGTACATAAAATGCAACCCAATACATGGCAGCAAAAGCTCCTGAATAGGTGCATTTATTTTGCCTATGGAGCAACAGAATGAGGATCCATAAATTCTTAAAATACATTAATCCGATTACTGAGAGAAATTGCGTGTAAACTAGGAAAGGGGTAGCTGCTGTAGACTTCAAGAGGGGCAGCTTAAAGGCTCTGTGAGGGGGTCGCTCATTGGCTCAGAGGGGGCATTGAAGTTTCAATAAAGGGCTGCTTGAAGGGGCTGCTTGAAGTTTCATATAGGGGCAGCATGCAGGCTCACAAATGTAATGGCATTACTTCATATATTAGTTATAACACAGAGCAGATTTACCGAGAGCAGAGGCTCTTGACTGGCAGGCTTGATATCTTGTTTGCACTCTATCTTCCAGACTCTGGTCTAGTCTCTTCAACCCAGGGCAGGCCAGTTCAGTTGCATGTGGTGGGTGGATTTAGCAGTAGCTTGCCTGCTGCCTAGGCCTCATTCATCTTCCAGAGGCTGACCCCCAACTTCGCACAGCACATGCGCTGAGGACTCAGGAGGCAGGGGCGGTCGGGCCAGGCCTGGGCTTGCAAACTGTCTGATAAGCAAAAAATGTTGCTTTTAAGATAACATCAAGATATGGGGCGTGCAGAGTTCAGGTGCTAGGCATCGCCTGCACCGCTGCTGGCAGCAGCAGCAGCACCTTGGCTGTCTTTTGGTGCTAATAGTCACTGCTGCAGTGCTCAGTATGCAAGATTTTGCACCTCTTTTTATGTACAATTACAAATAAATGATGCATGATTGGAGTCATTCTGGCGCCCCCTACCAGCTGGCACCTCAGGCAGCCACCTGCACAGCCTGATGCAAAGACCGGCCCTGCTCGGAGCAACATATTAAAAATGGAAACTCTAAATAGTCTGCACCTCTCGAGCTTCAATAACTTTTAAAAACAGCAGACAAACTACTTCTTCAAAGTGGATTCTCATTTGCACAACTTTATCTCAATTTGTGAAAAGGATCAATATTTTAAACAATCTCTCTCGATATAAAGCAGACAATCTGTTTGTTTGTTCCTTATAAAATTCCACAGTGTTCCAACAATATGCACCACATTTTGCATAGTTAAAAGTTAGGGCCCTACGGACATTTCTGGCTACATGGCATTTGAACACACCACCCCTTTCCCTGTATTTCAGCACCTTCACACGTGAGACGGTTGCCTATAATCGTCAAAAAATCAATATGGTCGTAAAAGGACCAGACAAAGTTCATGTTAAGCATCCCGACATGATGAACACAACTCAAAGTTCCTTGTGGGACCTGGAAAAACACATTTTATAGCCCTAGGATGCACTGTCTCCAAGATATTTGACCAACAACACACTGCACAACGCCAGGGTTTGGGGATAGGTGGGGATATTGCACAGAAGGTCCCAGTATGAGATAGCACGCCAACTCTCGTCTCCACTCTACATCTGCTCTGAGGTATGTCAGCCAACCACGTGCGCCCATTCTCAGTTTAGGTTACTTCAGAGTGAAAAGCACAACAAGTGATAAGTGACAGGGAACAGAGACCTACTGTATCATTGAAGAGAGAGGGGTAGTTTTTGCTAGTAAATACATATTCATGTGGAAAAGAAAGATGTGCCAGAAGGTGAAGTGCAATGCCTACCCAATGCCTATATATAAAACGATATATGCACACAGAAACAAAAACAAAAGATTAGATCACAAATATGATTTTTTTTTACAACACATGAAAAATTGGAAGACAATGAATTGAACTGACACACAATTGCCAGTAGAGAAGCTAAATCAACATCGTGGATGCTTGAACCCCACTTGGTATCAGTAACAGGAATCTTTGACAGGACACACCATCCCTCGTGAATATTTGCCAGTGATTAATGTTAGTACCCGGTCTCTAATCACATTCACTCTAATCACTGAACATACTGTGTTTGGACATTTAATGACGCAAGTGGAGCAAATTCCATGCTTGGGACTGTCTTCACGTTCAGTTTATTGAATGATCATTTTGCTGGGGTCTGTATCTGTACCCATACAGTCCCCCTTTGTTTTCTTCCTGCACTTATCAGACCTACCCTGTCTGCTGCCTTAAACCCAGCACTTGCTGACTGCACTACCATTGTTTGTTGCCTTTATTTATTTATTTATTTATTATTTATCTGTTTCTGCTTTGCTTCGCACTTGCCACTTCTCCCCCTTCTATGTTCTTTTCCCCTCGCCCTCTCCCATGCACTTGCACGTTCTCAATGTTGCTGGGCCTAGTAAGATCGTTGTTTTGTTCTCCCCTGTTCCCCTCCCTTGCCTGGTCGCGCTCTGAAATACTTGTGTACGAGATACGAGATAAGAAATAAAATATCAATATTAATATCAAGCACCCGGGGATAACCGACAACAGCAATATGTCATGGATATACCACACAGAAATCTTGGCAGAGCATAATGAACGGTTGAAGCAGCAGTCACCACTACATTTCTACATGCATGAGCAGCAGGCTGAGGTCTAGATGGAGCTACCTTGGATAATGTAGAGGCTGTAAATATCAAAGCAATGCACTCAGTTATAAAAGTGGCCCTTCATTAAGTCATGTGTCTAGAACTTGAGAAGTCTCGAGAAAGTGTGCTAGGTGAACATACTGTGTAAAATAAATGGATATTCATAAAACAATCACAGCATGACTCACACATATACGAAGCAATGAACCAGCCATAACACAATTTTCAGAATTTGATGCAAAGAAATAAAAATTAAAAAATTGATATGCAATGTTAGGTGAACCAGGAGGCTTTAACAGGGCACATGTTATTGAAGGTTTATATCCAAAATGTTTCCTTTCATGACTTCTGACCCTGATACGGTATCCCTATGATGTATCCCTCATGCCTTGAAATACTTGTGTATAGGTGCGCTATAAATAAAATATCATATTATATCATTTACAGCTATTTCTGCAATTGCTTTGCTTTGACGTATGTTAGAAAAGACCAAACACATGAACAAGAGAGAAGTTCCCAATTGATGAGCAAGCTCATAAAGCCATGATTTAACATTAAAAGCTTACCGAGTTCTATGCACTTCATCTTGGATGGAGTGAGTTCATGAGAGTGCACACGATTTGGAAGGTTCTGCATGTTTGATCTCATAGACAGAACTGTCCATGCTGATGCAGAGCAAATCTGAGCTGTTCCACCAGACCCACAGGTCCCCCAGTGAAGCCATATAAATATTAAACTTCACAGGTGCCGTACAGATCTCCTTGGGTTACACAGAAAATAACTAGCAATTGCCTCCCCTATGTTTCCCCCATTGTCCATAAGAAATGAGCAGACAAAAGCAAGAATTCTATCCAGTCCCATCCTGATACATAGAATGTCAATCAACAAACCATGGAATTTGCATTTCAAGCATATGAGAATCAACAGAACCAGCAACCATCCATATCTGTGATTAATATTGCACAGAGGATCATCCACTGCCTTCAAATGGGTGGTTTAAGCGCCACCATTGAAACGTTGTAGCAGTTGATTCTTCTTGACCCAGTATACAATTTGAGATGCAGCAAATATATTTCTAAAGCTTTTTTAAAAATGAAAATTAGTGATGGGCATTAATTGGTTATAAACATACGCTGTAATATTAAACCATAGAGGGTCAATAATGAAAAGGGCAGCTTGGAATTCCCAGGTAGAATATCCCCACAGTATATGATATTCTAAACTGCAATAGAAAGCTCATGACATTTTCAACATTCACTGAACCTCGAAGAAGGTCAGAAATATTTGTAGAAAAAGAAAACATAAAATCCATTCCATTTTGCTATTGATGCTGCTGGATGCAATGAATTAGAATACTGAACCTTTTAATTTGAGTTTTTCTTTTTAGACTTATTGATGGGCTCGTACACGGGGGTCCTCTGATCAAACCACATAAAATCATAGTCAAAAAGGAGCGCACACTGAGCAAGAAGGAATGCTGTTTATTATAGCTGGGTAAGCACAAATCAAGAAGGACAGTGGACAGGCACTGGTTGATGAGAGCTGATAAGAGGGTGCACATTGAACATTAGTTTTATAGGATGAGTGAAACAGTCCAAGCATTTGAAACTGCTACAGTTAGAATGTACATAATTTCTGGCGTTTCCAGGATAGACATTAACTGTGGTAGGTCATATCCTTTGTGCTGTGCGTATATTGGCAAAACGTGATTGGAGCAATTAGAAAACAGAATCCCAAAACATCCCTCCCGTGTGGCGCCACTCCGTTTCTCACCCCTCAGAACAATTTGTAATTAGAAATCTAACATTTGTGCTGACCGCTGGGGCTTTATTCATCTGCCATTGGTAAGCACTGTTGCGAATAAAACATGAGACACTTTTCTCCTGGTGGAAAGGGACACAGTCACACAAGACCTTCTGATTATTGGCCTTTGCAATGTTTGCAGTTGATACTCTAAAGGCTGGCCACCTCCCAGGGACACAAAACGTACTGTTTGATTGGTTCCTGCAGGAAACACCACTCCGTTCAGCTACCATTCACATAACCACCTGTCGATTGACATTCGTAGCCCTGTGAATGGATCACTGGCTCAGGTCCAGCTCCCCTCCATCCCCAAGAGACTGCTGAATTGTCTAGCTTCCCTGTGGAGTTGCAGCTGGATAAGTCTTCTAATGATGCGCTGGCTGAGCTCTGCTTCCTCCATCCCTCTGACCTGTGAGAGACTGAGCATGTTCTTGCAGCAGGTTTTCCAGATCATGGGGACTTTCCCTGTTATGTGTGTTCTAGTTAGGAAAGACCTCTTTGGTGAGTACATATTATAAGTGGGCCACTTGGGCTGTTATTATAGGTTAGACATCCTCACCTCTACAGTCCCCCATGTTGTCTCGTCTTATGCTATGAATGTATTTGGTTGTCCTGTGTTTTTCCCCCACGCTCCTTGTAGGGTGTCTTATCTCCCCTTGCTCATTCCCGCAGGTTCCCCTGCATGGTGCTTGTTCAGCACCTTCATTACATCCCCCCATTCGATCGATCCTTCAATTGATATGTGTTTACCATTCAGTTGCCTACCTTTTCCCTTGCTCACCCACACGGTTTATAGTCAAAAAGTCGAAAACATAATGTCGAATAGCAAAAATGTCGAAAAAAAATGTCGAATGTAAAAAAGTCGAAAAAACATACATATAATAGGAAAAGTCATAATTTTGAAAAAAAAATGTCGAAAAAAAATCGAAAACCCAAAACACTTTTTTTTTACCCAGATAGTAACATTTATTATGGGGGGGGTCCCCCCCCCCAACCCCCCATCCCAAACCCCTACCCCAACCCCCCCTCCTCCCCATCCCCCCATAGATATACCTTTAATTATTTTAAAAAAATCTTTAATATAATATTAAATAATTAATTAATTATTTAAAAAACCATCCAAACCCCTATCCCCAACCCCCCCATCTTCCCCATCACCCCCACCCCCCATGGAAATACCTTTAATTATTTTTAAAAAAAAGTTTAATAAAATATTTATTATTAACACATAAAAGCGAAAAAAGTCGAAAAAAAGTCGACATTTTTGTTTTTCGACATTTTTGTTTTTCGATTAAATATTTTCAACATTTTTACTTTCGAATATATTGTATTCGAAATTATGACTGGATACCCACCCACACATGTGTGACCTTGTTTATGCCCCTGTCTTTTTCATATCCCTCTATTTACTGCCCAAGAAACAATAGTTTCTTTCTATTCTCACTCCACAGTACTTCATATTTCTCTATATCTTGTGGCGGTGCAGTGTAAAGTATTTCTATTTCATTCTCACTTTCATTCATACCTATGGGTCCCTCAACGACCACGTTTTTTAGTTCTACTTTATTAGTGTTCATGATTCACCCAGTTCTTTTTTGCTGGCCATTGCACCAGTTGATAACACACTGGCCGATGCAGACTACGACGAGCATCATGATGAGGAATGGGACAGTTATTCTGAATATCGCTGCTAGCCAGTTTTGCACCCACACATAGTGTTTGAAGTAATGTCCTGTGTTTCTTTCATTATCCTCTTGTGTATTGTTTGTATCTCCTTGGCAGCCTCTGTGAGTGTCCCGTTTGCTGCATCATTTGTTGGTGTGGTGGTGAAGCAGGCGCTGCCGATCTTGTGGCACACACCCACTTCCATTGACATCATTAAGTCCACAATAAAGTTGTTTTGGACAGTCATTAGGCACAAAACTCAAAGTTCCTCTCAGACAGCATGTAGCCCCTTCTCTGATGCTTTAGCCATTTAGAACAACTCAAATCTGGTTGTCTGTATCCGTTTTGCATTAGTGGCAGTTTGCAACCCTTGTAGCAGGAGGGATGTGAAGAACATGGACACCTTGCTGAAGAGTCTGAAATGTGGAGGGATGCATTCAGACTTTGGGCTGATTCCACTAAGATGTAATTGGTGGCCGTGTTCCTCTTGGTAATCTTGGATTGCTCCTTATTGTGTCTCACAAGCCCCAGTATCTTCCTTCTGTCTTTTTTGCAATAATTTGTTACCAAATGTTGCCAAATCTGCACAAGGCATGACCAATGCTGGCATGTGTAGGGTCACTAGTGTGCAAACTCCACTCCAATCAGGTGGCAGCTGGGCATATGCTTATGTTCCACAGGACCACCAATAGTCCATCACTGTAGCAGTCCTTCTCTCCAACGCTGCCACACTCATTGTTTTCTCACAGTCAGTGTTCATCCCCAGGGCCACTGTTCCGTTTGCTCTGAAACATACATTATACTGTGTGAGTGGTTTTATGTAATTGGGGTGGTGTTTTTCATCAATCCAACTCAATGCGTGCATTTTACCGTTCCAAATATTCCCACAGTCCGAATTTACCCTTGTTACCTCCCTCTCTTAGAACCCCATCCAACCTTTTGCCCGACACTGCACCATCCCTCTTTCCCACCTTTTGTTTTGATACAACAAACCTCTTATTTGCACGAGGGGTCTGGTGTGACACCATGGTATATCATCCACTGCCATTCGTTTGCATTGCATTTGCTTGTGTGTCCTTCTTTTTTATATTCTAATATCATATGCTTGGAAATTTCACGCTGGGCCATGCTTACTAGTTGGAGGAAATTTTCCTCTTCCACTTCTTCCACTTCATCAATCCATTTTACATCTTCTTCATGTCCCTGGAGTAGCTGTCTTGTTTTGCATATAGACAAATGCATTAGACATCCCCCTTCCCTTATGGTCACTTCTTGTGGCAGAAATTGTTTTGGTGTCTCTACCAGGCATGGGGGTAGTGAGCACATGTAGCAGGTGCCATTTATGCTACCTCGTCCCACCCTCATTGTCTCCCTCTAACAAGTGTTTTCGCAGACCAGGTCCTCTCCTTCCCCAATTGCATTATATAACTCTTCGATTTTGGGTATACTTCTATTAGTGTGTGTCTCCCCTCCACCATGAACATGTGTACTCGTGCTTACCTTTTGCAAAAAAAAAAAAACAGAAGCAAAGAAGAAGAAGACAAAAGGCAAACACACACAATAATTCAATCCCCATTGTATTTACGGTAACTCTCCTCTTTCCCTTTTTTCTGCATGTATTTTTTTCCCATCTTCTTGTTCATTTGTGGTCTGTGTGTACCTTCTAAGAGCAGTGCAAAATGTCCAACAAATTTCACAGATACTTCCCATTAGGTTAAGTTTGGTTTATCCACTGTACAGCTGTTGTCTTTGCAAACGTAAGGCAAATGGATCCATGCCCTTCTTTCTTTGATCTTCACTACTGCTGGTGTTGCATACACTGCTTCAAAGGGGCCACAGAACCACAGCTCCTTCCAGTTCCGAAATGCGTTGCATGGGAGTACCCTGTCACCTAGAAAAAGAGGCTGTGCTTCTGTAAAGTCCATCCCCTGATGTGCTCTCTGCTGTCTTTCGATATTGCTGGACTGACATGTACATTGCTGAACCTGCCAGGAGATGAACCAGAGAGCTTTCGTGAACTCAGTCATATACGTTTTCATATCATCTCCAAAGATTTCTGAGCTAGGGTTAGCGTCTGAAACTGAACGGGTCAGAGTGACAGGTGCATACTTTCTCCCACCCGTTGCAATTTCATGCAGAGTCAAATGGTTATCCGCACTGGGTCAGTTGTGTAGGATCGAAGAGGTCAAGGGGGAGGCAAAAATGTTAACTTCAGCGAGCATTCTTTCAGTAATCCGTTAATACGCTCTACTTTCCCATTCCCTTGCAAAGTTTGTGTTTCATTCCCATGAGACATGCAATTTACTCAAAAAGGTTGTTGGCGAAGTGCTGAACATTCTCTGACCTTATTTTGCAACAGATCGCCCACCTTGGGAACACCTCGCTCACCAAGAATTTTGCTGTGCTTTTTGCATCGTTCTTTGCACAGGGACTGGCCTCGAGCCAACATGAGAAGGGACAGGTAATTATTATCATGTAGCGATAAGAGGCACTCCTTTCTTGCATGCAAGTGCCGGCCGAAGGTATTGTTCCTCGCACCGTTTTCAGTGTGTGGCCACACAAAAACTTTTGGCATTTCACACAATTCCCCACAAACTCTGCCACTGTCTCATGCAAGTTAGGTGCATACAATCCCTCATTTATTTCTGCTTTCTTTGGATGTATGGGTAGGGTAGTGTAACTGTTCCAATGCTACACTTAGTTTCCAGGGCAACACAACATGGGTTTCTCAGTGCTATTCTGCCTCCATATCAAATTGGTTGGAGACAAGGTACACCTGGCTGTATACACAGGTATTTTTCTTTTTTTTTACCTCCCCCTGCAGCTCAATTATTTGGATGATGGGTATTGAACTGAAGCACTGATCTCTCTCTTCCTCTCCTCCCACCTCCCTTTCTAGCGCCATGAGTGGTGATATTTCTCTCAAACATGGGTACCTCCTTGCCCCTCCTTCAGGTAAATAGGCTGCTTCTTTGGCTGCTCTGTCTGCCATCTCATTTCCCAAGGATATTCTGTCTCGTCTTCCTGTCTGGGCAGTGCATTTTATAATTGACATCTTCACTGGTAATTTTGGGGCCTCAATTAGCTCTCTAAGCAATTCTGGCTGTTACACAGGAGACCCATCACATCTTCTGAACCATCTCCTCTCACACGTGCTAATCTTGAATGTATGGTTGAGGTAACATATTGTGAATATGAATTTTTTTTTAGCAATGTCCCTCTCCATCCTGCGTAATGCAGCACTGATCATTGCCACAAATCCTGCCGCTTGTGCCGAATCGCATTTGGGATGCTATTAGATTGTCACCATTTAGAGTGCACACTACTGCCCCTTCAGTATGTCTCCTTCCCATCTCTGGGTCTATACTGGATGACCCGTCAATATAAACCATATCTGCTCCCGCCATCTCTTCTTCTTTTACTTGCAGGTCCTCTTCTAGTCTGTCCATTTGTGTCGTGCTATCATGTATATAGTCCCTTTTGTTAAGCACCCACACCTCACTACCTCGATGGCTGGGTTTGTCAGTATTACCTTGTAGCGGATGCCCTCTGTGTAGTTAGTGTGCTTTTGGATTTCTTGAAGATGGCAAGTACTGTGTGCTCCATGTAGAGTACTATGGGGCACCCCATTGTAATTGTGGTGACTTTTCTATTGCAAACACAGCAGAAGCAAGTGTTTTCTCGCAGTGGAAGTGTCCTTGCATTACGGGATCTAAGGTGCCAGTGTAATAGGCCACTGGCTTGTGTCCCAGGGGCTTCTTTTGTGTGAGGACTGCCATCATTACTGAGCCATCTAAGTTTAAAAACAGATAAAAATGTTCTCTGTAGTTTAGGGTCACTAACACTGGTACGTGAGCCAATGCATCTTTTAGTTCTGTGAAGCTCTCATTCATTTCTGCTGTCCATTTTAGTTCCCTCTTCTCTTTTTGTGATTCATTTAGGCCCTTTAACAGTGACTTTGTGTATGTGGAATACTCGAACACCCTTGCCCCGGAATAGTTGCACCGCCATAGAAACTTTTGCATTTCTTTCATTGTGCGTGGGTGTGTGGTGGAGTGTATTGCCTGTACTTGTTCTGGTGTTATCCTGCACTCCTCGATGGATGTTATCTGTCCTAGGTAAGCAACCTCTTCCTGGCAATACTGTAGCTTCTCTTTTTCCACCTTGTATCTCTTCTCTGCTAACAAAGTCAAGAGTTGCACTCAGTCTGCTCTACACTCTTACTCTGTCTCACTGGATATCAATGAATCATTGACATACTGGATCACAGTACTTGGCACATGCTCATTGCTTAAATCCATCTGGATTACCCTGTTGAAAATGCTGGGTGACTCACTGTACCCCTGGGGTAGTAAAGTGTGTTTGAATCTGTACCCGCGATATTTATATACAACCAGGTATCTTTAATCTGGTTGTAAAGGGATGGAGAAGAAGGTGTTCTTCAAGGTGATGATTGTTAAATACTTAGCCTTTGTTGGGATGTTGCACAATATTGTGATGAGATTTTGAACCACAGAAAACTCTGCTTCAGCCACATTGTTTAGGGGGCGTAAATCCTGGATGAAACTCCATGACGCACCCTTTGATTTGTTTATCGGGTATATTTCTGTGTTAGATGGTGATGTGGAGATCTGAATGATGCCCTGTTGCCATAGTGCATGTAGAGTGGAGTTAATTCCCTCATCTTCTTCTCGAGATAATGGGTATTGCTTTGCCTGGGGTAGCAGTGCTTCCTTCCTAAATTTTATTTCTACTGCCCCCACTCTCTACATTACTCCTACATGGGGGCCCCTTGGTCCATAACATATCTGGAACCTTCTTGAGATCCTCTTCTCTGTGTCTGTTTCCTCTTTTTTCCAACTGTATTATTAGTACCAATTTCTCTTTCACTTGCACTGGACAAGGTATGTGTATCTGAAACACCAGCTCTCTCTCCTCCTCTTCAGAGAACAATTGTATGTCTGTTATTCCTGTAATTGTCAGTGTTGGGTCAATGCATAGCACTGTGTGCCATTCCATGATTTCATTATCTCTCCCACACACTATCACTATGTCTTTGCACACTACCACCTCTTGTAGTTGCAGCACAAGTGTGGCCCCTTTTAAGATCATCTTTCTGGCACTGGGGTCTGAACAGCAATTCTGAAGCCAGTCAGAATACCTTCCCCTGTACCTCTGGGACCCATCCTAGCAGAATCTCAACCCCCTACAGGTGAATGCATGGGTACAAAGGCTATGCCCGCAGTGTGCTTTGGGCGAGTGCTGCCAAAAGGAGCATGACTATGCGTACGCAGTATACGCCAGGAATGGTACACACCATCCCTTTCTCTGCAAATTAGATTGTTGCATTTAACTTGCTGAGTAGGTCTCCCCCTAGTAGATTAATAGGGGTGTCTTTGAAGTAAAGTAGGGACACCACAAGATGTTGCGTCCCTATTGTTGGGCTAAATCTTTTGTAACTGGAACTGTGATCGCTGCCCCAGAGAAGCCCTGTGTGTCCCTCACTTTATTTGATAGTGGGAACTCCCTGGTGCAGTATTTGGTAGCTTCTATCTCTATGAGAAAGCAGAATTCTTTTGGTTCTATTTTCACTACCACCTCCAGTTCCTATTCAGGGTCATCAGTTACTGCTAGCAGTGGACACACTCAGGCTTTCTCTGGACCCCCTTATTACTGTGAGTTGTATGGTGAGAAAGGCAAAGGGTTTCCCCCCACAATGCTGATCCCAGTGTAGTGGGGCACCACGTTTTGTCCTGCAGCTATAGCTGGTGGTTGTGTCACTGTTGGGGCTGCCACTTATCCTCCTGTAGTTCCCCCCCTGTGTCAGTATCCCACCATGCTATGGGAGTATTGGTGCTTACTGGGTTTGTGCTGGGAGAAGCTGGAACTGCTGCCACTGAAGTTGTGTTGTA
This sequence comes from Ambystoma mexicanum, assembly GCF_040938575.1. Lineage (NCBI taxonomy): Eukaryota > Metazoa > Chordata > Amphibia > Caudata > Ambystomatidae > Ambystoma > Ambystoma mexicanum. The sequence continues at coordinate 549,736,069 of NC_090939.1, read as the reverse complement.
CTGAACCCCTGTTGTTGGGCTGCCTTGATTGCCCACGCCTGTGACTGTTGCATGAAAGGGCAAGTATGTGCCAGGTGACCGATATTCTGGTAGATGTAACATGGTCCAAGGACCCTGTACCCTGCCCTCTGTATCTCCCTCTCCCACGCTGTGATACTCTCACCCCATCTGAAAGAATCCCACCTGTAGATAATTACCTGGTGTTGGGGTTCCCCATTGTGGTGTGTACTTTGGCTGCATTTAGTTCCCTTGCTGTGTCATGTTTCCCGTGGGGAAACCTCCTTGTGCGGCAGATGCCACAGTGGTTGTGTCTTGTACCATCAACACCCCTTCCATTGTATACTTAGCCAATGTCTTCTGTACTAGCTTATTCTCTGCTTTGGCTGCATTTTCTGCAACATACATCTCACTTTCTTGTTTTTGTTTGCAATAATGTACTATTGTTGTCTGTATTTCTGACCACCCCTTAGCTTCTAGGCCCACAATCTTATCCAACAATCACTGTACTTCTGCCTGCAATCCCTTTATCAGTATGTGATAGAACAAGGCAATACATTTGTCTCAAGACCTCTGCGTCTCTTGTGTCCATAAATCTTGAACCCGTTTTATATAGTCTGCGGGTCATCCTCGTTTTTCATTTTATGAGCCATCACTATCCCTAAGTCATAACTGTAGGGATACATACTTCTCAGAACCTCCCAGAACCTCCCACACATGTGCTTGGCAGTTGTTAATGGGAGCCCCATCATGAGTATTTCTGCTTAACTTCACTCCTTTATACCCTGCCTTCTTCCATATTTTAGGTATCAGCCTTAAATTCTACATTGGAGGTAATTCAAAGTGGGGCTCCTAGTACTCATCATGTGGCTGTTGTTCCATCTCCTGAGTCTTCCGATTGCATGGCACCAGGACTAATTAACACACTCTGTGTTAGAGTGCAATAATTAATTAGAGCAAGTGAAACTGATAAAAGTGGCAAAAACAGCTCATGCAGAGGTTGAGGATTGTGTGCCAATCAACTATCAATTATGAAAAACATAATTAACTTACTCAAATCATCTTTATATAGGGAAATGCAAAAGATTGCAAGTGGAGGTAATCACTCTCGCAAGAACTGTTAATAGTTTGCATAAAAGCACTTTAAGAAATCCATTGCACACAGAACCAATTTTGCAGGCAAGTTATTATGCGAACAGGAATCGTGTATTGTTATGTGCTCTCTGCACTACCTTTTATTATTTATTTTATTTTAATTTACTTGGCCCTAGACAGAGGTCTTTGGATCACCTTGCAAAGTTCAAAAAGGAAGAGATGAAGGAGCAGTAACAATATTTCACCTCAGGATAGACAGAGAATGGCAGCGGAGGTGGTCTGGCTGGATTAGTTGTGGGAAAGCGGTAGGTTTTGAGGAACTTTTGGAAATGGATGATGTAAGTCGTGGTACTGATTTGGAATGGCAGGGTGTTTCTGGCTCTCGGTGCTCATTGGGTGAATGTTTTTTGTCTGCAGGTTAGTTTTCAGATTGGAATGTGCAGATGGTTTTGGTTAGTTTGTTTATTCACCTAATACTGTTATGTTCAATAGTATAAGTCAGATTGATCATTTTAGATTATGAGAGGGGCATTGACAACATAGTGGTTTCCACAACAGAATCAACTATCTGGAGTTTGCAGTCTTTTAGAGGTGTTCACAATGTATTCGAATATCATTTAATTGGGTTTTTACCAACTGCCAGTGGCAAACAGATTCATGCCCCTAAATGTCATGAGTGATGCAGATTGACTTGTGAAGGTTTTGGATCATTCTATTAACCCGAATTATTTGTTACCAGTGGATTGCTCAAATAATCTTGATCTGGATGGGTGCATCTGGTCAATTATCGATCTTTTGAATGCTGCAGAATGGTATTTGTGAGCATAACTCTGTTGCTAACCCTATGAACAATAATAATACCATGATTGGTGAGGGGAGTGGAGTAATTCCCTAATCGCAAACTACAAAACAGCTCTCCCCTTACTGTTCTATAAATCCATTCCTGGAATGTGACAGGACTGAATTTGAAAATACTAAATAAATAATGGGTATCGTTTGTCAAACAATATGATTTTTTAATATTTCACAAAAACACGGTTTATTGAAACCAAGAAACCTAATGGCTTTGTTTTCCATCACTAAAGGTTACTCCAAATAGAAGAGGGTTACATTTGGGGGTTGGGGAGGATCTTGCAATATACATGTTGGCATAATTAAAATGCAAATTAGGCAGGGAAACAGTGGATTAAGAGGAAAGTTTTCGCCTAGGCTGAGAACAAAAGGACCATCAACAGAATAACATTTATAATGCAGCTTAAAAAAAACTGATCTAACTCTGCCTTGAATAAATGACCAAACTATCTCTTTGAGTACATGCAATTTAACCGAGATACAGGTATAATATTTGGTGGAGATTTCAACATGAAATTGGGAAATGGACCCCTGGCAATTAATGTTGATATTAAGATGATCTGTTATGCGGAATCCCTTTGGTGACTCTTACAAAGTAAAACCTGCCCTAGGGGAACTATTTAAATGTTTATTGTTTTACTTATGGAAAGGGGACTTTGATTAGTGGAAGGACTATTTTAGACAATCCAGAGAAAGAAAGTTTAAGTGTACCTATTGGGCAACCATAATTTATTATTGTATAATTTTATGTGGACATTGGAAATTATTTGTAGATATGGAGATCCATTCTTAATTGGAAAGTGGTCATAAGTCCTTAATATCACTACCCATCAAGCTATAAAGGGCTCTAAGGATGACTCATTTCTGGATGCTGAGTTAATGTCCATTCACGGGAACATCTGATGGAGTAATCTGGACATAATCACTATTGAAGTGGAGGTCATAACTGATTCTTTACCACTACCAATGGAATGCTTAACTGAGAAAAATTGTTCTAGTTTAGTAATTTTGTGTTTGGAAGATGTGTATGTTTGCTGTGAATGTGTGAATGTACAGAGGCAAATTTCACACCTTAGTGCGGTGTCTCTGTCTGCAAGGTCTACACACATTTTGTCAATTGCAGACGTTTGTATGTTTGAAAACTTGAGTCGAGCACTGGACATGTGTGTTTGGATTACAGATTTTTAAGTCTTGAGATGTCAAAGTGTCACATTAGAGCATTCTGTTATGCAAAATGCTTGTATTATTTCCATGGACAGATTCAACTTGATTATAACATTCCAACTAATAATTGACAGCCCAGCACGGACACTGGGCATCACTGGCATTCATTGCATCATTGATTGATGCAATGAAATTGTGCACAAGGCGATTTTTGTTTTAATTGCAATTGTTTACAACCATATTGTCAGCATGACATGTGCAACTCTTAAAAAGTTTCAGCTGTCGGATGACTGTAACAAAAGTAGAAGCATATTTACAAAGGTTGGCCTAGTATCGGTGATTAAAGGTAAACCTTTAAATAACGACATGGGAAAGAGAGAAACTGTTCATCATTTGTTCTGTAAAGGTCAGACCACTGCTATATTTCACCTACCTGCAGTGGAAAACGAAAACTAGTTAGCTCTGGCCTATCCTGAGAGAGTTTGACAGTAGAAAACAACTATATCTTTAGATGTAAGGCTCTCTAAATCTTTACCAGAACAGCAGAGCTCGACTGGAAAATTGCTATTTGTTTAAAGCACACTTAAATGTGAAGAAAAGGTTGTGCAATTAATGAATCATCTCAACAAGTAATTATATTTTACAAAGATCTGTTGTTAGAGAAGAAGCTCGAGAACAAAAAAAAGCACACTGCGTATGTGTTTAGTCACTCGAAAAAAGTCATCAATTGAGTAGCATTTGGCTCAGCACTTTATAACCTTTAGTTGTAAGATGTCTCACTCCATTTGATGCTCGATCTATTATAGTGCTCTCAATGCAAGCAGTGGCAGTGGGAAAGGCATTGTAACGCTCTTCTTTGTGCTACTATCATTTACACTTTAATAAGAGGCGGTCCCTTTAGACATGCAGGTTACATGCGCATGACAAAGTCAAGTCTCTTCCTGGACCGTGGCAGCATGAAGTGGCTGTCGCCAGAGGGGTATCTGGCAGAAGTTACCACAATTTCAGGTCATTGAGCTGTGTGCGTTCATATAATAAAATGCATTCCTTTTTTTAACTGAATATAGATTGCATATATGTTGATTATTTATATGAGAAAGAGATGGGCATTTCCCACAACCCATTCCTGTGCATGCATAGATACATCATGCATTATTGGGTCAACGTTGTCTGTCTACAGATTTACTAAGACGATTTTCCACCAAGGAAATATGTTTTATGTTGAAATGGATGTTTGTGTCATGCAAAAAAAATGCGTTCCACACAAATATTTAGAAATATTTTTATTAAAAGTAAGGCCATACACATCAAATAGCTCTATATTTTGGGGTTTTAAAAAACATATGTTTGTTAAAAATATAGGAAGGGACCTTGTGAATGGGCGAGGACCTTCCACTGAGTTGCAGGCAGCACGGTCCACCCGTGCCCTTTATTTGCAGCGGTCTGTGCTGACGGCTTCTTAGCAGGGGCACATCCCCCGCGATGCATTTGTTTTGCTTATATGTGAAACCCTTTGGGCTCCACAGCTAATATAGCGTGAGATATTGTGAGGCCGGCAGGGCAACAGAAGCCTTTCCCTGCTGCCTCTCATTATTCCGTTAACAGTGTAGGCACGCTGACTGAAAGGAGAGAAGCCCCCTCCTGTTAGTCAGCATGTTCACATTGTGGAGAGGAGGGCAGGGTCTACCGGTCCCCCATGGTGGCACAGCACATGTTGAAGTTACGAGCAGTTAAGGTACGTGTTTTTTTAGGAAAAGTTTGTAAATGCATGCCACCAAAGGTTCGAACACCAAAAGTTCAAACCTTTGGTGGCAAGTATTTTAGGTCGGTAAAAAAAAAATAAGACTGCTGGGGATGCGGGGGTGTCCCCCGCAACACCCTGCTCACCATACTATACAGTATAGTGAGTGGGGTTGCCGGGGAGACACCTGTAGCACACCTGAGAAAAAGGAAAAAAAACTGGGGATGCAGGGATGTCCCCAGCAACACCCCGCTCACTAAACTTATACTACACAGTATAGTGAGTGAGGGTTGCGGGGTGAAACCACTGTAGCTGCCCGAAATTTAAAAAAAAAAGAAAAAAAGAAAAGGACACTAGGTGCCGGTTCCCGGTCATGGAAGTCAAAGGGAACTGGTGCTGCAGGGACACAGCTTGTTTTACAAGGTAAGTAGGGTGTGCGTGGGGGTATGTTGGGGTTGTGGGTGGGGGTGTGGGTTTGTAGGGTTTTTAAATGTATTTTCGCATGGGAAATGGCCAAACCTTTTGTGGTGCGTACATTTCTCATGCAAACTTTTCCGTCGCAGACTTTTGTGTGATGGAAAAATCACATAGACCCATTTTTTAATCTAATATGTATGCATGTATGTGCATGTGTATGTTGGTGTGTTTGTCTTTATGTGTGTGTGCATGCAAGGAGTTGTTTGAAGGCATGGGTGAAAGTGGTGTATGTCAGAATGTGTGTGTCAGCTCCAACCCCTACATTTTGCAGCCCCGAGTGGGCTCACTAAAATTAAGGGTGCGAACATAAAATAATTGTTTGCTTTACCCTGGATGCACAGTGAACTATTTTACTGTGCATCCAGGGTAAAGCAAACATGATGATATGTGAAGTGTTAGTACATGGCAACACTAGCCTACATTGAATGCAGGCCTGTCTAGCCAACTAATATCACTTACCGTGCTTGCTTTACCGTTGGTGTCAAATAAAATAATGCCATGCAACATCAAGAAATTATATACAGAATGGCAATACTGGCGCTACCAGTCTGCATAAACTTTCTTGATATGACATGGCATTTTCTACTTGGCATAAAGGGTAAAGCAAACATGATAACTGTTATTACGGTTAGGTAGAATAGGTCTCTCCAGACCCCCCTGACATTCCAGCGTTAAATGGATCTTGTTGTCACCCAAATGGCGGGAGACGTCCCCATGTTTGTTTGTCAGTTCCGATGATTTGGCCTTAACATAACCACAAAAAAGACATTAAACAAAGCCATCTGGTGAGACGTACAGACTCCATTTTGTGCCACCCTAAAATGCCATTTTTTCCAAGGCCACACCATGATTTGTAAAAAATAAAAAAAAATCTCTCCCTCTATCCAGCGCCGCACACAGAAAGCCCAGCCTCCCCCTCAATCTCCTGACAGCTCCACACAAACCCATTTCTCACAGAAGCTTTGGCATGTATTGTTGCAAGTATTTGATATCCCTCTCTCATCCTCTGAGTTCAAAGCCCTGCGTGTGACCAGAGCAAACCCTTGCCTGTGTGCCCATCTATCTCCACAACCTGCCTGTGCCATCTCAACCCCCACCTTTAGAAGTTACAGTTTACAGAACCTTTGCACCTCCATTCTCTTTGAATGTAACTTCTGGAAGACCCTTCCCCAGGACCACCCTAAATTGCCCACCATATACCTAATCCCGTGTGGTCGTATATCTTCCTCTAAACTAACATCCATCCATACATTTGCTTGAATCGTGAGGCACCAGGGAGAATAATTCATAGATCAAACCCCGCAGATAAGGCCATAGAGAAGGGCCATATTTGGGGAATTCCTGTTCTGAATAGAGCACACCAATAAGAAAGGTACAAGTGGAGCAAGAAGGAGAAACAATGAGCGTAGGATATGACACAGTAGCATCAGACAGGAAGAGAAATGTTGGAGTGACTTTGACGAGTTAGAAGAGGGGGCAGCAGGAGGAACACAGCAGATAAAGTGGGCAACTCCACAGTTGACAAAAACAGGAGAAGAGGGGTGGGAAGGAAGCCTCTGCAACACACTAGGGAGAATGGCAATAGCAAAAAAGAAAGGAGTGAAGGTAAGTAGAGGAAAAGTAAGGTCAACATTACAAATGACTCTTATCCACAAGGGAGCCGGACGTCTCCATTATGTCCCTTGGTCACGGATGGACAAAACTAACTTATTAAAATCGCTCAGTGAGTGATCAAGCAGACGGGGTGTGGGTGAAGGCGGGGTTCCGGCTGTAACGATGGGCAATGATCCACATTACGGGTTGTCCTTTAACAACGTAAGAGCTCAAGTATGGGATGCACTGCAGAGAACTTTCCCCGATACCCCAGATCTATACTCTGTTATACAATGCACTATGGGGGACAAAGAGGAGGCTTCGTAGTTTATTCTTTCGGTGCAGGATATGTGGCTGGTGGAGACGGGTACAGCATGGGACCAATCCATCTCCCTGTTCTATTTCATTATCAAAAAAGGTCTCCCAAAGGAAGTACAGAAGGCCCTTGATAAAACTGCTGGTATAGAAGTCAAAGGATGGCCAGAAATATAGAGCATCATAGTACACCATTGTAGGAGGATCAAAGAGAGAGAAAAAGAAATGGCACAAAGAAGATTAGCAGACGCAGCAAAGCTGGTACAGAGAAAGTTAGTGAAGGTCGCAACGTTAACCGCAGGACCGCCCCAAGAACGGCAGGAAGAAAAGGCAGGGGGAACAGTAGAATTACAGTCTAGAATGGCATCTACATGGGCAGACAATGGTCAGGAGCAATGGGGTGGAGAAGAGCAGTACACAGGACCCAGTGACAAGGAAGGCCTGCATGAGGAAGAGGTGGGTACAGAGAGCAACGTGGAGGAGGATACAGAGGACAAGGAGCAAGGGGAGAAGGACAGGATGCATGTTGGTCATGTGGAAGGTGGGGCCACTTTGCGAGGGAATGATGTACTCATCCTGTGGCTATGAGAATAATCAGAGATACCAATATGGGCACCCACACCCAGGGAGCCCCTATGGATTACCCATGGGAGGATATGCACAGGAGGAGAAAAACAATAACAGATACACAGCAGGATCAAAGGCACCCAGACAGCCACTATAAAACATGCAGACATGTCTCACGCATCAAAACCAGATGACACACATGCATGCCAACCCCTTTGTGATCACTGGAAATGGTTCTCCAGCACCGTTTCGGGGAGCATGTATGCTCAGCAACAATGCTTTCTCTTGCCCTGGAACAGACACTCACCCACACTAGGACAGCCCACCGAGAGCCCTTGCGTGTCCAGTCCTAGCAACTGCCTTATGCCCAGACAAGGAACCAGTGGTGGGGGCAGATATAGGAAACAAGCAGTTCATCTTTATGGTGGACACGTGGGTGGAGAAATCATGTCTATGTGAAGGCAAGTTTCCGTTATCTGGCAAAAATCTCGAGACGCAGGGATTGTCAAGTGAAAATGCATTGAGCCAAGGGGAGGTTTACTTTGCAGATGTACCAGCATCAATTTGTCCAGAGACAGGTGAAACACATGTGGGTGCTGCAGTAGTGAGGTTGGAAGAGGGTGAATATGAAATACTGGTATAGAAACATTTGCATATGCACTATTCAGCACAAGCTGCCGAATTGGTGGCATTAATAGAAGCACTCTATGCAGCAAAAGGTTGTACAGTGACAAAATATTCCGATTCAGCGTATGTACCCACCACGGTACATGCTTGGTTATCCATGTGGAGAAGAAGGGGGTTCAGGGGTCAGACTGGTCCCCAGTACAACATGCTGAGCTTGAATGAACTGATAAAAGCACTTGCAGAACCGTCAATGGTAGCACTGGTGAAATGCCAAGCTCATACAAAAAACAGTGCCGAGATATCACTTGGAAAAACAGCGGCAGATGCTGCAGCAAAAGAAGTTGTGTATTTTTTAAAAAACGCTGCCTGCGGAATGTGTGCAGAAAAGTAAAATGGAGGAACAGAGGGAGGATGGGTATGACGCTTTGCCAATAGCGTAAGTGATAGAATTGCAAAAGAGAACTCCATCCGCAGAACAGGACCTATGGTTAAAAAGGGGTTGTAGGTAATCACCAACAGACCTCTTTTGGAGACAGAATGCAACGGGGAAGGTGGTAATGCCTGAAGAGTTATTACAAATAACATTTCAACAATTGCATTTCCCTGCCCATACAACCAAACAACACATAGCTGCAGACATTCAGGAAGGTTGGTTTGTTCCAAACCTCCAAGAGTACCTACTAAAATGTCTATTGAATGGATCATGTGTCAGACATACAGCTCAGCAATGACCCGTTGAACACTATGAGGCAGAATGCCCCGCCCCATTGGACCTTTCTGTGAACTGCACATTGATTACGCAGACATGGGAGAGAAGTGCAATGGAGCTAGATACTTAATAGTGGTGGTCTGCCCCTTTTTGCGATGGGTGGAAAACAGACACGAAATGCACGGCAAACTTTTTGGTAAGAGAAGTGTTCCCACGTTGGGGAATATGTGACGTCATTCGCTGTGACAATGGAACACATTTTGTTAATGACTTATTCAAGGAAGTTACCGCATTTATCATCCTCAAGCGAACAGGGATGCCAAGAAAATCAACAGACTCCTTAAGAGCAATTATCAAAATTGAGTCACACCCTCAAGAAAAATTGGGTGCATTGCTTGCCCTTGGTAACTCTTCCAACTCTACACACAGCCCATAAAAGACCACCACTTGTCCCCCCACGAGATAGTAACGGGGAGACGCATGCAAACAGCACTATAACCAGTAAAACGAGTTTCAGAGGCCCACAAAACAGCAACAATATTAGGAGAGGAATTCAAGGAATATTTAATGCAACTGACATGAGTGGTAAGAAGCATTGCCAAACAAATAGCACCACCCTTCACACAGGACATTGAAACAGAGACGAGAACACCAGCTACTGATAGTCTCGCAAAGCAATTAATGCCAGGAGAATTAGTATATGTCCACAGCTTTGTGAGAGGATGGAATTCTCCAAAATTTCAGGGCCCTTATGAAGTAATATATTGCACTGCTTCAGTGTTCAAGGTAAAGGGCCTGAAATATTGGATCCATCTGTCAGATTTCAGGAAAGCACATGACAGCGTAGCACCACAGACAGTAGTGCCAGAGGAACATGAAGTAGCAGTGCCTTAATGAAAATATTGAGTACAGAAGTAGTAACTGCTAAAATACTAAAAGGAATAAGGTAGTGTGGGCATGAGAAGAGTACTGTGGTATGGTTCCATACATGTGACTAAAGAGAAAAAGAGAAGAAGCAGCGAATGTAAATGTATAATGTACAAATGAAACATTCTCTCTCTCTCTCTCTCTCTCTCTCTCTCTCTCTCTCTCTCTCTCTGTTTCTCTCTCTCTCTCTGTTTCTCTTTCTATCTCTCTCTCTCTCTCCCTCTCTTTCTATCTCTCTCTTTTAAGTATAAGTGTTTTGACAAACATGTGAGTGTTTTATAACGTAACATGTACCCACTTCATTCCACTCTGTAGGAGCAAAAATGACTGAGAAAAGACCACTGAATACAGACAGAAGGGAGTCAGATAGCAGTAGGGATAATGTTAGTGCAGCTAGAGCGTACTCATACGACTGTGGTCTTTATTTTCGTGGCAATTGTTCTTTCAATTCTATTATTATGTTTGGGTTTATACTGCAGCTTGTCTTTTATCATTGGGAATTTAAAAGAAGAGGGGTAAGGGGGAAAACTAATACAAGAAGGCAATAAGTTAATATGGGATGTGGTAAAATTGATATGGGACCACAATACTTCTGCAAATCTCACCATGTTGAATAAGAACCATAAAATTAACCCTTTCAAGCCTGCATTACCTATAATGAATACCAGTGAAAATGTAATATAGGACTATGATGACGACCAACCAACTGCATAGGGATTTGCAACACCACACACTCATTTACAGACAACCTCTGATTCAACCTCAAATGTTGAATTCATGTACACCATATCCCAAGCTACCACACTGGCTACTCCTCCAAATGCACAGTATTGGCAGTATAATAATAATCATGAGGAAATGTTGAACACAGGTATTTTTCCTATTTATTTCCAGAATGCTATAAATGCCCATAATGGCCTTAGGGGGAAAGGGAGGAGGAAAAGGGGAATACAACAGCAAAAATATGATGTTTATCATGGACTGGAATTAGATGCAATTGAAGACCCCCATCACTCAGAACAATCCAACAAATGGTACTCAGATATGAGCACCTCCAGCAAGCAGGCTACCAATGAAAGCTGTTATGTGTGTTCACTGATCCCCCATGCATCAGAAACACCTATGGTTTTACTGCAACAAGAATCTCCCATAGTGGAAGCCCAGTATCTCCTTCATCTCTCACTGTGTAGAATTCGAAGTGCCTTCCAGGCACACACAGTAAAACTGCGTCTAATCACTCCTGACGAAAAGTTATGAAAAAAGAAGCCAGAAGGTACTACATGTTTCAAGGAAATGTTTATTCAAAATAAAGGGACAATGTTTACTGAAAGCAACTGACACAACACAACAGTGATGGTTAAGGCTGAAGCACTGGGCAAACAGACAGATACAAGACTGAAATGGATGGATGAAACATGCGCTGGAACCTGGTCGAAACGCATCACAAAGCTCACTTGGGTCACAGCTCTCGAGAAACCAATCAAAATACAGCATGAAGAAACATTCGAACTTTGCTTTCATGGAGAAGAAAAGATGGCCTTGGGATCAAACATACATTGCAATATAACACTTGTCATCCCTGATATGCGAAAAGGAAATGCTTCTTTGATGGGCAATTATTGGGTATGTGGCAATCAGGCATACTTGACCTTCTGCAATCATGGAGGGGCGATTGTGCTCTGGCATCGCTGCATTCTGCCCTGATGGTTATCCCGGAGAGCCATGTCCAAGGGAAAAGGGTGCGCGCCAGAAAAGAAGGATCCCCCATCCATAATCTAATAACAGAAGAGCAGCTGCAAGATCAGGTATTGGGCAAAAGGAAAGCATACAACTACCTCTCTAGGGACGCTTCCCACCTCCTGGCACAGATACCTGATCAGTATAATGTATTTAATTCAGCAGAGACATTTTTTGCATCACTCATACCACGCATCCAATCCCGAGCGAATGCCAAATGGTTGCAAATAGTGAGATGGGAGCTGATCCAACTGGCCAACGACACTGAGGATACCTTTTTCAGATGCCGACAATGGGATACTGTCACATGTAATTGCTGCCATACACAACCTCGGAGTGAGAATGAAGAAGGAAGGTGGGGTCCAGCCCAGTGATTGGTTCGACACAATAGTCGACTGGGTACCACCATGGTTCGGGACTGCAATGAAGCTGCTGTTCCCTATCATTGTTTTCCTGCAACAGATTTTCTGTGTCTGCCAGGTAGGGGTTCGATTCTGTGCTAAAGCAATCCCTAGTAGTGCTATGATGATGGAGACAGTGGGTAACACAAATAAGATGCCACACGAATCTAGGGAAGCACAAGTACAAACAGGTGAAAATAATGATCCTGAATATTTCATGACAGCAGTATACGATACAGGAGATACTCTGTGGCATACAACCATTGATGAATCTCAAGACTTAGAAAACCATCAGGAGGTATGGGTGGACCTGGCTGGGGATTGGGGTTATATCTATATGACATGCACTCTTGAGGAATATGCTGGAAGGGGTGAAAGTTTGCGAAATGAATGCTGTGACTGGATGCCAATAAAAGGCACCTCAGCATGGGATGCAGCAGTAAAGAAAGCAGAGGAATGCAGACGTACTGGTAAGAGGTATTCATTACTTTAGTAGTAATGAAAGGGGAGAATGTTAGGGAGAAGAGGTCTCTTCAGACCCCCCTGACATTCCCGCGTGAAATGGATCTTGTGGTTACCCAAATGGCCGGATACGTCCCCTTGTTTGTTTGTCGGTTGCAATGATTTGGCCTTAACTTAACCACAAAAAAGACGGTAAACAAAGGCATCTGGTGAGACGTACAGACTCCATTTTGTGCCACCCTCAAATACCAGTCTTTCCATGGCCACACCATGATTTCTAAAATGCCATCCCTCCCTCTGTTCAGTGCTGCACACAGAAAGCCCAGCCTCCCCCTTCATCTCCTGCTAGCTCCGCACAAACCCCTTTCTCACGGAGGCTTGGCCATGTATTGTTGTAAGTATTTAGTATCCTCTCTTTCTCTGAGCTCATTGCCCTGTATGTGACCGCAAGAAACACTGGCCTGCGTGCCCATCCGTCTCCACAAACCTGCCAGTGCCATCTCAACCCCCACCTTTAGAAGTTACATCTTACAGACCCTTTGCCCGTCCACTCTCTTTGAATGTCACTGCTGGAAGACCCTTCCCCGGAACCAACCTAAATTGCCCACAATATACCTAATCCTTTGTGGTCGTATATCCTCCTCTAAACTAACATCCTTCCATCCATTCACTTGAATCGTGAGGCACCAGGGAGAATAAATCACAGATCAATCCCTGCAGCTAAGGCACCTGGGAGAAGGGCCAAAGGTACCCTTGCCCCCATAAAGGCAGAATGTGCATATATATGTTCACATTTTATAGCGACCTCCATCTAAGTCATGGTTTTATGTCTAACATTATTCTTTGCATGTCAATTATCAGTGTAGTTTAGATTAGTTAGGATTGTAACACTCTGTGAACCAAGCCTGACCTTCACCCTGCAAAGATGAGCCCAGCTGACCCACGTGCCAACTGACCGCCCCAGCAACCAATTGACAATACCTACACAAGTATACTGCGCCATGTGAACTAACCAATTGAAACTGCTATTTGGTACTATTTGTCATTACATCACTGATGATGCTTTTTGGGTTCATAACGTGCTGCCCGTGTATTGTTTGGAAGAGCGCTCTCAGGGCAGCAGAGTTCTCTGCCTGCATATCTTTATCTATATAAAACTTTGTTCAACTTGCAATCCATTTCCTGGTCTCATTCCCTAGTGGGGTGTGTCCTTTTATTCGGCTCATTTGGTATTGTGTTGGGACCAGGTACCTTCATTACGTGGTTAGCCTGGCCTTCATTGCCGGTGTCAGTGTGCATTCAGTTTATTACTGTGCCATGACATTTGGTACATTTTACTTAGCATCAAGGGTAAAGCAAATATGATGAGTGTTATTATGTGGCTAGCTTGTCTTAAATTGGTGGCTCCAGTATGGCCATATATTCTTTGTGTGTCATGGCTTTTATGCACTGGACATCACGTGTAAAGGCAAGCGTGTGTGATTATGTGGAACACTGGCCTATGCTGGTAAAACCTGTCTGGACATACTTTCTACATGTCATTTTATACTGGCTCAGAGTGCTTATATGGTAATATTGTCATATATTGGTGCAGTCAGCATGAACATGTTGTATATAGTGGCATATGTTGTGGGAAAAGACATCATGAAAATGCATTGGAATATAGTCCTGTGCACTGATGGTTAATTGAATCTATTGGTGTTTTCCATGTGCAGCACTACAAAACATTGCAAACTGTGTGCCTTTTTCCCACCTTTTCACAGAAAGTGCCGTAAAATGCATGATTTTAAAAATGTTCTTGAGGTGGGTTCTTGCCTTGTTTGGTTTAAGGTCCCTTGCAGCTTTCAGTCACATTCACATATTCTGCACATACATTTACGCTCCTCCAGTTGAAAAGTCAACAGCCGCCACTGACAAAACCACCCAATCCAGACCTATCGCCCACTCGCCTGGGCCCTCGAGGTTCATCCCACTGTATTTCTGCCAGCAGACATTATATAATAAAGTTTGTTTTAATATGATCAAATAGTGGTCAAAAGTGGAGCAGACCACTGATACCACTGCTGTATGTAAAGAACAAGTAGGCCATCTCTTGTGTTTTTATCCACCAAATAGTGGATTTGCAAACTATCAACTGGAATGACCATGCCAGGAAACCAGCAATGTCAAGACAAATGAAATGGTATAGATGTGATTGCATGCACTGCCCAAGAAAAAACATTATTTTAAAGAAAAGCCACGAACTGCCAACGCTGTCCAGTCATTTGGTCGAAAGAAAAAGGTCGACAGGACAAATGGTCGACACCATTTGGTTGAAAGCCAAATGGTCGAATTTTTTTTTTATTTATGTATATATATTTTTAGGTTTTCGTTTAGGGAAAAAAAGAGGTTTTTTAGAAAAAAAAAGGCGGTTGGGGGGACTCCCCAAAAAAAAAAAAAAAAGTGAAAAGAAAAAATAAATAATTCGACCTTTTGGCTTTCGACCAAATGGTGTCGACCATTTGTCCTGTCGACCTTTTTTTCCGACCAAATGTCTGGTAACCGCTGCCAACTATTATGTAATGTATTGCTCCTTATTACAAAATGCATTACATCTTCTGAAAACCTTTTCATAAGCCCCCACTCTTCTGGGTGCTAAGGGTGTGGCTAATAACTAAGGCTCCCGGTTTTATGCTACGTATTTGTACATTTCCGTCTGTATTTGTCCAAATGGATATTTTGGTAATTTTAACTGTAGTTTTCACATTTATTTGTTGGTATATAAAAAAGCTGCAACTATGATATTTCCACATAAATTAAAATGAGAAAAATGTAATGCTTGGAAGTCTGACATTGGACACACATACATCTGGGTTCTTGCACATCATGCCACAATCCATTGTTACCTTTCAAATGGCTTGCTATTGCTGCTGACCCGAGCAACACCTCTGCAGCCATCAAAAGATCTTCAAGGGAAAGAAATACTCGTTTCACCCCACCCCCTTGTGTGTTAATGTCTACCACCATAGGCCTGCAAGGTATGATTCATAACCTAGATACCTAAGCAAGAGAACCACCATTTCCTATTTTTTCAGTTCTTTACAAATAAATACTGACAGGAAACAGAGTGATTTACGTCTGTATTTATATTTTAAAATCAGTATAAACAGGAAAACAGGAAGCCCTACTGATAAATCAGGCAATGCTATGAATCACACGTCGACGGTTCCTTTAAGAAGGGCACCATCTCTTAAACTGCAGCTGCAGGCAGTGGCCAGGATAGCAGCATCTTCTAATGAACTAAATGGTCAGCAACATTATTCATAATTCCAGGGACAAAGCAGGATTGAAACAAAGGCGTGTTCTTCAGACATACCAGCATCAGGTGCTTTAACAATCACAGTAACATAATGCTCTTTGGTTAAAGGAAGTAATGACCGCTGTCATGATGTCTTATCAAAACGGAAAAGATTGGTCCTCAAACACTTCACTGGTAAATGCACGGCAACCATAACAAGAAAAAGTAACATTTATGAGAAGATCAATCAACTGTCCGACAATTATAGTAGAAGCTATTGGAATGAAATAACAGCAATGATGTCTCGGGTGATTGGAAATATACCACTGGTCAGTAGAGGGAAAGGCTAAAAGAAGGACAGCAGGAGCAGAAGAGAAATTGTAAAACAAGAGCAGAACCTTTGTAGGCTGAGCTAGACAATGGCGAGTTTGTGGTAAAGCTGACATAGGAATGAGGTTGTACTAATGTTAATTTCGAGGAGATTGGGTCCTCCGACGTATTCCATATCTATGACAGGTAATGTCCACAGCTGTGCTGCTTCGGAAAATCTTTGGCGTCTGCGTCGATGACGTCGATGCGCCGTCCCCGAGGACCTCCTCCGACGGCCGATGTCACCCGATGTGATAAGTAGGACGCACAACGCCCATAGCCTCAGTTCTATTTTTTCCGCGAACGTGTTCGCTTCGTGAATCTCGGTACGCCTCGACTCTTTGGAGTTTGCTGTTTTCAATTCTCGGTTCGTTGAACCTGTTTGGTTTTTTGTGAAGACCTGTTCGTGGCGATGTCTACTTCATCTTCAGTCCCGCGTCTGGGCTTCAAGAAATGCGGGGACTGTGGGTCCAAGATGTCGGTCACGGACTCGCATGACGCTTGCCTCTGGTGCCTTGGGGAGGCCCACAATTCGGACGACTGTGTCGACTGCCAGTCGCTCACGGCAAAGGCCTTGCAGGAACGCAAGAAGAAGCTGTCGGTAGGTCGGATGTCTAAGCCCCGGAAGTCGAGGTATGCGGGGCTTTCGACGGAAGTCTAGTGGGTCTCCTTCCAGGAGTCGGTCTCGCCACTCCTCTGCCTCTTCGAGGCATTCCTGGAAGTGCCGGCATCGGTCGCCTTCCCCGTCCTCTTCCGAGGACTCCACCCGTCGGTGGGTCGCTTATCCCTCCATGCAAGCGACACCGGAGGAATGGGCACAGGTCCGTCCGCGCCTCCGAGTGGGGTCGGTCGGCACCGGTCGAGAGACACCGCTCGTACGCCTTCGGGCTCGGGTGGTCGGCACGTCTCGCAGGAGAGGTCACGCTCGGACAAGGGTAGCCGTTCCAGGTCCTGGTCCTCGACGCACTCAAGACCGCGTGATCCTGTGCAGTCTTCGAAGAATACATTGACGCCTGTTGGGTCGAGGTCGTCGATAATTTCTCTCAAGGCTCTGCCTCCGAGGGGGTCGTCGATGTCGTCGGCGCCTAGGTCGGCGGCTCTTCCTCCGAGAGGGTCGTCGATGCCGTCGGCGCCTAGGTCGTCGAGGGACACGCTCGGAGCTCCGGCTTCGAGGTCTGTGTCGACGCCGCTGATGCTGGCGGTGCTGCAGTTGACGTCGATGCCGATTAGCTCGACGTCGATGCCGTTTCTGTCAACGCCGGCGCCGACTCATTCGGCACCCTCAACGCCTTTCGAGGTGGTGGTGTCGGAGGGGCCCCGTGGCACGGTGTTACCCCTAGAAAGGCTCTGGCAAAGGTCAGGCACTGCTTTGGTCCCCAGTTGTCTTCCTCTCCCCGCCTAGAGTACATTTCAGAGGGTGATGAAGGCTCTGATGACGGCTTGGTTCCGGTTACGGTACCTGATGAGCTTATCTTGGGCCATAGCCAGTTTGATGACCTGAGGCAGTCACTGCATGATGCCAGTGGACTGACACCTCTCCGGAGGTGGAGTTTTGTAGGCCGGAGCCTGGTACTCATGCCGATTCTTCATATCGGCGCCTTATGTCTCGGGTCACCGAGTACTTGGGTTGGTCAGCTCCCCGAGGGGAGTTCATTCAGGATGATCTCACGGACATCCTTGATCTTGGTCCCCCCACTGACCCGGTTTTGCCGTTTCATATGGCCCTGCAGAGAAGGGTGGCGGCGGCTTGGACTGCTCCAGAGAGTCTCCCGGCAGTGGGAAAGTCTTTGTTGCGAAAATACCGTCCAGCCAGTAGTGACCCCTGCTACTTGTCCAGGCACCCCACTCTGGAGAGTTTGGTGGTGCAGGCGGCTACGGCCCCAGCAAAGCAGGCATCGTATCCTACCATCCCTCCAGATAGGGACAACAAACGTTTTGACGGCTGGGCGAAGAAAGTGTTTTCTTCAGGGGGTATGGCGCTTCAGGCCAACTCCATATGTGCCTTGTCTCGTTTCACACACACTCTGTGGAACTGTGTTGCATTAGCGGCTGAACGTATTCCCGAAGGCGACGAATTGGATGGTTTCCTTGCTATGGTTCAGGATGGCAAGGATGCCATGTGTGAGGCCGTTCAGTCGGGTTTGGACATGGCAGATTGTGTCAGCCGGTCCATGGCGGCGAGCACCGTAATACGCAGGTTTGCGTGGTTGCGGAAGTCTGGGTTCGCTCCAGATGTGCAGTCCCGGCTCCTCAACATGCCCTTTGATGGTGAACACCTTTTTGGCAGCAAGGCTGACGAGAGCCTTGAGAGGTTGCAGACCTCCAAAGCTGCAGTGAAGTCATCGGGCGCTGCAGTTCGCCAACCTCCGTCTTTTTCGTCCTAGTGGACAGCAATGGAGGGGAGGTTCCTTTCGCTATTACTCGTCCTTCAGTAAAGCGAGAGGAGCTAGCAGTCAAAGGGGCCACCGTAGGAGTGCCAAAGGTGGAAACAAAGGTACTCGAGGTTCCAAGGCCGCTCGGGCAGTTGCCTCTTTGCCCTCAGGTCCCATGGTTCGCCGGTTGGGGGAAGGCTGGCGCAGCATCTTGTAGAGTGGCAAGCCATTACTTCAGATGTGTGGGTTCTGGAGATCATAACCCACGGCTACTGTCTTCCTTTTCGGCAGAGGCCTCACGACTATCCACCTGGGAACCTCTCTTTGAAGAGTCAGGATCCGCTCCTTGTGCAGGAAATTCAAGCCCTGCTGGAGAAATGCGCCATAGAACTGGTGCCTGTAGCGGAGAGGAACAAAGGATGGTATTCTCCTTATTTTTTGATTTCGAAGAAAGACGGGGGGATTGAGACCCATCATGGACTTGCGCAGTTTGAACAAATTCCTCAGGAAGGACAAGTTCAAGATGGTTACTCTCTCTCAAGTCCACCAGGCCCTTCAACTTCAGGACTGGTTGGTGTCCCTCGACCTCAAGGATGCTTACTTCCATGTGCCGATCCATCCCAAGCACAAGAAGTACCTGAGATTCGCGGTTGGCGACTCGCACTTTCAGTTTCGGGTCCTGCCGTTCGGATTGACTTCTGCCCCGAGGGTTTTCACAAAGCTCATGGTGGTGGTGGCAGCGCATCTCAGGAAAGGGGGGATTCACGTCTACCCCTACCTGGACAATTGGTTGATCAGGGGGAGCTCTCCCGAGCAAGTCCTGGATCATCTGTCCGTCACCTGCCACTCCCTTCACAAGCTGGGCTTCTCCCTCAATTTAAAGAAATCCCATTTGACACCAACGCAGCGGCTTCAGTACATCGGAGCAGTGCTCGACACATCCCTGGCACAGTGTTTTCCTCCCCAGGTGAGGGCTCTTCACATTCAGCAGATGGTGCACAAGTTTCAACTTGCCCAGAATCTCCCAGCGTCCGAGTTCTTGAGACTGCTCGGCCTCATGGCATCCTGCATTCTTCTGGTGCCAGAGGCTCGTCTGCGGATGAGATCTTTGCAGTGGGCACTCAAGATCCAGTGGTCTCAGTCCTCCGGCAGGCTGTCGGACCCTGTTCAGGTGCCGCCCTCGGTCGGGCAGGACCTTCTGTGGTGGGCCGTCGAAGGCAATCTGATGAAGGGGGCCTCATTTTGGCTGCCCTAGCCAGAGGTGACGATCGTGACGGATGCATCCCTCACGGGATGGGAAGCTCATGCCAAGGAGTTGACAGTCAGTGGTCGTTGGTCTCCGTCGGAGTCCAGACTCCATATCAATCTGTTGGATCTGAGGGCCGTCAGGCTAGCCCTGAAGGCTTTTCTGCCGTCTGTGCGAGGAAAGAGTGTCCTGATTCTAACGGACAACACGGTGGCCATGCACTACCTCAACAAAAGGGGGGGCAGGGTCACTTCCTCTGTGCAGGGAGGCGATGCAGCTCGAGTTCTGGGCCATCCAGCAGGAAATTTCGATCTCGGCTGTTCATCTGGCCGGAGTCGACAACAAGACGGCGGACGCTCTGAGCAGGCAGAGCACGATCTCTCACGAGTGGGAGCGGGCTCAGGAGATTCTCCTGGAGATCTTCGCCCTTTGGGGGACCTCTCAAGTGGATCTCTTCACCTCCAGAGTCAACCGGAAGTGTGAAAGGTTTTGCTTGCGGGAATTTCCTCCAAGAGGAGCCTTAGGAGACGCGTTTGTGGTGGAGTGGTCATTCCCACTGCTGTACGCGTTTCCTCCAGTCCCCGTCATCCCGCAAGTACTGCGGAGGTTACGGAGGTTTGGTTCCCGGATGATCCTCATTGCTCCGGCGTGGGCCCGGAGGACGTGGTACACGGACCTTCTCGACTTGTCCATCTGCCCTCCACGTCGTCTTCCCTACCAAGACGATCTGCTCTCACGGGAGGGGGTTCAGGTTCTCCATCCAGAGGTCAGATCCCTCAACCTTCATCCTTGGCTTCTGAAAGGTTGAGGTATAAGGATTGGGACCTCCCTGAAGATGTGATGGAGGTGTTGCTCTCGGCCAGGCGGCCAGCAACAAAGTCTCTGTACCGTTGCCATTGGAGAAAGTTCTGCGACTGGTGCAGAGTTAAGAATGTGGATCCTTTTGAATGTGACATTTCCATGGTTCTGTCTTTTTTGCTTTCTTTGGCCCACAGGGGCTTGCAAGTGGGGACCATTAAAGGTTACCTGGCGGTGCTATCCATCTTTAAGCGCTCGTCTGAAGAATGTTCCTATTTTAAGATTCCTTTAATTTGGCAGTTTTTGAAAGGGCTCACTAATGTGTTCCCTCCGTCACCTTTTCTGGTGCCCGGTTGGGATTTGAACCTTGTTCTTAAGTTTCTTATGGGTGCTCCATTTCAGCCTTTACATTCTTGCCCTTTAAGGCTGTTAACTCTGAAAACTGTGCTTTTGGTTGCGGTTACTTCCGTTCGCAGAGTGAGTGAGTTACAGGCACTTTCAGTTAAGCCACCCTTCACTGTGTTGCATAAGGACATGGTTGTCCTTAGAGTTCGTCCTTCTTTTCTTTCGAAGGTGGTTTCGGATTTTCATTTGGGCCAGAAGGTTGTTCTTCCGACATTCTTTCCTCCTCCACATCCTGGTAAGGAAGAGGAGAGGCTCCATAGGCTTGATCCTAGGAGAGCGTTGAGCTTTTATATTTCGTACATGTCCCGGGTCAGAGTGGACGATCAACTTTTCATTGGTTACCCTGGAAAGCGTTTGGGACAAGCTGTGACGAAACAGACTGTCTTGTTGGATTATTTTAGCTATCTCTGAGTGTTACCGCTTGGCGGGTAAGGACCCTCCGGCTGGCTTGCGGGCCAATTTTACCAGGGTAGTGGCTGCGTCTACTGCCCTGCAGAGGGGTGTTCCTATTCTTCACATCTGTGATGCAGCCACCTGGGCTTCAGTACATACTTTTGTACGTCACTACTCCCTCGATTCCATCAGAGGGCAGGATCTGGCCTTTGGCAAGGCAGTCCTCTATTCCGCAATTTGATTGGGCATGCTAAATTTGTGTTCTAAATTATTTCCCACCTACTTGCTTGGTACTGCTTTGGGAGTCTGTCATAGATATGGAATACGTCGGAGGACCCAATCCCCTCGAAAAACAAGTTACTTTCTTACCTGGTAACATTCTTTCGATGGGATGGTCCGACGACGTATTCCATATCGCTCCCTCCCTACCTTCCCCGCTACAGAATTTCTTTTGCGATTGCAGCTTGCGTTCTGCAAGGACTTGTGTGCCTGACTGACAGAAAACTGGTGGCACACGTTCTGGGAAAAAACTATAACTGAGGGTATGGGCGTTGTGCGTCCTACTTATCACATTGGGTGACGTCGGCCGTCAGAGGAGGTCCTCGGGGATGCCGCATCAACGTCATCGACGCAGACGCCAAAGATTTTCCAAAGCAGCACAGCTGTGGACATTACCTGTCATAGATATGGAATACGTCGTCGGACCATCCCATCGAAAGAACGTTACCAGGTAAGAAAGTAACTTGTTCTTCTGGTCTTTTGGGACAGCAGAAAACATAAACCATGACATGGACACATCTTATATTCATTTTGGGTAGTAATTTGGTTCTTCCCGATAAATGTGTGGGGTACACTCAACATTAAACAAAATGTCCAAACTCATATCTGGAAATGTATACAAAAAGGTCTGGGAGCCCCTCTACCGACAACAAACACAGCCAAATAACCTATTCTCTGTGTAAGTTCCCACTAGGAGGGTCTACAATCATGTTTTATCTTTGAGAGAGGAGAAATAGCCATTTGCATATCAGTCTGTTCCCACCCACCTGGGCAGTCCAGCAACAAAGTGCTGGGCAATTTTCCTCTGAACAAGCGTATCAACAGCAACCCCAGACATGTGTTTTGCCCTTGATGGGCCTCATCAGTGAAGTAAAGCTGTGCCTTTCTAAGCACAGTGAGCAAGGGGTCCACGTCTGTTACCCTGGATAACCAAGGGTAAATCCCATGTCCCTAAACATTTATACAAAAAGGGCCTGAAACCCTTCTACTGAGAAGGAACACGACCAAATAACCTGTTCTCTGGGTAGGTTCCCACTCAGGAGGGTCTATAACCACGTTTTAGCTCGCTGTACCTTTCACAGAGGCAAAATATGCATTTGCATATCATTCTGGTGCCAACCACCTGGGCAGTCCAGCTCTGAAATGCTAGGAACTTGTCCTCAGAACAAGAGTACCAACAGCAACCCTACACATGTGTTATGGCCTTGTTGGGCCTCCTCAGTGAGGTGAAGCTGTGCCTCTCTAAGCGCAGTGAGCAAGGGGTCCACGTCTGGATTACCCTGGATAATTTAGGATGAAACCCCAAGTCTTGTAAATTAAACAAGAGTGTGGTAGCCCCTGTACTGAGAATGAATATGCATTAAATGCCCAGTTTTATGGAATTTAACCACATTTTATCTCATTGAATCCTGCACAGAGATGACATATTCATTTTCAAATCAGTCAGGTCCCACCCACAAGGACAGTCCAGTGCAGTTAAGGTATAATATATTCAAACATATAAGAAAACATTCATTGTGGTGATGAAATTCAGATAACAAAAATAATTCATACATTAAAATAACTAAGTAAATATTACCTAACAAAAAGCAAATTCCTGTCAAATACATGTAAAATAGCATAGTTCACTTCACCAAGCCTTTCAATTGATGTCAACGTTTTGTTGTGAGGTATCATTTTTTGGTTCAAAATACTGTTCTTCAGGATTTATTGGTCCCCCGTTTTGACTGTTCTTTGTGTATATGAAAATTGGTCTCCCTCTTTCACAAACACTACTTTATAGGCACTGGAGCATGGGCTATTAGTTCCAGAGAGTTGAAAGCATTCTGAGCAGCTGTTGCAGAAGAACACGAGTGTAACCACTTTAAGAATATAAGGAGGCATGATTAAATCCCAGCAAAACAAATATTATTATTTCAGAAGCACACAACAATGTTCCCCAGGGGGGGATACTTCCTGTTAAATAACATGTGAATCTGCAATGCAGTACTAGGATATCTGCACCTGTCCACTGGGGGTACAGAGATATCAGGACTCTGTACTTCCCTTCAGGTGTGTAGAGGGCTTGCTGGGAAGATCTGATGTTATGTTATAGAGGTAGGCTGGTGAGTCTCCCATGGAGTAGGTTGAAGGGACGTTTATGGTGGCCAAGGCAAATGGTGGCATTGATGGGTGTGTTGTCCTTTGTACTGACAACGGACATTGGTTGGATTTTCAAGAGGAAGATGCAAGGGGGAAGAGGGTATTTTATGGCAGCAAGTCCCAGAGTCAGTTACAGACTATAACATAATAAAGAAATCCCACCTGAGGACTACAAAGGATACCGTTATCACTAACTTGTATGTAAGGGTGGTAGTCAACCCCCACTAGGAACAGTAAAAGGAAACATCAATGGGTAATTGAGGCATAGGAGGAGGAATTTGGAAAAAGAAGGGACTAGGAATGTGAACAAAATCAAGTTAAGTCCTGCTCTTTCTAGAGATGTGTTCAGCAAAACATCTGCCAGGTCTGACCCCAAGAAGAAGCTTTTGTTAGAATGGCATGAAAAACAGACGAGTTCATTGAAATCCTGCTCTATGGCAAAAGTTCCAAAATTAAAATTATTTCCAAAACGACTGTCTTGTTACCCTCCAGTTTGTCCAACTAAAATGTTCAGCTTACAGCAGACAGGTCCACAAGTCTTAGCAGAAGTGCACATTCTGACAAGTGGTTTGGGGGTTCCTGAAATCTAAGAGGGTGGGTCAACTTGATTTCATCCAATGGTTAATAGCAGCATTACAGGTAGTGCTAATGTGGAGGAGGTGGCCTCAGAGTCCATCTAGTGAGCACATATAAAAGAGGATGCACCAATCTCCAAGGAAGATGTTAAGGAGCGTGTGAGTGGAGGCATAAGTGCAGGTAGAGCCCACCCCATATTTGCCTACGTAGGTACACCTAACAATCCTATTTACCTAGCTGAATCAAGTGTACATTAATTGAATGGGATATCCCGATGTCTGCCCCTATTGCTAATACTGATCCTGTTCTTGGCCAGAACTCATCTAGGCCTGAAGCTCTAGGTGTGATTAAACAAGGGAGGTAAGCTTTTGAGCCAATTATTTCAGTCCTACAAAAGGGAAGCTGTAAAGATAAATCCTTCCCTAATACAGACGGGCAGTCATTGCTGCTGCTGGGGCCCTATGAGGCATTATGGGTAGGCTGGTAAATGAGGATGAGGTAGTCACCACTTTGCTTACAAGTCATAGTAATATTTTGGGAACAATGCCTAAAAACTTGCCATTTCTACAAGGAACCTAAAAGGGTAAATTTTTCCCACACTGTTTATTCAGGGCAAATTGACAACTGTTCCTGAGGAAAGGTGTGTATGATTTTATAAATCATGAACAATGCTAGCCATCCATAGGATTAACATATTTTCAGATCATAACATAACACACAGATCTCATGTACCAGGGAAAGTAATCCTGAAAATCATTTGAACACTGAGCCCCTTGGGTATAAGACACATCAGACTCAATACCCTTGTTTGTGTATAGCTAATCTGAATAGGGAAGTCTCCTTGTATAGCCAGAGGGCTTCTAGTGGCCTAATCAGATTTGGGTGGGAGTCTCATCTGGTAATATTATTTGATGGCCTTCAAGCAACAATACAGTCAAATGATACATTGTTCCGAATGCATGTTGAATCTGGTCAAATAACCAATTAAGCAGGCAGGTAATTGTGACTACATGTTCAGGAAACATTTGGGATACATGAGACATCTAGAATGATGTGAAGGGGCAGAACAGCATTGGTGCCTTTTGGCCTCGCTAGGAGTTTGCCGGTCCGGAAACAATGATGCCGGTAAGTTCACCGGCACCCTTGTTTCCAGATGGGAAAACTCTGAGTCTGCCTGATGTGGCCGTTGTTCCTGACAGCTCTGACCGTGCCGGGTGATGCAGCCACAGTAGGCAGACTGTTCCCAGAAGCACTTGCAGCGATGCCAGTGCTTCCGTGTTCCCACTCCTATAGAGTCCCATAGGACTCTATGGTAATGAGGACTAACAATTTGCCAGCGCCTGACTTCCCAGGCAGCCAGACTCATAATGAGCTGGTGGTACCGGGAAGTCAGGCGACAGTAAATTATTACGGTCCAGCGGCAACCCGTCGATAGCACAATTTTTGGGATCTCAGAAAACACAGAGGTTACGTACTTGACATGATTTATACTGGGTCTGGCTTTGGATGTTTTTGCAGACATTGATATCTCCTCAAAATGTGTATCTGACATAAAACGTACCAACTGGTTTCCCAAGGTAAAAGATGGGAAAAGAAAGGAACCCCAAACCCTATTCATTGTTTGACACCGTGAGAAAGAGAGAATGAGAGTCATTCCAACCTTGGAGGACCCAGTATTTCTCCATTCATGGAACCCATCTCCATTCCCATTTGAGCCCCCATAGGGCTCAATAGGAATGGGGACCATGCTAACAACGGGCCGGTTAATAACGGGCTGGTCGTTAGCATGCTGGTCCTTTAGCCGGTCCTGCTAAGGGCACCTGGGATTACCAGGCGCACTTAGCAGGACTCTCTAAAGGACCTCGTAATGCGGCGGTAAGGAGTTGACGGCTCTGGCACCTTTACCGGTGCCGTTAACCCCTTACTGCCGCACTCGTAATGACCCCCAATGTGTTAGCACTATCTAGAGAAGACATAATATTGAGGCTGGTGCATATACTTCATATTCATTTCCTGATGAAAGTTAGTTGGATACTCAGACCTTGAGCTAAAGACATTGATCAGTGATTTTAAGGTTGCAGGTATAAACTTGTATGTAATATTCTGAATCCTAAAGACCAGGAATAACGGATGAAAGAAGTACAGGTAGGTATTGTTTATTGGAGACCAGGAAAACTCAGGTTATCAGGTATTTGTAAGTATATGGAGGGCAGATACACTGGACATCCAACTCAATGGGGAAGATGTTTGATTTTCTGAGAATGCTGATGGTAGAACATGCTAGAAAAATTCGGAGTGAGCAAGTTGCATCCATGCACCCAATGTTCACCCACTGCGCACATGGGGTGGGGACAAAAGATAACAGTGTATTTTCAACATTCAGCTCACCTAAACACCAAATGGGCTATTAGGGGTCATTATATCCTAACAAAGGAAGAAAGTCTTGTACTATCCAGCCAGCTAACAATGGGGCCCATCAATGACAGGGGAAATTGAGTCCAAAAAAGTGCTGTCAATTCAATTTGATAATTGTTTGTGTAATGCATTTTTCAGTATTTTCCCAGCAAGTGCAGAAGTGTTTTTTCTGGGTGTGAGAGATTCTGAGTGAGAGATTCTGATATCATAAATTTCAATCCACTGTAATTGTGCCATGGATGAAGGTTTTGTTCATGGGGAGAATGGATCAATTGGGGATGTGGGGTGTGAGGTCATGAAGTCAGTAGAGCAATGGGGGAATGGGTATTGGGTATCAATTTGATAATTGTTTGTGTAATGAGTTTTTCTGTATTTTCCCAGCAGGTGCAGAAGGGGTTTTTGGGTGTGAGTGAGAGATTCTGAGTGAGAGATTCTGATATCCTAAATTTCATTCCATTGTAATTGTGCCATGGATGAAGGTTCTGCTCATGGGGGAATGGATCTATTGGGGATGTGGGGTGGAAGGTCATGAAGTTAATAGATGAATGGGGAAGAGGTATTGGGGATCCTGAATGATGCAAGTTTCAGTCAAAATAGTTTTCTGTTCAACTTGGGACTGGTGTGCATTTGACAAAGGAGGGCTAGAATGTAGTTGCAATGGAGTAAAAAACTGTGGGAAACATACTTCACAGCCACCCCATCATTTCATGAATGATGCACACCAGTGCTCCGTTGCTTGACTGTCCTATGAGAGACCTTCAGAGTCCTTTGAGAGGCATTACTGCAGAGGATGAGCAGGTCATTATTTGCAACCAAAAGAACTCTGGGTGAGATCATCCACATTCTTTTAAATTATGTTATGAGTTTCAAACATGACCAGCAATTGTTAATGTTGAGTCAATTGTTAAGGGAACTCTGACTCTTAAACCTCAATAATTTATCTTCCTTTTCACAATTTCTTGTTCGTTTTTACTTTTCATACTGCTCTATATTATTTTTCTATTGAGATTCGATTTATAACATTTCATTTAATTGTTATGCATGTCCATCTTTTAAGTTCTTTATCTGGTACTTAGAATGTTCAACTTATGTATGCTTTGATATGTCTTAGTGCATTACTCTTCCAACCTTCCTATGTCCTGTCTGAGTCCATATGTGTTAATCTCATATGTCTTAACCACCCTGCCCAGCCTCAATAAATCCTCTCCATGTGTAGTTTCTTAGGTTTTAATTTGTTGGCGGGTTCCCACTTCATTAGTGCAACTTTGGCCGCAGAAAAGGAGAAGTAACTTTCACACAAATCCCTTAATTTCTTTATAAACCTTTGACTCCTACTTCTATCATTCAAACCTACCCAACAACTTTTGTTGCCATGTTGGTTTGTGTCTTAGACATAACTTTCTCATAGAAATGTTCCTTGGAACTCATTACAAGTTTGGTGGCGCTGTAAAAAAAAGGTGTGGTCATTCTTTAAAGTGCCTTTTTTGTCAGTAATGGAATTACTGCCCTTTATACCAACCACTGAATTCCGAATTTGGGGGAAAGTGGAGGATTCACAACCAACAAAAAGCTGGAAGGTACATCCTCCACTTTTCCTTCAGAAATCATCCAATTTATCACGGTGTACTTACCTCTTATGGTGGATCTGCCAAAATCCCCCTGGAGTCATATGGACTCCAGAAATTAGGAATCATACTGGCGTATCACCACTGTAATCTTGTGGTAACCCCAAGGTACTGGGTGGCAGTAACACTAAATGATTTTGATAGTAATTCAGTGGATTTACCAGCAAATTACTGGTTGATGGGTTTGCACCAAATAAGAAACAAGCTGGACACAAAGCTTCCCATATGTGACTTTTGGGATGAATCCATCCCAGAGTTTTTACAATATTCGACAGAGAAGGGGTACCACCTGCTCTTGAAAAACCTTTACATGTTTCCCAAAGTGCTATGCATCAGAGTGGCTTTTCAGAAATGAAAAGACAGCATTTAATATTTTCCTCCATATTAGCTAACCCCGGGGGAAGCTAAATAGGAGGAGTGTTCAAAATGATATTGTGAGGACAATCCAATGCCAATTCATGCCAAACATCGACATGTTGGACCAAACAAACCTCTGTTGAACTTCCAACATAGGATCTATGCATAACACACCTTTTCCTTTCAGATTTTGTGATCTTACACACATTTTTCCTTTGCATCTTTAAAGTCTATTATTATCATTTATAATTGTTTTTTTACAATTTTGCAAACATGTGAGCATCGGTGTGCTTAACTACCAACTCCTACATGTACGTTACAAAACAAGATTGGGCAATCAACTAACAAAATATGTGTCAATGTTAGCCAGTCGAGAAATGGCAGTGATAAGTTACAGTAATCAGTATCGGCAGAGTATATTGCATGCTATGCATATTTATAGAATACAGGCTATTCCGGCTGCAGTGTTTGTATCTGAAATTTGGGGGCACACAGACACTAGAAGCTTGGCAATTGAGGAAAATAGGATACTTAAATGACTCCTGAATCTGCCAAACAATGCCCCCATGGTTGCAATCAAAATGGTATTGGGTTGGTATGGTACTGAGTATCAAATTGAAATGAAGCCCTTGCTTTATTGGTTACAATTATGTAATATCCATGAACTAAGGACGTATAAAGAGGGACTGTGTAATTTGTTAACTCAGCAAGGGGCCAATAGTCTCCCATGGTTTATTCAAGAAATGTTAACAACATTGAATGTTACCCCTTCTGTGGAGTAATCCTGCTAAATCGGGGCATAGGTAGAGATGTTTGGTGTGAAATGCCTATGATGTCTGTCATTCTAGGGAATTATGTAAGCAGTGTACTGATAAGAACTTAGTAGTACAATTTTTAGAGATTAAAAGTAATTTCTCCATGGAAATGTATTTGGCTATCCCCTGTAAACAATATGTGAAGATGTTGTTAGTTAAACTTAGATTAGGAATACTCTTGGTCCAGCAATGTACTTCCTGTTGGAATATAGGTCACTCAGACAAGTGTACATACTGCATCACGAGGGTTGAGGATGTATAGCACTTTCTATGCATGTTCCCTTTATATAACAGGCAAATAATGTGTTATATAAACCTGCATGGGCATCAAAAATGTATTTTTATATTCAATTGTATGATTTCTTTACAATGTTTTAAGTCTATTGCATGTTATAATTTGATATGTGTGGCCTAAAGATTGTTTGCTTCCATTGCCAAACTACCCATGTAGTTTTCCACTGATTGTTACCCACACTAACATGCTCAAATTCTACAATACAGTCACCTATACATGTCTCACGCTGCCAGAGTCCTCTTTATGTTAGACCTGCTGCTGCTCCCCACTGCCCAATATCCTCTTGTACACACTCTCTGCCATATTCTCTTTTGTATGTCACATAACCATAACATGAACTATAGTGCTATTCACTACTCTCAAAGAGTATGCGGCTGGATAGCTGGATTAGGAAATAGAAGGAGGGACACGACTCCCTTTTGATAGGTTACCACACCCATGTACATTTAGGGTAGTGTGGAGGGTTCAGGGAAAGCACAGGTGGAGGCTAAGTGGGGACTGAAAACTGAGTCAATGGGCCTCATTACGAGGTTGGAGGTAGCCATGGTGCTTTTATCACCATGGCTGCCCCTTACCGCATACCGGGTCTGGGTTCCCTGAATCGGGAATTACCGGGCCATTCCAACCTTGGAGGACCCAGTATTTCCCCATTTAGGGAACCCATCCCCATTCCCATTCGAGCCCCCATAGAGCTCAATGGGAATGAGGAGCATGCTAATAACGGGCCCGTTTGTAACGGGCCCGTTATTAGCATGCTGGTCCTTTAGCGGGTCCCGCTAAGGGCGCCTGGTAAAACCAGCCGCCCTTAGCGGGACCCGCTAAAGGACCTCGTAATGCAGAGGTAAGGGGTTAACGGCAGCGGCACCTTTACCAGCGCTGTTAACCCCTTACCTCCAACCTCGTAATGAGGCCCAATGACATCGAACCCAGTGAACCCTGTTCTCTGAAAAGTATGGCCATTCTGTCAATTACATACAAGCCCAAGCTTAGAGTGTCTTTCTTCTAAATTAGAAAATATACATATACATCAATTTTTACACATAAACAACGATATTGAAAACAACTATTAATAATTACATATTTTACTTAAGACTTAGGTATTTACCACAAAATATGTGACCACAACCAGGAGATTTTTTCTCTGCAGCAATTTTGTTAACGTTCACTAGATACCATGGCAGACAATGGATAGGGACAATTTGATGTACAGTCTGTCTTCATTAATGGCAGGGGTGAGCAAGTCGATTTAGGTTTTTGAAAAAGAGACAGCAGGAATCCCATTGGCCATAGGAGATATAAAAAATTATTTGGCAGCATTGGTTGGGCAGACAAGAGACAAAATATGGCAACAGGCCGGATACGTTGAGGTAAGGTTAAGCTCTAACATACATGAGGGAGCACCCTTTAATAACTATCAAGCACATGTTTGGAAGGATCTAAGTGTTCTGTATCCAGATACGTCAGACATGGGTTCAATATTGGCTCATAAAATGAAGCCTGATGAGGTCTCTGTGGAATATACACAATCCATACAAGAAATGTGGACGCAGGAAAATAAACAGTTGTGGGATGACAAAATACCTTTGTTTTATTACCTCTTAGTGAAAGGGCTCCCTGCATATTTTAGAACTTTAGAGAAGATAGTGGAAATTGAGGCAACATGGTGGCCTGAGATACAGGCATCAATCGTACATGATTGCAAAAGAAAGCAAGAGAAGGATAAGGAGACAGCTGCCAATGCAACAAAAGCTGAAAACAAGTTAGTTCAGAAACAAACAGGCTAAAATAAACATGGAAGGAACAGTGCTCACTGGGCCAGTTATCGTTCCACAGGCACAGCCACGGGATACCCAGTGGCAATGGTAATGAAACCAGGAGGGTACATTCAAGTACCACCCAATCAGCAATGGGGTATGGTGCAGATGCAGAAATAACTTGCATTTGTAAACATGCAGCAACAGCAAGGGGTTGTGCACACAGGTGGAGTAAACAGTTACATGTGATCATATCAAATGGGGAGGAGCTATTACACACAAGGACGGGCATTGGGTATAGCGACATGGGACCACTGTGTTTTGGATGTGGAAATTTCAGTCATTGTGCATGGACATGCCAACTAATAACACAATCAGGGCAACAACTGCAACCTTATAAACCAGCACCACAGCAAGTACAGGTGATGCGGAAGTAGCAATTACAGATGCAACCCACACAACCAAAGTGTATATCCACCCAGGGACAAGTGCAAGTGCAAGGTGGGATGGTGACAGGAACCCCAGGTATGGTAAGCATACCACAGGCACCTGCACAGACACAAGTGCAAGAAAGGGTCACACTACTGGGACAGAACACTGTACCCCAATACACCGGAGTGACAGTGGTGGGCAATAGTGTGTGTACATCATCTGCCAATACATGTTCCCAATAGAGGTGCCCGCGGGGAGTGCAAGTGTGTCCTGTTCTAGCAGTCACTGAGAATCCTGAGGAGGAACCAGTGGTAGCAGTTTGGATAGGATAGAACAAAGGGGATTTTCCTTTATCATAGATACTGGAGCAACCAGATGATGCATAAAGGAAGAAGGATTTCCATTATTTAACAAATGTTTGGACACGCAAGGCTTTTCAAGGACAATTTTAAAAGTTCCTCTGACAAAAGATGTATCCTTGATAATAGGGGCAGAGAATATTGTAGTGCCACTATTGTCAACAAATTGAATGCCACAATTTAATTTACAGAGAAAGGGATAGTGTGCTCCACTCATGGAATGTATCCAGCTAGGGCAGCAGTGTTGATTCAGGTATACTATGCCCTATACTATGAGAGGGAGACCCAGAAACATGGATGTGATTTTGTAAGGAGTGTATGTGTTTTTGGACTGGTTCCAGGAATTGACGGAAGGGTGTTTCAGCTGTCCAACTAGGTTTTTTTTCAGCCCACGGTGACCCTCTTCTTTTAGTTCAGGTAAGCAGACACAGCTATACCTAAAGGAAGTAGTGGTACGGAAGAATATGATCATATTGGTTGCCACTGATGAAGAAAACATGGAATGGCATTTAATATTATGTATTGAGCCCACACTGATATTAAACGGAGTGAGTGACACAGAATTATTTGCACCAAAAGACAATGAGGAAGGAGAGGTAGTGCTTGAACTGAGCATACCTTGTGCAGTAAACATAACAGAAAGGGCAGTTTCCCAGATGACTCAGGTAACAAAAAATGATGTGAAATATGTGCTTGAAGATTTGGTGAAAGTGCCACAAAGCCTATGGACAACAGAAGCCCATGATGTAGGGATAGTAAAAGGGGCTGGAGCAGTACCCATCAAATTAAAAGAAGGAGCACTATGGCCGCAAGTAAAACAGCACCCCCTTTCTCGAGAAGCAGATGAAGGCATTTATGAGACACTGCATGCCTTATGGCAGCAAGGCATAATACAGGAAAGCACATCACCTTGAAACACAGCTATTTATCTGATCAAGAAAGCAAAAGGAGGGGCGTGGCATTTTAAACAGGACTTACGCCCTCTTAACAATATTATTGAAGCAGAATATCCAATGGTCCCAAATCCCACACCAATTTTTTGTAGCATTCCAGTAGATTCACACTTTTTATACTGTGGTAGATTTGAAGAACACATTTTTTTCCATTGCACTACACCCACACTCCAGGTATCTCTGCGTTTAATTATAGCAGCACCAGATTCAAACACTGTAGAATGCCCCAAGGGTACTGTGAGGGACTAGTATTTTTAACAGAGTTATACAAATGGATTTGAACAACTTAGAGGTTACAAGCAGTGATACAGTATGTTGACAGCTTATTGGTATGTAGCACTACAGTAGAGGAGTATAGGAAGTACTCAGTGACACCACTGACTTTGCTAGCTGACAAAGATACAAAGTGGACAAAGAGAAATTACAGTACTGTCAAAAAGAAGTAGTGCACCTGATTAAGATTGTGTCAACAGACAGGAGAAAAATAACACCAGAAAGAGTTGAGGCTACACATAAAACTCCACTACCAAAAACAGTAAAAGAGATGCAGCAGTTATTAGGCCTATGCAACTACTGCAGAGCATGAGTTCTTGATTATTTGATTACTCCACTAACACCAGGCTATTGCTGCAGGCATTCAAAGAAGCTCAGAAGCACAAAGCACACATAAAATGGAAAGCTGTAATGAGTGAGATCTTTGATGTACTAAAACATGTGTTAACCCATACAACAGTACTAGCTACACCCAATTACAAAGAGAAGTTTCATTTATTTTCCCATTCGGTTGGCATAGAAAAAAAGGACAGGGACACAAACAATCAGCATATTACAGTGATCCCTAGATTCAGTGATGCAGGGACATTTACCATGTGAGCAGGCACCTGTGATGCTGCTGCATTTGCAATTGAGAAGGCTTCCACAATAAATATGGGGTTCCCTGTAATTTTACATGTGGACCATGCACTATTTGCCATACTGGAAGAAAAAATCAATATTGATAACTCAGAGATCTTCAGGGTATGATGTAATACTGACAAACACAGCAATAGAGGTGGTGAGATGTGGGACCATATATCCAGCAGAGTTCATTGCAGAAATAATTGAGGAAGGAGATTATATACCTGACTGTGTACCGTGCATAGACAGGAGCAAATACAACCCCCTGGTTAAAGAAGAAGTGATTAAAGGGGGGCATGATTTTCATTGATGGAAGCTCCAGTTTTGATCACACCACAGGACAAAGATATTCTGGTTCCACAGTGGTGGGGCACAGACATGGAGTACACAAGGGGGAGGGGTTGATAGAGTACTCACAGACACAACTACCAGACCACTACTCCGCACACGCAGCAGAACTGGTGGCCATGATTGAAGCACTGAATATGTTGGAGGTCCAGGTATTAAACATGTTTTGTGATTCAGCGTATGTTACTTCCAGGGTGCATTCAGGAAAAGCAAAATGGGAGAGGAGAGGGTTCGAAAGAGGTGATGGCACAGCTGTTCAGCATACAGAATTACTCAGTAAATTAATAGAAAGTTATCACTATCAGTGGAACTATCTTTACTACAATGCAAAGCCCATACAGCAGAAAGAGCAGTCAAAGGCAGCATATCTACCAGAAGGAACATATGTGCTGTTCCCTGGCTAAAAGGAAAACATTCCCGTAAATCAGTTTTAAAAGTGAGTAAAGAAAAAGATGCATTACCAGATAACTGTAATGCAAGCAAAATCATGCAGATAATAGAGTTGCAGTAAGAAGTATCAGATGAGGAGAAAGAGATGCGGAAGAGGAGAGGGTGCTCTTTGTCCCAAACTTATTTGGTATTGCGACATGATAGCACAGTAAAAGTGGTCATGCCAAATAAATTATTGCGGGTGGCATTGGAACAGCTTCACTACCCCACCCATTTATGGAAAGAGCATGTGGCCATGGGGATAAGGGAATACTGGTTTATACCCCATCTGCATGAGAGTGTTCTGGAGTTTGTGAATAATTGTCTGATACAAGAGTTGTGCAGGGAACATTGCTGTGACCGGAAGGCCCCTTCTGGCACTTGCCTATTGACTATGTTCATATGTAAGAAAGATGTACCTTGTATAGATGTCTGACTGTAGTAGGGTGTCCGTTCTCATGTTGGCTTGAGGCTGGTCACTGTGCCCATAATGACTCCTGTTCTAAATTCCTTGTGAGGGAGGCTTTGTCAAGGTTGGGGATTCCAGATGAAATCCGGTCTTACAATGGTCAGCATGTTCTAATGATTTAACAAAGGAGATTACAACACTTCTGGGTATAAAACATAAACTATGCAGTTTATCACACACAAGCAAACGGTTTGGTAGAAAATATGAATGGACTGCTTAAAATACACTTGGCAAAGCTTGCACAAATGCTTGGATAGTCCTGGGTGCACTGCTTGCCTCTTGCTTTGTTTTCACTGTGTGTCCTATGAGGAAGCAGAATGCCTAATGCACCTGTCACTCTGAACAACTAGAAGTTTATTCCAGAGAAAAACACAAACTGTTCAGTGGGTGGAGGAAAATGTTTATGAAGACATTTTTGTGAAATTACAAAAATGCTTGAAAATAAGGAAACCCAGCATAAGGTAGTGTACTATGTCATTGAGGGTCCTAAAGAAGGAGAAATACAAATATGCAATCACAAGAGAGTATGGTGCACAAGCAAAGAAGGGCAAAACATACCCTGGTGTCATATAATGTCATTGATGAGGGTAGAGGGAGTAGTATGGCATGGGGACCTATGGAAGGGGGAATGGGGAATAATGCAATGTTGTGCTGAAGGATTGGTAGGTTTTGAACAAAACCTGGCTGCTGTGGTAAATAATAGTTGCCGGGAAATCTTGGGAAATATGTACATGCTTTAACTTGGTTATATGAAAAGCATCAGACAGTTGACATCAAGAGCTGCACATTGTGTTTCAGACTGAGTAGGGCACTAATTCTCGATGCACCAAGCTGATGTGGAATGCAGCACTGACCCAGGGGACTGCCATGGTGATCAACGTATGGTGGGCCTGTGGATCAAAGGCTTATGAACAGCTACCACCTGACTAAAGTGATGTCTGTCCTCTTGTCCTGCACTGGTGATGCCTCGAAATAGCACTACCTTGAAGATTGTGTTGCAGGGAAAATGGCACAGTGGTTTCAAATTGCCCCTTAGCACATTTTGCCTGGGAAGAAGGTCAAAGAGTTCTTAATATGAAACATTTGTATAGCAGTAAGTTTGTGGTTCAAGGCTCTGGCAGTGTCGCTTTAAGGAGCGCCTCTCACGAGAACTTAGATGAGATGACCGGAAAAGATTAATAAAGTTCCGCCGGTCAACTAAAAAAAATGCATTGAATTGCCATTATGAAGTGGGAAATGGGGGTTGAATTGTGACATAACATATTCTAATTGTGGGTGGTGTGGGAAGGTTTGTGGACCCAATTACAGAAAATAATGTATGTTTTTCTATAAGGGTCTGATGTGCAAGCACCAATCAGCTTGGTGTGGGAATATATTTTCATGTTGCAAAGTTACTAATGTTAGTTAGCTCGACTATTATAAAATTCTTAGATTTAGGGTCATTTCTTTGTCAGCGCCTTTTCATGTAGATCTGTTCTGCGATCTGTTTGAATATAGCTGTCCCAGCTACATCTGGGCCCTGACTAAATCTGAATTATTTCTTGTCTGTGTACACTCCTTTTTTGACTACTTTTGTAATTTTTATTGCTGAGTTTTGATGCGATCCTCGACACAATTACAAGGCAATTCATTTCAGATATAATACAATTCTTAAAACAGGAATTGACAAGGCTCTTGGCTGTCCCAAGAATAAATATGAACAAAACTATTCAAACAAGTCGAGGTAATATAGAAATCTACCAGAAAATAATGAGGACTTTGCACAGCAAGGCAGAGAATACAATCACAACATCAACAGAACAGGCAGGGACAGGACTGTGCCATAAAAACATGTGGCACATTTTTATTCTAAAGAGCAGTCAAGGGGTTAACACCCCCTGAATGGAGGGAGAACTCATCTGTGCCTATCATTCGCAACCCTATGATTACCTGCAACGTTCTTCCTGCGTGTTACCATGATGCTACTGCTGGCACCACTAGATGCCTAGGAGGCTCCATTTTGGATCTCTGATATAGCTGCCCTGCTTCATGTCCTGTCTGGGGTTTTCAGGGACAGGATTGGCCCAAAACAGCACATGATCTGCTTCTTTTCTAATAAAGCAGCCAAGAAGTTAATCCCCCCTGCTTTGAGTGGGTGTTCCTCTTTGCCTACCATTTGCTGCCCAGTAATTGCCTGCAAAGCCATCTAGAGTTTAGGAGCCTCTATTACGGGTGCTTCACTCTGTATTGCTGGCCTCTATCTCTAGGTTAGGTAAGGACATGATTGGCCCACATCCTGCTGGAGTTTTCTTTAAGAGCTACATGGCCAGATGTCCCAATACCTGGCCTCTTAACAAAGAGCTGCTCATGAAACTCATTTAAACTGTTTGGTCATGTTGGGGACAGTTCCCTCAACATCTGCCCCTCACATTTTTCCTCCTGCTTCCACTATTAGACATGAGTTGCAAACAGTTCCGCTCCCTCATCTGCCACCCACTCCAATCTTGTCTATCCTGCCTACCTGTTCTATTCCTCTGCCAGCCAACCTCTACATTCGTTATTCTCCTTTCTAACCTCACTATGAGCCTCTGGAATGCCCAATCAATCTGCAAAAAAATCTTTAATAGCAAACCACTTCAAGACCTATCCCCACAAAATGTCTGTGTTGACTGTTACAAAAACCTGGACATCCTCATGACATTCAAACTCTTGTCACAGTACATATTGACATCCTGACATTCTCGTACTCTCATCGCTCTCTAAAAAGTTCCTTTGTTGGCCTAAGGAAAAGCATGGATACACAATCTGGCCCCACTTCCCCTACTGACTTCCCTCCCTCATCCCCCTTCATCCTTTGAAATCCTATCAGTCAAACTCTTCACTCACAACCCTCTTATCCTCCTCATCTAGTGCCCACCTGCCATACCATCTGTCTATTTCCTCTGACATTCTCCTACTACTCAAGACCTTCTGTACCAGGTTCTCTCTGATCATTATATGTGAACTCAACCTTCCCACCATTTGCAAGACCCATCATTTACAGTTTGGCTCCACTCTTACTGACCACCCCATGGCCACCCTTCATGCACATCTGACTCACGACCAGGGCAACTTCCTGAATATCATCTTTAATCCTCAACCCTCAACATGTTTACTCACACTACTGAACACTCTCATTCTAACTATGTACTCAATCACTTCACCATTTCTGTTACCC
Source organism: Ambystoma mexicanum (assembly GCF_040938575.1). Taxonomy (NCBI): domain Eukaryota; kingdom Metazoa; phylum Chordata; class Amphibia; order Caudata; family Ambystomatidae; genus Ambystoma; species Ambystoma mexicanum. The sequence goes on along the minus strand of NC_090939.1, from coordinate 549,697,204 downwards.
CCTCTAATCACACTTACCTTCTCTTCAAATGTCTTCAAGAGGAAGTTCAAACCTGACTCCCTGAATACAATATCTCTGACACTTCTCCACTTCTTTGAACTAGCCTTCTCCAAATTCAACAACACACTTACAACCTCCTTTGACTTTCTCTATCCTGCTGGCTCCTTCACCCCATTCTCAACCCTGGATCTCCTAAGCAATCCAGCAAATAAAGTCACGAATGTGTCTCCAACTAAGTTAGCAAAAATATGCCCCCCAACTCTTATCACTGCCTACAAAGACTCTCTCCTACTCTTCACTGCAGCTCTTGACTGTGAAATTGTATTACAACATACCAACCTTACTTTATCTCCATTTTCACAACCCTGCCTACTTTCCATAACCCTCAAAGCAATGCTGTAGTCTCAAACATTTTGCAGCAGCTCCCCTCTCTCTCTCAGCTGTTGACTTTTCTCCCTAACACTCCTTCAAAATTACAAAGATATGTAAAACATTCTCTCCTCTTTCCTTTCATCCATCTCCGATTACCCCTGCCCTCTTTTCAGTATTACATTTCTCCTCTCTCTCCCCAAAGAGCTCTTAACCCTCTTCATATCACAAACAATTAAAGACTATTAGTCACCTCCTCTCAGTTCTCCAAGTGCTTTCTCATTTCTGGTGTTTTCCCTGCTTGAGATAAAATATCCATAATTATGAAACTCACCGATTACAGTAACCATACATTCTTCTACAGACCCATCTCTCTTCTTCCCCACTATTTATTCCTTGAGAGAGCTGTCTGGAAGGACATCTCAAGGAAATGTCATGCTGTAATCGCTTCCAGAGCACATACTTTACCATAACTGTACTCACTCACTTGTCCTCCAACTTTCTTACCATTTATCATCACTCTCCCCATTTACTCTGCCCTCAAAATAATAATTCTGCATGATCTCTATATTTCCTTCAATGCTGTGCGCCATCCTTCACCCCTTAAAGCCTTCTCCTCACTTGGGCCACGCGTCACTGGGAGACTTCTTAAAAAAAACACCTTCTCCCCCATTCCCTTCCCAATGGATATTCCCCAAGAATCAGTCACTCCTCCTCACACTCTATGGCAAACTTGTTTCATTATTTGGCTTTCACTGCAACACATTTTCTGATGACTCCTAGATAGTCTCCCTTTTCTTCTAATCACCTGACATCTCTCCACATATCACCAGCTGCCTCACCACCACTGGATGGCTCTGCTCATCTCCTTTAAAACAAAAATAATATTTCTCTGTGGCTCCAAGCTAACCCCACCCTCCCATCTCCTATCTCTTTGCACCTAGACACTTTCACTCCTTCACCCCCAGGCTTGTTGTTTTGCAGTCTGCATTCACAGTGACCTAAGCCTCCTCCAGCTCACAATGGCTACTGCTATGGAAGTGTGCATCAATCTTCTGAACATTAGGAATATCCCAAAACATGTCCAAAAACGTTTTACATACCTCTCATCCAAAATGAGCATCTTTTCTCCTTTGCTCAGCAATTCCAAAAATGGTGAGGAAGTTACATCTCACCACAAGTGAACAAAGTTTACCAAGCAAAAATAGGCAGCCCTGTGACTCGTGGCCCAGAATTGTGGGGACTCAATATGCATGCATAGAGCTTGGGAGATAATGGAAGATCCTTTAGGAAGTGACTTTGGCACCTCCTGAAGAACTTTCCAAATGCTATAGTAAGGTTTTAGCTTATCATTCGATTCTTGCCAGAACCCAGAATTCCCTACTCAGATACTCTGTCAAGAGATTTTTTGTTGGTAAAGAACAGATTAATCAACAGTGCCTGGACAGAACATCTGTCACTTTCTTCTCCCTCCCTATTTCGTAATTTCTACCAGGAGGACTCACGTACCATAAAACTGTCAAATCTACTCTGCCTTAATACACATTGGTACTTCATGTTTTGTAAAAGAAGCAAGCAGAGAGGCAGAAATACATGGATGTGGATGCCCTACTTAAATTGGATACATCTTCAAAGGTAATAGTGGCGAAAGAGGCCTGTTCACCTTGGCTCATTGCAAAAAGCTCCCCTGCAACCATGTGAAAAAGGTATGAACTGTGTTTGATATTCGCCTCTTCAGCTGCAACTTGGGGATGATTGAAAATACTCTAAATGTCCTGCTTATCTGTCCTCTTTATAAAGAGCTGAGGAATCCAAAATTACATCCAATTCTCAGAGCCGAAGGCAGATGATCTACCAACGAGTTCATGGCCTTCCTCTTGGGACATTTTTAAGTTACTGTAACAAGGAATGTGGGTTAATTTCTAGTCACAGCCCAGAAAGTGATGGGGACTATGGGTCATCTAGTCTTTCCTTAGTTTAGGTGTTCCTTATGCTGATTACGAGGACAGTAACATTGATGCACAGCTTCATGTACTGTTTCTTGATTTGACATGCCTTTATAGTAGAGGGATTTTTAACACACATATTGTGTTTTTTTAACTGATTTGTATCCAATGTTGTATTTATATTTTCATATATGTATTCGATTTGTTTATATGTTCTTGTTATAATGTTTGTATTATTAAATCAATCAATCTCATGGTCAGCACACATCATTACTGCTCATGCCTATTTTATTACCTTCCCCTCTACTCTTTCTCTACTCTTTCTCTCACCTCAACAAAGTCCTCAACTTTGCTAAACGTGGCCTCTAAAACCTATGACAAACCTCCCCCAACTCTATGCTGGATTGTTATCCTTACAAAATCGCTCTCTCTTTAAATTCCTACTTCTAAAAAGCTAAACATGGCCTTGGACACCCCTACTGAATATACCTGTACTCTCCTTCCAACTCCTTGTGATCACTTTCCCTCCTAACGTTTATGCACCCCAGCTCCTCTAGAACTCCTCCCACTTCTGCTCCAGATCACTACAAATCTCCCTGCATGAGAACACCCATCTCACAGATATTAAAGTCAGTCCATCTGTGGAACGCTTTAAGATTAGACTCAAACTCCTCTCACTGGGCAGTGAAAGAGCCTGGCCTACCCCCAGAATACTGCCCATGACTTGACTCTAGCCCCCTTTCCTACCTTGACACAACAGTAATGTTCTATCTATTAATAAGTCCATTATTCAAAGAAGCGGAATTAGGCCTTCATTGTTTGTTATATATCGCTGGAATACCGTCTTTGACTCTCAGTAATGTCCCATTGTGATACCCCCTCAACAAGTGGTCACTGTCACTCAATTATGGTCAATCCTTTGTAAATGCTCCCTACTCAGCCACTGCCTCATTCATCTGCATTGCTTCATAAGTACGCAATTTCTGTTAGAGATGACACCCCAATATTTATAAATGCAATCAAATCAGGATCATCGATACTCAAGGAAATGTAAGAGTGCATATTTATGTTAAATGAAAAAAAAAGTTCAAGTAAAAGCAGAAATATATAACATGAAAACACAGAGAAAATCTTCATATATGTACACCAATTGTTGGAAGGGCAACATTCCAGCTCAGTATTGTCTGTGAGCTTGACATCATTATCTCTTAATCATTTTCCGATTAATTGATCCGAGGAATGTTTTCTTACCATGGTGTCTATTGATCTACTGCAGCATTTAATCTTGTTTTATAACAGTTTTTCTGTAACTGCAATTATGCATTTTCTAATTTGTCACACTTAACACTGACTCTTGCTTTGATTAATTAGTGGTGGGTGTAATTTTGGATAATAGCATTATTGAGTGATGTAAAAAGATTAAGAGAGAGTAGGGAAAGTGAAAGTCAATAATAACACCCTGAGCGAAGTCAGCAAATTGAGGGGTCACTTGTCTTCCTTGTGGTCATGCTTAGAATTCATGCTCTGCTGCAGTCCATCAGCGGTGCCCTGCACTTTCAGATGAGGAAGAATACAATCTACCTTTCTTCTTCCATAACTCCAAGAGGGATCATTTCTTTGGAGGTCACTTTTAGTAGAGTAAAAAGCATGCGCAAAACCGTGTGTGCTTTTTACTCGCAATTTTCAATTAATTTTCATTGCTGAGCCGGGGCATGGAATGGAAATGCAGTTTACAACACTCCTATCTGCTCTGCAATTCAAATCTACATGCATTTGTGCCAGCATGATTTTTGTAAGCTAGTGTAAATGTTTTGAATTCCTATTAAATCCACCTGTTTTTTAAACCTGCTAAAAGTTGGCATAGTTTATGAGAATACATTGTAAATACTGCCTGCCATGCACAAATGGCAAGCAGTATTGACTCAATATGCATCGTAAAGTACAAAAAGGAGGCGGAAAGGCGTTTACACCTGTTTTAATCCCTTTTGCATTACAAATGAAAGAGATCCCCTCTCTGTACTTTAAGAAGTCTTGAAAAATGACCTCTTTGTTGACTTGAGCCATAGTCCAATATATATTGTCAATGGAAAATGTGTGTGCGCGCCCACACACACACACACACACACACACACACACACATATCTGTAAGCAAATAAACACCTTCTGACATTGACATACAGAGGCAGCAATACACAAACATGTAAGATAGTTTAAACACATGTATACTTACACAGAAAGATGCACAACTACAAGCACACACCTACATTTATGAACAGCCATTAGGCCTGGATGAACTTCTCTAAAACTGATCCGCAGTAGGAGACTAATCTTTTATTTTATTTTTTTTACTTTTTATTTTATTGTTTAAAGACTGTATATATCTCGAGAGCAGCAGAGTGCTGTACAGAGTGTGGGTAGCAAACATTTGGGCTGGCATCTTTTAACAGTTGTGCAGCTCTTGTTCAGGTATTGTTGAAAGAGTCATGTTTTGAGAGATTTGTGAAATTGGAGAATTGTGGGGGGATTCCGAGCCAACAACCGGAGCGAGTTCCAGAAGGTGGGGGCATGACAAGAGAATAATTGTTTGCAGATCATCTCTTTGCGGACGAGTTGTGATTCAAGCCGGTTAGTCAATTTGCTGCGTGAGGAGGGTTTGACACCACATATGTGGAGCTTAGCCGTCAGGTACAGTGGTGTGCTACTCGTGACTGTTTTGTAGATGATACATGTAGTCTTGAACAGTATCCTGGCTTGGAGAGGAAACTAATGTAGTTCACATAGGATAGGGGTGATTCAGTCAAATTTCTGTGCTCCCGTAATAAGACATGATGCAGCGTGGTGGACGGCCTTTCATAGAGCCAAGTGAGCAGCTGGGTGCCCTATCAGGAGAGCATTTCCCCCATCGATGTGAGAGACTAAAAGGGCCTCCACTATGGTCCTGGAGTCCTGTGGCAGGATGAATGGTTTGATTTTTTGAAGGTAGAGATTCTGAGTCAGGCTATTTGGGCCTTCTTGGATATGTGTTTATGAAAGGACAGGCTGCTGTCAATGGTGAAGCCTAAGGATTTTGCATGGTCCAAAACTTGTGAATCAAATCCTTCTCTGCACTTATCATTTAGCCATTGTTGGAAAAGTTGTTTTTTAGCGGGCGGACCAATGAGGATAAATTCAGTTTTAGGTGAGTTTAGTTTGAGGTAGGCAGCCGACATCAGGACTGAATGAGGTGTATGTAAGTGCGGAGAGAAATGCTTTCCTGTGCTCTATGTGACAGCCTTCTGGGTCTTGCAGTATGTTTGTTTTTCATTCTGGAGCTTGTCCAGTAGATCAAACTTCTCTACGGTCATTTGTCAAGTTTGTCTCAGTTGTTTTAGTCAAACAGAGCCCAGTAATCTTCTAAAGGAAGTTTGTCACTGAATGACAAACCTAACTCATTTCCTGTTGCATATTGAGCTTTACTAGGCTTTGAGGGAAGGCGTCACACAGGGCAGACTCCCACATGGAGGGTTTATGGGTGTCTGCTGGAGCTTTTGAGATGTTTTTTTGAAGATTTTGGAGGAATATCATCTATTTTATGATGATCTTATGTGTAGTTTCCTGCAGCTATTTAGTGTGTTGTTTTTATGGCATTTTCTTCTTCTCCTTTGTTCAAGAGTGTGTTCATTGTGTGGCAGTATCTTGTATTATTCTCTCAAGAGACAGACACTGACTGCTATGTGTAACCGACTGCCTACATGAAACTCTGGTGATGGCTCTTGTGCTGCTCACCCACTCGAAATCACTGAAAGTGTCACTGCACCGTTTAAGAAAAATTAACCCTAAATAGTATTTACTGACTTGGTGACAGTAGTACAATACCTTTCCCACAAGATTTCCTCATGTTTTCCCAGCTCTTCTCACTCCTCCTTCAAGCTGTCACACAATGGCAGATGCCTCACCAACTTTCTTCAAGAGATGGGCACTAAATGTTGTGTCACCTGGCCTCTCCCTGAATCTCTGCTCCTCCCTTTCTGCAAAATCAGGGTATTATGCTTATCTTGCAAATTGCCCACAGGGGTTCCCAGCTCCTTTCTCTCTCTCCCTGCTAAGTGCCACTTGATGCCACATACCTCGTCCACACACTTCAAGAGATGGATACTGACTGCTGTGTCACCCACCGCCTCCCCGATTGTCTGTTGACAGCCCTTGCATTATCTATTCCAAATCACTGAAAGTATCACACAATAATCTGTAAACTTAATGAACCTTAAATCCTATTCTTTGAATGGCTGACAGTCAGTCATTTCGACTCTCTACCCTTCTTTCAACAACTCAAAATGCACTCTAGTTTATTAGGTATTGCCTACATATCCTAAAGCTACCTGCAGAAACAACCTCTTTCCTCTCTGAAAGCTGCCTGCAACTGAATGGGAGCTCCATCCATGAGTCCCACTTTCAGACATGTAGACAAACATGTGACAAACTTTACCAAAAGTTCATCTGATGTTTGTCCTTGAAAAATCTCCCATAATTTGGGTGATTCTGGTACAATGTGAGACATTTCATCGAGGACTAACATCCCAATGCACACACACACACACCTCCTATTTTTACTTGTTCGTGCAATTACGGTTACTGTACGTAGCAGCTTTCATTGTGTCAGTCAGATGGTCATGGCTCTTCCCACAGTCTGCTTTATTAAAGCAAACATATTTTTCCAAGGTGACCTTTTCTGCTGACTTTTCAGTCGCCGTCTGGGGTGAGGATTTCTCTTGAAGGATTTGATTTCCTCCCAAGTAACAACTAGCACACTGTGGATGGCTACTGCAGACACACTCTGACCTTCAGCTGGTGAATTACACTATTGATTCCAAGAGCACCAGCCGCATTTACAGTGCAGGATGTGACAATATGACTTACACGCCAAAGACATTAAATCCGTCCAATCAGTCCTCGAACTGTAACCGAGAATGTTTGAAGATGTACAAGGCATTGAAAGGCATCAGAATAGTATGCTTTCGCTTGTCTGTCTTGTATTGGCCGTTGTATGTGTTGTCACAAGAATCCAACATTGATTTTTAGTGTAACTTGTTTTAAGTGGCAGGTAAAAAAAAGCACATGCTGACCATGTTGCCCACCTATTATATGTTGAAAAGCAAATGGACTTTGCTTCATAAGGATTGTAGAAGTCATCTGAGTTTGAAATGTATGCCTTTAAATACTATATTTACTTGTTAGCTTATGAATAATACTCAATTAGTCCGATTTTACATTTCCTTTTATTTTCTGGATGCATCCTGCATTTTAAAATACTAGCAGTAATTACAGTTCCACTAACATATACATGTATAGTATTACCTGTGGCAGATGACTGCTTTGCATTGTCTAATTCCCCAAGGCAGGATGATCTGGCCTCTTTAGAAGAGCCCTTACTGAAACACACAGTTCGAGCGGGAGTGCTTCAGAGCAAAGTTCCTCCAATGCACAGAATACAAGGGGGTCAGTTTAGCTTATATGGGGCCATCTGTTAGCTCTTTTCTCATTGCAACATTTGAATACCACTGATCGCCTGAGTAAGCCGCAAATGAATTTTAGCAGACCTTCAAAATAATAAATTTAGTAGACATTCAGAATCAGGAAGTAAAGGTAAAATCAACGGTATTAAGAATATGCCACCACTTTTACCGTCACCACGATTCAGGTTGCGGTCAAATTATGCAGTATTTTAAGCAGACGTTATGCTTAAAATCAACTTTGTTTTACCGTTCACTTCAGAGGTAGAGGTAAACATTGAAAACTGGCCCCAAATACTTTTTCTTTGTAATGATACACTGTGCAGAAGGGAAGTGCATATGTTCCTTAACATTTTTTAAATATTGTCTACAAAGGTCACATTCCGAGTTGGGCGCAAAGGGATACCGGGCACCGTCAAGGACATCGGTGCCGGTAATCCCTTTGCGCCCTATTCCGAGGTCCCTTAGCGGGTCCCTTCCTTAACGCCTGGTTTTACCAGGTGTTATGGATGGGGCCCTTTAAGGGACTTCAGAGCTAATAACGGTACCGCAATTTGCGGTACTGTTATTAGCGCCTTCCCCCTTCCCATTGAGCCCTATGGGGGCTGAAATGGGAATGGGGAATGGCTTTATTAATGGGGACTTACCGGTCCCGCAAAGGTCGGAATAGACCGGTAAATCCCCATACCGGTATTGGGGGTAGTCATGGCGCAAATAGCGCCATGATTACCTCCAAACTCAGAATGAGAGCCAATGACCCACTCTGCTAATCAACATTAAGAACTCACCATACTGCCCAAAACTAGGAAGCACACTCATTCAACGAAGATCTCTTTTAATAATCAAGAAAAACAGATAAGCAGTAAAAGCAGTGGGGTGTTGTGACACATTGATTTATGGCCTGCAGGAGTACAACGATGAGTAGAGGCTAAAACACTCACTCAGCCTTCACACTTCTAGGAACCAAGAGCCAACACAATCATAAAGGCAAAACAGGCACAGTCAAGAGATATACCTCCTTAGCCTTTTGTGGTAACATGGGCCGAGGAAAGGCTATACTCTTAAGAGAGTGTGAATGTGGTTCAGTAGCAACCCAAAAAGCAAAGTATTATTGTCCAAAACAAAGGAATGCCCAATCAAAGTTTAATCAAGCACACAATGTACAACAATAAGTAACTAGAAAAACACTACTCAAAACCAACCCCTGAGCAAAGAACACAGAATAAGCAACAATGCAGCACTCTAGGTATAAATCGGGGGTGAACGGCAAGAAAAAGCATCAGACTCGCCTCCACTCTCCTACAATTCAGAAAATAACTCAAGACCCACCTCTCCTTCTCAACACCTAGTCCATCACATCGCCCCCACACCAACTGACTCACTAGATGCCATCTACTCCTCTGCTCCCCACCACCCTCTACAGCTGTAACCCTCCTCTGTGCCCCTCTGTATCCTTCCCACCGCTGAATATCTGTTCTGTTTCTAACTCTTAAAAGCACTTTGTTATGCATCTGTACTGTTGTATACCCCTGTAAAGTGCTCTGTTGCTTCTTGTAGCTAGGTCCCCACTCAATAAATAGCATAATAATAATTTTAAAAATAGCAACAATGTCCTTGAAAAAGGATATGTGCTTGTGATCAAAAAGAGTTAAAAAAAACTACTTACGCAGTCTCCAGGGCCAAGAAATGGACCAAAGGGGCAGTTAGCATTCAATAGTACCTTCTTTTCTGTTCTTGATGTTTCGGCAGGTCTGAACCAGACTTCTTGGCGCTGTGAAAAGATCAGAAGACAGCAAAAGACAGCAAAGGTGGGTCCTGGTGGTTCAAATGTGTTGAACAGTTCTTGAAAAGCACTCCAAGCAGTGCAAATGTGAAAAACTAGGATCCCGGCTGTCTTGACTCTCAAAGTGCTGTGATTTCCAATCTAGGGGTTGCGGGACAGTATGAGTCCTTTTCTCATGCTTCCAAACAAGCAGGAGGCTGGCACACAACTGCATGGGTCCTTAAACACAGTAAGGTCCTGGGTACCTCTGCAGCTGGCAGATAGCCAGGTCCTGTTCCAGCAGCACATCACCTCCAAAGGTCCTTGGGGATGGTGAGGGGACAGAGCTTGATTCTGCCTTGGAACACCTGCCTCCACCTCACAGCTGGAGGACGTTAGAAAGGAGTGCTCTCTCGGCAGGATCCAATGAAATCTTCACAAGTGTTGATCAAAATATGCTTCAAGATGATTCCCAAGATAATCCCAAGTGGTGGGAGACCCCTTCTTTTATATGCAAATTTCCCCAGGTGAATGGACTATACTTAGCCTGCTTTAGGGGTAAAATTCGAGCTCTTGAAATGTGTGGACCTTGCCCTTATGCTGTCATACCCAAAGTGCTTTGCTCCAGTGGAAGCAGAGGGGATAGGAAAGAGAAAGAGAGCCATAGAGAATCAAGATGGCAGAACCCTCCCAAAACTATACAGATCTCTTCCTGGCAACACTTGCTCTCTCTGGGAACCCATATTCAGCCACCTCTCCTTCAAATGTCTTTATAAATGCAGCACTCTGGTGTGTGGCCTGGCTCTCGGTGAATGGGTGTGGTTTCTGTTCCCAGGCCAGTGTCTTGTGGAGTGGTTATGATGGGGGAAATTGTGGCTACAGTGCTGTCAGTGGACAGGATAGGCCTTGGCTGGGAGGAACACACACACATAATACTTCCACAGCTGAACTGGGCCCACAGGGCTGAGAAATGTGCAAAATCAATTTAATGTGACTGAAAAATCTCTGAGAGATGGCTTATATTCACATTGTATTGTGCCACCAAGACAGGATCTCCAGGGTTATGCAGGTTTTGGACCAGGGGTGCATATTACAAATGCCCTGCACTGCAGCACCTTAGATTTCGAGAGGTCACCTGCTCTGTGCCACTGGTAGTGCAGATCCTGCAAATCAGGATACTGATGCAGCAGGGCACACCTACAGATGATGTTTTTGGCATAGAGCTTATGACAGAGGACTCGCATTTGCAGATTTCCCTTTCAGAGTTGGAATTACCCAAATCATTTTATTACTTAGTAACACTATAACAAAAGCCCTGAAGTTCAATGAAAAAGAGAGTTAATGTGAGCTAATAGGCTGGGGGCCTTGCCATATTTGCAGTCATTGTTGCATTCAGCAGGTGCTCAAAGTGATGAATTTCTTAAAACTGTGTTCCCCCCTTGTAATAGCTGTAGCTGCAAGCTCCAGAATATAGGTACTATTGCCTCCTTTCACCAACCTCACTGGCTCTCTGCAAGCATCCCTGATGTTCAGGTGAATCTACCACTGGCTGTGCTTGCCATATTTCTGCCTGTGCCCTCCTCCACCTGCATATATTAAGACTCCACTAAATAGAGTGGTAGAACCCATTGCTTGAGTGAGAGGGTGTTAGTAGATATGAGTGTCAGTAGTGTTGCAGTATCTCCACTGCTAGCTCTGTTTGGTGGTAGCCTCTTCACATCCTCATTCCAGATATCAGCGATGGCAGAAAAATATTCTTTGCTTGACTGCATTCACAGACAAATAGAGGTAATTCCTTGGCATCTCAGAGATGGAGAGGAGAACAGGAGTGAGCCATGCCCTGCCTTCCCCAAGCCGGTGGAAATTACCATCTGATGTATCAGGAAATTCACTTCGTGAAAGTTCTTTCACCAGACTGATGACCACCAATGGGCTGCCATTAAGAACAGATAAGAACATGGGGCAGTGGCTCTGCCTTCAGGCACGGTTGCCATGAGATGGAGTGAAGGTTTTCTAAATAGGGGCTTTAGTGCTCTGTGCAGCTCAGTTGCAATTGTATGGGCCTAAAGATTTTTTAAATGTCCCATTTATCACAAATTTCCCAATAAAGATCCTCCTGGAAATACAGTGTTTGCTTCATTAAGTTATTAAATGTGTTTCATTAATGAGTGCTACATTGCATCCTTAACTCACTAACAGGTGCAATACTGCACACATGGTGCAAACATTATTCACACACAGACAAGACAACATATGCAGCAGATGTTGAAACTTCCCTTATGTACAGGAATTGTACAACATGGGTATCAGGGTAAGCTATCCTCACACAAAGAACAGGAACTGCACAGGGAACAGAATTGAAAGCTTCCATCACACACTAGCAGATACATCATGGTCAGCAACTCTGCACGTTACTATCACACACCAACCAGGTGCAACATCGGAGGGTTCACGTTCCTTCACAAGAACCCATAAGTCGCAATGCAGGCAGCAGTGCTGCAAAGTTTCCAAAAGTACAAGATTTCATCACAAGTACAGTACATACAGTTACAATATGCATAGAACCAGCACATGCTTCCCTCATAAACAGAATCGGTACAGGCACAGCATAAGCAGCACCAGCACAGGCTTTCTTCAAACAGGTATAAAATAGACCAGGTTATTACACGCTTTCCTTAAAATCCATCAGGACCCATATGGGCTGGACCAATGGGCACTTTCCACAAATGAGCACAGCATGTGAAGGCTCACTACATGCTTCCCAAAAAACCATGCATGCACACAGTATGGGCAGGTCTAGTGCAACATTCCCTTTCAAACAAATACAGCATGTATACAATAAGAGCAACATTCTCTCACAAACTTTTCAGCATTGTCAAGTGGCATTTACCTCACAAACAAAAAACAATGCAAGCATCCCTCACAAAAAGTACAGGTATTGAGTGGACAGGCCAGCGCCTGCTTCCCTCACAAATGGCCCTTCTTTGCTACCCAGATGTGAAACGTGTATCAATATGTTCAGATTTCTGTTTTAATGCATGGTGCTAATTACGCCATCGCGAACCAACCGTAAAGGGCCATGTAAAGTGAATGCAGCTGCCACAGGTGCACAGAAACAGCACAGGTGAAGGCAATACAGACTCAGGAAGTACAAAAAGAGCACACCCCACCCCTTCCCACACCCAGTCACACTCCACAATGATACCAATACGACTAGCAATGTTGGGGCTGGAGGACCTGATAGCAATGCATGTGCTACAACATAAACAACAACAACAGGCAGCACAGAGGAGACGCAGGAGGAGAAGGAGGGCAAGGCAGGCCCAGCAAGCCCCACCAGCACAGCCAGTGCCACCACGCAGGCAGCCCCCAATCCCACGCATCAGAGCCAATCCATTCAACCTCACTGCTGAGCAGATCCACACCCTGTACCGTTTGGACAGGGACATCATCACCGCCATCGTAGACATGATACACAACGACATCGTCAGCATGATAGAAACTCCAGCCGCCACCCCCCCCCCACTGAAGGTAGTGTCTGTACTCCACTTCCTGGCCACAGGCACCTACCAGCACACAGTGGGGCACTTGCATGGCATTTCACAACCATTATTCTCACGAACACTCATCCAAGTGCTCGATGCCCTCCTCAAGCACACAGACGACCACATCTCATTACCACGGACTGCCCAGGACATTGCAAACATCAAAGTGGGTTTCCATGCACTAGCCGGCATACCCGTTTGCATTGGTGCCATCGACTGCACCCATGTGGAATTGGTGGTTCCACGTGCCATGGAGGTACCGTACCGCAACCGGAAACAGTTCCACTCAATCAACGTGCAAATGGTCTGTGACTCCAACAAGATCATCACACATTGTTGTGCCCGATTCCCCGGATCAACCCATGATTCTATGGTCCTGAGGAACTCCACAATACCACGCTACATGGAGCGACATGCAGGCCCAAGATCCTGGCTACTCGGTGAGTCCAATGTCATGGAAGTGGGCAGGTGAATGACGTACCGATGCATACTCCACCTGGATGAAAGGGGGGGGGGTGATGCATACTCCACCTGGCTGAAAGGGGGGGGATGATGCATACTCCACCTGGCTGATAGGGGGGGGGGGGTGATGCATACTCCACCTGGCTGATAGGGGGGGGGGATGATGCATACTCCACCTGGCTGAAAGGGGGGGGGGGATGATGCATACTCCACCTGGCTGATAGGGGGGGGAATGATGTATACTCCACCAGGCTGAAAGGGGGAGGTGATGCATACTCCCCCTGGCTGATGGGGGGGGAATGATGCATACTCCACCTAGCTGTGAGTAACACAGAGAACGGAGACAGAGGATGGGCACTCACAATGCACTCAACCCCTCTACATACATTGGGTGATGGCATGCAAAACAGGCCATGGGAGCCATGAGCATATACTGGTTGCATTGTGTGAATCAATTAGTGCATGTAGAAGTGAGCCAAAGTAACAGTTGGATGCAAGCCATGGTGGCACATCATGTTCTTGATCAGACAACATGACTGACACATACATTCTCGCCTACATACAGGTGATGCAGGCTATCCCCTGAAGAGGTGGCTCCTTACACCAGTCCGGAACCCGCAGAACCAGCACGAGGAGGACTTCAACCGGGCACATACACGTACTCGTGTGGTCATAGAGCAGACATTCGGCCTATTGAAGGCACGGTTCCGAAGCCTCAGCAGGACTGGTGGGACACTCCTGTACCACCATGAGAAGGTGGCAAAGATCGTCATGGCATGTGTCATGCTTCACAATATGTGCGTCAGACGGAATGTGCCCCTGCCCCCTGACGCAGAACTGCAACCACCTGACGTTGAGCATGAGGAGGGTGCAGATGGGGCGGCACCCCATGGAGGAGGCGACGCACAGGAGGGGCGTGCAATGCGCCAAAGTATCATCGACCACTGCTTCTAGCACACACGGCTGGTGTGAATCACATGGAGACTGCACTTGGGGCACTGTGTGTCTCTGGGACATGCACACTGTGGACTGCACACCAATAAAGCACACATACGCAATGAAAATGTCCACACATTTCATTTTTGGAAAGAAAAAAGTGTATTTAAACTATGAAACGTCGTGACACCCCCCCTCCCCCCTCCCCCCTGCACATCCCAACACACCCCCTCCCCCCTCCCCCCTGCACACCCCAACACACCCCCTCCCCCCTCCCCCCTGCACACCCCAACACACCCCCTCCCCCTCCCCCCTGCACACCCCAACACACCCCATGTAGGTATCAACAGATGCCTGTGACAGTGGCCACAGGCTGTTACAAGCCCCCTCTCCCGGCCCCCGGGGCACCCCTGGCTGTGGAGCGCAGGTTACGTCTGGAACATCGGACGGGGCTGCTCTGTGCAGAACTGGCAGTGTAGGATGTCCCTGCCTGCCCCCGTGCATGCACGTCCTGTAGGGCGTGGGTGAGCTCAGGGAGCGCACGACGCAAGCCGGCAAGTTCAGCACAGATGTCCCTGGACATGGCCTGCATGGCATCCCTCAGGGTGGCAGTGCTCTGCGCTACTTCTGCCCTTAGGGTCTCAGTGGCCCGTTCAATGGTTGCCCTAGCCCCCACACATTCCGCGGCATGCTCAGCCAGCATCGTGGACAGTTGTTGCTGCCGTTCTGTGATGTCCTCGAGGGACTGCTGCCCCTGCTGGCCCATGGCCAGTGCTGGTGGTGTGATGGAGGGGCTGCTCCCCTCCTGTGGACTGAGGACTGGGCATGGGGTAGAAGGTCACTCCTCTACCTCTGTGTGCCCCTGTGTGTGATCCTCATGGGGGCTGGCGTCTGACAAACAGGGGGAAGGTAGTAGGTCAGTGGGGCTTCTGACTTCGTGCTCCTCAATGTCTGAGTCTGAACATGCAGCTATTGCAGCTGTCTCATCCATGTTGCTGCTGGCCGCTGACCCGGTGCCTTCTGTGGCAGGCAATGTTGGTAGAGGTGGAGCAGCTGCTGCTGGCCTGCTGACTACAGGGGTGCTTGCCGGTTGGACGTCCGGTATGCTTGCAGTGGGTCCTGCTTGTTGTGGGGTCTGCCTCACTGCAGCTGAGGTTGAGGGTGCGGGGATGGTATTATTGGCCTTCTTGGCTCTCTTCGTTGCAGGGGTGTCCTGGTCCTCGGGGTGTGAATCTGTGCCTGTGGTGGAGCAAAGGAGGGAGGGCGTTATTGATGGGTCTGCTGACTTTGGAATGACAATGATAGACATTATTCTGGTCAGTAGATGAGGCAGATTTCAGGCAGGGCCATGTAGGTTGTCTCCTTTTAGTGTGGAATGTGGATGCAGCTATGCGGGTGCCAGCAGTGTATACAGGGTGGTGCTCGCATGTGGCTATGGGCAGTGTGGAAATGTGTTGCATTTACACTCTACGGCAACCTTGTGCTACACATGAATGGACTGCAGTGACTATGGCATGTCTTGTTTGAGGCACCTACCTTCATCGCCTGATGTCGGAGCTCCCCTTTCTATCCCTCCGACGCCTTCAATGGCTTCCATGCCAATCGTGGTTGCACAAATCTCCTCCCACGGTTGGAGTTTTAGTGGGGATTCCGACCCTCCACCGGTACCCAGGGCAAGGTTGCGGTTCTCAGAGATGACGGCTCTGACCCGTATGCGAAGGTCGTCCCAGCGCTTCCTGCACTGCTGTGGGGTGCGGTGTACGGTCCCCACCACACTGACGCGCTCGGCCACCAGGGCCCAGATGGCCGTCTTTTTCCCTATCGCTGTCCTGGTCATTTCCGGGGAGAAAACGACAGCTGCGTTGTCTTGCAGGGTCTCCGCAAGCATGCAGAGTTCCTCCCGGCTGAATCTTTCCTGGCGCTGGCGGTCACATGCCTTCTTAACAGCTTTAGGCATTTTTGGGTAGTTGGATGGGTGGGTGATTGGTTGGGACAGGTGTCAGGGTTGGATCTGGTGTTGTTCAGTAGGATGGCAATGGATTGTGTTTTTGAAGATGGCCGACGTGCTGTTTCCCGTTCCGGCGCGATGACGCTATTTCCGGTTCTGCTTTTTACGGCCACCGCTAATTATGGTGGCCGCTAATTACGGTGGCCGCTACTTACGGTGGCGGAAGTGCACCTTGCTCGCTTTACGATGCCGGAAGGGGCCTTTTCCGCCATGGCGTTAATTGCATTACCGCCATGGCGTAATGCTCGTGCGCGATGGGTCGTAATGTGGCGCTCTTTACGCCATCGGCCCACGGCGTAAACACTCATTACACCATGGCGGTAATGACGGAAGATTACCGCCTGGGTCGTAATGAGGCCCTTTGTATTTTATTGATTTGTAAACTGAATTGTGAATCATGTAATTATGAATTATTTGTGATAAAATTTGAAAGATCAGATTTTGATCTAATTAAGTAAAGAAAGAAAGAGAAATACATGCCATTATTGCAAAATGAGAAAACATTTTAATTTTTAATGTACTCAATGTATGCCAGAATTGCTTTTGTAAAACATGTTCATGCTGCTTATAATCAAAGTATGCCATCATTGTCCTGTAAAACCATGTTCATACTGTCTGTGGGCATAATTTGCCAGTATTGCCACTGTAAAAAAAATGTCATGCTGTCTCTGCCCAATATGTACCAACATTGTCTTGTAAAAACAAACACATGCTGTCTGTGGTAATTATATGCCAGAGTTGCCACTGCAAAACTATGTTCATGCTGCATGTGGCCAATATATGCGAACATTGTCCTGAAAAAAACATTTTCATGATAGCTTTACCAAATATAGTTCATGCTGTCTGTGTTTTAACCTACTCCCCACCAAAGGGGATATGTGTGTGTGAGTTACTGAGAGCACTGGCTAATCCAAGTACCCTGAGTCCTTAACATAGCTGGGGATTTTCTAGTGATTTTCTAGTGTTCTTTCCATTCAGTCAAATCCTTTCTGTAGATGACGGCAGCATGCGGGGTGAGGGTTAGATCCTTCCTTTCCCCCTCCTTCTCTGCCACCCTTCTTTGAATTAAGCTGGGGCTGGTGGGAGGAGGAGCATTTAGACCTCAAACCCATCGCGGGGCAGGCAGATAGAGGGAAAGTTGAAGACACTGTCACTCTGGATTTTAAGGCTAAAATGTTCAGTGCGCATCGCACGCAATGAATGCTCTAACATTCCTGTCCTTGGCCTTCTGGTGGCCCAGATGCCAGTGCTGCACATGTGTCAAGTTCAGGGATGTTTTTCTATGATATGATAGGATAGGTTATTTATAACACGCTTAATGCCTAGAGGTTTCTAAGCGCGGACACGTGGATCAAACCTGTGATGCTCCGTATCGTCTTGCTTCCAAGGCGTGCACGTTGCCCCTGAGCTATCCTCCTATGACACTTGCCCTGGCCCTTTCACTGCACTGTGCAGGATAGCAGGGAGCACCATGCTCTACATTTGTAAAGAATCTAAACGTTTTTAGATTCTTTCAAAATTGACTTTGCATTAGGGAGCAGGTGAAAGAAGTTCACTCCATAATGCCAATGAACTTAAGTCTTGTTGGACTCAAATGGTTCTGCAAAAGGAATGAACAGCAGCCTGTCCTCCGTCAAAGACCAGCCACCAGTGTCATCGGAACTACTGTGATATGTGAATATGCCACTCGTTTGTTTCTATGTATAACCGGAGAGAAGTGAATAGGATTATTTGATTACACATGTTGTCACACACTGTGTGCTATACTGCAAACATCTAGCATGGGACATTTGCCCAGTTTTTTAATACTGTACAATGATTTACAATGGAATTTGGAATGAACACTATTTGCAATTTTAAAGAAGTACTGTGTACATAGAGAAATCATGTTTCCTCTGCACAAAGAATGTGTTTTTCAAAGCCCTGTCTTTGAGGAAGGAATAAACATTTTATGCATTTCGCCCATTGTATATTTACAGCTACTGCACTCTGTCTATTGGAAGATATTAAATATTCTTTGGGAATTATTCTTTAATATTTCATGGCATTGCTTATTATGCTGAATGTAAAAAATAGCAATCCATGTACAGGCATACAAAGTGCTTGACAGCAGAGGAAATGGGTTGCTTGCGTAGAGTACTGAAGGACAAAGCTAAAGGAGCATCAAAGGCAGTAAGGATGGGGATTCACATAGGTGGTTTGTGACAAACAAGTGATTTGGTAACATTTGGCAGATGAAGGAAGTGTAGATAAATGGTTAATAAATAATTTGAAGCTTTTACAGTGATCACAAGTAGGAAACAAGCAGCCAAATGGCTTCTCAAAAATAATCTGAGGGTTAATTCTAATAACTCAGGACACATTGCACACCCGGATCAATGTGTGCAAGATCTGACTAAGATATTTTAGGTGACAATTCTATTTCACTTACCTTGTTTATAGAACCATATATTTGAGATAGAAACGGCATGCTTATATGGAATGGTTTCACACATATCCTTAACATTCCACTGCTCTCTCCCTATCATTTCGCATGACACACATCCCTGGGTTTTTTACTGGTCCATAATGAGGCAATATCCCCCGAGGTGGCGGCCCCACCCTGTGGGTAATGGCCGCCGGCCCAAGTTAAAGGCCTGAGCGAAGCCGGGGTACGTTAATGAAAGTGGTGGGCCGTTACCCACAGGTTGGGCCCAGCCATCGAGGGGCATATCGCCATTAACACCGTGTAGACCGTGTAGATCACTGCACAGGTGCTAATGGTTTTCTTTTACTTTGAAAGAATGAAAGAAAATCGTATCTTTTACTCGCAGACGACGCTGCACTGCCTTCAAACCAGGAAGTCTGTCTTCAATATTGATGACTAATGACATCAACATAGAAGAGGGCACTGCCTGGCTGAAGGTAGTGCAGTGTAGGGCGGCGAGGAAAACGTATGTTTTTCTTTCATTATATCAAAAGAAAAGAAAAGCATTAGCACCTGTGCAGTGACCTAATGCAACCTAAGTGCTAATGCGAAGGGGGAGCATGGAGCAGGGAAGGGAAGCACCTGACGCTAATGAAAGTGCTCAAAATGCAGCCTTACCTTTGTGAATATAGCCAGCGTTCTGAACATTTTCATTGGCTTCGGGTGCCTCCCAGGGTTCTAATGCTGTGGAGACTATAGCCTGATTTGCATATGGTTTTTCCCCTTCTGTAATGGCTTGGCAGGCTCAAATACGATGGTCTGGAGGGTTGCCCAGAGCTTTGCCCGTGGTTATGATTAATTCAAAACCTTCCAGCCATAACCTTTCTGTTTTGCTAAAGTCACCCCGAGTCATACCTCGTCCAACCCCTACCATTGACTCTCCTACAGACACAGCCCTCGCTAACCTTCACCTCTCTATCACCAACACCCTTGACGCCCATTCCCCTGTCATGATTATCCGTTTGAAACCTGACTCCAAGCGCAACAGCTGGTATGATTCTGACCTAGCCTCTCGGAAACGCAAGTGCAGGGTTGCTGAATGGAAGTGTCAGGCTTCAAACACACAAACTGACAAATTGGCCTGTCACCTACTCAAAAAGCAATATTGTCTCTCCATCTGTTCCAAGAAGAGGTCCCATATCCAAACTCACATCTCTGGGTCCACCAACAATACGGCTGAACTGTTCAAAATCTGTAAGGAGCTCACCAACCCTACTGCAGTTTCCACTTCTGCTCTTCAATCCCAGGCCCTCTGTACAGCTCTGGCCTCCCATTACACAACCAAAACATAGGACATCCTGTCCTCACTCTCCATACTCCCCTCCCTACTCCCCCACCTGCTCTCGGGCCTCCCTTGACCCTCCTCTCTCCCTCCCCCGTACTCTCCTCCTTGTCGGCCATAGCACCAGATATGGTGTCTAAAGCTGTCCGCTCTACGAAAGTCTCCTCCAAACAGGTGCTCCACTGCTCCTCCAGAATTATCAAGGACAACATTTCCTCTCTTGCTCCTGCCTTGGCTAATTTCTGTAACCACTCCTTTGCCACTGGCTCCTTCCCACTATCCCTCAAGCACTCCCTTGTGCACCCTCTCCTAAAAAAGCTGTCTGCCGACTCCTACTGCCCGGCTAACTACCTCCCTATCTCCACTACCCCCTTCCTGGGCAAACTCTTGGAGAAGTTGTTGCTCTCCCAACTGACCCACAACACTGAATCTGTTTGCTGCCTTCATGATCACCAGTCTGGCTTCAGAGCATCCACTGGCACAGAATCTGCTCTCCTGAACACCAGCGAAGACCTGCTCTCAAACATTGACTCCAACTCTGTTCTCATCCTCCTTGATTTGTCCTCTGCCTTTGACCCAGTCAATCATCCCACCCTCATAAAGTGGTTCCATGATACCTTTGGTATCATGGACGTAGCACTGGATTGGTTGACCTCCTTCCTATCTAACTGACCTTCCCAGGTGGAACTGGGCCCTTTCCTCTCATCCATCTCACTCTCTACCAGTAGCATCCCTCAGGGCTCTGTCCTACCGCTGTGGCTCTTCAACATCTACCTTGCCACTCTGGCCCACTTGATTTCATCATTCTCTCCTCATTTCCATTATTATGCTGATAACATACAACTCTCCTTCAAGCTTCCCTCCACTACCTCCTCTTCTTCCTCTTTCATTCCTGATAGCCTGACTGCAATTCAGGCATGGGGTACGGCTAAAGATAAAGATATATGTCTTAATGCCTGTAAGACCGAGATCCTTCTCATTGGGACCCCTGTTCCCTGCCTGCCTCCTACTCTCTAGCAAGCCTCTTGGGTCCCCTCACCTCACCATCTTGTGAGGCTAGAAACCTTGGTGTCATGTTTGAATACGCTCTCTTCTTCTCCCCTCACATCATGAACCTTGCCAAGAAGGCCCACTTTCAGCTTCACCTCCTCAGAGGCATTCTCCCCTTCCTTAGCTTCCCCAGAAACTCAATGGGCCTCATTACGAGTTGCCCGGTAAAACCGGGTTCATTACCGGCATGCCGGAATGAGCGGGTCCGTGCACGTATGAACCCGCTATTAGCGGGTCATTACGAGTGTGCGAGCACGCGCGTTCCCCCATGCCGGTAGTGGCAGTACCACCATGCCGGTAAAGGGCCTCCAAGCCCCCTATACCGGCATCGCGGGGCCCGCCCATTGCGCTACCGCTTCACACTAACCCGTAAATACCGGCACGGTAATACCGGCATGTTATTACCATGTTCGCAAAAACGGACCTGGAAATTACGTCATCGTGCAGGAACGGGAAATGGGCCGGCGGCCATCTTTAAAAACACAATCCATTGCCATCCTCCATTACTACCACTACACCCGTGTTGTTGAGTGCCAAAACACAACCAGGATGTCAAAGGCCACCGGAAAAAGCTCACAAAGGAAGAGGAAGCAGCGCTTTTCAGATGCTGAATTGACAATGCTAGCGGACACCCTACAACAGCATGCTGACATAATCCGAAGCATGGACCTGAAGCATGCGGCCCAAACGCGTAAAAAACAGGTGTGGCAGGAAGTTGTGCAGAGGGTAACAGCAGTGGGGAGCACCCCAAGGAGTGTCCGGGATTGCAGAAAGCGCTGGGATGACCTCCGCCTCCGTGTCCGGAAGATCCTTGCGGAGAACCGGAGGGCCGCAATGGCGACAGGCGGTGGCACACACTCCCCTGTTAAGCTCACCACATGGGAGGAGATTGCAAGTGGATTCATCGACCCAGAATCCATAGAGGGGATCGGAGAGCAGGAGTTCGGGGCAGCTACTACAACAGAGGAAGGTGAGTGAACCATCACATCCACCAATAACAAAACATGATGTGACACAAGTGAGGTGGGAGTCCGATTAGGGAAGGCAATTCCTTTACCCAAGGCAACATCAACTCACCAACAGAATACTGATTGCCACCCCCTGCACCACACGCATGCTGCGTGAAATATGTAAACCCAACAGAGGTGCAACATGACCCATCCATGCCCATGTCCCCCCCCACACCTAGACAATCCATTGCCACCAGCCATGCAATCATTGCCAACACGTCCCCTCAGTACACCAAATGCCACACAACAGAAATGAAATCATGCCTGAATGTATCAAGATATTACACTGCAACAAATCACAGCTGCCATGTGGCAATCTCACTGATGACCTGCATCTCTTCTATCCCCCAGGCACCGATGAGGAAGGTGGAACCCAGGACAAGAGGGCAAGCACATCCAGTGCACACAAGGGGACCAGGGGCACCGCAACCCCCTCCTCAAAAAAATTGCCTGCGACCACTCCCAGTGTGCCACACAAGGCATCATCTCTGCAGGGTACACCTGCTGCGATAGTGCCATCTGTACCACCGGCCACCACGGAAGTCGTGTCCACAGAGGTGGTCGAAGAGGCCGAAGAATCTTTGGGATTGCCCAGCCCAACATCCATTGGCACCCCCTCCCCCCCTTCGGAGACAGAGAGCCTGGATGACCCATGTCTCCATGACTCCGACCTAGGAGATTCAGACATCGGCATTTTCGCGGACGATAGTGCCCAGGATGAGGGCCCCACACAGGTGCCTGCCACCACCCAGCCTTCCACCACCCTGCCTTCCACCACCCTGCCTTCCACCACCCCACCAGCCACCGGTACACCTGGGACAGAAACCCCCTTTGAGGTCCGTCTGTCAAGGGTGGAGGCCCGCCAAGACGAGATTATGCAGATTATGCGGCAACAGGTTGTTGCCGGTAATGAGGCCATGAAGGCCATAGCCACGGCCATTGCTGCAAATACAGCTGCCGTGGAGGCGTCCACATCTGCATTCAGGTAGTGCATGGGGTCACTGACCGAGGCCCTACTAGCCAACATCGGGCAAGTGTAGCAGCCACACCATGGGTCTGCAAGGGGATTGACAATTGACACATCCACCACGTCAACACCTTCCACCTCTGTTTAATCAAGCCCTGTGCGCTTAACACGCAGGAGCACACAGCGCATGGCCATGGAACCCCCAGACCCAAAAGTTGCCAAAAAGGGACTTTCTGAAAAATGGAAAAAATGTGAGGAGTAACATTGGTGAAGGCAACACTGTTTGTTGCGCACATGGCGACATTTGGTATCTGTGGGGTGGGTGAGGGAGTTTGTTGGGGGATTGTGGGAGGGGGGAGTGGGAACAGTTTTGCACTTTCATATAATACACAAGTTTTCTGGAGAACAATCCCTGGCTGGACATTGTTATTTTTGGTGTGCATCCATTTAATGTGTTACGGTGTTCAGTGTCCAAATTACAGCATTCCCTTTGTGCATGTTCACATTGGCCCAGTGTCTCACTGACAAAAGTCATTCATGGTCCCTGTGTCTTAAAAGTATTCGTCAATGTGTGCTTGGCGTACAGCATGGCCGTCCCGTGCATCACGTACTGGCATGGGGGCTCCTTCGCCTCCGTCTCCATCCCCTTCATCCTCACCCGGGCCATGCATGTCAATGACAGGTGGCAGTGGTAAATTCCTTCGGACACACATGTTGTGCAGCATGGCACAGGCCATGGTGATCTTTGCCGCCTTCTCAGGCCTATATAGGAGTGCCCCACAAGACCTGCTTAGGCAGCGGAACCGCGCCTTCAACAGGCCAAAGGTCTGCTCAATCACAACACAGGTACGAGTGTGTACACGATTGTACTCCTCTTCATGGCTGTTCTGCGGGTTCCGCACAGGGGTAAGTAGCCACGGCCTCAAGGGATATCCTCCATCACCTGCAAGCAGATACAAATAGGTGTGTGTCACTCTGAACTGACACCTTCAGGGAGCACAGTCATGGCAGCAGCTATTAGGTGTGAGCATGCACATGTCCCTGTACGTGTACCAAATAGTCACCTATATGGAATGTATACTGTAAAGAGGTGTGGAACACTGGATAGGGTTGAATAGATGATGCAGGGTGTAAGCATGCATGCTGAGGCAGATGTGCTGTGGCAGTGCGACAATGTTTAGCCTCCAATTCATGCTGTATACTCTTTGCTATGCATGGTCACACTGGCCGCATTGGCACAGTTGCCATCCTATTCAGTCATGCATTGCTTGCCATCACCATGGTGCCCTGGTTGTGCCTCTCACTTGTTGTCACCCATTTGCATTATTTGTGATATGTGGCCCAGTGATGTGTCATTTTCAGTTTGGCTGTGTCAGGTGATGAGTGTTTAGCTCTGCATTCATTCTCCACTCACTGGCTATTGCCACCCAGGTGTACTTTTAACCCCCCCTTTCCCACCCTGGTAAACTACCCCCCCTTTCCCACCCTGGTAACCTATCCCCCCCCCATTTCCCACCAAGGTAAACTATCCCCCCCTTTCCCACCCTGGTAAACTATCCCCCTCCCCTTTCCCACCCAGGTGTACTATCCCCCCTTCTGCATCTGCACACATGAGTAACCCACAGCATGGCCATGGGCCTGTTGTGCAACTCACCGAGCAGCCAGGCACGTGGTCCAGCATGTCGCTCCATGTGACAGGGTAGTGTGGAGTTGCGCAGTACCATGGCATCATGTGTGGATCCAGGAATACGGCGCAGCAATGGGTGATGATCTTGCTGGAGTCACATACCATTTGCACATTGATGGAGTGGTATTGCTTGCAATTGCGGTACACCGCCTCTATGGCATGGGGGACTACCAATTCCACATGGGTGCAGTCGATGGCACTGACACAATTGGGCATGCCTTCCAGTGCATGGAAGCCTACTTTGGTTTCGGCTATCTCCTGGCCAGTCCGTGGTAGGGATATGTGGGTGTTTGCGTGCTTCAGGAGGGCATCCAGCACTTGGTTCAGCATGCGTGAGAATAGTGGTTGTGAAATGCCATGCAGCTGGCCCACTGTGTGTTGGTAGGTGCCTGTGGCCAGGAAGTGTAGCAGAGACACCACCTTCAGTAGTGGGGGGATGGCAGTGCGTATTTGTATGCGGCTGGCAATGTCATTCTGTATCATGTCCACTATGGTGGTGATGGTGTCACGGTCCAACCGGTACAGGGTGTGGATCTGCTCAGGGGTTAGGTTGAATGGGCTGGGTCTGGTGCAAGGGATTGGTGGCTGCCTACGAGGCGCTGGTGGCTGCGCTGGTGGTAATTGCTGGGCCTGTCTCACCTTCCTTCTCCTCCTGCGTCTCCTCTGTGCTGCCTGTTCTTGCTGCTGTTGTTGTTGTTGTTGTTGCTGTTGTTGCTGTAGTTGTAGCAGTATAGGCATGTCCTCCTGCGCCATGATTGCAAATGCTAGTGGTAGCATTTTGGTGTAGGAAGGGGTGTGGTGTGTAGGTGTGCTCCTTTTGTACTGGCCCACTCTGCATTGCCTACACCTGTGGGGGGGGGGTTGTGGTGTGTGGGTGTGCTCAGTTCATACTGGCGCAGCCTCCTTTGACTCCACCTGTGGGGATTGTGTGCACCTGTGGCAGCTGCCTTGTATCTTGGTTGCTGTTTGCGGGTGGTCCGCGATGCCTGTTTTTCCGGCATCATGCAGCCCGTTGTTACCGTGTTCGCGATGCCGATATTTGCATGTTTGCGTGGGTTGTGATTACCCCCTATTACCGGCATGCCGGTATTTACTACCTGAAGAGGCGCGTGTACGCGCCTATGCCGCTATTAGCGGCACCGTAAATAACGGTGCCATTCATACCGGGTTTGCGAGTCAGAATGCTACGGAACGTTAAATGATGCCGGTATTTACATACTGGCATAATTCTTCCCTTACCGGCATGACTCGTAATGAGGCCCAATGTCTCCAGAGCTCTGGTACTCTCTAGGCTGTACTACTGCAACAGCATCTTCATCAATCTGCCGATTTACTCTCTTTGCCACCTTCAACTAATCTAGAATAGTGCAGTGAGACTTATCCTTGGCCTCAAGCCCAGGGACTGCATCTCTCCAACCCCTAAATCTCTCCATTGGCTTCCGGTGGCTGCAAGGATCAAATTAAAGACCCTCTGCAACATCCACAAGGCCTTCTGGGGCCTGGAACCCCGCTACATCCAACTCCATCTCCATAGATTCCTCCCTGCAAGAGCCCTTTGGTCCTCTAGCTCGTTCTCTCTGCAGATCAGACTATTTTCCAAGCGGAGAGTCGGGGGTCGATCTCTCTCTTTGGCTGGTGCCTCCCTCTGGAATGGACTACCTACGCCTCTCAGAGTTGAGCCAGACCTCCTTAAGTTCCAGAAGCTTCTCAAGGCCCTGCTCTTCTCTACCTCCTTCCCTCTTGCCATCCCTTGCTAATGCCCCCACTTGCCGCTGCAACTGGTGTCCTGGTCACTTATGAGTCTTACAGAGCACAAGGCCCTGCTGACCATTCTATACCAGCATCCCCCTCCCAAACCAGCACTGCCCTTCCAGGCCTCCTTCCCTGACTAACCTGGTGGGTTGGCCATTCCTCCCATATCTGGTCCACCCACATCCCCACACCTAGATGGTGTTCTGCCCCCTGCATCTGCTGTCCCTTGTCCCTCTGCCCTCCCCCCAGCACTCGCCTAACCCCTGGGCCCTTTCTACCTTCTTCCCCTCCCACCTGCATTGTATGCCTCATCCCCTGACTGCCACTTACCTCCCGCTGCCACCAACCACTCCCCCCTGCACTTTTCATTACTGCACTTGCATGATCTGAATGTCACACAGCATAGTAGGAATGTTATTGTTGTTTATCTCCCCTGCCCACCCCTCCTTATTTTGTCTTGTGGCACCTGGAAACACCTTTCGCTGTATAGTTTGCATTATGAATATTCAACAAATACAAAAAAAAAATACTAATAAAATGTGTAGTCTTTTTTATGAGGAAAATATAGTTGTAGTGATTAATATCTGTGTGTATGCAAGATAGATTAAGGACATGCATTGGCAATGCTTGGGTTCTTATTGAACAATCATGCCTTCATTTTATATTTCTTATTCAGAATTGCAGTACAGCTCACATTGTGACTGTCTGTTAGATTGTCATCAAACATCTTTCAGGGACTATGTGGATCTTGTGCAAGCAACAGACAATCACAGTACCTATGTGCCTGGCCTTGCAACACCAGCCTTTAGAAGTCTGGAATGTGCAGATGAACAGAGCCTCTTGTTCAGCAGATAGAAACAAAGCCCATATCTAGTGTTTTCCTCATCAGTGTATGTTGTTTTGTGAATGCAGGGAGGATTGGGATTAGCCAATGAAATTCTGTAGATTACTGGTTGCTGGGAGAAATAAGGCACAGTGGAGTACACCTTTGCTGCTGATTCCAAATCAAGTAGAGTGGTCCCTGTGACTAAATGACTATCGATCTGCAGGAGTTAAGGGATAAGTAGTGGCTAACACACCTACTCAGCCTCACACTACTACAAACCAATAGTGATCCAATCATAAAGGTGAGTTAAGAGAAATACCTTTTTCATCATTTCTGGTAACATGGGTCGAGGGAGGGCAATACCTTTAAGAAGGCTGTGAACTCCAACTCTCTGCATATATGTTGTTTCTCCAAACAGAGAGTGGGGTGTAGCTCTCTATATTCAACAGAAGCCTCCCTCTGGAAAGGCCTCCCTGCCTCTCTCAGACGTGTGCCGGATCTTCTTAAGTTCACGAAGCGGCTTTAAAACAACATCCCTCTTTATAATAGCCTTTCCTTGACTATCTCACACTTGGCTGTGGCTAGGCAGTTCCATAATTAAAATGTGGGAGTTTGACTGGGGTAAAAGGTATAGAGATGCCACATCAAATAAACCACCAAACTACCAGGTTTGCCCAATCACATTCTCAAGACTCTCATGCATCCAACATTGCACTGTATACTTCCTTACAATTATCCCAATCCGCATTTGGAACAGAGCCCAACCATCACAACATTTATTGACATACCCAGTTCCTCTCTTTTGTAGGTCCACCTAAAAGGACTGCCACACAATATTCTTGAGTTTTTGTAGCATCTATTTCCCACTTTCCCATTATCTTAATTTCCCTTTTGTCATTTTATTTCCTCCAGAACACTATGGTCTGGATATGGTGGCTTTTTTTTAAACCAAAAGGATGGGTATCCCCTTTATCGTGGACATAGGGGAAAGAAATAAGAACAACAAACACTAGCTGATGTTTCAACGTAATAAATACATTTCATAATGTTATTAATTTCATTAACATGGAATCATAAAACATAGCCAATGTTCGTTTTGTCATTTACACAAACAAAAAAGTGCTAAAGTGCTAAGTATCAACACCTAGCACTTTGATACTTTAGCACATTTTTATTAGGAAAGTCACAGCAAAACATGCCAGTGAACGCTCTCTGTTGCCTCAGATAGGCATGCATGGACAGTGCAGATTTGTTGTTATTCAAGTGTTTGTCGAACCCTATTAGCCCATGAAATGCAAGTGCAGTATGCATGCCTTCTGTGCAAGCAACCTTTGTTTGTGATTTCAGCTCTACCGTGGCAGCAGTGCACATATAATAACATATCCTAGTTTCCAAACACTGTCTTATCTTCTTTTTCTTTGCTTATGCCACATCCAATAAAATGCACAGGTGCTTATGTGATGTTACAAATAACCAGACAACACACTTTGAGAGCAATGCTATTAGCATCTTTGCAGCGCCTTACCCACCATGATTAGTTCCAGGTCGGCTCTTTAGAGGACAGAGAGATCACTATATCATCTTCTGGCACTTCATACCTAGAACCGGGAGAACTCCCTGTAGTATAATACTTGCAATGATGACAGGAGGCTTCTTGATAACAGTGATGTCCTTTATTCCGCATTCGACATCATTCAACACTTAACGATGGGTAGATGGCAAGTCCCTTCAATTAGCTTTCTCCTGAGATAAGAGGCTACAGCTGGGAGGCCGTAAATGACTTTATTTAGGCCGGGGCCTAAATCTCGGAGGAGCCGGGAGAGGACGTCTTTACACGTCCTTTGCTGCTCCCGAAAATGCGCGCCGAACGCGCGGGGGCGGCCCTAGTGGCCGCGGTCGAGATCTCGCGAGAGTGGGAGCTCTCGCGATATCTCTACACACCTCCCCCTGATAATGCAAAGGCAGTTTATTGCAGTACATAGTCATTGTATCTCACCGGTCTTCTGTTTTCTCTTCTTGGCCGGTCACCTCTCTCACTGTGGGCATCCTGGTGTTCCAGTTCTCGTTCTGCTGTGGGCACCTCCGGTTCCATCTCTGTTTCCTCCCTTTCTCTGTCGTCAATCTCCGGCTCACGTTCTACTTCTCTCTCGCAGTCCATACTTCCTTCCGCTTCTGATCTCTCCGGGGTCCTTGCTCTCTATTGTCTCTTCTGGAACAGGGCCACTCTTTCCAGGTTCCACGTGCGCCCGTCTTCGGTGCGGACGTGGTTGGTTCCTCTGTGGATCACTTTTATTGGTCTGCTGTAGCGAGAGCCCGTGATCTGATCCTTTGTCGGTAGACGGATTTTGATCCAATCTCCCTCTTTAATGTCTGACGCTTGTTTGGTTCTTCTTCTCCTGTCACTCCACATTTTCATGCGTGATTTGCTATTTTCGATTCTCCACACCACCTCTGACATGTCTACTTCTTCATCTTCCCTTACTTTGGTCAGCCATGGTGGTATAAGAGTCGAAGCTGCTCTTCTCCCTCTTAACATACGGAACGGGGATATTTGAGTGATCCCGTTAGGAGTAAGTCTGTGGGCTGCTATGGCCTCTTTGGTTGTCTTGAGCGGGTCCATTCCGGAAGCTGTTGCTAGCTGGATGGCACCTTTTATAAACCTGTTCGCTCTCTCTACCAATCCGTTGGCTTGAGGATGATACAACGCTGCTTTCTTCTGGTGTATGTGGTGCTTCCTCAGGAATTGTTCCATGTCCTTTGAAACTAGTTGCACCCCATTGTCCGTTACCACTTCGTTGGGGAGTCCTTCCCTTTGAAAAATTTCCGTGAGGACTTCAATTACTGTCGCTGTCGTGATGTTTGGGACAAACTCAGCCTCAACCCACTTTGATAAGTAGTCCACTAGTACGATGCCATAGCAATGTTCGGGTTTCATCGCCTCCAAGGGTCCTATAAAGTCTAAGCCGACTTTTGACCACACCGCTTCTGGTACTTCTGTGGGAATCAGAGGCGCCTGTCTGACCTTTAAGCGCTTGTCGCTGTTGAGGCATTCATGACATCTCTCTATCATGGTGTGAATCTCTTGATCCATGGACGGCCACCAGTAGGCCTCTCTCACTCTGCGACGGGTCATAGTGTTTCCTAGGTGGCCCGCGTGGGCTCTGCAGAGAATGGTCCTTCTCATGCCTACGGGTGGGATTATCTGGTCCGTTTTCAATACAATGCCATCTATTTCTGAAATCTCGTCTGCTACCTTCCAATAGGGCCTCATGCCTTCTGGCATCGCTTTTTCATTTGGCCACCCTTCCCTGATCCATTCTCGTATTCTCGCCATAGTTGGGTCCTTTCCATCTTCTTCGGCCCAATGCTTCTCGCTGAGTTCTAAGTAGTCCGGTGCTTTGAGATCTGTGATGGATGCCACAATGCATTCCTCTTGCAAAAACGTGGTGGCCTTGTCTTTACCCTCAGGTAATCTTGACATGCAGTCTGCCTGCGAATTCTTCCATCCTGAGATGTGCTGTACCTCAAATGTGTACTCCTGCAATTTGGCTGCTATGCGTGCCAGTCTGGGGGTTGACGCTTTGGTGCCTCCTGGGCTGAGCATGTGGATGAGGGGTTTATGGTCTGTTACCAACCTAAATTTTGTGCCCCACACGTATGTTCTGAAATGTTCCACCGCCCATGCACATGCTAACATTTCCTTTTCTATGGTGGAATAATTCTGTTTGGCCGAGGATAAGGCTTTCGAGGCAAAGGCTACCACATGTTCCGTGTCACCTTTCTTCTGCGTTAGGACAGCTCCCAATCCGTACACACTGGCGTCTGTGGTGATGACCGTACTCCACTCGGGGTTAAATGGTTGAAGGCACAGTGCTTCCATTATGTGCCTTTTTATGCTTTCTACGGCTTTCTTTTGGGGTTCTAGCCACAAGTACTCCGACCCCTTTTTGAGGAGTTCGCAGAGGGGTGCTGAGGTTTCCGAGAACTTAGGAATAAACTTTGCGTAGTACTCCGCCAGTCCGAGGAATGACCTTACTTCTTCTTTGCTGGTGGGTTCCGGTGCCATTATTATGGCCTGCAGTAAATTTTGTTTGGGACTTCTCCCTTGCTCAGATATCTTGTACCCTAAGTACTCAACTTCTTTCGCCTTGAATACGCACTTCTCGTAGCGTAACCTCACCCCAGCTTCTTGCAGCTTGGTTAGAACCGTTCTCAGTGCGGCATCGTTTGTCTGTTCATCCCTTGCATAGACAAGGATGTCATCCTGAAAATATGCCACATTTTCGACCTTTCGTAGTAGGACATCCATCATTCGTTGAAACGCCGATGCAGCCGACGATAAGCCGAAGGGCATCTTGGTAAACTGATAAGTGCCAAACAGAGTGATGAATGCTGTGAGGGGTTTGGATTCCTTGTGCAATTGTATTTGGTGGTATGCATTTCTCATATCCAATTTTGAGAAAAGTTTTGCTTCTTTCATCATTAGAAACAGTTCATTTATGCTCGGTAGCGGATAACTGTCCGTAATGACTTCCAAGTTTACACTGCGGAGGTCAATGCAAACCCTTAGCTCTGGTGAGTTGGGTTTCTTTATGAGCACAACTGGGCTCAGCCACTCAGAAGCTTCGACTTCTTCAATGACGCCATCCATCCTCATTTTGTCCAATTGACTCCTGAGTGCGTCTCTCGCGGTTGCTGGTACTGGCCTCACGCGATGTTTGACTGGGACCGCATTCCTTTTAAGCATTATTTTGTGAACAAAGCCTTTGATATGCCCCGGCTCCTCCGAGAAAAGTTCAGGATAATCGCTCTTAACTATCGGTACGCTTCTCCCACAGACAGAAAGTACTTGATCTTCTGTGCTGGGATCCAGTTTGATTTTCAGTTTATCTTGGTCGTCCCATCCTAATACTGCTGGGCCCTCTTGGCTGAAATATACTCTGGTGGTGGTTTCCCTTCCTTTAAACTCGACCTTCCCATTGATATAGCCCAGAAGGTCGACTGACGCACCTCCAAAAACCGTGGGTTTGTGCCGTGTGGTGAGCACTTGAACCTTTTCCATTCCCAACATTTCCTTGTATGTGCGTAGGGGAATTATGGTGAGGTCAGAACCAGAGTCCGCCATGACTTTTGTTTCCTTCCCGTCAATTTTGATAATGCAATGGGGTTTTTCTCTCCTGGCCCGTGTACTGTTCACCATGATGACGGTGGGTCTCCCTTCATCTTCCGAGGACGACTCTTTTTCCGAGTTGCGACTCACGTTGACATTTGTAACTTTCTTGTTCCTCCACCGACACACAATTGAGAAATGGCCAATGCATCTGCAGATAGAGCACTCCTTATCTCTGGCCGGACACTCCCTGTCAAACCCCAAATGTTTCGTGCTGGTACACCTGTGGCATTTCAGTGGTTCTCTCGTGCCCCCTTTGTCCTCTTTTATGTTCGATGCTTGTCTCTCTTTCTTCGGACGAAACGCCACTGCTTGTATTTCAGTGGAGCTGTGGCTTCCCGTGAGTTCTTTACGCCTCCCAGCTGTTTCTTCGACTGCTCTGGCAATCTCCACTGCTTTCTCTAACAGCAGTTCTTTCTCCATGATGAATTTATCCTGCACTTTCCTGCTGTTGGTGTGAACCACCAACATGTCGCAGATAAGACTCTCAGCATTGTCGCCAAAGTTGCATAGCGCTGCCAATTCACGTAGCTTCATCATGTAGTCGTCAACGGGTTCTGAGGCTTCCTGTCTGCGACTATAGAAACGAATTCTGTGGAGAACCGTGTTCTCTTTACTGGCGAACCTTTTTACGATTCTTCTTACCGCTTCCTCAAATAAGTCATCGTTGTCTCCAACCACCTGGCCCAGGGTGAGACTTCCAAACACCCTCTGTCCTTCTACCCCTAGGGCGTTGAGTAACATTGCCCTGCGCAGAGCAGCCGAAAATCCTGCACCGCCCACTGCTTCTACGTATGTCGTAAATAGCGGTTGCCATTGCGGCCACGGGATGGCGGGTTTACCTGGAGTTTGTAGGAAGGGCGGAGGTGGTGTCGCGCCTTGCATGGTTCACGTGGGTTGTAGTGGTGATCCTCGTCGCCAATTTATGTAGTATAATACTTGCAATGATGACAGGAGGCTTCTTGATAACAGTGATGTCCTTTATTCCGCATTCGACATCATTCAACACTTAACGATGGGTAGATGGCAAGTCCCTTCAATTAGCTTGCTCCTGAGATAAGAGGCTACAGCTGGGAGGCCGTAAATGACTTTATTTAGGCCGGGGCCTAAATCTCAGAGGAGCCGGGAGAGGACGTCTTTACTCGTCCTTTGCTGCTTCCGAAAATGCGCGCCGAACGCGCGGGGCGGCCCTAGTGGCCGCGGTCGAGATCTCGCGAGAGTGGGAGCTCTCGCGATATCTCTACACTCCCATTCTTTGGAATCGGATGAGAAGCAAATAGTGTCACACATTCACCAACCAGTCAAACAGCAAGATCATGTTCGAAATTCACTGGTTTCCAATCTTCGCGTGATCCCCTTTTGCTTCATAAAATCATGGGTCCACCAGCGATGTCCTGTTCCTGACGATGGGGATGTCACTGATTCCCCTCACCAAAATGTCCAAATGGTCACATCAACACAGCCACAACAGCCAATAAGCTACGCAGAGGTTGACCCTCCATAAAAAGTGCAGCACTTGAGCACTTTGACAATCAGTAGCACATTTTGTAATGTGTAATATGATCTTCTATTTAATAGGGCACACAATGGACATGATCAAATGAAATGTATGCTTATTCACAATTAGGAGTGTGTTTCTCTATGTTTAGATGTATAAGTATTTAGACAGATATGGAAATGATTACGGAAATATTGAATCAATTTGAATGTATTTTTATGACTTAAAATATGTTCAATTAATTTGAAGTGTTTTCAATCCATTTACTTAGCAGAAAATGTGATATATATATACACTATATATATATATATATATATATATATATATATATATATATATATATATATATATATATATATATATATATATTACATGGACGCGGTAGCGTCCATGTAGTTATGGTTAAGTTGTGTTTCCATAGGAAGAGCATTTTTTGGGTGTCTTATAACTTCGCTCCCCCTGGACGAATCCTCACCATACTTTGCAAAAAAAGTATATGGCCCACTCTGGAGATGTTTGGTCCAGGGGGGGCAAAGTTATAGGGGGGGTCCCAAAACTTTTGTTTTTTCCCATAGACATAATGGGAAAAAACTTTGCGCACACCTACAGCCCAAACCGCTGGACGGATTTACACCACATTTGCGGCAGGAGCGGGGTCTTGGTCCTGAAAGCGTGCTTTTGCAAATTTGGTATAAATCCTACCAGTAGATTTTTTTTAAATGACCAAAATGTAAGGCAAAAAAATTAGTGATATCTCCATTTGCTCCGCGGACGGACTTCCCGGTTCGCTCCACGGACAGTGCCCTGATTGGCAGAGCGGCTTGCGTGATGTCTCCATTTGCTCCGTGGACGGACTTCCCGGTTCGCTCCACGGACAGTGCCCTGATTGGCAGAGCGGCTTGCGTGATGTCCGCGGACATGCGACGTGTTCGCTGATTGGATGGCGTGGTGCGTGAAGCGCGTCAGGTTTTTCTGTGGCGCCCGCCATCTTGCATTCGCGAATGACCGTGGACAGCGCGGTGAAACTTGGATTAAAAATTGTATTTATTGGAGTGTGTTGGTGTGTAAGAGTGTTTGGGGAGGGTGGGGGAGTATGAGATAGGTTCAATGTTCTGTCTGCGGACAACACGGCTGTTCTGAAATGATCTATATAAACTAAATGGTGGGGTGTTCTGAGGACAGGGTATGTGTCAGTTTTGTTCGCAAGCAAGCTAAAATTGAGCTAAGAACACTCGCGGTTTCCTTAAATGTTCGTACATAAACAAAATGGGGGTGTCCTGAGGACGCTGTCCGTATTGTACTCTGGCAAGTTGAATGTGTTCTAAGAACACTCGCGGTGTCCTGAAATGCTCTGATTACTTACCAGTAATCTTCATTACTCCTAGTCCTACTCTTCCTCGTCACAGTACTGACAACCCTCCTCACCCTCCCTGCGGGGTAGGTCCCATGCTCCGGCTTGGTAATATGAAACTGAGTGATGTGGATGTGGGGGAGGAGTTATAGGAATTTAAATAAATAGAAGAAGGTCCTGTGTCGGAGGCAGGGGCCTCATGAAGTAAGTACTGGGACGAGGAAGAGTGGACCTGGAGGTAGTGTTTTCAATTAAACAAAATGGGGGTGTTCTGAGAACGCTGTTCGTATTGTTCATTGTCAGGTTGAAAGTGTTCTAAGAACCCTCCTTATGTCCGTTGACATTACAATTTCCTATGGCCCTTAACTGACTTTTTGTCCACAAAAAAACGATAAATCAGGCTGCTGTGCGTCGACATTATGTGATAATCCTATCATTTGCCCCATCGACCTGGCTGACCTGCTTTTGCAACACTAAATCATATCTCCCGCCCCTAAAACTGACATTATCAAAGCATTCATATTCCCCGTCTCTCTCCGTGACGGTAAAGGGTGCGTAGCCAAACGCGCCCAGTCGTCTCCAGTCCTACGTGACTTTACACAGAACCCGGAAAACAACACAGATCATCTCACAACACAGCGCGCAACAATTCGGAATATGAAACTGTGATTTAAAAGCAAACAGTAAGATTGTACATTTTGTAAAGTACTTTTATTTGACATCAAATGTTTAGAGAATATTCAGCGATTTGCATTTGTCTTTGCTGTCGATCCGCAAAAGTTCATCTTGAGTCACGCGCTGTTCCTTTGCGGTACACAGGGTGTTGCTTTATGATAAAAGAAGCACTATGGTCGCACTGATAATCGGAAGGCTGTTCCAACAACGAGGCATTAGACCACCATAATGGTTGGTATGTTGCTTCTAGCCTCTAGTATCGCGTAAGGGCATATTGGTCCATGGAGATTGTCCCATAAAATGGTGAGGGTCATGAAGTTGTTTAGAAGTAGCTGCACCGGGCAGATAAAAAATCCGTCGGCCGGGGTCTGAAAATCGTGGCATTCACAGTATGGAAGGACATACCTGTTTTAAAAAACATAAATTAGTCTCACCAGCCGATCTTCATTAAAAATATTCATTTTATTTATTAGGGCGTGAAACTATTTGCTAGCGAGGATAGTGCAATGGAGTATGTTAACTTATTCCCATTAACCCACCCTCTGTCCTCTGCCTTTTTCAAAGCCCTCAAAGTGACAGGGGACCAATTTGGCAGTGATAGTGCACGGTACAAAACACTATGCCACATTGAACAAACAAGTACAACTTAACCGGGCTTTAACGCCACGCTATTGTTATTATATTCCGGTATAAAATAATGTAAAGGGTTACTTACATTATATTGGCATTTTCCATTGTCTAAGCGTAGTGCAGTCCCAAAATACGACTCCGTCTGTGCCAACGATCTTTCTCATAGTGATATAATATATAAAAGTGGTTTTGTTTCAGAAATGTCATCCTTATCGTGTCTTACGTTTTTGCAACACTCCTTCAAAAGAAGTCTTTTAGCACGATCCCTGTCTGTTAAGGTAAAAAAACAATAGAACCTTATAGTGCGAGTCGTGGCCCTCTCTGGCACGCGAGCAAAAAATGGAAGCAGCTGACCTTCACTGTAAACGACCATAAATTCTTAGTTTGCAACATTCTGTGTACAGCCATCTCTGAGAAATTGCTTTTTACACTCCATCTTTGTATATTGTTTGCGTGCTAATAAAAAAACTTTGTTAAAGGGACGTTATGGTTCCAAGTAAAACCGAAAAACCCCTGAAATTCACCAGTTATGGTAAGCTAAGCAACCATAACTCGCGCCACCACCGTGCACTGCTAAGACTAACACCCAGGAGATCAAAGATGACATCACAAATGTTATTGATGACATCACTGATGACATCACATGTGTATGTACTTTTCATGAAATATGTGTACAAGGGATTCTTATTATAATGTTGCAAAAAAAGTGTCAAGGATCATTGCAATAAATATCATACCCTAATTAATGCTTTGAACGATGCATTGATATAAATAACATTCTATTATGGGGTTCTATCTAGTATACTAAGCTACTAATGCAGAAACATAGCATTGTGTGCAGCGTACAAGATGAAGGTATAATATTTGTAATGTTAATATGTTGAATAATGAAATGATAATTGTTTTCTTAATAGATTTTTGTGTACTGTGAAATATGTAATAAGTAGCTAATAAAACCCATGTATTACATAATTGCATTACTATAGAGAAAACAGAAAGAGACAAGAACACATACCAATATACATATACACAGGGTAAATAGCAGCTTTGAAACAGAGAAATCCTCATTTATTTGCTTGAAAATAATGATGTCTTTAAAGCTTGTGTCTTCCCCTATGTATATGTTTCATATGATGTGACTGGACTCTAAGGGAAATACTATAAGAACCTACTTGTACGATACGTCTATAAATAAAATGCAATTTTTAGTTTCTGACTGTTACTGAAGAAAACCATGTGGCCTAGATATGTCAGCCAAAGAAAAAAGAGTGAGCCAGAAGAACACTCACAGTGTCCTGAAATGTTCGTACAAAAAGAAAATGGGGGTGTTCTGAGGACGTTGTCCGTATTGTTCGCTGGCAAGTTGCATGTGTTATAATAACACTTGCGGTGTCCTGAAATGTTCAAAAATAAACAAAATGGGGGTGTTCTGAGGACGTTCTCCGTATTGTGTGACTGCTTAGCTGTATGCAATGAGGGAATGGCACAGAGAGTGAAGTGGAAATGGTAGAAGGGCTGTCCAAGAGTTAAGCGGTCCGCGGACACCGCAGCTGTCCGTGGACAGGGCGTGCTACATCCGGGGTTTTCCAGCAAATCCAGCATGGAAAGAAGACTGTAGGGATCAGCCAATCAGATGTTGAGGTTGCGGATTTGTGTTGAAAGAGACTGTGTGTAGTGAAGATGGCAGAAGTGGAGAAAGTCAGGAAGATATGTTTGTGCATGGTTTACAACAGTATGCTCAATGCAGGCATGTTGCAAAGAATTGTGATGTTAAAGGAGTGGAGGTCGTGTGGAGCACTGTGCCTGATTGCAATGTACAGGGAATTGTTCGAGTTTGTGAAGATATGGGCAGGATCAACAGTCCCCATGTGGTAGTTTTGCACTATGGTGCTTTCCGTTTGGGCTATGTCAGTGCCCCTACTTTGCTGGCAGATTTGGAAAACTTGGTTCAAGCAGTAATGAACATCCTTCCAAATGCCAAAGTAATTTTTTCTGGATTACTACCTAGGGCAATATGGGACAATAGTTCAGTTTTTTGTCCTCAGCCAAACAATGCTAGGTGTGTAATCAACCGAGGCATGTGTGCCTTCATGCTTAGAGCTGGTATGTTCTTCTGTAATAATGAGAATATTGATTCCAGTAATGCTGTTTATTTTAAAGAAGATGGCATTTCCTTATCTTTTATGGGAAATGCCATGCTGTTTTGGAATGTAAGGGTTGCTTTGGAGAAGGTTATATGAAGATTTTAGGATTAAAGTAAGAAAAAAAGAAGAAAAAAAATACAAAATAACAGGCGTCTGTCAAGCATCTGCAAAAAAAACAAAATAAACGGCTCTTTTCAGAGCCAACCTCAAAGGGGAAATGAGGCACACTATTTAAATTTACATTCACCATGCTCAGATTTCCGATATGTCCGCGGACATGGCAGAAGTCCGCGGACATCGAAATCACTAGCTAGGGGTTCAGTATGTTCTATCTTACATGTATTTAAAGTCAGGGATATTATGGTTAAGTTGTGCTACTAAAAACCTATGAAATTCAGTAAAAAAACTTTGTTAAAGGGACGTTATGGTTAAGTTGTGCTACTAAAAACCTATGAAATTCAGTGAAAAAACTTTGTTAAAGGGACGTTATGGTTCAAAGTAAAACCGAAAAACCCCTGAAATTCGGCAGTTATGGTAAGATAAGCAGCCATAACTCGCGCCACCGTGCACTGCTAACACTAATACCCAGGACATCAAAGATGACATCACAAATGTCATTGATGACATCACTGATGACATCACATGTGCATTTACTTTTCATAAAATCTCTGTACAAGGGATTCTTATAATGCTGACCGAAAACTGTCAAGGATCATTGGGATAAATATCATGAGCTATTTAGTGCATTAAGCGATGCATTGATATAAATAGCATTCTATTATGAAGTTCTATCCAGTATACTAAGCTACTCATGCAGAAACATAGGTAGTGTGTGCAGCATACATGATGAAGGTGCCATATTCATAATCTTGCCATGTTGAATAGTGAATGATAACATCTTTCTTATTAGAGTTTTGCGTACTGTGAAACATGTAATAAGTAGATAATAAAACCCACTTAATAAATAATTATTACAGACAAAATACAAAGAGACAACAACACATACAAATATGAGTATATACAGGGACAGTGAAGTAAACAAAAAAGCAGAAGTAGTAGCAGAAAGAGTTCATAACCTAACTGATTGTCTTTATGCAGAGAAACTACTGCTCTGTTTCAAAGCTGCTATTTACCATATGTATGTGTATCACATGATGTGACTGCACCCAAAGGAAAGGAGAGTGAGTATAATGTATACAAATATGAGCATATACAGGGAAGGTAGAGTAATAAAAATAAAACTATGAGAAAGTGCTGATAACCCTAATGATTCTCTTCATGCACAGAAAGGATTGCTCTCTTTCAAGCCTGTGTCTTCCGCTATGTATATGTTTCATATGATGTGACTTGACCCTAAGTCTACAAATATAGCACCTTTTCAATTTTTACTTCCTGACTGTTACTGAAGAAATCTATGTGGCCTAGATATGTCAATTAAGGGAAAAAAGGGAGAGCCAGACATGTGATGTCATCAGTGATGTCATCAATGAAATTTGTGATGTCATCTTTGATGTCCTGGGTGTTAGTGTTAGCAGTGCACGGTGGTGTGAGTTATGGTTGCTTATCTTACCATAACAGCCGAATTTCAGGGGTTTTCTGGTTTTACTTTGAACCATAACGTCCCTTTAACAACATTTTTTCACTGAATTTCATAGGTTTTTAGTAGCGCAACTTAACCATAACGTCCCTTTAACAAAGTTATTTTACTGATATATATATATATATATATATATATATATATATATATATATATATATATATATATATATATATATATATATGTATTACATGGACGCGGTAGTAACCATGTAGTTATGGTTAAGTTGGTGTTTCCATAGGAAGATCATTTTTTGGGTGGCTTATAACTTCCCTCCCTCTGGACGAATCCTCACCAAACTTTGCAAAAAAAGTATATGGCCCACTCTGAACTTTGTTAAAGAGACGTTATGGTTAAGTTGCGCTACTAAAAACCTATGAAATTCACAAAAAAAACTTTATAAACAGGACGTTATGGTTCGAAGTAAAACCAAAAAACCCCTGAAATTCGCCAGTTATGGTAGGCTAAGCAACCATAACTCGCCCCACCACCGTGCACTGCTAACACTAACACTCAGGACATCAAATATGACATCACAAATGCACGCCTATCTGCGGACGAGATCAACACTACCCAAACAGTTTAAAAAGCAGCACATAAACACATTATAAGTAGTAATAAATAACCATTCGAACCGACACGTCTCACCCATAACCCATCCATTTAATTACCATGTATTATGGAATGGATTATACCATAACAAAAAAATATATGCCTCCAACGTAATTGTCTTGCAGAAACTGTACAGCTAGGAGCGACAGTAGACAAACACAACAAAGACAAATTACAAGAAAGTAGTAAGTGAAATTCATTTTTTTTATATGTTTGTATACTTTTTGTATGAGGTGCAGAACAAATAATGTATTTCTGTTGTTTTCACACAGAAATGTGCAGTACTTTGGAGTGGCTGGAGGAGAATTTTCTGCATGGCGAAATGTCGGAAGATAGCGATAATAATGGTACACACCTCTCTTCATAAGCAAATTAATAGTCAGTATTTTATGGGTACTTAACATATATATATTTATTTTTAACAGACCAGGTAAAAATTGAAGAAAGTCCACCAAAAGACACAGTGCAAGACACCTTGAAATGCGTATAAGACAAAGTGGACATGTTAAAAGAGAATTTTGATGGGTTAAGGCAATTTGTGGGGGACCATGTGAAAGGAAAAATCAGATATCACTGTCCTACCTGCACCTGCCCCCCTTCTCCATTTCCCAGTGAACTAACCCCAAACCCTCAAGAACAACATAAACGTTTTGATGAAACTTCCATTCCTTCATCCCCTCACAACCAGCCTGTAGAAACCCCTAATTCCCCTATACTTGTTTCAGTGTCTGCTTCCCCCTCTCTCTATTAATTGCTGTATATGTGTTTAATAAAAAAAAAATGTTATGTTAGTTTTAAAGGAATTGTTTGGGTCTATTCTTTTTTTTTTTTAAAGAGTAAAAATGTCCGCGGACAGCGCGCCTGTTAGGCCTGTCCATTATTAATGAAAATATGGATGTTCTAAGGACAATACACCTACCCGTACTATTTGCAGCCAAGATGGAACTGTTCTCAAAACACACCAGCTGTCCAAGATGTACGTAAATCAACAAAATGGTGGCGTCCTAAGGACATTATACCTGTCCGTACCGTCTGCAGCAAAGATGGAACTGTCCGTAGAACAGGCGCAGTGTCCGGCATGTCCATAGCCAAACAAAATGGGGGTGTCCTAAGGACACTATACCTGGCCGTACAGTCAGCAGAACATCTACGCACATGCGCACCACAC
Organism: Ambystoma mexicanum; assembly: GCF_040938575.1. Classification (NCBI taxonomy): domain Eukaryota; kingdom Metazoa; phylum Chordata; class Amphibia; order Caudata; family Ambystomatidae; genus Ambystoma; species Ambystoma mexicanum. The sequence goes on along the minus strand of NC_090939.1, from coordinate 549,654,801 downwards.
CCGTACGTCTTACGAACATCACACCTGTCCGTAACTGTCCGTCTCACTTGTGTCACACTTTTAATTAGTTTCAGGACCCGAACACTGTCCTTAGAACACCCGCGTGCATGCGCACGACCGTTCCTGTGCATTTGGTTTCCTGCGGGCACCCATTTCCTTCATGGATGTGTTCAAGATGTCATCATGTGACCGCACCCATGCTGAGCGTGTGTCCTAATTTGCGCACTTTGTCCGCTTCCGCAACATTTCAAAAGAACTTATGCAGACATGCCAAATTATTTTACAATACAAAATCACCATTTCACATGTCCCATACAATGGCCCTAGCTTTCAACATATTGTTTGGAAATTTTTCAATGCTTTTGAGCGATCGATATGGTCACGAGGCGCCCCCCTCCACCCCTATAAAAGGCCACACCCTCGAGCTCAGCTTCATTGTACTTCTGGTGATTATTGATTGAATTTTGCTGCCTTTAGTGCTGTAGCAGAGATTATCTCACCAACCCTAATGGCATCCATGGCTGCTGTTGCTACTTCAGCCTCAGCACCACTCTCAAACCCTCCACCACCACCACCTCCCCAAGGGCCTGCAGAGGGAAATACGCGTGAGGATGTAGAGAGCAAGGAAGAAGAGGATGAAGAGAATGAGGTGGAGGAACTCCCTACTACCAGCACTCGTCGGGAATCGTGGGTGTGGCGGTTGGTTACCGTTTTTAGTAACGTACCAAAAGCACATGCAAACCTAGTCACCTGTAAACAGTGCAAGTTGGTGCTGAGTCGTGGGAGACCTGGTGCGTACAGCTCTGGTACGACAACCATGAAGAGACACCTAACTTCGTTCCACGGTGCGGACATTCACAAGGTGGTACCATGTAAAAAACGTATTAGGTTGAGTTCCTCCGCAGCATGCTCCGTGTCCGATCCTCTCACCACAAGAGGCACTCCTGTCGGAGAGTGCATCCCTCCAGCTGCCTCACAGGCCATTTGCAATGCTGTTGACCCTTACCTTTCGAGGGCCACAATATTGTGTATGTACTGCGATGCAGTACTCTGCAGGGGGGAGAGTCTTCGAAGTGCTTTCGAGACTACGGTCCCGGAGCACCAGAAGAACTGCTACCTATCTAAATAAGGCCTACCCTACATCTTTCTCTCTCCATCTGCCCTTTCTTATCCCCGTGCTTGGTGTCCCTTCCTTACCCTCCTTTCCCCTCCTCTCCTAGAGTGTCGTGTGTAAAAAATCCCCAAAAATATAAAACAACAACATTTTTAAAAAAAGGCTCTTTTCATAGCTGCCTTTCTCAGTTTAAAAATGGAACTATCAAGTAAACGGTGTACGCCCTGCACATTTTTTCAAAAAGACAGAGGACAGTCCTAGGACACAAACATTTTTAGTGTGCAACCGTAGCAAAACCATTGCATTTTTCTCTGGGAGTAAGTGGTGACTCTGCAAAGAGCCTTTTGGTGGTGTTTTGTGTGTTTGAAAAACGTGGATTCATCGAAATGTAATGCAAAATAGGTTACTAGAAATCCAACAAAAGTCGTAATGCATTTTGTACATTTTGAAGAAAAATCTGAATGCCAGCATATGTAAGATGGACTCCATCTCTGCCAAAAATAAATGTGCTATAAAACATAATATTTTCATTGTGGAAAGAGGACATGCCAACATCTCTTAGAAAGGGACAAACAGCCTTATTGACATTGCGCCTCGCTTTCTCCATTTGTGGACCAAATAAAGCAGAACGCAGCCACATTTGTCTCTGTGCAATACGAGAAAAAATTACTTGGCAATTTGGAAACATGTCCATGACCTTCTCAAGTCCTTCCTTCATTGCAATTGCAAAGAAATTCCAGAGACATGCCCTAAACGGTTTCCTCCACAATCAATGATAATTATATCAGGATGACGCTCTGTCTGTAAAGTAGCACAAAGAGGTACCAAGTCCAGCCACTTCATTCCATGCACTGCATGCCAGTGCATGCCAGTGCACTACCACATGAGGGAATCCAAGATCCGCAGATATACCGCAACGTTCTGCATGCACCTTCAACCAATGTATCCATGAGTCTCCCAAAATCGAGATAATCTGTTTTCGAGCACACACAGCCAAAGCTGTCTGTTCTCCTCTCAGGAAAAAGACTTTACTGACCAATCCCTAGCTCCACTCATTCTCATTTGCATGCCTCTCCACCCCAGAATCACTGTATGTAATACACGCTGCCTGCAGACTACCGCCATGTCCGCGGACATGTAGAGGATCTGAGTGTGACGACTGTACATTTAAATAGTATTCCCCTTTTCCCCTTTAAGGTGGGCTCTGAAAAGAGCCGTTTTTTTGTTTTTTTGCAGATGCCTGACAGACACCTGTTATTTTGTATTTTTTTCTTTTTTTTTTCTTCTTAGTTTACTCCTACAATCATCACATAACCTTCTCCAAAGCAAGCCTTACATGGCATTTCCCAAAAAAGATAAAGAAACACCATCTGCTTCAAAATAAGCTGCATTACTGGAAACAATGTACTCGTGACTGCAGAAAAACATACCTGCTCTTAAAATGATTGATGGCATACCTACCAATACTTGGATCAGGACAAAAAATAGAATTGTTATCCCATTTTGCTCTGGGGAGTAGCCAGAAAAAATTACTTTCGCTGTTGGAAACATGTTAATGACTGCTTGAACCAACTGTTCCAAATCTCCCAACAAAGTAGGTGGACTCACGTAGCCCAAATGGCAAGCACTATAGTGCAAAACTACCACATTGGGACTGGTCATCCTACGCATATCTCTGCAAACTTGCATGATTGCCTCTACATTGCAATCAGTTGCAGCGCTTTACACCTTACATGTGGAGCACTTACATCGAAATTGGTTGCCACATGCCTACATTCTGAATAGTGCTGTAAACCATGGACAAAAATATCTCTGAGCACCAACACCCTGATTGTCTCCACCTCTGCCATCTTCACTATACATACTCTCTTTCTACACAAATCAACAATGTCAACATCTGATTGGCTGACGCCTACAGTCCCCTTTCCATGCTGAATTTGCTGTAAAACCCTGTATGTGGCATGCCCTACCCGCGGACAAGCGCGGTGCCTGTGTGGCATGCAACTCTTAGCCAGCCCTTCTACCCTTTCCACATCACTAGCAAATCCATTCCCTCACTGGACACAGTTGAGCAGTCACACAACCATGAAAGACCTCTACATCTAACTCCGTCATCAGAGTTCCGCACTTCAAATTTATTGTTGCTCACTCTGAATACAAGTCTCATATCATTGCAAAGCACCTACTACAAAAACTACTGTGCAAGTGTCGAGGATTTCTACTTGCAGCTCCATGGATACCCACATGCATGATTACAAAGTACAGGTATGCATATTTTATTAGGAGTACATGTGCAACTCTTATGATTCCATTCAAACAAATTAATGCCACTAAATCTGCATAGCCAGTACATACATATCAACGCTCCCACTTTAAATGCGAGACTTATGATTTTTCATTGAAAAATCGCACTACTTCTTACTATCTTCCGCATAACCTATACATACGTATCAACCCTCCAGATATACGGGGCAAAACTCAATTTTCCATTAAAAAATGTCACAAATTTTGACTGTCTTCCACCTATTAATGCTACTTCCAATTCCATCGCATGAGAAAAAAAAATGTTCCCGATTGCTGTGGTGACATCTCCCTCTCAGGTGCTCCCGATTTTTCACATTCCTACTTATAATATTAAAGTATTCAAATTTTTCCCATCTACTATAATGAGCTATCACTTCCAAACCTCCCTGCTATGTACAACACAGCTGAAAAAACAAGGGAATTTCATGAACTTAAAATTGTACTCATTTGTGAAGCAGGTTCAATTAACATACTGCAAATAACATATAAAGGCTGCACATACTCAAATGAAATGCACACATACACTGTGTTGAGATATCAAATGAGAATACCCCCACGAAAGCTGAAAAAGGAACGTGTACATTAACATCACTGCTTTAAAAACACAAAATAGCTAACTTATGCCTTTTACAATTGCAGTGAAGACCACTCTCCTGAAAATCAACAGCATCTAGATTACAAACAACATATGTGAAGAAACCTGGTCATTCCACAAAAAAAAAGTAAGTACAGTACTACCTTTATATTCTTACTGTTCCTCAAAGAGACTGTGTGGGTTATTTATGTAATTTGCGCACCAAAAAAAAAACATCGATTTCTGAAACATTCCGCCCACAAATCCCCATTTATTAAATAAAGATTAACAGGCAGAATGGCACAAAAACCCCTGTGTTTTTGGAACACAAATAACATACACAAGCCTTACAATGTTAGTACTACAAAACAAATAGCTGTTGTAATTTTATACCATTAAATTTACTATTAATGCTTCTCCTCACCACTAGCTCACTTTCTACTCTCATCTGCAGCACAGTGTAGTAACATACAAACAGAAAAATAGCCTTCCCAATTCATTGTAACTGCACAATGCACATTCACACACCACCATAAACATCTTCCCCATCAAACTCATCCAAGCATGTACACAGCACACATACATTGTAAAACAGACCAACCCATACCTTCTTTTTTTCAATAGGCCCCAAAGAATGGCTACCAAGAAGCAAGTCCATAGAAGGAATGCAGAAATAGAGCAAATGAAAATAAAAGTGTCCAAAGTAAGCATCCATCTCTACCAGAGTTTGTACAAAACGTTCAAACAAAACAGCTAATGCAGTCATTTAGAGAAACAAAGGAAGCTTCAACTACAGAAACTTTGCCTCCTCTATCAAAATGTGGCATGAAACAGAAAATGCTTTACAAAAATGTGGCTACCACTACTGCTAACACTTCTCCTATAAATCCTGATATACTAGCAAGACTCCATAGTAAAAAAAGTATTTTAGCAAAAATGTTCTGCCAGAGAGTCCTTCAGAATCTAATAAGAACAGGAGCAAAATCATCCTCAGCCCTTAAAACCTACCGTAGAAAATTAATCCTAGAAGCTCTCGTAGACAGTGCAATCCTTCTCAAAAGGAATTTATTTATTTTAGTGTTAAACAGGATGAAACCACTAAGAAAACTAAGTGATAAACTACAAAAGAAACTTCTCAATAAACGGAATGTCAACAAAATAACTTCTTAAATATTTGTGGATGTGAATGGAATCACACAACGACCACAGAACCATATTTTAATGAAGAAGCATACAAACAAAATCAAACAAACACAATTGCCATCCATAGCAGTGGACGAGGATATGAAAAAATTACTAATACCATCATGGAACAAGAACCACTGCTTACAAAAGTATCCCCAGAAAACTCAGAATTACCTCTCCAGACTGTCCAGTATACAAATGGCCGTGCACGTCAATGTGTAACATTCCTAACAAATCTTTCAAATCTTTACGCCAGTTCCTCAATCATATGTGAAAGGTAAAGACAAAATGAAAATGAAAGTGCTGCAAAATATGGATATCTTTCCAGTGCACAAATACACAGGACTACAAGGGCGTTCATTAGCCTGCATTTCAGGACCTATTTGCAAAAGCACCTTCCATGATCTCAAATTGATATCAACACATCATTCAAATGTATGAAATCTAGTGTATAAACTGTACTATGCTAAAAGTCCAGCTTTAGAACTAGCCAATTTAAATAACACTCTTCTGCATGGTACACCCAAATACCTACAAGAAGAAATAGACCTTATCCAGAGAAACTATTTTGGAAGTGAAAGCCACTTACAAAATGCAATAGTTTTAGAACAGACTAGTAACAATTCTGCACATGGCAACCTTCTATTACACACATACAAAAAAGAAATACTAAAATTTAAAAGTGCATCTGCTGAAGTACCAAGCCATGTATGTGTGTTGCTGCATAACTTTTTACAAAAGTAACACAAAAACTATAGAAGTAACATACAAAATACAAGACAATGAAGATTCCAAATGGTTTGAATTAGCTCTCTACCTTTTATCAGAAAACAAATAACAAATAAGTGAACCTCTAATATGTTGCAGTTACTGCACTACAAAACTTGACAACAACCAAACTCCTTCACGTGCTATCACAAATAATTTTGAATTATTCCCACCACCAAAACCCCAGCAACAACTCAATTTGTATGAGAGCATCATAATTCAAACAGTACACCCATTTCAAGCAATAATACGCCTTCAACCAAAAACAGCAAAATTACCTCCCTCTGAATTGGTGAAAGGCATTTGTGGCAAAGTAGTTTATTTGCCATTAGAACTACAGAAAATGTGCACACTCTAGGAGTGCAGCGTCCAATAGAGCATTCTTTAATTGTCTTAGTAAATGGTGTACCAACAAAAGACAAAAAAATTTGGAAACAACTCGTGGAATTACATGAAGATAGACAAGCCTTGCAATATCTGAAAGACAAAAATGAATACTACTAAGAAATAAATATTGAAGAAAGCTTAAGGGAAACAACTGAAATAATTCAAGAGTCATCAGAAACTGGTCAATTTGAACTGCTGGATCCTGCTGCAGTATCCACTCTTTTGGACCATTATACAATTCATCCATTGCACTGTAATGAGAGCATAGGTGATGCACTAGAAACTTACCAAATGCGACAAACCAAAGGGTCACCAATGAGCATATGGGAAAAAAGTATAGAAGCACGTGCTTTTCCACTGCTATTTCCTACCAGCAAAGGAGGAAGATACGATGATAGACCCACTCAGATAACAGCATCAGAATACTGCTCATTATGAATGTATTCTGAAGATCCCAGATCTAGACAAAATGTGGAATACATATTCCACCTACTCTTTGAAAGTGAACTAGCAACCCTATGTTACGGAGTTGCACACATATTGAAATCTGGAACCCACTTTCAAAATATGTCAGCTATGCAATTAATACAAAAAGTGCAAGAAACAGATGAGGTTTTACAATCAAGCATAACAAATCGGTTTGCAAACATGCGTGGTACGAAAGAATACTGGTTCCGACGGCACGGAGATATACGTTGTATGATCAGAAACCTTGGACCACCCACTTGGTTTGTTACATTAAGTTGTGCAGAACATGCATGGGAAGATTTACATGATTTCCTATGCATATCAAACAACAACAAAACCAACATAGATATACTAACACCTGGAGAAGTTTGCTCTCTATATCCTGGTAATGTTTCAAGATATTTCCACCATCTTTTCATTGCTATGCTACACTTTATTTGTAATAAAACTGTTCTTCCCCTCGGAGAAGTGCAACACTGCTTTTGGAGAAAAGAATACCAAGCCAGAGGATCACCACATATCCACATGCTTTTATCAATTAAAGGTGCACCTAAATTTGGTCAGGACAGTATGCCACTGCTTTACAGTTCATCCAAAAATATGTCACTTGTGAAATCCCTTCACAAAGGACACATAGTGACCTTCATGGACAAATTGTACAATTTCAAAGACACAAATGTGGCAAATATTGTCGTCGAAAATACAAAATCAAAGGGAAATACTACACCAAATGCCGCTTTGGTTTCCCTGACCAGTTACAGAAACAGGTGAAGTGAACAACTTCATGTCTTCAGTTTGACATAGTGTTAAAGGTAAATCACCTAAGAACACGTATTACATAAAAAGAACAGAAGAATCAAAATATATCAATGATTACAATGTAATTATTGCCCTCTTATGGAATGCAAACATAGATGTGCAGTGCATTGCAGACAATTCCACTGCAGTGACCCGATATATTACAGCCTACTTAACAAAAGCATAAAAAACAGAGCTGCAAGACCTCTGGAATGAACTATCATCAGACAAAACACTATCTCAGAAATTGTAGAGCCTATGCATAAACATGATCTCTCATAGAGAATGTGGCGCTTATGAAGCTGCAGATCGTTTAACTGGCACTGCTTTGTATGGAAAATCTTAATTAATCATGTCAAATTGTCATTAAAACTCCTCAACAGAAAGAACTATATTACATGTCCCTGCTACAACTTCTTAAACCATGGATAAAAGAGGAAGAGATACTAGATAACTAGGAATGCTATGAAGACGCTCTCAAAGCAAATGAAAGCGCTATCACCAATGTGAACTTTACGCAGTACAAAACAATGTTGCACAATGAACAGCAACAGTGTTGTAACTGCCCCCACAGGTTTAGCTGCCTACAACATAGGCGGTGTCACTTTACACCGATTACTACTCCTTACAGTAGACCGCCAAAACAAATTAGACTATTACAAACTTTCTTCAGAAGCTGCCTTGGAACTACGCAGAGTATTAAAACAAATGGAAATGCAACTAATAGATGAAGTGAGCATGGTCTCCAACCTAATGTACTTAAAACAAACTACGAAGAACTCTTTTCAGCAAAACACATTATTGTTTTCGGAGATCTTCTACAATTGACACCAGTGAAAGGTGAACCTATTTTTAAAACCTTAGGCTACAAACTCTGCCGTAAAACTGTTCGCAGCATAGGAAATGTCAACCTTTGGCAACATTTCCAATAAAGAGAATTAACAGAAAACATGCGTCAATCTGCAGACCCCACTTACGCCAACATTTTAAAAAGTATTTTAATTGGTGTACTATTCCAAGAAGCGCAGGCAATATTGAAAAACCGGCACATCCATGCACTTTATGGCGATAACGCATGTGCTACTGATGTTATGGAACAATTAGCGCACAAAAATGTCAATTGTATGGCCTTAATGCCAACTCTTGCAAGCTGTTCCAAATTCAATGAAACAATGTTAAAAAAAGAAATGCAACCAATAATTGAAATTTGCTCCACAGACAAACTGGACGTACATGGTATGACACTACCCATGTGTCAGCAAGACACAACAACACTAAATACCTTAGAAAATTCAATCTCCAACACAGCTGGGTTGGAAAAAATGTTAAAATTATCCTTAAATTGTAGAGTGGCTTTCAAACATACCCACCTGACAACAATATTCAGTTTGTCAATATTCTCTTTGACAAACTTTCAGAAGTAAAAAGGATAGGGCACTCAACAGATCGATTCCTTCTCTTCAAAGACATGTATGTATGTAGAGAACAATTTTCTCTAACTCTTGCATATGCAGTCACTATTCATAAATCCCAAGGTCTTATCCTAGACAAAGCATTGATAGATATTGGAAACACCGTCTTTAAAGAAGGCATGAGCTACGTAGCACTTTCACACTTAGGTACGCCTGACGGTCTATTTCTAATCAGCTTTGATGCAAGTAAAATGAACGCTGATATTCCTTCTATTTTAGAATACAATAGACTGTGTTCACTGTACACCCGCCATCTGAAATCATATCCTGTTCCAGAAAAAGGAAAACATTGTAAACGAAAACTAATTCAAACAGAAATGCAACAGGATCTGACCGCAAATCCTTCAAAGAAAGCAAAAGAAGCTAATACTTCATCAATTACCACAAGCAAAGAAGTCCCTATTAGTGAAAGTAAATCATGTACTTCTTCAAAGAAGGAACAGAAACTCTGAAAAAGTCACTCGGACACAGAACTATCTGGTCCATTCAAATTTTCAAATGAAACTGGTTTAAGTTGCTAAGCAAATGTAGCAATGAATATTCTATTTCAATTGCCACCACTTGTTAACAACATGTACTTACACAGTACAGACCAATTGTGTTTGCAAATGTTAGTTCTTCATAGAAACGCAACAAACAATCCTGACAACACGTATAGTGTTCACAGAATAAGACAAGAATTGGACTACTGTGCTGGAATGGTGAGATTCACTATAAACTCACAAGAAGATCCACAAGAATTTCTAATGTACTTACTACAAGTAACCGAAAACAAAAACATACCTTTAAATGAAATCTTCCAGATTTCATACATGTGCAAACATACATGCACTCTCTGCAACAATGTGACACAGGAACAAATCCCTAATGAGCGATTTGTGTATGTATCCATGCCTAATTGTGAATCCATTCCAATTCAGCAACTTCTACAAAATGCAAACCATGGCAGATTATTTACTATCTGCAATTCAGATAATTGCTCCACCTTACTGATACAAACACATAGTAATTACATAATACTAATGCTTCTACGTTACAATGCAGATGCAACCAAAAACAACTGCAAGCTGACTGGATTCACACATGGTCAACTGTCATTGGTAAGAAAACCTTCACAACAATAGATATAATCTACCATGCAGGAGCCACAACCAATGCAGGTCACTACACTGCATATATTAAAAAGAAATGTGGATGATTCGAATGTAATGATAGTAGCATTACTCTAAAGCAGAGATTACCAGCAGATTTTACAAATGCGTATTTAATCTTCTTAAAGCCAAAATGTAATAACTAATGTGTACGTCAACATTAACAAAAATTCAATTAAAAGACTATAAACAGTTAGAATACACCAACAGGTATCTAACTGCCCAAGATTGTATAACAATACCACTGATTTGTAACAAAAAATACACAGTTAGAATACGCCAACAGGTATCTAACTGTTTAAAAAATCTGCAACAAGCCAATTTACAGAACATTAATCAGAAACAACAAGTGAACACTCAAAGGAAACAAAGAAATAGTTTGTAGCATAGCAAAGAAAGTGTTTTTTTTTAATCCGACAAGGATTTTTTTTCCCCCAGACCCAATGATTTGAAAAACAAAGACAGAAACTGAGCAAAATGCACAGTACACTGGTTTGTAAACTAAATATGAGGGTAAAAAAAAGCTAAAATGTCTATTATACAATGTAATAAGTCTCCAAGTACCAAAGTCATGTAAGAAATATATTGAATCTCAACAAATTAAACAGTAAGTATAATTTCCCACATGTCATACATATTCAAATCTATAAGTCTGATCTATGGCTGTAATATGGTGCAGTGGCTGCGGTCAGGACCTAGAGTCTTGGATGTATAACCTACGGCCTACACCCTGCGGCCATGCAACTAAGACTGTAGGTCCTACCCACAACCACCGCATCATATCACACCCATTGTGGCTTATAACTTCACTACGTATACATTTGGTCTTGGGTGCATGCCTTCAGCCATGCACCCAAGACTCTAGGCCCTCCCCAAAACCACCTGATCGATGTTCCATACTACGTGTGTATCTATAGCTGTGATATGCTGTGGTTTTTGTGGCAAGAGCCTAGAGTCTTGGGTGTATGGCCATAGATATTTGAATGTATGGGTGTGAAGTATATAAAACCGATGGTGGCTTATAACTCCAGTGCTTATAACTTTTTTCTTGGGTGCATGACTCTAGGCCCTGGCCACAACCACCGCAGCATATCACAACCATGGCAGCTTATAAGTCAATACCACATGTGGAGGGTTTTGACCCATGTGGAATCATTAGACGGGGTAAATGTGGGGATTAAGCTGTCGCTGCCCATCATTTTACCCCAGAACAAAAATAAATCATTGGAGTGGGTAAAGATGGGGATGCGCTGTCACCGCCCATCATTTCATCCCAGAATCCAGGAGAGCTGCGCAGTTGTGTGCACACCCAAATGGTTACCTAACTTGCCACCCACCAGTGTAAAGAAAGGTCTTTGTTAACAAAATCCACGGTTACTGATGTCAAAAAGTTGCTGAAATCGTGACTCATTGGACCACTTTAAAGATTCAACCTTTTTGTGGGGTTCCACATAACCATCTTACTGTAAGGAGCCCCATCAAAACAATGTTAAGCAAGGATTTACTACCATGTAAGAACCATTCCTGTTTAGAATGCATTAATCCAAGAAAGATCCCAAAATTGCATGCAGTACCAACAAAATCCTCAAGGCGGCACTAGCGGTCTAAACTCTGACAGGAGAGCTGTCTTGCAAAACTGTCTAGTGCAAAGAAAGGGGTCTTATTCCATTAAAAGTTCAAAGGGGTTGCCTGTCCTGAGAACTCTTGACACTTCAGAACTCAACACAAGAAGCCAGGAAATCACAGGGTTCTGTTAATTAAATGCAAAGTGGCTCCCTGGCCTCCTGATGTCAGTTTCCCAGAGACCACACAATGGCCCCTCTCCTCTGAAAGGAATATGTTGATTTTTACTGTTTTACTGTCAACAAAGGCCTGCCTGCCAGAAGACATGTGACTGTTAGGACACTTACCTGGCCTTCTCGCCGCATCCGTTCCCGGACGTGGCGGTTCTACCCCTGTTACCAGCTTGGGAAGCGTGGCTGTGGGCAGCGGGTCGGCGCTCGCTTGCGTGCGCGAGCCCCGCGGGTAACCAGGAACGGGCAGGCAAGCTTGTGTTCCAAGCCTTGTTCCGGTGTCCGCTCAGCCATCGCGCATGCGCTGTCCCGCTAGCGGTCCACGCCTCGCTTTCGTGCTGGACACTGTAAATAGCGTCCAGCCCTCTACTGTTCGCGTCTTAACGCGGTTTGTCCCCACTTACCGTCGCTTGGTGCCTCGCATCAGGTCCCTGCTCCTTGGTTCCTGTTTCTTTGTCCCGACTACGGGCTGCCTTACTCCTGCTACCCGCCAGTTCCTCTCCCTTCCCTGGGTCCAATTCCTTTGGGATTAGCTCCCTTGGCTCCGTGGCTCTTAGGAGGTTGGGGGTGGAATTCCCATCTTGGCCTTCTCCCTCTCTTTGGGTCTCCCTGTTCCTGGGTCCATTCTCTCTTCCTGACCTCCTTGTTTGCCTTGAACTTCTTGTCACTTTGGCTCTGGGTGCCAGCCCTCCGGATTATCAACTGCCTTGGTGGATCGTGCTGAAGACCTCTCGTCCTCCAGTTGTGGCTTTCTACCGGACCGCACCAGCTCAACCTAGTCACCTCCCTGTCAGTGCTTGCACTGTCCCGACGTCACTGTAATCCACAGGGAGGTGAGCCAGTGGCGTTGGGAGGTGATTCCAATCCATCCCTGTTCCATTAGGGTTGGGTCGGGGTCGCTTCCTAGCGTTGCAATATCTACATTCGGTTTGGAAACTACCAGTCTGGCGTCACCAGTGAGACCAGCAACTGAAAACCCAGGTACGCAGTGCTCCAGAGACGCACAGCTTAACAGTGACTGACCCACCCAAGTCTTGGAGGCGGACTCCAACACTCTGAGGACTGAATTGAAAGTAAAATATATATTTTACAAAAACACTGATAACTCTTTGTAATCAAATGACAGAAATGTATAACTTTGAGAGACTTAATTTAAAAAATGTACCTTTAATTCAAGCCCAAACTCCAAATTGTGGGATATTCTGGGACAAAACCCTGCTGTTTATTAATATTACAGACTCCCTGTTTCAGCTAGACAAACGAAAATGCATTGGTATGTGGGTAGATATGTGAGGAACAGTTGTATAAAATTTAATGAAGATCCAATGTTGTTTAGCACATTAAAAAGTGCTAAAAGTTGCCATTTTTGAATGCAAGCTCTTAGAAACAGCAGATTTGGGACAGAGTATACCTCATGTGATATGTGACATGGGTATGTAATTTCAAACAACTGTGTAACTGTGAAATATGTATTTTGATCATATATAGATTTGGGTGCACAGATGACAGGGGAGTTTTTTTCAAGAGATCATAAATGCCTGACATCACTCTGACACAACTTAGCTCCCCCAATCAGGGGAGAAATGAAAGCTGGACCAATGACAAGCGAGAGGGGCAAGTTTAGTTATGACCAACACACACACCCACTTGCAGAACATATAAATGGACCACTGAAACTTAGGTAGACACATTCATTTCCATCTGCAGCGGGACGCTCTGCCGGAAAAATCCATACTTTACCTCCATCAACCTTCAGAGACCCAGACCAGACCAGCAGAGTAGAGCTGACCTGTTAGCAAAACCAGAGAGAGCTGAACCGGAGTGCAGTCTAAAACCTGACCAGATCCGTGGCAAGGCCCATTTAATTCAAGAATATAGTGTGAGTACCTAGCAAAACTGTGCAGAACCAATCTCTTAGTTAAAATAATATAATTCAAGCTATTTTAATCTAAGTAGAATTGCCTCCTAACTGTCACCTGTCATTTGTAAAGCTGTCACTTGTCATTTTCTATTTGCAAACTGCACTTGTCTTTTTAACTTTAAAATTTCAATCTGAAAAACGACCTTTATTTAATCGCTCATATCTCCGCGACCGTTTGTGCTAGAGACTTGCAGTAACTTTCATCTGAAAGCTTAGAATCTTAGCTTTAATCGCACCAAGAACCACATTCCTATCCCTTATAGTTTTACCGCAATCGCGGAACACGCATTCGCGAATTTTGCGCGATTTGCAAATTTCTTCACGTGTAAAAATCTGCTGCTGCTTGCCTTCCATTTGCCAGAAATTCGTTTAACCTGCTAATCATCCCTGAATCGTTGCTAGTGTGAGCCTGGACTAATATTAACTAGATACCACTCACCCTGAACCTCTAGAGGGAATTAAAAGCATTTTAACATATTTTCACTCCATTGCCAGCACATATCAAAGCATTTTGCCTGTGTTTTCAACTTCTGTAGTCTAAGTTGCTGGGTGAACTGAATTACATTTGAATTGCATTTCTGAGAATTGTGTGCCTTCCTTCCCTTTCCTTGCATTGCATAAAAGGGGGGGGTCGAATTGTCCAAGGAAGTGATTACATTGTCTTTTGCTGAAATCCTATCAAGTGATTTTCTGTACTGCATTTCATTCAACATTGCATCCATTTGAACTCTATAAAGCATTCTCTATCACATTATTCTTCTGTCCCTATTTACCAGTGTGCTACCATATCCATTTCATGTCAACTCCTTAGTGATTATAAAGAAGTGTGCTAGTGCCAGATTCTCCGTTGTTAATCTTTATCATATCAGATTAAGTGTGATATTCAATTATTAATTTATTATAAAGTCTGATATATATATATATCTATTGTTTAAATTATCAAATAAACCTTTTAACTTGCAAAACAGAACTACTTCTTGGCTCAGTGGGGTCAGGGGGATTCCAAGGGAGGGGTGTTATATAGGGGTAGTCATCCAGAACGCATGAACTGGACATAAAGTTATATCAATAAGGGTTTTCATTCAGTATTATAGACTAGGCGTTGACTTAGCTGTAGTGTTGAATTGAATCCTCTTACAAATTGGGGGCTTGTGCCGGACTTTTACAAATTGGGGGCTTGTTTGGGTTAGATCTACCATTTGTGCAGATTAATACAGCGCGCCAGCTGACCAGATACACATATCCGGTCGGATCACCACGCTGTGTTACGCTGTAAAGCACTCCTCATAGGAACGCTCTAAGAAAAAGGTCTGTTTTGCAAAAATAAAATACTAATTTCTGTAAGTCAGGACAGAGACCAATCTCTAGAATGACGACCTTAGTAGACATGAAAATAGCCAGAGAGCACCTCTTACATAAACTATTTGTGAGAGGTGAATGGACTGAACAGGGCCAGGATGCCTGGTTGCAGGCCATCACGCGACAGGTCACTGAAACAGGGTCAGACCTATGGAGAGATCAGGGTCCATTACATGTGGCCCTGAGTGAACTATATATGGCTCCTAAAGCCAAAGATGAACACAATAAGATTGCCAGGGTAGCGGCATATTTATATTTACATATGGGAGCCATGCAGGACAAATGTGCTGAAGGCCAAGATCTGGCGAGTAGGCAACTGCTGGCATTACAGAAGGCCCAATCTGAGCTGGACTCTTCTGAGCAGAGGCTGCTCAGGAGCCAGGAGTCAGAAAATGATAGTAGGCAATATATCATTAAAATAAAAGAGGATATGGGCATCCTACAACAGGAAAAGACAGACCAGGATACCAGATTTCTGGCCCTGCAGAAGGAGCACCAAGACAGTTTGGACTCCTTACTGCAGAACCAGAAAAAGTTGGAGCAACAGATCAATTTCAACAGGGCATGCGCGGAGCAGGTAGTCACCCTGCAAAGCCAGCTAGATAGAGAGAAAGAGGAGAGCAATAAACTGATTCTGAAAGACCTGGATACCCAGGCAGAGTTTGATGAGGAGCGCCAAAAAGCTGGTGCCTTTCAACGACAGAGGGACGACCTGGCAGCACAGATGCAGGCTCTCAGTCAGGAAAGAGACACTTTAGGCCAGGAAGTCTGCCACTTAAAAAAGGAAATGGAAGAAAATCACCTGGCCCTCCAGGGGCTGGGTGACCTCCAAAAAGAAAACCAGAACTTGGCAGAGCACACCAGAAGGGTGGAAGATGCTCTGGCAAGAAAGGAGCAGGCCAGTAGGGATGGGACTCAGGAGGTAAACCTCCTGCAGCAAAGACTGGCCCAGTTCTCCAGGACCAACCAGGAAGCACAGAGGGAAAATGAGGCCCTCTGTCAACACAATGATAGGCTCCAACAACAGGTAGCGATGCAGGAGAGACTGATAGAGTCTAGTAAGGCCTTGACTGAGGAACTGAAAGCACAAATGCAGGCTCTTGCATTGCAACAGGGAGCAGGGGCGGATAGAGATGAGGTCCGCTGGGAAAGAGAGACTCCTGACCATAACCTCAGGAGCCCTAACACCAGGGGCCTTCATCTCTCCCAGTCCCTGGACTCTACCACCCCCATGTCCCCTGGCGCACATGAGCACAGGGCCACAGGGATGGCAGATTACTATCCAGCTAAAAGTATGGGGCTCATAGGCCAGGACCACTCAGGAATGGAGGGGTGGGCATCCGGGCATGGGCACCCAAGTACAGTACAGTTCAGTGGGGAACCCCAGGAGAGTAGGCCCCTTAAGGGCATCCTGAAAACCTCTGCCCAGTTAGGTCAGTGGGGGGGGGTACCCAGCAAATCCTGGCAGCAAGGAGGGATCTGAGGACTCCTCTGAGCACCACAGGAAACAGGAGACCAGGTCCCCACATTCTGCCAGCCATTCCCAGGCTCGCAGAATCCGGGAAAACCTGGAAGAACAGACAGGAACCTCTGGGAGCAGTGCCTCTGAGTCGGAGGATGAATGGACAAGGGTTACCCGAACCAAAAAGGCCAATAAGGCAAAAAGGGCCTTACTTAAGGACCCCTTAAAGCAGATTAAGGCGATCAGGAGGGTCATCACGCCTTACCATAAGAACGCTAAGTATTCTGTTTGGGAGCACTTAGAGTTGTTTGAGCAAATGATGGAGACTTTCCATTTGAAGGACAGCCAAAGCTGTATTCAATATGTAAAGTGGACCTTCTCCCCGGAATACTCCAGTTTCTTTGCGGGGCTGGAGGACCAAAATCATTTAAGATGGTCCACCTATAAGGCGGCCATCTTGAAACATTTTTCCATTCATAGAAATCCTCAAGAGACTCGCAAGGCAGCCTACAATTTGCAATGTGGGGAGGATCAGGCCCCACAAGAATTTGTGCAAGAACTGAAACGTGCTTTTGCGCAGACCACCAGAAGGGTGCGCACAGACAGTAGAGAATTCATTAATACATTTTTTCATGCCTTGCCCAAATACATAATGACCCAGCTCGTGAGGGATTTTCACGAGAAAAGATCTTTAGACTGGGTCCTTGAACAGGCTACCCGGATCTATGAGGTGCAGAAACCGGTAGATAGCAAAAATAATGCTCAGAAAAACCCCAAAGCCAACAGCACCCCTGCTGCTGCCAAGGTGGCAGAGGTAAAGGTCACCCCCGTTTTAGAGTTGGAGATGGGGGGCCTAAAAACCTACCTGCACCTAATAATGCTAGGCCCAGAAGGTCCTCGGGCCAGTCACAGACAGGGAGCCAGGGAGGCAGCCCCACAAATGGGGTCCCTCGCTCTCCTGATTATGTAAGTCCCCGTTACAAGGGAAATCGACCCATCCTGGGTTATGTGTGGACTCCTCCAGCCCAAGGGGAGGGATCCAGCCAAGCACCTAACCCAGGGAACTTCCCTCCCAACTTCCCACAGGAGGGCAGAAATTCTCCAAATCCTGGGCAGAACTTTTTCCCCAGGTATCCACCCAATTTCCAACCCCAAAATCATCCATCCTTCTTTCCCCAATTCCCTGAGCCGAGACAACCTAATCCGGGAGAGGGGAGGCCAAGGGTGGAGGGGTACCCAAATCTTCCCAACCCAGGGTATTACCAGAGGAGGGACAGCTACCCTTCCCGGGATCAGCCCAGGGGAGAAAACAGGGCCCCGTATCAGCCTGAGCAGGTTTCCCAGTTAGAGCGCCAGGTTCAAAACATGGCGCGGGATCTGGGTCACATACTGAGGGCTCAGCAGAACCCTCAGATCGGCATGCCGGCGCAGAACGCACCCAACTCTGGACCTGGTGCTCCAGAACAATGACGGGGGCAGCACCCCGATAACTCACCGGTTCCCAGGGAGGAGGCACAAGGGGAAGGGGGGTGTAAAGCCTTGGAGGAAGCTTCCTTCCTCACTTGTAAACAGCCCCTGGAAACCCAGGAACCGGAAACAAAATCTCTTGTCCCTGAAAGTCTGCCTCCTAAGGAGCAGAGAGGGGGTAGGAGAAACAAAAGACCCAAACAGACTCAGTTTGAGGAGGAGGTACAGATCTTCCAATTTGAGGGAGAGGGATCCTCAGAGGATCCTGGGAAAAGGATCTTCTCCTTCACAGAGGGGGAAACTCCTCCCAAAGAAAAATGGGTCCCTAGGGATGCAAATCCAGACTGGGGAGATGTGGAGACTGAGCTACTGCCGCCCACCATCTCATCCCAGAACCAACAGCAAGAAACTCCCCTGGTTCAAACCCATCCTGGTGACTGCCTCCAAAAAGGGGGGGGGGCGGCCCAGAACCAGAGCCAGGGGAACCCACAATGGCTCTGATCTCCAGTTGCTAAATTTTTCTTTCAGATTCCCAAGGCTCTCCACAGAATTCTGCCCAAATCTCTTCTCTCGCCATGTCCAAAACCAGAAAGTTAGCCAACCAGTTGTCCAAAAATGTGCATTATCTGTGCCCCCTTGAGGAGAAGGAGGGAAGATATTATGCCCCGGTACAAGTACAGGGGCAAGGTACAATTTTGGCACTGGTGGACACTGGATCTCAAGCTACCCTTCTGTCCAGAAGGGCCTTTGACGAACTGAATGCAGGAAGGGGAGAGAATTATCGTATTCCTCTCACCTCTCTTCCTGGACAACTCCAGAACTTCGACGGGAAGGAAATTCCCGTTGAGGGGACGGCAGACTTGGACATTAAAATTGGGCGACACAAGTTGAAACACCCGGTCATAGTTGTGACCCCAGAGGGCACCCCTTGTTTACTAGGGAATGACCTCCTGAGAAGGTTGTCACCCCTAATAGATTGTGTAAACAAGGTCCTCTGGACCCAGACTAGCCGACCAATAAAATTAAAACAGAGTGTCAACCATGTTAGTTTAAACGGCACCTGCCACATGGTTGAACAAAAACCTGACCAAGTAGAATTTCACTTCCAGAATAGCCAAATTCCAGACGTGACAGTAATAGCAGTAGGATAACAGACTGGTGATGGGGGGTCCTCTCTATTTCTGAAAATCAACCTTCCTTCCAGTTTAAGGTGGTATTCCACACTGGAAGGAAACACTCTGAAATTCTATACTAATCCACAATCAGAAACCCCCACTCCTATAGTCCAGAAAGATGTGAAATCAGCTCAAAGCCTGGCTGATATTCAGCAAATTGGAGAGCAGTTGTTCATCCCTGTTCAGTTAAATGATGGGAAGGACTCTGTTCTCGCTCGAGTGTGCGTGAACAATGGTAAGAGCTTCATCAGCGAAGCCATGTTCCGCCAACTCCCAAAAGATCCAGCCATTCCCACATTCAAACTGATAGACAAATGGGAAATGGACCTGGAAGCACCAAATTCAAAACATCTCCTGCCAAGCAGGTGTATGCTCAAAATCTCCATTGGCAACAAGAGCATAGTCCACAATTGTTGGGTCGTGCGAGACGTCCCTGCCGCCTTTTACTTAGGCAGTGACATTCTCAATCGCTTTGCCATTAGTTTGGACCTAATAAACTTCAAAGCTTGGTCCCGATTAGCGGATAATCCCATGGGCTTTGATGATCCAGAAAAAGCATTTAGGTCAGCTCAATTGCTACCTTATGCAGTTGAAATTCAGATCAAAGAGGAAGTCACCATCCCAGAAAGGACCCGACAATTCTCCCTGGAAGTGAAAGTTAAAAGAGGACAATATTTTGCAAAACCCTGATGCTTACATACATCTAAACGCTTCTCTCCAACAGCAAGGGTTGGGGGTAAACCCAACTCCATTAGTCAACATAGAACATGACACCATTCTAATAGAGGTGGATAACAGCGACTTAAAGAGTATTACTCTAGCCGCAGGCACCATTATTGGAATGGCGGTTGATGACCGACATTTTTCCATCGACTTAGTAAATGAACTGTTAGGACCAATCCCCAAGGACTGTTTTGACAGTGACAGTGATGACAATACAACACCAGACAGGATTTTTACCCGGCATGGGGGGAACTTCCTGGTGTACACTTCCTGCCCCTATGGTAAGGAAGATGTGACTTGTGACTTCAGGAGGGATGAGGTGATTTTCCAGGTCCATGAGGGCTGCCTTTCCCACCTGAAGCCTCCGGTCCAAATCAGCACTCTGACCAGGGACTTCTCCACCCAGCTGGAGGAGGCCGCTGAAATAGCCAAACCAGAAGTCTTTCCAGGCTTCAGGCAGATGGTGGAAGAGAGAGTCAACCTAGCTGATGCCTGTGTGACTCTGGAACAAAAGCAAAAGTTGAAACAAGTTTTCTTGGATTTCCAAGATCTCTTTGCGGTAGACTCATATGACTGTGGTCGCACCGACATCCACACAACCACAATCCCCACGGACCCTGGCATGACTCCTGTGTTTATGAAGCAATATCGCTTGCCTCTCACATCAATGGAGTCCCTTACTGAAATAATTAAGAACCTTGAGTCCAGGGGAATAATCCGTCCAGTCCACAGCACCTTCAATAACCCGGTGCTGGGAATATTGAAGCCAAACGGCCAGTGGAGACTCTGCGCTGACCTTAGGGAGCTCAACAAACGGGTCCATACTTCCCGATGGCCACTGCCCTACATTGACCAAGGGCTGGCCCAGATCCAGTGGTCACAGGTATTCACTGCAATAGACCTGACCAATGGGTACTGGACCGTGCCTGTCAGTAGGGAGGACCAATACAAACTGGCTTTCACCTTTGGGGGCCAGCAGTATACATGGACCCGGACTCCCTTCGGATACCTCAACTCCGGCAATTAATTCAACATTTTTCTACACAAGGCCATGCCCGACTTGGGTGCAAGGGGTAACTTGGCTTATGTAGATGCTGTCCTCATCAAAAGTTCATCTGTGGAGGAACACATAGCGGAGATCCGTTATGTTCTGACGCAGTTGAGGGCCGCCGGAGCAAAACTTTCCTTTCAGAAAGCACAGTGGTGTAGAACCCGTGTTAATTTCTTGGGGCATGAGATTACTCCTCAGGGTCTCTGTCCCCAGGAAAAGAAAGTGGAAGCACTTCAAAAATTGAAAGACCCCACAACTCTGCGGGAACTAAGGAGCCTCCTTGGACTGACTAATTACAGCAGAAAGTTCATTGAGGGCTACGCAGAGATCACCAGACCCCTGATTCATCTCCTGAAGGGGGGGGGGTCAAGTGGGAATGGGGTCCAGAACAAGCCAAGGCAGTAAAACAACTCAAAAGAAGCCTCTCACAAGCGCCTTGCCTAGCTTACCCTGTCAGAAACAAGGAGTTCTTCCTGGAGACGGGGTTCTCTAATATGTGCTTGACGGCAGTATTATACCAAAAGCATGACAAGGTCAATAAAGTAATCTCCTATGCGAGCAAAACTTTATCCTCTGTGGAGGAAAAATTCAACGATTGTGAGAAGGCACTCCTGGCAACGGTGTGGGCATTGAAGAATTACCGCCCGTTTATCCATGGGGAACACATCATAGTGGAGACTCCACACCAGCCTCTGCAATATCTCCAAAGTGACAGAATCCGGGCTGGAAATGTGAGTAATTCCCGAATTACTTCCTGGATTCTGTCAATGCAAGGCTTTCCTGTGGAGGTCAGATATGGCCAAAACAAGAAGAGTCCCCTCGCGCAAGGTCTGGCTGACTTGCATGATTGTGCCAGAGAAAACTGTCTCGAGGACGAAAGTCTAAAAATAAAGGACAACACAGAGGCATACCTTAATTCCCCACACAAAGTCTTTGAAGAGGACAAGTGTGAGGGAATGCCCACTGTCTATGTGGATGGATGCTCTTACCATGTTGACAACAACGGGGAGAAAGAACTGGTGGCCGGCGTAGGGAATGCATGGGTGAATGAGTCCCCAGAACCCTCCGCTGGATACAAAATTGGTCCCCGAAGTAGTCAGGTGGCAGAATTGATGGCTGTGCATCAGGCCATCCTCACTGCTGTCCAGCATCAACTCCGTGAACTGGTCATAATCACAGATTCGGATTATGTACGGAACAGGTTCGTGGAGCACCTGGTTAATTGGAAAACCAGAGGCATGTTATGTGCTAACAACAAACCCTTGAAACATGGGAAGTTGATCCAAAACATTGATGATCTGGTCACCTCGAATGAGATGACCATCTATTGGGAAAAGATAAAGGGTCATTCCAAAGTAGAGGGACCAGACAAAACTGGAAACGACTTAGCTGATCAGCTGGCCAAAACCGGGGCCATCCAAGGGGATCTAATTGAGATTGAGTCCCTGTTGGGGGAAATCCAGGTCACTGCTATCACTAGGTCCCAGACAAATGCTCACAACGACCTTTCAATTGCACAATGGAGTAAGGAGACCCCTGATGCTGATTTGATTACAGCTCAGAAGGGGGATCCAGTAATTGGTAAATTTTACCAGCACCTTGAGGACCCTGAGAACTTTCCCCTGACGGATACCGATTACATTGGGAAAGAGGACCTAAGAGTGTTGATGAAATGTCCAAAAATGTTCCGAATCCAAGACGGTTTGCTGGTAAGGAAATCCAAAGCTGGCCACGATCAGTGGGTGGTTCCTACCTCATTCCGAAGCCTGATGTTAAGTCACGCCCATGATGCGGCCACCGCCGGTCATAGGGGGTTTCACACAACATTGGAAATCTTAAGAGAGGTTGCATACTGGCCACACATGGGGCAGGACCTCGACCAATACTTGAAGGGGTGTCTTGTGTGCGCACAATTTCAGCCATCATCCCTCACACACCGTGCGCCTCTCCAAAAGAGGGGGATGACACTGCCATGGTCAGATTTACAAATTGACTTTGTAGGCCCTGTGATTCGCTCTGCTAGGGGGAATAAGTACATGTTGACTGTGACATGCTTGTTTACCAAGTGGGTGGAATGTCTCCCAGCCCCAAATTGCAAGGCAGAAACTGCAGCTGCCCTGATGATTAACCACATCTTTTCCCGATTTGGTCTACCTCAAAGGATTGAGTCAGACAGAGGTAGCCACTTCACCAGTGAAGTAATGACAAAGATGTGGGAGATACTGGGGGTTAAAAGGAAGTTGCATATTGCTTACAGGCCAGCTTCTTCTGGGGCAGTAGAGAGATATAACCGAACCATTGTGAGCATGTTAAAGAAGTTTGTGGCAGATTCTGGGCCAAGTTGGGATATCCGATTACCTCTGGTCCTAATGGCCATCAGATCTACCCCTTCATCTGCAACCAAAATGTCACCATTTGAGTTGATGACTGGGCGCAAGATGGTGCTTCCGCAGCATTTGCTCTACAGGACCCAAGAGCAGACACTGATAAATGCCTCCACAACTCACGAGTATGTGGAGAATTTAAGGAAACACCTTCAACATGCTTTTGCTTATGCTCAGCGGAATCTAGAAAGATCAGCTGATAGCATGAAGACCCACTATGACCTGAAAACTTCCAGGAAGGAATATCAGGTGGGGGACCGAGTCTATCTATACAACTTCCAAAGAAACCAGGCAAAACAGCGGAAATTTTTGCCTACGTGGAAGGGACCCTTTGAGATCATCGACAAGATCTCCCCTGTGGCCTACAAAATCCACATCCCCAAAGGTCCTTTGGCAGCGGGGGAAGACAAGTGGGTCCACATAAACCAGTTGAAGTGTTGCCATCCCAGGCACGCTCTGCAACAACTGGAGTAATCCTCTGGAATCCTAGCGGGTACTGTCTCAGACTAATTCAGTTCCAATCATAAAACATACCACATCTAGTCTCTAAAATATTGTGATTTGCATGAAACTGTCTCTTAGTTATACTGTTTTTTATCAAAATAAGAATGTAATGTTTCGTTATGATGAAATGCATATGCTGCCCCACTATCTCAACAGTGGTGGAAAAACGTCTATGAGTAGGTATTGCCGCTCTTCCTTTGTCGTCCTAGGAGAAAGAAAACCTGGAGACGGGCCAAGGAGGATGATCCGGAGACCGGGAGCCGAGACGCAAGGGGCCCGGGGTACCGCCCAATCTTCCCATCAGGACCGGCGAGGAGAACTGATCGATCTGACCGGATGGAGAGGAAGATGCTGAACTGTGCCATCTACAGAATTGGAAGAAGATAATGTGGACATACCAGCGCCAGGGTTCAAAACCTCCCTTGCAACCGACTCCCCCTCGACTCAAGTCAAAGCGCAGTCGGGCGGGGGGGTTTGTGGAGGGTTTTGACCCATGTGGAATCATTAGACGGGGTAAATGTGGGGATTAAGCTGTCGCTGCCCATCATTTTACCCCAGAACAAAAATAAATCATTGGAGTGGGTAAAGATGGGGATGCGCTGTCGCCGCCCATCATTTCATCCCAGAATCCAGGAGAGCTGCGCAGTTGTGCGCACACCCAAATGGTTACCTAACTTGCCACCCACCAGTGTAAAGAAAGGTCTTTGTTAACAAAATCCACGGTTACTGATGTCAAAAAGTTGCTGAAATCGTGACTCATTGGACCACTTTAAAGATTCAACCTTTTTGTGGGGTTCCACATAACCATCTTACTGTAAGGAGCCCCATCAAAACAATGTTAAGCAAGGATTTACTACCATGTAAGAACCATTCCTGTTTAGAATGCATTAATCCAAGAAAGATCCCAAAATTGCATGCAGTACCAACAAAATCCTCAAGGCGGCACTAGAGGTCTAAACTCTGACAGGAGAGCTGTCTTGCAAAACTGTCTAGTGCAAAGAAAGGGGTCTTATTCCATTAAAAGTTCAAAGGGGTTGCCTGTCCTGAGAACTCTTGACACTTCAGAACTCAACACAAGAAGCCAGGAAATCACAGGGTTCTGTTAATTAAATGCAAAGTGGCTCCCTGGCCTCCTGATGTCAGTTTCCCAGAGACCACACAATGGCCCCTCTCCTCTGAAAGGAATATGTTGATTTTTACTGTTTTACTGTCAACAAAGGCCTGCCTGCCAGAAGACATGTGACTGTTAGGACACTTACCTGGCCTTCTCGCCGCATCCGTTCCCGGACGTGGCGGTTCTACCCCTGTTACCAGCTTGGGAAGCGTGGCTGTGGGCAGCGGGTCGGCGCTCGCTTGCGTGCGCGAGCCCCGCGGGTAACCAGGAACGGGCAGGCAAGCTTGTGTTCCAAGCCTTGTTCCGGTGTCCGCTCAGCCATCGCGCATGCGCTGTCCCGCTAGCGGTCCACGCCTCGCTTTCGTGCTGGACACTGTAAATAGCGTCCAGCCCTCTACTGTTCGCGTCTTAACGCGGTTTGTCCCCACTTACCGTCGCTTGGTGCCTCGCATCAGGTCCCTGCTCCTTGGTTCCTGTTTCTTTGTCCCGACTACGGGCTGCCTTACTCCTGCTACCCGCCAGTTCCTCTCCCTTCCCTGGGTCCAATTCCTTTGGGATTAGCTCCCTTGGCTCCGTGGCTCTTAGGAGGTTGGGGGGGGGAATTCCCATCTTGGCCTTCTCCCTCTCTTTGGGTCTCCCTGTTCCTGGGTCCATTCTCTCTTCCTGACCTCCTTGTTTGCCTTGAACTTCTTGTCACTTTGGCTCTGGGTGCCAGCCCTCCGGATTATCAACTGCCTTGGTGGATCGTGCTGAAGACCTCTCGTCCTCCAGTTGTGGCTTTCTACCGGACCGCACCAGCTCAACCTAGTCACCTCCCTGTCAGTGCTTGCACTGTCCCGACGTCACTGTAATCCACAGGGAGGTGAGCCAGTGGCGTTGGGAGGTGATTCCAATCCATCCCTGTTCCATTAGGGTTGGGTCGGGGTCGCTTCCTAGCGTTGCGATATCTACATTCGGTTTGGAAACTACCAGTCTGGCGTCACCAGTGAGACCAGCAACTGAAAACCCAGGTACGCAGTGCTCCAGAGACGCACAGCTTAACAGTGACTGACCCACCCAAGTCTTGGAGGCGGACTCCAACACTCTGAGGACTGAATTGAAAGTAAAATATATATTTTACAAAAACACTGATAACTCTTTGTAATCAAATGACAGAAATGTATAACTTTGAGAGACTTAATTTAAAAAATGTACCTTTAATTCAAGCCCAAACTCCAAATTGTGGGATATTCTGGGACAAAACCCTGCTGTTTATTAATATTACAGACTCCCTGTTTCAGCTAGACAAACGAAAATGCATTGGTATGTGGGTAGATATGTGAGGAACAGTTGTATAAAATTTAATGAAGATCCAATGTTGTTTAGCACATTAAAAAGTGCTAAAAGTTGCCATTTTTGAATGCAAGCTCTTAGAAACAGCAGATTTGGGACAGAGTATACCTCATGTGATATGTGACATGGGTATGTAATTTCAAACAACTGTGTAACTGTGAAATATGTATTTTGATCATATATAGATTTGGGTGCACAGATGACAGGGGAGTTTTTTTCAAGAGATCATAAATGCCTGACATCACTCTGACACAACTTAGCTCCCCCAATCAGGGGAGAATTGAAAGCTGGACCAATGACAAGCGAGAGGGGCAAGTTTAGTTATGACCAACACACACACCCACTTGCAGAACATATAAATGGACCACTGAAACTTAGGTAGACACATTCATTTCCATCTGCAGCGGGACGCTCTGCCGGAAAAATCCATACTTTACCTCCATCAACCTTCAGAGACCCAGACCAGACTAGCAGAGTAGAGCTGACCTGTTAGCAAAACCAGAGAGAGCTGAACCGGAGTGCAGTCTAAAACCTGACCAGATCCGTGGCAAGGCCCATTTAATTCAAGAATATAGTGTGAGTACCTAGCAAAACTGTGCAGAACCAATCTCTTAGTTAAAATAATATAATTCAAGCTATTTTAATCTAAGTAGAATTGCCTCCTAACTGTCACCTGTCATTTGTAAAGCTGTCACTTGTCATTTTCTATTTGCAAACTGCACTTGTCTTTTTAACTTTAAAATTTCAATCTGAAAAACGACCTTTATTTAATCGCTCATATCTCCGCGACCGTTTGTGCTAGAGACTTGCAGTAACTTTCATCTGAAAGCTTAGAATCTTAGCTTTAATCGCACCAAGAACCACATTCCTATCCCTTATAGTTTTACCGCAATCGCGGAACACGCATTCGCGAATTTTGCGCGATTTGCAAATTTCTTCACGTGTAAAAATCTGCTGCTGCTTGCCTTCCATTTGCCAGAAATTCGTTTAACCTGCTAATCATCCCTGAATCGTTGCTAGTGTGAGCCTGGACTAATATTAACTAGATACCACTCACCCTGAACCTCTAGAGGGAATTAAAAGCATTTTAACATATTTTCACTCCATTGCCAGCACATATCAAAGCATTTTGCCTGTGTTTTCAACTTCTGTAGTCTAAGTTGCTGGGTGAACTGAATTACATTTGAATTGCATTTCTGAGAATTGTGTGCCTCCTTCCCTTTCCTTGCATTGCATAAAAGGGGGGGGTCGAATTGTCCAAGGAAGTGATTACATTGTCTTTTGCTGAAATCCTATCAAGTGATTTTCTGTACTGCATTTCATTCAACATTGCATCCATTTGAACTCTATAAAGCATTCTCTATCACATTATTCTTCTGTCCCTATTTACCAGTGTGCTACCATATCCATTTCATGTCAACTCCTTAGTGATTATAAAGAAGTGTGCTAGTGCCAGATTCTCCGTTGTTAATCTTTATCATATCAGATTAAGTGTGATATTCAATTATTAATTTATTATAAAGTCTGATATATATATATCTATTGTTTAAATTATCAAATAAACCTTTTAACTTGCAAAACAGAACTACTTCTTGGCTCAGTGGGGTCAGGGGGATTCCAAGGGAGGGGTGTTATATAGGGGTAGTCATCCAGAACGCATGAACTGGACATAAAGTTATATCAATAAGGGTTTTCATTCAGTATTATAGACTAGGCGTTGACTTAGCTGTAGTGTTGAATTGAATCCTCTTACAAATTGGGGGCTTGTGCCGGACGTTTGGGTTAGATCTACCATTTGTGCAGATTAATACAGCGCGCCAGCTGACCAGATACACATATCCGGTCGGATCACCACGCTGTGTTACGCTGTAAAGCACTCCTCATAGGAACGCTCTAAGAAAAAGGTCTGTTTTGCAAAAATAAAATACTAATTTCTGTAAGTCAGGACAGAGACCAATCTCTAGAATGACGACCTTAGTAGACATGAAAATAGCCAGAGAGCACCTCTTACATAAACTATTTGTGAGAGGTGAATGGACTGAACAGGGCCAGGATGCCTGGTTGCAGGCCATCACGCGACAGGTCACTGAAACAGGGTCAGACCTATGGAGAGATCAGGGTCCATTACATGTGGCCCTGAGTGAACTATATATGGCTCCTAAAGCCAAAGATGAACACAATAAGATTGCCAGGGTAGCGGCATATTTATATTTACATATGGGAGCCATGCAGGACAAATGTGCTGAAGGCCAAGATCTGGCGAGTAGGCAACTGCTGGCATTACAGAAGGCCCAATCTGAGCTGGACTCTTCTGAGCAGAGGCTGCTCAGGAGCCAGGAGTCAGAAAATGATAGTAGGCAATATATCATTAAAATAAAAGAGGATATGGGCATCCTACAACAGGAAAAGACAGACCAGGATACCAGATTTCTGGCCCTGCAGAAGGAGCACCAAGACAGTTTGGACTCCTTACTGCAGAACCAGAAAAAGTTGGAGCAACAGATCAATTTCAACAGGGCATGCGCGGAGCAGGTAGTCACCCTGCAAAGCCAGCTAGATAGAGAGAAAGAGGAGAGCAATAAACTGATTCTGAAAGACCTGGATACCCAGGCAGAGTTTGATGAGGAGCGCCAAAAAGCTGGTGCCTTTCAACGACAGAGGGACGACCTGGCAGCACAGATGCAGGCTCTCAGTCAGGAAAGAGACACTTTAGGCCAGGAAGTCTGCCACTTAAAAAAGGAAATGGAAGAAAATCACCTGGCCCTCCAGGGGCTGGGTGACCTCCAAAAAGAAAACCAGAACTTGGCAGAGCACACCAGAAGGGTGGAAGATGCTCTGGCAAGAAAGGAGCAGGCCAGTAGGGATGGGACTCAGGAGGTAAACCTCCTGCAGCAAAGACTGGCCCAGTTCTCCAGGACCAACCAGGAAGCACAGAGGGAAAATGAGGCCCTCTGTCAACACAATGATAGGCTCCAACAACAGGTAGCGATGCAGGAGAGACTGATAGAGTCTAGTAAGGCCTTGACTGAGGAACTGAAAGCACAAATGCAGGCTCTTGCATTGCAACAGGGAGCAGGGGCGGATAGAGATGAGGTCCGCTGGGAAAGAGAGACTCCTGACCATAACCTCAGGAGCCCTAACACCAGGGGCCTTCATCTCTCCCAGTCCCTGGACTCTACCACCCCCATGTCCCCTGGCGCACATGAGCACAGGGCCACAGGGATGGCAGATTACTATCCAGCTAAAAGTATGGGGCTCATAGGCCAGGACCACTCAGAAATGGAGGGGTGGGCATCCGGGTATGGGCACCCAAGTACAGTACAGTTCAGTGGGGAACCCCAGGAGAGTAGGCCCCTTAAGGGCATCCTGAAAACCTCTGCCCAGTTAGGTCAGTGGGGGGGGGTACCCAGCAAATCCTGGCAGCAAGGAGGGATCTGAGGACTCCTCTGAGCACCACAGGAAACAGGAGACCAGGTCCCCACATTCTGCCAGCCATTCCCAGGCTCGCAGAATCCGGGAAAACCTGGAAGAACAGACAGGAACCTCTGGGAGCAGTGCCTCTGAGTCGGAGGATGAATGGACAAGGGTTACCCGAACCAAAAAGGCCAATAAGGCAAAAAGGGCCTTACTTAAGGACCCCTTAAAGCAGATTAAGGCGATCAGGAGGGTCATCACGCCTTACCATAAGAACGCTAAGTATTCTGTTTGGGAGCACTTAGAGTTGTTTGAGCAAATGATGGAGACTTTCCATTTGAAGGACAGCCAAAGCTGTATTCAATATGTAAAGTGGACCTTCTCCCCGGAATACTCCAGTTTCTTTGCGGGGCT
Organism: Ambystoma mexicanum; assembly: GCF_040938575.1. NCBI lineage: Eukaryota > Metazoa > Chordata > Amphibia > Caudata > Ambystomatidae > Ambystoma > Ambystoma mexicanum. Next base: position 549,624,467 of record NC_090939.1, on the reverse strand, counting down.
GGAGGACCAAAATCATTTAAGATGGTCCACCTATAAGGCGGCCATCTTGAAACATTTTTCCATTCATAGAAATCCTCAAGAGACTTGCAAGGCAGCCTACAATTTGCAATGTGGGGAGGATCAGGCCCCACAAGAATTTGTGCAAGAACTGAAACGTGCTTTTGCGCAGACCACCAGAAGGGTGCGCACAGACAGTAGAGAATTCATTAATACATTTTTTCATGCCTTGCCCAAATACATAATGACCCAGCTCGTGAGGGATTTTCACGAGAAAAGATCTTTAGACTGGGTCCTTGAACAGGCTACCCGGATCTATGAGGTGCAGAAACCGGTAGATAGCAAAAATAATGCTCAGAAAAACCCCAAAGCCAACAGCACCCCTGCTGCTGCCAAGGTGGCAGAGGTAAAGGTCACCCCCGTTTTAGAGTTGGAGATGGGGGGCCTAAAAACCTACCTGCACCTAATAATGCTAGGCCCAGAAGGTCCTCGGGCCAGTCACAGACAGGGAGCCAGGGAGGCAGCCCCACAAATGGGGTCCCTCGCTCTCCTGATTATGTAAGTCCCCGTTACAAGGGAAATCGACCCATCCTGGGTTATGTGTGGACTCCTCCAGCCCAAGGGGAGGGATCCAGCCAAGCACCTAACCCAGGGAACTTCCCTCCCAACTTCCCACAGGAGGGCAGAAATTCTCCAAATCCTGGGCAGAACTTTTTCCCCAGGTATCCACCCAATTTCCAACCCCAAAATCATCCATCCTTCTTTCCCCAATTCCCTGAGCCCAGACAACCTAATCCGGGAGAGGGGAGGCCAAGGGTGGAGGGGTACCCAAATCTTCCCAACCCAGGGTATTACCAGAGGAGGGACAGCTACCCTTCCCGGGATCAGCCCAGGGGAGAAAACAGGGCCCCGTATCAGCCTGAGCAGGTTTCCCAGTTAGAGCGCCAGGTTCAAAACATGGCGCGGGATCTGGGTCACATACTGAGGGCTCAGCAGAACCCTCAGATCGGCATGCCGGCGCAGAACGCACCCAACTCTGGACCTGGTGCTCCAGAACAATGACGGGGGCAGCACCCCGATAACTCACCGGTTCCCAGGGAGGAGGCACAAGGGGAAGGGGGGTGTAAAGCCTTGGAGGAAGCTTCCTTCCTCACTTGTAAACAGCCCCTGGAAACCCAGGAACCGGAAACAAAATCTCTTGCCCCTGAAAGTCTGCCTCCTAAGGAGCAGAGAGGGGGTAGGAGAAACAAAAGACCCAAACAGACTCAGTTTGAGGAGGAGGTACAGATCTTCCAATTTGAGGGAGAGGGATCCTCAGAGGATCCTGGGAAAAGGATCTTCTCCTTCACAGAGGGGGAAACTCCTCCCAAAGAAAAATGGGTCCCTAGGGATGCAAATCCAGACTGGGGAGATGTGGAGACTGAGCTACTGCCGCCCACCATCTCATCCCAGAACCAACAGCAAGAAACTCCCCTGGTTCAAACCCATCCTGGTGACTGCCTCCAAAAAGGGGGGGGCGGCCCAGAACAAGAGCCAGGGGAACCCACAATGGCTCTGATCTCCAGTTGCCAAATTTTTCTTTCAGATTCCCAAGGCTCTCCACAAAATTCTGCCCAAATCTCTTCTCTCGCCATGTCCAAAACCAGAAAGTTAGCCAACCAGTTGTCCAAAAATGTGCATTATCTGTGCCCCCTTGAGGAGAAGGAGGGAAGATATTATGCCCCGGTACAAGTACAGGGGCAAGGTACAATTTTGGCACTGGTGGACACTGGATCTCAAGCTACCCTTCTGTCCAGAAGGGCCTTTGACGAACTGAATGCAGGAAGGGGAGAGAATTATCGTATTCCTCTCACCTCTCTTCCTGGACAACTCCAGAACTTCGACGGGAAGGAAATTCCCGTTGAGGGGACGGCAGACTTGGACATTAAAATTGGGCGACACAAGTTGAAACACCCGGTCATAGTTGTGACCCCAGAGGGCACCCCTTGTTTACTAGGGAATGACCTCCTGAGAAGGTTGTCACCCCTAATAGATTGTGTAAACAAGGTCCTCTGGACCCAGACTAGCCGACCAATAAAATTAAAACAGAGTGTCAACCATGTTAGTTTAAACGGCACCTGCCACATGGTTGAACAAAAACCTGACCAAGTAGAATTTCACTTCCAGAATAGCCAAATTCCAGACGTGACAGTAATAGCAGTAGGATAACAGACTGGTGATGGGGGGTCCTCTCTATTTCTGAAAATCAACCTTCCTTCCAGTTTAAGGTGGTATTCCACACTGGAAGGAAACACTCTGAAATTCTATACTAATCCACAATCAGAAACCCCCACTCCTATAGTGCAGAAAGATGTGAAATCAGCTCAAAGCCTGGCTGATATTCAGCAAATTGGAGAGCAGTTGTTCATCCCTGTTCAGTTAAATGATGGGAAGGACTCTGTTCTCGCTCGAGTGTGCGTGAACAATGGTAAGAGCTTCATCAGCGAAGCCATGTTCCGCCAACTCCCAAAAGATCCAGCCATTCCCACATTCAAACTGATAGACAAATGGGAAATGGACCTGGAAGCACCAAATTCAAAACATCTCCTGCCAAGCAGGTGTATGCTCAAAATATCCATTGGCAACAAGAGCATAGTCCAAAATTGTTGGGTCGTGCGAGACGTCCCTGCCGCCTTTTACTTAGGCAGTGACATTCTCAATCGCTTTGCCATTAGTTTGGACCTAATAAACTTCAAAGCTTGGTCCCGATTAGCGGATAATCCCATGGGCTTTGATGATCCAGAAAAAGCATTTAGGTCAGCTCAGTTGCTACCTTATGCAGTTGAAATTCAGATCAAAGAGGAAGTCACCATCCCAGAAAGGACCCGACAATTCTCCCTGGAAGTGAAAGTTAAAAGAGGACAATATTTTGCAAAACCCTGATGCTTACATACATCTAAACGCTTCTCTCCAACAGCAAGGGTTGGGGGTAAACCCAACTCCATTAGTCAACATAGAACATGACACCATTCTAATAGAGGTGGATAACAGCGACTTAAAGAGTATTACTCTAGCCGCAGGCACCATTATTGGAATGGCGGTTGATGACCGACATTTTTCCATCGACTTAGTAAATGAACTGTTAGGACCAATCCCCAAGGACTGTTTTGACAGTGACAGTGATGACAATACAACACCAGACAGGATTTTTACCCGGCATGGGGGGAACTTCCTGGTGTACACTTCCTGCCCCTATGGTAAGGAAGATGTGACTTGTGACTTCAGGAGGGATGAGGTGATTTTCCAGGTCCATGAGGGCTGCCTTTCCCACCTGAAGCCTCCGGTCCAAATCAGCACTCTGACCAGGGACTTCTCCACCCAGCTGGAGGAGGCCGCTGAAATAGCCAAACCAGAAGTCTTTCCAGGCTTCAGGCAGATGGTGGAAGAGAGAGTCAACCTAGCTGATGCCTGTGTGACTCTGGAACAAAAGCAAAAGTTGAAACAAGTTTTCTTGGATTTCCAAGATCTCTTTGCGGTAGACTCATATGACTGTGGTCGCACCGACATCCACACAACCACAATCCCCACGGACCCTGGCATGACTCCTGTGTTTATGAAGCAATATCGCTTGCCTCTCGCATCAATGGAGTCCCTTACTGAAATAATTAAGAACCTTGAGTCCAGGGGAATAATCCGTCCAGTCCACAGCACCTTCAATAACCCGGTGCTGGGAATATTGAAGCCAAACGGCCAGTGGAGACTCTGCGCTGACCTTAGGGAGCTCAACAAACGGGTCCATACTTCCCGATGGCCACTGCCCTACATTGACCAAGGGCTGGCCCAGATCCAGGGGTCACAGGTATTCACTGCAATAGACCTGACCAATGGGTACTGGACCGTGCCTGTCAGTAGGGAGGACCAATACAAACTGGCTTTCACCTTTGGGGGCCAGCAGTATACATGGACCCGGACTCCCTTCGGATACCTCAACTCCGGCAATGAATTCAACATTTTTCTACACAAGGCCATGCCCGACTTGGGTGCAAGGGGTAACTTGGCTTATGTAGATGCTGTCCTCATCAAAAGTTCATCTGTGGAGGAACACATAGCGGAGATCCGTTATGTTCTGACGCAGTTGAGGGCCGCCGGAGCAAAACTTTCCTTTCAGAAAGCACAGTGGTGTAGAACCCGTGTTAATTTCTTGGGGCATGAGATTACTCCTCAGGGTCTCTGTCCCCAGGAAAAGAAAGTGGAAGCACTTCAAAAATTGAAAGACCCCACAACTCTGCGGGAACTAAGGAGCCTCCTTGGACTGACTAATTACAGCAGAAAGTTCATTGAGGGCTACGCAGAGATCACCAGACCCCTGATTCATCTCCTGAAGGGGGGGGGGTCAAGTGGGAATGGGGTCCAGAACAAGCCAAGGCAGTAAAACAACTCAAAAGAAGCCTCTCACAAGCGCCTTGCCTAGCTTACCCTGTCAGAAACAAGGAGTTCTTCCTGGAGACGGGGTTCTCTAATATGTGCTTGACGGCAGTATTATACCAAAAGCATGACAAGGTCAATAAAGTAATCTCCTATGCGAGCAAAACTTTATCCTCTGTGGAGGAAAAATTCAACGATTGTGAGAAGGCACTCCTGGCAACGGTGTGAGCATTGAAGAATTACCGCCCGTTTATCCATGGGGAACACATCATAGTGGAGACTCCACACCAGCCTCTGCAATATCTCCAAAGTGACAGAATCCGGGCTGGAAATGTGAGTAATTCCCGAATTACTTCCTGGATTCTGTCAATGCAAGGCTTTCCTGTGGAGGTCAGATATGGCCAAAACAAGAAGAGTCCCCTCGCGCAAGGTCTGGCTGACTTGCATGATTGTGCCAGAGAAAACTGTCTCGAGGACGAAAGTCTAAAAATAAAGGACAACACGGAGGCATACCTTAATTCCCCACACAAAGTCTTTGAAGAGGACAAGTGTGAGGGAATGCCCACTGTCTATGTGGATGGATGCTCTTACCATGTTGACAACAACGGGGAGAAAGAACTGGTGGCCGGCGTAGGGAATGCATGGGTGAATGAGTCCCCAGAACCCTCCGCTGGATACAAAAATGGTCCCCGAAGTAGTCAGGTGGCAGAATTGATGGCTGTGCATCAGGCCATCCTCACTGCTGTCCAGCATCAACTCCGTGAACTGGTCATAATCACAGATTCGGATTATGTACGGAACGGGTTCGTGGAGCACCTGGTTAATTGGAAAACCAGAGGCATGTTATGTGCTAACAACAAACCCTTGAAACATGGGAAGTTGATCCAAAACATTGATGATCTTGTCACCTCGAATGAGATGACCATCTATTGGGAAAAGATCAAGGGTCATTCCAAAGTAGAGGGACCAGACAAAACTGGAAACGACTTAGCTGATCAGCTGGCCAAAACCGGGGCCATCCAAGGGGATCTAATTGAGATTGAGTCCCTGTTGGGGGAAATCCAGGTCACTGCTATCACTAGGTCCCAGACAAATGCTCACAACGACCTTTCAATTGCACAATGGAGTAAGGAGACCCCTGATGCTGATTTGATTACAGCTCAGAAGGGGGATCCAGTAATTGGTAAATTTTACCAGCACCTTGAGGACCCTGAGAACTTTCCCCTGACGGATACCGATTACATTGGGAAAGAGGACCTAAGAGTGTTGATGAAATGTCCAAAAATGTTCCGAATCCAAGACGGTTTGCTGGTAAGGAAATCCAAAGCTGGCCACGATCAGTGGGTGGTTCCTACCTCATTCCGAAGCCTGATGTTAAGTCACGCCCATGATGCGGCCACCGCCGGTCATAGGGGGTTTCACACAACATTGGAAATCTTAAGAGAGGTTGCATACTGGCCACACATGGGGCAGGACCTCGACCAATACTTGAAGGGGTGTCTTGTGTGCGCACAATTTCAGCCATCATCCCTCACACACCGTGCGCCTCTCCAAAAGAGGGGGATGACACTGCCATGGTCAGATTTACAAATCGACTTTGTAGGCCCTGTGATTCGCTCTGCTAGGGGGAATAAGTACATGTTGACTGTGACATGCTTGTTTACCAAGTGGGTGGAATGTCTCCCAGCCCCAAATTGCAAGGCAGAAACTGCAGCTGCCCTGATGATTAACCACATCTTTTCCCGATTTGGTCTACCTCAAAGGATTGAGTCAGACAGAGGTAGCCACTTCACCAGTGAAGTAATGACAAAGATGTGGGAGATACTGGGGGTCAAAAGGAAGTTGCATATTGCTTACAGGCCAGCTTCTTCTGGGGCAGTAGAGAGATATAACCGAACCATTGTGAGCATGTTAAAGAAGTTTGTGGCAGATTCTGGGCCAAGTTGGGATATCCGATTACCTCTGGTCCTAATGGCCATCAGATCTACCCCTTCCTCTGCAACCAAAATGTCACCATTTGAGTTGATGACTGGGCGCAAGATGGTGCTTCCGCAGCATTTGCTCTACAGGACCCAAGAGCAGACACTGATAAATGCCTCCACAACTCACGAGTATGTGGAGAATTTAAGGAAACACCTTCAACATGCTTTTGCTTATGCTCAGCGGAATCTAGAAAGATCAGCTGATAGCATGAAGACCCACTATGACCTGAAAACTTCCAGGAAGGAATATCAGGTGGGGGACCGAGTCTATCTATACAACTTCCAAAGAAACCAGGCAAAACAGCGGAAATTTTTGCCTACGTGGAAGGGACCCTTTGAGATCATCGACAAGATCTCCCCTGTGGCCTACAAAATCCACATCCCCAAAGGTCCTTTGGCAGCGGGGGAAGACAAGTGGGTCCACATAAACCAGTTGAAGTGTTGCCATCCCAGGCACGCTCTGCAACAACTGGAGTAATCCTCTGGAATCCTAGCGGGTACTGTCTCAGACTAATTCAGTTCCAATCATAAAACATACCACATCTAGTCTCTAAAATATTGTGATTTGCATGAAACTGTCTCTTAGTTATACTGTTTTTTATCAAAATAAGAATGTAATGTTTCGTTATGATGAAATGCATATGCTGCCCCACTATCTCAACAGTGGTGGAAAAACGTCTATGAGTAGGTATTGCCGCTCTTCCTTTGTCGTCCTAGGAGAAAGAAAACCTGGAGACGGGCCAAGGAGGATGATCCGGAGACCGGGAGCCGAGACGCAAGGGGCCCGGGGTACCGCCCAATCTTCCCATCAGGACCGGCGAGGAGAACTGATCGATCTGACCGGATGGAGAGGAAGATGCTGAACTGTGCCATCTACATAATTGGAAGAAGATAATGTGGACATACCAGCGCCAGGGTTCAAAACCTCCCTTGCAAACGACTCCCCCTCGACTCAAGTCAAAGCGCAGTCGGGCGGGGGGGTTTGTGGAGGGTTTTGACCCATGTGGAATCATTAGACGGGGTAAATGTGGGGATTAAGCTGTCGCTGCCCATCATTTTACCCCAGAACAAAAATAAATCATTGGAGTGGGTAAAGATGGGGATGCGCTGTCGCCGCCCATCATTTCATCCCAGAATCCAGGAGAGCTGCGCAGTTGTGCGCACACCCAAATGGTTACCTAACTTGCCACCCACCAGTGTAAAGAAAGGTCTTTGTTAACAAAATCCACGGTTACTGATGTCAAAAAGTTGCTGAAATCGTGACTCATTGGACCACTTTAAAGATTCAACCTTTTTGTGGGGTTCCACATAACCATCTTACTGTAAGGAGCCCCATCAAAACAATGTTAAGCAAGGATTTACTACCATGTAAGAACCATTCCTGTTTAGAATGCATTAATCCAAGAAAGATCCCAAAATTGCATGCAGTACCAACAAAATCCTCAAGGCGGCACTAGAGGTCTAAACTCTGACAGGAGAGCTGTCTTGCAAAACTGTCTAGTGCAAAGAAAGGGGTCTTATTCCATTAAAAGTTCAAAGGGGTTGCCTGTCCTGAGAACTCTTGACACTTCAGAACTCAACACAAGAAGCCAGGAAATCACAGGGTTCTGTTAATTAAATGCAAAGTGGCTCCCTGGCCTCCTGATGTCAGTTTCCCAGAGACCACACAATGGCCCCTCTCCTCTGAAAGGAATATGTTGATTTTTACTGTTTTACTGTCAACAAAGGCCTGCCTGCCAGAAGACATGTGACTGTTAGGACACTTACCTGGCCTTCTCGCCGCATCCGTTCCCGGACGTGGCGGTTCTACCCCTGTTACCAGCTTGGGAAGCGTGGCTGTGGGCAGCGGGTCGGCGCTCGCTTGCGTGCGCGAGCCCCGCGGGTAACCAGGAACGGGCAGGCAAGCTTGTGTTCCAAGCCTTGTTCCGGTGTCCGCTCAGCCATCGCGCATGCGCTGTCCCGCTAGCGGTCCATGCCTCGCTTTCGTGCTGGACACTGTAAATAGTGTCCAGCCCTCTACTGTTCGCGTCTTAACGCGGTTTGTCCCCACTTACCGTCGCTTGGTGCATCGCATCAGGTCCCTGCTCCTTGGTTCCTGTTTCTTTGTCCCGACTACGGGCTGCCTTACTCCTGCTACCCGCCAGTTCCTCTCCCTTCCCTGGGTCCAATTCCTTTGGGATTAGCTCCCTTGGCTCCGTGGCTCTTAGGAGGTTGGGGGGGGGGGAATTCCCATCTTGGCCTTCTCCCTCTCTTTGGGTCTCCCTGTTCCTGGGTCCATTCTCTCTTCCTGACCTCCTTGTTTGCCTTGAACTTCTTGTCACTTTGGCTCTGGGTGCCAGCCCTCCGGATTATCAACTGCCTTGGTGGATCGTGCTGAAGACCTCTCGTCCTCCAGTTGTGGCTTTCTACCGGACCGCACCAGCTCAACCTAGTCACCTCCCTGTCAGTGCTTGCACTGTCCCGACGTCACTGTAATCCACAGGGAGGTGGGCCAGTGGCGTTGGGAGGTGATTCCAATCCATCCCTGTTCCATTAGGGTTGGGTCGGGGTCGCTTCCTAGCGTTGCGATATCTACATTCGGTTTGGAAACTACCAGTCTGGCGTCACCAGTGAGACCAGCAACTGAAAACCCAGGTACGCAGTGCTCCAGAGACGCACAGCTTAACAGTGACTGACCCACCCAAGTCTTGGAGGCGGACTCCAACACTCTGAGGACTGAATTGAAAGTAAAATATATATTTTACAAAAACACTGATAACTCTTTGTAATCAAATGACAGAAATGTATAACTTTGAGAGACTTAATTTAAAAAATGTACCTTTAATTCAAGCCCAAACTCCAAATTGTGGGATATTCTGGGACAAAACCCTGCTGTTTATTAATATTACAGACTCCCTGTTTCAGCTAGACAAACGAAAATGCATTGGTATGTGGGTAGATATGTGAGGAACAGTTGTATAAAATTTAATGAAGATCCAATGTTGTTTAGCACATTAAAAAGTGCTAAAAGTTGCCATTTTTGAATGCAAGCTCTTAGAAACAGCAGATTTGGGACAGAGTATACCTCATGTGATATGTGACATGGGTATGTAATTTCAAACAACTGTGTAACTGTGAAATATGTATTTTGATCATAAATAGATTTGGGTGCACAGATGACAGGGGAGTTTTTTTCAAGAGATCATAAATGGCTGACATCACTCTGACACAACTTAGCTCCCCCAATCAGGGGAGAAATGAAAGCTGGACCAATGACAAGTGAGAGGGGCAAGTTTAGTTATGACCAACACACACACCCACTTGCAGAACATATAAATGGACCACTGAAACTTAGGTAGACACATTCATTTCCATCTGCAGCGGGACGCTCTGCCGGAAAAATCCATACTTTACCTCCATCAACCTTCAGAGACCCAGACCAGCAGAGTAGAGCTGACCTGTTAGCAAAACCAGAGAGAGCTGAACCGGAGTGCAGTCTAAAACCTGGCCAGATCCGTGGCAAGGCCCATTTAATTCAAGAATATAGTGTGAGTACCTAGCAAAACTGTGCAGAACCAATCTCTTAGTTAAAATAATATAATTCAAGCTATTTTAATCTAAGTAGAATTGCCTCCTAACTGTCACCTGTCATTTGTAAAGCTGTCACTTGTCATTTTCTATTTGCAAACTGCACTTGTCTTTTTAACTTTAAAATTTCAATCTGAAAAACGACCTTTATTTAATCGCTCATATCTCCGCGACCGTTTGTGCTAGAGACTTGCAGTAACTTTCATCTGAAAGCTTAGAATCTTAGCTTTAATCGCTCCAAGAACCACATTCCTACCCCTTATAGTTTTACCGCAATCGCGGAACACGCATTCGCGAATTTTGCCGCAATTTGCAAATTTCTTCACGTGTAAAAATCTGCTGCTGCTTGCCTTCCATTTGCCAGAAATTCGTTTAACCTGCTAATCATCCCTGAATCATTGCTCGTGTGAGCCTGGACTAATATTAACTAGATACCACTCACCCTGAACCTCTAGAGGGAATTAAAAGCATTTTAACATATTTTCACTCCATTGCCAGCACATATCAAAGCATTTTGCCTGTGTTTTCAACTTCTGTAGTCTAAGTTGCTGGGTGAACTGAATTACATTTGAATTGCATTTCTGAGAATTGTGTGCCTTCCTTCCCTTTCCTTGCATTGCATAAAAGGGGGGGGGGGTGAATTGTCCAAGGAAGTGATTACATTGTCTTTTGCTGAAATCCTATCAAGTGATTTTCTGTACTGCATTTCATTCAACATTGCATCCATTTGAACTCTATAAAGCATTCTCTATCACATTATTCTTCTGTCCCTATTTACCAGTGTGCTACCTTATCCATTTCATGTCAACTCCTTAGTGATTATAAAGAAGTGTGCTAGTGCCAGATTCTCCGTTGTTAATCTTTATCATATCAGATTAAGTGTGATATTCCATTATTAATTTATTATAAAGTCTGATATATATATCTATTGTTTAAATTATCAAATAAACCTTTTAACTTGCAAAACAGAACTACTTCTTGGCTCAGTGGGGTCAGGGGGATTCCAAGGGAGGGGTGTTATATAGGGGTAGTCATCCAGAATGCATGAACTGGACATAAAGTTATATCAATAAGGGTTTTCATTCAGTATTATAGACTAGGCGTTGACTTAGCTGTAGTGTTGAATTGAATCCTCTTACACACACCCATAGAAACAAACATTTTAACTATGGCATGTACTCAATTTTAATATTCGCTAACACCACGCGTGTCCCTAGAACAGTTTCAACTTGCCTGCGCACAGCATGGATGGAAATACTATCCTTATGAGACCCCTCATTTTCAGTAATTACAAACATCCCAGACAGGGCGGGCATTGCGAATACATCATTAGGACCTGCCGCCTAAACAAATACAGTATTTCACCCATCTCTTACTCTCTGAACCTCCCCAAGCACTCTGACACACCAAAACACTCCCCGAAAGAGCATTTCGCCTGTGGTTGGCGCCCCGCTGTCGGCGGATCCAAGATGTCGGGTGGATCCAAACAATCTGACGCACATCACGCCTCACTCCAGCCAAATGGAGGACACGTTGCGTGTCCGCCGTCATGACGCGAGCCCCTTAGCCAACCGGTATCTTGTCCGCGGAGCGAACAGGGAAGTGTGTCCGCAGAGCGGACATAGATATCACTAATTTTTTTAGATGTACTTTTTGGTTGTTTTAAAGAAAACTACTGGACAGATTGGCACCATATTTACAAAAGCACGCTTTCAGGACCAAGCTCCTGCCATAATTTTTGTGAAAATTCGTCCAGCGGTTTGGGCTGTAGACGTCGGCAAAGTTTTTCCCCCATTCAGTCTATGGGAAAAAAAGACGTTTTGGGACCCCCCTATAACTTTTCCACCCCTGGACCAAACATCACCAAAATGTGCACAACGATTTACAGTGGCCCATACACTTGTTTTGCAAAGTTTGGTGTGGATTCGTCCAGGGGGAGCGGAGTTATAAGCCACCCAAAATGTGCTCTTCCTATGGAAACAGCAATTTAACCATAACTTTTAAATTAGATATGAAACCTTGTATATTGCCTATTCTTTATCATTGATTGATATGAACACTTTTCCCGTGTAATTTGAGTTACAAATAACCAGGCCACTTTTAGTAGCCGTTTCACTGTGAAAAATCTGAAAATATCTTCAGTTCCACCTTTATCGCACTCTAGAGTGGAGAGTCCACACAGGATATTGGCTTTCATGCACGGGCTGCAACTCCAAGAAAGGCAAAAGATGTGGAACCCTGAAAAAGGCATGAAGCTCAATGTCCAGTGGACATCACATTACATTTCAAATTCCGGTGTTGTTATTTTCAAAATGTATCTCCATCCTATTTTCTCCCTTGTCAGTTCTCACCAACAATGGCTCTTTGGCCTGAATCTTTTATGGTAAGAAATAACCTTTTATAGTTTTCACAAGTCATGTGAAAAGGTGCATTACTTGCTGCTAGCAACGCTTGAAATTTCATTCAATAGACATTTCTTTTATTTCAACTTGCGTGGTGGCATTCGTACCTCACACATTTCAAAGTTCCTCTGTCATGCTAGGACAGTTTAATATGTCCTATGCTTCCACGTAGTACATTCTATACTATAATCTTCCCACTTCTAAACAAACTGTGGTCTCTATGACTAGGGCTACTGCACATGCAGCAACTATGCAATGCTAACCTCTACATTCTCACTACTTTACTTTCGATTAACACTGGTAATTAAAGCGTTTCAGATGAAACAAGACTGGCCCCCATTACAACCTCGGCGCTAAACCATGGCGGTATTAGCACCACGGTTGGTGCTGGTGTTGTAACTAGTCCGCCATAGTGAAATGGGGAAATACCGCCCCATTCCAAGGTTGGCGGGGCGGTATTTCCCCATTTCACCATGGCCCTTCCCCATTCCCAATTTCGCCCCATAGGGCTCAATGGGACTGGGAAAGGCGCTAAGTACGGTACCGCAAATTGCGGTACCGTAATTAGCACCGAGGTCCCTTTGCGGCACCCTACTTTAATGGGTGGTAAAACCTGCCGTTAAGGTCGGGTCCCGCAAAGGGACCTTGTAATCAGGCGTTAAGGGTTTAACAGTGCCGACACCTTTTACGGCGCCATTAAACCCTTAACCCCAGGGTCGTAATGACCCCCTGTGAGTGTGTTTATCCTGCCTGCTCTACAATTCATTTGAACCATGCCAATGGGATGTACAGTAGCGTTCTTGAGTGATTCACATTTTTTTTATTTTGTATGATAAACAACTCAATGGCATTCTTAATAGCTGCCTGTGACATACAAAAGTGTAGATTAACTGTTAACACTTTAAACCAGCCCAACACTACCATCAAACTTCCAGCGCAAGCAAGTCATGTGTATTCCATCTGTTGCAAATAAGCCAGTATACCATGCTCTTCACTTTCCCAAGTTATGTAGATTATTGTTCTGAACGTTCCGCTGAATTGCATGTGCCTCTTTGTGCTGCAACAGATACTCAAGGTTCATGCCAATCAGGAATTCTTGTTTTTGAAAGACATTTACCATCTCCACCACTCCCTCCATTATGCCTGTATCAACATAAAATAAAGATATTTCTCCAATAGCAATGGGTGTGTCCTTCGGGATGGCCACGTGGAAAGCAGTGCATTGTATATGCCTTTACCAAAATGCACCATGATTTAAGTAAGTGATCCCAGAGGAACTGACCAACCACCGATCCATCACTCACTGGTCATGAATTGAGATATGCGGTTTCAAATTACTTACCCATCAGTCCCACCGTTCACTATATTGCTGTTCACACATGACCAATGTAAATTATGATTAGCATTTGCCATAAAGGGATCCCAAAGACCCAGGTCATTTTGGTCTTTAAACTTGATACAGGGTTCTAACGGGGACACCAATAATAGGCCCTCTGTCCATGATTGGACTGTCTCACTCTCAGGGGTTGTCACCCTAATGTGTTCTATCTTTTGCATGTTTCCAATAGTGGACCAGCTTAGCACGGTAGCAAGGTTCAGGAGTGATATGCAAGATGTTCAATAGCAAAGTCATGTCCATGCATTCCACATCTAGCTTCAATGGCAGTGCACTTCTCTTCTCAAAGCTTCCCTCTCTTTAGTCATGTCTACCTCTGCAGAGCAAACGTGTTCTGGATCCGCTTCTGTTGACGTGTTGTATAAAGGGATACATCCTTGAGTCAGCTGTACGATGCCCTCCTTTACCGCTCACAAGAACGTTGTTACAATAAAGCTTGTTGTGAAAACACATCAGGCTTTGCAACCACATCAATTGTGTACAATACAAGTGTTAATTTAAGTTCTAGGCAAGTATTCTCTGATTTACAACATGTTCCAGTCCGTTTGTTCGACTCTAAAAATGTCCGGTTTTTGTTGCATAACATTAGATACTGAATGTACTCACATGCTTTTGAGTCCAATTTTCCATCCATCACTTCATTTACCAATTAAAAAACATCCTATAACAGTAAATGCCATTGTAACAACCAACAAACTTACTAGTCTAGGCTCCGTTCTCGTAGGATCATGAATTTTGGGGAAAAACACTTTTCCATTTTCCATAGCATGTCTTTTATTTTTGCCTGTGGTTCGTCTATGTGCCTATGATACAATTCACTGATCTATGGGGATTTTATGGTCATGGCACCATAATGCCAATCAATATGCCCTTGTGGTCCAAATTCGAGATCGCATTCTGCTGAATTAGCTGGCACTCTGTCATAATAAAGCCCACACATCTTGCAGAAGCACACCTACTAATCAAACAGGCGTGATTATAGTCTGTGCATTGCCACACAATATCCACATACTTCAAAGGAATATCTAGACCATCTACTTTGAAAACATCATCAGATTCTGCTAGGATAACAACCCTCTTCTCATATTATAATTGTCAGCTTGCATTCATACTCCAAGTGCTCTTTCCATTTGGAAGTCATCCCCCATTTGTGATCTCTGGATCTCATCCCATCCTGTGTTGTCATCTCCTCTGAGGACCACACCACAGGCATTGCTTTACCACTCTTCTGCAGAGGGAAGTGAGTTAGAGAGTGTTTAGGATGGTTTATGGTCATAATACCGAATTTACAAATCTCGAAAAAATAAATCTCGAAAAAAAGGCCGAAAAAAAAGGTCGATTTTTTTTTTATTATGTTTTTTTTCGAAATGAGGGGGTTCCACCCCCAACCCCCCTTTTTTTCACTATTTTTTTTTAATCCCGGACCCCAAAATAAATATATAATCAAAAAAAAAAATGTGATTTATTTTTTTTTCGTTCTTTTTTTTTCGACCTTATTGTTATTCGAGATTATTTTTTCGAGATTTTGACTGACCACCGTTTAGGATATATGTGAATGACACACAAGTTATGTGTGACACTATTCTACGAATAACAATAATTTGCCTCCCTGATTCTCAAAAGAAGACATTTGGTCATTGTCAAACCTCGCAATGTACATTTCATACCTTATGCCTACTTAACTGTGACTTTCAATCTATTCTTGGAAAATTCCCATTTTGCATCAATGACAGATAGGCCCAGACTATTTTCTAACAGAGAATGTATCCCCTATCCACTTCCCCTTGTCTTTAGGAGGACAGATCTTCTTTTATGTACATGAAACAACTGTTCCTGCTCGTAATTCCTTTCCGTCACTAAAATCTTATGGACCACAGATAATATTTTGTGTATAGCAATTCATCAGGGTGCTAGTTATAGCAAGTGCAGGGTGAACAATCTAAGTGTGCAGGAATAATCAAAAACAGGTTACAAAGTACAATTGGTTGGTTAAGAGCACAGACTGGCAAAGCCGAGCCTCATGGTATGGGGGGCTAAATCCAATATGCAGGTGGTTAGTCAAGTCAAGTAAGAGCAAGACTGGCACAGCCGCAACTCATGGTACAGGGGGCTGCAGTATGCAGGTGGTTAGTCAAGTCAAGTAAGAGAAAAACTGGCACAACCACACCTCATGGTATGGGGGGCTAAATGCAGTATGCAGGTGGTTAGGCAAGTCAAGTAAGAGCAAAACTGGCACAGCCACACCTCATGTTATGAGGGCTGAATGCAGTACGCAGGTGCTCAGGTACATCGGTAAGTGCAAAAACTGGCATAGCCACACCTATAGTGCAGGGGGCTACATCAAAGGAACATATAGACAAGCATATTGGGGGAAAGAGAGAGAGGATCACCAGGAAAAGTGAATTAAACAGCAACAGGGTATGCAAACAACGCGGAGGGAGAATGCCGGAAGGAAAGGGAGTTATCAGGCATATTGTGAACAGTCGTACTCCGGGGAGTGGGAAACATTACTTACAATATGACTATTATAAACGCATGATCAGTATAAGAAGAGGTGAGAGAAGTGTCTGTTGACTGGCAGTTTTTGGAGTTCAGCAGGTGACCCAATTAGGGATGCAGATCCATGCTATGATGCATCTCATAGAGTCTGGCATGAAAAGCAATGAGAGGGGAGTGAGTCGGAGAAGGGGCTCATACCTTCTTAGCTTCGGCACCCACAGGTGTGGCACCCCGCAGCGAGGTGTAGATGAACACAGAGGAGGCGGATTAATGAAGATAGGAGAACCATGGATTGGCGCTGGGCCGCTGGAAAGCCCCAGACAGGCCCAGACAGGGGTCGAGTGACTTGTACGTTGGCCTTTGAGGTAGGGTACATCCGGCTTCATCTTCCGTCCAGCAACCTCTAGTGAAGAGGGGCTCACCAGCCAATCATGGAACAGGGACAAGTCAGGTGGGAAGGGTGAGTGGCCCTGTAGATCGGGACATGCAGAGGCGTCCATCATGGTGTGGAGACCCTGCTCTAACACACCAGTGACAGGCAATAGAGACAGTGGGCCTATGATGGCAGATTCTGGCTGGCACTGCTCTCCTTGTGCCTCAATCATGGAATGGGCCCAGACAGGGATCGAGTGCCTTGTAGGTTGGCTTTTGAGGTTGGGTACATCTGGCTTCGCCTTCCAGCCAGCAGTTGCTAGTGAAGAGGGGCTTGCAAGCCAATCATGGAACATGGACAAGTAAGGTGGACAGGGTGAGTCTCCCTGCAGATCTAGATATGCTTCAGCAGTCATCATGGTGTGGAGCTCCTGCTCTAACACACTAGTGGCAGGCAATAGAGGCAGTGGGCCTATGATGGCAGATTCTGTCTGGCACTGTTCTCCTTGTGCCTCGATCATGGAATTGTCCGAGACAGGGGTCGAGTGCAAATGAATAAGTTGACTGTCTGTCAACGTGTTCATGTTTTTCTTTGCAAATGCCTATGTGTGCTGCCGATGTTGCCTGATTTATCCACACACTTCTGCCTATGTCTTACTCCTGTGGACTAAGGTTCATGGTGTCTGAGGGAGTGGTTTATATTGGCAGTGTGAGGTTGCCATGTTTATTTTTCTACATTTTGCCATATTTAAAGCTTTTCTCACCTGAGTCTGAACAATGCTTGCACTTTGTAAAGTTGTTTTTGTTTTCAAAATGTGCTCTTGACCACAGGCTGAACGAAGACCTGGGGTCAATGCTGAGTTTTTCTGTCAAAAGCTAATAAAGCAGGCAGGCAATCTCACAAAGCACAGTAGCCTAAGGCATGATATCTTTCTTTTAGATAAAAACATCATGTCAGGTTGACTCCTAAATTATCCCATGTACAGTCCAGCCTAACACAAGGCATCTGTCTTTTAGGGTATCCAGTGATTTTACCAAGGATTTTTTATGCAAGGCATTTTTTACACATAAATGTTTACCGAAAAATATTGATTTAAAAAGTATATATTTATATGGGATAAGGAGTAAAAACAGGTGGAAAGAGG
Source organism: Ambystoma mexicanum (assembly GCF_040938575.1). Taxonomy (NCBI): domain Eukaryota; kingdom Metazoa; phylum Chordata; class Amphibia; order Caudata; family Ambystomatidae; genus Ambystoma; species Ambystoma mexicanum. The sequence goes on along the minus strand of NC_090939.1, from coordinate 549,606,703 downwards.
GTGACCCACCCCAAATAACATTAATAAAATATGAATTTTTTTGGTAAAAATGTTTCGGTAAAAAATGCCTCAGATAAAATGTCTTTGGTAAAATCACATAAAACTGTCCTTTAGATGTTATGTTATGTTAACGTTTCTTATACCTCGCACTGTCACCATCTGCATGGTCCGTTGGTGCTCTGACGGATCTGTAAGGCAAGAGGGTAAGGGGTATAAGTTTGTAGGATTGGGTGGGAGAAAGATCGGGGGAGCTGTGATGTGCAGTTGGCAGCCTCAGTTCAGTTTACACTGTTCACTGAGCGTAGCTGTGTTTTTCGGTTTGTAGCCATCATGTGCTGTTGTGCAAGGCTATGTGTGGTTTGTTTCATTGTTGCAGTGTGGTTTAAGTGTGTGCTGTTTGCTGTGCTGTAGATATGTGGTTGTGTTTAGTTCAGAGTTTGAGAGGTGTATGCAGAAGGGTGCATTTATTTAATAGAGTAGGTTAGCGCTGGTACCCTATCCTAACCCAGTGTTTTGATTGACTGTGCCCATATCCCTTCCCCTGTTGTATAGTCTGGTGTGCTACAAATACCACTCCTCTATTGTGTGTAGATAAATATTACACCTTCAGGGTGATTTGTATATTACACCCATCAGCTTATCTCCTTTGAGCATGTCATCATGTGAAGGGCGGTGGTGGGAAGGAACATCTTTTAAGATAAACCATATACTCTTGTTAGTTTTATGTCTGGTGGTCATTATTACAGAATGAGTGTGTAGCTACTTCTTTAAATAAATTTCCCTTAAGATGGATGACTGAAGAGAATTTGAGCCTGACAGTGGTGCCTGTGTCCCGGATAATACAGGCTGAGCCAAATTGCTGCTGGGGAAACATAAGGGGCATATTCCAGCCGGGTAAGTCTCATATCTGTTGCATTCTACGTTGCTGGTGTGCACACCTTATTTTTAATACCTCTCTTTATTTACACAACATACTTTCCAGTTTGTAGGGAATGTCCAGGCTAAAAAGGAAGAGTATTTTATAATTAGGGAACTAATTGGTTTTAAAAGTGCCATTTTGGTCTGGGGGGTGTTTTATTTCTTTTCGCTATTCCCTTTGTTTGTTGTGTCTGGGATGATTTTCACCTGTCCCTTCCCTATTAATTATGGGTCAGAGACATCCACACATGCCTCTACCCACTATCAGCTTGACACTCCTGCTGGACCGATGGAGACAGCTTTTGGGGAAGACTCGGTTACATGTGTTGCTAAATAGCACAAACACACAGCTGCGGGTGCACAGGGGACTAAAGTGTTTCAGTAGATGAGCAGATTTCAGGAAGGGCATTTGAACTCTGTTTGTGTTTGACTGAACTTGAAGGGGTATAAACCGCATCCAAAAGAATGGTTAGTTTTTGCACGTTGGACTATAAAGTCTGACAATAGGGCACAAGAACTAACATGCAAACACAGGGAGGAAAACATAAGTTAGAAAATAAATTACATAATAAGAAACAGAGTGATAACGTGGAACACACCCTTTACCCTGTGCTAACACCCGCTAACACCCACTAGTGCATTGCCCAGTAATGATGACACTGACACTCCTCCGATGTACTACCCACCTTCAACTACAGTGCCTCCATGTTACTCACCACTTCCCTCGGCCTCAACTACACAATTGCTATAATCGGAGATCGCTTCGCCTGTCTCCACTTCCCCTCACATTCAAAGCACTGCCTTTTGCCCACATCCATTACACAAAATACAGAATCACTGGCAAGACCATCTAGGGATCAACCACTGTTTACAATGAGTCTGCAACAGTTGAGGGACGTCAGAAGGAGTTGGGTAGGTAGTGATAAAAAATATGAATGTCTTCAATATGACCTACAGGAAGGTGTGCCACAGTTGGACAAAGACACTGCTAATAAGAGGTTGACAGATCTACTGGACAATGTTTTGGATGAATTACAGAAGGATGACAGGTCAGGGGGTACACCACCCTTACCGGAAAACATATCACCCCTAGTAGAAGTAGGAATGGCGGCACATGTATAACCTGTCTGTATAATGTCTGCATCTGGGGTATTTCACTCTGTGCCGTACCATGTGGGCTATTTCTGCCACTTCGTACAAACCCTGGTAAGTTTATTACAGAACCACAACGCATCATAAATTCCCATAACTCTACCAGCACATATTTGTCAGGATTACTTAAATAAATCCTTACACCCAAAGCAGTTACAAGCAGGTAGAACAAAGGCAGAATGGCCCCAAAACTTTAAAGATCCATTAATGCGGAATGCTGGTGCAAGAGATCTGAGGCAGGATATGACAAATGTTGCCCCGAAAAGGAGTAAAATACTGGTTGCAATAAAAGAACTTGCAAAGGCCAAAACAAATTGGTCAAAGGCAGTGCCATTAAGACAAGACAAAGTGGAACATCCAGAAGATGTTCTTTCAAGAGTAATAGCTATACTGAAAGATAATTCTAATATTGAGGATGTCACTAACTCAGCCCCTGCATTAATAATGCAATATTTTATTGGTGGTCCCCTCCTCTCAATTCAAAATGATATAGGAAAGGCAGCTATTGACTGGAAATGTAAAAATGTGCAAGAAATCATGCCAACAGTCACAGTGGTACATATGGAATCACCGAACATATGTGGAATGAAGGTATTACTCAAACAACAATAATAGAAATGTATTCAAATTGATTGTAATTGTATTGCCGCTTCTGCTGGATTTTGCATAAACAGTAATCAACTATAAACGTAATACACACGGTCAAATGTACACAGCACATATATAAAGTACAATGTGCAGAAAAGTGCATAAGGTGTTTCACCAATTTTGAAAGTATGATGTGCAAAATATGGCATCACATCACAATCAATAAAGATAAGGTGTCTCCATATTGATTCACAGACTAAAACATCCAATAAAGGAAAACAAACCGACATGTAAGTTTGCTTGTACTACAATCTTACAAAACATTTTCATTATACCAAGGTCATGCAAGTTTTATTATGTTGCAGTCACACAGCATATGTTCATTATGCCAAAATTCTACTATGCGAGACAATACATCGCTGTTAAATTGTCTTCAAGATTGTTATGAGCTCTGTAGGAGGGTCTCATAAGGCAACCTCTTCCTAGGTTCAACTATTGCCCATTATTAATTTGGAATGCTTTCCTCAGGACTGACTGGCCATGTTAATTTATTTCTGTAGTGGGAGGACCATATTGGCTCTCTAAAGTCACAGAATATACAGTGTCTTCTGGGTGATCATGAGTTCATGTTAATGTGTTTTCTAAGTCCCATGTAGCAATGGTGTTGAAAAACCACTATCTCCTGGTGCAATCCAGAGACCAGTCCCATTCACGTGTATTAAAGCCCCTGGAATCTCTCAACTGGGCCGTCACACAGAGGCATAACTAGACGCCTCACGTTTGTTTATCCTAATGCAGTCGATGGGTTCCTGTCGCTATAGAAACTAACCTTCATGGATCCTGTGACAACCTTCTCCTTGAAAAAGCATTGAAATTGTCAAATTCTCTGGTACGTATGTACATATTATATTTGTAAAAGAAAGATCAGAAAAGAGAGATAGTGCTTAAACTTCAGTTAGCCCAAATCAATCTAACTCACATAGGGCAATAAGAAGTGGGCCTAGCAGGCCCCAGAGATATTTTGCACCACTCAGGCCCCAACATCAACCCCCACAGGGCTTGCCATGCCATTACTGTCAAGTATTTGGCCACGGAAAGGCAGAGTGCTCCAATAGTCTTACACCACATATGCCACAGGTCCCTCCCAATTCATATGGTTGGACTAGCCTTAACCAAAAGATAACCTGGTACACAATGCTGCCACCACAGCAAGAAGCCCCTGCCAATAATAATATGCAAAGGCAACCACAACACCAGATGATTCAATTGAACCCACAGGAAAACCCGTATCACATAGGGTGCTCAGATTTCTCATACTGAATTGAGGAGTTCCCAGAACAATGCATTATAGCGGCCATCCTTCAATTCGATACGACCAACCCATCATTGCCAGATAAAATACAGGGACATCACATAAATCTAGTAGATTCAGGAGCGTTGGGTTTGCCCTTAAAGCCCAAGATTGTCCCTTGCCATGTTCTGGCAAAGCAATAATGACAATAGAAGTGTAAGGTGTCCCAACACATCTACCTTTAGCTATTCCAACTGTGTTTGCCCTGGGGTTCCTCAGCACAAAGCAGACATTCCTGCTCGGTCTAACCACCCCTAGGGATATCCTGGGTATAGACTGCCTCAGCACCATGGGCTCAATGATTTATTGTATTCTGCAAGGCTCACACATTCACCTACCTCAGAATACCACATTGGCGATAGATCTCCCCACAGCTGTAGAAGCCTTTATATTAGCAACATACATGGAAGTATTTGCAATTTTGTAAACTGCGCTTTGAATGGCTTTAGGATGAACAAAAAGAGTTATGGGCAACCAACTCCATTCATGCAGGGCTCATCACATCCTGTGAGCCCGACAGAAGCCATACCAACAAAAGAAAAGGTCACATTTCCTAATGTCAAACATTGCCCCTTTACACCACAGGTAGTACAGGGGCTTGAACCCATAACTGATGACCTGATGACCCAAGGGATAATTGTGTATACTATTCCTGACACACGCCATTTTATCCTGTTAAAAAAGGTGGGGTATTGGTAGTGGTAAAATCAAGACTAGTGCAGGACTTAAGGGCAATTGATGAGATTGTGCCCCCTGTGGCTCCAGTGGTGCACAGCCCACACCCAATTCTCTCGGCAATTCTCTTAGACACCACTGTTTACAGTATAGTTGATCTATGCTCGGCATTTTTCTGGGTGCTGGTAGCCTCTGAATATCAGCTCCAATTTGCCTTCTACTTTCAAGGGGTGGCAAATATCAAAATTGGCAAATTACCTGGACTAGGCTCCCCCAAAGATTGATATATTCTCTATCATCTTTTCTAGAATATTGCATGCTGATACAGCATATGTTTGTTTTCAAGGACAGTCAATGATCATTCAGTACGTTGACAACCTATTACTTTGCTTCCCTGTTTAAGCTGAAGCATAAAGAGATGTTCATTATTTATTGATTAAACTGTTGAAGTCAGGACATAAGGTGGCCCCATCCAAAATGCAGTTGTGTCAACCTGAATTGAACTACTTAGAACACGTCTTACCTGGTTACTGGGCCTTAGATCCATCCAGAGTAAAGAAATAAGGACCATGCCTCCACCACACACAAAAGCTGAATTAAGATCAGTCATATGGATATTAGCGTATTGATGGCAATGGATTGAAGAATATGCCATTCTGGCAAAGAATCTGCAGGGGGACACCCCAAATGAGATTGTCTGGACACTAGTGTTAGGGGAAGATTTCGATTAAATGAAAACTGCACTTCGTACTGCCCCAGTGTTGGGCCTACCATTTTACGAGAACCAGGTTGTTCTTTATTGTCATGAGTGCTCAGGGGTAGCGTCTCATCTCCTTACACAGGATAATGTGGGTAAGTTACGCCCAGTTGCATATTTTTCTGCAAATCTGGATGTTTTCCAGCATGTTTGAGAGCAGTTTCAGCAACTGTATTGCTGTAAAAGAAAATGACTGGCATAGTTTCAGGTTCACCTTTAACAGTTATGGCCCCACATGCTTTACATTCCCTGTTGCAAAGTAATACTCAACACTTAACACAAAAGTGCTTACTCCGCTACCAGAAGACACTCTTTAATGATCCTTCATCACATTAGAGCTGGTGGGCCCTTTTAATGTTCCCTCACTGTTAACATTTCATTTCATGTATTGAATTGATAAAGTGCCTTTCACCAAAATTGCTATTACACAATATTAGGAGAATGGTACAATGTATATGATAATGCAAAAAAACTGTTAAAAACAGAAGGAAGGGAGAGAAACAGAAAGTGATTAAGTAGAAAGAAAGTAGAGAAGGTGAACTTTCAGGTTAGATTGAAAAATACAAAGAGATGAAGAAGAGAGAATAGAGAGAGGGAGAGAATTCCAGTGTTTAGAGGTTATGAGCGCAAACAATAGGAAACAGGAAGAAGCAGAGGTGGGCAGAAGCAGATTCTGTGATTGGAGATTCCGAGAGTGAAAATAGAATGAGACTAGCAAAGAAAGATGAGGAGCGAAGCCATGAGTACATTTAAAAGTAATAGAAAGAAAATGGTAGAAGACGTCATTCAAGGGAAGCAGTTAAATAGACAGTAAAAAAGATGTGATAGAGGAGAAAAAAGGTGAAGAGAAGACGAACCGGAGAATTATACACAGATTAGAGAAGAAGAGGATGGGAGGCAGGAAATCCACGAAGAAGAGAAGAGCACCTGCGCTGCTGATAAGGATGTGCATGATTGTGTTACTTGGTGTTCCCAATGTACTACTGTCAGTCCTGACATAAGGAAGTTTCCCTTCGAGGGAAAGTGCACTATTTTTGTGGATGGTTCCTTCCTACGCCATCCGTCTTCAGAAACACTCTCATCTGGAAATGCTGTTTTTGAATTATTAAATGATGAATGCATTGTTCTGTTGGCACGGATGGCACATGTTCCCATTTCAGTATAGGTCGCTGAGCTGATTGCATTATGATCTGCATATACTTTTGCCTATGCTCAGTCTATGTATATGGACAGTAGATATGCTTGGGGTGTAGCCCATGATTTTGGTAAAATTTGGAAGGAATGCGGGGATCTCACCTCAGGAGGGACACACATACTTAATGACCCGTATATTGCGTCCCTCTTTGAAGCTATTTTATTACCTAAACACATTGCAATTGTCAAATGCTCTACACATACAGCAGGGAGGATGGTGTGTGTGTCCAGAGGTAATCAAGTAGCTGAATATGCGACACAGTGAGTTGTCGGAATAGAAACAATATTATGCCTCCTATTGTAATAATTGCATGTGTATTGGCCTACGCCAAGTTGTCTAAACATCATGCGTGAACAAACTCCACGACAAGGTCTTGACCTTAGAGAAATTAATGTAAGCCGCCATCTTGGATTAAACCGCCATTTTAGTTTCTCTTGTTATGTAGAAGTCACCCTGAACATCAAAATGGAGGCCAAATGATATTCTGAGTAAGATTCTGGCCATTGTGACCTCCGCACAACTGAATAATTAATATGCCTGCAGGTCACTTGTCGGGGTCGCGAACAGAGACCTTGTCCTACTGTTGACCTATATGTAAATGTACTACTTATATCAGCGAAACTAATCAAAATGCATATATTAAAGGATTGACCTGGCAAGGAACCCTAAGACCAGAATTAAATATTTTGCAGAATGGTTAACCCGCAAGAGGGTTGGCCAAGGGCTGGACAAATTGTATAAAAGGCCCGGGTATTCCAATATGCGCTCTCTCACTAACACATCGAACCCTCGTTGAAGTTCGTTATGTTATACTGAGAGCCGAATAGCTATCCGTTTGTCAATTGACTTGGTAACTGTTGTAGCTTGAAATAAAGCGCTTGTATGTTTCTTTGTAACCTGTGTTGGTGTGTTTCTTTTTGGGCTTCCCGGACTCATATTATTTTTCTGTTTCCACAGTTGGCGCCCGAATAGGGACCCTCAAGATTGATGCCAGATCATTGAAGGTTGACGCAGGCTATCGAACTGGGATCGGACGGTGTGATACTGTGGGCCCGACCGAACGAGACGCGATACCTCGGCAGCGCTGCACGATCCGATCCTTGGACGATAGTCGTGTGGTCTGACACGGCATCTTGACGAGGGTCCATTTTTGAGGCGGGCAGATTTGTCGAAACCACCAAACACAAGGTAAAATTTGTTAGGTAAGTTCTTTGGTAAACCGTATGGTCCTCCTTAGGTTTGCTCAGGTGTAGTCGTGACCCGACTCTTAATTTAACCCTGACAATTTGAATTTGGCGTATTGTATCTGCAGACACAATTATTGACCAGGTAACACCAATTTTTTGTGAAATGCATGGGAAATTGTCTAGCTGCTTTAGGGCTCTGTTCCACAGCGATCGACAATCTTTGGAATTTATCCGCCCGGCGCCACAGGAGGGGTCGCCGGCATGTACTATGTACTGTAAGCATGGCATTGGAAGTATAGTATTTAATGATATTTGGCAAAGACAAACCAGACATGCCTCAGAATTTCAGTGGCCAATCAATGGTAGTTTCAAGAACCCCCGTATTGAATACCTAGAATCGGTCTTTTTAAAGAAAAAGGCCAGACCTGCAGCATATGATGTTTTGCAGAATTGGAAAAAAGAAGCGTTGCAGCAGCTTAAGAGTAGGGATAAACATGCACGCCATCATAAAACGAATGCTGAAAAGGCGTTGTTATATGATAAGGAAAAGAATTCAGAGTCAGTCAAGAATATGGATAGGGCTTTCTCACTTGGTATCCAGAAAATCTATCCCTCTAAAGATTTTCATGTTTCCGAAGAATTTATTGATAAATTGTTAAACGAGCGAAGGCCTGGTGCCTCTGTGCCACCTCCGTATGATCCTCTCCCTGGTGCTTTGCCCATTCCGGCTGTTATTCCTGCTGTTATTCCTGTTCCCCCTGTACAACCTATTGTTCCTGTTCCTCTAGTTGTTGTTCCTCCACCTACTCTACCACCCCTTCCCCTTGCGCCGATAGTCGCACCTCCATTGAATTAGTCCGCACCTCCGCTCCCGAGTGGTTCTGTACCGACTGAAGTTGATCAAGGTGTGGGGTCAAAGATTGTCACTCGTAATACTGTTTCTGCAGAAAAGAAACGGGAATTATTTGCATGGGATAAGCATTGTATGGAGAGAGGTGATCAAGCTTATGTTTTTTCCACATTATCAAATATGAGCAATTTTCCCGAGAAAAATGTTTTCATTGAAGGTTTGGGGACTTATTTATGTGTAATGTGGGATAGATAACATAATACGGATCTCCCACAAGGGTTGAGGGACACTGAGGAGAAAGTACATGGTCATGTTGAGAGGTTATTTGAGTATAGGAGGGACTTAGAAAGATTACGGGATGAGGATGATGAAGACGACAGTATGTATCTACAGAAACGGTTCCTTCCGTGTCGTAAATCGGCATCTGAGGAAGTACGAATCTGTACCAAAGATGCGATTCGATGGATCTCGGATTCATCAATACCGCCAGATGAAGTGTATGACACGTATAGTCAGTATACAGTAGAAATGCAGAGGAAGGTGATTCAGGTAATGGTACAGTACCTGCAGGATGAATGTGTAAGGAAGAAGGTTAGTTGTCCTACAGAGTTATTGGGTATTTGTAAGAGGGCTTTTTCGCCCGACACTTTTTCGGCTGCCTTAGCGCTCGACCTGGCTCTGTTGCTTAGTAAGCGATCGGAATTACCTATATCTCAGTTGCCAATGAGAGAGGTTCCTCTGACATTTGTCCCAAAGGTTGAGATTCCCGCTAACGTTAGGACAGGTGCACCCGCTGTGGACATCCCTGCACATTATGTATCGCAATTTGTTCACATCCCGTTTTCGCGACAGGAAGTGAACACTATTAGACAATCAATTCCCGATATTAGGAAAAATCCGACAGGATTCTACAAAGAGATAGAGTCCGTTTTACAGTCCTCTGTGTTCACCCTAAGTGATATTGACTTGCTATTCCCTGTACTCCTGCCTGTAGATTTATGGAAGCAGGTTCGAACAATAGACAATGTGCCAGGGTTGGGAGATATGTGGGCTAACATAACGAGATTTGATGGGGAAAGACCAGCTGGTGAGAAACCACCTCAGGTAATACTCACTTTGCCTGATAGAATTGTTACAAAATTGAAAACCATAATTCCTGAGAAAAGAATTATTTGGGACAAGTTTACGGCCTGTGTTCAAGGAAAATCTGAAGGTGCCATCGAATTCTTTAATCGATTCGAACAGGTATTCTCTGACTTCAGTGGACAGGACTTGGGCACAGAGTCTGGGAAAAGGTTGTTTGTGGACAAATTTGTGCATGGATTGCTGCCTGACATCCAGTCACAGATTATGTCCTCTGAGAGCGCTTGGCAGGCGAAATCCCAATCTGAAGTTTTGCACATTACTCAGTATTATGAGAACCGTGTTAATAATGAAAAAGAGAGAATAGAGAAGAGGAAAGGAGATTTGAAGACTAAAGTATTATTACAGCAAATTGTTAGAAATCCCAGAGGAGGTCATTCACAGACCAGAGGTCAGTATGTTCCGAAAGGGAACGTCCCCTTGGGTCGTGTGAATATTAATCAATGTGCCTATTGCCGCCAGGAAGGTCATTGGCGTGCACAGTGCCCTGTCCTTCGACAAAGGTCAAACAACACATTTGGGAGTATGGGTAGACGACCTAGAGGTCACCCCGGAGTGGGGGACCCTGATAGAGGTCAGTTCTCGCAAGATCCTCAGCAACCTTTTTCACAGGATAATCAGACTTTGAGTGTGGACACGAGAAACATATTTGATCACCCTTCTGCTGCCTACCTTTCTGAAGAGCTTCCTTCTGACGACATTTTATTTCGTTAGGATTGCACGAAGCAGGGTTTGGAACCTTCACCTATTCCCGTTAGTCAAAAAGGTCCCTATGTTGAATTGTTAGTGGGGAATAGGAAACATCAGTTCTTGATAGACACTGGAGCACAGAAGTGCTCCATTGATCATTCTCGGGTTCCAAACATTCCACTGTCAGGGCAAACTAATGTTTCTGTAGGGTTTTCTGGCATACCAGTTGCTAGTCCGGTTTCTTCGCCGGTGCCTGTTTCTTTGGGTCCCTTTACGGACCACTGTCCATTCCTCTTGACTTCAAACTGTGGAGAGAATTTGCTGGGGTTAAATCTGTTGAAGAAACTAAATGCAGTAATTCATTGTTCCTCTGACGGAGTGCGCCTGACGGTTTCACCGCAGCAACTTCCCAGTTCTCAGTTTTTGACTCAACCTTTGCCTCCTGAGTTTAGCGCTGTCCCAGAATGTTTGTGGGCGGTTGATGACAATGATGTTGGAGTACTACAGGTTGAACCCGTTAAAATAGTTTTGAAACATGGAGTTAAACTACCGCGCATTCCGCAATATAAAATATCAGTTGAGGGCGAGCGTGCCTTGAAGTGCATTGTCTCCGATTTTGTGCATCGAGGAGTGATCAAAGAGATTGCAGGTAGTTTATGTAACAGCTCGATTTTACCCGTGTACAAGAAAGGCGACAATGCAATCCCATTCCGTTTCATAATTGATCTACGCGCTATTAATAAAGTTGCCGCCCCACCATTTCCAATTGTGCCTGATGTGACAATGATACTAACGATGATCCCTGCTACAGCTACTCACTTTAGTGTTGTGAATCTGAAGAATGCTTTCTTCAGTATTCCTATACACAAGGATAGTAGATATTTGTTCGCGTTCACCTTGGGGGGACGTTCGTTCACATTTACTCGTGCACCTCAAGGTTATACTGAAAGTCCAAGCATTTATAGTAGAGCTTTGAAAGAGCAGCTTGACACCCTTGAATTGCCATCTACTTGTACACTGCTTCAGTATGTCGATGGCTTGCTTTTAGCTGCAGATTCTGAAAGTGCTTGTAAAGAAGGCACTGTATTTTTGCTTATTCATTTGGCTGAACATGGTCATAAAGCTTTGGTTAAGAAATTTCAATATTGTTGTCAGGAGGTCGCCTATTTAGGCGATCTCCTGTCAAAGGAGGGGAGAAGATTGACACCTGAAAGAATAAAACACATTTCTGGCATGTCTGTTCCAAATACACAGAAGGAAGTCAGAGCCTTAATAGGTATGGCTTCTTACTGTAGGCTGTGGATCCCGAACTTCTCACTAGTGATAAAACCGATGTTGGACTTGACGAAGAAGGGCATTTTTCGCCGCTGCCATGGAAGTCGGAACATCAACGATCATTTGAGCTTCTCAAAGCCGCGTTATGCTCTGCACCGGTTCTGGGTACTCCAAATTACAACAAGGCCTTTGGGTTGTTTGTGCATGAATGTGATGGATGTGCTTTGGCTGTGTTAACACAGGAACACAGAGGGAAGAATAGACCGTGAGGCTACTACTCTTCCGCCCTTGACCCTGTCGCATGCGCTTTGCCAAGATGTTTGCGAGCTGTCGCTGCTGCTGCCGCGTCTGTAAAACAGAGTGAGGGAACGGTCCTAGGCCTTGATTTAACCCTGATGGTACCTCACTCTGTAGATGTTCTATTGAATAAAACCCAAACACAGCACCTCACCTCTGCACGGCTGACGAGGTATGGATTAACTTTGTTTGCCCCTCACATTCAAATTAAGAGGTGTTGTGTTCTTAATCCGGCTGAACTCCTACCTTTCCTGCAAAATACTGTTTGCGGTGACGAAGAATCACATGACTGCCTGTATACTAATGAACAGGAAATGAAGGGCAGGATAGACCTTATAGATACTCCTTTGGATAATGCGGAAGGGGAGCTGTTTTGTGATGGCTCCTGCTTCAAACTCCTGGATGGTACATCTACAGCTGCCTATGCAGTTACTACATTGAGTATGGTTGTTGAAACTAAGAGAATTCCGCATAACTCTGCGCAGGCCGCAGAGATTATAGCATTGACCTGAGCTTGTGAACTCTCCGAAGGGCGTACAGTAAACATATATACTGATAGCCAGTATGCCTTTGGGGTGGTTCACAACTTTGGGAGGCTCTGGTCGGAAAGAGGGTTCCTAACCTCACATGGGACCAAGATTCAGCATGGCCCCCTGATAGTGCAATTGCTCTCGGCACTCGCGCTCCCTAGTCAGTTAGCGATCATGAAATGTGCAGCGCATCGTAAGGGCATAGATGATGTGGGATAAGGGAATGCTTTTGCTGACCAGATAGCCAGGCAAATGGCCACAGACCTTAGCGCAGACATGTATGTGCTAAGAGAAACAAGAGATGCCTGTGTAATGGATGAGGGTATTAGGTCTGTACGAGATATCCAAGCTGATGCCACAATAGAAGAGTCTAAAAAGTGGGCCGAAGGGATGGGGAAACTAGATGAAGATGGGTGTTGGGTGGATACATCTGAAGGGAAATGGTTGCTCCCTGATTCATATGTGCTGGCGATGGTTACGATGGCACACGGTCCTATGCATGTGTGTGCTCAGCAGATCACGAAAATGTTAGAACAAGTCTGGGTAAATGATACATTTTTGAAGATCGCACAGCGCTATGTCCAAAATTGCATGATTTGCTTACAGCACAATGTGGGGAAGGGGACAGTAACTCCAAGGGGTAGTTTTGGGCCTCCTTCTGTTCCCTTCGAGGTCATCCACTTTGATTTTATTGAGATGGAACGGTGTAACAATCTAAAATATGTCCTTGTGATCATTTGTGCTTTTAGTAAATGGGTTGAGGCTTTTCCCGTTAAGGATGCTACTACCATGACCACTGCGAAGACTATGGTAAAGGAATTCTTCCCACGATTTGGGCTGCCAAGAGTAATTTGGTCGGACAACGGTCCACATTTTGTTGCAGCAGTAATTTTGCAGATATGCACAGCGCTACACATTGAAAAGCGATTTCATTCGGCTAGACATCCTCAAAGTGCTGGGTTGGTAGAGAGACATAACGGTATCCTAAAGAATAAGCTTGCTAAAACATGCGCCGGCACCAAACTGAAATGGCCGGACACCTTACCTATTGTATTGTTAGCCATGCGTGCCACACCTCAAACTAAGACTGGGCTCTCTCCATTTGAGGTAGTGATGGGGAGACCTGCTAATATTTGGGGTCTTCCGAAGCCTAAAGCATTGAGAGAGGTTGAAAATGTATTGCTTGTAGACTACTGTAACCAGTTGACTAAAAATCTGTATCTCATTTATCATCAGGTTCAATCAGCTTTACCTGTACGGCTTACGGGCCCAGGACACAATATTCAGCCTGGAAGTTGGGTCCTGGTGAAGGCCTACGAAAGGTCTTCCTGCCTCGCGCCTCGTTGGCGGGGACCCTACCAGGTGCTGTTGGTCACCCAGACAGCAGTGCGGGTGGCTGGAAAGAAGCATTGGATCCACGCGACACATGTCAAGAAACTTCCTCACCCGACGCTACACGTTACAGAAGAAGCAGAACCCCTCGCTGATGCTACACTCTCAAATCCTGGATAGCGCTGTGAGTGTGTCGGAGAATCCCTCTGAGCCCGTGGAGCTTGGGGAACAGTCCATTTTGTCTCCACACTCTTTGGAAAGGTCACTTCCGGAAAACATTGTTTCAAGTTCTGCGACTTCCGTCGCCTCTGATACGTTGCTTCCCTCAGGAAGTGACGTTACTTTATTTCCGGATCAAACAGTACCGGGAATCACCAGGTACGACCTTCGACGAAGAAAATAGAACTACGGCACGGGTTTTGCCTGCGCATCTGGAAAAGAAAAAGAGTCATTGAGAGTTTTGTTCTTGCAAAAGAAAGTTTTTGAAAGAAAGGGGATTCTGCTGGCTAGGGTTGGAGAAGGACTAAGAAGTCGCGCGACCGTAGTGTTGCCAGCAACGAACGTTGGGGTCGTCGATTGAGAAACTACGATGCCTGCCACTTCCACCGCTGCTGCTCGCATTGGACTTGTAAATAAGGGGGTGATCAACTCGGACAATGAACAATGTGCCTGGGCCCCGAAAATGTATTGCTGTGTTGTGATAATAGTAATTGGAATTTGTATAGTTACTGCCGTGGGACTCTGGTAAGAAATGTATCCTCTAGGGCCTCTTCTGCCAATTGAAATTGTACCTACTGCTTTGACTCCCTCTGTACACCTTCATACTCTGTCACCTAGGGACTCCCAGCATAGACGAAAGTACCATAATAACACTTTAATGATAATAATGAATTCAACGCATGCCATTTTTAATAAGAGTAATTGCTGGATCTGCACCCATTTACCGCAACATGGGAACAAGGTGCTAGGATGGTATGTTCACCCTTTATCTTTAATGACTGCTTGCTATGCCTCTCTTAGAACACTATTCTTTGGCCGTTGGAATGACTGCATCTCAGGGAACTTTGATGGAACAAATTTAAATAATTTTGAGAAATGTGAATTGACTCCCCTGGGATGCTCGCTTTTTGAAAATAGAAGTAAGCCTAATGTTGCTTCTATTAGGCCATCTGATAAACTGTCTCTTCCTTTCCAAACTCTAATTTCCTTTAAAATGGCTCCGATAGGCAATAAAGACGCTGTGCCTCCTTCCTACTCCATTAACCATAGCCCTGATTCAGTCCCCTTCTGTGTACAAAGAAATGGCACTCGGTCAATGGGAGATTTTGAAGGTTGTGTGAACATTGTAAATTTGACCGGAGAGAACAGTCCTCTGTATGTAGGGGGGCCTGTCTATTTCGTTTGCGGTAGTACAGCATTTCCCTGGTTGCCCAAGGATTGGCAAGGAACCTGTTATTTAGGAATTCTTTTGCCTGGGGTATTCATAGCTAGCACATTGGAAGTTTCTAAGGCTCGCCCGCGGCGGGACGAGAATGGAGATGCCCCTGGGCAAATATTGGGCGATATAACAAAATCAGTTGTGCCATTTTGGGGACAGATAGCAAATTCTGAAAATATTAGGGGGCTAGCAAGAGTACTGGAGAGAACCATCAACCGGACCACGAATATACTCTATAATATGACACTGGAACAGAAAGCATTAGATGTCATTCTGGCAGAACGTGGTGGAGTATGTAAATTAGTGGGGTCCGCTTGTTGTGTTTTCGTACCAGATTCCTCACCGACAATTTTCAAAGCAATCCAGAACATGCACGTCCTTAGTTCAGAAGTGCATGTTCCTGTGGGAGATTGGAGTATTAGCGCTTGGTTCTGGGATTCCCTACGATCCTGGGGTTGGAAGGTGCTTTATGTCATACTGGTTATTTTGGGAATTCTGCTATTCGTTTGTTGCTGTATCCAATGTCTACCTAGTATATGTGCAATGCTAGGGGGATGTTGCGCTCAGGCTGTGAGCACGATAGGACATAAAGTGTATGCCCCAGATACAGCATCTAAAGGGTTTGTGTTGCAAGAGGTTCTGGTGAACGACCTAATGGCTATAGATATTACAGATAACGATTCAGGATGTATGGACGACAATGCATGGAGTTATTTACAAAGACATTAGAAATGGTATTAGCACTTGGCATAGGCCAAAAGAAGGGTTTGTCGGAATAGAAACAATATTATGCCGCCTATTGTAATAATTGCATGTGTATTGGCCTACGCCAAGTTGTCTAAACATCATGCGGGGACAAACTCCACGACAAAGTCTTGACCTTAGAGAAATTAATGTAAGCCGCCATCTTGGATTAAACCGCCATTTTAGGTTCTCTTGTTATGTAGAAGTCACCCTGAACATCAAAATGAAGGCCAAATGATATTCTGAGTAAGATTCTGGCCATTGTGACCTCCGTACAACTGAATAATTAATATGCCTGCAGGCCACTTGTCGGGGTCGCGAACAGAGACCTTGTCCTACTGTTGACCTATATGTAAATGTACTACTTATATCAGCAAAACTAATCAAAATGCATATATTAAAGGATTGACCTGGCAAGGAACCCTAAGACCAGAATTAAATATTTCGCAGAATGGTTAACCCACAAGAGGGTTGGCCAAGGGCTGGACAAATTGTATAAAAGGCCTGGGTATTCCAATATGCGCTCTCTCACTAACACATCAAACCCTCTTTGAAGTTCGTTATGTTATACTAAGAGCCGAATAGCTATCCGTTTGTCAATTGACTTGGTAACTGTTGTAGCTTGAAATAAAGCACTTGTATGTTTCTTTGTAACCTGTGTTGGTGTGTTTCTTTTTGGGCTTCCCGGCTTCATATTATTTTTCTGTTTCCACAGAGTGACCCTCAGAATTATCCCACCATCAAGTAATACAGAGAGCATCCCCGAAACCATGGCTGGAATATATATGAATGAAACTACAGTATATGTGTCAGACATTTTGAGAAAGTTGCAAACAGTGTCCAAAAAAGATGAAAAGGCTAGATTGGAAAAGAAGGGAGCAGTGAAGGAAACATATGGAATTAGGAGACAGGGAGGTACACCTATAGTGCCCCGAAAGGCACTTAATCATTTAGCCAGATGTGCACATGGGCTAGCAAATGTGTATAAACATGACATGGTGCCACAGGTGTATTCAGAATTGTGGGCTGCAGGCTTCCCAACGGCAGCATGTGAGATTATTCTTCAGTGTTCTAAATGCCAAAACTTAAATTTGGTGCAGGGGAAAAGGTCTCTTTAGGGTTGGCTCCACCCCCGTCCCACATGTCACCATCTGTTAACTCATGTATCTACCTCCTTGTGGTGGTTGAGGTAATCAGTGGTTGGGTTGTTGCATAGACCTACAAGAGAGATGATGCAGAGACAGTAGCTAAGTGCTTGTAGATTTCGTACTGAGATCAGGTATCTCTGTTTTTATAGATAGAGACACAGCCCCCTACTTATATAATGCTTTCATATCTCTAATTTGCAAAGCCTTATCAATTTAACCCAATTTGCACACACCCTAACATCCACTAGCAAGTGCTTGGATGGAGAGATGCAAAGCAAATTTTAAGTGCAAATTGGCAAAGATATGCGCAGACACAGAGCTAAATTGGTTCCAAGCTCTGGCCATTGCACTAATGTACAAGCATGGCTCCATTAACCAATCCACTGGCCTCTCTCCTCATGAAATAATTACTGCACACCTTTACCTGCAGGATCAGAAGCTTTTTCATCCCTTCCATTGTTTCATGACAATATTCTGCAGTACTTGATTTCTTTGATATCTGCCCTCCAGTCTCTCTACTTACAGGTCTCAGTCACCTTCCAAGGGCAAGCAGACCAGCCACTGCACGATATCCAGCCGGGGGATACTGTGCTCCTGACAGCTCATACCAGGAAATAAGCACTGCAACCATGCTGGAAATTACCAAATGTGGTTTTCCTGACGTCATACACAGCTGTGAAGTGTGAAGGCATAATAACTTGGGTCCGTGCATTACATGAGAAGGAGAAGAAGAAGAAGATGCTCCCTGCCCTCGTAACATCACCAGCAGCAGCCTTTCCAACCATACCAAAGTTCTGGAGGAATAAGGACTTATCAAGAACATCTCGATAAAACATGAGGGAAAGGAAAGTGGATGGACAGTGAACACCTCCAGCCCGAGCAGACTTATTGGACTGTGCATGTGCATTCCCTAGGTGTGAAATTCTTTAGATAAGCCCTGCATGATGTATCGCCCAACACTTACCAACATAGGCATGTATTAGAGAGATGGTCAGTACATGAATGTCATTAGGATTTTGACAAATGCCTTAGTGCACACTTTTGAACAGTACTGATTCTAGCAGTACCCAAGGATTGCCATTTCTGGGAATTCTGCTAGCTTGGAGGAGAGGGTGGAGAGGAGAACTGTAGGAACACAAACACCTTCAGAAGACACGGTAAAGTTTGCAATAAGCACAGGTAACATAGATCTCACCACAATAACTGAATACACTAGATGGGAATGATCAGTGCCAGATCAGTTTAAACTCTAGAGTAGTGAAATCACCCATCATTATCTTAAAAGTGACTGCTTGACACAACTGCACAATGCCACATTTTACAACCTGCCCAGCTGGGTGGGAAGGACCTTTGTGGTGACAATACAGGGTTCACGCCAAGATACCTTTCCAACAGTTTGAGGCATCACTTATTGGCCACCTTTCCTGCATTACTATAGGAGGAATAAATACAGCCAGAGTGGTCAGTACATTCTTCCTCTGTCGCTTCAAGCCATGCCCTTGGAGGTTACCTGCACGCTTCCCCAGTAAAATTGAGTCAAGAAGAGGTAATGATTTGTGACACCATCTTTCAAGTGAACCAGTAGTGAGTGAGGGAGCGAGAGATTCCACACAAGAGCATGGGCTCTACTTGGGTTACTGTGATAGGGGTTACCTGACTCCTCCTTGTTCATTTGGGTTATTACCTTCATTAGAGGGAAACTCACACATGAAATTGGCATGCATAACTGCCTCTGAATGGAATGACACTGACTGCTGGGTATGTAGTCTTCTGCCACACCATTCAGAAGAGATGTATCCCCTTCCTACTGTTTCTAACATGGCATTATGTAACGAATCAGATTTACTCCTAAGACCCACAAACATGACTATCTCCAAAGGCCAAAATAAACTATCAACAAAGCTTAGAGCACAACCCTCGCACCGCTTCCACCATGTGGGGAAATAAGGGAACAGGAGGAGTGAATGGTTGGAATCACGACAAATTCACAGTTCAATTGCTTGAAGATGGCACCACCCTGTTGAAAGGTAACGAGTGGGACAACAATAGTCTTAGGCATAAGTGAACAAATATTACTGATCCCGTGTTTCCCCTATTAAAAAGCCAACACTGCTACAGGAATGTGCTGGCCTCCATTGTTATTAAACAAATCCCTTATATTGACACTAACCGCAATTTTCCCCATCTAGGTTGGTGTGGCAACACCACTGTGGTATAGGCAGCACAACTGTGTATTCTATTCCATGTACCCTCAGCAAAACCACACTTCCGCTTTCACAAGGGGTGTTTTGGCTGTATGGTACCAAAGTGCACAAAGCCTTACCCTCCCCATGAATATGTGTTACGCTAACCTGATATCCCCGGGGGTGTCTGGAAGGCTCTGAGATCTGCAACCCTGGATGCGTAGTTGCCCACTGCTGAATAATGAATCTGCAATTACAGAAGGGAGGATTTGTGATAACTGTCTCTAATGGGTGAATCTCCCACCTCCCTCTGACCGTTTCCCTTCCCGCTGGGTTCTTTTCTCACCTTAGTTATTTGTAGGGTAAACTATCCGTTCTGCATTTCTTGTGCAGGGGCGCTTGACGTTTGTTGGCGAGCTGCCCAAATTGCTTCAGTGGTGCAGTACGCCTTCCTTGGGTGCAGGCCTGCTGTGACCCCGAATCTGCTGGTAGGCAGGTAGGTTTGTTAATTGTAAGTCTTTGTTCTGTTTATGGTGGGAATTCGTTAATGTCTTTATCTCCTTCTTTTCGGGTGCGAAGGTCTTGATGCTGGCGTGCCGGATGGACAGGCATGTTTCTAGGTAAATGAAAGTGCGAAACACCTTTCTTGTCTTTTGAAGCTAAAATGTGTTTTCTTCTTCTTCTCCTCACAAGTCGCTGTGGTGCTGGGAGTGGATGAGAGCGCGATGAAAAACAGGGCCCCGGAATCTGTTAAGGTAGTACAGTGCTGTGTGGTTGTTTAATATTGAATGCAAACCTGAATATGTCTCTTTTCCTTTGCAGATGTTGCTGTGGTGCTCTGGATGGAAGTGTGGCGTAGCGCAATGGAATTCAGGTAAGACTGATGGAATTCGATGTTTTGGAAACGCGCGTTCTAAAATTGTTTTTCCCTTTCTCGTTATTGCATGTTGAAATGTTCGAACAGCAGCTGTGGTAGCGGTTTGCCGGAAGTCCTTAAGCCAGTACTCACAGGTGAGTGATGTTTCTTCTTCTCTTGGTTTCCACAGATTGCAGCCCAGTTGAGATGCTGAGTGCTGGATGGTGTTTTCTCAGGTAAAACAGAATAATCTTGTTCTTGCAGGATTACAGGAAGATGCTGAAGACCAGGAGCTGGACACGGTGAGGGCCACCCTGCTGGTTGCAGAATAACACGAAGCATGTTCTGCAGTCAGGGTGTGGTTTATATAGCCCAGGTAAAGTAGTACCAGGGAAAGTAGTTCCAGGCCTGCCACACCCAAAACACTAGAGTGCATGGCTTGGTTCTTAGAACTAGACTATGGGTGCTTCCATGTTGGATTTAAAGGCCCATGTACATAAATGGGACCTAGTTTGAACAGCTTGTCCTTCCTACATGTGAGCCTGGTGCCAAAGGTGCCAGGACTGGCTCGAGGACTGGCTCCAGGAGCCCTTTTGCAGTGCTTTTAAGGCCCTCAGGGTTCTGGTGGGAGCCTGCTTGTGGCACAACTTGTGCCCCCTCACAGTGGTCATGACAATATGTCAGTGCACCCTGACCTATGTTTTTCGCGGGGTGCGGGTGTTCTGAGATCTCCAAAATGGGAAGATTCTGTACTCTGTCATGCAACTCAACAGAATCACTGAAAATGCTCAGGCAATTGTAGGCATGTACCTCACACTGACAATGGCAGAGGTTATGGGAAGAGCAGCAGGGTGAATCCTTGGGGGACTGGGAAGTTGTATATATTATATGATATGTTATGATGCGGCATTCATAACGCACCTGTACACAAGTGTTTATAGGTGCGACAAGACAAGGAGGGGGAAATAAGGGAGGTCAAAATAACGTTCTTACTAGACCTGTTTTCATTCAGATCGTGCAAGTGCAGAGAAGAGGGAAGGGGAGAAGTGCCAGTGGGGAATGGAAGGGGGAAGTGATGTTAACTCAGTGCAGCCAGCAGGTGGCTCATAAGTGCAAAGAGTAGGGACTGTAGGGTCGCAGATACCGACCCTTAAGTGCTGGGGAAGCCGGAGGCAGTGCAAGGGCAACTGGACATGCAAGAGCCTGGGCCAAAGTTCAGAGGGTGACCAGGGGACCAGTGCACGAAGCAGTCAGGTGCATCAGCAGGGGAAAAGAGAAAGCAGAAGCAAAAAGGAAGGTCTTGAGTTGCTTCCAGAACCAGAGGTGGTTCTGCTCAAGCTTGAGAGAGGCAGGGACGCTGTTCCAGAGGGAGGCTTCAACTGAGGAGATAGATATGCCCCCAACTCTTTGCTTGGATAAACGTCTGACCCTCAAAGAGTTGGAAGTGGATGTGCGTAGAGCTCGAAAAGGAAGATGTTTTGAAAGAGAAAGTTGCAGGTAGAGCAGTCCCAGGCCCCAGAAAGCCTTGTGGACAATGCTGAGGGTCTTGAACTTGATACTTGCAGCCATTGGTAGCCAGTGAAGAGATTTCAGATCTGAAGAGATTCGATCCCGGAGCTTGAGGCTAAGGACAAGTCTTGAAGTCCTGCTGTTACATGACAGGGAGCACCTTTTTGAGACACCAGGCAGTGGTTGTGCTAGTGGCCATTGGTACCAGTTACATGATAGATGCCCTGGCTATGAAACAAGAGGAAATAAGGACAATGGCCCTGCAAAATAGGATGGCAGTAGACATGAGGCTAAGAACAAGTAGGTGTGTGTGCGCCTTAAGAAAAGAGGATATCTGTGTATTCATATCTAATAAGAAACGAGATATCCACAATCGTGCAGCACACAATGGGAACATTGCCTATGTCAGTACAGATCACTCTATGGACTGGTGGACAGCATTCACAAATAAAATTGGTACATGGGATCAAAGATTGTCACTTTTCTTTTGGAATGCATACTCATATTAGTAATAGGGTGATTATTTTTCAAGTTGTGCACTGCATGGTGCACAGCGGTATGAACAGTATTGCTACAATAACTTTCACCACATTCCCTGACTCAGGTGTGGGAGTAAGAGATCATGAACTAACTCAGGAAGAATACCTTACGCTCGCTAATATTGTAGCATAAGGGTTTAAAGTAGTGTACTATAATACAGGGGACTGTTAGGTTACCACTTTTGTCTTTCTACCGTTGGTCATCTTAAAGCTTATCAGATTCTGCTAGGATAACTGTCCTCTTCTCATCTTGTAATTTTCATCATTCATTCATCATCCACTCCCCATTCCATTTCGAAGTGAGTTTGGCAGTTTTTAGGATAGATGAGAGTAACAAACAGGTTATGTATGATACCATTTTATCAATATCAATATGCTCTCCCCTGCATCCTCCAAAGGAGACATGTGGTCATTGTAAAACCACTCAGTCTTCCTTTCATACCATGCACCTACCTAAATATCACTTTGAATCTTTTCCTGAAAGCAATTTTTTTATAGATAAACCCACACTATTTTCTAAGATTAAGTTTATCCTCTATCTTCTTCACCTTGCCTAGAGGGGCATGTCTTCAGTTTCTGTACATGAGCCAGATGTTTCTTTCCTTCACTAAAATCTTATAAAGCACAGATGATGTTCAGTCTATAGTAATTTATGGTTTGGTCCATGAGGCTTGTAATTTGGAGTGTTTTTCCTTCCTCTTGGCAAAGTTTAACTTGCACACCTTGTCACCCTGTTTATATTCCTTGGCTGTCACTTTATTGTCATAATATATCTTGGCACAGTCTATCAACCTCTTCATGTTTCTCTGTGCAAATGCATATGTGTGCTGCAGATTTTGCCTGATTTATCCATATATTGCTGCCTATGACTACTGGTATACTAAGGTTCATGGTGTTTGACGTAGTGACTTATATTGCCACTGTTAGTTTGCCATTTTAGTCTTTCTACATTTTGCCTTCTTAAAGCTTTGCTGACATAATCCTGAACAATGCTTGTACTTTGGAAAGCAATTTTTTTAGAAACATGCTCATGACCACAGTCTGAAGGAAGACACTACAGAGGTTTGCTGCTAGAATCATATTAAGCCTGGAGTCTCACCAAAGCACAGTAGCCTAAGGCAGGACATCTTCTTTAAGATAAAAATGTCACAAGTCAGGGTGACTCGTACGTTTTCCTAGTGCACAGTTTAGCCTTAGGCCAGGCATCTGTCTTTTAGATAGAAAGGACACAGTCAGGGTGACTGGTATATTACGCCATTCAGTTTATCTCCTTTGAATAGGTTGGGCACTGGTGGGAAAGAACATTCCCTATCGTGTCTAAACATGTACCTTCCTTCTGTGACTTTTCTGTATAAATATACCTTTGAAAATAAACTGTGCCACACACTTACTCTTTTTATCTTTGTGTTTGGTGGTCGTTATAACAGTATGTGCGCGTAGCCGCTTGTTTAAAGAAATTTCCCTGCTGACGCAAGACACTATGATCAATGATGGGAAATAGAATTTCAAATTGAGCACCCGATCATTTTCACTTTGTCCACTGTGGATTTGTTGCACCACTCCTAGCCACCACTTTATTCGGTCTGTAT
This sequence comes from Ambystoma mexicanum, assembly GCF_040938575.1. Taxonomy (NCBI): domain Eukaryota; kingdom Metazoa; phylum Chordata; class Amphibia; order Caudata; family Ambystomatidae; genus Ambystoma; species Ambystoma mexicanum. Next base: position 549,582,757 of record NC_090939.1, on the reverse strand, counting down.
TTGATATGGGGTTTTCACTTAACACAGATATTTTGGCACATCTTGTTCATTACCACAGTGGTCAAAGTGACTGCTATGTACGGATTCACTTCTTTGGGGTTCTCCAAATCTGTTGAGAATGACTCTATGATTATGACTGCAACTATGACTAACATTAATATTTCTGCTCTCACTGAGTGACATATATTAGCTGTAATATATCAAATGTGCCTATTCCTTAAGCAAGTGACTATGGGCATGTATGTACTGCCTTGTGAGGACCTCTGCAAAGGGACTATGAAATTGAGCTAAAGGAAAGACCAGAGTGTAGTCAAGTCCTTCTTCAATAGTAGTACTCCATGTATTGATGAACAAGGCAAACATATGGTGGCTACATCAAAATCCTGAGACATGTGTGGCCAGTGTGCAAATTCTCTCAGATTTTCAAAAGACTTCTGGGCATCCTGGTGAACAGCTGGTATTGCATCATGAGTATGACGCAAGATACTGAGTCCAAAGAAGGAAATATGGACTACTCATTGAATGCATCTTGTAATAGGTTTACGAATTAGCAGTTCATCTGGCAAATTAAACAGCATTTTATTTTGAAGTATGAATCTAAATTGACTCCTTTTTGAACTGGAACCATGTCACAAAGGATACCTGCATCACTGAAATGTGAGGTTCAATAGGGCAATAGTCCCGATCACTGATACTATTGTGGCTAATTGGCTCTATCATTTTCCTTTCAGTCATCACCTGGTCTCATCGAATGTTCCCTGATGTTTCATCAATAGGTATTCATAACACATTTTATTGACTAGATATTCTATAGCCTAAATGAACTTTCCTCGTTTCACGACTTTCATGTTATATATCAGCATTCCATTTGATTTCTATCCAGGGAAGTGTTCTACAAAGTTACCATAATCATAATCAGAATTGATGACATTCACCAGACCTTCATCTGATTTCCTACAACAATAGTAATGGCCTATTTGGTGAACCACAGAAGAGATCTCGTCATACTTGATCCACACATTTCCTATCTCTGCAACTGTATTTTTTTTTCCAAAGACATAGTTGACATGCATGGTACAAACATCCACATACATGTACATTTGTGCATCATTCCTCTTCAAAGGGTTTCTTTGGTGATGTAGCATGGTCCGCTAAATTATCCTCAAACTCTTGAACCTCTGAGCACATATTTTGTTTCCACCTCTTCAAAGGGTATCTCCCCCTCAAAATCTAGGCAAACACTTTGCCCTTGTGCCACCTGACTGGCTAGACGCCACCCACGCCCTCCTCCTCGCCACCCTGTACAGATGAACCCCTCCTCTACGCCCGTCTGTATCCTACCACCCGCTTTATATCTGTTCTGTTGTTACTTCTGAAAAACGCTCCGTTATGCATTGGTACTGTTGTATACCTCTCTAAAGCACTCCGTTGTGCATCTATATTGTTGTATACCTCTGTAAAGAGCCCTGTTGCTTCTCAAAGCTAGGTCCACATGCAATAAATACCATAACAATAATAAGAATTAGTTCTTTTCATACTACAAGTCAACCAGGAACCTTGCTGATATCAAACCCAACAGGTGATTCTAGACTGAAAAATGTTACCCATAATGGTATGCTTACTTTTTACCTATTGTAATGGTCAGTCTGCTGATTCAATGATCACTCGCTCATCTTGGATTATTTCATAGAATTCTTTTAACTCCCAGTCAGTGGAGTAAGGATTTGTCACTTTCATTGAACTGACTATCCACTTATGAAAGTGCTTTGCTTGTATAAGATATCACTTTATGGTTGTTTATGTCATATCTTTGGTACAACACCACAAACATGTGTGCTTCTGAACATTCTGTCATCAAGGAGAATTCCTGCCATTGTATGGCATAGGCCAGACACGAGGTTTTGGCTTGACAGTGTTCCATCTGAGTAACGACCATTTTACCCCCATTTCGATTGCATACCATGCATAAATATTGTAGTCGATGGTTGTGAAATTACAGTATAGTCTTCAATGAACTTCCTGCTGTAATTTGTCATACCTTGCAGTCTCTGTTAGCCTTTTAGATTGAGGTTTCTTTGTTTAGCTTTTAAAGAAGCTCTAGCTTTTTCTTTCAAGGTTTCAAACTATCTGCTGTCTCAAGAAACACATGTTCTACCTACATCACTGGGTTTATGTAATGAAATGTTTGCAACAGCCTTTTGAGCTTCTGTGAATACATGCCTAATCTCCTAGAAATGTGCATATAAATCCTTGCTTTTGAGTAGTAAATCATCCATATAGAGTACAGTGTCACTTTATTTACTGTCTGGCATTGCCTCGTGGAGGAAAAAACAACCTCACTGCTGCTATTTACGAAATCAAATGGCATATGTTCCCAGTTGATGCCCCTGGAAGGCAAACAATAACAAATTATAGATGTTTGACAATTAGGAGAAAAAAAAACAAATATCCTATGGTTAAATATAGCTTGGTGAAAATATTTGACCGTTGTTTTTTGGACAGAACCTGGTTAATAAAAGGCATCAGCCATGAACCAGGAACCCTCCTTCCAAACTAACTTCTAAACTAACTCAGATTGGAAAATAACCTCCACTGGCCAGTTGCTGTTATCACTCCCTATATGGGCTTGTTGTATGTGCTGTTCACAAGTCTGACTATCTCTCTAGAGTCCAAGTTCTTGAATGACTCCAGACAAGCTAATGGTAGTCTGTAGTGTCAGAGTAAATCAGTGTCTAACTCACAATCTTAAGGCACTGAATTTGACATGTAGATTTGTTCACCCATGGTCAAATGTGCTGCAGACTAAAACATATTTGAAATCAAAGAATACGTGTCTAAAATGTACTTATTTTAATTAAGTGTAGCAAGTGTCAGCTGCCTAAACATTGTCTACCAATTTCTAATTTTCAAGACACACGGTACTGTTCTAGTGGTGGAATACGTGCATGTGCTGCTAAATATCTGGCAGTGTCCTTCTGACCTATAGATACTTCTGGGCACCTTGGGACCTGTGCCACCATTTTGTGTGTAGTAGGTTCCTCCTCATCACTTTCTAGTCAGAATGTGATGCAGTTCTACAATGGATGGTTTATTACTCCTTAGCATGTTATTGGTGAGCCAAATGTACCTTATATTTACCTTCTACTTTGGAAATGGTGAATTCAGGACATTTCAGAAACGGCATGCAGATTAAATATGCAGTAACAACAAACACATGTTCCTGTGCCTCTATCGAACAAGTGCAATACATGGCATGGACCATGCATTCTTTTTTAAGTGAGGAATAGCAGAGGCAGGAACTGCCGCTGTCCCACGTACAGTACTATACCTCAAAAAGGGATCCAATTATGTATTTCTATTTTTACATGTTCCACAATCACAGATCTTTTAAGGGCCCATCATGATGAAATTCACTCCCAGCATCCACGTGGGTGCAAGGACTGCCACACATGTGTCTGACCCTAATGCATGCAGCGGGCTGGCCAGGGCATCATTTGTGCAGCTGTACAAGCCACCTTTGTGAATAAGGTGATCAGCACATTTACAAAGTAATGCTAATAAAACATGCATCTTCTGAAAATTGTATTCATATTACTGTTTGTGTATTTGGCACTGAGTATTCTTTTTTTATTAAAGATTACATGTTTTTGTTAGCAGCAAAAAAAGATTTTGGTCTGCCAACTGGCTTGAAATGTATTGTCTACATTTTCTCTATAAGGTCATTACAAAACTCTCATTAGAAGTAAATGTGTAATTCGACTGTGAGTTAACTTAATTCAATTCCATCAATTGAAGTGATGGTACCGGCCCAAAGGAAAACATGCCACAAGAGGTTTGCCTATTCGCAAAACAGAATAACAACCTTGAATCTCAAATCCGTTGTAGAACATGATTGCACATATGATATACCATAAGCCGTGTGTACATGGGTGCATGTATATGAATGAATGCAGATTTATTATTAGGTTTTCCTAAAACACAGCCATGTTACCCCCACTGAAAAGTGTATTTCTGTAAATACTGTGTAATAAACAATGTTTTTATTGTGCACTTGGCCATGCAGCAGATTCCATCCAATGAATGACCATGTGCAGCTTGGGCTAGAATGTTCATTGTTCTTGTCACATGTATCCCCATGAGCCAATAAGTCATGTATGCCAATATTGTAAGTGAATTCATGTGAATGAGCAAAAATGAGTGATTTACACATAGGCATAGGCGTTAATTACTCGCTGGCAAGGTTGATTGATTATTTGTACCTTTTTTAATGTACATATTTTGATGGGGCTGTAAATGGCACAGATTGGCTAAGTCATGCTGAGAAAAACTCTCCATGAGCTTCTTTCAGTCCATGCAATTTTTTGAAGGTTTCCCCTGATGGAGCTGGACAAGGATCGGGAAAAATGTTCTGCGTGCCACTGTTAGGGAGACTAAAAGGGAAATGACATAATCTCCACCCCGGCCTCCACTCATATTGTACTTTGATGTGGGCAGTAGGCTTGAATCCATATGACTTCTGCCTGCATTTTCCTATGGTACTTTTCAGGCTGCTGCTATAGACTGGCTTTTTACCAGAGGAAAAGCAAACTTATTCCATAGGGATTCACTGTAATGATGGCTACGATGCACGTACATGCAATACCATTATCACTAATTTCCAGGCCTGTGCGACAATAGACTAGGGGTGTACCGAACTTCGGCTTCGAGTAAGTATTCGGCTGAATTCCGGCTGAAAAAAAGCTATTCGGCTCCGGCCGAATAGTTTCTTTCTATTCAGCTCTTGCCGAATACTTTGACATTCTCATTTGAATACAATGCAACATGAACTCAAAGGCAAATATAGACTTCAGTTTGCAAAACAGAATAGAATTAGACCAGACAAATTGCTATCACGCAGCTGAAAAATATCTTATATTCGAATCTGCTCTTTAGAGCATGTTTTGTTAGAGATTCTTAGACATAAAAGGTGCTCATCTTTTATACTTAGCCTGCAACAATACAGGAACATCTTTTCTTTTGGCAAATGTTTATATGCAATGTGCACTTTTTTCAGTTGGAAAAGACAAACTGAAAGAAATGTGCACAGATACTTTCAGTCCCGGTCATGTCACTTCCCACTGCGTACGTCATAGCCCCCCTAATTTTTTTTTTAAGGCCTAGAGTCCTGAGTTTAACATTATCTGATATTTTATCAGGAATGATACGTTGCATATGTTTGTGTATTGGCGAGAAGGAATGGCTAAGATAAGTGAAAAGTGAGCAGCATTTGTTTCGGAGGGGAAAATAGTTGTGAGGTGGAGTTCACGCATTTCAGATTTCCTCTTGACTTGTCCAGCATGAGCCGACATGAACCATTTTATATATTTCTATGTGAGCTGCAAAGAAGTTTCGAAACTCGACTGCATCGACTTGGATAGAGAATGCAATGCATCTGATTCACAAAGGCAGTCCTTTTTCATTTGTGAAGCCTCCTACTTTAACTGGCACTGAATATGCAACAATCTTCTGTACATTTGGTCAATTCATTATGGTTAAATCAGCTTTATTTCTGGCTTTTATGCTTTAAATAAAGATGCTACATTAATTACAATGAAGAGAAATTAAAGTATAGAATGCATTTAAAATGGTGCTTTATTTGTTTTTTTAATAAGTGTGTTTTTTCGAAGTTTGGAACATGATTTATTAAATAAAGCAACTATTCGGCTTCATATTCGGCTTCGGCAGAATAGTTGACAAACGATTCAGTATTCGGCCAAATACTAAATATGCTATTAGGTACAGCCCTACAATAGACACACGATCCGCCCCGATTCCACTTCCTTTTTGCCGCACCGTAGGTGAAAGGATCACAATCCACCTCAACAGACTGTTGACACTGTCACAAAGGCACTCCATGTTGGTGGATTTAACAGCACATTTCATTCTGAGCATCCATATATTTAGGTAACAAGAAACAAATAATTATGAGCGATATTGATACATTTTATAAATTGCCTGCTTTTAAAGCAACATTACATGAGCGCATTATCAGTGAAGAATGTCTTAAATGAACGTCCCATTTTCTAAGTTCATACCTGCCTCATAAGGCACTAGAATAATGGTGGCGAATCCACTTACCACATGCAGTAGACAGAGCCTCATTACAAGTTTGTCAGTAAATCGGCAGTACTTCTGTAATAACAATAGGGTGCTTGCGGTGCCTATTGAAAAACATAGCACTCCTTCCCACCACCTCCCTCCATCTTGACCAGGGGTGCGCAGGCTTATAAGGCTTGCTCCTCTGGTGTTAGTCTACATTTTCAGAGTCCTTAGGACTCCATGGTGATTTTTGTCAGATTTACCGAGAGTACTACTTCCCTATGGTACATCTGAGGAATTTTGGCGATATTGTACATCATTTACCCCCAGCTATTTGCTGCAGGTGAATCATCCAACTCACCACCAAATGTCATAGCAGCCCAATCTGGTGATTTGGCGTCAAAATGATAGTAACAGAATTACTGTTACTTTTTGCCACTCTGCTGTACGCATAATGAGGGCCATAGAACCTGCTTTTAGTTTAGCCCCTTTGTTTTCAGATTGTTCATGCAGAAATTGACGTATTCTGCTCTAAAGGTGGTCATACATAGATACATCAAAGATGCTGTGAAGGCAATTTACCACCATCCAAACTATCAGTAAATACCTTGAAGCAGAAAAGAGAGGTTTGGAACCAGTGTAAACAATTCCCAAATTCAACTCAGCGGAAAGAAAACGGGACCTCTTAAAACAACACTACAGGACAGTAAGAAAGTGCCCGCTATCCGCAGTTATCAAAAGAAAACAACCCTGTTTTCGAAGCTCACCCTTTCCCAGAGATTGCCAAGTCACTCCCTGCACAAATTAATTAGCAAAACAATCAGAGTAGCGACGTACACGTCCCTTTCACTAGGGAAGGTTGTTTCATAAACTTCCAGAGGATCTTAATTTGAGAAGCTGACAGCAGTTCCCAAGCTGTGCGGCTCGGCCCCCACATCCGACCTTCACTAACCTATTTAAGAAATGAGCCGAAATCAGGTCCGAGCAAGATGGATGTCCCCAGGCAGGAAGTTTTTCAGCTCTCTCCTCTGACCTGCCAGTTCCCTGAGAGGAACAGAGACAAAGCAGCGAGCTGGCAATAATAAACGCTTGCCGTTAGTGCAGCACCGATTTCTCTACTTCCTCGACAATAAAAGCAGCTGTGCTTGTAAAATTGATTAATCTTTTGAAAGTGACAGTAATCTTTTGAAAGTGACATTATACCCTGCCCGTGATAGGATTTATGCATGTTATGGGCATATCATCAATACATTTTTGAATGATATTCTTCTCCGTGCCGTTATAGTTTATTATTTTTTGTGTAAAATATGCATGCATATAATTTGCCACATCTTCACACGCTGTAGAAGTTGCATTGAACTTTCGCTGGATATGGCTTGACACGCTCTAAGCAGACTACAGACATGATGTGTGACTTTAATTAAACTTGGAGATTACAGACACATGGATATGCTTCCCATGACATCTGTTTGTCCTCTAATTTAGAATTATAAACTGAGCGGTGCTACTGTAAATCATTTCCTTTGAATTTCAGCAATGGAATGATCAGTCCCTTTGGCTTTTAATGATGCGGGCCAGGGGCTCAGATATAATTACAGTATTTCTTTATTATAAAAATGCAGAGTTTAGTAAATTGAGCCATGCTTTCCTGCATCTGCGAGTAGAGTGAGAGCCTCGTAATATGCAACTCGTCATATATGTCTATTGAAATGCTTTTGGGATCTAACTTATTTTGTGTATAGTTGGCATACCCTAATTCTGCTGCTTTATTTATTTATTTATTCATGTGTTTGCCACGTGTCAAAGTCCACAGGCATCAGGGCGCACATGAACACAAGGACATTTCAGAGGACAGGACATGACATAAGGATAAATTCAGAAAGAGACCTTTTACTCACATAATAGAGTTTTTATGCATTTTCAGAAGATCAACAGGTTTTTTTTCGGGCGCAGGTCCATGGGTAAGGTGTTCAATGCCTTCAATTGGATGGGAATGGACCGTCCGTTTCCCCTTGCTTCTTTATCTGTAGGGTTAACTATGCATTTGGTATTACTTGAGCGCAGGAGTCTGTCTGCACAGTTCAAATTGTCAGTGGGTATGTTTGAGGTTAGAATGCACATTTCCATAGAGACATTTGTGTGTCAAAGTGATTACCTTAAAACATATTCTTTCAGCCAGTGGCAGACAGTGTAGTTCTTTCCTAGCACTAGAGATGTGCTCATCTCTCAGGATATTACTGACAATCCTTACTGACTCATGCCGTATTGTTTGGAGCTTATGGATGTAGTCTTTACTAGAACCACTTAGGCGTGCATTACAATAGTGTATTCTGGGCAGGATTATGGCTCTTACCAAGGTTTCACAATTTGTGTGTGTCACAAAGGGTTTATTTTGCCTCAGCACTCTCAAGTGATACTGGGACTCCTTAACAGCACCATCCACATGTGCCTCTGCTCCAACAGAGGCTTCTAAGAAGATACTGAGGGTCTTCACCTTGTGCAACACAGGGATACAACTGTCCTCAACGTTCTATCAAGTTTTAGTATTTAGAGTCCAATTTTGACCTTGATTGCATTGATCCAAAGAGCATTACTTCGGTCTTACCACTATTCAAGCAAATCTAATTTGTTGACATCCCGTTCTAACAGACCCATATATACTGGATAACATGTCTGAGTCCCTGCTGTAATTACCGCTTATCTCCATCAGCAGTTGAATATTGCCTGCATAGCTGGTAAACTGTATCCTAATGTTTACCAATTGGTTTCAGAGGGGTCTGATGTATACGTAAAAATAGGGCCGGGGCAAGCACGCACCCTGCAGTACTCCACAGCATATTTGTGGTGGTTCAGAGTTGGCATTTTCTGCAACACAATCTGGACATTCTATTGTTCATAAAAGAGCATATCCAGTCAGTAACATCCATTGAAAAGTTGCCTGTGGTCGCTAATGTTTTCAGCAGGCTTTCATGATCTAGCAGGTCGAATGCTGCTGATAGGTCTAATAATATCAGCAGCCCAGTCTTGCTTCTGTCCAAGGTGTATAACATTTGTGTCTGGAGATCCAGTAGGGCACTTTCTGTTCCGCGGTTACCCCAAAAGCCTGATTGCCTTGGATGGCGGATACCCAAGCATTCCAGGTGTTCTTGTAGCTGGGTAGCAGAAATCTTATCCACAATCTTCAAGAGAAAGGAGGTATTGATAATAGGCCTCAGATCCGTTGCTTCTTTGGGATTCAGGCCAGATTGTTTTCCAGCGGGGTTACCAGAACTTCTTTTATTTTGTCAGTTTGTGAGTAAAGGATGCATTGACAAATCACACCTGGAAGGGGATAACACATTTTAAGTTCCCTAAGATAGGTTTGGACGGAAGGACATCACCTGAGCAAGAGGTGGGATGCATATTCTTATGTGTTCTCTACTTCTCTGCCATAGTGACAGGTTTAAAGTGGAACCTGGGTTGTTCTTTGCTTTCCACAACCTGGTTTTCTGGTTGTGCCTCCCTACACATGTTATTGAATATTACAGTATCGGCCACATTGATTTTATCCAGGAAGCCTTGCTGAACCCTGAAACAGTCCTCGTTAGAGGGAAGAAAAAGTTGTGACTGCGCATTGGGATTTTCAAGTTTTATGAACAGTTCAAAGAGTTTCTCAGTATTGTTGTAGCCGCTTCCGATTTGGTTGTTAAAGAAACTCTTTTTTTTATTTCATAGATTTTTTGTTTATAGACTTTTTCCATTGACTTCCAGGCTGCCTTATTTGTGTCAGGCTTGTTTTTAGCCCAGGCACCCTCTGCCTGTCTCTTTTCCTTTTTGAGCTCAATTAAGGATGCAGTGAACCGGTCCTGATGGCACAATACATCTCTTATGGTTTTTGATTTCATGGGGGTAACTATGTCCATGAGTGCATTCAAGTGCATATCATAGCAATCCAACATATCTGGGTGTCCAGGCCAGTAGTAGAGTGCATGATTAACTAGAGGTAACTGCCTATGTCATGTGATTTTTTCTTGTTCAAGTTCCTACTGATAACTCTCTTGGGGTTGTTACTTTTTTTGAACCAGTTTGTCATGTAACTGAAGGAAATATTCTATAAAGGAGAGGTCAGACCAAATACATGGTTATGTGTCTAAGATTCTGAGATGCAACCCAGTCCAAGATGTTGCCTTTTACCTGAGTTGGTTCTCTATTTTGTACTACAATATCCATATTAGTAAAGTGCTGCTATAGATTTAATGGGCTCCTTATCAGAGATGTCTCTAAACCAACCATTGAGGTCGCCTATTACTATGGTGGAGCAACTATGTTTATTTAAACAGGCCAAAAGATGTACACATTCATCGTTAAAGCCAGGCATATCTTCTGCTAGTCGGTATACCAGTGCAATATTCATGTAACTATTATCATTAGGGGTCATCTTCGGTGAATTATTGTGCATCTTTCACAATTCATTGTGGATTAAAAAAAGCAAAGTTCATTCCTAGCCAGAATGGTGACACCCCCGCTGTTGCCTTGCTCTCGGTTTTTACGAAAGAAATCATATCCTAGTGTTGTCCATTTGAGTCTTTAAGCCACGTCTTTGTCACACATATGACGTCAACACTGTTAGCCATGACATAATCATGTATGTCAATGGCATATGTGCCTAGTGATTGTGTATTTGAGAGGAACATTTTGATTGTTTAAGTCTTTAGAGTGGGGATTGTGTCCCTAACTACAGTGGGATTGTGTTCAATGAAGCGATTATGTTTATCTATAGCTGTTGTTACCGAGTCATCACTGACCATTTGTGCCACTGGTGTCCCTGTACAAAGATGTTTTCTTGTTTGGAGAGGTGTAAGTATTCATTTTCTCCAGCATCGCCCAGTTTCTGTTCTGTGCCAAGTAATGGAAAGCAGAGGGAGCCCGGCTTTCTCATCCCGAGCTATCTGTTGCAGTATGAGGGTGAATGGCTAACATCGCTGGTGAAAAAATGTCATCCCGTCTGATGCCTTCAACGTCGTTCATACAACTAACACTAACTTCATCCGTCACATTAATAAAGTTAATATTGTGTTCAGAATATTAAGTATTTCAATAGTTTCGGACAATGGCTTTGCACTTTAATTTGGTTGCTGCTAGAAGTAAGACAATCTCTGGGTGAAGTTGCATGATAATGAGGTGTCAGGGAAGGGGGTTTAAAGAATATGAGTAACTTACACTTTGCGAAAGAGGATGACATTCTAGGAGTAGCCAAAGCAGACCAGTGCAGACCAGCCCAAACGCACCAGCGCTAAGGGGTGCCCAATGGGATTAAATGGCCAGCACTTGCTGGGAAATGTAGTTCTACAGAACTACAAGCCACTTTCCACATGAGTGGCAATAGTAACAATGTATTTCAGACGATACAATCAATGCAATAAACTCTTGTAATTGGTTCAATGTTAATTAAAGCAAGAGTGAATTAAATGCAGGATTCAACAAAGGTCACACAATGCCATCAGGGTCCATTCTCACGAGTACCCAGGTTCCACTACATGCATAGACAATAGAGAGTCCCTCAATAGAGAGAGCACTGTATTTAAAGGGCACAGACCAGCCCAACCACACTGGCTCTAAAAAACTGGTGATGCAAGGTGAAATAAAATGCTTGCAGGTGGAGATGGGACACTTTTCAGGATGCGTAGAGGAGGCTGATCTCCATTCTGGAAGGCTGGATGGTGGGCCTTGAACACCTACAGGGAAGAGTGTGTGAGATTCAGGCTAATGTCAATGAGTTAGAGGGCATGAATTGCATGAACAACATAAGAGTAGTTGGAATTCCTGAGGCATCGACACAATAAAGTGGATTTAGTAGTGGCTGCCCTCCTTATTCAACATTCATTTTTCACTGGCACTGGAGATTCAAAGGGCTCACAGAGTGTGTCCTCAAGAGTTGAAGTGTGGAATGGCCCCGAGACCCATTATTGCTTCTCTCCTCTGCCAGGGACAGGTTCTGCAGATCCTGGATAAAGAAAAACAAGCAAGGGGAAGCTACATCTGCAAAACTAACCTGTATTCATTTTGCAGGACTTTTCCATTCACATAATGTTGAAAAGGAGGCATTGCTTGGACCTCTGCCTGGAGCTGCAGAGGCAGGAACTAAGATTTCTTCTGCACCCACCAGCGAGGATACAGGTTTCTAACATGGAAAGGGTTATCGAATTCTTCGATGACTCAGCAGTCTTGGAGGGATATCTCAGAGCAACTCAAGGGGATCTTGTGACCAACGCTATCTGGATGCAGCCACAGCGCTGTGGATCTGCAGCGCAGCATCATTTACCTCCACATAACATGGAGGGGTTGGTAACTGAAGACCGCAGGCTAGTGTTTCAGGCTGATACAGACGAGTCAGTGACCACACCCCCGACTCGCACAACACATATCCGGAAACTCGGAGCCCAGCCCGGAGTGTTGCTACTCTCGCTTGAGACCCGCTATGCCTTGTAAGTCTGCTTACCTTTTTCTATTCACTTTGCAGACTTTTATTAGAATCTAAGATCCTTCTATCATCCGTATGTGACTTCAGGTTTTGTCTTTGGTCTACGCTAGCTTCCCACTTTGGAAATTCGAAATGGGTCTGGTTTACTTCTGTGTAAGTTATGCAGAGGAAACTATTCCTCCGGTAGCATTTGCTCCTCTACGTGGTACGTGTGTTCTGTGTCACCTGATCCATTCCAATCTCCTTCTTTCTACTTTAACCCTGTTTCCTTGTGTGATATTAGGCAAGCCCATAGAAAATACCCGGAGGGATTTACTACGCATTCTATTCTATTCTCTCCTCAGGAGGAGCCTTCAAGATCAACTGGCCCAAACTGTTTCTTTCTGGGGGTAAGGTTCCACCCTAGTTGCCCGGGATTATCTGAGATCTCTTCTCTGGGTCAAGATCTTTCACTAACTATTTTGTTCGTACTTGCAGCCCCTCAGTCTCTCTCTATTACCACTTCCCACTATTACGTAGCGGGGTGCGCCATCTCCAACGTCCGGAGCCCATCTTTTTAGAAATCGGAGTAAGCCTCATTCCAATCTACTCCGGTAATCTCTCTACTTTTTCCTTTGCTAACATCTTTCCTCTGTTCCTTATCTTTTCTTTTGTTCTATGGAATAGCCACTACTGGACAGGAGAAAGTTCCATGCATCCCTGAGGAAGCAATAGTCCCGACCACATCTGGAGAGCTGCTTTCAGGAGATTTCGAACTCTAGCAGCTCTGCGCAGGGATTTTTCCCCTATGGGGGTTTTCCCTGGAGATCTCAACCCAGGCTAGTCTTTCTAGTACCGGTCTGTGGGGGGATTTCTAGGTATTTCCTCACTTACATCGTTCTCCGGTGAGATTGGTTCCGCAAGAGGTAACAAGGTAGGTTTTTCCTAGTCGATGCTTGAGCCATGTTATGAACCTTGTACCAACAACCATTACAGATAGCAAACCTAATAAGAGAGTATTTGGCTAGGCTCTGACATATCTAGGTTACACCTAACTTTAATATGGACCAACAAATTCAGCAGCTGATAGCTGCGGTACAATCTTTGACTACAGAGGTACAGACCCTTAAGTAGGAAAACGCTGCATTATTAAAAAACCAGCAGCAGGCTGCCCAGCAGGCCGCCCAGGCCGCGCAACAGGCTGCTCAGCAATGGGCTGCTCAGCAACAGGCTGCTCAGCAAGCAACAGGTCTAATCCCCCATTGTTCTGAGGTACCCCCTGGGGTGCTACCGGGAGGTCAGTTTGATGGTAACCCACACCGGGTAAAGGAGTTCCTAGATGCGTGTGTGGTGCAGTTTGCATTCAAACATGCTTTTTTTCATAACGATAGGGACCGGGTAGGTTACATGATATCCCAAATGTCAGGACCAGCCTTAGCCTGGGCGATACCTTTAGTAACCTCAAATAACCCGATTGTGGACTTTCATACTGCTTTTAGTAATAGCATCAGAACAATGTTTGCTAGGCAGGAAATAAGGGTAGCCTCCCAAGAAAACTTGCTAGATTTAAGGCAAGGAAACTAGGATATATTAACTTATGTCACAAAATTTAAACAGATGGCAAGTGAGACAACTTGGTCGGATGATGCCCAGGTTACACTGTTCCGGAGAGATCTTTCAGTAGAGCTGAAAGTCGAGGTCTCTAGAGTACCTCGCCCATCATCATTGGCTGAATTAATTGCATTAGTCATGCAGATGGATTATCGCCTCAGGGAACGGAATAGTGAACGACGGAAAGGAAAGAGGTAATGCCCTTTTTCTTCCCCATCATCATCCACGAATAGATCCATTACGGAAGAACCCATGCAACTGGGAACAACAGCTCGAGGTCAGCAGAGAAGCGTTCTTGGAGGAGAACCCATAACCTGTGCATGTACTGCAGGGCCAACACGCATGCAGTACAGTAGTGTCCCATTGCTCCTCCTAGAAAGTCGTGAAACGCCAGCGCCCAGCCGTAGGAGGAACCACGGTCCGGGAACCTTCTACTGCATCAGGTTCCTCACATAAGCTACAAAATTCTATGTGCTCCAATTCCCCTCAGACACATATGTTGGTTCTACGAATAACCTTAAGGTTCGGGGTTAATATCCTTCCCGAAGTCTCAGCACTGGTGGACAGTGGGGCAGCTGGTAATTTTATTGATGATCAGTGGGCTAGACATAAGAACATTCCCCGCTCAGCAAAGGCCGAAGCTGGAGAGTGTGAATGGGAGTACCTTAATTTCCAGCCCGATTATGAGTCAAACTGATCCATTGACAATGTCTGTCTCCTCTCACCATGAAATTATTACGATGGACATCATCCGGGCTGCACATTATCCCATTATTTTAGGGCTACCTTGATTACAAAGACATAATCAGTTTATTAATTGGAAGGCACAGTCTTTATTTTTGGGTTCTGAGTTCTGTGTGGCTCATTGCATTAGTGGCCAAGAAAGAAACCCAGTTCCACCGGATCTGTCTGTTAGGGGTACTCAGAGCATTACAATGTGCAACTGCATATCTGGTCTCCCCAAGGAATACGAAAAGTATGCTGAAGTGTTTTCTACCTCAGAATATACTCACCTACCACCTCATCATAGAGATGACTGCACCATAGAGTTGATTCCCGAACAGCCCCTACCTTTTGGCAGGATGTACATTCTCTCCAACACTGAGAAGGAGCTGCTTCGAGAGTATCTAAACACTCATTTGAAGAATGGGTTGATTACAGAAGCCACATCTCCTGCAGCTGCATCATTATTCTTTATTCCTAAAAAGAATACTACTGAGCTCAGACCCTGTATAGATTACAGGGGTCTGAATAAAATCACCATTCCAGACAAGTATCCAATGCCTCTGATCCCTGATATTTTGGAAGCAGTCCAAGGAGCTAACATTTATACTAAACTGGATCTAAAAGGGGCCTATCACCTGATAAGGGTCAGAAAAGGGGATGAATGGAAGACTGCCTTTAGGACTCCATTTGGGCACTATCAATATCAAGTGATGCCCTTTGGACTCTCTAACACCCCCGCAGTGTTTCAAAGGTTTAGGGACCACCTCTTCTCAGATCTACTTCTCTATTCTGTCATTGTTTATCTCGTTGATATTCTAGTATTTTCAAAAAACCTTCCCGAACACAAGTCCCATGTAAAAGAAGTCCTTAGCAGATTGTGCCTCAATCATTTATATTGTAACCTGGAAAAATGCTCCTTCCACCAGTCCCAGGTGACATATCTAGGTTATATATTGTCTGCACAAGGAATTTCTATGGACCCAGAGAAGGTCTCAGCAGTAAAGGACTGTCCAGTGCCTACGACCTGTAAGGAGATTCAGAGATTCATGGGATTTTCGAATTTCTACAGAAGATTCATCCCAGATTTCTCCACTCTTACACAGCCACTAACTAACTACCTCAAAAAAGAGGTTCCTTATGTTTGGACAAGTAGTACTCAAAACTAATTTGAGGAACTAAAGAAGATGTTTACCACCACACCAATATTGAAGACCCCAGATCAAAATCAGGGTTTTATCATTGAGACAGACGCTTCACAATATGCTTTGGGAGCTGTTTTATTGCAGAAGGACGAACAAGGTCAGGAACGTCCGATAGTGTATTTATCTAAAACTCTATCCTCTTCCGAGTTGAATTATACTGTTCTGGAGAAAGAAATGTTGGCCATAAAAAGAGCTTTCGAAGAGTGGAGACATCTGTTGTTAGGTACCGCATTCCCAGTCATAGTTAGAACAGATCACTACAACCTATGCATTCTACAATATGTGCAAACCTGCAATAGCAGACAGGCCCGGTGGGCCCATTTTTTTCCCCTTTCCGTACTTCCTTCTCTTTCATTCCTGGGAAATACAATCTGCAGGTGGATGCTCTGTCTCGAAAAGACTCTAGACCTTCCAGCCCTCTCAGATCGGAACCGATCTTTCCATTTCTGGTTCTGAAGTTTACCAAGCCTCTGGATTTCTTAAAACGTCTTGAACAGCAATCATGGACTTCCGTGCTAAATAAACTTTCCGAAGCCCAACGGAAGACTCTTACAAAGAGGGACATTTGTTATTTCCATGGTCTTCAGGCATACCTACCGGCAAAGCTTCTACAGGAAGAGGTTCTTAAGTGGTGTCACAACTCTAAAACATCCAGACATCATGGATGTACCACCACTCATGAGTTAATCTCCCGTTACTTTTGGTGGCCATTTGTAAGAAGTGATGTTCAGCAATATGTTGACCATTGTCCCACTTGTCTTCAGACTAAGAGTCCCTGACACTTTCCGTTAGGGACTTTAGTAAAGGTGCCTTACCTACTCATCCATGGCAAATCATATCCACAGAATTTGTGGTGGATCTTCCCCCCCCTCCGGAGGTTGTTCCTCCATTATGGTTACCATCGATACCTTCACGAAAATGGCACATTTTGAACCACTTGAGGGGCTTCCTTCTGCAGCTCAGATGGCCAGAACGTTTATCACCAAGATATTTACGCATCATGGGTTACCGGAGGTCATCATTTCAGACAGAGGGGCACAGTACACTTCCAGTTATTGGAAACAGGTGTGTAAAATTCTGGGCATAACTCGGGCTTTAAGTTCTGGCTATCATCCACAGACAAGTGGCCAGACTGAAAGGCTTAACCAAACTCTGGAAGGTAATTTGAGGAGTTATATCTCGGTGGCACAAGATAACTGTCAGAATGGTTCCCCATGGCTGAATTTGCCTACAATAACTCTTACCATTCCACAATAAAGACCTCACAA
This sequence comes from Ambystoma mexicanum, assembly GCF_040938575.1. Taxonomy (NCBI): domain Eukaryota; kingdom Metazoa; phylum Chordata; class Amphibia; order Caudata; family Ambystomatidae; genus Ambystoma; species Ambystoma mexicanum. Next base: position 549,565,433 of record NC_090939.1, on the reverse strand, counting down.
TTTTTTTGCACATATGGATTCCATCCAACCTCCTTTCGCAAGAATAAACACTCTGATGTCAAATTCCCAGACGTGGATCATCTTATGGCACAAATATATCAGGGGCACCAATCTGCAACAAAAGCCCTCACAAATTCCCAAGAAAGGGTGAAGAGATTCGCAGATCGCTGACGTACTCCTGCTCCCATCATCAAATCCGGGGATTGGGTATGGCTATCTTCTCGGTTTCTCCCTAGACATCTTCGACCCTCAAAACTATCCCCAAGATACATGGGTCCATTTCGAGTTCTGGCCGTCATCGGAGCAGCAGCTTTCAAACTCAAACTTCCAAAGACATGGTCTCAGATTCATCCAGTTTTCCACATATCCCAGCTAAAACCAGATACATGGAGTACATTTCATCCTCCCATTTCCTTACGTCTTCCTCCTCTTCTTTCCTCATCAGGTGCAGAATATGAGGTTTCAGGTATTTGTGACTCCCAATATCATCATGGAAGGTTACAATACCTGGTGGATTTGAAGGGATACTCCCCAGAAAACCGGACCTGGGATTCGGAGGCTGCAGTACATGCTCCTAAATTAGTGTAGTCTTATCCTCAGAAACATCCGGAAAAGCCAGGGGGTGGTACCCTTAGAAGGGGGCATATTATGACAAACACAATCTGGATGCAGCCACAGCGCTGTGGATCTGCAGCGCGGCATCATTTACCTCCACATAACATGGAGGGGTTGGTAACTGAAGACCGCGGTCTAGTGTTTCATGCTGATACAGACGATTCGGTGACCACGTCCCCCGAATCGCACAACACATATCCGGAAACTCGGAGCCCAGCCCGACTCGTTGCTACTCTCGCTCGAGACCAGCTACACTTCGTGAATCTGCTTATCTTTTTCTATTCACTTTGCAGACCTTTATTAGAATCTAAGATCCTTCTATCATCCGTATGTGACTTCAGGTTTTGTCTTTGATCTACACTAGCTTCCCGCTTTGGAAATTCAAAACGAGTCTGGTTTATTTCTCTGTAAGCTGTGCAGAGGAAGGGATTCCTCCGGTAGCATTTGTTCCTCTGCGTGGTACGTGTGTTCTGTGTCACCCGATCCATTATAATCTCCTTCTTTCTTTGGGACAACTAGAAGTTAATATTTTAACCCTGTTTCCTTGTGTGACATTAGGCAAGCCCATGGAAAATACCCAGAGGGATTTATTACTCATTCTATTCTCTCCTCAGGAGGAGCCTTCAAGATCAACTGGCCTGAACTGTTTCTTTCTGGGGGTAAGGTTCCACCCTAGTTGCCCGGGAATATCTGAGATCTCTTTTCTGGGTTAAGATCTTTCACTAACAATTTTGTTCGTACTTACAGCCCCTCAGTCTCTCTCTATTACCACTTCCCACTATTACGTAGCGGGGTGCCCCATCTCCAACGTCCAGAGCCCATCTTTTTAGAAATCGGGGCAATCCTCATTCCAATCTACTCCGGTAATCTCTCTACTTTTTCCTTCGCTAACATCTTTCCTCTGTTCCTTATCTTTTCTTTTGTTCTACGGAATAGCCACTACTGGACCGGAGAAAGTTCCATGCATCACTGAGGAAGCAATAGCCCCAACCACATCCGGAGAGCTGCTTTCAGGAGATTTCGAACTCTAGCAGCTCTGTGCAGGGTTTTTCCCCCCACAGAGAGGGATTTTCCCTGGAGATCTCACCCCAGGCTGGTCTTTCTTGTGCCGGTCTGTGGAGGGATTTCTAGGTATTTCCTCACTTACATCGTACTCCAGTGAGATTGGTTCCGCAAGAGGTAACAAGGTAGGTGTTTCCTAGTAGATGCTTGAGCCATGTTATGAACCTTGTACCAACAACCATTACACACAGAGCCATCCAGACCAGGGGGAAGTCTGCATGCAGCTGGAGTTGGGGAAGGTTACAGGAGTGTTATCATTCCTCTCTCACTTTAAGTTCCCAAAGGACCTACCGCACAGACATAGATCAGGGTTCTTAGATAACACCCCGCGGCAGTGAGGTGGCAAGGGTGGGCAAGATAGGTATAAGTCCCGCTCCCCATTGAAATCGAAAATGTTGCTCTCGGAGGCTACCTGAAGTCCAATACTACTTTCTAGGATTGTAGAGGTGTGCCAGTGCAGAGGTACGTATGCTTTTGTTATGATTTCATATGCTGTTTGTGCATCACACTGTTATTGGTATCATTATAGTTTTTGCAGGGATGATGCTTCCTCCAATGCATACCTTGCTGAAGTCAGGCGGCTTTTGGTTGGGAAGGGATGATTGGTTTTGTCAGATAATAATATTTTTAACGTTCCAGGGATAGATATCCCATGAGAAGGTGAGTAGTAGTGTGGTTAAATCATTGGAGGATGTTAGATGAGCTGATTTATGTTCTTTTTTGTCTCAGATTCAGTTTCTTCTTTTGTCTCTATCTTCTTTACTGATACTCTGCTAGCACACCTCAGGCAGGGTGGGCTGATGAAAGGTGCCGGGTGTATGAGTTTTGGGGTTGAGGGGGAGGGATTTTTGTCCCATCTGCGGAGTAGTACGATTTCTCACATGTTGACAAAGGTTATTGGATTATGCCCATAGCACACAAGGTTTCTCAGTAGGTATGGTGAAATTTATATCAGGGAATGTGAATGGTCTTCGCTTGCCAATTAAAAGGCAAAAGGTGCAGACTCACTTGATGAGATTAGGCACTCAGGTAGCTTTAATACAGGAGTGCAACCTTTTGAGCGCAGGGTGCAACATGCTTAGGAGGCAGCGGGTTGGGCAGGCGGTGGCATCGGAAGCTGTGGGGTGTAGAGGAGGGGTGGTAATAGAAGTGCAGAAAAAGCTATGTGTTTCAGGTGGAGGAGTCCCATGCAGAGACCGGGGGCGGTGGTTGAGGGTTGAGACTTAAGGAGAAGCTAGACAACACCCCACTCACCATAGGGAATGCATATGACCGAATCAATGAGATAGTGGGGTTTGGGGCTCTCTGAGCTTGGCATTACAGCAGTCAAAGAGGGAATTACTGCTTCTGTGTGGGGACTGGAACTTGCCATTGGACCTGGTGCTGGACAGGGAGTCCTGAACCCTGTGGAGGTCAATCAAGATGCATAAAGCTTTTGAGAGGCTATTATATGACAATTAATTAGTGGATGTGTGAAGGACATGCAACCCAGATGCGCAGGAATTTAAACCCCACCCCCATAATTCACACTTTAGAACTGATTACATTTTTGTGTGTGAGGGCCTGATGGCACAGGTACAGGGTGCATACATATCCCCAATCCTTATTTTGGATCGAGCACCAGTAGTGGTAGAATGTGACTGGGTGGGGACGCAGAGGAGGAGTAATAGGTGGAGGTTTAATATGGATCGTCTGGTGTGGCCCAAATTCATTCAATCCATCAAGGCCTTTACAGGGGACTACTTTCAACATATTTTATCAGCGCACCACTAAGTGGAGTTAGTTTGGGACACTTATAAAGCCGCACTGCGGGGGTACATCATTAGTTATGTAGCAAGGTGCAATAAACTGGCTGGGGTAGAGGACAGTAAGAGGCTCCTAGCTATAAAGAGTAGTTATAGTCCTCAACCCAGTTTGATGGCACTGGTGACAGATTAAATAGAATACAATAAGCAGTAATCAAGCTAGGCAGCAGAGCTGCTGCTGAAATACAATTAAAAATGTTACGGCGGAGCTAATAAGGCCAGGAAGCTCTTGGCAAGTTACTTGAAGGCCAGGTGGCTGAACAACTGGGTTGTCACGTTAGAAGGGACACGTGGGATTATTACAGACAATGAGGGAATTTCTCAAGAGTTTTCTGCCTTTTACCAAACATTGTACACGCCCGAATCCACACCCACGAGTAGTGATTTTGCCCAGCATTTGAAGTGTACACCACATTTGTATAAGGACAAGGAGCTTGGGAGGGACCTGACACACTTATCGTGGGAAATCTCAAAGGAAGAGGTTGAATTGGCCATATCCAAATTGAATGTGGAGAAATCCCCAGGTGCAAATGGACTGCCAGTCAATTATTTCCATGCTTTAAGGGGTTTGTTAGCCCCGAAACTGATGGAGCTTTATCGAGGGACATTTCATGACGCAATGATTCACATGATACAGAAGTCAGGAAGGGAACACACATTATTGAAGAACTATAGGCCAATATCTATATATATAAAAGTCAAAATGTGTTTGTTTGTGGTGGGATTTGTGGTAAAGAAGTGTTCCTTATACAATTCCACAACATTTCACCAATCTGCACCAAATTCTGCATAGTTGCCTGTTAGGACCCTCCATACATTATTGGCTACATGACACTTGGACAACCCATGCCTTTCCTTGGATTTCAGCAACAGTCAAAATGTGTTTGTGGGTTTGTGGCAACGCATTGTTGCTTATACAATTCCACACAGTTTCACCAAGTTGCAAAAACATTTTCCATAGTTACATTACTTGCTACATGACATTTGGACACCATGGCCCATTCCTCGAATGTCACCACAATTCACAATTGGTTTGTTGGTTTGTGGCTTGGCAAAGCATTGTTCCTCATACAATTTAGCTCCATTTCACCAATCTGCACAAAATGTTGCATAGTTACCTGCTAGGACCGTTCAGACATTACTGGCTATATGACATTTGGACACCACCCCCCATTCCCCAGATTTCAACACAAGTCAAAATTTGTTTGTGGGTTTGTGGCTTGGCGAAGCATTGTTCCTTATACAATTCCACAACATTTTACCAAACTGCACCAAACAGTGCATAGTTACCTGTTTGGACCCTCCAGACATTAATAGCTACATGACATTTGGACATTTGAAAATGGCGAAACATCTATGTTGTGGTAGAAGGACTGTTAGGACCCTCCATACATTATTGGCTACATGACACTTGGACAACCCATGCCTTTCCTTGGATTTCAGCAACAGTCAAAATGTGTTTGTGGGTTTGTGGCAACGCATTGTTGCTTATACAATTCCACACAGTTTCACCAAGTTGCAAAAACATTTTCCATAGTTACATTACTTGCTACATGACATTTGGACACCATGGCCCATTCCTCGAATGTCACCACAATTCACAATTGGTTTGTTGGTTTGTGGCTTGGCAAAGCATTGTTCCTCATACAATTTAGCTCCATTTCACCAATCTGCACAAAATGTTGCATAGTTACCTGCTAGGACCGTTCAGACATTACTGGCTATATGACATTTGGACACCACCCCCCGTTCCCCAGATTTCAACACAAGTCAAAATTTGTTTGTGGGTTTGTGGCTTGGCGAAGCATTGTTCCTTATACAATTCCACAACATTTTACCAAACTGCACCAAACAGTGCATAGTTACCTGTTTGGACCCTCCAGACATTAATAGCTACATGACATTTGGACATTTGAAAATGGCGAAACATCTATGTTGTGGTAGAAGGACTGGTGCCAACACAAGGAACAAAACAAGAGGTTCAGATCCTAGGATGCACGGTTTACAAGATATTTGCACCGTAATGCACCACAATGAACTGCTCCATGCCACGGTGAGGCGGCAGGTGGGGGGAGAGCACAGAAGGTACCAGTATGCAGCAACATGTCAACTCTCGCCTCCCCCCCAACATCCTATTCAGGATATGTCATCAAGCCACACACACCAATTCTCATTGAAATTTACTTCAGGGTGCAAAGCACATCAAGTGATAAGCAAATTGCAACAGAGAACTGCAGGATCAGTGTTATCATGTTTGTCTAGAGAACCCGTTCATAAAAGAGAAGAAAGGGCTGCAAGGTAGCGCAGTTATCAAAACACCAGGGCAGCACTGCAGACATGGTTTGTGGGGGCAGGTTCAAATAGAGGGATCCCCAGACTCCAACAGCTATGGTGTAACAAGTATTTTCAAGTAGGAGGGAAGTCAGTGTACTGGCCAGAATGGCATGCAGTGGGGTTGATGTACACCAACCCGATATGGACGGAAGAGGTCATGATCATGTTCCAATCTTTAAGGGACAACTACAGGCTGCTGATTAGGAAGTTCTTACGATACAGGTAGTTGATGGCTGGGGGCAAGAGAGCAGGCATGTTGAATGTCTCTGATGGGAGTGGAGTTACTGAACCCTCTTCTGCAGCCCTGGTGTACTGTACTCTGTCCTATCGTAATGTAGTGGATGCTAATGTGGACAATGAAGAAGCCTGGACAAGGATGTGCTGTGAGGAGTTCCTAGTGGATAGCTGGGAGGATATATGGATGAAAATCAGACACATATCTCAATGTGTATCACTGACACAGACCCTATTTATGATTTATAATAGAGCCATTCTTACTCATTTGAAATTTGGGGGGCGCATAAAGGGATGCAGAGCAAGTTATGTTGGTGGTGTGTGGAGGTGGAGGGGAGAATGAGGAGTAGAGAAGCAGAGCCTTATGTCATTGATAGAACCCTGCCCCTCACCTCCGATATATTGGATGAAGGGCAAGAAGACACTCTGCATAACACCAGGTATCATTCCAATACCGCATTGAGCATATGAGAGAGTGCATATGCACTCAGACAACCATATTGAATGTACCTTTGAACTGTAGCAGGAAATGTGCAGACACCACTGAACATCGAAGAGCTGTAAAGGAAATCTGACAGATGCAAACTGATGTCATACGGAGGAGGTATGATGATGCACAGAAACAATATAAGAATACTTAAAGAATGGAAGTTGTAACTGAAGAAACAAAGTAAACATGTATGTGAGTAAGAAGAAGCTATATATACAAAAAAGATAGGTAACTAGCTGAGTAGTAAATGTATGTACGCAGACAGGTAAGGTAGATGAGTCACATTGAAGCGTGTTGCAGTAGAAAATATAACATGGGTAAAGTGGCCCTGTTGAAAAGATGAATGTTGCCTCTGAATAAAAGTAAGTGAAGGAGAGAGACCAAGGTTGCAGAGCTGACAGATGATGTGAATACAAATGTGTGCACCAACAAAGGATAGCTGTTGGCCAGAGATCAAGGATGCCACAGCAAGAAGCAATTACACGTTACAAAGGGAGTCAACTAGGATAAGCAATGTCTGCAGGACATATTTATCTTAGATTAAGTAAATGAACAAACATTTGCAAATGCCAAGTATTGAACAATTAAAGATGGAGAAAGCGTATGTGAGACAGAGCAACCAAGTCTCCAGAGGTCGAAGATAGTCATGACACCAAGGAAAATTGAAACAAATAGCACTAAATAGAAAGGCGAGATGGACAACACCATGGTCCCCTTACATGTGGTGTAAGACTAGAAAACAAGTCGTATTCATAAGCCCCAGGCGAAGATAACGATGTACCCTAACTCCCTTTAAAGTTCAAGGGAAGAGAACATTCAGCAAGGAGAACTACACAGAAGAAGCTTTGGCTATAGTCTTGGCTGATGAGTGATGGTAGACTAATTGGGCAAGTGGGCAGTAGCCTGATGTTGTTTTCTGCATCTGGTTATCGTTTTTCTTACATGCTGCTAACGAGACAAATGTTTGGGAGAGAATGCCAACCAATCATGAGGGCCTCTTCAATGGTGAGCATACAATGTTGCAGGGGCCTATACGTTGCAGTTATGCTGCGATAATCTGTATCATATGTAGTTAGAGGGATGTTCAAGGCATGCCTGCCAGAAGAGGAGAAGCTAATGATGTTACTAACACTTATAGAAATTATAAATGATATGTTCCCCTAACCAATCCCTCCGTCCGATAGGTTTTATTATTTGCCACGTAGGCTGATGTCATAGCTGACGCACATCAAGGTATAAAGCCTATGTGTAACTGAAATGTATTTTATTTATTTATTCTTTATTTATATAGCGCTTATACACAGGTGAAGTGCTTCAAAGCGCTTCAAGGCAGGAAGGTAACAAGGGAATACAGTACTCATTGTTAGGCCTTGAAGATTCTGAATGATCTAAACAGAGAAACTAGCATATTAAGAGGTGCAGGGGGGATAAAGAGTCGGGTAAAGCAGGGCCCTGGGTTAACTACAAAGAGGTTGCCTTGCTCAGGCAGCGTAAACTGAAAGTGCAGTGATGTTGAACAAAGTGCAGTGGCCCGTAGGCAAGTGCAAAATACTGGCGGGGCAGCCTAGGACCTGTAGGCTCAGGAGGTGAGCCAGGCAGCTAGTCAGCAAAAACTGAACAGAGTTAGGGAAGTGAAGGAGGGTGGAGAGAAAAGATAGGAAGTTAGTAGGGGTGGGGGAGAGAGAAGGAGGAAGAGAAAAGGAAGGTCTTGAGGAGTTTCTGGAAAACGTAAGGTGCTTTTGCTCAAGACGGAGAGGGGCAAAGTGGATATTCCAGAAGGAAGCACCTGCACTGTGTGGGCTACAATGTGTTGTTCTCCAGGGTTCCCTACTTTATTGAACTGATAATAAGGTAGTATTTTGCCATATTCTTTGACTCTGTCTGGTAATTTGGGTCTGAGATAATTTATTATGGTATCCCATTCTGCTCATAAAGAACACCCAACGGTGCTACTGCACAGAGGCACATGTTACTGGATTGTAAGTATACATTTAAGTTTTGGGAGTCATTGTGGCTGAAAATATAGTGTATAGATAAGGCATGTCTACCTATGTACTTAGCATCCATAGTATGTTGCAGCGTTCATCCATGTTTTCTGGGAAATGTGCCCCAGGGTCGCTTACTTGACTTGTTAATTGCAATTGCCTTTAAACATTTCACAGCCAACTGGAATACCCTGCAGTCCTTGCCAAGCTGGGATGGTGGAACTTGGTGACATATATGCACAGGATGGAATCCATTCTTCTCATGAAGGCCGAGGGTAAGGAGTAGGAGAAAGAGGCATGGGCCCTCCCGGAAGACTTTAGGGGGTAGAAGGCTAAAGTAGCTGCCCACCCATGGTGCACTGGACAAGGTGAGGGGCCACGGGTGTCTTGATAGGGGGTCTGAGAGGCTCCTGGGCCAGGGAGAGACGGTCTGGGGGGCAGGATATCTCCATTGTACCGGGCACTGTGGCATGGGAGAACTAGGCCTGCCTACGGGCCTAATCTAATTGAAGCACATGCCATTGTGGTTTTATTATTGTTCGGAGGGATTCAACCCTTGACTTGCTTTGATTTTACTCGATTGGACTGTCATGTATACAGACTCCTATGCAATTTATTTATTTATTGATTGTGCATTTGTAAGGCACTTATACATCAAGTCAATTGTGTTTCAAAGTGCCCACAGGGCAACAGGGAGGGAACATGGGATTGAAAAGCAAATATAACATTGAAAGGTAGAGGTGAACCCACTAGGCCTTGTGAGTATTCAGAAGGTTCAAGTGCAGAGAAAGAGAAGGGATGTGGGAGTAGGGGTAAGTGCTGGGCGTACCACAGAGGGAAGTGCTAGGGAGTAGGCAGCTGTTAAGTGATTTGGTGAGAGTGGTCAACTGCCAATACATAAGTAAGTGCAGGCCTGTGGTGGCATAGTGCAGTGGGCGCCAACGCAAGTGCTGGGAGCGGACGGAGGCTGAAGGAGATTTGGGAGGCCAGCAATCTCAGCAACTATGGGGGTTAGCAGAGGGGGTGGGGGGAGTTGAAAAGGAAGGTCTTGAGGAGCTTCCGGAAGTTGAGGAGATCCAGCTCAAGATGAAGAGGAATGTGGAGGCTGTTCGATAGGAGGGAGCCTACCGAGGAAAGAGATCGGCCACCAGCTCACTGTTTAGCGAAGCGCTTGACACACAGAGAGTTGGTGCCGGAGGAACATAGAGATCTGGAGAGAGAGTATTTAGTGAGAGCCAGTTGTAGATAGTGTAGTCCCCGGAACGGGACAGCCTTATGGATGATGCAGAGGGATCAGATTTTTTCTATCTAGTATGGGTCATCTAAGTGGAATGTTCATTATGCAATGTAGTATCCGATCTCTGTCTCTTTCTCTGTTTCTCTGTCTACTGTTGTTATCCCTCTCCCTCCCTTAGGCTTCTGTTTTGGTTGTCTGCCTGTATCTCCTTCTCCTCTTCCCTTTGTGTCTTCCTTTCACCTGCCTTCTTTTCACCTGGTCTCAGAATTTGTAATGTTCTTTCTTTCTTTCTTTCTTTCTTTCTTTCTTTCTTTCTTTCTTTCTTTCTTTCTTTCTTTCTTTCTTTCTTTCTTTCTTTCTTTCTTTCTTTTTTTCTTTCTTTCTTTCTTTCTTTCTTTCTTTCTTCTTTCTCTTTTCACTTCTGTTATGGGTTGATGGATTGCGTTTAGTGTTGATTGATTCATTGGTTAATGGATTAAGTGGTTGCATAATTAATTGATTCATTGCTTGATTGCTATCCCTGATAGCAGGCTGTAATATGTTGTATCATTGACTTGTATATATGAATTCGACAATTCTTCTGAATGAAAATAACAAAACAACGAATTTCAGAGGATGCAATCAATGCAATAAAATGTTGTAATCGGTTCAATGTTAATTAAAACAAGGGTGATTTCAATGTGCTGCTGCAATATTCAACAAAGGTCACACGATACAATCAAGGTCTATTCTCACGAGTGCCCTGGTTCCACCACATGCCTACAAAATAGAGAGTCTCCCGAAAGAGGGAGCAGTGTATTTAAAGGGTGCAGACCAGCACATATGCGTCAGTGCTGTCGTGCCGCCGATGGGATTAAATGTCCAGCACTTGCTGGGAAATGTAGTTCTACAGAACTACCAGCCACTCGCGGGGGGAGTGGCAATTTTAATTATTTATTTCAGAGGATGTAATCAATGCTTAGCCTCTATTAAAGGTCTGAAACATTTGGCTCTCCAGATATTTTAAACTACCACTCCCTTTATACCTCACTATTGACTATAATGCCTAGGGTGTTGGAAGTTAATCCCAAAACATCTGGGGAGCCAAGGGATACAGGCCCCTGCTTTAGCAGTCAACTTTAGCAGAGTTCCAATTAATGTTCAGACATGTTGCATTTCATTGATCCATTAACTGTTATGTTCATGTTTGCAAAGTCCTATGCTCAATTAATGGGCAAGTGCAGGGAGAAAGTGAATGTCATATTCTATGCACTGGGAACATATTGCTATGAACGTGCCCACCACATTCTCAGGCTTGAGGGGTTGAAATTGATTTTCTGGCTATGTTTAATGCATAACTTCTGTTTCTTTGATAATTCACACCTGCATCATTGCTCCCCAGTTCACTCCTCTTCTCCTCTGTTTTGCTTTTCTCTGTGTGTGTGGACCAGGCGAACATCTGCATTGATTGGTCTGATGTGATGATGACTGGTGCATTGTAGTGGACTGTTGACATGGACTAACATGCTATTTGGATCTGGCATTTATCTTGTTGCACAAGTGTGTGCTTCATACTGGCGGCATGCATGATGACATATTGAGATCATTAGAAACTCTCACAGTTGGCAGCTAGACAGCAGCCCTTCCCGCCATTTTCTCACCAAATGTGTTCATTTGTTTTATGCTTGGCAGTCCCTGAATTATTGTTTCAGGGTTTGCCCGGATTTAAATACAATTATGTAAAAATTGCCAATAGAACTAAACAGGGTGGCTAGATTAGCTCTCAAGCCCATTATGCATCCAAACATATTTTGTCATTAGCCATCTATCGCTCCTTGTAACTCCCTCACACAGATAATATGTGTTATTACAAAGATATCAGAATATACTGTAATCCTGATCTATGATATTCCTTAATGGACCCACACACCTCCAAGATATCACAAAACATTAATTTTACCCTGATATATCACCTGCTCTCTAGGTCATCTGCACACTCGTTACCATTCTCTTATTGTCTCCAAACTCCCTCTGCAGATTATAGTAAGGGGTCCATTTTGTTGATGCTGGATGACCATTGTTCATTCTTAGACCGTTCACTGGAGAATCCCTTTAAATAGCTGAAAGGGGTGTATCTAATCTTTGGTTATCCGTGCCTTCTTTTTTGGTGACACGCTACTCATCTTTGTATGCTAGGGTAGTGGACTGATTATACGGTTGTGTGCTAGTCAGTGTTCTAACCCTGTTCTGATAGGTTGTTCCAGGGTGGAGTGTATAAGCGTCATAGGGGAAAATGACGATGAGGGGAAAGGGATTATGTGAACTGTTCTAGAGTTAGCTGATTCGTGGTATGCTCCAAAGCCCTATACCCTTTCCACTGTCTAAGAAGGTAATCAATCCTGTAGGACATCTGTTGAGTAGTCACCTGAGGTTTGAGTTGTACTGCCAGGATTTTTCTTTTAAATAACTCATTGTTATGGTTGTTATGCTCCAGTAACGCTTTCTTTAAATTGGGGGTGTGGTTATAGCATCTAGATTAAAGGCCAGATATGCTGACTGCAAGTCTCTCAAAAATAGTGACCCCAAGTAGCGAGTCTATTTTGTGTCAGACCAGTGTAGGGTGGTGCCAACGCATTTGAAATTTGAGAGAAGCCACAACAAAATCCTCTCCTGCTTGCCTTATTTGTAGTAGGCACAGTGATAAATATGTCAGCGTTTCTTGTCCCAAGGTGGTATGTTGTGCCTGCTGGGTCTATTTATGCCTTTTCTCATGGGCTGTCTGGCCAGAAACTGAATGGATACAAAGATGTCTAAGGTATACTGAAACATTAATGTTGCAATTTTGGCTCTTATATACATCGTGTCCTCAGTGGAACAATTTGAGGGGAGAATGGTGTTGTTCTTGCAAGGATCACTTTTATCAGTTAGGGGTGACTCTCTTTAACTACTTGCGGGAGATAAAAGGTCTGTAGAATCGAATGGTTTCCTTTTTCCCAAAGGCTGGTAGGGTGTGAGGGGCTGGAATCTAGAGATGATATACGTCATTTGCAGTGTATAATAGTGGGATCCTTAAATGCAGCCAGCTATTGTAAACTGAGGATTAGTCAAAAAGGGGATTTTGTCAATTCTGGTTGCTTTGCGATGAACTATCCTGGGCCTGAACTGATGACATAAAGGCTTCAAACCCATTTTTGACACCACTTGTGAGGTTATTGAGATTTGAGGACAGAAACACACTATATTGATGGCTAGTGTAACTGTATATTTTAAGTGTCCATCAAATGGGGAAGGTATGAACACTGATAGCAACTAGAGGTAGAATACAACCAGCATTAGCTACCACACTGTGTGGGTAATGCCAACTCAAAAGTAATCCTCTTATATTTCTCGGGTGCAAGCCCCCTGGGCTGACGATGTCTCTGTCTTCTTCCAGAAACTCTACACTAAAACGAAAATGTTGAAAGTGATGTAGCCTACAAAATAGCATCCAAACTAGTCATACTGAGCCCCATTCCCTCCCCACCCCTTTTTCCTTCCATGACTACCCTTGGATTAAAACACAAAAGCAAATAGTTCTGACCAACATAAAGTCACAGTTTTAATCAAGGTGTCAACCTTTAGCTGTCAGCTACTTCCAATACTCACAGGGATGTGGAGGGACATGTAGGGAGTTGGTCCTGCTCTCTGATCCTTTCAGCTTCCTTGTCAGACTTTTGGGTTTGCTAAAGGTCTGCCTTCTGAGTGGGTCTGTTCTACAGACCGCTTGTTTCTTTAGATACTGGGGGCATATTCTACTGTCTCTCAGTGCAGAACCCAATGTTCAAGCCTTCGGTTTTCATGGCCCCCCAAGAGTACTTTCTCTGTGTTGCCCTGAAGGTCTCGCCCTTGGCTATGAATGTTGTCAGGTTTCTCAATTCTCTCACAAACCTATTTCACTTCTTCACAAGTAGGTATTTCCCTTAGACTGTTGGGTTATCTGGCTTTCTTGTAGACTAGGCTTGTTACCTTACTGTAGTTCGATTGTGGGTCTGTCCCTCAGACCGTCAGATTCTCTGGGGTTTTCACAGAGATGGTTAATTTCTTTACTCTGTGTCTGTCCCTCAGATCTCCTAGTTCTTGTTTCTCTGGGGTCTCTCATAGGCCTGGTTCATTTCTTCACTATTTGTCGTGCCTCAGACCTTCTGGTTCTCTGGATTTTTCTTAGGTTTGATTATACAAAAATTCTGTAGATCTGTCCATCTAACCTTCTGGTTCTTGGGTTTATGTGGGCCTCTCATGGACCTGGTGTGTATGCTTTACTGTAGGTTTGTGCCTGAGTCCTTCTGGTTATCTGGGTCTGTCATAGGCCTGGAGTAGTGTAATATAGCCATCAGAACTATGATCCTCTGGGATCGCTGGGATCTCTTGTTTCTTCAAGGTACATTTGTCGTTAGGTCCTTTGGCTTCCATGGGTCTCTCACAGACCTGGTTTGTTCTAGGCTTCACTCTCAGGCCTTCTCATTTTCCGGATGCTTTGGGGTTCCTCACAGACATAGGTAATTGCCTTACTGTAGGTCTACTCCTCAGACCCCTGCTTCACTGATGCATAGGATTTGGTATTACTTTTCCCTCATCTGGGATATTTTCAGGCTTATGATTTTCAGGGCTAACATTGCTACCAATCTAGATGTGCAGAGTGTTTGGTTGGAAGTATTACCATCCTGACTTTCTTCCAGGCTTCACAAATGGAGAGGAAGAGCCTGGTCTGCCTTTCCTTGGCTCTTTACCAGGTTTTTTGGGGCTACTTACTGTCCTGGTGAATGAAAAGGGGCTTCATTTAAGTACAGCTTTGGCATCACAAAGGCATTTTATGCATGCACAATAAGTGTGTGCACATGCAAAATTGCATTAGCGTCAGAGCCAAACATGTATTTTTTTTTCACAGCATTATCAACGGTGCCATATTCCATTGTGCAGTCAATACAGTAGGATTATAAAAGCCAGGTCAATAACACTTGTCAAGTGTCATAAATGACACACGTTTCCTCTCCTTAGTCAAATGTATACATGTGTTTTACCTGCATAATGTGTTTATGGCCCATGACCTACAAACATTGTTCAGCCAAGAAGCCTAAATCTGTAAAGCCCGGTGTTACCGGTTAGCCTTTAACCAGCGAATGCATCTAAAAGAGCTTGCTCATGGAGTCACACAGGTCCCCCTGCCTCAGCCTTCAGTGCCTAGTTTAAAACTGGCATTCGTAGCACGCACAATGTTACCCAGTGTCTTCGACAGGGCACAGTATATTCACAGCCAAAACCCGACACAAAAAAAATAAAAAAGGTTGATCATCTATGTCTTCAGACCAAATTACTCACACTTTGGGACTAGTGTATGGGCCTCATTCCGAGTAGGGCGGTAAGGGTTAACGGTCACCGGTAACGAGACCGGTGTCGTTAAACTCTTACCGCCCTAATACGAGTTCCCTTTGTGGGTCCTTCCTTAACGCCTGCTTTTAGCAGGCGTTAAGGACGGGACCCGCAAAGGGACTTTAGTGCTAATAACGGTACCGTAATTTACGGTACCGTTATTAGCGCCTTCCCCATTCCCATTGAGCCCTATGGGGGCTCAAATGGGAATGGGGAAGGGCCCCGGTGAATGGGGAATTACCGGTCCCTCCAACCTTGGAATGGACCGGTAATTACTCCATTCACCAGGGCGGAGTCAGAACGATTTTGGAGGCAGCCATGCCGCAAATAGCGGCGTGGTTACCTCCAAAGTCGGAATGAGGCCCTATGTGTTTCTGAGTTTCTACATGCTGACAGAGGAAAAGTGCTGTGTTGAAAAAAGAACATAATAATCTTGTTTCAACGGCATTCCAAAACCCCTCACAATCCATTAACTTTGTTATTATTTCTCTCAAAATGCTTTCCTGTCTCTTGTGTTCTTAAAAACGCCGCAGGGCCTCATACAGGGTTCAACACAGGTCACAACCGCAACCTTTATGCCCATTGCAAAGGCCACTCTGCCTACAGCATCAGGAGAAACACTGAGACGTACAGCCTTCAAATGAGGAGCTTCCAACTACCCAGTCCCCTCCGCAGCAGACAGACGGGCACGTACGTGTACAAATCATGCTCTGCAGAGAAGAGCAATTTCTCTCCTGCATCACAAACAAGGCTCTGCTGTGCCTCTGCCTACCGGGAGCATGGATTTCTGAGGGCGTGTACATGTGTTTCCCAAATCAGGGTAATAATATTCTTAGTTAGTGTGGCAGGCCTGGGCAAATTGAATAATGTTCTGACCTTCCTTCGAGAGTTGCTTCTAAAGCGTACATTCTGTTGAACAATTATATTTGGAATGGTTCATTGTATCCCTTTCTATTAAAACTTTCCCGTTGGGAGTACGACCCAACACCTTCTCCAGAAACAACCCCTGGAAAGTCAGAGCTTGGGTAGTAATGCTTGCACAGCACGCTTAAGGATTGTGTGACGTCTAAGCTTTTGATGAAATGAGTCCAGAGATTTCCCGCAACCTCCTTCTCATATCTCAACTGATCCCAAAATAACAACTGGGATCAGGACGGAAGTAATAATGTTATGCTGGTGGGAAACTCCCAGTAAATGGGAGATCAAGGCGTTGTGGAATTTGTTCGTGCAGTCATATCTGCATTCCTTGAGGTGGACTTGTTTTCTAAAAGAAATAAATAGCCTTGGGGGAAAATGTAAAGTGTTTTTGTCCGCATCAATTACAATTTTCACTAAAAATCCCCAAAAATGGCAATATTACCTTGGGTCCATGTCAGCCATAATCGTAAAATGTATATCTTTACTGGCAATACATAGTGCATCAAACTTTACAGTTTGTACCGCTCATGACATCGGCATCCAGTTTGGAATCGCCATAACAAAGTCATTTAAACGATCCTGCTGCTTATGTTGTACATTTAGTCAGTTGTAAAAGACATTATATGAATAGGTGTCAACAACTGCCACAAAATTCAGTTGCACTGTAGGCATTTCTTGTCATAGAAGAAGCTGACCCCCCATCCCCACCGACACACACGCACACACATAAGTGTAGACGGAAACGCCTGGTGATTACATTGCTTCGTCACCAATGCACCACAGTACCTGGGTTGAGTGCCATTTCCACGAAATGTTATTATGTCATTTTCAACGTACGCTGTGACGAAATGTAGGCACACATTGACAGGGGTTCGCATTTGAAGTAGGATGATAAACACACACAGCTCTGCCACCCTCTGGCGCCACTTCTGCCACTGTTGCTCTGAAACATCACCATTCTATTTGGAGTGGCACTTTCCTGCATTTCCCCCTGCAAAGGTCTTTATAGAAGTCTTCCTTCCAAGAGAAAAGACAAGTTCAAAATAGCTTTAACCCTTTAACTGCCATGGGTATTTCCCCCCAGTGCCAAGGCCTTTTTTGGTGATTTCGGTATGTGGCCATTCAAAGCCTGATAACTTTCCTCGAATCCTAGGTTGCTGTAGGGGGGTGAGAGAAAATAAGCACAAAGGCCGAACATTTTGGGTTTCTTCAAAAAATGCCAATAAAATGATGTACAAAGAAGCCTGTGGTTTTTTCCATGTAAGAGCTAGGAACAAACGGTTTGCTGTGCTGAATTCCCCAATTTCCTGGCTTTCAAGAACATGGTGAGTGGAAATGAACAAAAAATAGTTTGATGTGGTTATCAACTGTTTTGTGAGAGGTAGGCGATTTTGGCAATTTTTGCCAATTGGACATGCATGGCCGGAATGGAAGAAAAGGGTAGGAAAGCCGAATTGGAGGACAGAAACGCATATATTTCTGAAAAGTAGACAAAATTCCAAGTTCAGGAAGGGGGGATTTGCATAGGTCAGTCAACTAGGTAGGGAAAAATGCCATAGATTGGTGGAAAAGCAGGAAAATGACTGAAAAAAAGGTATGTGTTGGACATGGTTGGCTTGATACGGCAATGGCTTCTATGAATTTTGAGAAATGCAATGCTCCGCTACATTCCTCCGACTCTTGCAGTTAGGAAAGCACACATTTTTTGTAGTGTTTTACAAAACAAGCAATACCACAAGCCAAACACTGAGCCATGGTACACAGGAGTTTTATGCTCACGGCCTGAACAGACCCATTTAGCATGTGTAAATCGGGAAAACCAATGTGGTGAGGAACAGCAAGCATACATTTTTTGAAAGAGCACTGGCAGATCTTTTCAAGGGTAGGTGACTTGTGCAGGTTACAAAAGTGTATGGTGCCTAAAGCAGCGACTAAATGTAGGTCACATTTGGGAAATTAAAGAATTGTGTGACAAAAGGCACCAGCAAATGGGTCAAAACGGTATGAAAACCACACAAACACAACAAATGTTATACCTTCCTGAGTTCCCACAGGTGTCCCGATGAAAACGGTACCTCACATGTGTGGGTGCACCTACCTGGGCGCCAAAGGGGAAAGCCTAAAACACAAGTAACCAAAAGTCTGTTTTCACACCTGAATTTGACACTTTCTCCAGACAAGCACAACATACAGATATGGGCCTCAGATGTCCAAGCCACCAAGGAAAACAGGGAACCCCATGCATTTCCAAAAAGAGAACACCCGTGGGAATCCACAGAGGTATGATTTGCGCAAATCGGCCCAGAATGTATTACCCAGACACCCTTGCAAAGTCCAAAATGTGGGGGGAAAAAAGCATTTTCCGCACATTTCACTCAGCCCACCCATTGAAACACACCACCAACAACACAGGGCCTACTGTCCCACGTTCCCACAGGTGTCTCCATGAAAACGATACCTCACATGTGTGGGTGCACCTACCTGGGCGCCAAGGGGAAAGCCGAAAACACAAGTAACCCCAAGTCTGTTTTCACACCTGAATTGCACACTCTCACATCATACAGATATGGGCCTCGGGTGTCCGAGCCACCAAGGAAAACAGGGAACCCCATGCATTTCCGAAAAGAGGACACTCGTGGGAATCCGCAGAAGTATGATTTGGGCAAATCGGCCCAGAATTTATTACCCAAACACCCCCGCAAAGTCTAAAATGTGGGGAAAAAATTCATTTTTCGCACATTTCACTCAGCACACCCATCGAAACACGCCGGCAACAATACATGGCCTACCCTCTCACGTTCCCAAAGGTGTACCAATAAAAACGGTACCTCACATGTGTACGTGCACCTACCTGGGCGCCAAGGGGAAAGCCTAAAACACAGGTAACCCCAAGTCTGTTTCGACACCTGAATTTGACACTTTCTCGAGACAAGCACAACATACAGATATGGGGCTCGGGTGTCCAAGCCACCAAGGAAAACAGGGAACCCCATGCATTTCTGAAAAGAGGACACACGTGGGAATCCGCAGAGGTATGATATGCGCAAATCGGCCCAGAATTTAATACCCAGACACCCCGGCAAAGTCCGAAATGTGGGAAAAAAACGCATTTTCCTCACATTTCACTCGGCACACCCATCGAAACACGCCACCAACCAAACATGGCTTACTGTCCCGGGTTTCCACAGGTTTCCCGATGAAAACGGTACCTCACATGTGTGGGTGCACCTACCTGGGCGCCAAGGGGAAAGCCTAAAACACAGGTAACCCCATGTCTGTTTCGACACCTGATTTTGACACTTTCTCCAGACAAGCACAGCATACAGATATGGGCCTCGGGTGTCCAAGCCACCAAGGAAAACAGGGAACCCCATGCATTTCCGAAAAGAGAACACCTGTGGGAATCCACAGAGGTATGATTTGCGCAAATCGGCCCAGAATTTATTACCCAGACACCCCACAAAGACCGAAATGTGGGGAAAAAAACACATTTTCCGCACATTTCACTCGGCGCACCCATTGAAACACGTGGCCAACAACACATGGCCTACTGTCCCACATTCCCAGAGGTGTCCCGATGAAAACGGTACCTCACATGTGTGGGTGCACCTATCTGGGCGCCAAGGGGAAAGCCTAAAACACAAGTAACCAAAAGTCTGTTTTCACACCTGAATTACACAGTCTCACATCATACAGATATGGGCCTCGGGTGTCCAAGCCACAAAGGAAAACAGGAAACCCCATGCATTTCCGAAAAGAGGACACCCGTGGGAATCCTCAAAGGTATGATTTGCACAAATCGGACCTAGAATTTATTACCCAGACACCCCCGCAAAGTCCGAAATGTGGGGAAAAAAACGCATTTTCCTCACATTTCACTCGACGCACCCTTTGAAACAGGCTGCCAACAACACATGGCCTACAGTAACGCGTTCCCACAGGTGTCCCGATGAAAACGATACCTCACATGTGTGGGTGCACATACCTGGGTGCCAAGGGGAAAGCCTAAAACACAGGTAACCCCAAGTCTGTTTCGACACCTGAGTTTGACACTTTCTCCAGACAAGCACAACATACACATTTGGGCCTCGGGTGTCCAAGCCACCAAGGAAAACAGGGAACCCCATGCATTTCCGAAAATAGGACACCCGTGGGAATCCGCAGAGGTATGATTTGTGCAAATCGGCCCAGAATTTATTACCCAGACACCCCCGCAAAGTTCGAAATGTGGGGAAAAAAACACATTGTCCACACATTTCACTCGGCGCACCCATCAAAACACACCGACAACAACACATGGCCTACCATCCCGCGTTCCCGCAGGTGTCCCAATGAAAACGGTACCTCACATGTGTGGGTGCACCTACCTGGGCACCAAGGGGAAAGCCTAAAACACAGGTAACCCCAAGTCTGTTTCAACACCTGAATTTGACACTTTCTCCAGACAAGCACAACATACAGATATGGGCCTCAGGTGTCCAAGCCACCAAGGAAAACAGGGAACCCCATGCATTTCCGAAAAGAGGACACCCGTGGGAATCTGCAGAGGTATGATTTGCGCAAATCGGCCCAGAATTGATTACCCAGACACCCCCGCAAATTCCGAAATGGGGGGAAAAACGCATTTTCCGCACATTTCACTCGGCACACCCATCGAAACACATCGCCAACACACATGTCCTACCGTCCTGCATTCCTACAGGTGTCCTGATGAAAACGGTACCTCATATGTGTAGGTGCACCTACCTGGGCGCCAAGGAGAAAGCCTAAAAAACAGGTAACCCCAAGTCTGTTTCGACACCTGAATTTGACACTTTCTCCAGACAAGCACAACATACAGATATGGGCCTCGGGTGTCCAAGCCACCAAGTGAAATAGGGAACCTCATGCATTTCCGAAAATAGGACACCCGTGGGAATCCGCAGAGGTATGATTTGCGCAAATCGGCCCAGAATTTATTACCCAGACACCCCTGAAATGTCCGAAATGTGGGGGAAAAAACGCATTTTCCTCACATTTCACTCGGCGAACCCATCGAAACACACCGCCAATAACACATGGCCTACCGTCCCGCGTTCCCACAGGTGTCCCAATGAAAACGGTACCTCACATGTGTGGGTGCACATACCTGGGTGCCAAGGGGAAAGCCTAAAACACAGGTAACCCCAAGTCTGTTTCGACACCTGAGTTTGACACTTTCTCCAGACAAGCACAACATACACATATGGGCCTCGGGTGTCCAAGCCACCAAGGAAAACAGGGAACCCCATGCATTTCCGAAAATAGGACACCCGTGGGAATCCGCAGAGGTATGATTTGTGCAAATCGGCCCAGAATTTATTACCCAGACACCCCCCCAAAGTTCGAAATGTGGGGAAAAAAACACATTTTCCACACATTTCACTTGGCGCACCCATCAAAACACACCAACAACAACACATGGCCTACCATCCCGCGTTCCCAACGGTGTCCCAATGAAAACGGTACCTCACATGTGTGGGTGCACCTACCTGGGCACCAAGGGGAAAGCCTAAAACACAGGTAACCCCAAGTCTGTTTCAACACCTGAATTTGACACTTTCTCCAGACAAGCACAACATACAGATATGGGCCTCGGGTGTCCAAGCCACCAAGGAAAACAGGGAACCCCATGCATTTCTGAAAAGAGGACATCCGTGGGAATCTGCAGAGGTATGATTTGCGCAAATCGGCCCAGAATTGATTACCCAGACACCCCCGCAAATTCCGAAATGGGGGGAAAAACGCATTTTCCGCACATTTCACTCGGCGCACCCATCGAAACACATCGCCAACAACACATGTCCTACCGTCCTGCATTCCTACAGGTGTCCCGATGAAAACGGTACCTCATATGTGTAGGTGCACCTACCTGGGCGCCAAGGAGAAAGCCTAAAAAACAGGTAACCCCAAGTCTGTTTCGACACCTGAATTTGACACTTTCTCCAGACAAGCACAACATACAGATATGGGCCTCGGGTGTCCAAGCCACCAAGGAAAATAGGGAACCTCATGCATTTCCGAAAATAGGACACCCGTGGGAATCCGCAGAGGTATGATTTGCGCAAATCGGCCCAGAATTGATTACCCAGACTCCCCCGCAAATTCCGAAATGGGGGAAAAAATGCATTTTCTGCACATTTCACTCGGCGCACCCATCGAAACACATCGCCAACAACACATGGCCTACCGTCCCGCATTCCTACAGGTGTCCCAATGAAAAGGGTACCTCACATGTGTGGGTGCACATACCTGGGTGCCAAGGGGAAAGCCTAAAACACAGGTAACCCCAAGTCTGTTTCGACACCTGAGTTTGACACTTTCTCCAGACAAGCACAACATACACATATGGGCCTCGGGTGTCCAAGCCACCAAGGAAAACAGGGAACCCCATGCATTTCCGAAAATAGGACACCCGTGGGAATCCGCAGAGATATGATTTGTGCAAATCGGGCCAGAATTTATTACCCAGACACCCCCGCAAAGTTCGAAATGTGGGGAAAAAAACACATTTTCCACACATTTCACTTGGCGCACCCATCAAAACACACCGACAACAACACATGGCCTACCATCTCGCGTTCCCAACGGTGTCCCAATGAAAACGGTACCTCACATGTGTGGGTGCACCTACCTGGGCACCAAGGGGAAAGCCTAAAACACAGGTAACCCCAAGTCTGTTTCAACACCTGAATTTGACACTTTCTCCAGACA
Source organism: Ambystoma mexicanum (assembly GCF_040938575.1). Classification (NCBI taxonomy): domain Eukaryota; kingdom Metazoa; phylum Chordata; class Amphibia; order Caudata; family Ambystomatidae; genus Ambystoma; species Ambystoma mexicanum. The sequence continues at coordinate 549,542,636 of NC_090939.1, read as the reverse complement.
AGCACAACATACAGATATGGGCCTCGGGTGTCCAAGCCACCAAGGAAAACAGGGAACCCCATGCATTCCGAAAAGAGGACACCCGTGGGAATCTGCAGAGGTATGATTTGCGCAAATCGGCCCAGAATTAATTACCCAGACACCCCCGCAAATTCCGAAATGGGGGGAAAAACGCATTTTCCGCACATTTCACTCGGCGCACCCATCGAAACACATCTCCAACAACACATGTCCTACCGTCCTGCATTCCTACAGGTGTCCCGATGAAAACGGTACCTCATATGTGTAGGTGCACCTACCTGGGCGCCAAGGAGAAAGCCTAAAAAACAGGTAACCCCAAGTCTGTTTCGACACCTAAATTTGATACTTTCTCCAGACAAGCACAACATACAGATATGGGCCTCGGGTTTCCAAGCCACCAAGGAAAATAGGGAACCTCATGCATTTCCGAAAATAGGACACCCGTGGGAATCCGCAGAGGTATGATTTGCGCAAATCGGCCCAGAATTTATTACCCACAAACCCCTGCAAAGTCCGAAAGGTGGGGGAAAAAACGAATTTTCTGCACATTTCACTCGGCGCACCCATCGAAACACACCGCCAACAACACATGGCCTACCGTCCCGCGTTCCAACAGGTGTCCCAATGAAAACGGTACCTCACATGTGTGGGTGCACCTACCTGGGCACCAAGGGGAAAGCCTAAAACACAAGTAACCCCAAGTCTTTTTCGACACCTGAATTTGACACTTTCTCCAGACAAGCACAACATACAGATATGGGCCTCGGGTGTCCAAGCCACCAAGGAAAACAGGGAACCCCATGCATTTCCGAAAAGAGGACACCCGTGGGAATCTGCAGAGGTATGATTTGCGCAAATCGGCCCAGAATTGATTACCCAGACACCCCCGCAAATTCCGAAATGGGGGGAAAAACGCATTTTCCGCACATTTCACTCGGCGCACCCATCGAAACACATCGCCAACAACACATAGCCTACCGTCCCGCATTCCTACAGGTGTCCGATGAAAACAGTACCTCATATGTGTAGGTGCACCGACCTGGGCGCCAAGGGGAAAGCCTAAAACACAGGTAACCCCAAGTCTGTTTCGACACCTGAATTTGACACTTTCTCTAGACAAGCACAACATAAACATATGGGCCTCGGGTGTCCAAGCCACCAAGGAAAACAGGGAACCCAATGCATTTCCGAAAAGAGGACACCCGTGGGAATCCGCAGAGGTATGATTTGTGCAAATAGGCCCAGAATGTATTACCCAGGCACCCCCACAAAGTCCGAAATGTCGGGGAAAAAAACACATTTTCCGCACATTTCACTCGGCGCACCGGCGCACCCATCGAAACACGCCACCAACAACACATGGCCTACTGTCCCGCGTTCCCACAGGTGTCCCAATGAAAACGGTACATCACATGTGTGGGTGCACCTACCTGGGCGCCAAGGGGAAAGCCTAAAACACAGGTAACCCCAAGTCTGTTTCGACACCTGAATTTGACACTTTCTCCAGACAAGCACAACATACAGATATGGGCCTCGGGTGTCCAAGCCACCAAGGAAAACAGGTAACCCCATGCATTTCTGAAAAGAGAACACCCGTGGGAATCGGCAGAGGTATGATTTGTGCAAATCTGCCCAGAATTATTACCCAGATGCCCTGTAAAATCCGAAATTAGGGGAACAAAATGTATTTTCCGCACATTTCACTCGGCGCACCCGTCAAAAAACGCTGCCAACAACACATGGCCTACCGTCCCGTGTTCCCACAGGTGTCCCGATGAAAACAGTACCTCACATGTGTGGGTGCACCTACCTGGGCGCCAAGGGGAAAGCCTAAAATATAGGTAACCCCAAGTCTGTTTCGACACCTGAATTTGACACTCGCTCCAGGCAAGCACAACATACAGATATGGGCCTCGATAGTCAAAGCCACCAAGGAAAACACTGAACCCCATGCATTTATGAAAAGAGGAAAACTGTGGGAATCCGCAGAGGTATGATTTGTGCAAATCGGCCCAGAACTTATTACCCAGACACCCCCGCAAAGTCTGAAATGTGGGGAAAGAAATGCATTTTCCGCACATTACACTCGGCGCACCCACCCAAACACCCCTCCAACAACACATGGCCTACCGTCCCGTATTCCCACAGGTGTCCTGATGAAAACGATACCTCACATGTGTGGGTGCACCTACCTGGACCCCAAGGGTAAAGCCTAAAACATAGGTAACCCCAAATTACCTATTTGGGGTGCCCCTCAGCCCCCCCCAAAACGCGTTCCACCATTTTCACTTTTTTCCTTTGGTAACCCATCTCCCCTTGGTGCAGAGAGGCACATTGATGTGCCAATCTGGCCCTGGGGTTCCCAAACCTTACTTCCCCACCCACTGGGGGGCCTGTCCCACCATTTTTGGGGGACCTCTCCCGCTCACCCCAAATGGGTGGTGGGGCACCTCATGCAGGCCTCCCTGGGCCTCCTACAAATGCCTGCGTGAAGTACACCCCCCCTCGATTTGGGGTGGGCTGGGATAGGGCCCCCAAAAATTGTGGGACAGGCTCCCCAGTGGGTGGAGCAGTAAGATTTGGGCACCCCAGGGCTAGATTGGCAGACCAATGTGCCCCCCTGCGCCAAGGCAAGTTTAGTAAACAAAGAAAATAATTCAAAATGGCAGGCTACCCTTTAGCGGGGGCAGAGGGGCCCCTTACACCACCAGGTAATTTTCGATTGTGAAGGGGGGTGCACCTCTCCACTCCCACCCCAATTGGAGGAGTGGTGCATCTCATGTAGCCCTCCCCGGGGGCAGATAAGTGGGGGGGGGGCTGTCCTGCACTCCTCCCTGGGCTCAGGCGTCCCTTCCTGGGAGCAGATATATGGTCTCTCGGCGGGCTGCATGACACGGCACCCACTCCATTGCGGGTGGGGGAGACGTGGTCACCACCCCGTCCCATTAGAAAATTCCCCGTCCCTTTGGGGTGCCCCACAGACCCCCCTAAAATGCGTTCCACCATTTTCCATTTTTTTCTTTGTTTACGAAACTTGCCTTGGCACAGAGGGGCACATTGGTGCACCAATCTGGCCCCAGGGTGCCCAAACCTTACTGCCCCACCCACTGGGGGGCCTGTCCCACCATTTTTGGGGGCCCTCTCCCCCCTCACCCCAACTGGGTGGCAGGGGCACCTTATGCAGGCCTCCCTGGGCCTCCTACAAACGGCTGTGTGAGGTACACCCCCCCTCCATTTGCGGTGGGAGGGGAGAGGGTCCCCAAAAATAGTGGGACAGGCCCTCCAAACCCCTAATTCCCCTGTATTTGTATCAGTTTCTGCTTCCCCCTCTCTTTCATAAATTGTGTATCTGCATATAATAAAAAACAAATATTATGTCTCTTTTAATTCAATCCTTTTTGTCTTATTTTTTTTTTAAAGCAGTTAGAATGTCTGCGGACAGCATGCCTGTCCGGGCTGTCTGTAATTAACAAAATGAAGATGTCCTAAAGACACTACACCTTTCCGTACCATTCGCAGCCAAGATGGAACTGTTCCTAGAACACACCTGGTGTCCGGGATGTCCGTAAATGAACAAAATGGGAGTGTCCTAAGGACACTATACCTGTCCATACTGTTCGCAACCAAGATTGAAATGTTCTTAGAACACACCTGGGGCCAGATTACAGAAACTTTGCACTGGTGCAAGTGCAAAGTTGCACGGTATTAGCACTAGGGCAAAGTTTGCCCTATTTTTAAAAACAGTGGCACAAACTAGAAAACTACTGCACCATGACAAGAGCAGTTTGACATATTAAAAGCATCAGGGAAAAAATTACACTAGTGCAAAATAGATACATTTTTGATGCATTTTTGCATCAGGGCAAAGTTTGCGCTAGTGCTAATACCATTTCGTAGTAGCACTAGGGCAAACTTTGCCCTGGTGTAAAAATGCAGTAGAAATGCATCTTTTTTGTACTAAGACAATGTTTGCCCTGGTGCTTTTAATATGTCAAACTGCCCTTGTCATGGTACAGTAGTTTTCTAGTGTGTGCCACTGTTTTTAAAAATAGGGTAAACTTTGCTCTAGTGCTAATACCGTGCAACTTTGCCCTTGCCTTGGTGCAAAGTTTCTGTAATCTGGCCCCTGGTGTCCAAGATGTCCGTAAGTGAACAAAATGGAGGAATCCTAAGGACACTATACCTGTCTGTACCGTCCGCAGCCAACTTGAAACTGCCCTAAGTATACGCGCGGTGTCCGGGATGTCCATATTCAAACAAAATGGAGGTGTCCTAAGGACACTATACCTGTCCGTACAGTCTGCTGAACATCTACGCACATGCGCACCACACCCGTGAGTCCCGCGAACATCGCGTCCGTCCGTAACTGTCCGCATCACTTGTGTCGCACTTTTAATTTGTTTGAAGACTCAAACACTGTCCATAGAACACCCGCATGCATGCGCACAACCGTTCCCGTGCATTTGGTGTCCTGCGGACACCCGTTCCCTTTGCGGACGTGTTCCCGACATCATCATGTGAACGCACCCACACTGAGTGTGTGTCCTAATTTGCGGACACTAGCCTGTTCCCCAACATTTTAAAAGAATTTATTCAGACAATTCAAATTATTTTACAGTACAAAATTCACCATTGCACATGTCCCAGACAATGACCCTGGCTTTCCACATCCTTTTTGTAACTTTTTGAACCTTTTTGCGTGTACAATCTTTTCGAGAAGCGCACCCCTCGCCCCTATAAAAGGCCGCACCCCAGAGCTGATCTTCATTGTACTTCTGGCTATTGCAGATTGACTTTTGCTGCCTTTGCTGCTCTTGCTGAGATTATCTCATGAACCCTGATGGCATCGATGGGTGCTGTTGCTACATCTGCCTCAGCACCACCCACAAACCATCCACCACCACCACCTCCCCAAGGGCCTGCATAGGGGAACACGCGTGAGGATATAGAGAATGAGGATGAAGAGGATGAAGGGAATGAGGTCGAGGAACTCCCTACTACCAGCACTCGCTGGGATACTTGGGTGTAGCAGTTGTTTACCTTTCATGGTAACGTATCAAAAGCACTTGCGAACATGGTCACCTCAACCAGTGCAAAATGGTGCAGAGTCGTGGGAGACGTGGTTCGTACAGCTTTGGTAAGACATCCATGGTGTACCTTGTGATAAAGGTAGTAGGTTGAATTCCTCTACTGCATCCTCAGTTTCCGCTCCTCTCACCACAATGGACACTCCTGTGGGAGATCGCATCCCTCCAGCTGCTTCACAGGCCATTCGCAATGCTGTTGACCCATACCTTTCGAGGGTCACAATATTCTGCATGTACTGCGATGCAGTAACCTGCAGGGGGGAGAGTCTTCGAAGTGCTTTTGAGACAACGGTCACGGAGCACCAGAAGACCTGCTACCTACCTAAGTAAGGCCCACCCTACATCTTCCTCACTCCACCAGCCCTTTCTTATCCCCATGGTTGGTGTCCCTTCCTTACCCTCCTTTCCCCTCCTCACTTAGTGTGTTGTGTGTAAAAAAACCAAAAGAATATAAAACAACAAAAATCCAAAAGAAAGGCTCTTTGGAGAGCCGCCTTTCACAGTTTAAAAATAGAAATGGCAAATAAACAGTGGAGGGCTCTGTGCATTTTTTGGAAGTCCACGGACAGTCCTAGGACATATAAAATTTTAGGGTACTGCCCTAGCAAAACCAGTGCACTTTTCTCTGGTAGGAAGTGGTGGCTCTGAAAAGAGCCTTTTGTTGGTGTTTTTGTGTGTTTGAAAAACTTGAAATTGTCAACATCTACTGCAAAATAGATGACTATAATTCCAAAAAAGGTTGCACTGCATTTTGCACATTTCTCAGAAAATTCTGATTACCAGCATAAGTAAGATGGACTCCATCTCTGCGAAAAATGTATGTGCTACGAAACATAATATTTTCATTGTGAAAAGAGGACATGCCAACAGCATCTCTTAGAAAGGCACAACCAGCATTATTGACATTGTGCCTTGCTTTCTCTATTTGTGGACCAAATAAAGAAGAACGCAGCCACATTTGTCTTTGTGCAATACGAGAAAAAAATACTTGGGAATTTGGAAACATGTCCATGACCTTCTCAAGTCCTTCTTTCATTGCAAATTGAAAAGAAATTCCAGACACATGTTCTAAACTGTCCCCTCCACAATGAATTATAATTATGTCTGGATGATGCTCTGTCCCTAAAGTAGCACAGAGAGGTACCAAGTTCAGCCACTTCATTCCATGAACTCCATGCCAGTGCACTTCCACTTGAGGAAATCCAAGATCTGCAGATAATCCACAGCATTCTGCATGCACCTCCAACCAATGTATCCATGAGTCTCCCAAAATCCAGAAAATCTGTTTTCGGAAACACACAGCCATAGCTATCTGTTCTTCTCTCAGGAAAAAGACCTTCTGACAAAATCTCTCCTTACACAACACACCCAGTTAACTTTACTGACCAATCCGTACCTCTGCTCATTCTCATTTGCATGCCTCTCCACTGCAAAATCCCCATATGTAATACACGCTGTCCGCAGACTACTGCCATGTCCGCGGACATATCGAAAATCTGCGCGTGGTGAATGTACTTTTAAATAGTGTGCCCCATTTCCCCTTTGAGGTGGGCTCTGAAAAGAGCCGGTTTTTTATGCAGATGCCTGACAGACACCTATTATTTTGAATTTTTTGGGGGATTTTTTCTTCTTACTTTACAACTAAAATCTTCACATAACCTTCTCCAAAGCAACCCTTACATTCCAAAACAGCATGGCATTTCCCAAAAAAGATAAAGGAATGCCATCTTCTTCAAAATAAACAGCATTACGTGAATCAATATTCGCATTATTACAGAAAAACATACCAGCTCTAAGCATGAAAGCACATGTGCCTCGATTGATTGCACACCTAGCAATGTTTTGCTGAGGACAAAAAACAGAACTATTGTCACATATTTCCCTAGGTAGTAATCCAGAAAAAATTACTTTCGCATTTGGAAGGATGTTCATTACTGCTTGAACCAACTGTTCCAAATCTGCCAACAAAGTAGGGGCACTGATGTAGCCCAAATGGAAAGCACGATAGTGCAAAACTACCAGATGGGGACTGTTCATCCTTCTCATGTCTTCACAAACTTGCAGAATTCCCTCTACATTGCAATCAAGCACAGCGCTCCACACCACCTCCACTCCTTTAACATCGAAATTGTTTGCCACATGCCTGCATTGAGCATAGTGCTGTAAACCATGGACAAACATATCTCCGAGCACCAACACCCTGACTTTCTCCACCTCTGCCATCTTCACTACACACACTCTCTTCCTACATAAACAACATCAACATCTGATTGGCTGATCCCTACAGTCCCCTTTCAATACTGGATTTGCTGGAAAACCCTGGATGTGTCACTCCCTACCCACGGACAGCCGCAGTGTCCACGCGGCACGTAACTCTTAGCCAGCCCTTCTACCCTTTCCACATCACTCTCGCTGCCATTCCCTCATTGGATACAGCTAAGCAGTCACACAACCATCCACCAATCACATCCAAGACCTCTACATCTAACTCCATCATCAGAGTTCCGCACTTCAAATGTACTGTTGATCACTCTGAGTACAAGTCTCATATCATTGGAAAACACCTAGTACAAAAACTACTCTACAAGTCTCCAAGATTTCTACTTACAGCTGTATTCATATCTACATGCATGAATACAAACTATAGGTATGCATATTTTATTCACAGTACATGTACAAGTGTTATGAATCCATATAAACATAGTAATGCCACTAAACCTGCATAGCCTATACATACATGCCAACCCTCCCAATTTAAGCACGAGACTGCCAATTTGTCATTGAAAAATCGCACCATTTTTTACTGTCTCCCACATAACCTATACATACATGCCAACCCTCCCGATTTAGGCGCAAGAATCCCGATTTTTCATTGAAAAATCATACTATTTTTTACTGTCTCCCGCTTAAATTAATGCTAAATCCAATGCAATCCTATGAGAAAAATAAATGTTCCCGATTAATGTGGTGAAATCTCCCTCTCAGGTGCACCCGATTGTTGGCATGTCTACCTATAAAATGAACTTATTGAAATTTTTCCCATCTACTATAATCAACTGTCACTTCCACACTGCTCTGCTATCTACAACACACCTTTAAAAAACCAAGTGAATTTCATGCACTCAAAATTCTACCCATTTGCAAAGCATGTTGAACTAACATATTGTAAATAAAATATAAAGGCTGCATATAGTCAAATGAAATGCATGCATACACTATGTTGAGATATCAAACAGGAATACTACCACAAAAACATAAAAATCAGCGTCTACTTTAACATCAGTGCTATAAACACACAAAATTACTAACTTCTTTCTTTTACAATTGCAGTGAGGACCACTCTCCTGAAAATCAGCAGCATCTGAATTACAAACAACATATCCGAAGAGACCAGCTCATTGCACAAAAAAAGAGTAAGTACAATACGACCTTAACATTCTTATTGTTCCTCAAACACACTGTGTGGTTCATTCATGTAATGTGCGCACCAAAAAAAACAGTGATTTCCGAACCATTCTCCCCACAAACCCCCATTTATTAAACAAGGATTAGCAGGTAGAATGGCACACAAATCCCCGTTTTTTGGAACACAAATAACATACTCAACCCTTAGAATGTTAGTACTACAAAAAAATAACTGTTTTAATTTTATACCATTAGATTTACTATTAATGCTTCTCCTCACCACTAGCTCACTTTCTACTCTCATCTGAACTGCAGTTTTTTAACACACAAATAGAAGAATAGCCTTCCCAACTAATTGTAACTGCCCAATGCACAATCACACACCACCACATACATCTTTCCCATCATACTCAGGCACTCATGCACACAGCACACATACATTGCAAAACGGCCCAACCCATACCTTCTTTTTTTTTTTCAACAGACCCCAAAGAATGCCTACCAAAAAGCAAGTCTATAGAAAGCAACACAGAAATAGAGCAAATGAAAATAAAAGTGTCCAAAATAAGCATCCATCTCTACCAGAGTGTGTACAAAACATTCAAACAAAACAGCAACTGCTAAAACTGCTCCTATAAATCCTGAAATACTAGCAAGTAACCATACCAAAAAAAGTATTTCAGCAAAAATGTTCCGCCACAAAGTCCATCAGAATCTTATAAAAACTGTAGACAAATCATGCACAACCCTTTAAACCTACCGTAGAAAATTAGAAAATTAATCCTAGAAGCTCTCGTAGACAGTGCAATCCTTCTCAAAAGGAAGGAAGTTATTTATTTTAGTTTTAAACAGGATGAAACCACTAACAAAACTAACTACTAAACTACAAAAAAACTTCTCAATGAACAGAATGTCAACAAAAATAACTTATTAAATATCTGTGGAAGTGAATGGAGTCACACCACGACCACAGGACCATATTTTAATGAAGACGCATACAAACAAAACCAAACAAACACAATTGCCATCCATAGCAGTGGATGAGGTTATGAAAAAATGAATAATACCATTATGGAACAAGAAATACTGGTTTCAAAAATATCCCCAGAAAACTCAGAATTACCACTCCATTCGACTGAACCAGAACATCCAGTATACAAATGGCCATGCACGTCAATGTGTAACATTCCCAAAAAATCTTTCAAACCTTTACGCCAGTTCCTGAATAAGTATGTGAAAGGCAAAGAAAAAATCAAAATGAAAGTGCAGCAAAATATGGATACCTGTCCAGTGCGCAAATACACAGGACTACAAGGACATTCATTAGCCTGCATTTCAGGACCTATTTGCAAAAGCACCTTCCATCATATCAAAATGATATCAACACATCATTCAACTATAAGAAATCTAGTCTATAAACTGTACAATGCTAAACGTCCTGCTTTACCACTAGCCAATTTAAATAACACTCTTCTACATGGTACACCCAAAAACCTACTCGAAGAAATCGACCATATCCAGAGAAAATATTTTGGAAGAGAAAGCCACTTACAAAATGCAATAGTTTTCCAACAGACTAGCAACAAATCTGCACATAGCAACCTTCTACTACACACATACAAAAAAGAAATACTAAAATTTAAAAGTACATCCGCTGAAGTACCAAAGCATGTGTGTGTGTGTGTTGCCGCAGAACTTTTTATAAAAGTAACACAAAAACTATAGATGTAACATACAAAATAGAAGACAATGACGATTCCAAATGGTGTGAATTAGCTCTCTACCGTTTAGCAGAAAACAAATACGAAATAACTGACCCCTTAATACTTTGCAGTTACCGCACTACAAAACTTGACACAACCTAACTCCTTCACGTGCTATCACAAATAACTTGGAATTATTCCCACTACCAAAACCCCTGCAACAACTCAATTTATATGCGAGCATCATAATTCAAACAGTGCACCCATTTCAAGCAATAAAACGCCTTCAGCCAAAAACAGTAAAATTACCTCTATCTGAATTGGTGAAAGGCATTCATTGCAAAGTAGTTTATTTACCATTAGATCTGAAAGAAAATGTGTACACTCTGGGAGTGCAACGTCCAATAGAGCAATCTTTAATTGTCTTAGTAAATGGTGTACCAACAAAAGACTAAAAGATTTGGCAACAACTCGTAGACTTACATAAAGTTAAAGAAGCCTTGCAATATCTAAAAGACAATAATGAATACTACAAAGAAATAAATATTGAAGAAAACTTAAGGGAAACAGCTGAAATAATTCATGAGTCACCAGAAACTGTCAATTTGAACTTCTAGATCCTGCTACAGTATCCAATATTTTAGACCATTATACAATTCATCCATTACACTCTAATGACACCATAGATGATGCACTAGAAACGTACCAAATGCAACAAACTAAAGGATCACCAATCAGCATATGGGAAAAAAATATAGAAGCACATGCTTTTCCTCTATTCTTTCCTACTGGCAAAGGAGGAAGGTACGATGATAGAATCACTCAGAAAACAGCATCAGAATACCGCTCATTACAAATGTATTTTGAAGATCCCAGATTTAGACAAAATGTGGAATACATATTCCACCTACTCTTTGAAAGTGAACTAGCAACTCTATGTTATGGAGTTGCACACATATTGAAATCAAGAACCCACTTTCAAAATATGTCAGCTACGCAATTAATACAAAAAGTGCAAGAAAAAGATGAGGTTTTACAATCAAGCATTACAAATCTGTTAGCAAACATGCGTGGTACAAAAGAGTACTGGTTCTGATGTCACAGAGATGTACGTTGTATGATAAGAAACCTTGGCCCACCCACTTGGTTTGTTACATAAATTGTGCAGAATATGCATGGGAAGATTTCCATGATTTCCTATGCATATCAAACAAAAACAAAACAAACCAAACAAAGATATACTAACACCTGGAGAACTTTGCTCTCTAGATCCTGTTAATGTTCCAAGATATTTTCATCATCGTTTCATTGCTCTGCTACACTTTATTTGTAATAAAACGTATTCCTCCCGTCTGAGAAGTGCAACACTTCTTTCGGAGAAAAGAATACCAAGCCAGAGGAGCACCACATATCCACATGCTTTTATAGATTAAAGATGCTCCTAAATTTGGTCAGGACAGAGATTCCACTGTTTTAGAGTTTATCGAAAAATATGTCACTTGTGAAATTCCATTGAAAGCAACAAATAGTGATCTTCATGCACAAATTGTACAATTTCAAAGACACAAATGTGGCAAATATTGTCGTCGCAAATACCAAAGCAAAAGGAAATACTACACCAAATGCCGCTTTGGTTTCCCTAGACCAGTTACAGAAACAGGTGAAGTGAAAGACTTCATGTCTTCAGTTAGAAATAGTGTTAAAGGTAAATCACCTAACAACACGTATTACATACAAAGAACAGAAGAATCAAGATATATCAATGATTACAATGCAATCATTGCCCTCTTATGGAATGCAAACATAGAAGTGCAGTACATTGCAGACAATCCCACTGCAGTTGCATGATATGTTGCAGCCTACTTAACAAAAGCAGAAAAAACAGAGCTACAAGACCTCTGGAATGACCTATCATCAGACAAAACACTATCTCAGAAATTGTACAGCTTAGGCATAAAAATGCTCTCACATAGATAATGTGGCTCCTATGAAGCTGCAGATCGTTTAACTGGCACTGCTTTGTATGGAAAATCTGAAAAATATAGTATGGCTAAATCTTGGTCCTGCTAAATCTAGAAAAAGAGTTCTCAAATCATAGAAACAATAGCCAAAAATGATCCCAACAGCCAAGACATTTTGAAAAACAATTTACTAGACACCTAGTACCCTAACAGGAGTACCACTTTGGAAACCATGTGTCTATACCACATAGCCCAAAACTTAACCTACAAAAATAATATAAATAGTGATGAAAAAAAGGTAGATATAGAGTGACCGAATGTGAAGGCAGCTTAGTGAAACTTACCAAACAAAGCTTAATTAATCATATCAAATTGTCTTTAAAAACTCCTCAACATAAAGAACTATATTACATGTCCCTGCTACAACTTTATAAACCATGGAGAAATGAAGAAGAGATAGAAAACTATGACTCCTATGAAGACACTTTCAAAGCAAATGAAAGCACTATCACCGATATAAACTTTACGCAGTACAAAACAATGTTGCACAATGAACAGCAACACGAAGAAGAACTCCAGGCCCAACTAGATAAGGAAACTCCCGACAGTAGTCAACCTTCTGTAACAGGTAGTCAAGAACCATTGGGAAAGCCACTAATAGCAAATGAGGCACAATTTTCTATGACAGAAGTAGAGAACACCATGTGTCACTATGAAGAAGATACAGAAGACTGAACGGTACTACAATCAAAACTCAACAAAGAGCAGCGCACCATTTTTCAAGAAGTAACAAAAGAAATTGCACATGGTGTACAACATGAAAATAAAGAATGTACCTGCCAAAATTACAAACCAATACTACTATACGTCAGTGGTGAAGCTTGTTCAAGAAAAACATGTTTAATCAAAATCATCAGAAAGTTCCTTCAATAAGTGACAAACAACAAACTGTCAGCTGTTGTAACTGCCCCCACAGGTTTAGCTGCCTACAACATAGGCGGTGTCACTTTACACTGATTACTACTCCTTCCAACAGAACACCAAAACAAAGTAGAATAATAGAAACTTTCTACAGAAGCTGCCAATGGATCTACGCAGAGTGTTAAAACAAATGAAAATGCTACTAATAGATGAAGTGAGCATGGTCTCCAACCTAATGTTGGCTTTGATTCCCCTCAGATTGCAAGAAGTACTTAAAACAAACTACGAAGAGCTCTTTGGAGGAAAACACATTATTGTTTTCGGAGATCTTCTTCAATTGACACCAGTGAACCTATTTTTAAAACCTTAGGACACAAACTCTGCCTAAAACTGTTGGCAGCATAGGAAATGTCAACCTTTGGCAACATTTCCAATACAGAGAATTAACAGAAAACATGTGCCAATCTGCAGACCTCACTTACGCCAAAATTTTAAAATGTATTAGAGTGGGTGTATCTCAAGAAGCACAATCAGTATTAAAAACCCGGCACATCCATGCTCTTTATGTCCATAGCTCATGTGCTACTTATGTTATTGAAAAATTAGCTCACAAAAATGTCAATTGTATGTCTTTAATGCCAACTCTTGCAAGCTGTCCCTAATTCAATGAAACAATGTTGAAACAAGTATGGTATGACACTACCCATGTGTCAACAAGCCACAACAAGACTAAATACCTTAGAAAATTATATCTCCAACACAGCTGGTTTGGAGAAAATATTACAATTATCATTAAACTGTAGTGTAAGAGGATTCAATTCAACACTACAGCTAAGCCAATGCCTAGTCTGGGATACTGAATGGAAACCCTTATTCATATATCTTTACGTCCAGTTCATGGGTTCTGGATGACTACCCCTATATAACACCCCTCCCTTGGAATCCCCCTGACCCCACTGAGCCACGAAGTAGTTCTGTTTTGCAAGTTTAAATGGTTTATTGGATAATTTAAACAATATATATATATATCACACTTTATAATAAATTAATAATTGAATATCACACTTAATCTGAGCAGTAATCAATAATGGATAGTCCGGCACTAGCACACAATGTAATCACTTTCTTGGACACTTCACCCCCCCTTTTATGCACTGTAAGGAGATGAAGATGACACAGTTCTTAGGAATGCAATCAAATAGAATTCAGTTCAATTCCCCCCCAGCAGCTTATACAACAGATAGGAGTTTTGAAACACAGGCAAAATGCTTTGAATATGGTGACAATGCAGTGAGAAATATGCTGAAAATGCTTTTCATTCCCTTCAGGAGGTTCAGGGTGAGTGAAATATACTTGGGATGAGTTCAGGCTCACTTTAGCAAGGATCTAGGGATGGTTCTTAAGAGGCAAACGAAATTTAGTAGTTCAGGCAACAGCAGCTGTCTTTTTACAAGTAAAGAAATCGGGCCAAATCGAAAATCGGGGCAAAATTCGCTAATGCGAGAATCGTGATCACGGAGAACGTATAAGGAGTAGGAAGTCGGTTCTAAGCTTGTTGAAAAGCTGAGATTCCAAACGGTTCCAGAGATATGGACGATTACATAAAGGTAGTTTTTCGGATTTGAAATTTTAAAAGTTCAAAGCGACAGGTTACAGCTTGCAGCTAGAAAATGACAGGTGACAGCTTTGCAAATGACAGGTGACAGTTAGGAGGCAGTTCTGGTTAGATTAAAATAGATTGAATTATATTATTTTAACTAAGAGATGGGTTCTGCACAGTTCTGCTAGGTACTCACAATATATTTAGAAATAGGCCTCGCCACGGATCTGGTCAGGTTTTGGACTGGACTCCGGTCTGGTCTCGGCACTTCACAGTGATCTGGGTCAGCTCTCTGGTTCTGCTAACAGCGGTCTGGGTCAGCTCTGCTCTGCTGGTCTAGCCTCTCTGGATTCTGGATACTGCTCTGCTTTCTAGGTACTGCTACAGGTTCTGGAGATTGATGGATTTGAAGTCTGGATCTCTGGATGTGAAGTCGTCGATCAGCATGCTCCGCAGCAAATGGAATTGAATGTCCTCTCTAGCTTCCAGTGGCTCTTTTTATGTCTTTTGAAAGTGGGTGTGTGTGCAGCATCACTAGCCAGCCCCTCTCTCAACTGCCCATTGGTCAAGCTTTCCTTTCTCTCTTGATTGGGGAAAAGAAGTGGAGTGTCAGAGCGATGTCATTATATGGCCTGTAGAAAGGACACTCCCCTGTCAAATTGCACACAAATCTATATTTGATCAAAAAGACATATTTCATAGATACACAGTGGTTTGAAATTACATGCACCCATCACATATCACATGAGATATACCCTGTTCAAACTCTGCTCTTCCTGGGGGCTTGCCTTCAGAAATGGCAACCTTTGGTGCTTTTTAGTGGGTTTTGCAACATCGGATTTTTCTTCAGATTTATACACATGTACACGGCCTGTCCATACATACTCCAGTAAATTACCATGGCTCTAGCTTAAACACAGAGTCTGTAGTATACATAAATAGCAGGGTTTTGCCCCAGAACATCACACAAATTGGAGTTTGGGCTTGAATCAAAGGTACATTTTTTAAATGAAGGCTCTCAAAGTTATACATTCCTGTCATTTGATTACAAAGAGTTATCAGTGTTTCTGTAAAATATATATTTTGCTTTCAATTCAGTTCTCAGAGTGTTGGAGTCCGCCTCCAAGACTTGGGTGGGTCAGTGATCACATGTGTCTTCTGGCAGGCAGGCCTTTGTTGACAGGAAACAGTCAAAATCAACATATTCTATTCAAGTGCAATAGCCTATTGTGTGGTCTCCAGGAGGTTGCGGTCAGCAGACCAGAGGGTCACTTTGCATTTGGTTATTATGACCATGTGATATCCTGGGCTGTGGTGTGAATCTCTTGAGGTGAGAGGGTTTCCCAGGCTTCTGGCCTCTGGGAACAGCAGGTGGCTAGTTTTTAATTAAAATGCAGCCTTTGAAGTCAGCCGAGTCAAATCCCTTTGTCAGCAACTGCACTTAGTTCTCCTGTCAGAGTTTAGACTGCTAGCGCCGCATTGAGGATTTTGTTGGTACTGCATCCATTTTTGGGACCTTTCTTGGATTAATGCATTCCAAACAGGAATGGTTCTTACATGGTAGTAAATAATCCTTGCTTAACATTGTTTTGATGGGGCTCCTTACAGTAAAATGGTTATGTGGAACCCCACAAAAGGGTTGAATCTTTAAAGTGGTCCGGTGAGCCACGATTTCAGCAACTTTTTGACATCAGTAACAGTGGATTTTGTTAACAAAGATCTTTCTTTACACTGGTGGGTGGCAAGTGAGGTAACCATTTTGGTGTGCGCACAAACTGCGTGGTTCTCCTGGATTCTGGCGTACTTGTGGGCTTTTTTGGCCATCTTGGATTTTCTAAGCCCACAGCACCAAATGTTGCAGCATGATAGCTCAAACATGGGTCAGGACACCCAACAAATCCCCCCACGTGACTGCCCTTTGAATTTGAGTCGATGGGGAGTCGGGTGCACAAGGGTTTTGACCCACGCACTGGTCTGTCCGCATAATCTTCTACCAATTCTGCAAATGGCACAGTTCAGCATCTTTTCCTCCATCCGGTACTGATCGATCGGTTCTCCTCGCCGGTCCTGATGGGAATATTGGGCGGTACCCTGGGCCCCTCGCGTCTCTGCTCCCGGTCTCCGGATCGTCCTCCCTGGCCAGTCTCAAGGTTTTCTTTCTCCTAGGACGACAAAGGAAGAGCGGCAATACCTATTCATAGACATTTTTCCCCCACCATTGATATAGTGGGGTGGCATATAAATTTATAGTCAAAACATATGAACATGCACATTTCTTTTTGCATTCAAAAACGAAAACACCCACATTGAGAAACTCAGAATTTGATAGGCGATATGTAGGATATTTTAAGTTAGAACTGAATTAATCTGAGACAGTACCCTCTAGGATTCCAGAGGATTCCTCCAGTTGTTGCAGAGTGTGCCTGGGATGGCAACACTTTAGCTGATTTATATGTACCCACTTGTCTTCCCCCTCTGCCAAACCGCCTTTGGGGATGCGGATCTTGTAGGCCACAGGGGAGATCTTGTCTATAATCTCAAAGGGTCCCTTCCATGTAGGCAAAAATTTTCGCTGTTTGGCCTGGTTCCTTTGGAAATTGTATAGATAGACCCGGTCCCCCACCTGATATTCCTTCCTGGAAGTTTTCAGGTCATAGTGGGTCTTCATACTCTCAGCTGATCTTTCTAGATTCCGCTGAGCATAGGCAAAAGCATGTTGAAGGTGTTTCCTTAAATTCTCCACATACTCATGAGTTGTGGAGGCATTTATCAACGTTTGCTCTTGGGTTCTGTAGAGCAAATGCTGAGGAAGCACCATCTTGCGTCCAGTCATCAACTCAAATGGTGACATTTTGGTTGCAGATGAAGGGGTAGATCTGATGGCCATTAGGACCAGAGGTAATCGGATATCCCAACTTGGCCCAGAATCTGCCACAAACTTCTTTAATATGCTCACAATTGTCCGGTTGTAGCGTTCCACTGCTCCAGAAGAAGCTGGCCTGTAAGCAATGTGTAGCTTTCTCTTGACCCCCAGTATCTCCCACATCTTTGTCATTACTTCACTGGTGAAGTGGCTACCTCTGTCTGACTCAATCCTTTGAGGTAGACCAAAACGGGAAAAGATGTGGTTAATCATCAGGGCAGCTGCTGTTTCTGCCTTGCAATTTGGGGCTGGGAGACATTCCACCCACTTGGTAAACAAGCATGTCACAGTCAACATGTACTTATTTCCTCTAGACGAGCGAATCACAGGGCCTATGAAGTCGATTTGTAAATCTGACTATGGCAGTGTCATCCCCCTCTTTTGGAGAGGCGCCCGGTGTGTGAGGGATGTTGGCTGAAATTGTGCACACACAAGACAACCCTTCAAGTATTGGTTGAGGTCCTGGCCCATGTGTGGCCAGTATGCAACCTCTCTTAAGATTTCCAGTGTTGTGTGAAACCCCCTATGACCGGCGGTGTCCGCATTATGGGCATGACTTAACATCAGGCTTCGGAATGAGGTAGGAACCACCCACTGATCGTGGCCAGCTTTGGATTTCCTTACCAGCAAACCGTCTTGGATTCGGAACATTTTTGGACATTTCATCAACACTCTTAGGTCCTCTTTCCCAATGTAATCGGTATCCGTCAGGGGAAAGTTCTCAGGGTCATCAAGGTGCTGGTAAAATTTACCAATTATTGGATCCCCCTTCTGAGCGGTAATCAAATCAGCATCAGGGGTCTCCTTACTCCATTGTGCAATTGAAAGGTCATTGTGAGCATTTGTCTGGGACCTAGTGATAGCAGTGACCGGGATTTCCCGCAACAGGGACTCAATCTCAATTAGATCCCCTTGGATGGCCCCGGTTTTGGCCAGCTGATCAGCTAAGTAATTTCCAGTTTTGTCTGGTCCCTCTACTTTGGAATGACCCTTGATCTTTTTCCAATAGATGGTCATCTCATTCGAGGTGACCAGATCATCAATGTTTTGGATCAACTTCCCATGTTTCAAGGATTTGTTGTTAGCACATATTATGCCTCTGGTTTTCCAATTAACCAGGTGCTCCACGAACCCGTTCCGTACATAATCAGAATCTGTGATTATGACCAGTTCGTGGAGTTGATGCTGGACAGCAGTGAGGATGGCCTGATGCACAGCCATCAATTCTGCCACCTTACTACTTCGGGGACCAATTTTGTATCCAGCGGAGGGTTCTGGGGACTCATTCACCCATGCATTCCCTACGCCGGCCACCAGTTCTTTCTCCCCGTTGTTGTCAACATGGTAAGAGCAACCATCCACATAGACAGTGGGCATTCCCTCACACTTGTCCTCTTCAAAGACTTTGTGTGGGGAATTAAGGTATGCCTCCGTGTTGTCCTTGATTTTTAGACTTTCGTCCTCGAGACAGTTTTCTCTGGCACAATCATGCAAGTCAGCCAGACCTTGCGCGAGGGGACTCTTCTTGTTTTGGCCATATCTGACCTCCACAGGAAAGCCTTGCATTGACAGAATCCAGGAAGTAATTCGGGAATTACTCACATTTCCGGCCCGGATTCTATCACTTTGGAGATATTGCAGATGCTGGTGTGGAGTCTCCACTATGATGTGTTCCCCCTGGATAAACGGGCGGTAATTCTTCAATGCCCACACCGTTGCCAGGAGTGCCTTCTCACAATCGTTGAATTTTTTCTCCACAGAGGATAAAGTTTTGCTCGCATAGGAGATTACTTTATTGACCTTGTCATGCTTTTGGTATAATACTGCCGTCAAGCACGTATTAGAGAACCCCGTCTCCAGGAAGAACTCCTTGTTTCTGACAGGGTAAGCTAGGCAAGGCGCTTGTGAGAGGCTTCTCTTGAGTTGTTTTACCGCCTCGGCTTGTTCTGGACCCCATTCCCACTTGACCCCCCCCTTCAGGAGATGAATCAGGGGTCTGGTGATCTCTGCGTAGCCCTCAATGAACTTTCTGCTGTAATTAGTCAGTCCAAGGAGGCTCCTTAGTTCCCGCAGAGTTGTGGGGTCTTTCAGTTTCTGAAGTGCTTCCACTTTCTTTTCCTGGGGACAGAGACCCTGAGGAGTAATCTCATGCCCCAAGAAATTAACACGGGTTCTACACCACTGTGCTTTCTGAAAGGAAAGTTTTGCTCCGGCGGCCCTCAACTGGGTCAGAACATAACGGATCTCCGCTATGTGTTCCTCCACAGATGAACTTTTGATGAGGACATCATCTACATAAGCCAGGTTACCCCTCGCACCCAGGTCGGGCATGGCCTTATGTAGGAAAATGTTGAATTCATTGCCGGAGTTGAGGTATCCGAAGGGAGTCCGGGTCCATGTATACTGCTGGCCCCCAAAGGTAAAAGCCAGCTTGTATTGGTCCTCCCTACTGACCGGCACGGTCCAGTATCCATTGGTCAGGTCTATTGCAGTGAATACCTGTGACCCCTGAATCTGGGCCAGCCCTTGGTCAATGTAGGGAAGAGGCCATCGGGAAGTATGGACCCGTTTGTTGAGCTCCCTAAGGTCAGCGCAGAGTCTCCACTGACCGTTTGGCTTTAATATTCCCAGCACCGGATTATTGAAGGTGCTGTGGACGGGACGAATTATTCCCCTGGACTCAAGGTTCTTAATTATTTCAGTAAGGGACTCCATTGATGCGAGAGGCAAGCGATATTCCTTCACAAACACTGGAGTCATGCCAGGGTCCGTGGGGATTGTTGTGTGGATGTCGGTGCGACCACAGTCATATGAGTCTACCGCAAAGAGATCTTGGAAATCCAAGAAGACTTGTTTCAACTTTTGCTTCTGTTCCAGAGTCACACAGGCATCAGCTAGGTTGACTCTCTCTTCCACCATCTGCCTGAAGCCTGGAAAGACTTCTGGTTTGGCTATATCAGCGGCCTCCTCCAGCTGGGTGGAGAAGTCCCTGGTCAGAGTGCTGATTTGGACTGGAGGCTTCAGGTGGGAAAGGCAGCCCTCGTGGACCTGGAAAATCACCTCATCCCTCCTGAAGTCACAGGCCACATCTTCCTTACCATAAGGGCAAGAAGTGTACACCAGGAAGTTCCCCCCATGGCGGGTAAAAATCCTGTCTGGTGTTGTATTGTCCTCACTGTCACTGTCAAAACAGTCCTTGGGGATTGTTCCTAACAGTTAATTTCCTAAATAAATGGAAAAATGTCGGTCATCAACCGCCATTCCAATAATGGTGTCTGCGGCTAGAGTAATACTCTTTAAGTCGCTGTTATCCACCTCTATTAGAATGGTGCCATGTTCTATGTTGACTAATGGAGTTGGGTTTACCCCCAACCCTTGCTGTTGGAGAGAAGCATTTAGGTGTATATAAGCCTCAGGGTTTTTCAAATGTTGTCCTCTTTTAACTTTCACTTCCAGGGAGAATTGTCGGGTCCTTCCTGGGATGGTGACTTCCTCTTTGATCTGAATCTCAACTGCATAAGGTAGCAATTGAGCTGACCTAAATGCTTTTTCTGGATCATCAAAGCCCATGGGATTATCCGCTAATTGGGACCAAGCTTTGAAGTTTATTAGGTCCAAACTAATGGCAAAGCGATTGAGAATGTCACTGCCTAAGTAAAAAGCGGCAGTGACGTCTAGCACGACCCAACAATTGTGGACTATGCTCTTGTTGCCAATGGAGATTTTGAGCATACACCTGCTTGGCAGGAGATGTTTGGAATTGGATGCTTCCAGGTCCATTTCCCATTTGTCTATCAGTTTGAATGTGGGAATGGCTGGATCTTTTGGGAGTCGGCGGAACATGGCTTCGCTGATGAAGCTCTTACCGTTGTTCACACACACTCGAGTGAGAACAGAGTCCTTCCCATCATTTAACTGAACAGGGATGAACAACTGCTCTCCAATTTGCTGAATATCAGCCAGGCTCTGAGCTGAATTCACATCTTTCTGGACTATAGGAGTGGGAGTTTCTGATTGTGGATTAGTAAAGAATTTCAGGGTGTTTCCTTCCAGTGTGGAATACCACCTCAAACTGGAAGGGAGGTTGATTTTCAGAAATAGAGAGGAACCCCCATCACCAGTCTGTTGTCCTACTGCTATTACTGTCACGTCTGGAATTTGGTTATTCTGGAAGTGGAATTCTACTTGGTCAGATTTTTGTTCAACCATGTGGCATGTGCCGTTTAAACTAACATGGTTGACACTCTGTTTTAATTTTATGGGTCGGCTAGTCTGGGTCCAGAGGACCTTGTTTACGCAATCTATTAGGGGTGACAACCTTCTCAGGAGGTCATTCCCTAGTAAACAAGGGGTGCCCTCTGGAGTCACAACTATGACCAGGTGTTTCAACTTGTGTCGCCCAATTTTAATGTCCAAATCTGCCGTCCCCTCGACGGAAATTTCCTTCCCGTCAAAGTTCTGGAGTTGTCCAGGAAGTGAGGTGAGAGGAATTTGGTAATTCCCTCCCCTTCCTGCATTCAGTTCATCAAAGGCCCTTCTGGACAGAAGGGTAGCTTGAGATCCCGTGTCCACCAGTGCTGAAATCGTACCCTGCCCCTGTACTTGTACCGGGGCATAATATCTTCCCTCCTTCTCCTCAAGGGGGCACAGATAATGCACATTTTTGGACAACTGGTGGGCTAACTTTCTGGTTTTGGACATTGCAAGAGAAGAAATTTGGGCAGAATTCTGTGGAGAGCCTTGGGAATCTGAAAGAAAAAGTTGGCAACTGGAGATCAGAGCCATTGTGGGTTCCCCTGGTTCCGGTTCTGGGCCGCCCCCCCCTTTTTGGAGGCAGTCATCAGGATGGGTTTGAACCAGGGGATTTTGCTATTGTGGGTTCTGGGATGAGATGATTGGCGGCGGTAGCTCAGTCTCCATATCTCCCCAGTCTGAATAGGCATCCCTTGGGACCCATTTTTCCTTGGGAGGAGTTCCCCCATCTCTGAAGGAGAAGGTCCTTTCCCCAGGATCCTCTGAGGATCCCTCTCCCTCAAATTGGAAGACCTGTACCTCCTCCACAAAGTGGGTCTGTTTGGGTCCTTTGTTTCTCCTACCCCCCCTCTGCTCCTTGGGAGGCGGGCTTCAGGGGCAGGAGATTTTGTTTCCGGTTCCTGGTTTTCCAGGGGCTGTTTACAAGTTGTGAAGGAAGCTTCCTCCAAGGCTTTAGACCCCCCTTCCCCTTGTGCCTCCTCCCTGGGAACCAGTGTGTTATCGGGGTGCTGCCCCCGTCATTGTTCTGGAGCACCAGGTCCAGAGTTTGGGGCATTCTGCAGTGGCATGCTCATCTGAGGGTTCTGTTGAGCCCTCAGTATGTGACCCAGATCCCGTGCCATATTTTGGACCTGGCGCTCTAACTGGGAAACCCGCTCAGGCTGATACGGGGCTCTATTTTCTCCCCTGGGCTGATCCCGGGAAGGGTAGCTATCCCTTCTCTGGTAGTACCCCTGGTTGGGAAGATTTTGGTACCCCTCCACCCTTGGCCTCCCCTCTCCCGGATTAGGTTGTCTGGTCTCAAGGAATTGGGGAAAGAAGGATGGATGATTTTGGGGCTGGAAATTGGGTGGATACCTGGGGAAAAAGTTCTGCCCAGGATTTGGAGAATTTCTGCCCTCCTTGGGGAAGTTAGGAGGGAAGTTCCCCGGGTCAGGTGCTTGGCTGGATCCCCCCCCCTTGGGCTGGAGGAGTCCACACATAACCCAGGATGGGTCGATTTCCCTTGTAACGGGGACTTACATAATCAGGAGAGCGAAGGACCCCATTTGTGGGGCTGCCTCCTTGGCTCCCTGTCTGTGACTGGCCCAAGGACCTTCTGGGCCTAGCATTATTAGGTGCAGATAGGTTTTTAGGCCCCCCCATCTCCAAATCCAAAACGGGGGCAACCTTTACCTCTGCCACCTTGGCAGCAGCAGGGGTGCTGTTGGTTTTGGGTTTTTTGGGCTGGTTTTTGTTTTCCACTGGTTTCTGCACCTCGTAGATGCGGGTGGCTTGTTCAATGACCCATTCTAAAGATCTTTTCTCATGAAAATCTCTCACGAGCTGGGTCATTATGTATTTGGGCAAGGCATGGAAAAAAGTATTAACAAATTCTCTGCTGTCTGTGCGCACCCTTCTGGTGGTCTGCGCAAAGGCCCATTTCAGTTCTTGCACGAATTCTTGTGGGGCCTGATCCTCCCCACATTGCAAATTGTAGGCTGCCTTGCGAGCCTCTTGAGGATTTCTGTGAACAGAAAAATGTTTCAAGATGGCCGCCTTATAGGTGGACAATCTTAAATGATTTTGGTCCTCCAGCCCCGCAAAGAAACTGGAGTATTCTGGTGAGAAGGTCCACTTTACATATTGGATACAGCTTTGGCTGTCCTTCAAATGAAAAGTCTCCATCATTTGCTCATAGAGCTCCAAGTGTTCCCAAACAGAGTACTTGGCGTTCTTATGATAAGGCGTGATGACACTCCTGATTGCCTTAATCTGTTTCAATGGGTCCTTAAGCAAGGCCCTTTTTGCCTTATTGGCCTTTTTGGTTCGAGTGACCCTGGTCCATTCATCCTCTGACTCAGAGGCACTGCTCCCAGAGGTTCCTGTCTGCTCTTCCAGGTTTTCCCAGATTCTGCGAGCCTGGGAGTGGCTGGCAGAATGTGGGGACCTGGTCTCCTGTGTCCTGCGCCGTTCAGAGGAGTCTTCAGATTCCTCCTTGCTGCCAGGATTTGATGGGTACCCCCCTACTGAACTAACTGGGCAGAAGTTTTCAGGATGCCCTTAATGGGCCTATTCTCCTGGGGTTCTACACTAAATTGCACTGTGCTTAGGTGCCCATACCCGGATGCCCGCCCATCCATTCCTGGGAGGTACTGGCCTATGAGCCCCATGCTTCTGGCTGGATAGTAATCTGCCATCCCTGTGGCCCGGTGCTCATGTGCGCAAGGGGACAAGGGGGTGGCAGAGTCCAGGGACTGAGAGAGATAAATGCCTCTGGTACTAGGGCTCCTGAGGTTATGCTCAGGAGTTTCCCTTTCCCAGCGAACCTGGTCTCTATCCGCCCCTGCTCCCTGTTGCAATGCAAGAGCCTGCGCCTTCAGTTCCTCAGTTAAGGCCTTACTAGACTCTATCAGTCTCTCCTGCATCGCTACCTGTTGTTGGAGCCTATCATTGTGCTGGCAGAGAGCCTCATTCTCTCTCTGCGTTTCCTGATTGGTCCTGGAGCACTGGGCCAGTCTTTGCTGCAGGAGGGTTACCTCCTGAGCTGTGTCCCTATTGGCCTGCTCCTTTCTTGCCAGAGCATCCTCCACCTTCCTGGTGTGCTCTAACAAGTTCTGGTGTTCTTTTTGGAGGTCATCCAGTCCCTGGAGGGCCAGGTGATGTTCTTCCATTTTCCTTTTTAAGTGGCAGACTTCCTGGCCTAAGGTATCCCTTTCCTGACTAAGAGCCTGCATCTGTGCCGCCAGGTCGTCCCTTTGCCTTTGGAAGGCACCAGTTTTCTGGCGCTCCTGGTCAAACTCTGCCTGGGTATCCAGGTCTTTCAAAATCAGTTTATTGCTCTCTGCCTTCTCCCTATCTAGGTGGCTTTGCAGGGTGACTACCTGCTCAGCACATGCCCTATTGAAGTCTAACTGTTGCTCCAGCTTTTTCTGGCTCTGCAGTAGGGAGTCCAAACCTTCTTGGTACTCCTTCTGCAAGGCCAGAAATCTGGTATCCTGGTCCGCCTTTTCCTGTTGCAGCACATCCATATCCTCCTTTATTTTAGTGATGTACCGTCTGCTGTCATTTTCTGACTCCTGGCTCCTGAGCAGCTTCTGCTCAGAAGAGTCCAGATCAGATTGGGCCTTTTGTAATGCCAGCACATTTGTCCTGCATGGCTCCCATATGTAAATATAAATATGCCGCTATCCTGGCAAACTTGTGGTGCTCATCCTTTGCCTTCGGGGCCATGTATAGTTCACTCAGGGCCACATGTAGGGGACACTGATCTCCCCATATATCTGACCCTGTTTCAGTGACCTGTTGTGCGATTGCCTGCAACCAGACCGTTTGGTCCTGATGATTCCACTCACCTCTAACAAATAGCTTATGTAAGAAGTGTTCTCTGGCTATTTTCATATCTACCAAGGTCGTCATTCTGGAATTTGAGTTCCTTCCTGACTTACAGAAGTTTATATTTTATTTTTGCAAAACAGACCTTTTCCTTAGAGCGTTCCTTTGAGGAGTGCTTTACAGCGTAACACAGCGTGGTGATCCGACCGGATATGTGTATCTGGTCAGCTGGCACACTGTATTAATCTGCACAAGTGATAGATCTAACCCAACGTCCGGCTCGAGCCCCCAATTTGTAAGAGGATTCAATTCAACACTACAGCTAAGTCAATGCCTAGTCTGGGATACTGAATGGAAACCCTTATTGATATATCTTTATGTCCAGTTCATGCGTTCTGGGTGACTACCCCTATATAACACCCCTCCCTTGGAATCCCCCTGACCCCACTGAGCCACGAAGTAGTTCTGTTTTGCAAGTTTAAACGGTTTATTTGATAATTTAAACAATATATATATATATATCACACTTTATAATAAATTAATAATTGAATATCACACTTAATCTGAGCAGTAATCAATAATGGATAGTCCGGCACTAGCACACTTCTTTATAATCAATGATGAGTGGTTATAGGATGGATACGATAGCAACAATACTTTTATGGTTTCAAATGGATGCAATGTGGAATGAAAATGCAGTACAGAAAAAAAAACTTGATAGGATTTCAGCAAAAGACAATGTAATCACTTTCTTGGACACTTCACCCCCCTTTTATGCACTGTAAGGAGATGAAGATGACACAGTTCTTAGGAATGCAATCAAATAGAATTCAGTTCAATTCCCCCCCAGCAGCTTATACAACAGATAGGAGTTTTGAAACACAGGCGAAATGCTTTGAATATGGTGACAATGCAGTGAGAAATATGCTGAAAATGCTTTTAATTCCCTTCAGGGAGTTCAGGGTGAGTGAAATATACTTGGGATGAGTTCAGGCTCACTTTAGCAAGGATCTAGGGATGGTTCTTAAGAGGCAAACGAAATTTAGTAGTTCAGGCAACAGCAGCTGTCTTTTTACAAGTAAAGAAATCGGGCCAAATCGCAAATCGTGGCAAAATTCGTGAATGCGAGAATCATGATAAGGAGAACGTATAAGGGAAGTCGGTTCTAAGCTTGTTGAAAAGCTGAGATTCTAAGCTTTCAGATGAAAGTTAAACCAAGTTCCTAGCCCAAACGGTTCCAGAGATATGGACGATTAAATAAAGGTAGTTTTTCGGATTTGAAATTTTGAAAGTTCAAAGCAACAGGTTACAGCTTGCAGCTAGAAAATGACAGGTGACAGCTTTGCAAATGACAGGTGACAGTTAGGAGGCAGTTCTGGTTAGATTAAAATAGATTGAATTATATTATTTTAACTAAGAGATGGGTTCTGCACAGTTCTGCTAGGTACTCACAATATATTTAGAAATAGGCCTCGCCACGGATCTGGTCAGGTTTTGGACTGGACTCCGGTCTGGTCTCGGCACTTCACAGTGATCTGGGTCAGCTCTCTGGTTCTGCTAACAGCGGTCTGGGTCAGCTCTGCTCTGCTGGTCTAGCCTCTCTGGATTCTGGATACTGCTCTGCTTTCTAGGTACTGCAGCAGGTTCTGGAGATTGATGGATTTGAAGTCTGGATCTCTGGATGTGAAGTCGTCGATCAGCATGCTCCGCAGCAAATGGAATTGAATGTCCTCTCTAGCTTCTAGTGGCTCTTTTTATGTCTTTTGAAAGTGGGTGTGTGTGCAGCATCACTAGCCAGCCCCTCTCTCAACTGCCTATTGGTCAAGCTTTCCTTTCTCTCTTGATTGGGGAAAAGAAGTGGAGTGTCAGAGCGATGTCATTATATGGCCTGTAGAAAGGACACTCCCCTGTCAAATTGCACACAAATCTATATTTGATCAAAAAGACATATTTCATAGATACACAGTGGTTTGAAATTACATGCACCCATCACATATCACATGAGATATACCCTGTTCAAACTCTGCTCTTCCTGGGGGCTTGCATTCAGAAATGGCAACCTTTGGTGCTTTTTAGTGGGTTTTGCAACATCGGATTTTTCTCCAGATTTATACACATGTACACGGCCTGTCCATACATACTCCAGTAAATTACCATGTCTCTAGCTTAAACACAGAGTCTGTAGTATACATAAATAGCAGGGTTTTGCCCCAGAACATCACACAAATTGGAGTTTGGGCTTGAATCGAAGGTACATTTTTTAAATGAAGGCTCTCAAAGTTATACATTCCTGTCATTTGATTACAAAGAGTTATCAGTGTTTCTGTAAAATATATATTTTGCTTTCAATTCCGTTCTCAGAGTGTTGGAGTCCGCCTCCAAGACTTGGGTGGGTCAGTGATCACATGTGTCTTCTGGCAGGCAGGCCTTTGTTGACAGGAAACAGTCAAAATCAACATATTCTATTCAAGTGCAATAGCCTATTGTGTGGTCTCCAGGAGGTTGAGGTCAGCAGACCAGGGGGTCACTTTGCATTTGGTTATTATGACCATGTGATATCCTGGGCTGTGGTGTGAATCTCTTGAGGTGAGAGGGTTTCCCAGGCTTCTGGCCTCTGGGAACAGCAGGTGGCTAATTTTTAATTAAAATGCAGCCTTTGAAGTCAGCCGAGTCAAATCCCTTTGTCAGCAACTGCACTTAGTTCTCCTGTCAGAGTTTAGACCGCTAGCGCCGCCTTGAGGATTTTGTTGGTACTGCATCCATTTTTGGGACCTTTCTTGGATTAATGCATTCCAAACAGGAATGGTTCTTACATGGTAGTAAATAATCCTTGCTTAACTTTTTTTTTGATGGGGCTCCTTACAGTAAAATGGTTATGTGGAACCCCACAAAAGGGTTGAATCTTTAAAGTGGTCCGGTGAGCCACGATTTCAGCAACATTTTGACATCAGTAACAGTGGATTTTGTTAACAAAGATCTTTCTTTACACTGGTGGGTGGCAAGTGAGGTAACCATTTTGGTGTGCGCACAAACTGCGTGGTTCTCCTGGATTCTGGCGCACTTGTGGGCTTTTTTGGCCATCTTGGATTTTCTAAGCCCACAGCACCAAATGATAGCTCAAACGTGGGTCAGGACACCCAACAGTAGAGTAATGCTGAAATGTAACCTTGATGTGGAGCAAGGACTAGTTAATGGAGCACTGGGTACAGTTGTTGGCTTTCAAACCTCCCCACGTGACAACAACATTCAGTTTGCCAATATTCTCTTTGACAAACTTTCAGAAGTAAAAAGGATAGGGCGCTCAACAGCTTGATTCCTTCTCTGCGGCCATGCACCCAAGTCTCTAGGCCCTGGCCACAACCACTGCAGCATATCACACCCATAGATCACACCCATAGAATCAAACATTTCAACTGTCTATATGGGCCCACCCATATCACACTTTCTGCAAAGTTTCGTGAGAATTCATCCAGGGAGAGCGAAGTTATAAGCCACCCATGTTGGCTTATAACTTCAGTGCATATAATTTCAGTCTTGGGACAAGACTATAGGCCCTGGCCACAACCACCGCAGCATATCACACCCACAACCACCGCAGCATATCACACCCATGGTGGCTTATAACTTCAGTGCTTATAACTTCGGTCTTGGGTGCATGGCCTACAGCCATGCACCCAAGACTCTAGGTCCTGCCCACAACCACCACAGCATATCACACCCATGGTGACTTATAACTTTGGTGCTTATAACTTTGGTCTTGGGTGCATGGCCTTAGGACATGCACCCAAGACTCTAGGTCCTGGCCACAACCACTGCAGCATATCACACCGATAGAATCAAACATTTTAACTGCGGTATATGGTAAATTTGTATGTCCGCTTACACTGCGCCTGTCCTTAGAACAGTTTCAACTTGCCTGCGGACAGCATGGACGGGAATATGTTCCTTTGGACACCCCTCATTTTCACTAATTATGAACATCCCGGACAGCACGAGCATGGCGAATACATCAGTAGCACCTGCTACCTAAACAAATATAGTATTTGACCCATATCTTACTCCCCAAACCTCCCCAAGCACTCTTGCACACCAAAACATTCCCCAAAACTGCATTTCGCCTCTGTTCGCCGCAGCGCTGTCGACGGATCCAAGATGGTGGGTGCATCGGAACAAACTGACGCACATCACGCCTCACTCCAGCCAATCAGCGGACATGTTGCGTGTCCGCGGACATGACATGAGCCGATTAGCCAATCAGTGTCCTGCCCGCGGAGCGAAAAGGGAAGTGTGTCCATGGAGCAGACATAGATATCACTAATTTTTTGAGACCTACTTTTTGATCATTTAAAAAAAAACTACTGGACGGATTTTCACCAAATTTACAAAAGCACGCTTTCGGGACCAAGCCGCTGCTCCTGCTGCAAATTTGGTGAAAATCCGTCTAGCCGTTTGGGCTGTAGGCGTGCGCCAACTTTTTTCCCCATTCACTCTATGGGAAAAAAGAAATTTTGAGACCCCCCATAAAACTTTGCCCCCGTGGACCAAACCATACCAAACTTTGCAAATAAATTCAGAGTGGGCCATATACTTTTTCTGCAAAGTTTGGTGAGGATTCGTCCAGAGGAAGCAAAGTTATAAGCCACCCAAAAAGTGCTCTTCCTATATGATTAGCAACTTAACCATAACTACACAGCCACTAACGTGGCTGTGTAATTCAATGAAAAATCTTTGTTAAAGGAACGTTATGGTTAAGTTGCACTACTAAAAACCTATCAAATTCAGTGAAAGTTTTTGTTAAAGGGATGTTATGGTTACAAGTAAAACAGAAAAACCCCAGAAATTTGCCAGATATGATAATCTAAGCAACCATAACTCACGCCACTACATGATGTCATCAATTATATTTGTGATGTCATCTTTGATATCATGGGTCTTATTCTTAGCAGTGCACGGTGGTGGCGCGAGTTATGGTTGCTTAGCTTACCATAACTGGTGAATTTCAGGGGGTTTTCGGTTTTACTTGTAACCATAACGTCCCTTTAATAAAGTTTTTTCACTGAATTTGATAGGTTTTTAGTAGCGCAACTTAACCATAATGTCCCTTTAACAAAGTTTTTTTCATTGAATTTCATAGGTTTTTATTACTGCAACTTAATCATAACGTCTCCTTAACAAAGTTGGTTCAGTGAATTTCATTGGTTTTTACCAGTGCATGCTATTTTCTCCAACTTACTAATATCATACTTACCCAATATCGCAATATTTGTGTCCAATTTACAAAGTGTCACTTTAAAATTTTGCCATTTCCCACCTTCTAGAATCATTTTTAACACTTCTATACACTTTTTGCCACAATTTCAACTAGTTTTGCATCCGTAGACGTCTAAGAACATCTGACTTCATTGTGGACCTTCCGGACAGTGCCACATGACCATAAGCTGGCGCGCGGCATGATGACGTGTCCGAGTACCCGTCAGCACTTCATGATAAGATTTGTGGTTTCTGGACAGTTCGGAACTGCATTTTCTACTGATCTTGGAACTTTCAACTTCTAAATTTCCCTTGCACAGCTCCAACACCTATTCCTACTCATCCATTAACAATCTAGTACACAGTAAGCCCTCAGGTGAAAGGGCAATGTGATCCTGTTTGCTGTGGCAAGTGGACCTGGAGAGAAAAGCCATAGGACTGACATTGTCTACTTCAAGCTGCATGTGCCTTTAAGAATCAGCAGTCAGCTGACTATAAAAGGCCGCCTTGACCGCCCTTACGGAGTAAGCCCTCAGGTGAAAGGGCAAGGTGATGCTGTTTGGATGTGGCGAGTGGACCTGGAGAGAAAAGCCATAGGACTGGCATTGTCTACTTCAAGGTGCGTGTGCCTTTAAGGATCAGCAGTCAGCTGACTATAAAAGGCCACCTTGACTGCCCTTGTGGCGTAAGCCCTCAGGTGAAAGGGTGAGCTGATCCTGTTTGGCTGTTTGGTGAGTGGCGGGGCGGGGCAGATTGCACAACATCCGTTCAATCTACATGATGACTACTGCTACTGCTACGATTCCTTCCCCACGGACTCGGGCGCAAATAAAGAGCTATGCCAGGAACGAGGATGTCATGGTTGGCCGTTACAGACAATCCCAAGCAAGTCGCTACTATTCTTGTGCTTTGGCTTCAGAAGAGCTGGTCATGCAGGTACAACAGGGTAATACTTATTCTTCTAATTTGACACGCACTGCTGATATCGGCACTGACTTAAATGTTTTTCATGATATTGAAACCACATGCAAGGAAGTTACTCGACTCACCACTTCAACAGTAGTTGATGCAGCGATTGATTCAAACGCTTCTCTGCCTCAGTTAGAGCCCAGTCTTACCTCCTCTGGAGGGGCGGGTGCTTTGCCGGTCTGGCGCAGTGTCACCGGTGGTGGTCGTGCGGCACCAGATTGTTTGCGGGTCCTGGCGGCGTGGGTGGCTGCCTCTGTTGGTGCAGGTGGCAGTTCCATGGCGGTTGGCCCAGGAGGGTGGAGACCCACGTTGGGTGTGGTCGGTGATCCCGGACGGGGATCAGATGGGCGGTCTGCCACGGCTAACGACATGTGTGAGCTGCGCCTTCCTGCCTCTGATTGTGATTCGTCCTGAGTCGGCAACATGAGGGGCCATGTCGAGGCAGATCTGTCAACAAGTGGCACGGTCGCTGCTTGCGGGGTGGCGACGTCCAATTTGGTCCTGGATGTCTGACTATGCTGGCGAGATCTAGCCCACCACGCGGCTTCAAGTGCCTATTAATTTCACTGACCTGGAGACTCAGGAAGAAGTTTTTGGTGCTGCTCCTGTTCTGGATCATTACAACTCATTTAGTAATAACTTATATAGGACACCTAATGGTGCCGCTGCAGTCTCTAGCAGTGACCAGCTGCAAGACACCATAATGTCAGTTGAAGCGAGTTCTGACAGGAGAAACTCTTTAGAAGTTGTGAATAAGGTATTACAAAATCTGCTCCTAATAAATAAAGCTTGCACATCAAAACAATCTCAAGACCCAATTCTAGAAAATGAGTCCAGTGCCAGAATGTCTTTAAAAAGAAATAGCACCCAACTCACAAACTTTAATGAGGACATCTGGGCAAGTGTCACATACAAACGTCCAAGATTAAGTGAGGGGCAGTGTAATCGTGAGTTAGCTCAGATCTCCCCATCGACATTGCTTGACTCCCAAAAAAGAATCAACAAAAACCTGAGCATTCAAGCACAAAGTCGACTCCGTGCATCATACACATCATACTTGAGGGCTAGTGTTGATTCAAACTCAGATGAAACCTCAACCTCGGACTCCTCATTTGTCGATCATCCATTTCCGAAAATAAGGAGGTCAAATGTGGCCATTTCTCAGTACACACAGCCCAACAAAGATATAATTAATGGTACAGGGGCTCCATCAACCTCATGTGAACATGTGCCATTTAATGAATTGCAAGCACTGCTAACCTCCTCAATGGCAATTTCATTGGTGCTGTTTACTAAATTATATGAGTTCATTAAAGACAGCACAAAAGACCTAACGACTTTGGTAGCACTAATGGATTCCAAGCTGATACATTTGGAAGAGCTGCAGACTAGACAAACCAATAAACAAGATGAGGTTACTCATAAATTGATGACACTACTTTCATCCGTGAATGACCAAAAACGAAACGATGCCCTCGATAAAAATCTGTTTGTGGAAATCGCAAAAGAGGCTCTGGCTTTATTCCAAAATAACCACAGGGACGTACCATCGAGATTGCAACCTCTATGCCCAATTGCTCCAACTACAGACCTTCAAGAACAACTGAGCCTCTCACTGTATGTCCTCAGTCGGTAGCCATCGAACTGGGCTTGGACTCTGACACCTCAAAGCTTAATCTAGTTCCCTTTGCATGATGTTAATAGAGCAGTGCAAATGAGTAAGACATCAATAACTCTAACCTTGGGGAGCAATAATGAAAAGAGAAACCCATCTGTTGATTGTTCACTGCCCATGTGCAATGGCTGTACTGCCTCTGACAGTGCTTGTGGTAACTCCTCGACGGGAAATGTGGCTGAGACCTCTTTCAAAAGTGCCTTCCTCCACACAAGAAGTGTTGCCAATCTGGCACAACTCAATGACCAAGTAGTGGGATCTTCATTGCCTCATAACCCTGTTTCGACCATCAATATCGATGAAGTAGACGGTGCGGCACTAGCACAAAGATGGCAGGAGTCTTTGCCATCTTCAACGGTGGAATTCAAACTCCTCAGAAATAAATGAAACAGATCCGGCAGCCACAACTCCAAATAAAAAAATCTAAAAATGTTCTGGGACGGAAGGGGATCCAAGGATTTGGGGCTCGAAAATGTCTAAGAAATATTAAAGTAATTCAGATCATAGAGAAGGCTGACACGGTCCACATACGTCCTCCACCGCAGGCTCTCGAGAACAAAATAACAACAAATGTTCCACCAGTTAAATTATCTGAGGAAGAAGTCATACAGATTGATGATGTTGTGCACGATGGCCCTGACGCCCTCTTGGATTTGTCTGTTTATAACAAATCAGAATGTGACGACAGTGAGGGGACGACCACTATGGCTGTTGGGAATAACAAACCAGACGTGTTTAAATCTCTTGAAATCCGGGGAAATTTTACTCCTATGATGTCTTCCGACAGTACAAACGTGCGATCTATGACGAGCATGCTTCTCTCCTTTGAAGGGTCGACAAAAGAGACAGTCGTCTTCAACAGTGGCAGAACCTCCTCAATAGTTGCTGAGAACGCTGCTGTGTCAGCAATTGACTTAGCACCTTTGAGCCCTGTGTTCCTGACCCTACAAGAAAAAAGAGATCTGTTAGGTGGAAATCTACAAAGAACCTCCTCATCTATTTTGAAGACTAACCAACTGTCATCTGTTGTTGTTCGTACCGAGCTTGAGAAGGGGCCCTTAAATGATTCAGTGCCATTACTAAAAAATCCAACTCAACGGAATAAGGATAAACATACTGTGAATTCAGTTGATAACACTAATGAAGCACCAAAGACTTACAAAGTTAGAACTCATGAAGAGCATAATTCTGCACACAGGATCTTGATAGAGAGAATTGACAATTTGATCCTGAATTGCACCATTGCGATGACATTATTGCACCATATCCCTCATCTACGGGTGTTGGGTTCTCAGGATGTAAAAATTGTGGAGTTCCCTGATGAAAGGCGCAATGACAAAGTGATGGTGCATTTAGCCTTAAATATAAATGCAGGAACGATCTTAGAGATATCAGATGCCCTATTGTCACTGGGTTTTGACATCCACAGGATTAAGGAGAATATTTCCAAAAAGCCGAATGAGATCAGGACATTCTCCACATCATCTCACACGAGCGATGGTATGTCTCCTTTCCTGGCTTTGAAAGATCATTCTGATTGCTCAATTGATGCCAAGTTGGCAGTACTCACGCAGACATCTGATTCCCAGAAACGACATGGAATCCTAAAATCTGGCCCTCTGAAAGTCTTGTTTGCTGACACCCACCGAGAGGCCATGACCAGTATTATGGATAACATCAGAATTACCATAAACGGTAAAAATAGTGCTGATACTACTGTGAACATACTTTCAAGTAGCCCAGTCATCAAGGATCAAACGGGTGACTGGAACTGGCTTGCTGAATAGCAACGGACGGAGTTAATGCCAGACTGATGAAAGTAAACAGATACACACATTTGCATCATGGAACACAAGAGGCTTTGTACATCTGCTCAATTCGAATTGGTTGCATGGAATCCACTTTGCTTGCCTGCAAGAAACCTGGATGAGTCATCTACCCGTGGTCTCAGAATTTGAGTGTGCACTTAACCCTGCCATTATATCGGAGAAGGGTCACCCTATGGCGGGTCAGTTAAAGCTTATTAGGCGATCTTCGGGCTATTGTCTATTAAAGTCCACAAACCATTCACCCTACATCCAAGTGTCCGAGATTGGTAAAATTGACTCCTCAAATGATTGCTCGGACCTTATGCAAATAATAAACCTGTACTGGAACCATGGGCCTCATTACGACTCAGGCGGTAAGGGGTTTACGGCGCTGTAAACAGCGCCGACCCTTACCGCCTGATTCCGAGGTCCCTTAGCGCCATGGAGGTTTTAACACCTGCTTTTAGCAGGTGTTAAAATCCATGGCGCTAAGGGACCATGTTGTTAATTACGCCACCGTAATTTACGGTGGCGTAATTAACGCCTTCCCCACTCCCATTATGCCCTATGGGGCAAAAATGGGAATGGGGAAGGGTAAATGGGGATTGGGGACTTACCGCCCCGCCAACCTCGGAATGGGGCGGTAAGTCCGCCAACCACCATGGCGTAAACGTAGTTTACGCCATGGTGGTAAAGGTACAACCCAGGCGGTAACTTACCGCCTGGGTCGTAATGAGGCCCCATGATAGGGCGGGAACATTTTCCTTTATAGACCAAGTATCAACAATCATTCATGACCTGATAGAATCAACATGAACCTCAAATAAAATAATGTGTGGAGATATAAGTATAGACCACTTTAAGCCTTTAAAACCAGAAAAAGCAAGAATAGCAAAAGAATGGCTCGAGGAACTAAAAGTACAGGATATTCTGATGTTAAATGGCTGCACCCAAGGTGACATTCCACCTAGTCCAACATGGCAACGCGGCGACCAATTATCCACCATTGATTACATCTTTACATCAGAGGCCCTCCATTCACGAGTTAAATCTCTGAAGGTCATTCAAATGCGCAATAGTGATCATGAAATGCTACAAACGGAGCTCCTAATGGCTAACTCCAAGCCAGGCTTAAAGTGGTCAACGAAGGTCAATGTGGAAGCAAGCAGAATTAGACTGCGGCTGGACGCAACCGAGGTTGCTTACATATCTGAACAATTTCAACTGGGAGGCTCCACAGTAGAATATGCGCCACTGTTGTCTCAATTGAAACCAAAACACACAGGGCTAAAAAATCAGTCCTTCAAAAAGACCCATTGCTTCGACTTAGAAGTTTTGAAGAGGAAGCGTCTGATGCAAGCCATGATTTGTAAAAATAAACAGTTGCCGAGCCAGGTAAGAACAGATAGAAACCGATTGGTGGAACAAAATTTAAAAAATTGGCTTAAAGGACATAAATATCTGTTGTTACAGCACGATGCAGAGGAGATGTTAACATGCTTGAAAAATAAAAACAGTGGTGCCTTTTGGCATATTATTAATAACCTGGAAGCACCACAAATGGCACTGCGAGCCTGCCTGGTGACGGAGGCAGTATGGCACACAAATTTTAAGATCTTGTATAGTAAACCTAATGTCATCTCAATTCCACCCACCTTAAATGAATCACCTTGGGAAATATTATTTTCAGAAGGGGACATTATAGCGATAATAAAAAAATCAAACAATTCCAGGGCACCTGGACTGGACGGCCTAACAAATTTTACAATCAAACAACATGATCTTTGGGCCTATGTGTGTCTAAAATTGTTCGAAAGGATAAGGCTACAACATCAGACACACAGGTCATGGAAATCCGCTATAATTGTACCTATTTTCAAGAAAGGGAATAGAGCTTGTCCAAAGATTATCGTCCAGTAGCACTGTTGGACGTTCGGGGTAAAATGTATGCAACAGTGCTACAAAGAAAATTGATAGAACGGTCCATAAAGGCAAACCGGGTAGACATAAAACAAGCTGGGTTTGTTAATAGTGTTGGATGCTCTCTTAATCTCCTTATTTTGAACTTGCTGAAGATGGAGGCTATACCAGCACAAAAGTATACCTTGCTTTTATCGATTTCTCCCACGCGTTTGATACTATCAATCGCGAAATCCTTTGGAATAAGTTGCGATCATGGGGTTGCCCAGTCGGACTGCTAAACGCAATTAGAGACCTACACACAGAAACCTCGATCCAAATTTGTTTAGACCAGTCTGGAATGTTGTTCAAGCAGATTAAGACCCACAAGGGAGTGAAGCATGGATGTCCATTGGCTGCCGCAATTTTTAGCCTCTTTATATCAGACATTGGTGATGCCATAAACTCTGTGCGATCATTTCCGCCTAAGCTCCATATGTTACACATCCGTTGGTTGCTATATGCGGATGACTTGATCGTATTGGATGTAACACCTATTGGACTTCAGAGAAAGCTGGATGCAGTGCAAAAGTATGTGACCTTGAACCAACTGAAGATTAATATCTCTAAATGTGAAATCATGATGTTTAAAAACTTGAGAACAGCGCGAAATAAGCATGACATAAGAAGCTGCATGGAAGTTGGGGCAAGAATCCTTGTGCTTGTCAAGTAGTGTAAAATATCTGGGTATGCGGATAAGCTCTAGCATATATGATGGGCCATGGATCATTGAAACTAAGAGGAAATGTCAACAACTGGCCAGTCAAGCACTCCTTCTACATAAAAGATTTGGAAGGTTTTCTCTAATCCCAGTTCAGAATTTTTACCAACAAAAAGTGTCTCCAATTCTAACGTATGGAGCCAAAAACGCACTGGGTTGTCCTCACTCTCTGTGGTCTACAATAGAGAACACGTTCTGGTCAAAATCATTGGGTTTACCAAAGGGAGTGTCTACGGCATGTATAAGGTACGAACTAGCCTTAATCTCCTTGCATGCCAGAATCTGTTGGAACCTTCTATCTCTATACTGCAAAACATGAGCATGTGAGAAAATTCTGCAATTTCAAATCCTTCATGGTACATCTTCGGACAAAAACAATATGGTCTCAATGTGGGTCAAACGCTGAGAAGACCTTCTTGTGGAATTTGACATCAATCTGGAAACATTGCATGACAACTCTAATGCCGCAAAGCTAAAAATCTGGCATGCGGACTGGTGGATGACTTGTGCACAAAGAACTGCCAATAGCCTGATGGCTGCTGCACCAATTGAAGCAAGGGGCTTCGATGAACTTCAAAAGTCATAGGACTGTTTCCGAGCTTGAATGCAAGGAGACTGTTCATGCTGTTTAGTTTGAACACCCTTAAAACCAAAGAGCGTCTTAGCGCATGGGAAAGTAACACAGCCTTAGACACAGCATGCAGATTCTGTTTACTTGACGTGGAGACCCACAAACATCTGGTACTGTTCTGCGGTGAATTGAGAAATGTGCGATCAATTCATCTCGGCCCGTGGAGCGATAAACATCCTTCCTTGTGTGCCGACGAACAGTGGCAGAAAAATGTTTAACCGTATCGTTAAGAAGATAATAATCCCATTAATGTTTTTTTGGTAGAGATTGAAAGCTTGTTGAAAGTGGACACAACTCAGCCTTAATGACTTAATAATAAGAAGCTTGGGTTGAATATGGATCGGCAGGAAATCAGTGTACTTAATGAGTTATAATGTGATGATATTGATGTTTGTAAACATTTTTAAAGGTTTGCATTTAAACCAATTAAAAAAATAATAAAAATAAAAAAATAAAAGTACACAGTACACACTTTTAACAAAACTGCTATTTATCTTAAAATGGAATCAGCTAATGCCATCCCTCCTCCCCAAGAGACACCACAACTGCTGTAATCAAGGCGCATGAGAAAAATTGACACCTACCTTACAAATAACACACGTGCAACATTTTCCCCTGTCCACCTGCCCCTCCATCTTAGTGTTTGGTGCTTCTTCCATCATTTCCTTCCCCACCTTTCGTCTTTCGTTCTAAGCTCTCCTGCCAAGAAAAAACAAAAAATGCATCCAAAAACAACAAAAAGAAATGTTCCTTTAGGAACCACCTTTCACAGTTAAAAAATAGAACTAAAAAAAAAAACGTATAGACTCCATCTACTTTATATTTCTCAGTAAAGTACATACGCTCAATAAGATTCTTCAACATTTCCATTTGTATTTTGTGTTCTGCTAATGGCAATATTGTAGCGTTTATCCCCCGTTCAAGGGATGGAATGGTAGATACCGGCCTGGCAGCCCAAGTTATCAGCCCAAGCATAGCGACAGTGAATAACGAGGTCTCCGGACCATTATCCCCCCCATTCCCAAAGTGGTAACCCGCTGTAGGAAGGAAAATCCTTTTCCAAGATGGCCACCATGGAAAGGGAAGGCAGGGTTCTGTACAGGGCCCCTCTCCACTTTCCATGGCAGCCTGCAGAAGGCAATAGGAGAACCCTATGACCATATTACCACAAGCACATTTTTCTTCCCTTTCTAACCTATCCCAATTTTGAATAACTTTACCACAAAGCCAGTCCCAGGTGGACCTGGCCACTTTAACCCCATGTGTTCTCCCTCATGGTCATGGCCAGTAGCCTGATTGTCCGAACCATGACCTTATTCCATGACCCAGACAATCTGATCTCTGCCAATGGCCACAGGCTACACCTCAGTCACCAAAGGTATATCACTTTTTTTTGTATCTACATTATAACACTTGTCAAAAAACAAAATCCATTCAGACTTTCCGAAAAAATTCATATCTAGATCTATAATCTTTTTGCAAACTTTTGTGTAGATTTGTCAAATGGCACCACATTTATAAGCCTTTACAATATTTTAGGACCCCCACCCTCTAATTTTGCCCCCTCTTCACAAAATCCCACCAAACTTTGCAAACTTCGCAAAAACATTTATATCTAGATCTATTATCAGTTTGCCAAAATAAGTGATTTGTCAAATTGCACCTAATTTATAAACCTTTACAATATTTTGGGACCCCCCCTCTAATTTTGTCCCCTCTTGACACCAAACTGTGCATACTCATTCAGAATCAGGTTAGGAATTAAATTGCAAAATTTCATGCAGTTTCATTAAGGTGTGCCAAAGTTATAAGCCATCAAATAATTGGTTTCCACCAACCCCACAATGCTGAGGTGTCCACAAACTTCTTAGGACTGTTCGCGGACCTTCGCGGTGAAAAACACGCATTTATTTGCTTCTTGCAGCCATATCACATCCCATCCTCATCACCCCTCACCTCCCCAGACATTATTTGATAAGTTCGACAAGTGCAATGTTGTGTTTTTACACCGGCCGCTGTCCGCATATCCAAGATGGTGGGTGTTTACAAAAATCTGAAGCACTTCACGCTTTTCACCTTCTAATCAGTGGGTGCGTCCGATATCCGCGGAGACCACATTGCCTTTTAAGCCAATCGGGGTCCTGACTGCGGACCGAACAGGGAAGTGTGTCCGAGGAGCAGACATAGATATCACTAATTGATTGGGACCTACTTTTTGGTTGTTTTTAAAAGAACTACTGGACAGATTTACACCAAATTTACAAAGCACACTTCCATGACCAAGCCACTGCTCCTACTGCAAATTTGGTGAAAATCCGTCCAGCGGTTTGTGGTGTAGGCGTGAGCAAAGTTTTTTCTCAATTCAGTCTATGGGAAAAAATGAAATTTTGGGACTCACCCTATAACTTTGCCCCCCCCTTGACTAAACCTCACCAAACTGCAAATAAATTCAGAGTGGGCCATATACTTTTTTTGTTAAGTTTGGTGAGGATTTGTCCAGGAGGAGCGAAGTTGTAAGCCACCCAAAAAGTGCTCTTCCTATGGGTTTAGCAACTTAATCATAACTACATGGCCGCGTGGGATGTTTCAACCCACTAGTCCAGCCAGCCCCTCCAACATTACTGTGCATTGCTTGCAGCAGAAACATCAGAATGGCCACTGGAAAGCATGCTGCTCGCTAAAAAATCACCAGAAAGTGCGCAGTAAAAATCTGAAAAATAGGCTGCCATCCACTTTTGCCTATGTCAGTGGTAACACAGGAGACCACTGCCAAAACCCATCACTTGGCTGCCCACAGAGCAAAACCAGTGCAAAAGAAACACAGAGCTGTTTAAACATCCGTTTTTTCCCTGGCTGTCAAAATTTGCAACAATCATGGCTCACAAACCACCTAAAAGATCCAACCTCCTTGTTGGGTGTTCCACATCATTCTACTGCAAGAATCCCCATAAATACAATGTCAGCAAGAATCATATGTTATCAGAACAAAATCCACTTTTAAAGATACTTGATGAAAAGAAATCTGTCAAAAATGGGTGTAGTACCGTTACTCACCTCTGTCAGAAGCTGGCGATTTAAAACCTGTCAGGTGTAAAGTTGTACATTGAACTCAAACTATGCCAAAGAAGGGATTTCCATCAAAATGCCATATAGAGTGCCCCACATGGATTTCATGTTGAACAAGACTGGAATTAAAAGATATGTTTGCTGATTTTAAATTTATAAATGTAATGTTTTCACAAAGAACTATGTTACAATTGACCATAAGGTAACCTGATTTAGCTAAAACTTCCAAAAGGCTGTATTTCC
This sequence comes from Ambystoma mexicanum, assembly GCF_040938575.1. NCBI lineage: Eukaryota > Metazoa > Chordata > Amphibia > Caudata > Ambystomatidae > Ambystoma > Ambystoma mexicanum. The sequence goes on along the minus strand of NC_090939.1, from coordinate 549,500,626 downwards.
CTGAGAATCTCACACCTTGTCCATTCCCACCAAAAGGAGAGGATTTCGCATTGGCATGTTAATCAGAAGGGGTGGAAATTTCCTCTGCTGCCCAGACCAAGAAACAATGGGATCTTTGAACTGATAGAAAATTCTAATTCAGGTGTGACTTACAACAACAGCTCTGGCAGGAAGGCAAGCTATGTGACCCTCTGCCTCAGCCCAGCTCTGCGGTGGTGGGCCAGACGAAATTGTTGATTTGACATTGGATTAAATGTATGTTTAGAAAAATGCTTATAGCAAAGCGTACTGAACTGACAAAAATATGAAACTTAGAGATTGTTAAAATGGAAAATTTGCTCACAGTTTAAGACTAAGCTGGGATCTGTACGATGTTCTGAGACTGAACACCGGAAATTATTCATATTGTAGCCATGGTGTTTATGTTAGGGAACATGAAAGATTACAGGAATGTGCCCGGATGGGATGTGCATGCATGTATAAAAATTGGTGCAGAACTAACATTGAGAAACCCACCAAAAGCGCAAAAAAGTTGTCATTTATGAACCATAGCTCGCAGGTAGATGGGAGTTGAGCCGAAATGTACCTTAGGCAATCTGTCATGCAATTATGTATTATGAACAACTTGTGTATCTTGGAAATATGTTTTTTGGGGAAAATAGATTTCCTAAGAAAAAGCAAAGGAGAGGGATACCGTTTGGGCCATAAACACAGCATCACTCTGACACCTGATGACAAACTGCTCCTGTCTCAAATCAGGAGAGGGGAACTTCTCTGACCTATCAGATCCTTATAGGGTTGGGCATAGTAGAATCAGCCTCCCCTCCCACTTTGGAAATACATAAATAGGGACTGTTGAGGACCCAGAAACAGACACACTTTCCACTCATCAACTGATTTCTTGGCAAAGCACCCTGCAGGAAGATCCAGGCTCCAGACTTTAGAACCAGACCCAGAATCCAGACTTTAGAACTTTGAAGCAGGAAGGCCCAATGCAAAAGCTGAACTCTTCTCAGCTGGCCTTCAGAATCTTTTGCAACCTGATTCTAACCCCTAAACGTCCAAGGGGCACCACAAAATCCAACAGCCTGGCTGAGCTGTTTGGCTATTCTAGCTAAGAACCTCGTGCTAGAAGCAAGATCCAGACCCATAGAGCAGAGCGGTACCCAGATCCAGTCCAAGAGGCCGCGCAGACCAGAGGGCCTTGCTGAGAGCAGAAACCAGTGCCTGAGACCTGTCCTGTGGTGAGAGAATCCCAGCCAAACCCTTGACCAGATCTTTGACGGGTCCATTCCATTCCAAAGCTATAGGAGTGAGTATTTAGTCTAGAACTGTCCATAGTCATCTCTTAGTTTAAAGTAATCCTATTCAATCCATTTCAACCTATCCATAACGGCATTATAGAATCTTGTGTCCATCCTGAATTCTTCTCATTATATTGTCTGTGATAATTGTAGCGATAATCATCTGTGCTCTGATATTTTCTAAAGAAAGTCAAGTGTCCTGGCGCACAACAATCAGAGTGGACAGCGCCCTGTTCTGGTGGTTGTCCCGTTGGGTATCTTGTACTTTCATAGCTCCTTAGTATAAGTCCATATTGGTTCCTAAATCTTTAAAGTGCATTTTTCATTTTGAAATCTTGACTCTTTTGAGAAAAATCTACCTTGACTAATTTCCTTATAGTTTTTCCGTAATCGCATTTCCCGCACGCAGAAAAGTTGCCGCGATTTCGCATTTGGCTAAATTTCACCACATGTAAAAATAGCTATTTCTTGCTTTCAACTTCTGAATTTCGTTTCCCATCTGCTAATCATTCTATAACCATTGCTAGCATTGACCTGAACCAATCGAAAGCAACTCTCACTAGTTCTGAATCCATTTAGTCAATTTTAGCATTTTTCCATTCATTGCAAATCATATTCAAAAGCATTTTGACATGTTTTTAAAGCATTCCTGTTCTCTCTAAGCTTGGTGGGGGAATTGGGATTGAACTGCATTCTTTCATATCAGTTATTCCTGAAACCTGTGTGCCCTCTTCCACCTCTTCATATTGCATAATGGGGGGAGTGAGTAATAACAGGGGGAAAGAGTGATCATATTGTCTTTAGATTGAAGTCATATCAAGTTTTATTTCTGTGTTGCATTTCTTCCTATCATTGCATTTCCTTGAACCCACACAAAGTCATTCTCTGCTAGATTATTCTTCCTATACCTACTCCTAATTGATTAAAGAGATTGTTGATATTGTAATATTACCCATTGCTGATCATTGCATAAATATTCATAAGTGTGCTATTCAGATATTACCCATATTTATAAAAGTGTGACATATATATTGTTCAATTCATCAAATAAATCTTTTAATTTGCAAAACAAACCTATTTCTTGGGGGAATTCAAAGAGAGGGGCATTATATAAGGGTACATCATCCAGAATTAAATGAACTTTGACATAAAAATATATAAATAAGGGTTTCCATTGGGCATCCCATACTGGGCGTTGACTTAGTTGGAGTGCTGGATTGAAATCACTTACACCGCTACTGCAAGCCATGTAATCACTAACAAAAATAAGAAGAAAAGCACCAGGCCTACTTATGTCAGTGAACGAAAAATGGGCAGCCACACATGTGATGTCATCAGTGATGTCTTCAATGAGATTTGTGATGGCATCTTTGATGTGATGGGTGTTAGTCCTTGCAGTGCACACTGGTGGCGCGAGTTATGGTGTATTAGCTTACCATAACTTATGAATATCGGGGGGTTTCAGTTTTACCTGTAACCATAATAGTTTTTACTATTGCAATTTAACCATAATGTCCCTTTAACAATGTTTTTGTTAGTGAATTTCATAGGTTTTTAGTAGGGCATTGTAACCAGAAAGTTGCTTTAGCATAGTGTTTTCTGTAAAGATAATAGCTGCTTGGTACTGCAACAGAAGAACCATAACGTCCCGTTGACAATGATTTGTTACTGATTCCTTGGCTGCCCTCATGATAAAAGTGTGAAAGGCCAAATTGTCTTGTGTATGTATTCATTTGCGCTACCCCTTCCTTTACCGAATAGTGTTGGTGTATTTTAGCAATTACAGAGGTACATGGTAAATGTTGGTCAGTGTTTGAGTAGTTTCTCTTTTTGTGTCAACATTGCATGGTGAATCTGTGCCTCACAGTCCTGGCCGAGATGACCACAGATGAGCAATATGGACGTTTCCAGGGGAGACTGCACCTTGTTGGCATATGTGCAATCACACTGCAAGTATCCGTAGGACCCCATTAGTGGCTGCATGTCCGCATCTTCTAATGCACTGTTAAATAGTTGTGGAAGCGCACGTGCATCTGTTCCACACCTATACCCATGCATAGGTCATCCACTGTGTGCTGGTAACACCCCCCTGTTGCCAGCCCTACAGATTTATACGGTAGGCTACTGCATTTCAAGTACTCCTGCAGACTATGTGGGTGGCTCTGCAAAGCTACCAATGTTTGGCTAAAGTACGCCTGACTGTATGATGCCCACTGGTAAACAAGGAACAGCAACCTGCACTATAACGTGGGCGTGGTAAATGTCGCATTAATTTGATTGATGTGCTGCTTGCCTTTCCATGACCTATGAAACAGACACATTGTGTCTGCATTGAGCAGTGTGACGAAAAGTGTCAAGAGGTTGCCTGCGGGTAGTGCAGTTGAAGAAAACATGTAACTGCAGGTGGGACAGTTTGTAGTGAGTCTGCAAAATGACAAAGCTGGTGCGGCTTGGTCATGCACATACTAGTGCATGCAAAGGCAAGTAAGTCAACAGTACAATGTGCAGAGAGCAAACAATGTTAGTGGTGGTTAGAAAAGTACTGTAGCTGCATGGGTCGCACAAAATAAATGGCTTTGTGCTCCATGTAATGACGCTGTGTTTTGCGTTGTTGTAAACATTCTTGTATTCCAGAATGTATGCATCTCTGTAAATGCTACTCCTAAGACTAATGCCATAGCATGAAGTGTTTGTACTGCATATTACGAACTGAAATGAAAGCACAAGGGACCAGTGGGCAGACTACCGCCCTTCCAACAATTACATTGGGTCATTTCATGTACAGCATTTCCCACATCTGCTGCGGGCAACAAGAGGGGCACTCCTGTGGAGAGCTTTAAAACATCCTGCAGACCATGTGCCATGCTATAGACCCTTACCCGGCAAAGGCATTGTATTGTGCATGTACTGCAATGTTCTACTCTACAGAGGAAGGTACTTGGAAGTGTGTGGGAAGGGTCCTTCCAGGAGCATGACAATGACTGGTGCCTATGTAGGTGAGGGCCACCCAATAATTCCGTCTCTTTGCACGTCCCCCTATGGAATCCATGCAGTTACTTCCCCTTCTGTACCAGGCCTTTCCTGCCGTTCCTTTGGTGGCTTGTGTCAGAAGACCATAATAAATGGAAATGAACTGGGAAAGGAAAAAAGGGAAATAAAGAAAGCACCTTTTAGAGATGAAGAATGGAATTGCCAATAAGTGGATGTAGGGCGAGAGGCGTGGCACTGTGCAAAACACTGTAGTTGCATTGATTGTAAAGGGGGTCAATGTAGAAAGAGGTTTCTTTATGTGTTGCACAGTGGTTTGAAGAGTGTCAGTGTGCAACACTTACTACAAAAAATGTACACTACTTTCAAGAAGAGCACCAAGGCAATTTAGATAGGGTCTGCAGAAATCGGGATGGCAGGCATAGTAAGATGAATGTTATAGCTGGGTAAACTGTTTCTGCTGTGAAACGTCATATTCCCATGTGTGAAGTACGCTATTGGCGCATGTCGTACTAAGGCACAAATACACTTCTTCGCAATGTACCGCACTTTCTCGATTTTCGGACCAAATAAAAAATGACGCAGCCACATAAGTGTCTGCATAATGCGCTAGATAGTTATGCAAGAGATCGGAAATAAATGCATGACCTGGGCAAGTGCCTCCTTCATCGCAAACGGCACTGACACTTGTGTAACATGCTGTGCAATTTTCCCTCTACAATGAACAACAATAAAATCGGCATGATTGCGTGTCACAAAAGTGTCACTCAGACAAACCAAAATCAGTCACTTCATGGTAGGTACTCCATAGCACTACACATGCACATGATATATTCCAAAATCACCAACCACTACACAGTGTTTTCCATTCACTTTCTGTCAATGTATTTCGAACTCCCCTAAAACCTGCATGCTGTGGCTCGTGAAACACACAGCCATAACTGCACCCTCTGCATTTCTGTTGTCAAATACACTGTGTATCACCATCTGTGCATACACACCACACCCAGAAACCTTATTGACCAATCCCGTAGCCTCTACAAGCCCATTTCCATAGCCGGCATCTGCAAAAGGGACGTTTCTAACACGTGCCACCCTGCAACTATCGTGATATTCGCTGACTTTTTGTGCTGTGCACGCGTGGGAGTGAGGGAATAACTTTCAACCAGGGTAGGGGACGGCGTTAGTTGTGGCGACCCTTAAAAGAGCCTTTTTTTATTTTTTTAATGGTGCTTCCATAGAACCGCCTTTCTGCGTTTTTTATAAGTAATTTTGTTTTTTCAACGTCAGCTCACAATCTTACAAGAGGATCTTCAGTGCAGCCTGTAGATTGTGAAACAAAATGTCATTGTCACTGTTCGACAAAGACATGCCATTTCCTTTGAAAAGGTTTATATATTGAGTACCAATGTTCTCATTCTCACCAGAGAACAACCCAGCAGCATTCAAGAGGTCAAACATGCTTCTGTTGTTGAAACCCCTTCCGACATCTGGCTGTGGGAAAAAAGAACTACACTGCTTTCATCATCTTCTTCAGTTGACGGTACACACGGGAACAAGACATGGAACCCAAAAAGAAGGCTGCAAAGTGCACGACCACAACATGTACAGTTACCGAAGAGGCCATGCGTTGACATTCTACAAGCACTCTGCCGAAACAGCACGCTTTGATGCTGCACCACAAAGCGTCTACTCCCTCCAAACCGAAATTGTCACAAAAGCCTTCTTGGAGGGCATACACGAACAGATATTCCACAAAGGCATCACCCACGGTGAAAACTGTGCATCTTGCCATGTTTGCCAGCTGCACTATACAAACTAATGGAAAACATGTTTGCCGCCCTTTTCTGTGACGTACACCCTGCACACCTTATTGGACATTCCCCATGGTCCCATTTCCATTGGCCACCATGGTGAGAAGCGCAGAATGTGGAAAATGCCTTTCCCCAATTTCCACGAGGGGCGCTCCCCAGTGGAGCAGGAGGACTCCTTCTCTCTATTGTTGCTCTTGCCTGTGACGCACACCCTGAGAACCTGATAGGCCAAAAGCCATAGTCCCATTTCCATTGGCTAGCATGGAGAGTAGCGCAGAATGTGGCACGTGCCTTTGCCCAAGTACTGCGAGGGCCGCGCCCCAGTGAAACAGGAGGAGTCCTTCTCCCTATTGGTGCTCTTGCCTGTGACGCACACCCTGAGCACCTGATTGGACCAAAGCCATACTCCTATTTCCACTGGCCAACATGGTGAGAAACACTGAATGTGGCACGTACGCTTCCCCAAGTACCAGAAGGGCCGCGGCACAGCAAAACAGGAGGACACCTTTGTTTCGATTTCTACTCCAGCCATGCATTCAAGGCGCTAGGCCGTCGCAACAGAAAAAACACGATAGTACAGGCTATGGGTAAATGCTCATGTCATGTGCACTGCACTCCCCATCTGTAATTCAGTGTGCCAGCTTTCACCCTGCGCACATATTTACATGCATGGCTTCATAATGTTGTGTTGGGTGTGCAGAACAGTATGTAGGAGCCCGTGTACATTACCCATAGTTTACATGTGTGCTGCTGAGCACAGCCTTTCATGCTGCAATATCTTACAGCACTCAAGCAAGGGGATTATAAGGGCCAAACCATAGGAAAGGCACATGGTGGCATGAGGCTCCCTATTGTTCAACAGGGGCAATGATGTACACTGTCTGCTAATGTACGCATACCAGCTCACTTCTGCTGCTGTACCAAGTCTGCAATGTCCTCCACAACCATTGTGTTAAAGTCACCAACTTCAAATGCATGCTGACACCATCGTACACGCTATTTTTGGGGCTCTACTGGCAGGGGTAACAGCCAGGAGGGGCAGTGTTGCCTGGCAGGGGCACTGTCCTGATGGAGGGCCATGCAGTACAGGCCCTCAGCCAGCTGTGCAGCACAAGCATGACACTGTCAATATCGACACAGGACACCCTGTTCAGTTATTCGCAAGACTAATGAGCGGGAGGCCGCTCATCCTTTTTATTGAAAATCCTGTCACGTGGTCACTGCCACCAGACATGAGCATGAGCCCTGGGAGATACCATGCTCTCAGGGGGGTGACACACTACACTAAGGTCCAAATATGGAAAAAAGAAAATGAATGCTCTCTTTGTTCCCGCCATTAGAATCGAGGCCTTCCAAACTTTGGCAAGTACACAACGAAATATTTTAGAGACGACTGCAGTTTGATGTGCCAACCTGCTACTGTAGCCTCCACCATGAGCACTCGAACTCACGCCGAAACAGGAGGCACACCACGTGTGACGTAACAAAAAAAAATAAGATATCTATCGCCCCAGCGTTCTAAACGCACAGACTTTGCATTGCGTAATTATAATTCAGTTTTATTTTTCTGTGGACATGAAAGTTCTGTTAAATCCTCATCTGATGTGATATATGATATGGCATGTATAACGCGCCTGTGCACAACTGTTTCTAGGCGCGAGAATAAAATAAATGGACCAACCCCATTGCGTGTGTACAGAGGAACAATAAAACACGATATGCATTTTCTCACCACTGCTTTTCATCACGTCTTCTTCAACCTCTAAAACTGTGAGTCCTTCTTCAAGTTTCAAGGGAGGTCACGCGGTTCACTTCAGCTGCACATACGTTTCCTGCCCCCCCTTGCACTTTCTATCAACAACACTCACAGCAGGGCCATTATTCCCTCAAAGCAGTCCATCAAAGCTGTTGAAAGTTGGGGTGCGTTTAAAGCGTGGGGCTGATTTCTGGTTAAATTAATGATGCGCTACGTACTGACAAGGGAGTGGAGGCGAGGTTCTTAGCCTCGGCGTGAACTTGGTGATTTATTCCTGAAACTTGCTGCCCTTCAGGATTCCCGCTCCTTGTGCCCACTAGAAGGGAGTATGACCCGGTCCAGGATTCCTTCCGAGCAGGATTTCACATGGACACGTTTAACAGATGTGTGAGGATGTAATCCTCTGGAACACTTTCGAAGAGTCTAATTTCTAAATAAACAGGACACATTTGAGGTAAACGCACTCTTGTAGAAAGGAGCTCAGCGTTTCAATCATCGTTCTTTGAAATACATGCCTCTAAAGTGTATTTCTTATTTATGTGTTGGACACTGCACATGTCATGTGAGTAAATACCAATAAGCAAGTTATTAGTATGAATACTAATAAACAAGCTTTGCATTGTTGATTGTGCATTCGAAATAAGTAACATATAAGTTGATTGCAACTTTCAGGTGGTGACAATATCATTTCGGTCGTGAATTAATTGACAAAAGAACCTGATGAGATAAGTTCTGAGAGTATACGTTGTCTGTCTTTTGTGTCTATGCGCAATTAATACCACATTCTTACTTGGTGAATATGCAAATGCAGGGGTAGAAAAGTAACAAGCATTATAATAAAAAAATAAAAATTGGGGTGATCCTTGTAGAAGTAAAAGTTTCATACATCACTATTTCCTGAGTGTATTTTTCCAAGAGAAACATCCAGAAGCAGCAGCAATCCTATGTGTCAACTATAAGCCAATTATTCATAAATGCCAGCTAATGGCAAATTACTCCTACATTTTACTTCTCATACACCTGCCCCGAAATTATGATTCAATGTTCAGTCACTCTATACGGAGGATAGCACAGGGGAAACGTGCTGGTCTTGGAAACAAGACCACAGAGAGCAACAGAGATTCGAATCCTGGATCCATGCTTAGAAACCGAACTCAAGTCCTGTATTAGGCGCGCTATGACTCAATAAATCAAATTAAATATATAAAATGTTTTGTGGTCTCCTAATGATTTAGCATATCAGAGGCCTGGCTTGTTAGTAACCCAGCACTGCACAGACAGCGTTAGGCCTTTGTGCTCTAATTCTAAAGAAATTAAAGCTGCTGCCTCAGCACCCGACTTAAGGCCTCATCACGATCTCGGCGGTAACCCTTAAATCCAGCGGTAGCGCTATTACTGCCGGATTTAAGGGTCCACCGAATCAGGGCCTCGGCTTATTTCAACCCAGCTCTGAGCTGGTGTGAAATCCGCCGAGAATTCGCGCTCATACCGCCGGCGTTCCCGCCGAGGTCGTGATGAGGCCCTTTGACCACGATTTTTGATCTCAGAGTGGCAGACCCCAGATGAAAGCCACACATTAAGTACTATGGAAAGGCTTATGATATCTGTGTTAAAGCCAAAAGGCACACCTGCAGAGCGAATTTCACAAAGTGGTGGAATTTACACAGGGGGTCTTCTTATTGTAATCTGGGCCCTAATGGCTTTTTGGGGATGTTAACATTTGGTTTAGGCGAACTAGTGCTATAATTATAAATCTACACATACAGGCTCATTACGAGTTGTATGCTGGTGTACAGTAAAAGTGCCAGTAATACCGTTTACCAGCACGTTTACTGGTCCAGTCAAGTATCAGTTTGCAGGAACACACTTTCCAGAATTACCGGTCTCAGTATCACCTCATCTGGAATTACCAGTGCTGGTAATACCGGCAACGAAAATACTGGATGGGCCAGAACCTGTCCCAGTAATACTGGCACAATGGTATCACCAGCATATTACGAGATTGGATTTGCCAGTAATATTGGCTGATATTTTCCCAAGGTGAAGATAACAACACCTCAGAGCAGCCGGTAAATGGACATATGTGAAGTCCACAGGTGCACCCAATCCACCCAGGTGCACCCTATGCACACTGAAAGAGTACAAAAGGGCCACACCTTCCCCAAAAACACTTCCCAACACAACCACGCTGCCCCACATTGCTGCAAGCATGGAGCTGGAGGCGCTGCATGCCAATCTACAGCTGCAGGGGCTGGAGTACCAGCAGAAGTAACAGGAGGCCATGGAGAGAAGGATGAGGAGTATAATGATAATGGGGATGCAGGTGGTGAGGAGAAGGCATGCAGTGATCCCTCGTACAAGGGCCACAACCTGGGTCTTCTCTGACAGGCAGATACTAACGCTGTGCCGCCTAAACAGGGAGACCAAACTTGACCTCGTGACCCACAACCAGGTGGACATTGGGAGAAGGATTGGCATCATGTCAGCTGGTAAAACTGGTGTAGGTCCTGCACTTCTGGGCCAGTTGCATGTTCCAGCACTCTGTGAGCTAGCTGCTTGCCATTTTGCAGACTGTCTTCTCCAGAGTGCTGGTGAGGTGGTGGAGGCCCTCCTGCGACATGTGGTCGAGCACATGGCTTTCCCCACCACCCAGGCACTGCACAAGGCCACTAGGCCCATTTCTAACGCCTTCTAATCAATTGCAGGCTTTCCCAATGTGGTGGTATCATTGGACTGCACGCATCTTGAGCTGGTGCCGGCCCAACCCTCAGAGAAGGTCTACAGGAACTGGAAGCAGTTCCATTCCCTGACTGTCCAGATCACCTGTGATTACGACCTTACCATCACATACTGCTGTGCCCGATTCCCAGGATCAATCAAGACGCAATGTTCCTACATGGAGCATCACAGAGGACAACGGACCTGGATGTTGGGTGAGTAAATGTACAATACCAGCTACCTTGACAGACAAAGGGAGAGGGGTCAACAATGTCACAAATGCATGTCTGTAAATTACCCTGCACATGCAGGACCCACCATCACCCCCCTCAAGAAAGGGCACAGCACACAGGAGTAGCACATTACTGGAGATGTAGCAGTCACTGAACAGGCCATTCCAAACCCAACAGGACATCCACATGCATAGCACTACAAATACCAGAATGCAACCCCCCTACCCATTCTATGGCAGCAAATTGGTAGACATGCCCACTTATGGTCATCAAATGTATGTCGTGGGGCACCCAAAGAGCCGAGGGACAAGTCTGCACATGACATGCAGAAACAAGGAAGACCATGGCAGAGGAACAATCCCATGAAATAACCCAGTCCAGTGATGCACAATGAACCGTCCCTATCCAATGACATGTTCAAAACTGGAACAGGTGGCCCAGGCCCAGACAGACCTGGTGTAAGCCCTTGGGGTCGGGCTAAGGAAAGGTGCAGAGTCCTCAAACAATGTTGACCATGACGTTGCTGTAGATGAGGCACCCAAACACACCCCCATACATAGGATGAGAGACTGACAAACAACTACTGAGAGACACTACCATGCCATCAGACCTGGCATGCACTTCATCCACATGTAATGACACACACCATCATGGATGCCACACAGACCATCTGCACATGCAACCCAGACTCCCGTCAGGAACTATGCATGGTGGTAATGCATGGGCCAGGACCATCTGTCCATGGCATGCCGCCCTCACAGTCAGACACCAAATATCAATGAGCATTGGCCATGAGCCATGTGCAGGTGTTACCTTGTCTGATTGCACCCGACGAGCAGTGCAATACTTATGCAAGGACTGAACCATGACACAGTGTGACACAATGAGACATGGGACATGCATGCACGGTCTATTGAGATGCTGTGTCACAGCCAAACACCAATACTCACACCTGTGACCTTAACCCCTTGTAGATGACTCTGGGTATTCACTTTTCCATGGCTGATGACTCCTCTGAGGAATCCCTAGATGCCAGAGGAAGTGGCATCCAATAGGTGCCTTGTAAGGCCAGGGTGACCATCGAGCAGGCCTTCAGACTCTTGAAGGCATGTTTCAGATGCCTACACCAGTTTGGGGGTGCACTCATGTACAAGCCAGATAAGGAGGAAGCAAAGAGCCCCGGGCTGTGCAGTGTTGCACAACATCTTCGTCAGGCGCAACATAGCCCTGACCCCAGAGCTGGACATTCCTGCACCAGAGGATGACGATGATGCAGCGCCAGACGGGCCCATGCCCATGTGCATGGAGGCCAGGGAGGGGTGCAGGACCCTCCAAGAACTGCTTGAAAACTTTCTTTGGGTTTCCCATCCACCCTGCACACCCCTTGCACCTTTGTAGTTATCATGCACCATCACAGTAAACACGTGTTTGGAATAACAGGAATGTCCTGTCAGTGCTTAAGGTGAACACTTCGTATGAATTCCTAACATGAATGCATACAAGCCCTACGCCACCTCCTGAAACACCCTGCTCCCCGAACACCTGTCTCCCAAAACACACCCAGTGAAGCACCCAGTCAGTGTTCAGTGTCACTTGGAGCCTCTTTGGCATGGCGCTCTTAGCAGACTCCATTGGGGACCTGAGTCGCTCTGAACGGTGCCTTGGGCTTCCATGCTGGGAGCTCTCTGTGGTGATAACCAGTGCTGGTGGGTCAACCGCTGGCCCACACGTGTTCTAGTGTCAATTGGATGGAATGGTTTATTTTGTTGCCCTCACACACTCTTTGGGCAAGGGTGAGGAGGGCAAAAGTGGTATGGACTCAAGACCTGGCACTCCTGTGGCTGGAGGCCAGCATGCATTCTCGCATGAGTCTCATCTCTTCCAGCTGCTGGTGTGCTATTACAGAGAGTTCACTGTGGCAATCCTCAATTGCATGCATGCGTGCATCAAGGGAATGAATGCTGGGCAGTGGATGGGGGCTTTGTGGTGTTGTGGGTCTGTAACATGCCGATGGGTAGGACGTGCCATTGTCCACCTCCTCCTCCTTGTCAGTGGTGACCCTGCCATGATGGCCTGGTGGCTGCTGTGCCTGTGCTGGTGTGGAGGGCACAGGAGGGACAATGGGGCCACTGACCACAGGTGTGGCGATGGTGGCAACCACATGCACTGCTGCTGATGTGTCACTTCCAGTGGTGGGTGGCGATGGTTGGCGATGATGGTGATGGTGGTGGGGGTGATGGTGATGGGGATGGTGTTGATGGTGGTAGGGCTCATGCAGCTGTAGGTGGAGGGGCTGATGGTGGCTCTGATGGACCAGTAGCCCTGACCTGCTGCCTTGGCTGGCCATTGGTGCAGCCTTTTCAGGTCTGCCTGTAGCTGCTGGGTCTGATGATGATGTTCCAGGCATGTTGCTGTTGGAGGACTGTGTGCCTGTTGGGAAAGGATGAGCATGCTGTTAGTATTCTGGGAGTCATGTCTATGGGCTTGCATTACATTCATACTACATTGTATGTGTCCTGCTCTTGTCATGCCGCTTCTTTCATCTGTTGGCTCTGATGAGTGATTCTACATGTAGGAGGTGGTAGTCCAGATTGACTGTTGGCCTGCCAAGATGGATCGCTGTTGTGTGTGTGGTGGGCCTGAGATAGCTGTCCTGTTCTCCCTTGGCACATATGGACGCTCATTGCGTGTCCATGTGTGGGATGTACATCTTGGCAACAGTGCTTGTGCATGGCTACATCTACCCGCATCCCCTGGCATGTGTGTGTGATCTGGCCATTTGCTGTGATGCATGTATCTAGAGTCAACATTTGCATTTGCTTGCGGTTTGTTATACTTGCCACAACCCCGGATCCCAGCTCCTGCCTCTGCTGTCCCGATCATTCTATTCCCTCCATGTGCAGGATGGTGCAACATCGCTCCTGCTAGGGCATGATGTTGAGGGGTGCCACCATCCCTCCTCCTCTGGCAGCAGATTCCCTCCTGTGTGACAAGATGAGGTTGCAGACCCTAAGGTGCAGGTCATCCCACCGCTTATGGAAGTCCTAGTGCGTGCCAGGGACCATCCCCACAGCTGTGACCCTTTCTTTCACTTCCAGATAGCTGTCTTCCTCTTCTAGCTGGTTCTTCTGTGGCCATCCCCAAAGAGTGTCTCATCATGGTGCACCACAGTGTTGACCAGTACAGTCAGCTCTGCCTCTGAATACTTCGGTTTCCGCAGGCAGACGTCAGGGACTTGGGCCTTTTTGCTCCCAGACATGCTTCCAAGGTTCAGTCTTGATGAATGGTAGCAAGAAATGGCAGATTCAAAGTCGATTGAGTTTTAAAGATGGGCGCCGGCGGACTTCCCATTCTGGTGGTGATGCTAATTGTGGCACTGATAATTTGGCACTGTTAATTCAGTTTGGGTGCCAGTATCGCTATTACCACCACATTTCTGCCATTAATACTGCTGACACTGTTAATACCATCACGGTGATATAAATTTTCTGACAGGGTGGTTTGCGCACTCCTGAGGACTTGTAGTACGCCAGTATTTCCAGCAGTCGCCGTGCCGGAGAAGGTAATACCAGCATGACAGCGTTACCACGGTTTTACCGGCAAACTCATAATGACCCCCATAGTCTCAATTCATTAGTTTGTTTCCCAATATGCTGTTGGTCCAACTCATCTGGTGGGCCATGCCATTGATCACATTCTCCCTAAAGATGGATTTATGTTATGCCGTGCCAGCTATGCTGTTGGAAACAGTTGCCCACAAGGACAATTTCTCAACCTCTCATCCCAGTGCTAGGAAGCCCACAGAAAGCTGGTAAACCTGCTTTAAACAGAATTCAGTCAGCACAGCTACAAAGACAACCTGGTGCATGCTGTGCTTCACTTACCATACTCTGCGCAACTGTTCCTCTCTACCAGCAGCATACCCCATTGGATCTCTCTGGTCCTTTTCTGCTCCTCTCAGAAGGACTTTGCTTCATCCCGCTTCTCTCCTGCTCATATGCTCAGGGCCATTTTAAGGCAATTTGGGGCTGGGGGCACAGACTTCTTTGGGGCCCCCCTCTGAACCAAACAAATGGCAGGATCCAGTATATCTGGTTGCGCCTTCTCACTCCTCATTGCGCTTACAACCCATAGCTTGATATTCTGTCCTAAAGCAATAAAAATATCCAAGGGTGTGCTCTACCAGTTCCCCTCCTCAGAACTGCTGGAATAAAAATAATAAACAAGCACATTTGAAGGGCAACATTTTCAGTCCACGACGAGGATACATGTATTCAAGAGTAAGTATAGGACACATTTTTTCAATAGCAGCTACAAGAAAGGTTTAGTTCACATGCAGGGTACGGAAAAGAAGCCATGTGAAAAAATACCTGCACACCCCGGAATAGAGAGAAGACTCAGAGTAGCAGTCTTGCTAAATGTGAAAGTGCTCAAGCATGTAGACAGATTGTATAGATTGTGGGTATAAATCAGAAGCTATGTTTTTTCAAGTGTTATTTCTATTAGTCAACAAAGAAACAAATGCGTTTGTGGTGTGTAATATATCAATGGTCACTCATTTTATATACATTGAAAAACTGTAGCCAGTTAAACCATGAGTGAGACTTTTTTTAAAGAGCATACCCTCAGAGCTAAATGACTCGTAGGGGCTGACAATTTTCAAAACGCTCACAGACTGGCAATTTTAACAAGTTAGGCAAAACACGATTAAACGAGTTGCCCAGGATCACACAATTCGGTTAAGAGGTGAAATTGAGATTTGAACCAAATCTGCCATCCCTACACTTGACTACATTTCTTCCCAGTTGTAATCGTAGAGCAAGGTGCAATTATGTGTGAACTAAAATGCACGCTATTGTGTTAAGAACTGACTTTGAAAGTACCCAAATCACATTTATGTTGCTATGTAGCACACAGTTAAGTCTGACAAACAAACAGTAGCTATACATGCAAGTTTAGCAACCTCGGCTATAGTAAAGGCTGAGTAAGCCTTGCTGGAATTTGGTACTGTGATCTGGCATATGAACACAAATCTTTGTAATGAGCGCTTAACAAAATGAGCTATCTTCTGAGCAATCATGGAACTCAAATCTATCAATATGCATTTAAACTTTTGGTATGGCACATGATCTCTAAATTCCTCACAGAAGGGTGAGACTACCACAGAGTTTGTGATAACGTGAATCAGCAATCTGTGTAATGCAGGGAACACAAAAAGCATCATAGGATTAATTGACCGAGCAAAATGTACTTGTCAGCAACAGCCTGGCAGCAGGTTTGGGACCCCAGCAGCACAACATAAAAGAGCATGGTGTGTGCTATTATATGCTTTTTTAAAGGAAAGATCGCCACTAACTGCATTCAATCAGGCAGCCTTGTGGGCCTCCTACTCAGGGTGGTGGCCCCGGGCATGGGCCCATTTTGCCCTCCCATAAAGACAGTTTTGCATATGCTGCTCACAAGGGGACCTACATAACTCTGGAATCACTAATCAGAGGCCTTAACACAACTAAATCAGTATGCCTCTCCAAAGAGCGGCAAATAAACACTTGTACCATGCCACATTTGACAGCAGGAAACTCCTCTAAAGCAGCAATTGCACATTGCCAGGGCAGTCTTCAAGTCCCAGGTAGTGAACAAAAACCAGGTTGCTGGGACTCAGAGCTGCCCCCACACTCTGGCAGGCCAAATTCCTTGCATGTTTGCTGGGTGTATTAGTACATTTGATAGGTAGTTGTTATCAAATATCACTGCTACCCCAGCTCACCACTTATATACATTGCTAGTCAAGAATTTGCCTCGTTGCCAATGTGGTAAAAGAGGCAACAGCTAAAAAAAGATGCTGGAACCTTCAGTTACTCTAAAGCTAAATGTACTTCTCAGATACATTTCCAGGTCATTTCCAGATAAGTTTACATATTATGACATGGGGGGCCACCAATTGCCTCACAGCAAAAGTTTTCATCCAGCTCACAACTATAGACCACTCATTCAAATCCTCATAACAGCAACAATATTCTATGCTCTCCCATCGGTGTGATACTACAGGCATTGCAAACAAGTACAATTAAATGGAGTATCTATTCCTAGAACTGACCAACTAGCACATCTTCACTTCTTCACTTAATTAACAAGCAAAGACTTCTGTGGATTTTGCATTTTCTAGCTGTTAGACCAGCTCCCTTCAAAATATGCTCCAGTCTAAGCTGCTACAGTGAACTGTCTTTAATATGTGAAGAACTCAGGGAAGTGATTACCCTATCTTGAATATGGCATTGCTTGGTACATCTGGTCCTAGTCAAGATATTGGGGGTACCAGGTAATATATTTCCCCTTCCTAGACACACCCAGAGAGACACAAATTGCTTAGTTTAGTGTCCGATAAAGATGAATTTCTAGTCATTCAAGTAAGAGAGGCGGTTCAGCCCACTTAGTTTGTCAAAAGCAGACAGGAGAGGAAATGAGAGCACTTTTGAACAGACAATCAGTGAAGAAAAGTACAAAAAGGAAATCATGAGAGAACATTTAGCCCACCTGGCTAACCTTGATAAATAAGAAATGCAAACCAGTAAGGCCATTCCAAAATCTCTTTCTATGCAAGAGCTATGAGGGAAACCCAGAACAGCTAGGTGGACAGGGAAACACTGATTTTGAGCATTAATAGGAAGAAACACCTTATCCAACACTCTCTGAAAGGATTTGGCAACCATAGTCCAGAAGAAAAATTGAGAAAAGAGAAAAAAGATGCCCTCATGTACCTTTAACAGATGAAGCCTTCCTACAGTTTTTATGAATGTGAGAGTAGATATGCAAACAGCGAGTGGAGTTCAAGTAATGGTTCTGACTCTAATGAGGGAAGTTGGACTCAAATGAGAAGATACAGAAAATGAAAATTGCAATCACATTTTCTGAATTACCAAATGAAACAGATCAAGGCCATCACAATCTTTAGGACCCCTTATCATAAAAATATCATAAAAATGAAAAATACTGTTTGGGAACATTTAGAATTCTATGAATAGATAATTGCATTATTTGGTTGAAAAATAATCCACCAATTATTGAGAGCAAAATAATTACTTCTAATTTATTTTCCAGACTGAAGCACCAAAATCACACGTACATGGTGGAGGCCCAAAGCAAAGTTCATGATACCCCAAACATAAGAAGATATATTCCAAATTGTCCGATAATGCACTGTTTCCAAAATGGAGACCATGGGCCTCATTACGAGTCCAGCGATAGCCAACCCAGTTAAACTGTCAGGCTGCTGCTGGGCTCGTGAATTTTTCTGGTGCCTGGCTTCATGGAAACACTGGGGCATTATGACCCTGGTGTTCCTGGACTCAAAGGGAATGGGGATGACGGAAGCACCGGCACCGTTAATAACAGCATTGGTGCTTCCGTGAAAGTCTGCGGGCGGCTGCCGTTCCACCCACCAGATCAGGCCTGGCGGGCAGGACGGCAGCGGCACACAGACTCAGAATGTGCCGGTCCAGTAACAATGGTGCTGATAGGCTTACCGGCACCATTGTTACTGGACTGGCACACTTGTAATGAGGCCTCATGTATCAAGATCTAGAGAAGTAAGAAGGAGGAAATGGAGGTGAAAAGGAAAATCTGGCCAAAATGGAAATCGGATGGTAAAGCATATCAGAAACAAAGGGGGAAAGGGCCCAGTTAAGGGCTGGGAATAGCATTGTGTATACAGTAGGTACCATTGCACGATGGCCGCCAGAAATGACAGTTTGGTCACAACATAGAGAAAGGACTAGCCTGCTCAGGAGGATGGGGAGGGCTATAAATAACAGGACTTGCATTAATAAGTAGCATGGCATTGGCATGGCATTGTTTGTGGGCAGATGGTCTCTTGTCCCGTCCCATTCCACCCCCTCCTTATCTTTCCACATTAATTTGCTTTGTGCTTTGTTGGATGTTTGTTGATTCATGCCACTTCTTCACCCTTCTTTTGAGGTTGGTGTTTTGCTGACTTTCTCTGCTCTTCATTCCAATCTTTTACTACTGATCCTCCTTTCGCTCCCTTCATTCTTCCTGTCCGCCTGTCCTGCCTTGCCCTGCCATCACTCGCACACTAAGGATTTGGACTACATTAGCACTCACCTGATCTGTTGCACTCCTGCTTTGCTTCAGTGCACCTCCTGGCCCTTTGTTCTGGCTCTTATTATTATTATTATTATTATTATTATTATTATTATTAGTGTTTTTCTTGAGCATTAACCTAGCTTGGGAAGGAACAGAGTTCTTTACCATCATAGGAGGAAGAACACAGTGAGGGAAGCGGAGAAAAAAAGGAGCAGGAAGCTAACGGGGGAGGGTGGGCAATTGGCAGCATGGGGTAAGGCAGTGGGCAGCATACCACAGAGTCTCAGGTAGGATGGGGAGTACAGGGTGTGTGGACCTATGTATTAAGGAGGAGCCATTCCTTGAAGAGGAAGGTCTTGGGCTCTTTTCTGAATTGTAGAAGTGATGGGGTAGTCTGATGCTGACGGGAGGAGGTTACAGAGTCTTGGAGTGTAGACAGAGAAGGCCTGTCCTCTGGTTCTTTCCTTTCTGCATTGTTGTAATTCAAGTCTTCACATTTCCTTACTTATGGTGGATCAGAGGCCTCCGGAGAGGCTGAGTTTCTCAGTGAGGTAGCTTGGGGAATTCAGGATGATAGGCTTGTAGATGATGCATAAGGATTTGAAGATGATACGTTCTTGAAATGGGAGCCAGTGCAGTTCGATGAGGGTTAGGGTGATATGGTCGAATTTGTGTAGTCCTTTCATGAGTCTTGATACAGCATGCAGGATACATTTCAGGGGTTCCGGGTAGTCACCGGAAGACCTTCCAAAAGGGCATTACCACCATCCAAGTGGCAGAGGACCAATACATGGACAGTGGACGCAAAGTTGTTTTCTGGGTTGAAGGGCTTGATTGTCTGCAGGAGAGAAAGTTGGTATAAGCCATTTTGTGTCTTCCTTGCAATATGCTGTTTGAACGTGAGGTGTCTGTTGATGTTGAACCCATGGGACTTAGCATAGGGGGCCAGCTGCAGTGTGAATCCCTCAAAGTTCATAGAAGAGAGCCAGATCTGGATGGCAGTGTTCAGTGTTTTTGGTCAACAGTAGGAATTCAGTCTTGGAGGGGCTTGAGCTTCAGGCAAGCGCTGGACATACAAGACTGGATCAATGTGAGGCAGGTCTTGATCATCTATTTGCAACTAATTCCTTTCCACACTTTCTAGACTTCTCCCCTGCTTTTTCTCTCTGGAATTAGTTTGAAAACACTACATTCCTCTTGATACTAAGTCTGTATCTAAGTGCCTGTTTTTCTCAGAAATGTAATGGTGTTGCTCTGCCTTACCCCTAGACCATGGGGTCAGGGAGTAGTACCCTGTGCTCGAGAATTCCTATAAAAATGTCCCTGTAATAAAGTTGTTGCCCATTGATGCTGGAAGTTAGTGTGTTCTTTTACCTTTAATAGGTTGCCTACTCCTAACGTTCCCTTTGTGTGTCTCCCATTTCTCCTAGGCAGAGGAACTCTGGGGTGCGACATTCACTCAGGAACTCTAGCGAGTAGCATCAAGGAAAGGAATGGTGTCCAACTCTACAGCGACAACAAATCATCCATAAACAATCCCAATGATCAAGCTGTAGCTTTCTGTGCTGCAATTACCTGTTTACATTCTTATCTCATTTCCTAATGTTCACATACCGTGTGTTTGCCCTGTGTTTGGGTGAATCTTTATTACAGGTTCAATTTGATCTTTTTTGGAGTCACAACAGCACCTCAAATATTTTTCAAAGCGATGGTCAACTTAGTGATTGACAATGATCAATCTACTGTGGACACAACAGTTGAATGACTTTAGTCTGGTGATAAAATGAAAGACATTTCATCTGCTACCTAGTGAGGTGCTTCAGAATACCAAGGCTTTCTACAACACAAGGATTTGCAAATATTTGTTCCCTGACTTCCGAAGTTTCAGAATCAGCCTGAAAATAGTTTGGCTATCATAAAGCCCCTCCTATATATTCATTGCAAGTTTAAGGAGAGATATCTGTCTTGGTGTTTATAGTTCTGGTCTCCTTCATTTACCATCATTTGGCTTATTGTTCTCCAAATTATTAGGATTGGATATAATGGTTTCAGCATTGACAGGGTAAACAAAAGATGATGACCTGGTGTGATTTGGACACTCTGATAAAAGGTATGAACCACCTAGTTACACTCCAACTGGAGTAGTTGTCTACTTTGATGCAAGTGCAGAAGGGTGGAGAGCAATAATGGATTTTGTGACATTCTGTGTTTTCTGTACTTTAAAGGAGGCATATATTTCATGAAACTAGAGAGACATTTCAGCAGATTTCAGAGCTTTGCATTCCCATGACATCTTGTTAGGGGTCAGGCAATCCTGATTTGCATGAGCAAAAGGTCAAGGTTATGGGCTGAAGATTACTTGACCTTAATTATAGCAAACCTTTTGGGGTTCAAAATGTGTGGGTAGAAGAGGTATGTAGAGGTTTCTCATCAATGCAGGGCTTCTCTTCGAGGAATACATATGTTGTGGGAGGTTTGACTTCCAGGGCTTCACTACTTTGTCACCCAATAGAATGTTAAACTGGTGCTTTGCAGTTGCCTGATAAATAATCCAGAGGCATGGGGAGAAGTTGCCTTGACATTTCCTTTGCCTACAGACTTAGATTAGCATTCCCCCCAATTTTGAAAATTTATCAAATTGTGTGCAAGGTCAGAAGGAAACTCTTACTAGTCTTCTGGTGGAGAAGGTTAGGGTGGCCTTCATTTTTTAGATAAGTGAAGTTAAATCCATTTGTTGTGCTGGTGCTCACTTGCAGACATAAAGTAGATTATGCCTGACACATTTGTTTCTTAGAAGTAAGACATTTCCCATCTTTCAGGTATGGCATTATATATTTTGTGGCCCTTTTACTACAAATGTACACAATAATTATTGGTCCACATTTGGTACATGTTACCAATCCCTAAGATGATATCGGCCACTATAAATTAATTCTGCACACATCAGTCCAAGTTTGGTTAATGGTGACGAACCATTAGTTGAGAATGTGTTCTTGTGATCCACTGCAGGTATAAGATTTTGTAGCAATATGTTTTTTTCTGTGCATTTAATTCTGACACCCAACATACTGAAATGCATGCTTTTACAGCGTCATGGCATGGCGTTGTTTCGTGGTAAACTTAACAGTTGAAGGACCCTTAAGTAGTTCTTGTTAGTTTGCCGTTCACTTTGTACTCTGATCCATTCATAGAGTGTGCTGGCCCAACATCTCTGGCTCCTTGAGGATCACTGTTTTGAAATATAGAATCTTTAAGTAAAATTGCTGTAAAGCTCCTATTAGTCATGTTCTGTGTTTAATTGATATTATAAGGTCTGCCCGGAGTTTTAGGTGACAGAGGAACTCTCTCCTATATTCTGACAAACTTTACATTTGTACCAAATAGTCTGGTATTGGAGATTACACCTTTTGTTTCTGAAATTGTAACTGAATTTCACATCATCCAAGAAGTCCTTCCTTGTATTGGTTTGTAGAGGAGGAGTCAAGTGCTTCTTCCGGAAGTCCCACCCCCATTCTTCCTATATGTTGGAAGCCAGAAATTGCTACATACACAACGCCAATAATGGTCCATATACCACGAAGAATCCTCTAAATAAGGTATCTGTTGAGAAAGCCCTATATGATGTACCTGCGGAGAAATTTTGGAAGAAATGTGTAGGTGAATGAAAGAGAAGGCTGGTGTATGTGAATAAAGCACTGAAGAAAATGTAAGACGTTTTATAATTGTACAGATGCTGAAACGCAAGTAGTATAAATAATCCTGAAGGCTAGCTATACGTGGTGAATAGACTGCAGGCGGTGCCGCCATTATATATATGTGTATAAAATCTGGATGTTCCATGTAGTATTTTAGCAAACTAGGACCCCTTGAACAGAAGGGCTGAAAGTGTGGCGCAGTAGAAGAAAACAGCTGACGATGAGGGAAGATTCGAGAAAGTTTATCTGGCCCAGTGTCAAGGGTTGGGGCAGCCAAGAAACTGGTTATCTACTTGAGAAGATACAATGAACGTGAGAAGTGTTGTGAGCTCATGTTTAGGTGTAATGGAAATACAATAGAGGCACCAGGTTTTATTGATTTTATAGTGTTAAATATGAAACAAAGAGCTCAAACATGGTCTCCTGTCACATGGTCTAGATTAAAATAAACTTTGGCCAAGCTACACCAAGACTTGAAGTTAAGACCATGCTCACACTGCCTTCTATTCTCAGGCACAGAGATACTTTGCAAGGCCGAGTTGAAAGACAATTAGAATGGAAGACAGCAAGAGTGATGATGGATGATGGGCTTATTGGGTAGGGAAGGCATGTTTGAGTCCAACCCACAGGCACCTGGGGCACCCCAACTTGTATACTGCTGGCAAGTGGAATATTCCAGAATGGTGCAGGTTTGCCAACCAATCATAGAGGACCACATAACATAGTAAAGAGCCCTTTAGTATGAAAGCCAATGAAACATAGTGTAATTCATGACACTGAAGGTGACTTACACTAGGAGTGGGGATAGCTGTCCACCTGATCTTAGAGACCCAATCACAATCCTATCCCCATAGAAACTGTACCTAGAATTTCCCGTTAAGCCTATGACAACTCCAAGTAGGTATTCTTATTTTGCCATTCTTATTTTGCCATGTGGTATGACGTCAACAATGAAGCGTTTTTGCTATAAAAGAAGTATTTTTATGAGATGAGACATTTGCTCTGCGACATCCATTGATGTCCGTTGTACTCCCCATTTTAGACAATTTCAAATAAAACAGTATGTTTTGCCAACTTCTTGAGTCGGTCTTATTATTGGTGAATGAGTAGAATCTGCATCCCCATCCATCCCATATAGTGCTACCTCGCGTAAAGGGCCTATGGGTTCACATTTCTATCTCCGCAGGATTTGAGGTCTGTGCAATCACTGAAAGAGGGTAATGGGATTTGCGTTTATTTTAGCAGAACAGCAGTGCTTCAGTGTTGGCCTGCTAAGTTTGTCAAGTTTGGTTTGAGTCTGAAGGCCCTTTAATATTGGACTAATAGAATATATCAATTCTTAAGGCTATTTGCATGGAAAATGATTTGGCAGGCATTGTTTTGCTGTAGATGATTTAGGGTCATTCAACCAGGGGTATGACAGATTCTTGACTGGAATAAAATCAGTACCACTTTCAGAGTCCTAAAAAGACACTACTTGAGTCTACCACTGTATTTTTGTTCTTCATAATATGTTGAAATTTGCAGGTGTGTCTTCAGGATTCTATTCATAAATGGGTTTTTATGTCCGATCATGGTGTGCTTTGCAGATATTTTTGCTTCTGTTTTATTTTGAGCTGTATGGATCAAATACTGCTTTTTACATTCTGAAAAAGTTAGAACAGGGACAGGGAAGAGTGGAAAACACAGTAATGCTCAGATTGCTTTCATGTAATACTCATTATACATAATCTATTCCTCATCCTGAACTAGTTCCTCCTCGACCCCCTGTGTAAGTGTATTTTTAATAAGCCTTTGCTACCTAGGTGGACATTTACAGGATGGTAAGGTGGACCCAGTTGTTATTTTAATACATGGTGAGATTACCTGGTGATTCTGCTACTGCTGAAATTATTTAGGAAGTCATGTTAAGTTTTGAAAACGGCCATTTTTGGGATTGGGATGTGGGCTGATGCATGTGGTGTTAGTAGAGGGTGCATATGTGGAATCCTAGGCATTAGCCATTGATTCTCTACACTCTGCTAATGCACCTTGAATGGTTAAGAGAAAATCGGGGACCCCTGCAGAATGTGGCACTTGGACATCAAACAAAAATGTATAGTTACACCTTAAGTACAGGTGCGTGGATTGCTAGGTCTTGTACCCAGCTTGTACTCTTTCAGGCTACCCTCGGCCTCCTCCTCCTCCTTACTCATCCCTGACTGTCTATCTGCTATTAAGGCATGTTGCACCTCTAACGATCTCTGCCTTAATGCCAGTACTGACTGAGATCCTTCTCATTGGGACCCCTGCACCCACTTTTCCTCTCTCACTCTGGTTGTCCTCCTTGGGCCCTCTGCCCTCACCCTTTGTGAGGCAAAAAACCTTGGGGTCATCTTCGACTCCACTCTGTCCTTCTCTCCACGAATCACAGAACTTACCAAGAATGCTCATTTCGAGATGTCCCTCCTCTGAGGTATTCTCCCTTTTCTCACCTTCCCCCAGAAGCTCACTGTCTCCAGAGCACTGGTTCTCTCTAGGCTGCACTACTGCAACAGTCTCTTTCTCAATCTGCCTATCTCTACTCATCACCCTCTTCAACACATCCAGAAAGGGACTGCAATACTTATCCTTGGCCTCAAGCCCAGAGACCACATCTCTCCGGCCTTGAAATCCCTCCACTGGCTCCCGGTGGTTGCACGGATCAAGTTTAAGACCCTCTTTGTCATCCACAAGGCTCTCTGGAATGGCCACCCTGCCTCTCTCTGCCTTGAGCTGGATCTCCTTAAGATCCAGAAGTTCCTCAAGAACCCCCATTTCTCCACTTCCTTTCGCTCCCTCTACCCTGCTTACCTTCCTTTGCTCCTGCTCTGTCTGCTGACTGGCTTCTCAATGTCCTCTGAGTCTTGCAGGGCACCAGGCCCCCCCGACAAGTGCCCCTGCACTGTTGCGTGGCCCAACTTGCACTGCCGCCTGGCTAACCTTGCACTTTCGGGCTGGGTTTGTCCTCTCTAGTCTGGCCTTCCTTGCAGTTAACTCAGGGCCCTGCTGCTCTGGGTGCACTTCCTGTACCCTGCCCCCGGCACCTCTTGTTGTGCACTTGCACAATCTCAATGACACAAGGCTTAGTAAGATTGTTGTTTTGTCCTTAATTTGTTCCCCTCCATTGCCTTGTTGTTCCTTGAGGCACTTGTGTATAGGTGCAAATCAATCAATCAATCAATCAAAATGCAGGTTTGACAGTGAAATACCTGCATGTATTGCATGAATTGGATTTATGAAGGACACACGTTGCCGGGAGCACTGTACATAGGGGATGCATAGAAGGGGTTATAGGTAGTTTGTTTCGCAAATGGGGGCAGCTTGGACATGTAGGTGTAGCAGTGAAGGACTTTGAGGTGTGAGAGCAGGATTGGGTGGGAAGTCAGTGATGACAAGCTGTTGGACATTAGGGTCTTCAGGTCCCTCCAGAAGTTATGGGGAAAGGGGCCAGTCTCCTCTGCATTGGTAACTTGTCCAGGCATACCGTGTGTAGGAGGACATCAGTCTGGCAATGTTGTGACTTGTGGTGGCAAATCCTCCAAAGATGGTCAGTTTCTTTGCTGAGTGAGTAGCATTTTTGGTTTTGACTGCTTTGTAGGTACTACAGATTGTCTTGAACATGATTTGGGTTTGAAGGGGTAGCTAGTGCTAGGATTTTCATATTCCTGTGATGGGGTATGTTGAAGAATGCTGAACGGTTTTTACATCGGCTATGGTGGCATCTCTGACAACTGAGGGTAGAACATTGCCATTAGCCAGAGGGAAGATGAGAATGGCGTGTATAACTGTTGTAAAATACAGCCCAGTGTTAATGAGTTTGTGGAGGAGCATAAGCTGTTGCCATGATGTTTGGGTCTTCTTGAGATTTGTATTTTAAATTGGTGTCTCATCAATGGTGAAGCCAACAGATGTTCAGTGGGTGAGGGCTGAGGCTGCAATTATTTGAGCTTTCTTTTATTCAGCTAATTTTGGACTTGGACATTTGCCAAATTGGGCTTCTTGTGGGTGCTTGAAATATATGTTTTGATGAGGGATAGATCATTCTTAAGGCAGGGATACCACTTCAATTCAATTCAATTAGGCTTTTATTCGACCAGATAGTCATTTGCCATTAATATACATATTGGGAGCATAAATGATGCAATATATTAAAAAAAATACAAGACGTAGTTCATTAAAACCAAGACTTAGATATACAAAATAAAGTCATTTTGTGAACTGAAATGAGTTCGTAAATCATGTGCTCAATAGAATCCACCTCAATTTAGTGACTTTTGGCATATGGTTTGACATCCTCATGGGATACCGGCAAGATAGGAAATGCTTAAGTATCATATCACCGGGTTTCCATTTCGTATAATGTTCGCCCTTAAGCGCCAAGCCTGTGCTAGATATCTTGCTACACTGTGGACCACTTTCATTTCATCACAAATTCTGAAAAGCCTGAGTACAAGACTTGTACAACGTATGCTATACGTATTACATATTGTCTTTGAAAACTTGCAACGTGCTACTCCATAGTCCTGGCAAAAAAGAAAAAATGGAGTAGAGTTTCTTTAGCTGAACCACAAATTGGACATATCTCAACCTGACATAAAGACTACGTGCCAATGGAGGCCTAACATGGTCTAGATATTTTTCAAACCCCATAGATGGATCATGGGACAAGTAGGTGATACAAGATGTGAAACTCATGGAGTTATTGATTGACCTCGATCATTCTTTGGGAGATTTTTTTTTGCTTTGGGTATTTCACCCTGAGTAATTCCCTGAGAGTTCTGACAGATATATCCCAGTTCCATTCGCACCAGAACCATGGCAAGGATCTATCACTCTGTGCCTCCAGAATCTGAGCCGTGCCTTCCCGTTATATATGTAACTCTGGGACCGACCACAGTCTCAGCCAAAAGAAAAACGGTTTTAAAGAGACCTCTTTCTGGATTGGTTTTAGGCCCAGTTCAAAATAAATGGGATTGTTCGGACACGATTTAGGCAATCCTAGAAGATTGTTCAAGAAGGATCTTATGGCTAAACTCGATTTGTTGGTATCTGAATGGCCCCAAATTTCACCCCCAGATATTGCTGTTGACTTAGCTTGGGTTGAATACATTTTGATTGCAGGTGAAATGGGGCCATGGCCGTGGGAATAAAGAATCTGAATATGCCTCCCCCATATTTTTTTTAAGTCAAACTAGATTTGATCAACTGGAGAGGCCAGTTGCCTTGGTCGTTAAATCTCACCACTGGATAGTTATATTGTTGCACCTGCTCGAGGGTGGTATTGTTAATTGCCAGTATAGATTTGAAAATTTACTGAATCTGGGCTGAAAGTCCAGTGACTTACTTTTTATATTATTAGTGTCAAGTTGGAGCTCCAGACATTTTTCTGCAAAGGTCTCCAATGTAATCGTGAGGCCCTTGACAGGAGGACTGCATTGTCTGCAAACAGGACGATTGGGCATGCCTTTTCACCCAATTTTGGGCAATCTTGACATTTTGACCTGACATGACGGAGCACCTCGTCAATGTAAATCAAACAGAGGAGGGCGGCAAGGATACATCCTTGCCTCATTCCTCTGGATACCTTAAATGGGTCTAGAAGTCACCCCTCAAACTCAAATTTACTGAGGCAGTGTTGTTAGAATAGAGTTGGATGATTTTCTGTCGAAGTCCAGCAGGTACCCCTTTTTGCTAGTATTGCCCAGAGTGATGCCCTAGACACGTTGTCAAAGACGGTCCTGAGACCGACAAAGACAGAGTATACGTTCATCTTTTTCAGGAACACGTATTTCTGCGTGATTAAGTGAAGATGAAAAACCTGTTCTAGGGTCCCTATCTTTGGCAAAAATCCAGCTTGCATATGGTCTATTACCTTGACCTCAAAAACGTACTCTTGCAGATGCACGTATATGGCTTTTGCAAAAGCTTTCCTCCCTCCGCTCAGTAAGGAAGTTGACCTGTAATTATCTGGGTCATCCCTCCATCCTTTGTTGTTTATCAGGATTATTGTTGCCTTTTGCCAAAATGGGGGACCCTATTCAATTTGAGGTTAGTGTTAAAGAGGAGGCACCTATACTATTGGTTAGTCTTTAATTAGGTCAATGGGCATTAAATTGGGGCCGAGAAACTTCCCCCACTTCTGGGTAGATATGGCATTACATAACTCCCAGAGCTTTAATTGTATTGGTTCAATAATATTCCCACGTCCTGGTTTTGTTGGATAGTTCCCTGTTCATGTATTGGATCCCTCATTCCATAAATCTCTTGGAAATGTTTCTTCCAGGAACTAGGGTGTATCTGTATCACCACTCCCCTAGCTTGCCCTGGTGATTTCCCACTCGCTATCCTCCAATACGTGCAGGAATCCTCAGATTGGAGGGCTTCCTGCATTTTTTCCCATTCTTGCTGTACATGTACCTCTTTTTTTGCTTTGATCAAGGTTTTATAGTATGTCCTACATGATCTCGGCAGGATAGCTCAGGGGCAACATGCTCACCTTGGAAGCTAGATGACACAGAGCAACACAGGTTCCATCCCCGGGTCCGCACTTAGAAACCTCTTAAGCACGATATAAATAACCAATCATATCATATCGCAGCTCAGTTTTGTATGGGCCTTGGTGTCTTTTTAAGCAGTCCAATATGTCCAATTTTGCTAATCTACAGTCCTCGTCAAACCATGGATGGGATTTGATTGCATGTTTTTTTATTCTTTTGCTCGATTTTGTGACATAGGGTTGAATAGTCTGAACAATTTTATAATATGCTGAAAAGGTGTCCAGGTCCCCGTGTTACATCAATGAGAGGTGTTCTGATTGGGGCAAGATGGCGTCATAGATATGTGGTTTCACTTGGGCCAGTTTGAGATCTGTCCATTTTATATACTGTTTGGATTCGCCCTGGATATGGATAGCATGGTTGGGGGTACTAAATTGATCTTTTTGTGACCTCACGTGGTGGATAATTTCAAGGACAACAGTTTATGGCCGCTCCTGTGTGTGCTCAAGACTTCCAAATATTATGTTTTACCCCATAAATCCATTGATAAGAGCATATAATCAATATGGGAGGTGCTGTTAGTATCATAGCTGAGATACTATTGATGCATTTGATCTTTATATAGAGAAGCATGTCATGTGTGTATTGGAGTATCCTGATGTCAGTGCTGACAAGGAGTTCCCCCAGAGGTTTCATGTAAAGGTGGAAGTTGACAAGTGAGATTATAGGTCCTTGTTGAACTCTGCAAATTGCTGGGGAGCACTTGGATGCCCCATTGGATGTGTCGGTCTGTGTTGGAGATGAAGGAGGTGAACCCCATGCCCATGATGAGGATGCTGCAACGGACTTCATAGTTAATAATATATATATTTTTTTTTCACTACTATTTGTGTTGGGTAAATAAATAACCTTTACAGCACTACTTAACACAGCGACAACAAAATAACAATAAAAGAAAAAAGAGTGCCTTAACAGAAAATACAAAATACATAAAGAAATAAACAAGCCCAACAATGCAATACAGTACATTAAATGCCTAATTACAGAACCAGCTTTGCAGGGTACAAACATTAGGAGAAACAGAAAATAGAAATATTCAGTATAACAGATATTCAGGTTTGTGATCACACATATAACTTCTCTATATTAAAATAGAATGCACTCTTCAGACAAAAATCGAATTACTGCCCGCTTTATAGACACAGAATTGCTATGCATCATGTCCCACACTGTTTTTCAGTATAAACACGTTCCAAATCGAGCACAAAGTTCTTAAAATAGTTTATACGCTGCCCTCTCAGAGCTTTGAATTCCGTTAACAGCCTTTTCCCTATGTTCACACGTATTGCAAAAGTGACAAAGCACCATTTCTCAGCTTATCTCACCTCTTATCAGCAAGATCTCCCGTATCCAGAGGACATTAGATCTGAACCTCATGAAGTTTTGGTGCTTGATCTTATCAGGCAATGTTACTAAATATGATTCTGGACAACCCATTTTTCTTTGATGCAAAATTGTTTGAGAGTACAATTTAACACTGCATCCACAGTTTTAGACCAACCGTTATGCTGCAAGATCTTTTCACCTTCAATGGGAATTGAAGTAAGGTTTCTAGCGATGACCGCGGATTTGTTAGCGACAAAAGACATTCATCATAGTACGAGGAGATAAAGCCAGCCTGTGGCAGTCCTTCGCGTATCCTTTTCCCCAATAATGAGTAGAAGGTTTCATTCTGACTCATTACAAGTTTTCTGCAAAGCGACAGCCTTCTCCATTCAACAATACTTTCAATAGATTGAAGTCCTAACTCGTCACAAAATTACTGATAATGGTGCGCACTATGGTAAACAGTATAGTACAGATCTCCAGATCAGGGCTTCATATTTGTTCATCTCTCCCACTGCCCATACTGGGAACATTCTAGGACATAACACACCCACCTGCTGTAAGATCTTAGAATGGTAGAAGACTGAGATTGGGAGCATAGAAAATGTACCATATTCCATGCCCATTTTCTTCATTTGCGCAATTTGTTTGCAGGCCTTGTCTTCAACAAATTTACAGTAATTACACTTTCTGAGCACCGTAAAAATAGGAAAACCCCAATAAAAAATGTCCACGTAGGCCGATCAGCAGAGTTTTTCCCGCTTGATCTTGGGAGGTACAAAGGCTGCCGCATCCAGTATATTTCCTGCATCCGCCATATATACATTGTATAAGGCTGGTGCAAATATGCAGCCTTGGCGTAGACCATTGATGGTACAAATAGTATTGGATAAGAGCCCCTCATTTTTGACCCTTCGTGCAAATAGATTAATATGGACAGGAGACCCCACGAAAGACCCAATTTGTTTAATTTAGTCCATAGTACATTTCTGTCAACCGAATTGACGCCTGGGAACATTCTATGGAGGCCATATATACCACAGAGCCATTTTTAACCCAAGCTAATTCTAGGGCACATATTAGGAGGCCTCCCACATCTGTTCCCACCTGCCTTCTAAATCCAATCTGTTGGATAGATAGGATTTCATTTTTAGTGCTCCATTCTTCAATGTATGTTAAAATGATACTGGAAAAATGTTTGGAGTCCGTGTCTAGCAGTGCTATTGGATGGTAGCTCTGTGGGCAGCCCCTGTCGCCCTTCTTGTAGATTGGGACAAGATACGAGATCTTCCAAGAAGAGTGCAGACATCTGATTCACATAATGTTTTCCTATAGGACTGCGCCATTGTAAAACGCTTCTGTGAATCAGCCCCTTAGTTAGATCAATGGGGGTCATTCCGAGGTTGGAGGTAAGGAATTACCGGCACCGGTAAGGGTACTGATGCTGGTAATCCCTTACCTCCGTATTCCGAGGTCCCTTTGCGGGTCCTTCCTTACCTCCTGCTTTTAACAGGAATTAAGTACGGGACCCGCAAAGGTACTTCGGAGGTAATTACGGTACCGTAATTTACGGTGCCATAATTACCTCCTTCCCCATTCCCATTGAGCCCTATGGGGCAGAAATGGGAATGGGGAAGAGCAAAAGGTGAATGGGGAATTACCGGTCCCCCCAACCCTGGAATGGACCGGTAATTACTCCATTCACCATGCCGGATTTGGGACGGTTTCAGAGGCAACCATGGAGCTAATTACTCCATGGTTAGCTCCAAACCCGGAATGAGGCCCAATATCTTTAAACAGGACATATAGTGCTCTCGCCTATAAATCAGCATTATTTTTTAAGGTGGCATTCGTTAAGTCGTTAGGTCCTGCTGCTATTGACGAGCTGGCCTTGTTTATTAAGTTCTTAATATCATCTATTTTGAAAGGTATGTCCCAGGTGCAAGCCTTCAACTCATCCATTTCCGTAAAAAACGTAACATTCCTTTCATCAATACTACCAAAATGCCATGCCCAAGCCGTTTCGGATATTGCATTGCTTTGGGTTGAGGAATGAGTGGTTTCCATGGCATTTACTAACATCTAGAATTGTCTGGTACTGCCATCTTTTAGGGCTTCCATCATATTGTCATTGAGATTTTGATACATAAACTCCTGATGTCCCTTAATCCAGTTTCTGAATTTTTGTGTCACCTTCTTTACATCCATTTGTTTTTGGTTAATAGGTATTCGGTTTTTAAGTATTATATGTATTTCTTTGCAGCACGGATTCTTTATATTCTGTACCTTCAAATCAAACCTGTATGTATGCTTTTTGAATACCGGCCGAACGCCTGAGTCTTTCACGTTTTTTTTTAATTTTATTAGAAACTGGATATAAGGAACAAAGTTGGTGTGTGAGTATGTAAGTCATTTTATATCTATGGTGGAACTAAGGAAGTCAGTCATAAAAAGAGTATTTGGATTACTAACATTTCCTTTATGCCAGACAATTTTGGATTTATTAGTATTCACACTTAAAGGTGACATGTAGCGCTTCCTTGCATTACGTCCTACAGAGGCATATAGGAGGACCTGAAACATCTTGTGATCACAACATTTTGTGTCTTTAATTTTAAATTATTTGCCCTGATCAAAAGGGCCCTTAGACATAAACATATAATCAATGTTTGATGTATGCTTGCCGTCTGACCATGTAACTGTGCTTACAGTGGAGTCAAAAAGTGCATTTAAAGGACATAAGCCCCAATTTAAAAACACGTCTAATCAGATTTTACCTTGAAGAGTCTTTCTCGTGCGCAAAAAGGGAGCATTTAAATGTTTAGGTTCACTGGTCGTCTGTGATGCTCATATCAACTCAGAGCAATAACGATCATTTATATCTAGCAACAGGCATTCTGAATTTAGATCTCCTACAATAATCATCTGGCCCCCCAGAGTGTCGATCATCCAATCTTCGATCAACTCATTTATTGCTCCTAGGGTCTCTCTAAGATTTGATAGGGGGTTCCAAAATGTATTAATCAGCAGGAGGACTTGACACAGGTACTTTAGGGGGAACTCCAATGTGACAGTTAACACTCCTTTTGCAACATTTAAAGACTTAATCATGTTAATGTAATGCCCATGTATTATTGCTAACAGCCCACCAGCAGACCTCCCTTTAGCCCCCTTAGTGGCTAATTGAACTCTAACATCGTATCCGTCAAATCATGGGATGGAGGTCAGCCGTGTTTCTTGTAGACAGATTATTGGAAATTCCTTTAGGTTGAGGCATAATTCTGTAGAGGCGCATAAGTTCGTAAAGTCTCTGATGTTCCTTGATGTTATAGATAAGTGTTGGATCTGGCTGAAGCTGAGTTTTTAGGCATTGTAGTTGAGAGATGGATTCTCTCAATGAGAGAGCAAACATTTGCAATTCAGGTCCTGCAAGTGATCTGTCAAACCCCCAAATTGCTGTTCCAAATCACACTCATGTTGTCCTTGCCTTGTGGGATCATTTTGGGTGCCATGATGTGGATTACTAAATCCACTATTAAAGGTTAAGAGATCATATCCCAATTTGTTTAGATGGTTTACCTCCACTAACAGTGCGTCATAAAGTACACAGGAGTGAAAAACCAACAGGATGGGATCGTACCTATCTGGATGGAAGGAGTCTACCAATTTTAGATCCCCAGATGTTATAAGTCTTAAGCTTGGGACTTACTTTAACAGTGCTAGAACTCTCCATCTATTTAATGAATCAGGTCCCCCATACCCAAACAGATAGTTTAGTATCAGGCTTGGGTCGACCGGAAAGCCTGCTTTCCTCGATTGGACGTTACTATGTGTACTATTAAAGACAGATTTTGGGAGCATAGGCATCCCTTAGGAAGAAGTAAAAGGAGGTGTGATGTGGCAGAGGACCAGTTTGCTCATTATAGGTAAAGTACTCAAACATATTCTGGGGAATTACGTTTTCTGTCCCCTGCAGACCAGTTAGAGTAGATGGGTACCTGCCGTTTTGAGCTTCTGCTGATGGTGGACGAGCTCTGTGGTTATTTTTTCCCCTCTAGTTATATTCCCATTTGGGTCTACGGATATGTCTACGCTTGCAACCTTTTTTGGAATAACATTATACCCCAGAGGTCCCCGTTTTGAGTGGGAGGTTGAATTCCACCCTACACGCCCATCGTGTTCTTGACTGTAGTCTAAACCATTTGTTCCAATATCACCTTGTAACAGCTTCTCCCTCACCGAGCCCTTTGTCTTCCTAGGGCGGTCAGACTCCTTGTATTTGCACCCCCGTGAGGCACCCTGCACCACACCCTTTCCCCTTTTTAAAATAAAAGAGGTAATACATTCCTTGTCCCACATTGTGGTTCAGAGGGTCTGTCCCCATCATGAGGGTTTTGTTTTTTCTACCTTTGTGTTTCATGGCACTAGTTAGGGAGTCAGTAGCGTCCACATTCTTTCCCTGACAGGTCAATTCACTTAATTGTAGTGGTTTTTGTGAGGGTAGAGTGTGCAACCCCCTCCTCCGAAACCGTGGAACAATTAGGCTTTTGGGTTTCAATACTGTCACCGGGTTCACTATCTAGTGAACAGTCAAGGAACCCAATTTCAAGGGATTTAACAATATATTTGCCTCACCATGTTTCTCCAAAAATGTCCAGGGCCTTTAGTCAGGACTTACAGGAGTCCACATTGTAAGTTTTGTT
This sequence comes from Ambystoma mexicanum, assembly GCF_040938575.1. Taxonomy (NCBI): domain Eukaryota; kingdom Metazoa; phylum Chordata; class Amphibia; order Caudata; family Ambystomatidae; genus Ambystoma; species Ambystoma mexicanum. The sequence goes on along the minus strand of NC_090939.1, from coordinate 549,465,408 downwards.
CTTTTCCATGGTCTTATTCCTTTTCCGGCCTTTTTTATATAATTAGATTCCTCAATATCTGTGGTAGCGGACACAATTGTAATTGCAGGGGACGGGGCCGCTCCTCCTGGTTCTGTTACCAGTTCAGAATTATTTGAGTCCAGGCATACTTCCACTGTCTTCCCTACAAGTAATGCTGGCTTTCTAGATAGTGTGTTGGGTGATGTTATTTCTATGTCAGGAGTGCCTGCGCTTAGACTAATATTTGTGTCACCAATTCTAAGAGCATTGTGATTGATCAGTTGAATTGTTATAGCACATAGGCACTTTGTGGGCTCCCTCAATTCGCTCAGTACCAGCTCTTGTAGCCACCCCGTACCCGTATGATTTACTACCTCCTCTTGAGTTGGGGCGGGCTCCTGACCCAATGGTAAAGAAGAATCCACCCTTCACCGTGCCGATTTTGTGGAGGCGAGGACTTGTTAAAATGCTTCTTTTTCAACAGGTATATGTGGGACTACAGAGTCCAAAAGTAATGGCAACAACTCGCCCCCCACGCTGTTCCAAAATTACCACCACCTCTTAGAAGGGGAGGGGGAGAAGGCAGCAGAGGAAGCACTAAAGCTCTAGCCATGCTATTTCATTGTGAAGTAAACACAAGTGGTGCCCACAAAGTGTCATGTTGATGGGCAACCATCCCGGGTTTATCTTTGCAACTTTGCATGGTGGGTTTCATTCTTTTGTAACCGAAATACAATTGCAAGATTGCAATCAATGACAACAGTCAAGGTCTCTTTTCCAGGTTAACAGGTGGATAAACTTGAAAACACCTAATTACTACTTTTTTCTCTATAATATATGCTGACAGGGGGATGCAAAAGGCCAGCTTCTATATTCCCTCTGCCCACCTGCACAGCGAACAGCAAACAACAATCAAGGGCACTCAGGGATTCGCACACGCGGGTGCTCATGGCCCGTGCCTAAAGTACTGTGCCTGCTGTTTGTGGGTGTGGTTTCCGCGTAGATGCAGCAAAGATTGGTTATCCAGCTATAGGTAAAGATAAAAGGTAGCTTTACACATATGGAAAGTCAGTAACTATAAGCAGTTAAAGTCCTTTTCAGTGTAGATTTGGCAGTTGTATCTCATTCTATCTCCGATACCTTTATGATCAAAGCAGCATGACCGGACAGCAAAGAGCATTCGAGGGCACTCTGGGATGCACGCCCACAGATGTACGTGGCCCGTGCATAAAGTACTGTGCCTGCTATTATTGGCCATGGTTACCGCGTACATGCAGCAAAGATCATGTACCCAGTATAGTGCAGTGTCGACCTGATCCTGGATTTTCACAAAGATCCCTTGTGGGACATGACGTGCTCGGATTCTCAGATGGTATTAAGTACCCTTGAAGTGAATTCAACCCAGTAATGGCTTGACAAAGCACCCACTGGGATTTCTTCCTTCTGCCTGTCTGTAACAAACTCCAGAGGAGAGACTCCACCCCTTCTCTTAATGTTATTGAAAACACAAGAGTTAGAGTACAACATGTGGGTGGGAGACCAATTTGTTTGTTATGTGGCAAGCATTAATAATAACATGATAGTGATGCTCTCTGTGCTTCATCTGGGTTGAAAGTTTTGTATTCCTGTATGAGATTGTGCTAAGTGGTTATTTCATACAATAGGATGGCAATGGTCTTCTTAATCACTTTGCTGAAAATGGATAGCTGCATGATGGGGAAATAGTTGGCCATACCATCTGGATTGAGTGTGGGTTTCTTCACAAACAGGATGATCATCTGTCTCATTTTCTCTCCATCTTGGAAGGGGCCTTGCATATGGGAAATGTTGTTGATGTTCAGTCGTGGTGTGAGTGCTATTGATTATATACAAATGGGAGAATGTAGTCTTTATAGGTGATGAGTTTGAGGTCTGCAAGTGTATTGGTTTAGTCTTCTGGAGTCATTTCCCTGAATTTGCTCCATCTAGAACTGTTGTGGGCTGGTATGGCCAATACATCTGTCTTGTGTTTGGAGCTGTCTCTGTGTGTTGCCTTATCTCATATTTCATGTCTGTGAAGAAGTTGTTGATGGTTTTGCATTTTGCAGTTGATGGTGGTAAGTTATTGTCTTCCAGGGTGTAGATGTAGTGTGGCATGGTTTGTAAGATTGGTCTGATCTTGTTTGATGCATCCATGGTGATTGGTGTGCATTGGTTTGCTTTAGCTCTGGTGATGAGTGTAGTGTGTGCTAAACATAGGTTTCTCATGATGATTAGGTCTTCTTGCTTGTGGGACATTCTCCAGAACATTTCGTGTCTGAAGAATTCCCTCATGCTGCTGATGGGTTCCTGTGTATATGAAAGCGTGGAGGGCGTGTGGTTGTTTAGTTGAAGATGCAGTGGTGCATGGATGTTGGTGGTCTGAGTTAATGTGTGATTGAAAGTGCTGAGCTGGGTATTGACAATATCCATGAGGAGGTTGTTGAAGGAGTGGCGGTGTGTCTTGTTTGGTTTTGGTTGGTCCTGATGGGAGAGAGGTGTGGTGGAGCTAAATGGGAATGGCTGTGTTGAATGTCAAGTCCAACATTGGAGGGAGGAGATATTTGACAGCAGCACAGGAGTTGAATACCAAGTTGAGTAAGTTGCCTTTGCTGTGGCCTTGCCCTTGAATGTGTTGCTTGATCTTTCCTATCAAGCTGTTTGAGTAGTGTCTTAGTGGCTTGGCTTCCAGGAAGGTAGAGGTCTCTCAGGAAGATATTAGTTTTGTTGTTTACATATGCTGTTACATTGATATATCATATTTAATTAAGCAAGGCCTTGCTGGCTTTGGGTGGTTGTTAGAACAGTGTGAAGGTGGCTATATGAGCATGGATAAGCAGGTGGTGTTTTGTGAGTAGTTTGTAGAGAGGCAGATGTACACGTCATCTCTAGTGCCCGCCCCCTCACCTTCGTCTTACTGGAAGAACATCAAGAGAGCATTGTGTATTATACCTGGTATCATCCCAATACTGCATTGAAGATACAAGAGACATTATGCAGTCAGACAACCATATCAAATGTAACCTCACACTGACGTGGTGGAAGGATGTCTGCATACACCACTTGACATAGAAGAGATATAAATGAAATCAGACATGGTAAAGTGATGTCATGAATAGAAGACACTCTGACTCACTTAAGGAATGAAGATGTAATTGAAGTAACAAGAGAAACATATGCAAATTCGAAAACATTGTATACACTAAGAAGATTAGTAAGAAGAGAATCAGAAAATGTATATATGCAGAAATGCAATGTAGATGAGACATCAACCATGATGGAAGGATGGATGTCGACTCTGTATAAATAATAAGCATGTAGCCTTGAATAGAGAGACCAGAACTGCACAGCTGACAGGCGCTGTTAAAACAGCTTTGTGCAAAGTCTGAAGAATATATGTTTGGATTGGGATCAAGGATGCCACATCAAGAGGCAACTGCAAGGCACAAGGGGAGTCTAAGAGAATAAGCTACATACACATGTCATATTTCTCTTAGATTAAGTGAAGGAGAAAACATTTGCAAGTGGCAAATATTGAACCATTAATTCTGCAGAAAGCATATGCAAGATTGTGCAACCAAATCTGCAGAGCCCAAGAGGAGTAATCACACTGAGCTTAATTGAATTATATAGCACTAAATAAATGGTTGAAATGGACATAATCATGGTCTCCTCACACGTGGTGCAAGACTATTCATTAGGCACCAACTGAAACTAGCAATGTACCTACACTCCCTTAAAAGTCCCAAGGAAGAGAACAGTCAGCAAGGTCAACTACAGAGAAGAAGCCTTGTCTTAGGGCCTAACTGAGGAGAGATGGTAGGGTAATAAACCAATTGGCCAGGGTTTTGTTTCGCGTATGTGCTGCCAACAAGCCGAATGTCCAAGGATGCCAGAGAATCCAACCAATCATGAAGGCCTATGTGGCAGTGTACCATACATTGTTGCAGAAGCCAATACTCTGCTGTTATTCTGCTATTGCTCAGTATTATATGTAGTAAGAGGTATTTCAAGGTGCACCGACTAGCTAGGGAGTAGCCAATTATGTTACTAACACCTAAATAATGCATAGGTACATATGTTCCCTTAAACAATGCCTCCTTTCGATAGGATTTTACTGTTTACCATATAAGATGATGTCATAGCTGTGTACATCGATTTATGAAGCCTTGTGTAATCTTAATGTCGAGAGTGAGTGAACTGCAATCTGTGTGTTCACCAGGTTGCCCTACTTCTTCTGAGCTGATAATAAATTAGTATTTTGCCATATTCTTTGAGTCTATCCAGTTATTGGGGTCTGAGATCGTTTATTGGTCATTCCATCTGGCACTTAGAATGCTCCATGTGATACTTCACACGCTCTGTGGATTCACATGCTGAGTACTTCTGTAGGGTGAATAACCATGATGTCTTGAATACAAGCCCTCCTCCAGTCTAAACCTTGTGTCCTTGAGTTGGCTATGGTAGCCTGTTGGGATTAGGACACCGAGATGTGTGTGGTGGGGAACACGTTACGTCTCTGTAATAAAGAATGTTTCTGTGTTGTGAATGTTGACAAGGTTAATCATGTGTGTTGCATGTATTACTGTAGGAATTGATGCTAACGAAGTTCTTTGTGGGTTTTTGGATTACATGTATTAGAAGAAAACATAATTACCAGGAGTATCAATTTCATTGCACCAACAATGAATCACTGGAAGACAGCAGGAAGGCATGACTAAAGGATGTTCCATTACGTTACGATTGTACACACGTTTTCAAACAAATCAAGCACAGTTTCAACAGAAAGGACACGATTTAGTCTGGCCATAGTCCACCAACTAAAAGATTGAGCTACATTCCTATCCTTAAATCACTTTTTAGGTTTTATCTCATATGTGTTGGTGTAGCAACACCTCATGGATGAAAACCTCTTGGTGTTGGGAAAAATCTATTTGGATTGCTGCAGTAATGGTAGTGATGTGCCTTAGTGTGGTTTCATTATCCCCTTCTTTTCTTTTCTTTTGGCCTTGTGATGTCTTAAAAAGTGTGCCTTATTTGCAAACGGTTGCCTTTATTGTCACCTTAACCAAAAAAGTCCCAGTTGTCGCCGGCTTGATAAAATAATGTTTGTTTATATGTGTCCCTGTTTTGTGTTACATACGCTAATGAATATGAGTAATGTTTAGTAAATTATTGATAGCAGTTATGGCATGACATTTATTGGACATTTGAGACTTGCATTGACTTTGCAAGTGCATTCCCACATTCCGTCTATTTACATATTATTTTTCAATGGGATTCCCCCACTGCAGATATTACTTGAATATGGAACAAGTGGTCTCATTTGATAGTGGGTATAATGTAAACAAGCATGTGGGCATATGATAGTAGTGCCTGAAACATGTTCATCTAAAACCTATAGACAAGCTGAAACTGTTGGCTTTGCCAATGCTTGATTTTAACGGGACTTTAGTGAAGGGAATGCACTCTTATAAATCAAGTGGCTGAAGGAAGACCTAGTTAAGATATTTTATTACGCCAGTAGCATGTTTACATCCCGAATTGAACCATTAACTGTCATAAAACTGTTTTGAAAGAAAAACGCTGGCAGGCATTTTGAGTGCAAAGTTTGATCTTGAGGCTTCATAAAGCTAGTCAAACAGACGCGAGGAGGGTGCGTTTTTGTCAGGGAGGGGCAGGAAGTCAGTAGAAATTGTCATAGCGATTAGCATGACCATGGGCAGTCAATGGCTGGGTAAATAACGGAAAAATTCCTACAAGCATTGTGGCCCTCTCTCCCTAGCTCTACTCCAATGAATTCGTTTCACCTATATCTAAAACAGCATCTTGAAGCCAAAACTAAAAATGACCACCAGCCTCAGATTCAGCCTGGTCTGTGCTTGTGATTCATGACTCAATCCACCATGGCAGGCCCAATTAAAGTAAAGATTTTTCAGAAGGTCCGTCGTGAAGGTCTTCTATATAATTAGTAATAACACTAATAATCATGCTCATAATAATATGTGTTCCTCTGCAGCACTTCTTGCTGGATTCTTATTGCTTCTAAGCACTTTATTGAAAGTGCATTTCCCAATTAAGTGGTTCTCAATGGATTGACCTCAGAAGGATTAAGGACTGAGTCAGCCCTGCCACATGAAAGGAATTTGTGGAGTACATTTGCTTTATCTGTCATTGTTAGTTGGGTAAATGGGCACTTTGGATAAATATGGGATCCAGCAATAAACCAACCCATATCCTCTTTTCTTTTTTGTAATTTGTTTTTTATCTGTGTGTTTCCAGTTTATTAAAATGTTAACACAATATTGTAACAACAAATGCAAAAATATAATGTAGTCAACATACTCTCCAAATATCCCCTTTTTTCAGAGGCGGGAAGGTGAGTGTTTGGCTGTTCTTAGATGATTTACGCTCCCTACAACGCAGGACCGGCGCTTGTACAATCTTCTCTCCTCGTAGATAGTGTGATTTACTACTTAGTAAAATCCATCCTTTGATCGGCTGAGAGTTACATCTGTGCCCTTCAACAGGCAGTTTATGAATGCTCAGTATTGGATGAATCTGTAGCTTTTCATTCTGATGGAGCACAGCACTCCTATAAAGCTGCCGATTTCACTTAGAGGGAGGGCAGAGGTTGCGTGTCAGTCCATCTGAAAATTCGCAGGCCTGCTCTGAAGACGACAGTGTCTAAAAGATAAACGAGGAATCCTGGATTTGAGAGCCCCCTTACACCTCATAAAAGTGTAGTAATGAATTGAGTGCAAACATCAATGTTTACTCTAGCAGGAAGAGCAAAGATTGCCACAACAACTCGTTTAAGAATCGCACTCGTATAAACTATGTGTATGTCTGCGTAGTAGTTGAAATAATTATAACTTAACAAAACACGAATCTCTACGTTGTAATATTTAATGCAATAGCTTTACCAGAAATGACCCAGATGTTATGCATGGGTGCTCGAGTTTATGGAATGAACAGTAGTAGTACCTTTAAAGTCCAGTTGACATGTCTGGGGAAGCATGTGTTGCCAACTTCGAAACAGTTTTGCTCTACCTGCCTTTGCTAATGCTAATGTGTGTTCAAATTGTTTTACATTGTCTTCTGTCCTGTGTGTTGTCCACCATCAAGCAGGTTTAGACTACTGAGGGGAAGAGGAGAGAGAGGAGAGTAAGAGTAACAAGACATTGCAAGTTGATCAAGCATGAAGTCCAGAACTATGCAGAGTGCTGTTATTTAAGCAATAAGCCCTGAGCAGGGGCGGCATTATCACTTTAGGTAATGCCCCGGGGCCCATAGTTACAGGCAGGAGCAGAGTGAGGGCTTCAATGAAGGCCCCAGGCCATTACCTAAAGTGATAATGCCCCCACTCCCAAGTGGGGATTATTGCTATTAGTACCCCAGCCCATGAGACTGAGGTACTAAAAGTATTTCTTTCTGTTGGGAAAGGTTTAACAAAAAAAAAAAAGTTAAATAAATGGCAGCTAAGGAAGAGAAAACAAAGTCTGTTTTCCATTTCCCTGGCGGCCGTTGAATACAATAAAAAAGTAAACAAAATGGCCATCATCGAAAGGGAGATGGGACTACACATTGTCCCTTCTCCCTTTCCATGGCAGCAAGTCAAAAAAAGGAAAAAAAGGAAACTATAAAAATGGCTGCCATGGTAAGGAAGAAGGGACTACGTGTAGTCCCTTCTTCCTTTCCATGGCGGCCTGCTGCGGATCAGGAGCGGACGCCAGTGGTGGCTGCTGACTCTGTAAAGTTTTGGGACATAAATGCTTGCCCCCAAATTTTCCTAAAATTGAACGCAGCGAGCAAGCCCAAAACCTATAGAGGGGCTTAAGGTTCGGTATTGAGGGTTCTCTGACTTATGCAATTATATATTTCAAAGCAACTTGTACCAGTTATGGCTGCTACTGAATTGTACACAAATATAGTCATGAAACTCTATTACTGTGAATGTAAAACAAGGGTGCAAATAATGGGCATTTCAGAACATGAAATATCTACTGTTCAGCCATGATTTATTGTCATAAAACCTTTGTATATCACCAAAGTGATGCCAAATGCATGCAATACACTACTTCTAAACCAGGGAGAACCTAATATGCCAGTTAAGTGTTCCAATCACAAAAATAAGAACTATCAAAGAACGAATTTTGTGATTTGTGCCAACTGCATCATGTTCAGGATTCAGAAACATGGAAACATAATCCATTATGTCTGCAAACGACATTCACTTCTAAGATGTCTCAACGAGCAAAACATGTTTGTGGAATCTGCCAATAGAGGTTTGAATTCCACCAGAACAAACTGAGCCCTTTATGCTTCGAGATTAATAAAATGAGTACCATAAATTGCAGAATATTAATGCACTTCGAGAATGTTGGAATGCAAGTGATACCTCATAGTCTAACTCAAGACTACTAAATATATTGTGCTGGTCTGACTGACCCTCCAGCCATTTCATTGGTCTATATCTTGTAAGGCAAATGGGTGGGGCTTTAAAACTAGAAGATATGCATTCATTATCCATGTTCTGCTATGTCAAGAGTGCCTTGTGCAGTATTAAAGGCTGAGTGAGAGTTGCAGGGAGTCAGAAAAGCTACATGAAGGTTACACACAGATCTCCTTAAAAGACACTCATATCACTAGGGCCCTGTTAGCCCCTTTCGTCTTGTTTAAAATGGGCCCCCTGTGTCATTGTGACCACAAAAGTGATGGGTGGAACGTTTTGAATGAATCTGTACCACTGGCGTTGCTTTGGGCAACCTTCCACACCATCATTTTTTAGCCCGTCTGCGCCATTGCAAAAGGGGTCCAGCCATATGCAAATCAGTCTGGTACTGCCACCAATGGTAGCAGCCCAGCCTGAACTGCCAGGCAAGGTCCCCTCTGCACGGAAACACAAGCAGCCCCAGACATGTTTCGGCATGTTTATTATTTCCAAACACCATTAAATACATCGCTAAATTAAGATCAAGTTAACACCAGGAAAGAACATATATTAACAGAGACTGCTCAAAGCCTGCACAGGCAGAACTGAATTATATAGCTCATCCAATCTGGGACTCCAGCAAGTCCCATGACCCACCCAACCCCTTCCTGAGTCCCATCAATAGGATCAAAACGAGCCTTTCCATCAACATGTATGCTTCATTTTTCAGCATGCATTAGTGCAACAGACCTAACAAATTACACATGCACTTAAGCCGTTATGCGCCCACCTTGTTAGCTACCATTCTAGACAGCAACTGATCTGCCTTTGGCTTACCAAAACATGCATTTTTAAATCATAACATCGGCACAGAAAGGGTGCGGTGCGGAAGGTTTACAGCCATGTCTATCGAGTGGAGCAGATTCAAAGAGAAGAAGCTACTACTCACCAGCGCAGATCTGAGGGATTTCACTAGACGGGGAGAGGCGCAAAACAACAAGTAAACAATGAACATATTGTGCTCGCTGCTGACCCTGCTTCTAAAACAAGTCAAATCACGCTGCCAACACAAAGCAAACATAAAGAGCAAACCAGAGAGGTATATCAACAGAGTGGAGCAGGCTTCACTCACCAACCACTGATGAGTCCTGGGGGAACCAGACCTACCTGCATATCATGGTCTGAAAAGCAGTAAGCAGATAGGCAGTGCGAGTTTTTCCTCAGGTGTTGAGAGAGGCTCAATCAGTAGGTCAGCAAGCTCCATACCTCGGTGGCCAGACATATGTTGGCTCTCGTCGTCTTCTTGCTGCACGTGCAGTCAGATGATGTGAAAGGCCCAGGCCTGATGCTTGTGTCAGACCCACCCCTGTACATACATTCAAATTACAATGGTCAAAATAATAGCCAATGGACGTTTGAATGTGAGCATGACAATACAGCAGATCCTGCCCTCAGATTGGCCATAGCTGCTGTCAGTCACAGTCTCAGGCACATGTTACGTTGTCTGTGTATTATCAGAGGCTGCAGGGCCAGACCTTCTAAGCCCGCCACACTCCAATGTGTTCTCTGCAGAAATATAAAGAAAGTCTGCTTGACGAGGGACACGCCTCTGCACACACAGGCTGTATCCGTGCCAGGCTGTTTTGTTACTCCACCACCCATGTGCTGTATATAATGAAGATCATTGCCTCTGCCTGAAACATGGGAATAAACAGAGTGCTCGAAAACCATGCTAGGTGAAAGATGCAACTTCGTTTTTATTCTAAATGTACATCTTCCACCTAGCATGCAAAAAATGGGGACATTGCCCCTACGCCCATCCATAGGCGCCGCCACTGGTGGACGTGCAGGAGACAGAAGTGTTTCCAGCGAATCCACCTCTGAAAAACAGATAAGTGGGGGGTGGGTGGGAGGAAGGGAAATAGGGGATAGGGTTAGCGGGGAGGGGGTTAGAAGCACTTAGCTTATCCCCGGCGTGGGTAGATGGGGGCCGCCAGCCCTGAGGAGACTCAGGGTGGCGGGATTATCGTCTGATAATGCCCACTTTCTGAGCCTTCCCATTGGCTGGGAGGCTGCCACACCCCCCCTCGCTGGGTTTTCATTTATGCTATGTTATATGTGTTGCTTGTACCACGCAAATTATAAACTGAACCTCTCAAGTAAAGGCAGGAGACCCTCAAAACGGAGGCACAGGTGGAATAAGCATCAGGGGTCCATAGTAAAAGGAACCTGGCCATGCCAGTGAGCCCTAAATGAGTCTGACATCAGGGAGGACAGTAAGAGAGGCAAGTCGCAACTAAAAGAGATATTTCATTGAAGTACCTTTTTTTTGTTAAAGAAGTTTTATTCCGTGTTTAAACAAACCAACATTCATGAGGGGAGTGACAATATAAACCGTGTACACATGAGTAAAGGTTTACAAGTCAACATAATAGACAATAAATTCCAAATTATACTTCGTAACATGTTGGGGTCTTCTGATCAGGGGCTGAGTTTCCGAGTGCCAAGAGCATCCATACCAATTAATGTTAAAAAGGAGTCCATAAAAATTCAGATTTCAAATATAAATTAAACGTTTATGATATACACCTTCCGACTACATATAGGGTTTCCAATGCACCACCGTCTAAAGATAAGCTTATGGAGGTTTATCGTCCAGTGATGATGTTAAGGTTAACTCATTCAGTAATTGCCCGCAGTCCATTCCGTTGCCAACTTCATCTGAGTTTGTATTATAATAAGGTATTTTCCCTCTCGGCTGACTGCCGTCTATAATATCATTCATTGATTGATCAAAAGGCTTTTGGTGCTTTTCCAAGTAAAATAAAAAATGGGCAATTTATTTCAGCACATATTGTCCCCATTAGACACGTATAAGGGTGACAATTGAAGGAACCGTGCACTAATGTGTTCTTGCAATTACTGTTTGTCAATAAGTTTGAATTTTCTGACAGACCCTTAACAAATGCCAGAATCCTAAATTGTCTTGCCTACAACTGGAGCACGATCAATTTTGCCTATGTTAAATATACTCGTTGCAGTATGTTGAAATGTATTAATTTAAATCTGCAATTTCTAGTTATGTTTCTACTAGGTCACAGATTTGTTCCTATTCTTATCTTCCAACGGGGTTCCCAACTCGTTTTCTCACTTCTCACATATTTTCAGACCAAAATATTTTTCCCCTTAATAAATGACTTATATAATATGGAGATCAACCCTTTCCCGAGCACCCCAACCCCCCAATAGTGGCAGCTTTAAAACTGGTGTTGTGTCAGACTCTTCTAGGATATATCCCCATTTGACTTTTACAGGGTAATTCATAGAATCTCGCACAAAAGTAGCGCACGCGGCTGGCGCACAGTGTGCACGTGCGAATGTCTGCGCCAGCCGCGTGCGCTAAAATTGATTTCCGCGCACAGCGTATTCATGTATTTTAGCCTCCAAAACCAGTCGTGGCGCAGAGTGGTGCAGCGACCCTGCAGCAGCGCCAGTTACGCCCCCAAGAACGCCCCTAGCGCAAGGCAAATGCCATCAAAATCCCCAATCCAGCGCAAAGGGCTGCACTAACCCTGGACCAGTTTACAGGGCTGCCAAACAGCAAACGCCAAGCAGGGAACGTGTATAACTGGGGATCGCGTGTAGTTTCACATGCGAAAGGGCCTGTGCGAGTGGGGTACGTGTATAACTGGGGTTCACGGGAAGTTTCACACGCGATTGGAGCAGGGTACGTGTATTACGGAGTTTGCGGGAAGTTTCACACGCGAAAGGGCACTATGCGAGCGGGGTACGTGTATAATTGGGGTTTGCGGGAAGTCTCACACGCGATCACAGCAGGGTACGTGTATTACGGGGTTCACGGGAAGTTTCACATGCGAAAGGGCCCTGTGCGAGCGGGGTACGTGTATAAATGGGGTTCGCGGGAAGTCTCACACGCGATTACAGCAGGGAACGTGTATTACGGGGTTCGCGGGAAGTTTCACACGCAAAAGTGCCCTGTGCAAGAGCGGTACGTGTATAACTGGAGTTCGTGTGAAGTTTCACACGCGAAAGGGCCTGTGTGAGTGGGGTACGTGTATAACTGGAGTTCGCGGGAAGTTTCACACGTGAAAGGGCCTGTGCGAGTGGGGTACGTGTATAACTGGGGTTTGCGTGTTTCACACGCAAAAAGGGCCTGTGCGAGTGGGGTACGTGTATACCTGGGGTTCGCGGGAAGTTTTACACGCGAAAGGGCCCTGTGCGAGTGGGGTACGTGTATTCCTGGGGTTCGCGTGAAGTTTGACACACGAAAGGGCAACGCCCGTGCGTGATACGTCACAGACACGCTTACGCGCTAAGGGCCTTTGGTCCAATGAAATCGCGTACGTGTGCTGACCCGCTTATGCGCTAAGGGCCTTTCCTCGAATGACACGCTGACGTGCAATTTTTTCACGTGCCAAATCACTCCGTATCAAGCTGGCCACGCATACACACACGGAAGACCATGCTCCTGCCCTGAAGGCCATTTTCCTGCCCCCCAGAGCCACGAGCACGCTCCCACCTGCCATCTGCTGCTGCCTGACTGTCTGCTGCCCACGTGCCCTGCTATTTGGTGCCTGCACATCAGCCATCTGCAGGGGTCCAGTTGCTGTGTCCACCCCTGCTGGAACAGAAGACTCCCGACTGGGATATCATCACTCCACAGCCCAGCCCCAGGACCCAGTTGCCCACCCACTCCTGACTCTGGGGTTGCCATGTTGGGCACATCTCCATCTGGCACCACTGGCAACCCCCAGCCAGAGAGGCAGAGGGCCACCAGCTTCACTGCCACCGAAGTTGGTGTCCTGGTGGAGCAGGTCCTGGGGCATTATGATGCCCTCTTCGGAACAACACGCACCAACAAGGAAGGACGAGAGAGTATCTGGGACGACGTAGTGGTTGCCATCAACGCGGAGAGGGTGGCAACCCGCGACATCAAGCACGTCAAGAATCGCTGGGAGCACTTCAGGTCCAGGACCCTCCACAAGGCCTGGCGCCTCACGGAGGGGGGCCGGGCACGCATGAGTAACATCCAGATGAGGGTCCTGGAATGCATAGGCCCAGCGCTCCATGCCCAGATCCTTCGGAGGCAGACCCATCCGGAGTTAAGCGGTAAGTGGCCAATCATTGCTGTGTGAGACAGGGCATGTTGCAGTGTGCTGGTAGTCTGATGCTTGCCTGTATGTGTGACATAGGCCATGTATGGATGTGTGTGTGCAGGGACATCATGGTCATGCATGTGAGACCAGTTATGTGTGAACCACATGATTGGTGCATGTGTTTTAATGCAACATGGGGAGCTCTATGCGGAATGCACACATGAAAGCATGGCTGTCTCTGTTCCTGGACATGAAGGGGGGGTGAGGAATGGGTGCTGATGTCATGTACATGTATGGTGCACATGTGTGTGTGTGTGCCAGAGAAGTGTGTGTGTGACTTTGAAATGCCATGGCTGCATGTGACTTTGAAGGCAACATCTTGGTTTACAGGAGCCCTTCTACATGGATGTTGATGTTGATTGCAGGCACCAGGACTGTTTCTACATTTGTGTTGTGTGCATTCACCCATGTGTTGTGGAATGACAGAATGGAAGTGACATTTGACAGTGCCACTCATGTGATATTGCGTCCTGTCTAGGGTATTTTGTACTGTACCCTGATGCTTGTGTTTTATGTCTCCTTCTACGCAGCATCAAGTGAAGAAGAGGGCAGAGATGGCGCTGTTGAGCCAAGCGGCGGGGATGCCTCCACTGGGCAGTGATGCAAGGCCCAGCCACCCTCCCAGGAATTACCATCATCCGGGACCGAGGGGCTGGTGCTGCGTCTGCCACAACGGCTGTGGAGGAAGGGCCGGGTGAGCCCCCACAGGGGCTTCCAATGGCGGAAGACGGTGTGGAGACATCCAGGTTGTTGGTCTCCACAGATGAGGAGGACCCCGCTACTGAGCCGCACATGGGGCCTGGTGGGGGTAGTACCACTGGTGCAAGTGGTGCAGTCCAGGGCCAGGGTCAGGAGGCAGCACAGGTCACCGCGGAGGGGCCTGTGCATGTCGCTGTCCCTGACCCTGTGACTGCACCACCATGCATCAGCAGGAAGGCCCCGTCCCAGGCCCGTCCGCAGGTAGGGTAGAGTGCCATGTCATCTGCCTCTCCACTACCTGCGGACGAGGGGTCCCACAAACTTATGGGCTCCGTCCTGGTTGGTGGATCCCCACATGTGTCACGCACTCTGGCGGACCTCTCCTCCTCTGTGGAGACTATGCGCCAGTCATTCTCCACACCGTCTTCCAGCCCAGATTCCACCAGGGCCCCCTGTGGACCTGGCCTGACCAACACAGCCAGCTTTGTGGAGCTCAGATCCATGCCACAGTCGGGAGTCGGCGGCCCAGCAGGGGTGGACACCACAACTGGAGACCAGCTGATGGAGGATGTGCAGGCACCATCAGACACGGCACATGGACAGCAGCAGCAGGAGCAGGCTCTAGGTGGGAGCAATGATGGCTCGGGGCCATCAGCATCGGAGGGGCAGGCATCGGCCAGAGGGCAGGAGGACCCAGGACTGCTATTGATGCTGAGCGGCAGCGTGCAGAAGAGGCACAGCTCACGATGGTCAGGGCGGAGAACTCCATGCGGAGGGCCCTGTGGCGGGCCGAGTGCCTCGAGGCAATTCGCAGGGAGTTGGAGGAGAACATGTCGTCGTCCCTGCAAACCCTCAGGGCCATGGAAGAGGACCGCCTCCAGGACATTGAGCAGTAGTTCGATGATGCCCTGGCCCGGGACATCCAAAAGTGAGCCGTCTAACTAGCCCGCTGCCCTTGTAAATAGTTTCTAGAGTGTGGTTTCCTTTTCGTTTTCCTTTTATTTGTGGTCAATGGACAATGCCACCCAAATTTGTATATAGTTATATTTTTAGGTAGTTAGGTAGGTAGGTTTCATTTTTTTGGTTGGGGTCATGGACCCTTTACATCCTTGCACAATGGATTGTATATAGTTTCATCATGTATTACTTTTTATTTTTTTGTTTTGCATTATGGACATGGAGCAATGGATTTTTTTTTTTTCCGGACAATGGATTGTAAATAGTTGGACTATGGATTGATTTCTCTTATTTTCTGTATTATGAACATGATGCAATGGAGATTTTCTTTTACATTTCCTTTGGATTTGCGTTGTTGGAGGGTGACTTTGGACTGTTTTTCTTTCAATTTTTTTTGGATTGGTTATCATTTTCATTCAATCATCTTTTTCACATGCTTTTCATTTCATGTTTCATATTTTGGTATGCTTTCATTTCATTTTTGATTTCATGTACATAATACATTTTCATTTTTTAGTTCCATGTGTGGGATTCGCTCATTGGGTTGATGCATGTGAAAATGTGGGTTTACACAAGGAATGCCAACCAGTGTAAGTGTGTGACGGACATGTGTTTATGTACATAGTTGACTTTTGGTTTGTGTCATGAGATCGGCATTTCACTGCTGGGGGTGGGGGTGCAAGGGGACATGAGTGGGATATGAGTGTGGGTCTGCTGGCAGGTGCCCCTGACTGCTGGGGGGTGGGGGTGCAGGAGTACATGAGTGGGACATGAGTGGGGGCCTGCTGGCAGGTGCCCTGCACTGCTGGGAGGTTGGGGTGCTGGGGGACATGAGTGGGGGCCTGCTGGCAGCCATCCGAGAAGATGTGCAGTCTCCTCATGGAAAGACTGCAGGTCAGCTCGCAAAGCCCATTAATGCAACGCCACCCCAACCAGGACAGGCTCAACCCGGTCCCGGATAGCCACGTCCGCAGGGAGAGGAAGGCCAGTTGTTGTAAGCGGATCCCCTCCCTGAAAACGGGTCTGGACATAGGCATCCCTGCTGGTGTGGGATGATGCAGTCACAGGATCGGGGACAGGATTACACACAGGCACCTCCGTGGTGGCCTGTGCTGCCTCCTGTCCCTGCCCCTGCACTGCACCACTGGCGCCAGTGGAATCCCCACCTGCAGACCCCGCCACTGTCCCTTGCACGGCCTCCTCCTCCACCAAACCCCCCACCAACCTGGATGACTCCGTGCCATCTTCCTCCGTCGGACCCTGTGGGGTCTCAGCTGCCCCTTCTGCTGCCGAGGAGTCCAACTCCGACCTCCGCCTCTCGGACCTTCCCTCGGCAGCTGCAGCCTGGGATGCGGCTCTGGACTCCTCACTCCCCGACAAGATGACAACCTGGGAGGGGAGCCGGGCCTTGCGTCTCCGGCTGGAGATCCCTGCCGCTGTGCTCCACAGCACCCTCTCCGCCCTCTTCTTCAGTTGATGCTGCAGACAGGGAGAGATAAAACACAGGCATCAGAGCACTGTACAATGGACTGATACACACATGACAGTTGCACATGAGTGGCATTGTTTAACTACAGACACAGCATCACACTCCACGACGCACATGTCATTTTAACTCACACACATGAACATTTCAACAGCAACATTGCACCAGGCAGCACCATCCATGCACATACAACAGCATGAACAGCCAAAGGTGAGCCTAACATCACATGAAACACAAGGAGTGCACTAGACATGCACAGACGCCTTCACACTTACATGCATGTCTACATCTCCTCCAACTGTTGCAGTGATGAGATCGCCATACATGTCACATCTGCCATTCATCCTTCTACATATCATTGTAACGTGCATCCTTGTTGCATCACATTTGCACACTTGTCAGATACACATACATGCACATGTACACAGTGCAGATACATGCATTATGAACCACCATCCATGACACAACCACGCCAATGCACATACACAGAAATTCAAACATGTGTGCTCCCACATATGCATTTGCCCAGCATGCTTACCAACACATACACCATCAATGTGTCTCACAACTGAGAGGACTCACATGTGGCTGCCTCACGCCCATGTTCATACACATCTCTACATGCCCCTACATAAACACATGTGCAACCTGCACACTACTGGCACACCACGACACGCACAGCGTACTATCACCATGCATGCACACTTACCGCTCGACTCCAGACGGGTCTGCCTCTCAAGGATCTGGACGTAGGGCGCTCAGCATATGCGTTCCAGGACCCTCATTTGATGGTTCGACAGCTGGCCCCGGCGCCCCTTGGCATCCGCTGCCTTAGCGAGGCGCCGGGCCTTGTTGAGGGTCCTGGACCTGAAGTCCTCCCAGCGCTTCTTCACATGACGTAAGTCACGGACTGCAACCTCCTCCGCGTTGATGGCAGTCACAATGTCCATCCAGATCCTGGTCCTTCCTTCATTGTCGGCGCACAAACTTCCAAAGAGGGCATCATACTGCCCCAGGACTTGCTCCACCAGGACACCAACTTCAGTGGCAGTGAAGTTGTTGGCCCTCTGCCTCTCTGGCTGGGGATTGCCAGTGCTGCCAGATGGTGTTGTGCCGGACATGGCAACCCCAGAGGTAGGAGTGGGTGGGCAACTGGGTCCTGGGGCTGGGCTGTGGAGCGATGGAATCCCAGTCGGGAGTGTTCGGTTCCAGCAGGGGTGGTCACAGCAACTACACCCCTGGCTGACGTGCAAGCAGCAAATGGCAGGGCACATGGGCAGCAGGCAGTCAGGCAGCAGCAGATGGCAGGTGGGAGCATGCTCGGGGCTCTGGGGGGCAGTAATTCGGCCTTCTGGGCAGGAGCGTGGTCTTCCATGTGTTTTCACGTGGCCAGCTTGATACGGAGGGATTTGGCACGTGAAAAAATTGCACATCAGCGTGTAATTCGAGGAAAAGCCCTTAGCGCGTAAGTGCGTCAGCACACGCACACGATTCCATTGGACCAAAGGCCCTTAGCCCCTTAGCGCGTAAGCGCGTAAGTTACATTACGCGCGCGGGCGTTTCCCTCATTGCACGTGATGACAGAGCACATGTGGAAAAACTGGACGTCCGAGTGTCATCGCGTGTAATTGGAGGAAAGCGCCCACGTACACGCGTATCTGACATGTACGTGTGGGCCGGTTTAAAAGCTACGTGTAGGACGCCATTTCCTTGTACGTGCTTTTCGTGGAGAGCGAGTGGGTGAAATCTGTACTTCTTGTCGGTTCACACGCGATTACTTCACAGCGTTTCTAGTTCGTACTCCCTGTTACCTCTGACAGCTCTTTTCTGAATTTTTGTTGGGCCTGTTTCCTCTAACAGAGTTCACTTCTCCTTTTGTCCTGTCTCCTCAGACAGCGTACAATTCTTCTTTTGGCGGGGGTGTTGCCAACGTGCACACGTGCGTATTTTTCATGTTCTTTTTCCAGGCATACTGTGAGTTCCGCACGTACTTAGTAACTGTGCTTGCCCCGTGTGTCGCGTTCCCATTCAGAGGTCATTGTAGGCTGCGTGTATTACGCGTACGCTTATTTTTGTGTTTCTGGGTGCCACAGCGTAGTGCGGGTTCATTTTTTCACGCACGTGGTCTACGAGGGATTGCGTACACGTTAATTTTTGATTTTGGGCTGCCTGTGTGTTGCGTGACCCGTCATCTTCCCCCAGGGGTCACAGACAGCCTTGTTAGAGCACTAGGGTACGAATTCTATCTAGTATCCTACCCCTTTGATCCCCAATTGCCCAGGACAATAGTTTACTGCAACTCCCATACGCACAACAACATCAGTGCCATGGCTGGGGGGCGACCAAGCGGTAAGGGACGCAAAGGTGGCCGACCCTCAAAAGGTGGGCGTGGTGGGCGCGGTAGGATACGTGGCCGGGATTTGCAGGGTGCCCCTATACCCCCATGTGTGGAGGAACAATAAGGGACACCAATGCCCCCCCATGGTTGAGGGAAACATGGCTGACACCATCCAAGCTCAGCCCCTGTTGGACCAGCGCATTGTGGCACCTGACCTGGCACAGGATGACTCCCTGGCTGACTTTCAGGTCAGCAAGTCTAGGCCACCAGTAGCGGTGCAAGTTGTTGTCAACAATTCAACGTGGATCTGGGGCAGCTATGTTATCTGCTGCCCCAAGTATGGAGGGTGGGGAGGCTGCAGGGGCAGCTGCAGCTCCATCCGCCCCAGCTCTGACTCTCCCAGCCAGGACAGTGTCAGTCCTGGTCCATCAAACTGACGTTCCCCCTGCCACCATTACCATGCTACCAATGCCTGCATCAAGACCTATGGTCATTGTGCATTCCCACACTCCTACTACCCAGTCCACCAGTGATTCTGCCCCTACTGACCAGAGCGGCGTAAGCCACTCCAGCTCTGCTCCACCTTTAAAGAAGAGGAAGAAGGGTGCTCTGGCACGACAGGCTGAGACCCCAGACCCGGCTACACACTCCGGTACCTCAAGACAGCCTTGCTTTAATGATCCGGAACTTGATGCACTTGTGGGCTATGTGTCAGCACATAGCCACGAAATGCTGGTGACTCAGGGTGCAAGACCACACCTGGTCAACGTAAGGCACACTGGAAGACCATCGCCGACTGCATAAGTGCCCTTGGATTTGTGATGCGCACAGCTGATGATTGCTACAAGCTGTGGAATGACCTGAAACGCAGAGCAAAGAACAAGCTGGCCTCAAATCATGCCGCTACTCTGGTGACTGGCGGTGGGTCTCCACAAGAGGACAACAAACTCACTGAACATGAGTCTGTTGCTGGGGCCTTCATCACAGAGGAACAGATCCAAGGTGTGGGAGGACTACCTGATTATGATGCATTGTTCAGTGAGTGCCCATGCATGTGTGTGTAATGCATGTGTATGTTGTTTGGGTGACGGGTTCTGATTGAGTGCCAGGTGAGGGTGTGTGTGCCTGAGTGGTATGGGTCACCCATGTGCTTCATCCAAAACATTCAGCGGCCTTGGATTTGGGTGTGACAGTATCCCTTCTGCCCACATTAGTAATTTTGCTCAACATTACAGCAGTTGCCCTTGAAGTGGCATCTTGCAACAACATTGTTTGTATTTTTCAGTGTTCGTTCAGGCTGATTGTTTCAATTCTACCACTTTTGTTAAACATTCCTCAGCCCTATTGTCACATTTGTGACATGCTTCTGTCATTGATGAACCCCACATTGGCCCACATGTGTTACCTTGTTAGATGAATGATTTGACCATTCAGGCTAATTGAGTATTGGCCTGATCACAGGAATTTTTGGGGCCTGTTTGAATGTGGAACATGATAGTTCTTTCCTGTCATGTTGAAGTGACCAACCCTTGATGTGTACATCGGCCTGCAATCACTGTATTTTTGTACACTGGATGTGTTGCAGTGTGTGGCACATGCCTATTTTGTCACACTATGTAGCATTTTTCATATCATCATGTCCATCTCACATGGATGGCTGACAGTATTCATTCACCGACATATGGATGTACTTGTGGAATGCACCATGGCTATGGTACATCCCATCTGTGTGATGGCATGCGTCATGTATGTGTATTGGACATGCCACTCACAGGCCAATGTGTGATGGCAGTGCTACCCAGCATGCAGCAAATGTGTTGCTCTTCCATCTTGGTGTCATCAGTGTCTGCCTTTTGCCTCCCCTTCCAACTCAGTGACATTGCATGCTTGGGAGGGTTATAGTCATGTGGGACATGTGTAAATCATGTACTGGTTCTGTAGCTTGTCAGGCCTATTTGTGTGGTATGGTGCTAATGCCTGTTTCCATTTTTTGTCTTTCATGTTTTTGCAGGGGATGACGTACTTCATGCTGTTGAGGTTGAGGAGATGGTGCAGACCCAGGAGGAATCTCAGGCACGACCGGGCACCAGTGGGGGACGTGGTGTGGTGGTGGGTGAGAACCCAATCTTGCTGCAGAACATTCTGTCGAGGGGTGCCTCTGGATGCACCTCCCCAGACCTCTATTCAGGTGCTGATTCGGATGATGAGACCTATGTGCCGTCGCAGGTAAGTGTTTCTTTCAGGGATTCTGTTCTGTCTAACCCACCTGTACCAGGGGTAGAATCCTCTATGGGGATGTCAGTGTTGGTAAGTCCGCCTTTGGCGTTTACGGATGCAGTGTCACACTCCACAACATCTGATCCTGTTCCTGGGCCAGCAGATCAGAGGGGGAATGCAGTCCTGCAGCCTCAGGCAGTGCCGGCAAAGCAAGGCGCAGATCGCCTTGCCCCAAACCGGTGTGGTGCCCACCGACACGGTGGCCGTATGCCACCAGGCAATACCGCATGGGAACAATCCATGTACGGTAAGGCAATCCAACAGGCAGCATCAGTTGAGATGATGGCTCAAGCAATGGAGAGGGTGGCCACTTCCATTGTCCCCCCTGAAAGGCAGATGGAGCAACTTCAGCAGGTAACAGACTCCATTTGCCAATCACACAGGGAGGACATGTTGGTGTCCAACAGGGACAGACGGGCAGCACTGGAGACTCTATGCCAATCGATATCAATAGAGTCCCAGGGCCACAGGGAAGCTCTGAGGGTAGAACTCCATCACCTCAGGGAAACTCTTGTTGACCTTGAAGCTTCCACTAACTTGAGGACAGAACAGCAGCTGGAGCGGCTCACTCGTTCGCTCTCAGCTGAGATGCAGGCAACTCGGGAGGAGATCCGGGCTCACGTCAGATGCTGCATGGGGATCTCCGCACTATAATCCTCCAGAACGAGACCTTCCACACCCGCATGCTTGCTGCCATGGAGGACCATACCAGGGCTTTGCGTGGGCTGCCTCCCATAGCACCACCACCTCCTGTGGCAGCAGCAGAGGGTGTTGAGAGCGACAGCAGCAGTTCCCCCACAATGGCATAGCCGTGCAGGTCATGAATCCATGGAGGTGTTTGTTTTTCCAAACATCCACACAGGTGGCTGTTGGTGTGCACCCTGTCCTCGGACCTCCTGGGTAGCCTCCCCCCCGACCCCCACATGGCCATTTTTGATTTTTGATTTTTTTTTTACAGTGTGTTGCCTTGTGTGGCTCCCGTGGGCATCCACTGTATTCCGGCTTGGCACATGCAGGCTTGTCCTGAGTTTGGTTTAGATGCTTGGGTTCGTGAGACACACACCCCTCCTGCTTCCCGTTTCCATGGGCTTACAAAGGGTGTGCCCAAGTGACAGTGACTTACACAGTGACGTAGGACTCCCATGAGCTGCGTGGGCAGTCTGTAGTCAAGACTTTGTATACATTCCTAGTGGATATTGTTGTTGAATTGTACACTGCATGGTGTATTGCTATGTGCTTGTGCATCCATGTCTTTCGCCTAATTTGCAGGTTAATTCCTCATGTCTTCACAAGGCCGTCGACTTTGGAGATGGAGTTAATGTTGTAAGCAGTGCACTTAGACATTTGTGTGGCAGCAGCACTGTACAGTTGGAAGTGGCCGATGTGCTGGCATGATCAGGTTGTAAGACTACCACTACTTTAACTTAGTACTGTCATGTTTATGCTATGTTTGAGGTTGTGTAGCTGCATTGTATTGTTGGTAAGTATTTGGTCATGTGTTTTGTTAGTTCTACATTACTGGCAGCATATTGTGTGTGGGTAGTTTCCATTAGGGACACTGTACTTTGACACTGGTGTCATGTTTTGGTGATTGCTTTGTTTGCTCTCACATAGCATGACATGACATAGTGTGTTGGGTGGCGGTGCTAGGGAGGGGTTGCGTGACATGGCACTGTTGTCATGTTGTATTTTACAAGGGGGTAATGATTTTAGCAGCATAGAAGTGTGTCTTTTGATGACACAGCATTGGTGGTGTTTGTGTAGGTAGGGATGCACACAATGCAATACTTCCAGGTGACCAATCTCAGGCTGGTATGGTTGTGACAGTTGACTGTCCCTTATGTCATCATCATTGATTGTCAAATGGTATGTGTCAGAGCTGTGTGCACTGCACAGGGGTGTGATTTTAGGTGAAGTAATTAGCCACCAGCTGCGTACGGGCTGCCTCACCCCGTGCCCTTTCCCCTCCCATGCGCACCGGGCGTGCATGTGGTTGGGGATGTGGGGGCACCACCATGTCCACGGGCAGGCCCCGGCGTGTTGCAACGTTGTGCAGGACACATGCTGCCACTATGATCTTGCATACTACTGGGGGAGCGTATAACAGCTGCCCGCCAGAACGGTCAAGGGAGCGAAAGAGTGACTTGAGCACTCCGAATGTGCACTCCACTATGCCCCGGGTTGCAATGTGGGCTGTGTTGTATCTTACCTCTGGTGGCGTGGTGGGGTTCCGAATTGGCGTCATCATGTGGGTACTCAGAGGGTAGGCACTGTCCCCTGGGGAGGTGGTGATGGGTATCATTAGTGGGGTTGTGACATTGCTCAGTATCTGACATGCATGCATGTGCTGTGGCATTTATACTCACCGAGCAGTCATTTATCGCCATGCCGCCCAGCTTCTAGGTCCCGGTTTAGGGTTGACATTCTGTAAATGAAACTGTCGTGGGTGGACCCTGGATAGTTGGCATATACTGAGGTGATGATTGCCTTGGCATCGCATACTACCTGGACGTTGATGGAATGCTAGTGCTTGCGGTTTCTATAGATGTGCTCTGATGCCCTGGGGGGACGTAGAGCCATATGGGTGCAGTCAATGGCACCTAGCACTTTGGGGACGTGTGCCACCCCGTACAAATCCTGGATGACAGCCTGCCTTTCTGCAGGTGTTCTGGGCAGGTATATGTGCCTGCGGACTGATGGGCATGCAGTCATGATGGCCAAGACCTGGTGTAGGCAGCATGACTGCGTGGCCTGTGACACCCCCCCCACTATAGCAGTTGTCCGCTGAAATGATCCAGTGGCCAA
This sequence comes from Ambystoma mexicanum, assembly GCF_040938575.1. Taxonomy (NCBI): domain Eukaryota; kingdom Metazoa; phylum Chordata; class Amphibia; order Caudata; family Ambystomatidae; genus Ambystoma; species Ambystoma mexicanum. The sequence goes on along the minus strand of NC_090939.1, from coordinate 549,441,217 downwards.
GAAGTGCAGTACATTGAGGACCTTATGCAGGGGGCTGAGTGCTTGGGAGCACAGGGTGGGTGATGTGAGGTCATCCTCCCACTCACTGACCAGGTCAAGTATTATGTGAGGTGGAAACCTGTACCTCCCATACACCTGGTCATCAGGCATCCCAAAAAGGCTTGTTCTGGGTGTAAAAATTCTGGGCCTGACTATCCTCCTCCTCCTCCTGCGGTATCCCACGACCACTGCTGCTAGGAACGGTATATTCATCCTGGCGTCTGTGCTTGTTTCTCATTTGCATGCACTTTTATTCTGCGCGGGTCCACGTATGCCTGCTTCCTGCTGGCGTACGTGTTTCCTGATTAGCGCGTCTTTTTTGGCGCACGCCTTAGCCCCGTTCGATTCCATGAATACGTGTTTTGAACGTGCGTGTGGGTGTTCCGTGCACTTGCCTCCTGTACTTCCCCCGTGACTCCCACATTATCACGAGTTGTTCCCCATTACGCGTGTCATGCCCCCTGTTCCTCCTACCTTTGTTGCGTGCACCGTTCTATGTGCGATTTTGCTGTGCACGTAGCGCCCGCTGTTTGGAGACGTGTGCGCCAGTGTGCGCCACACAGAATTTTGGCGCACATCCTGTGATTTACACGCACACGGACTTCCATGAATCACTGTGCGCGGGTTTTGCTGTGATTTTCACACTGGCACCGCGATTCGCACGCTTTCGCACGCTTGCGCTGAAAATTTCAGCCCACATTAATTCCATGAATCGGCCTCTTAATCTTTTGACTATCTGGCATAATTTAAGAATAATCCTGCCGACATACAGACAGTGTGCCGTTCTCGAATAAGTACCCACAATGTGTGCAACCCTGATTCCTTAGTTTTGATTGCCCAATATCCTTAATTATTGTTCGAGTAATCCTATCAGTTTCTAAAGGCATCTCTGGGAAATATGCATCCAATATGTGAAATCATTAAACTACCCTCTTTCAGGCATGTTGTACGACCCAAGCTATACTTGTATTACCAAATTAGCCAGCGGGGTCCCAAAGCAGTTCGAATGATCTATCTCATCCCCAACCTATATCTAGCCATTTTGTTGCACATTGAAGCAGGGCTGCTATAAACTACAACTCGAAATCTTGGCTGTATTTTGGGGGTAGGAAATGTGCCACCCTTAGCTGTAGTTTGGAGTAGGAAATGTGTTACACTTAGATGGATTTTGGGGGTAGGAAAAGTTTTGCACTTGGATGGATTCTTTGGGGTACGAAATGTGTTGCACACAACTAACTGTACTAAAACATGCAATATTCTGTATACTCACCCTCAAACTCTAAACTAAACACAATAATACCTCTACTGTACCAAACACAGCACACACTTCACCACACCCAAAATGAAACCGAAGTCATGTACACACATATCACCCATGTACAATCATACCTCAACACAACATGACGGCTGCTACCAACCAAAAATGAGCGCTTAGTGACCAGTTTCTCCAAACTGAAGCTGCCAACAGCACATCAAAGCTCTCTTGCTCCCCTCCCTCTCAATCCCAGTAACAAACACCCCCAACCCTCCTTGCATTGCAGAACCAACGGCGTACCAAGAGACCATGCAAGTGGCAGCAGTGCCTGGTACAAGACCACAAACATAACATAACATAGGGTCAACCCCGCTCCTTGTTAATGCCTGTTTAGTGTTGATAGGGCTATTCGCCCTCTACCATATGACCATAAGAGTTATGTTATTCTTGTATCAAGCATTTTAAAGAAAATGTGTTTTATTGTGTGTGGAATATTTGTGAATAAGTAAAGAATGTTATGGAGAGTGATAATTTCACACAATGCTCTCCTTCCCATCAGAGACAGCAGAAGGTTTTTTCCGACATTTTAAAGAATCACTGATGTCACTTAATGGTCTCCTTTTTTTTATAACAAAATATTTCTCCAACAGTTTGAAAAATATTTTTGCCCAAATATTGAAATGATTTTAGTTCCCATTTTAGTCCTGTCGGGCAGTGTATTTTTCTGTTCCCCTTTTTATACTGCCAGTGGAAATATTGTCAATTTTTCCTTTATGGATTTTAAATCCAAATATTGTGCTGAAGTTATCTATTTCTACCATCATAGAGGGTTTCCGCAGTATATCAATACTTAATTTGCATAAAGGGAGATCATATAGTTGTGATCTTAAATCTGTTTTTCCACTTCTAATAAATGGTACCTAAATATTTCAGCTAATGCCTCCAAAGCCATTGCAAATATATCTGTATACATGGGCACCCCTGTCGTGTGACCTGTTCCTAGGTGCAATGTGTGGAAAATCACCATAACAGTTCTCACCCTGGCCAGGGGTCCCTATATACTAGGCAGACCCTCTTCAATATAGTTGTGCCTATGGTATACCCCTCCAAAACATTGAATAGCCCATTGCATTCTAGGGATTCAAACACTTTAATCATGTCCAGAGACAACCTTGCCATTTCTTCCTTTGCATTCCTGTTGTTTCCATTATGAAATGTAATCTGCGTAGAATTATTGAGCTATTTCTTCCCCATATGAAAATGCATTGGTCTGGATGATTGATTGTGGGTGTTAGTTTCAATAGTCTTGCTGCTATTACTTTACCTAACATCTTTTTGTCCAGTCCAAATTTAACAGTGAAATTCAGTGATTGTAATCACAATGTCTAGGGTATTTATTAGGTTTAAATATGACTATTATTAGTGCTTATTTCATGGATTCAGGTAGGGGCCCTGTGTGTAAGACATTTTCCTATATTTTATTTTTTTTTAAGTTTGAGGACTACGATAACTGAAAAAATCAGAAGAACATCAACACTTGGTATTTTCTGTCTGCCTAGAGTGTTTATAGCCCCCAACACTTCAACATCTTCAATGGGATGCTCTAGCATTTCTAAAGCAATTGGAGAGAATTTGGGTAGTCACACCAAATCAATTATGTTGGCTATCTCTAAAAAAGCCTGTCTGCCATTACTAGAATATAAGGATTGATAGTATTGTGAAATGTTATGTTAACTTCATTTTGAGTCGTGGCTAACGATCCATAATTTCTATAATTCTGGGTCATTATTAACTGTGAAGATTCTCTCATGATCACCCATGGTAGTATTTTACCAGTGTAGAGGAGCAGCTGAATACCTCTGCAGGAGCAGGAAATCCTGCCACCATTCTTCCTATTTGTTGGACACCGGAAATTGCGACATGCAGGACACCAGTGATGGCGCCTATTCCATGGAGAGTCTTCGAGGAAAGGTATCCAATGAGTAGACTCTACATGATACATCCCTATAGAGATGGCAATCTCTTAGAGGAGATCCCGGAAGGACTACGAAAATGAGAGAAAGAGAGGCTGGTGGTGTCACAAGCAATGAGCGTGACACACTGAGAAGAGTGGTCAGGGAAGAAGATGTCTAGACCTTATGGAATCCAATGACAAAATAAAAAATCAAGTGACTTTCATGTGTGAAGTGAAGATTACACGTTTGAAAAGCACTGCAGAAAATGCAAGCCGTTTTATAACTGTACATATGCAGCAACGCAAGTAGACTAAGTAATCTTAAAGGCTGGCTATAAGTAGTGAATAGACTGCAGGCAGTGCTGCCATTATAGAGAATTCTGGACATTGATTTCACATATTTGGTAAGCTCAGACCAATGGAGATAGAAGGATCGGGAAGCCTGGTCACAGTGAGAAAAACAGCTAAAGATCAAGGAAAGGCCTAGAATAGCTCTGTGGTCCGGTGTCAAAGGGTGAAGCATCTAAGAACTCGTTATCTATCCTTGAAGAACAGTGAACGTGAGAAGCTGAATCTGCCATGGTTAAGGTGCGAGATAAGAACACCATGAGTCCCAAGTTTAATCATTCAAGACAATTAAATGCTTCAAAACAGGCCAAAATACAGTCTCCTGTCACATCATTCAAGGATGGAAATAGGAGATGGGCGTGCAGACCTGAACTACGATAAGAATATGCCTAAACTTCCTTTTATTCTCAGGAGCAATGATACTTTGCAAGGCCAAGTTCAAAGATGATCTGAATGGCAGAAGGCATGAGTGATGAGAGATGTTGGGCTAATTGGGTGGGGAGACATGGTCAAGTCCATACTCCAGCACCTGGGGTACCAGCTCACATTTTTGTATAACTCTGTTTATTTAGTTTTACAAAAGAAACAATATGAATGTACATAAGCAGCATAAGCAGCAGGGTCACAAGAAAAACAATATACACAGAACTCATTGTAAGCCATGCATGGTGCTCCTAAGCTTTTTGATTGCCGGGGAGGGGGCTCTCAGTAGGCGAGGGATAATTGTCAGTAGTTCGAGCTCAGTTCTTTTTTTTTTCTCTTTTTGTTTGTTTTTTGTTTATGAATTTAGAATTTTGAGACACATGTAAACGTGCACACAACGAATCAAATCATATCCTGGCGCAGGTGGAACAAAGCAATAGAGCTCAGAGGGCCAAGAGGACCAACTGGGTCAATTGAATACCACACAGACAGAAAGAAACCAGGATCGTAGATTTATTTAAAAAGATACGTTATGAGACCTGCTCTGAAATTCATCAAGGAGTTAGCTTGTCTCAGATATAATGGGAGTCTATTCCACAGTCTGGGTCTGGTCACTGAGAAACACCAATCTCCTCTGGACCTGTACTTCAACCTAGGAATTACAAGGAGGAGTTAGTTGATCCTCTGACCTAAGGGTACGAGTGGGTTGGTATTGTTTCAGTTTGTTTATTAAATATACTGGTGCCATCTCATGCAGGCATCTATAAACCAGGCAACCAGTCTTAAATGTAATCCGATCTTCGACCGTCAAGCAATGTAGTGATCGGCGGAGAAAAGATGTATGAGTATTTTTGGATATGTCAAAACCCAGTCTGACTCTGGCATTTTGTGCTTTCTGGAGATCATGGATTTGATTACTTGGTGCTCCAGCCAGAAGTCCATTACAGTAATCAAGAGTTGAATTGACCAGTAACCCCACTACTACCGCCTGATCTGCTTTAGGCACATAGGGTACAGCTTGGCGCAAAAGGCAGATATTATAGAATACGGACTGCACCTTGTCTGAGACCTGGGCATTACATCCCAGGCCACTCTGCCAAATACAGCCTAAATGCTTTACCTTGGTGGAATATTTGAGGCTAGCTCCCAAAAACTGAGGAGGAGAGGGACATGTTCCTCCTTCAAGAAGATGTTTAGGCCCAAACAGAATCACCTCTATTTTTTTGGGTTCAATTGCAGCCAATTTTCTTCCATCCATGTACCTATCTCCTCTAGACATCTAGTAACCAGGGCGAGAGCATCCTCTACATCATCAAGCCTGATGTACAGCTGAGTTTCATCGGCGTAAGAATGAAACCTGATATGATATTTTTCCAGGATATTCATCAAGGCACGAAGATAAATATTATCTTGTTTAATGGATTTTAGCAGATAACACATTTGATGAAAAATACAAATTAGATGATTACAACAGTCTGTAGATCAACGAGAGAGCGCAGTAGTAATAAGTTTTGTTTTAACTTTGAAAACACTCATAAAACAGGAAATCTGCCATCAAAGACAAAAGAATTACTTCAGCTGAATACAACAGGGTGAGACAGATACAGCGGAGACAGACTAGGAAGCAAAGGGAAAAAGGGGAGAGGGAGAGGGAAAGATAAATATGTATTAGTAAACGATAATAGTGATATTGCTATGAGATTTCATTGGAGGCAGTAATGTTCATACACAAAATAAAATATGAGCCATGGGTTGAAGCATTAAAGTTGTCTAGATAATGAATGAAAAATTACAATTGTGTGCTATATTTGGGAATTGAACCTTGCGATTTAGCCATACAGTACTCCAATCTTTGAATATGACATATATTGTTCCACCAGCCTTTACTACTTAGGGAGCAATAATTTTTCCAGTTAGCAGTTATAAGTTTGAGAGGATTAATTATAAATAGATCATACAATTTTCATCTAGCTGCTTGCAAGTTGTTCCCCTGTGTGGCCAAACTGCCTAAAACAATGTTTAAAAAGGATAGAGGAATGTCAGTTCTAAAAATAAGTTTAAGGTATTTCCAGATGTGCTGCCAAAATTAAAAAAACATAAGGGCAATTAAAAAACATATGTTCATATGAGGCAGGGGCAAAACCACAAGACCAACATTCATCGGAAAGACCATTCTTAGATTTAGAGAGCTTAGCAGGAGTAATGAACACCCTATGAATGAAAAATAGGAAGTGTTCTGTAATGCTAGCGGAAACTGAGATCTTTCTAATTCTTGAGAAGATTAAGGACCATGTGTGCTCATCAAGAGCAGTGCCAAATTCCCTATGCCAAGGCCGATAAATCGACATAACTAAATCTTTAGTGTTAAGAGATGCGTAAATATACGAGGCACTGAGAGTATGTGATGTGGTTAATTGCAGAATTCTAATGGCGTCCTGTGATAGAATGATGTTTGAAAAATGGTGAAGGGCATCCAGACACGCATTGATCAATTCATTGTAAAACTTGATACCCGAGTTTGGAAGGGAGAATAAGCATTTAAATTGTTGATATGGTAAAATTGTGTGACCAATAATGATTTGTTGAATAAATCTAATACCTTTTGTCATTCGTGATTTGCAATTAAAGATCTATGATTAACAACAATATTTTTGTTATGCCAAATCAATGGAGATAGTTCTTTGGAAGGAGATTTATTATGGGGAAACAAAAAGATCTTCAAAGCAGCAATGGCAGCTTTGGTTGGATCAGAAATAGCCATGGCAGAGTGATTAAACCTATAGATGAGATCTGCAGGATCATGAAGGGAAACCACCATTTCCTCTAGTTTGGACCATGTTGGAGTATCAACTGAGAGGTTAGAGTTAAACCAACATTGGGATTGTTTGAATTGGAAGGCCATATGATATAATTTATAATCTGGGAATTTAACCCCACCTTTATCGTGTGAAGCTTTTAATTTGGCTAATGCTATTCTTTTACACTTACCTTTCCCCCAAAGAAAATTGAGTAGTTGGGAATAAATAGGTTTGAAGAAGGAAAGAGAGAGCGAAACCGGAAGGAGTTGAAGGTAGTATACGATAATAGGGTATAAGATAATTTTTATTGTGTCCAGCCTACCCCACCAGGACAAGTAATGGGGGGACCATTTAGGCATGAGATTTTTAAGTTTGTTGAGTAACATGTTTAGATTACATTTGATAGTTTCTTGTATCATGGGTGCAAAATCGATACCTAGATATTTAAAAGAGTCTTTTCACCATTTTAAGCCAAACAAATCTAACTCATGTTTTAGGCAGTAAGAGTTAAGCGGAAGTATTTCAGATTTGTCTTTATTGAGTTTATACCCAGATACAAGACTATTTTGATGAAGTAAATTGAGCAGATGAGACAGGTGGTGCTTAGGATTTGTGATAAAAATAGGTATGTCATCAGCATAGACAGCAATTTTACAATGTATGGAGCCTTTTTCAATTCCTGGTACATCTTTATTAGCTCTAATAAGCTCAAGTAAATGTTCCAGCACAAGGATATACAATATTGGAGAAAGGGGACTCCCCTGCCTGGTTCCTCGGAGAAGGGGGAAGAAGGGTGATGATTGGTCATTAATACAAATAGATGATTTGGGACTCAAATAAAGCAATTTGACTAATGAGATATATTTTTGCCACACCTGTGCCACAGAAGAGATTGGAACATAAAATCTCAACTGACCCGGTCAAATGCATTTTGTGCTTTGAGAGCAATGATACCCTTGTCTGTCTTTTTTGTACCTGGAGACAAAATTTATAACATCTAAAAATAATCTGGCGTTAGAGGAGATGTTGACCTCTAATATAACCCACCTGATCTGATTTTATCATAGCGGGAAGGGAGGATTCAATTTTGTTGGCCCAAATTTTTAATAAAGGATATTGGGCAATAATTACTTGGGTTAGAGGGGTCTTTATCTGGTTTAGGGAATAGAATCAGCAGAGCTTTGTTGAAAGAGCCAGAAGATGATTTACGTGATACAAAGTGAGAGAATAAGGACAAGAATTTAGGAGCTAGATGGTGCACAAGAGAATTGAAAAATTCCAAACAGAAATCATCCGGTCCGGGGCTTTATTAGTTCCAAATTCTTTATAGCCTGCATGATGTCGGGAAGTGTAATATCCTTATCTAAGTGGGAAAGGTTGACTTGTGGATATGAACATCTGTTGATATTTTTAAGGAAGAATTGAATATTATCCAAAGGTATTAAGGTATCAGGAGTATATAAATGTTCATAGAACTCTTTAAAGCAGTTTAAAATATCCTTCGACTTGCTATGGTCCCTGCCAGAGTAGTCATTTATATGAGAAAAGTGTGATCTTTCTTTTTTAGTTTTAAGATATGAGGCAAGCGACTTTCCAGCTTTGTTGGAGTTTCGATATATTTTTGTTTTGTATTTAAGTATAGTGCCGGCTGCTAAACTGGTCAGTTCTTTATTAACCTGACAGCGCAGAGACATTACCTTATGTAGATTTGTATTATTTGGATTGTTATAGTAATTACGTTCTAAACAAGTGAGTTGAGAGTACAGATCCTCCAGGTGTTTTTTACGCATTTTTTTCCCTACCAGCGAAAGCCATAATATGACCTCTAAGAGCATCTTTGAAAGAATCCCAATTATTAACAACGTTAGTGTCTTCATCCATATTTTGTTCATAATATTGTTGTAGAAAGGATTGGGTTGAGGAAATTCATTTTTTGTCCTGTAAACGATTATTATTACATATCCTTCTAGAGGTTGGCCGCTTCTGATCATCAAATGCTAGGGAAGTAATAATAGGGGCATGATCTGAGATTTGTATATTGGCAATGGTGGAGTCAACAATAGTGCCTGTAAGGGTTTTGGAAGTAAAAATAGACGTGAGAGTGTATTATGTGGGAGAGAATGAAAAGTATGATCTAATTGTGAAGGGTGTGATAGTCTCCATGAGTCAATAAAGCCAGATTCAGAAATACAATCTAAAAAATATTTATGATGTTTAGAGGTTTCAATGTGCAATTAGATTTCCTGTCTAAAAACAGATCCATAATTGTATTCATATCCCCACACATAACCAGATTGGTAAAATTGTTTGTAAGATTAATGTTTATGATAGACATCGAAAATGCCAGAACAGGATGAGTAGGAACATAGACATTAAGACCGGTTATAAGTATCAAATTGACAGATAGTTTAACCCATGCCCAGTGACCATTAGAGTCGATATCCTGATTCAGTATCTTATTGGACAATTTCTTACTTAGTAGAATTGCAACACCATTTCTTTTGGCAACAGCAGGGCTTGCAATAACATCCTTAACCCAAGAGGATTTGAATTTCATAGCTTCAGTGGAAGATAAGTGTGTTTCTTGTAAGCAAACTATCGAGGGTTTAAAGTTATTAAGGTGAGACAGAATTTTCCACCCCTTGATGGGGTCATTGCAGCCCTTAATGTTCCAAGGCATACACTTTAAAGTCATTGGGAAGGGTAATTGTCAGTATAGCAAGCATTGTTTGTGACCCATTAATTATAAGACATCTAGCAACATATATTCTTGCCCAGAAATTGGGGGAGAGATACAGGAGGGAAAAACAATGGGAAACAGCTAGAGGGAAGGAAGGCTTGAGGTTAGGTAGATCCAGCAGAGATAGATAGTCATAAGGCCTCATTACGACCCTGCCGGTCTGGAAAGAATGGTGGTGATAAATCCGCCACCACCGTTCTTTGCGGACCGGTTGATTAAGAGTCCTGCAGGTGGGAGGTGTCACTCCCGCCAGGTCTGACCTGGCGGGTTTAACACCACCCACCTGCAGGCGGACATGGAAACTCTGGCTCTGTCATACAACGGGACTCCATCGGAATGGGGATTTACCGAATTCCACCTCTGGAATTACCGGGTCACCGGGGTTGTAGTGCTCGCGGAGGTGGAATGGTGATACGGAATTTCCGGCACGGTTATCGCCGGACTCGTAAAGAGGCCCATAGTAATGCTTACAAATTAATAACAATAGGGATCTCAACAATAAGTAAAGTACACAATCGACCTGGGAATTGGGGAAAGGGTGACTAGAGCTGGAGCGCCAACTGGGCTGTCTAAAAGCAAAAAGGGACAGCACTCGGCATCGGCATCCCCACCAAAAATTATTTAAAGATTAAATTCATGAACGGCATTTAACCAAGAACGAGTAAAAATTGAGAATAGGAAAAGCTGACGCTTTATAATGACAATCATGTGCTAGTAGAAGACGAAGGGTTCACTGGAGGTGATGTATTCATATTTTCAGTTTTGATGGTACGAATAAAAGCTCTCAAATCTGCTGGATCATCAAATATGGCAGAGCGACCGTTGCGAGTAACCCTGAAAGAGCATGGGTGGTATAAGCCATATCGTATATTAAGTTGTTTCAATGCAGGATGAAAAAATTATAATTATTTCCTGCAAAGCGCAGTACTTTTGGCAACATCCTGGGAGATATAAAGTTTGCTTCCTTGCTAAAACAAATCTTTTTTCTCCTTAACAGATGACATAATACTTAGTAGTTGCATGAATTTGAGTAGATAGAAGATGAGAGTCCTAGGAGGCGAATTGGATTCTCCTGTGGATGTACGTTGACCAACTCGATGAGCTCTTTGTATACTGAATGGGGTATCTGAGGGTAAGCGAAGACTAGCCGGTAATAGTTTTTGTAGGAAAGTGATTGGGTCACTACCCTCACACCCTTCAGGCAAACAAGAAATGCGTAGGTTGTTGCGTCTGCTCCTGTTTTCTAAGTCCTTGTTGTGTTTTTGTAGGGCTTTAACTGATTACCATAGCATGTCCACCCTGTGGGATATGTCTTCTGATATCCCAACACACCTCTCAACCTCTTCCATTCATTCTTCAAAGCCTTTCCAACTATGGACTAGATGCTGTAGCTTTTGATTTGTGGTTTCAATAAAGGGTTGCAAGGCTCTAATCTCTGATAGAATTGCTTCTAAGGCTGGGTAAGATGCACTGAGCGGTGGTGGAGAGTCACTCTTGGGCCTTTTTAAGTTATTCGCCGGAGGCCTAGAATCCTTAATAACAGAACAGGATTTCTGGTTGTTTTTGTTTGAAGCCATTGTGCTCTATGACCAAGGAAAATATGGTATATAGAACTTGTAATGATCCGAGAAATAGCTGTGGTGGGTTAAATAAATGCAAAGCACAATCATGTACAGTGAGGATCCCTCAGTTCATCTATATGGCTTTTGAGTGCTGTAGATGGAAGTTATGAAGCATTGAGCCAAAGATTTGCAGCTATAGATGTACAACCAATAGGTTAGGGCAATATACCAGAACAGAGTCCATTAACCACCGAACCCATTTGGGGGGCTCTTAGGAGCAAAGATCACATTTAACGGCACCAGTCAGCAATAAAAAGTTGTTGAAGTGAGGTTATAAAAGGAGCGCTTGGAAGTTAAATAAACTTGAGATTTATTAGTGCCTGTTTTTTTTTTATGTTTGAACATAAATAGTGCTTGGCACCAAAACAGTGTTGTAGGAATGTAATAGGGCTGCTAGATAGTTGAGGGGGATTGTACTTGCCTTGCAAGATGTTAGCAGCATGAGAGTCTTCTTATATGTTTAATCTCCTAAGTTCCTGGTTGGTAATAACGTGTTCCATTTAAGGTTTCCACTTGAGCAATATAAAACTAGTAGAAGCAGTGTATGTTAAACTTAATAATATATCTTTAAGTCCCATTATCCTTTCCAAACATGTGGTGGCGCTGTTGAAATTGGAGCTGCGTAGGCCGCTGTACCCACATGTCATGAGAAGGTGTGCCGGAGTTTACCTCAGCTGTGACGGCTGCGACCTCCTCCTTCAACCGCTCGCACGGAACACACGCTGAGCTGGAAACAAGGAAGAGGGAAGAGCCGCTTTTCCAGCACTGGCGGCAGCCGGAGTCCCAGGACAGCTGATTTGTGAAGGTAGGTAAAGAGAGGAAAGGAATAAGAAGGGTAAATGCCTTATTTCTTTATTTTTTGGAGTGGAGCCGACGGATCAGGCGGCCATCTTTCTCAGTGCGTAGCCATGCCCCCATCTCGAGCTCAGTTCTTATTCTTCCCACTTCCCCCAGATTTTCCGAAATTTCCAGGGGCATCCCCTTGCGGTGTAAATGTGTTGTGTCAGGGAGGCACATCTGCTTATTTCATTGGACCATCGGTCTATGCATATTGTCTCTGCAGAACCCCAAGTAGCAGCGGTTAATCTCTTTCCCACTCCTAGTGTCACCCCAAGGAATGCTTTTTCATATTTGTTGAAGTCTGTTTCGCCCCACACCCCCAATAGTATCAGTTTTGGGTCTCTAGGTACTGGGGACCTCATTATCTCAGAGAGTCTAGTGATGCACGTTGCCCAAAACTCCTGTAATGCTCCACACTCCCAGATCATGTGAAAAAAGGTTCCTTTGTTCTTTTACACCGGAGACACTCCCCACCATTGGCCCATCCCCATTTAGCCATCATTGTTCTAGAGTAGTATAACCTGTGTAGTATACTGATCTGTATCAGTCTCAACTTGGCATCAATACCTATTTCCCGGGGGAACATCAATGCCTCCACTCATTCTTCCGCCTCGAGTTTGCCCAGGTCTTTTCCCCATTTTTCCTTCAGTTTTGTAAGTTCGCTAGTGCCAAAGGAGTTAAGCGCTTGGTAAAGAGTGGAGGTAACCTTAGAAGAGATACTTTCCGGGAGAACATTGTTCTCTATGGGGGAACAGGCAGGTATATCAGCGAGGCTCAGGAATTGGGCCTTAATGGCATGAGTGAGCTGTGTGTATCTAAACCAGACCATACATCGCAACCCATATTTTCCTTTCAGAGTCCCAAAATCCAAAAGTCGCCCCTCTTGAATAATATCTGCCAATGTGCGTAAGCCATGCTTCTCCCAGGTTCCAAAGTATCCCATTCTCTGTATTTCAGGGAGGTATGTGTTGTGCCACGAGGGCTGGAACAGTGTTGGCCAGTCGTCCCATCCTGTGTGTCGGTGCGCCTCCTCCCAGACTGGGCGGGTATGGAGTGACATTCTTGGTATCCCTTTTAGGCTCTTGTTGTCATTGTACAATATCTGGAGGGGGAGAACGAGCTACTATCGCCTATTTCTACCCGAATTTGTAGGAGCCTTGGGTCGACATGCAGCCACTCGTTTACTACCCCAGTTTGTGCGGCCCAGTAGTAGACACGAATATACAGTAATCCTATACCACCCTCCCATACTAAGCGCTGGATAGTCTTAAGTGCAATGCAGGGTTGTTTCCCACCACAGAGCAGTGTGCGTAGGGTCTTATCAATAGCTACAAATGTTTCATTGGGGATGGGAAGTGGGACATTCTGTAGGACATAGAGGAGCCTTGGAAGTGTCATCATTTTGAACCGTGCTGCCCTTCCCAACAGCGACAATGGATGGGACCGCCAGTGTGAAACATCATTCATGAATCTATCCACCACCGTTTGTAGGTTTAGGCTGAGGAAATCATCTAGCATTGGACTGACCCGTATGACCAGATAGGTAAAGCCCAACACAGAGACAGGGTATGGACAAGGTTTGGGGTTCGCTGCATCGCCCCTCTGGATGGGGAAACATATTGTCTTTTGTTTATTCTCCCGGAGTTCCCCAAAATGTTGGTATTCCGAGAGAGTCTGGAACACAATCCGGCAGGAGACCACCGGGTTGTCGGGGTATATAAGGCGGTCATCCTCATATATCGAGACTCAATCTTCCCCTCCCCCCGGCCAGGTGAACCCAGACCAATTTACATATGTTCTTAGTCTAATAGCTAAAGGTTTGATTGTGAGGAGGAACAGTAGAGGTGAGAAGGGACAGCCCTGTCTGGTCCTACGACCGAGCGGGAACATTCTAGATGATCTCCCATTTACCCTTGGTTACCAGCTTACTTACTGCTAGTGAGCCGAATGTTCCAGAGGGGAACGAGTGAGCCAAACATTTGTAGAATGCCATATAATGAAGGGCCTTATAGTTTGAGAGCCAATGATGTATTGTGTACTTAATAATTGATGAAGATGACTTGCACTAGGGGTGTGTATAAGTAGTACACCTGACTGTAGAGACCCAATCACAACTCAACCCCTTATATAAATTGTGCTTAGAGGTTCCCCTTAAGCCAATCACAACTCCTCGTAGTTTTTTCTTAGTTTGCCACCTAGGATGAGGTCACATATGACACATTTCTGCTATAAAATAATGTTATTTAATGAAATGCGGTGAGTGAATGCTGTGCGACATCTGCTGATGTCTGTTGTAACTCCCTGTTTTAGACAATTGATAATAAAACAGTAGGAAGAGACTTTTTTCCAACTTCCTGAGTCGTTCTTATTATTTGTTGTAAGAGTTATTCTTCATCCCATCCTGAATATGATGTGTTACTGATTTAAGGACCCCCCCTGGGGTCATGTGGTAGCAATGTCAGATGGTTTTATAAAAGTCCCAACGACCTGTTGACTCCTGAGTTTCAGACGATCGGATATCGTCCACCATCTAGCTGGAAGATCATGGGTTTCCTGTGGAGAGCGGCCAAATAGAAATCTTGCAAGAAAATTGAGACGGTGGGAAGGGTCCCTCTTCAAAGAAATCCCTACCTGGTTTTCCACAGGTGCTTTGCGGATGGAAGTTGAAAGTGGTTGATTGGAGGGGGATACGATACCTAAGGACTCGAGCTAAATGAGCGAATGGTAAGGAGACTAAGGGGAATGGCAAACTAACGGGATGGGGTTGTAATTTAAAAAGTAACAAAAGTAACGAGAGTAACGGTAGTAACAGGATATTTTTTGTGTGAAGACAGAGATAAAGGCTGAGAGACCTAACCCAAAGGGTTTTAGAAGCGGTTGTCTTGCACTTCAATTGGAGTCAATTAGGCCATGTGAAGGACATGTCCACATCTAATGACAATCTAAACTCTGTGATCAGAGTATTAATTAGGGGCAGAGAAGAAGGGTGATCATCTAGGTTTTTATGTAAAGTGTCGACTAGTCTGTATGTTTATGTATATTGGGCCTCATTACGAGTCAGCCAGTCCAGAAAGAACAGTGGTGGTAAATCTGCCACCACCGTTCCTTCCGGACCGGCTGATTAAGAGTCCTGCAGGCGGGAGGTGTCACTCCCGCCAGGTCTGACCTGGCGGGTTTAACACCACCCACCTGCAGGCGGACATGGAAACATCTGCACCATTACAACATGGTGCCGGTGTTTCCACTTCCCCACTCCCGTGGAGTCCTATCGGACTCCATGGGAATGGGGATTTACAGAATTCCGCCTCCGAAATTCCTGGGTCACCGGGGTCGTAATGCCCCGGTAATTCCGGGAATCACAGAGGTGGAATGGTAACACGAGTCCGGAGGTAACCTGACGGTTTTTCCGGCTCTGTTTCCGCCGGACTTGTAATGAGGCCCATTGTGTTGAATTAAGGTGTCGAGGAGCAACACGAACAGTTGTATAAAAATGGAGACACAGATAAGAAGTTATACTGTCAATCTAGCGAAGTGGTTTTTACCAATCCAGAGGTAGACAGAGAAAATTGGACAAATAGAGGTTTTGAGCTGTGATTGTTGGAGCACGCTCATATTTGTTGTTTTTATAAAGATATTTTTTAAACACTGGTAGTCAATGGAGACTCGTCCAAAATGTAGACATTATTCCTCTGACGAATGTATGTAAGACATTGCCAAAACACATGCCCAAGCTAAAACAGTATAGTGCAGAATGGATGAAAGGCACGGCAGATAAGATGTTCATGCCATGGCCACAAGGGTGGATCACTGTCAAAAGCAGTGCTGCAACACATGACCACATACTTGCACGCTGCGTACACGGGAAAGAAATTAGAGAAAAAGATTAGCTATTTTAGAGCTTTGGAAGATGTACCAGGAAGAGAGGGAAGATATGCCACCCGAAGAGTAGATGCTAAACCAGTGTAAGGAGGAATGTGTTGAGCCCTCAACTCCCCTTACCTCACTGGAAGTAAACTGCGATAGTACGGTAGAAATAGGTTTGTATCCTTTAAAGGAACTGAAAGTGGTGACCGGATATAGTAATGCGAAATACGAACTGTCTGCTTATAGCAGTGATGATAGTCCAGAGGAGATTAAGAGAAAAGAGGAGATCTTTAAGATCTTACAGGACATAGAGGGGTAAAGTGAGCGATCGGATATATTGACAGAGATAGAATGAGAGATTAAGAGATGGAAAGGAGAAAAGGATAAAGCTGACGAGGTAACACTCGTACAGAACGAATTGATGGGAGGACAGATATTGCTCAAGCTAGATGGAAAAAACATCCAGGAACTAAGGCAAAGGAAAGATCAGGACAAACAGGATAGAATAGACAGGGAACGTGAAAAAAGATGAAAGGAAAATGGGCATAAAAGAAAGAGTAGACAAAGGTGAAAACCGATGTATCCGGAAGAGAAAAAAAATAAAGAAGAAAGGGCAGAGGAGGCAAAGGATGTATGACAACAGGCAGAGAGCAATAGAAGAATGTGATAGGCAAGAACTGAAAAGAGAAGAGGAGGAAGCGCAGAAATTAAGAGACAAAAGAATATAGAGATGAAGAGAAGAGGAAGAAAGGAGAGCAAGGGCAAGGAGAGAAGAAATAGGACAGGAAGAGGAGCGATTTAGATGGGAAACGAGAAAGCGAAGAGATTTAGATGAAGTACTAGAACGACAAAAGGCGCTATTGGAGCCTAGTCCAGCAATACAATGGGGCAGTATATAGGAGTTCCTCCCATTACAGGGAGCAACGTCAGGCTCATCTAGAATAGCCTTAGAAGAGAACTTCGATATAGGACGGATCGGAGACAGGATCGATAAAGCCTATCAAGAATTAAAGGAAGGTAGTAGATCGGGAAGCCGAGGGAAGGGAGATCACACACTTGTCTTCCAATCATGAAGCGAAGAGCAAAATCAATTCAGCCTCAAGCATAGAGCCTTTTTCCTAAGTGGACTGACCTGAGATAAGGGTGAAGGGGACAAGAGTTACACTAGGTGGGGACTAGACATGTCAGATAAAGAAAGGGAATCCTTCCATGGGGAAGAAGGAGGAGGTGCATGTGCCCTCAAGGGAAGCCTGCACGTGGACAAGGTAGTAAAATGGTCCGATCTAGAGCAACCAAAGGAGAGAACGCCAGATCCCATAGCATATCCAGAGCATCCCAGAGGATGATTGTAAAGTGAGAAGGGTGAATCACCGCCATATGTGAGCAGTTTAATATAGTTGACAGGGAGGAGGTGGTCAGGAACCATTGTCCCCACCATGTATAGGCAGACGATGGGAGCTGATTGTGGGTTAGGGTTTACACAGTTTTCCTTATTGGAAAAAGGGGAGCATGACCACAGTGGTTTTCCATGACCGCAGATGTATAAGGATAATTTAAGATTCAAACTCCAGAGTTTGACGTTGGGTGCGGGAAAATCCATATATGAGTTAGAAAAAATGATAGGAGGAAACACGCTAGCCATAGGGTACACTATGGGTCTCCTGGCAGCTAATCTTGGGGAACGAGCTGATGACATATGGAAGAGAGCAGGCTATTCGAATGTGAGAGAACAGAAAACAGTGCATGATGGAGCACCGTTTAATAATTGCAGAACAGATGTATGCGGGGTTCTCAGGGTACAGTATCCTGACACATCAGACATGGGCACAATCATGACATGTAAGATGAAAGAAGACGAAGGTCCTCTTGTTAACATACAGGACATTCAAGAAAGCTGGACTCTTGAAACAAGGGAACCGTGGGAAAAAATGCTGGCATTATTTTATCACATTCTATGTCAAGGGTTGGCCAAGCAAGTACAGAGGCAAAGGGAAAAAGCAAGTGGGAATGGAAGCAAAGCCATGGGCAGAACTACAGTTGACAAAAGTGTATCACTGTCGGCTGTTGCAGGAGAAAAACAAGAAGAGAGATGAGGCTAGGAAACGTGAGGAAGCTAAATTAGTTCAGAAGAAATTGTCAAAATATGCCATAGAAGGGGCGGTATTGACAAGTGGAGAAGGGCTGGGAGTACAGCAAGCAGTGGGTACATAGCAGGCAAATAATCAGTGCCAGATGCACCAAGGAGGGAATGGGTTTGTACCACGAGGTAGAGGCATAGGAGATACAGAGGAAGGGGTGAATTCCAAAACAATCAAGGTGAGTTTCAGAATGCAGATAATGAGAATCAGAATGTGCAAGGCGTGTTCCATCAAGGAGGACTAGTCAGAAGGGCTCCTCCCATCTGTTGGACTTGTGGGATGACAGGGCACTTTGTGCACGTATGTGAGAGTCAAAGGTATGTACAGAGTGGCTAATTCTCAAGAGGGGGGGAAGCTTGAGATCCTACAACATGCACAACGCCAGTGATGGTGCCTATTCCACGGAGAGTCTTTGAGAAATGGTATCCATTGTGAAGACCCTATATGATGTACCCCCGTAGAGATGACAATCTCTTGAAGGAGATCCCTGAAGGAATCTGAAGATGAGAGATAGAGAAGCTGCTCACATCACAAGAAATGAGCGTGACACACTGAGAAGAGTCGCTAAAGATGAGAATGCATAGACCTTATAGAATTGGATGACGAAGTAAAGAATCAAGTAAACTTTCATATGCGGAATGATGATTGCATGTGCGAAGACCACTGCAGAAAATGCAAGCAATTTTACAAATGTACAGATGCAGCAATGCAAGTAGACTATGTGATCTTAAAGGCTGGCTATACGTAGTGAAATACTGCAGGCAGGGCCACCATTATATAGAATTTTGGACATCAGAGTCACATATTTAGTAAGCTCAGACCCATGGAGAAAGAAGGATTGAAAGGCTGTGTTGCAGCAAGAAAAACAGCTGAAGATCAAGGAAAGGCCTGGAATAGTTCTCTGGCCTGGTTTCAAAGGATGGAGCAGCCAAGAACCAGTTATCTATCCTTGAAGGACAGTGAACGTAAGAAGCTGAATCTGCCCTTGTTGAGATGCGAGGAAAGAACGCAATGAGTGCCAAGTTTATTAATTTAGGACAATTAAATGCTGCAAAATAGGCCACAATACAGTCTACTGTCGCGTGAGCCAAGGATGGAAGTAGTATTTGGGTGTGCAGACCTGAAATACGATAAAGTGTGCCTATACTCCCTTTTATTCTCAGGAGCAATGATACTTTGTAAGGCCAAGTTCAAAGATGATCTGAATGGCAGAAGGCAAGAGTGATGAGAGATGTTGGGCTAATTGGGTGGGGGGACATGGTCAAGTCCACCCACCAGCACCTGAGGTACAGCTTACGTGCTGCTAGTGAGCCAAATGTTCCTGAGGGGCACAAGCTTGCCAACCAATTGTAGAAGGCCGTATAACGAAGGGCCATATAGTTTGAGAGCCAGAGATGTACCGTGTACCTAATACCTGATGAAGGTGACTTGCACTATGGGTGGGCATAAGTTGTCCACCTGACTGTAGAGACCGAATCACAACCCAACCCCTTATAGAAAGTATACTTAGATGTTCCCCTTAAACCAACCACAACTCCCCATAGGTTTTTCTTAGTTTGACACGTAGTATGACATCACATATGACACATCTTGAAGGGGGTCTCTAGGGGTCCCTCGCGATATGGAAACAAGGCAATAACCATACACGAAAAGATGCGCCAGACACGAGGCTCAAATTCCCACTGCTAGGGTTTATTGCAAGCAAAAATAGTCCCAATTGGCCAATTCTGGTCTCACGCCCCGCGACGTGAGTTTCCTAGACCTCGAGGGACGCAAGAGAGCGAATTACGTACATCAGTTACATATATACAAAATGCATATCATACAATCAGCTATGTCATGTTTAACACCCTCTTTTATTAAGTGTCTTTGAACTCGGGATGACGATGGACATTTCCGACGGGTATGACAATTATGACACTTTCGATGTCTATTCTAGCAACAATGTGCAATTTAGAAAGTGCAGAGGCATCTTTTAGTTGTTGAACAGAACACGGTGGTTCTGTTCTTGGAAGCAAGCTGCACACGTGGGAAGAGCCACATTCCATGCTTTACTATCTTTCAGGTGCTATTCGTGTCCTGGGAGCCGACACGCTCTACAGGGTTTTGCGAAGGGGGGCCGTAGGAAGAGCATAATTCAAGCCTTTAGCTGTTTAATTCTAACATATTCTACCATCGTACGAGACTGGCTGGCAGCTGTGAAGTGATTAAATGCCCTGCAGCTCTCCCTCAAGGCTACAGAGAGGGAGCGTGGGCATTCCTTTTTGGGCTACTCATGAGGAGTTTTCAACAAACTCCTCAGTCCCGCGACCTTGCTTTTTCATATTCAGACAACAATGTTAACAGTTGAGCAGAGTAAGCAGAATCCGCAAGAATTGCAAGCTGCAAAGCAGTTTTAGACAGAAAGCAATGAGCAATGGTTAACAAGCGAAATGGCGATTCTTGCTACGTTTAAAATGGCCGCTTGTTGGTCAAGCATAGCAGTCTATATTTCTGTAATTCGGTGCATAAGACGGTTGGCCTACGGCCATCAAGTTACGTCTGTCATTCAAATGCAGGGTATTCACTTTTGCAGACTGACAATCTTTGCTATAAAATAATTGTTTTTTTGTATGAAATGAGTTGAGGGAATGCTCTTCAACGTCTGTTGATGTCTGTTGTAACTCCATGCTTTAGACAATTGATAATAAAACAGTCGGGAGAGACTTTTTACCAACTTCCTGAGTCAGTCTTATTTGTAAGATTTATTCTGCATCCCATCGTGAGTATGATGTGTTACTGATTTAAGTAACCCCCCCACCCTCTCCTAGGTTCACCAGCTGCAGCTCCATCCATGTGGATCTATTTAGTATATCTGCTATATTCAAATGTATTCACATATCCTACATTTTGTGTTGTGCCTTGAATTTTTTGTTATCACCTTTTCACCTTTGATCCCCAGTGAATGCCCATTGGAATGTCCCCCTCTATTGTTTTTATATTGTTTAATATTTTTAAGAGACTTTATAAGGGTTGCCTTAACCCATACGCTGTAGCCAAACACACAGCCCTGATAGTTACCTTAAATTGCCTCTATGTCTTCAATAGAGCCTTCTGTTTGAAGATGATCTCCCTTCTCATTGTATTTCAGAAGGCAGTCTTTTAGTGATTCAGCAAATAACCTCCACGAAAGATCACAAGTCTGTTTGTTTTCCATGTTAACGCAGTTGCTAAGGGAGAATTAGCTGATATTATTTTTCCGAGATATTCAGTAACTTTGAAAAAATTAAAGTGGTCTTTCCCTGAGAAGATAGGTTTGATTTGCGGGTCTGAAGATTGCAGATTAGAGAAAAAAGAATAATCTCTCTGGTTATTGTAAATGTATCTCCAAAATTCTACTAAATATAAGTTTTTTGCTCACAGATTTAAGGCGTTTGAGGATTGTTTCTAATAGATCACTCTTGTCTGTGATCTGTTCAGAGCAGGGTACAATAAGTTCCCAAGCGATATGAACACTTTATGTCTGTAAACACCTCCCACCCCCTCCAATAGTTGCAATACTCTCTGCAATTAGTATCTGTTGTCCACATTATGGCCGTATGTGTTAGTTATACAGAAATTCCTGCATATAGTGGGCTAAGCAGATGTTTTGGTGATGTGGACTGGAACACACTCTGCTATCAATATGAGAACTCTTTCAGCAAATCTCTCGTAGTTGGAGTCATAAACCTCTCAGCTCCAAAACAATGCCTATTTATCTGGTGCTTGTTACAATAAATATGTCTCCTGTAAAAGAGCGTTCTGCACTTTATTTCTTTGAAGGTATGCACCAATTTGTCTTTGTTTTGCATAGTTATCCAAGCCCTTGACATTCCACGTTCTCATTCTTACACTCAACATTGTGGTAGGTTGCATAAGGACTTGCTTAAAGACTTAACCAATCCCGAGATAATGCATGTTGTCTTTGAAATGCATGAATCATCCATCCCATCATCACTGAACCCCACAACAAAACGATCTTGATTTCAACTATGTGACATCCTCTCCCCGTTGCCCTTAGTCCTAACTTAATAACTACAATGAAATATACCAAAATTCCCAAATCAAACTAACAAAACTAACCAAACATTGGGCGATTCATTCCCTTTAATTCAATACGTGCTGTTTATGCATGGAAGTTACCAGACCTGATCACGACTTTGGCGGTAACGCCAGCGGTATTACCACCGGCGGTATTAGCCCTACCGCTGAACTCCCCGGTGCTAATAGCGCAGGATCACGAGTTTGGCGGTAATGTAATTCCTCATTCCCCATTGAGCCCATTCGGGAATGCCCCATTCCCCATTGGGCTCAATGGGGAAAATGTGCGCTCTTACCCCCTGTGGATTTCCCGCCGGCGGTAATAGCGCACATTTTCGGTGGATTTCCCCCCAGCCAAGAGCTGGGGCAAAATCGCCGAAGTCCTGATTTGGCTGACCCTTAAATCTGGCGGTAATAGCGCGACCGCCGGATTTAAGGGTTACCGCCAAAGTCGTGATGAGGCCCTTCAACCAAAGGGGAGAAATCCCTGGAAAACCCTTCAGCCAGAAGAAGGGGATCTTCCAACCCCTACATAGATCATTTGGATGATTACAACCGCGGACGCCCCCCTTTCAAGGAAAAGAGGTAGCACAGATAGGTCCGTACTCCCTTCTTTTTTCTCCTTAAATTGTAGAAATGCATTCCTCCTGGCGTATAATTCTGTAGTTTAGAGTCACACTCTGGACTCCTGACATAGTTGCAATGGTGCAGATCTGGAGTGTCTTCATATTCCTGATGTGGCTGAATGTCTTCCAAATTGTGATCAGTCTCTGCTTTTTGTTCACTGTTATCTTGTGATTTTTGACTCACTATCCCCGAAAGTCTCCCGACGTTAGATAATGGCCTACGTTGTTCCTTAGTTTTGGATCTTGCCTGATTTGTTCTGTGTTTTTCATTGGACCATGTTTCCATTGTTTGTGTGCCCACTGCCTTCTGATTGTCACCACTCTCATGCTTACAGTGGGGAATTGCAGAACCACTGCTTAGGCCGTGTATGATGTTTAGCCTAGCTGGGTATATTAGAATAAAGCGGATATTATGAGTTCTTAGAAATCAAACTTGTTCAAAGTTTTGGTGCTGTTATTGTAATATTTTGTGGAGTCTGAAAAACCATAATTGAGCTGCATTTCTCTTTATTGTTATCTTGCAGGTTGCAGAAGAGCATCTTGGTCTCTGAAATTGAATATTTTTGCCATGTTTTGACATGTTATGGAAATCGGCGGGAGGTCTCACTGGCACTTTCTGGGCCCTATTCACTGCAAATTTGATTAGCCTTTTGTGCCATATGTTGCATATAGCCGTTCTTGTATGAATAGTCCCATTGAGCCCATTTCCTCTCCTTCAGGTATCCCAACAATGTGCAAATTATTGCTGTCGCAGCACCTTCTGTGTATGCTTTCAGTTCCAAATTCCAGGTAATTTGCAACAAACATTTGACTTGTTTTTCGAAGCTCTCCATTTACTGATGCATAGAGTTAGTTTTTGTTTCAAGTAATGTCCGTGTGTCTGCTATCTTATGCCCATCGGTGCATAGCAGACTCATTTCCATTGTGATTTCCCCTATTTTATATTTAAGGGTGGATCTAGAATCTTGCACAGATTTAAGGACCTCGCCCATTTTCCCTTCCAGCAACTCATGTGGTGCTTGAGCGGAAGGATGTCCTCAAGTTTTAATTTCAGGTGCAATACCTTTTCTGGGGATTGTGTTTTTGTCCAACTTCAGTTGATTCAAGTTTTGATGTTTATTTTTAGTTCTTGCCATGATTATGAGGTGATATATTGTGCAATTATGGAAAACCAGGTGCAAGATTTACACTTATATTGCCCGAAAATATCCACTGATTAAGTGAGTATTAATAGATGCAGTTCCGGAGTTAGTAACGGTTCTATTGGAAACTCTGCAAATCCGCTTCTGTGTAAACTTGCAACCACTCATCAGGGGTAATCTCCTTTCTTTTCCTCTATCTGGGCTCTCCTCCTCTATTATTTTCTGTCCCGAATGTACAGAGACGCTGTCACATATTTTTTTTTAATAAGGTGGCTGAATATAAAACGTGGTTAACTGGCGGCCATCGTAAGGACAGTCATTTTGCAGATCTGGTGTTTGAAGCAGATTTAAAGGTTTCCCTCCTTATATCAAGCCAATCGGAGTGTGTCTATAATTCCTTCACTTATCGAGACACAGAGGTCACACGCAACAACACTCCAAATAGAATTGTAGGTAGTGTTGCAAAGCTCCTCACATTGGGGTTTTCCCAAATTGAAATGATATGGAAGTGTCACTGTGTGGTGAATGACCATCGGGGGTGTATTCCTTGTTTCCCTTTGTTTTTGAGCCACTTCATGTAGCTTTCACCGCTCCTCAACCAGAACATAAATGTATTGCTGTTCTCCGAAACTCAGATCTCCAAAAGATACCAATCTCGACAAGCAGATTAACAGTGTCATTGTTGCCTTCCAGGTATATAGCAGGCACTTAAGGGGCACACATCAATCAAAGGTTTTCAGTACAGGTGAAGTTTATCTTTCCATGAGACCCACAGTGAACAAACCTATCATTGGTGTGCCAGGAGGAGTATGCTCACTGTGAGATCCCACACCATCGAAGTCCATAAAGGGGGAATGTGGCAGTTTTGTTTTTATGGTAAATTCTCTGCTTGATTTTCCGAGGTTTTCCCCTTCACTTTCTCCCCACCAGTGTGCTGATTCCACTTTACACGCGAATCAGAACTACGACTCCCACAATAGAGCCTGCAATAAGCCAGGAGAAACATTATGAAGCAGGATTAAAGGGGGGACTGAGCAGGTGCTCTCTGCTCTAAATGCTACATTTGATGGATACCAGCCATAACCCCTTCCATTTAAGTACTTTAGAGCACTTTCCGTGCATGCCCCTAAATCACGTAAATGCAGATAGACCCTTCTTTCTCCCATCTCCCTTTCTAGTGAAGAGCCAATGTGAGGTTGAGGTAGGTGGAGACTGCCAAATACACTCCTACTCATTTATCTAGGTGCTCTGGTCATCTAACAGGACAGAGGCATGAAAGGATAGTGAGAAAATATTACTATTGGTATTGGTATTTCTATAGTGCATATGGCCAGGCCATCTAACTGCTGTCATTCAAAACAATCAGTGTACCCTAGGGGCAAATAGAAGTGTTTTGAATTTCTTTCTGATGTCAAGAATGTCATAAGACTCTGTAAGGTCGTGGGGGAGTTCATACCAAAGTTTGGTCCAAATCGGCCACGCGTTTTTCACGCTATGGCTGTTCAAAAACTGCACTTTTTTCTATGGGAAAATGAATGGGAGTAGGCTGAAACTAAGTTTTTATGGTTTCTTCATAACTTTTTCATTTTTTTGACAAATTGTTTCCAACATTTCCAGTTTGTGGGTTGGGCTTAACAAACCTTTGTTTTAGGAATGTTCATCCAAATCCATACAGCAAGTCAAACGTTGTTAGCCTCTCTCCTGTGAGCACCAAGGTCGATATAAAGGTTTTAAGGTGCAGGGCACTCCGTTCCCTGTCGAACATTTGAAAAACTACTGGATGGATTTACCCCATACTGGTCAAGGACATAAAGTCAAAACTGTTTCTTATTTGGTCCAAATCTGCCAAGTTGTTTTCACGCTACAGCTGTTCAAAAACTGCACCTTTTCTCTGGGGAAAATGATAGTGGGCTAAAACAGCATTTTTTTGTTGCCTTAGTAACTTTTTTATTATCTAACAAATTGTTCCCTGTTCAGTGTAGCTCTTCACAAACTGATTGAGAAATGGCATCCAAACCCATCCAACAAGGTTACTAGCCTTGGTCAGCCTCTCTGCTGTAAAACACACCACAGCCAATATAAAGGTTTTAAGGAGCAGGGGTCACCCACTTCTCTGTCAAATATTTTAGAAACTGCTGGGTGGATTTACCCAAACAAGTCAAGAAATGTAAGTTGATGCATTGTGCCCAAGTTGTTTCTAATTTGTGCCAAGTCTGCAAAGCGTTTTTCATGCTATGGCTGTTGAAAAACTGCACCTTGTCTCTAGGGGAAAATAAATGGGATGAAACTGAAACGGTGGTGTTTTATTTTCTTAATCCTCTTTCAGTTCATAACATACTGTTCCCATAATCTGTAGTTTGGGAGGTGGGGCATGATAAACCCTTTGTTTTAAACATGTCATCCAAATCCATTCAGCAAGTCAAAATGTATAAGCAATAGAATTGTGGGGAGAAATGGCTGATTTTTCATTTCTGAAAAGCCGCTCAGCCTCTCTACTGCAATGCACAATGGAAGATTTAGCTATCATTTTGGGAGAAGAGGGAACCCATCAAATATTTTAACAACTACTGGAAGGAATAACCCCAGACCCCTCACAGAAATTGCGTCAATGCTTTGAGTCCTAATTGTTTCATACCTGGTCAAATTTCATCAAGCTGTTTGACTATGCACTGGAACAACATTTTGACTTTATCTCTATGGAAAAATTAATGGGGACTAGGTGAAACAGCAAATCTTTCTTAATAAAGTTTTTATTTTTTAACAGATCCTTCCTAAACATTCCAGTCATGGAGAGCGGCATGGGTGGGGGTGTTAAGGGGCTTGACAAACGTTTTGTTTGCAAAGTTTCAGACAAATCCGTCTTGCGACTCAAAGATTATTAGCAATTCATTTTTTTGGGGTTTCCTATGTGTCTTGATACTCAACTTATCTATAGTGTGGCGACTGACACACTATAGTATATGACTAACCACAAAGACGCTGGGGGTTGTTGAACATATGAAGGAAGATCTGACATCCTGCTATTTCATCAGTTAGACATTTGAATCTCAGTGTATCCGTACTGCCTGCACATAGTCAAGCAATTTCAAAACTTGCTCCTTAAAGCAGAACAAATAAGTAACCCTACTTTTTGACAGGTAGTTACATCTAGTAAACTGGTCACTCAAAAACAGGTTGCAGGTTAAACTCTCTAAAGAAGCACTCCATCATAAGGAGAACCCAACAGAACCTGATATGTTCAGCCCTTAACAACCTTACAATCTTATAGAATATTACAGTCATCTATAAGGGCACAGGATAAAATATAGAGCTGTTCCTTTGATCCAAGCAACAAATGCAACAAAAGTGCTGCTTTTGAGGTTTTATTATCGCTGGCTATGTTGGAAGTGTGTTAAGGATTTTAAAGATGCGGCACACTCCAGACTAGGACTCTTTCTACTGGCCAGGCATGCAGTGCAAAATAAAAACGTTTTCAAATTTATTACCTTCAGATTCCGTTTTGAGAAGGCAGCCAACCCGTCTCACACCCCCCTTAACGAACACCCCATGTCGCAATGGACCATGAACCAGGCCGGTGTGTAATAATGACATATTAATTTATATTTAATGTTGAATAAAAATCAAACACATTCAATATAGTGCAGCAATCACCACTGTGGTAATAATTAAATGATAGGATACACTTAGTTTAACCTTCTAACATCAGATACACAATGCACAGATGAATGAAAGCAACATGACTTTTCGGGTAGTATTTTCAAATAGCACCACCGTTAGGCATTCCCCCTGCAACACTCCCTAAAACCTCGGTTAACCAAGTATGTGGGTGGAGAGGAGTATCAAGGAGTCAGGTATACTAGGCAACAATCAGAATGAAAATCCAAGCTACCACCCTTGAATGGGAGGCCGGATTAAGCTCCCTTGAAAAATGAGCAAAATGGCCCTCGAAATTACTGAATAGTTATTTTACATGTGCTGTTGAATGAATAAGGCAAGAATGTATGTGGCTGTACTAAAGAAGCAAGAAAACATAGAAGCTACAAGGCAAAGCACTAAACAACAGGCATACTGTTTAGAAAATCGACTTTGTGAAGGAAAAACAGTGCAGCAAAAATCTCACGTGGTAAAATTGCAATTTCTTACAAAACTTCAGAAATGAGCTAAACAGACAGAATCGATACTCAGTTTTGCTGAAGAGGTACAAAGGCACATAATAGGTATGATACAAAAGTGAAAGGATGACTCTGGATGGGTGACAGTAAGGGGTTCATAAACGTAAGGGAAAAATCTGATTTTTACACAGGAAACACTTTCACAGGCAACTCGGTTTTGTTAGAAAAAGGATTTATTCTGCTGCTACTATATTTTAGTGGCTAGGTATTTAATGAAAGACACAATACGCGAGGAGGTTAATTGCAAGGTTACCCTATCCATGCCACGTTCATCTCTATGGGAAATTAATTATATTATTCAAAATAGTACTAAGGACTTACACAAGGACTGAAATGTTTAGAAATAATTGTGCTAACACATGAAGACTAACTCTGATTTTTCTAAAAACAGGATACACAGAGGATTCTACCAATTTGAAGAACTTACAAGGGTGCTTATTGGATTTCTTATTGGGTTTCTTATAGGGTTTGACAAATGGCAAGGTAACAGAATGGTGTATGCAGCGTTTTTATATTGGGGAGGGTTATAAGAAGCACTTAAAAAGGGTAGTTTGGACAGCTAACCGGGTCTCTAGACAGCGGGACAGGGGTCTGGTCACTGCACAATGGCGGCTCTCCTCTCGGGACACAGCGAGGCAACCAGGATCTGGTCTCAATGGGCAGCGAGTGCATCAGCTGGGCAAAGACAGATCTGGTCATGGGAATTTCCCAAAGGGGTCCGCAGCCTTTCCTCCTTTCTCCCTAAATTATTGGGATTTTTGTAGGGTTAAGTTCTGGATGGTGGTTCTGCCTTGATAGGAGGTACTGCATGGATCTGGATCAGCTACCCATGGCTTGGCAATGGAGTCTACAATCTTGCAGGTTGAATGTGGAATGTCTGGATCTCTGGATGTTGATTTGTGAATGAATGATTCTTGAAAGTCTGATTCTTGAAGTCCTGACTCTCTCTAAGCTTCCTCCTTTTATAAACCGGATGACATCAGATGATTTTTCCTATGTGGGCAGAACTAAACTGGACATAGCTCTAAAATCAGATAGGTCAGGCTGAGGATGTCGCTGCCTCCCTGTAAGCAGATTGGACCCAGGGAAGTGACATCAGTTTTAGTGTGGGAGTTTTTATGAGGTGCTTTGTTTACCCACAGTTACTTTTTTACCAAAATCAGTTATGAAACAAAACAATTACATTTATAAACGTCACCCTTATACAAACTAGATAGGCAAATACCATATTTCACATGGAGTATACTGATTCAAGCTCCAAGTCGGTACGAGGCTGCTTTGCCCTTCTGCCACTTTTTCACAATTTCTTTGGAAAATATTTCCCCTACAATTCTAAAAATTAATACACCTAAGCCTGTTAATGTCGGGCATATTTTCATTTAACTTTCATAACTGTGTCATGTACACTTTTTCCAGAAATGTCCCTTTAATGCTGTTTGCGTCCCACACATGCTTGGACAACCCACATCGTCTCATTTTAATTGAGCAAATACTACATTAAAACCATCCTAATTTCACATTACTGCGTTTTCAGATCACTGAAATAAATGTCTTAAGATAAACAGTCTTTCAAATCAAGTAAACTGGCTTTGTTTCCAAAAGTGGACAGTCTTTCCAACCCCCCAGCCAAATGTCTTGCTCTGGTCAGCTTTGCCCAGAGGTTGCTATGACTGCCCTTTGATCCTAAGCGGTTGAAGCTGAGGAGAGGTGCCAAAGGAATTCACACTTCAGTGACAGGGCTGTCCATTGTCCCATGCTGCAGCAATGCTGTTCAGTCTGACAAAGTCACCACTTCCCACACCTCTGGACCTTTCATATTGTAAAGGAACTTCCTTTTCCATGGGGCTGGTACATCAGAAGTGCCTGCCTTGCAAAACTGGTTTGACAGCAATTCCTGGGCCTAGCCCAGATGTTGAAGTTCTTTATGTGGGTAAAAATAAAATAAACAAGGTACAATTTACCTATATTTTGGCAGCTTTTCTTCCCAACATGTACAGTTTTGTATTATTTCCATTTAGCTTGTACAATGTCAATTCACTGCTTTGCAGAGCAGTGCAACATGGGTCCATTTGACTTTTTCTGTTCATTTACAAATGTGATTTTCCTTGCATCTTCATTCTGAACATTTCCATGGCTCTGATCAATGTCTTACTCACAGGAATATGTTTAAGAAATCGGTTCTTTGAAACTGACACCAGTCAAAGGAGAGAGAGAGCTTCTCTTGAAATGTGTTTTGTGTGTTACTTTGTTTTCACAGTAAATGCCAGCCGTACGGGCTGAAATGGTTTTTCTCTGCTCTTCACAGATTTTACTTAATAAAAAATTATGTTCTGGGCAGGAAAGTCTTATTTGATGATGTTAAGTTGAAACATATGAACAGGGCTGTGTTGAATTAGAACAAAACTGTGTGAGGTTCGCAATGAAGATAACAACAGGGTCATGTTAAATGCAGATAATTTCTAGGCGCAGCCTTGGGTTTTCAAATGACAGAAGTAGTGCAGCGCCATTCTTCCTTTAATTTATTTTCTTTGTATTGCCATGAAGAAAACAAAGGGCAGCCATTCTTGGTGCTATTTTCCATCTCGCCCCAGCTCAGCAGACCCAGCACAGCTATTATTTCTGTAGCTGCTACAATGTAGTTTTGTGATGCCAGGGAATATGTTCTCAGCAGACACAGTGCAGCCATGATTTCTTTGCAACTGCAAAAATCAGTTTTGTGATGCAGGGATTTCTGTTGGGCGGGTAAATGTACCCCACAAGTGTTCTCATTAAGCATTGTGAAAAAAAATGGCACCTTCGGCTGACATCTGTCCCTCAGATGGATAGCTTGGATGGTAGCCTTTATGCATACTTGTCTATGGATGTTCAGTGCTCAAATTAAAAGAGGAAATGCATCCATGTATCTTATTTTAAAAGCAAAATGTGTCAATGGGCCTCATTACTAGTGTGGTGGTCCGGACATAAGGTTGCTGGTGGCACCACCACACTCCAACTCTGCCTTCTGTGGCCGTTAGACCGGGCAGGTCTGACCTGCCTGGCGCAACGGCCCCGGTAGACAGAGTTGTCACGGAAGCACCAGCACCATTAGCAATGCTGCTGGTGCTTCTGTGTCCCCATTCCCCTGGAGTCTTATGGGACTCCAGGGGAATGAGGACTTACACTTTCCACCACCTGATATCTGGGGCCAACAGTCTTGGTGGCACCGGGATCTGAGGTAGCGGAAATGGTGTTATGAGTTTGGCAGCAACCCCTGCCGAGCTGATAATGAGGCCAAATGTTGTCTTGTTATTTAAAAGATGGAATGTTCTCATTTTTCTGGTAACATATTTCAAATCTGCTGTTGGAACAACAAATACACTTCAGCACCATGAAAAGGGAAAACAGTTTTTCATTTAAAATGGAAGTTGTTTTACACATTTTCTTCTGAGCGTGCCTTGCAGTGTTGTGCGGTAATTTCGTGAGAATCACATGATCTTCCCCAGATTAAGAGTGGGAAGAGAGTGCAGATCTGATCAGGTATTGGTCAAAAACTGATAAAACAAAGTTTATTCACAATTCAACAATAAACCAATATTAAAACAACACATACAATTGTGTATAACAGCATTGCTAGGGAGTTCAGTATCAGTTTCACAAAGTAAAGCAGAAATAAAAGAGATGTGGTGAGGTTAGTATTTCGAAGTGACTTGTTGTGCAGTGCTCATTATCAGCACACTTCATAGGTCGACACGTTTTGTGTTTCCAGCACAGGGATGTTTGAAAATGGTTTCAGTTTGAATGTGTAAGCTATCTTCCACGCTTTCTTTGGGACTATTTTGCATTATGCAGTGTAATGTTATTCTGAACTCCTTGGGATGTGGGGAAGGACCTCCAATCTATTATTGCTTCTTTGTGTCTTAGGCTAATTTAATATGGAACTGTCATAAGTACAGTGCTGCTCCTTGATTTGTCTCTGAACAAATCGTCCGCCGCAAGGTGGCGTGACTTTCTGTACTTTCTCTACAAGAGGCACTGGGCTAACCTCTTCCAACCTGTGACCTTGTACAGTATCATTAAAAAACAGCAAACCTAACACAGAGCTCATCACAGGAGTGTTCAACTCTAGAGCCGAAACCTTCTCCCCTGTTTTTCTTATCACAGGAACTGTTTGCATTGAGCAAAAAGTAATGACAGATATTCATTTCTGACAAATCTCTCAGCCGCTCTGCTGCACCACCATGTCTCTATTCAATATTTTAAAACATACTAGATGGAATTACCCCAAGCCAGTAAAGGAAATTAAGTCAACGCTGTGTGTCCGAATGTATTCTTATTTGGTCCAACTCTGCCCAGAAGCGTGTGCTACGGCTGTTCAAAACCTGCACATTTACTCATTAGAAAATGAATGGGAGCCAGCTGAAAACTTAATGTTTATGTTTTATTCATAACATTTTCATTTTTTAACAAATTGTTTCCAAAATGTCCAGTTTGGAGGGGCCCTTGAAAGACATTTTGTTTGGAAAATGTCATAATGTAATCCAAATCTATCCAGCAAGTCAAAAGATATTAGCCTCTCTCAGCCTCTCTCCTGCAAAACCCCAAGGTTGATGTAAAGGTTTTAAGGAGCAGGGGACACCCCCTATTCTGTCAAATGTTTATTTAAAAAAAAAACAGTATGGATTTACTTCAAACCCGTCAAGGAAATTAAGTCAAAATGTGCCTAAGTTGTTTCTCATTTGGTCCACATTTGCTAAGCAGTTTTTGCGGTACAGCTGATCAAAACGTGCACTTTTTCTGTATGGGAAAATTGATGGGAGTATTCTGAAAACACACATGTTTAACCAGTAATTGTCTCTTCTGACAAAGATCACCATCCTTCCCTCCATTGCTGGAATGAATATCACCACTATAAATATTTTAAAAAATATATTAAAAAGTTATATGTTCTTAGAATAAATAAACATATTATTTGAGATATCTTTCTTACGTTAGGTCTTGCAATTGAATCTCCCATTACCCTTTGTCAAATGTGTTTTATTTATTTTTTATTCAACAGGTCATTTGGTTTTCAAATTGAAAACCTTTAACCCTGTGTCCCACCGTTTACATAAAACCCCATCGTATCCATAGTGCAAGCTGATATCTGTCTGTGCCTCGCCATATTACCAAACTCCACATCTTTGGTGCTTATAGTGAGGCTTGTGAATGTTCCCAGGTCCCTAATCGTGAGCAATAATGTTAGCCTGATTGACCTGTTAGTCTCCCTTCTTTCGAAGTCCTTCCACTACATGCCTATCTAGTTTCTTGAGCATTATGATTATGATTACTAGTTTTATGTGGGCTATAGTGATGTTCATTTTCTCGCCTTCAATCAAAATTCTCAACCAATCATCCATACATCTGGATATATAACTTCTCAAGATGTGCCCCAAGCACTGCTCGCGTTCGTTCCTTAGGCCTGGGCAGCATAGAGTCAAATGTTTCAGGGTTTCTATAACCCCAGGGGTCTCAGACAGCCTACACCACAAATCTTTATTGATGATGTTTCTTCTTTGGAGTATTTCTCCGGTTGGCAGTACATTAAGTCTAAATCTCATAAAGAGTGGCCAGAAGTACCAGTTCGGAAACAGAGTCAAATATATCGGCAACTGATTCAATTTTTGTGGCTGTGACCAGAACTCTTCATAGCTTTTGTATTTCTAATTGTGCTGCTGGGTTTCTCTCCAGTTCACCATGTAGAGTTTTTTTTTTGTTTTGTCTGGACTTTTCAATAAATCGTCCTCTGTTTCATTCACGTTCTCTAGCATTACTTGACAGGTTCCTTGCCATTCTGATAGTACTGCATCTGTTTGTTCATTTAAGGCTTTGTTGAACACATTAAAGCCCCCTGTTGCGTCTTCCTCCAAGCATTTACAGTAAAAGGATATTATTTTCCAATCAACTATGGCTTTCATCGAGGTAAAGGCCAACTCTCTCCTTATCAACTATATCAGTACTGATTTAGGGAGTTGCAGCACTTTCCGCCAAAAAAGGCCCTCCAGGACTGGCCATACTTGGGTTGGGAAAGACATTGATGTTTTGGCTCCATAGGACAGTATGGGGCCTACTTTCCTCCTATAGAATTTTTAGCAGAGGAGTTATAGTAAACCTACAATATCTCCTCAATAGGATTTTCCCTTGCAAAGCCAGGTTGACTGCTTTCCGTTTTAGCCCCTTGATTCTGGGAGCTTTGCTTTTGGTGTTATTAATGCAAACTCCAAGATATGAAAATGAGTTGCATTCCAGAATGTTCTTGCCTTTTGGTGACCATCGCATCTTCCTGTTTTTACTTTTCTTCCCTCCAGGATGCAGCTTCATAATCCTTGGTTTTTCTGGATTGATTATCAGATCATTGGCATCCACATATGTCTGTAAGGCTGTCAGCTGTCGTTGCAGACCTATCAGCGTCTGATCTATCAGAACGATATTGTCTGCATTTAACAGTCTCCCTTTTGGTGTTCCCACAACCTTTGGTGGAAAGCAGTGTGTAATAGCTCTGTTTCAACTTGTGAATCTCCTTGGTATTGTCACGTGACCAGTTCTTATTTATACAAGTATATATTTTTCTTCAGATCTTTGTTCCTCTTCCATACCATTCGATCATACAAATGGCAATGGGTCTTCGTCAGTTGGTTGTTACCGGTTTTCCCTTCTGATCTGAAAGCTTTGAAGGGCCGTGTATAGTTGATCCTTTGCATTCCTTGTTGGTTTTCAAGTGACGCGATCAAACCCTTTAGTTTAAGGTTTAGCCCTCTGATGTTGTCTGGTCGAATTTTAAGTTTTGTTCCTCTTTGGGCAGTCAATATGTCATGATTGTATACAATGGTCTTGTTATTGCTGATGTCCCTAAAGGTGAGTTTCATCAAGTTATGATCAATGGCTGCTGTTGTTATCAACTCCAGCCTTTGGATGTTCTCCGACAAGTTACTTGATCTACAAACGTAGTCCAATATGTCCTTTGATTGCAACCCCTTCCGTGTGGTTTGAGCCGGAACGTCTCCTTAAACCGTTCCTTTTAATATCATACAATCTCTTGATTGTAGCATTTTTCTCCACCTTATTCCTCTTTTTTACTTTGATGTTGTTGTGAACAAATCATGTACTATGGCCCGATTTTCTTTGTCCACACATGTACAGTTTAGGTCACCAGCCATTATACAGAGTGGTTCTGACCAATTATCTCTCTGTTCGTCCAATAAGGCTGCTATTGCATCCGGAAGAGTATTGTTTAAAGGAATTGCCACTTTCTTTTTCTTTATGTTATTGGGTATCCATTTTATCAGCAATAATTTTATCAGATGGACATGGTTCTTCAGCCATGTCCATCTTGCTGCTTCATTTTCATCACGGTATCTTGAATTTCTAGTATTCAGGTTCCAACTACCATTGTTGTTGCTTTTCCTCGCGATGATATATGTCCCCTCTGGTATTTGGGCCCTTTGTATATTTTGTTGTTTGCCATGGGCATGCGTTTTTACATTCTTGTTCTTGTGTTTTTAATGTCTCAACACTTTCTAGGAGGTCAAAGCTCATTGGCCTTAGCTAGTGAGCTTCCTCCAGGAGCAGTTATTTAACCAGGTTTGACACTGTGTGTAGGATCAGGCTGTCTGTACAGTCTTCGTTAACAAATTCCATAATGGCAAAGTCATTGGATGTGATGTAGAAGGCGTATTACGTTGGCTCTGTTAAGAATCAATCCATCTTCAAAGTGGAGTATACGCTCCAAGGTGAGTCCTGGTTGCTTGGTAGCCCAGTCATTATCTGGTTTTATTTGCTGGCAATGTAAATTTCCCATTTCAGCAACATTTAAATCCATCGCCTTTCCCTTGTCTTGAAGTGCTGGTTTGTTGCTCAAGGTCACCATCGGGATGGTTGACCGTTTTCTAAGTGCTGCATCCCATATGGGCACACTATGAACCCCTTGCCTCCAGTGCTCTTTCATAGGGTGATCCTTGCTTAAACGTTGTCCCACTTTTTGCTGGTTCCTGTTACTTCTGCATGCTCCACTGATGATAGATAGCTTAGAGCTCTTCCGCCCTCTCTTCTTTCTTTAATACAGTCAACTGTTTCCCCGTTTACTATAGAGGCGTCATTCTTAATGTTATCTGAGCGCTCCGCACTTTCCCATTCAACATTAGTTAAATCATTGTCTTTTTTCTCCCTCGCCCAATGCCTCTCTTCATCTTCTGATATTGTTTATGTCGAGAGGTCCATTAGGTCTGGTTCTGAACATTCGTCGTCCACGAACTCTGGTGTGGTTGTTTCTTTGGTGCTATGTTCTGACCTGACCTTTTTCTTTGGGTTTGTTAGTTGAGCCATTATACTCGGTTGGGTTTTTGGTAGGGCCAGGTTTTTTATAAATGCATGAATTTTATTAGAGTTTGCTTTCTTTGGTAGAGTTTGATTTTTCAGTTTTTTCTTCAGAGTGATTGTCGTCTGCTCATCAGGTTTTTTATTTTCTTTTCCTCCTGTTTTCTTCGATTTCATTAGACAATCCTGTTTTTGTTTGCTGTGTTTGTGTCTCTTTTCTTGAAAATCTCACAGACACTCATGTTGTGATTTGCTTTCAAGTTGATGATGCCGGAATTTTGTGTTTCTTTGTTGGTAGTTTGCACTGCTCTCTTTGTTGGCAGCTGCTTATTTTTTATTAACTACTGGCTGTTTATTGCTGTTTTGACAAATGCAAGCATTTCTATTTGAGGGTCGATCCAGGTGCCAAACCATGATGGGACTTTCGGATTCCATTGGGGGGATTAGGTCCTGGTGTTGTGCCTGTGACACGTCCAGTGGAGGTCCCTTTAGGTTCTTATTCTCTGTGATTGAACAATTTTCTCCCCCCTGCTCTCCCCTACAAGGTTTCTCCATTGACTGGTCGTTGGTCACTGCAATTTTACTTGCAGGAACGGCTCTCTGTATCAAAATAGTTTCTTGTTTTCTTGCTAGAGCTTGAGACATTCCCTCCTTGTTGTTCTCCAATGTTATTTTTTCAAGACTATCTGGCTCTCTTATTGATGGAACTGGTGAGATTGAGCTTGGCAAAATATTTCCTCCACTTGTTGAATCTTTTCCAGCTTGGTTCTTTCTTCGTAGTTTTCTCTCTTTCAAAATTATTTCATTTAGGTCGTACAAAAGTTGAGAAATGTTTGCAGTGCTATTATACAGATTACTTTATATTGCGGTTATAAACCCTTCCAAATATGGTTTTTGAATGGACCATTGCGAGCATGGTTTGAGTGATCTTTTAAGGTCTCTGCAATATCCTCATATAATTTCAAAAAGGGTGCCAGAATAGGTGTCATTGTTGATATTAACAGAAAATGTTCATCCTCCAATCGGCCTACTTTCTTGGGAATCAAATTCTCGACTATCCTTAATGGGGAGATCTTTGGTTCCTCTGGCTGTGAGTGGTCCCTATAGTTTGTACTCCTTGTCGCTATTGTCTGAGTAGCCTGTTTTGTGTTCATAACCTTAGGTTTCATACAGTTCTGGTTGACACTCTTTTGTAGAGGATCTCTTTTTTTTTTTTGTTATCGATTTCTCCATATTTACTGAGGTCTCCAGCAAGACTTCATCAGGTATTGCTGAGTCATTGCCCCCCATTCTTGTGTACGATGTCCTTATCGTCGTACCCAAGTGGCATATATTACCAAAGAGGAACCCTGTTGCCGGCTCCTCCTTTGATAGTGTTAGGGGTTTCCAAGAATTAATGGTCTTTGGGGCGGTAAAAGCTTGGGTGCCTGTGTACTTCGTTGTCTGCCCAGCCCTGAAAGGCTGCCATGTAGTGGCGTAAGTTTCCAGTTCTTCTCCATGGGAAGAGTATTTTGTCTTTTTTACTGTGTCTTTAATGGGGGCTTGCTAGGCAAGCCATCTCAGCCATTTCTTTGCCTTGTTCAGTAGGAAGATTGGTTTGCAATTCCTCATCATGTTCAATATCTTTTGAGTTTTTTCTTTTCAAAAAGGGTTTCAGGAGTTCATTTTCCATCAGGAATTTTGTTTTTCATCCCATATCAAGGGCCTTATCATCGAGCTGTCCTTGATGACTTTGTTCTGGTCATCTGCCTTTTTTTCTTGACGCGTCAGCGTCAATAAGAGGGGCATTATTGTCTCCTGGGGATTTACCAATTTCTCTATGGGCCCCATGTCCTTTGTTGTTGAAACTGGTTCTGGTTCCTGAATAGTCAGAGGCTTCTGGTACAGTTGCAGATTACCTGCCACAATTTCTGTGGCACCCAACAGGGAATCCATTAATGTCACTGCATCCTGACTAATCCGTTCTAAAGGCAGATTGTCTATTTATTGGGCCGTGCTTGCACCAATTCTGACTTGTATGTTGACGGGGTACAAACTTCGAATGTTCGGTACTTCCGAATTAACCTCCAATGGCTCTGCTAACTGAGCCACGGCTGCCCATGAAGGCGTGGAGCAGACGGCGTCCTAACCACCCTCCATCCCCTCCACCCCTCGCTGTTGTGTCAGTTCATTCATTAGGTCTGCAGAATTGGCCGCCGCACATACAGGTGGTTACTCCACATGAGAGGGCGGGACGCCAGTGCCTGGAATCAAAAGGGTTAGCATTCCTGCTGGTTCACCAAGAGGTTAAGCATCCACCTCTTACCTTTTGGTTCCACGTAGCAGCAACGTAGCAGTGACCTTAGGGCTCACAGCTCGCTGCCACCTGACACCGGACACTCAGACACACTCTGCTATGCTACGCTTCGATTCTGGTTTTTGTATGCAAGCGGACGTAGGGAGGTGGAGTGTTTGTCAGAGGTGTACAAGGAAGAAAGACTCCGATTTCTGCAGCAGGAAGAAAGATTTCTCTGGTCACAAAATCTATTTCCAGCAGTATTTTCTTGCAATCCTGCGCCACAATGTAAATAATATAAATAATGATCCAAATGAAGGCAGCACACCGGACACTCAGACACACTCAGGCACACTTTGTGAATTTGAATTAGTCTGTATTGGCTTGTCAGTTCGTACACTTTGGTCAGGAATTGAGGAAAACAGGAGAATAGCCCACACCTGTCCAGGTCCATGGTGGACTCATGTGGATACATAAATGAACATCTGTGAAAATGATTGCTTATTTGAATCATGTGAAAATAGACAACAAATGAGGGACAATTCTGAAAAGGTATAACTGCCTATGTATGTGCTTTCTGGTCCTAACATAACATTTTCTTAGGATAGTTTACTTTGGTCAGATACACGGTTTTCTGGAGAAGTTGGTCACTGTAATGGTGATCCTTTCGAAGAAGCCAACTCTGTTGTCCATGCAGGCCGTTAAAGCAATGCACAAGAACCGCTCTTCCTGCAAAAACACAGCACAACACCACCTACCTGTTCCAAAAACCCCTTTAGGACCAGATCAACTTGCAGATAGGACATTAAGTTGCCAACAAGGAGATACACAGTCATCCAATGAAAAATGAAGACGTTGTATGGAAGCACAGGGAAAAAGACTACCACACATAAAGAGCCACACAGGGCCACCTACAATCACAACTACTGTTGTTATCAAAGAATAAAGTAATGGTTCTCCAATGGGCCAGCACAGGTACAAGGCATATCAGTGGAACAGCATTTTACTTTATCCTGATAAATGATGCACTGAAAACAGGATTTGGTGCCAGATGGGGCAATGGGTCGCCCATATGCCACCACGGAATGCCATTTCACTTCTTTGAAGGTGGTGGGGGAGAGAAATGGGATCCGAATGGCTCTTAGGAGGGGTCAACCACACTCATACCAGCCTCTTCTCTAGCTCCAACACAGAGAAAGAGAATTGTGAACTTGAATGGATTAAACCAGAAATGATAAGTTATGCAAGGGTGTAGAAGAAGGATTCTGAGACACATATAGCATATTTGGGGTGATACAATTGCATTGCTAAATAACGAAAGAGCAAAACTACCTTTCTCTATTTCTAAGAAGGATTTAATTGCCTCAACAAACGATCAAATGCGACTGTCAGGATGTCTGTTGAAGTAAAAGTGTCCACTGTCCTGTGTCAAGAATACCTTAGACTATAAAATAATGAATACAGCAGCACTTTGCTGATCCCAGAAGAATGTCTCCCTTCTCCTGGATTATTGTAACAAGCCTGACACAATGTTTCCTTGGTGGGCCAGGAGAATGCCTCCCTTCTCCAGGTTTTCAGTCTCAAACAACATGGCATTATGACTCCCTTCCACAGGTCGCAAAGTTCCAAATAGTACACAATGTTTTCTTGTTAAGCCAGGAGAATGCCTCTCTTCTCCTGGCGTTCAGTCTCAAATAACCTGGTGGAATGACTCCCTCCCCCAGGTCATAAAGTTCCAAGTAATACACCTGTTGGGAAGATTCCCATCCCCAGGTCATAAAGTTCCAAATTAACAGTTACTTTATATGCCAGGAGAACGCCTCCCTTCTGCTGGAGTTCGGTTTAAATCTAAAATTAGCCAGCTGGAATGAATCCCTGCCCCAGGCTTGTTGGACCATCCTCCTGGTCTGCCTTACCAGGAGAATGACTCCCTTCTCCTGCTAGATATGACACAATCTCTTACAAACAGGGGGAATTACTCCCTTCCCTTGGTGTTGTGAGGGTCTGCAACCCTGGTTTCTCTCTTCCTCTGTGGTTTGGCCCACTTGGTTCACTTCCCTGCCAAGTACTGCCACATGGAAAATGACTCGTATCACTCTCTTAGTTTGGGTCCTCGACCCTTGTTTCTCTTCTTCTTTCGTTTGGCCCACTTGGCTCACTTCCCTGCCAAGTACTGCTATTAGGAAGATGACTCATATCACTCTCTTGGTTTGGGTCCTCGACCCTTGTTTCTCTTCTTCTTTGGTTTGGCCCACTTGGTTCACTTCCCTGTCAAGTACTCCCATGAGGAAGATGACTCGTATCAATCTCTTGGCTTGGATTCTGACCCTGGTTTCTCTCCCCCTTTCTTTATGTCCCCTTCGTTGCCTTGCATGCCAAGTACTAACATGATGAAGATAAAGATAGTCCTGCTCATAATCTCGGTACATTGTTTGTGCTACTCTCACCTTCCAGCCCCTACTGATCCCTGCACCTCTCCTGTTACCTTGTCTGCACCTGGGATGTTTGGCAAGTTCTTCCTGGGATTCTTATCCTGCTCAGTGTTCTGTGCAGGCTTATCCACACACTGGTTCATTCACCTTGCAGATCTCCTGCCTGGCCCTTGGAGTGATGGTATGGACGCTGCTTCTTGCAATCGCATCCCTGTCTGCCAGCCTTCCATTACCATCAGATGAAGGAGTCCCATTATCCTATTGACTCCGATGGGAGACTGCTCTCGGTTCTGTCATGGCCTCCCCCACATCTCCTTCATGTTTCCAAGGCTTCACAGTCTATTCTATTGTACTGGTTGGCTGCATCTCTCCGACATGCAGTCCTTCTTTGGTTTTTATTGTGTAAATGGGACCATGCCTCAGCGGAAGTATATACTGCTGCAGTTACTTCTTAGTATTATTCTTCATTGCTCCTGTGTTTTACCTCGTCCCAGTATTTGGATTACCTACATTCCTGATGTTCTTCTTCCTCTCAGTACATTCCAGGACTTTGACGTTGTCTACTTTACAACAGTACATGGGCCTAGACTGTACAGAGAGGTTAGCAGAAGAAGGAGAGGCTAGCGTGTTTGGGGATCTGATGTTATCACAAGGGCCTTTGATGGTCGTCCTTCTCCTTAGAAAGGTTGCCCCACCCTATAGGATCCTCCCTCATTATACCAATCCCAGTGGGACCATCGGGTAGTGGCCTCACCTCCCTGGCCTCATGGAAAAGGGCTCACTCTCTGGAAGAGGTAATGACATGTAGTGAATCGTTACAGTAAGCAGAAGTAGTAAAACATGTCTTTTATCCCAAAGGAATTGGCATAGGTACCTGGGCGTAACACATGTAACCTTGATGGCAATAACTACCGTAACCCAGATGTGTAGAATTCTGGATTTGCCTCTTACAAAATATGGAAACACAGTCTAATGTCATGGAATAAGGACCCCATTTCTGCAAGCTTAACGCCACCCAGATTTACTTGTTAGAAGTGCATTTGCTTTGTAACTCAGCCAATGCCACTGCTTTAAAGGAAGACACCATGTTGGAAGGGCCAGCAGGCCATCTTACATCTGAAGTTGTCTTCTCAATTTCAGAACTAAAGCTTGCCATCACCAAACAAAAACTGGCTTGCTGCCAAGGCCAGGATGGTATTCAAGCAGACCTGATTAGGTCTGAAGTTAAAGTTTGGCCACTAATCCTCTCCATTGGCTTCAATGCAACATATGAATGTGAGAACTGTCCAATTTCCTGGGAGTCGGCAATCAATTTTCCAATCTTCAGAAAGGGAGACAGGGTGAACCCGGTATCCTATAGGCCCATATCTTCAATAGACTCTCTATGCAAAATATTTGTTTGCATGCTAATAGCAGGACTTGAACCCTGGGTAGCAGATAAGCAGATCCTGTTTAAAGTCTACTTTGAATTTTGATATGGGATAGGTACATCAAAACAAGCTTTAAACCTATATATGTTTGCAGTGGGCTCCCTTTACATAAGGTCGGAGCCAGTGTACTTGGCATTCATGAACCTGAGCATGACCTTTTAATAAGACAAAGTTGCAGCACATGTTCAGGTCCCTGGACTGTCCTACAGAACTGCTAATGCTTCTAATCAACTTGCACAGTAATACTAGATCTTGTGTGGGGAGTGATGACCAACAATGCTGCGCTGATTGCTTTGCAGTTAACTCAGGTGTGCGAAATGTTTGTGTCATGGCCCCCATCCTCTTTTCATTGTGCATACATGCACTATACAAGACCTTAGCTAACCTAAATGCAGATGTTCTAATGGTGGGGATCTGCAGTATGCATGTCCTTGTGTATTCCAATGATATGGCGCTGATTGTAGAACACATATAGCAATGCAGCCCCTTATCGTGGCGTGCGCTGCCTTTACAAATAAACTGGACGTTCAGCTCAACAAAGGAAAAATGCAATTATTGTACACCTGCAAGGCAATGTGTCTCGATGCCCAAAATTTATGCTAATGATGTAGAAGTCCCTTTGATGAAGTCAATTAATCATCTTTCTATAGCAGTTTGGTGAGAAGCAACCTTTAACAATGGGAGTTCCTTCCCTCCCAACTCAAGTAGTTACACAACAAACTAACAGATTATTTTCTTTAGCCCTATCTCAGACACATGCCTACTCTGCCTACATACCGCACTGTCTACTGGCAGCTGCAACTACATCTTGAAAGCTACAATCTACTAGGCACCCACCAGTCAGGCTTCAGATCTCGATATAGCACTGAATCTTCCCTCCTGTACCTCAAGATCCAGCTCGACCAGATCAGGGATAATCAGCGAACTCGCCATCCTCCTACTGCTAGACCTCTCTCCAGCTTTCAACCTAGTAGATCACAAAATCATCTGCAAACACAATGCCACCACATTCCACCTCAACCCAAAAACCTCCTTATGTATCCAATCCTTTATCTCCAGCAGATCGACTAGGGTTTTCGCAGGCCAGGAATCTGCTGAAGCCTTACCTGTCTCCTACGGTGTCTCACAGAGCTCCTGACTGTGGGCTCCCCCATCGCCTAAAATTCCTCAGTCCTGCCTACTCTTCCTTTTGTGTAGATGGCAACACCATCCCTGCATCCACCCATGTTAAAACACTAGGCGTTTACCTGGGCACTGAACTAAATATGCAAAAACATGTTAAAGCAATCACCTCCTCTGCATCCTACTCTATCAAACGTATTAAGCACCCTACTCTACCAAACTTATTAACCTTTCTAGAAAATTCCTCACCTCCAACAACTGTC
Source organism: Ambystoma mexicanum (assembly GCF_040938575.1). Classification (NCBI taxonomy): domain Eukaryota; kingdom Metazoa; phylum Chordata; class Amphibia; order Caudata; family Ambystomatidae; genus Ambystoma; species Ambystoma mexicanum. The sequence goes on along the minus strand of NC_090939.1, from coordinate 549,397,347 downwards.
TCCCCTTAGCCAGAGCCATCATAGGTAGCAAACTAGACTATTGCGATACTATCCTTGCAGGGACCTCCACCAAAAACATCAATAAACTCCAACTACTCCAAAACAACGCCGTCAGCGCAGTTTGCGGTTTGAAGCATTCCAACCACATCTCTCACATCAGACAGGAGGCACACTGGCTTCCCAATCAAAGTTTGCATCAAATTTAAACTCCTTGCCATCACCTACAGCTGCCTACACAATACTGCCCCCTTACCTTACCAACCGCATCACCAGGAAACACAACATGCACACTCTCTGCTATTTTACCACATCAGCCTTGAACATACCTAGATTTGTTAGAGAGCAGGGGGCTCCTGCCTTCACCAACATCACTTCCACCTTGTGGGCACGTCTTCCCGCAGCAGATCCAAGACAAACCTACCTATGCACTCTTCTGTATGAAAGTAAAAACCTTACTGTTCAACATATATCTGCAATTTTCTGAACTGCCCTTCCTACTCTGAACTTGACTCCCTATCTATTGATTTAACACAACTATCTTTCTGTATGACTCCATCCTAAGTTGTAATGCAACCCCCCTGTTCTGTACAATTTATGCTGTATGTTGTAATGTAAGTACCACTCTGTTTCCACTGAGTCCTAACTATGTAACTTTTAGTGCTGTGATGCCTCCGGGTTTGGGCACTACCAACAAATACAATAAATAAAATAAATAAATCAAATAAATAAACATATCATGCCCCTTGGATCCCTCTCCGCTGAGCTGACAATGAGCCAAGAACCAGGCCGGTGTACGGGAAATATATTGGTATTTATTTAAATTAAAAGTAATAGAAACTATCAATGTAAAATGTCAAACACCACTTTATCTGTGGCACAACACATTCAACTTCTCTCTGCATAAATAAATCACAAAAGTGAAATTAAAAGAACACAATCACAATTATTCACTTTCTGCAAATTTCAATTCACAAAATAATTACACTGATCAATCATGAAGGCAATTATCATGTAATGTTGTGCGATTTTGATTTTCCTGCAGGCTTAAATGCTAGCAGTAGGATTTCAAATCGGACATTATGATTTTGCCCACACATTTGGTTTAAAATAAACACAGAGTGATTCATCAGGTTTTTTTAGAGCCCCCCTTTCTTTGGTCTATGTTGGGAAGTCAGGTGGAAAAATTGGAAGCAGGATGGGAATTTTGGATTTCAGACCTCCCTTTCTGAAAGGCATATGTTGGCAAAGATGAATTAAAAGGTTGGACTGATTTAAGAACAAAGACATCCCTCTGAAGTAGCGGTCAGCGGGACAACAAGGATTACCCAATTGATTTATAGGCTATAGTTTTCAGCACACACTGGGAAGTGAGCATTGTTAATTTTGAATGTTAACAAAACTCACCCCATAGTGTTCTGCCAAATGGGTAATTAATTAAATTAATCATTTTGGTTAAACAACCTACGGATCTACATGGTTTTGCCCCCTCCCTCCCATGTACTATAAAGGTAAAGGATTCAAGGCAAGCAGACTCCCCCACCTTTCGCTATCCCAGAGCTCAGTTCTACTTACACAGCAAGCCTCTGTCTAATGTTCAGGAAAGCCAGCTGCAACTCAGGACACTCTGGAAAGATAAGGCAGGGGTCTGGTCACTCCACTCTCAGATATGGCCTCCTGCTCTGTACTATAGTACCCAGTCAGATTTGAGGCCTTCCTAGAAATAGACAGTTCCACCCAGATGCACTCTCAGCAATCTCCTCTGGTGTCTCCTTACAGCTGTCTGATGGTAAGTTTCGGCAGCCCTCTCTGTCTCCTGTATGTCTGTGTTTTTTTTTTTTTAAGTGTCCCCTGTCCTAGTACAGTCCCCCTTATATAGCAGCGATGACACCACCAGTTTTACAATCTTGGGGAAGTGCCCTGCAATAATCCCTGCCAATAGGATTGAATAGTTATCCTTCTCTCTTCTCCCAAACCCAGCCTCCAACTCAGGATTGAATTAGGGGTCTGGAGCAACATATGGCAATTTTAATTTGTAATCGCCTTTTGTTCGCCTTTCAACTTTTTGGCAACAACTGGTTATGCATAACAATTTCAGAATTTTGCTAGCAACTGCCATACTAGCTAATTATGGAGAATTAGATAAACCAACCACCAAATCCATACCATGTAGCAAGGGCATATGGCACCTTTCTGACATTTCCATAAAAAGCATGACAATTATGAATATGTACGTTATTAAGCATATCCCTAATTTAATTTTCCACCGGCTCACCAACTCACACATTTGGAACCTGTGCAGATCAGCCAGAAAGCTAGTTCGGCTGGCCATTACAGTACCGAGAGTCATAGGTAGCTGGATTGTAAATCCCAAAAATCGCCTGGTAATTACATAAAAAATGGTACAAAAATAAAACCAATCTACCTTATGGTTGCTGAGAAAAAGGGCTAAATGATAATTAAATTCATTGTGAATCTTCATGTGGGACAAATGGCCCTGATTCCTGCCTTCCGGCAATTTTGTTTTCACTGGGTCAGCCTGTGTCCATATTTTTTTTTTTTTATCAGTCTCCTTTGTTCTGGAAGCTTGCTCTTTGAAGTGGGTGTCCCCATTTTTACACAAATTAGTCATGCTCCAGCCAAGGGTAACTTGTTCTTGTCGGTTTTTAATTTGGATGCAAGGATTAAATTCAAAAGCCTCTGCATTGTCCACAAGGCTTTCTGGAGCCTGTGTCCAAAATACCTTCAGCTATCCCTCTGCAAATACCTCCCCTCTCGAGCTCTTTGCTCCTCTACCTCTAACTCCCTCAGGGTCAGTCGTTTTTCAAAGAAACGAGCTGGGGGTAGATCTCTGTCTTCGGCTGATGCCTCCCTCTGGAACAGCCTCCCTGCCACTGTAAAACTTGAGGAGAACCATCTCTGGTTCCGGAAGCACCTCAAGACCTTCCTCTTTTCTTCTGCCTTTGCTCCCCCTCTGCCCTGCTGATCTGTTCTCTCTTGGTACTGTGCACCTGGCCACCCTCTGTCCTTCGGGCCCAGGTACCTGCTCACCCTGCCACCCTCCTGCACTGCCTCCGGGCCACCCCTTGCACTCGGGTCTGTATCTGGACCCATTCAGCCCCCCCTTTTCTTCCTGCACTTATCAGACTTAACTTGTCTGCTGCCTTAAACCTAGCACTTGCAAATTGCTGGCTGCATTACCACTGTTTGTTGCCTTTATTATTTATTTATTGTTATTTATCTGTTTCTCCTCTGCTTCGCACTTTCCACTTCTCCCTCCTTCCATGCACTTTTCCCCTCCCCCTCTCCCATGCACTTGCGCGTTCTCAATGTCACTGGGCCTAGTAAGATCGCTGTTTTGTTCTCCCCTGTTCACCCTCCCTTCCCTTGTCGTGCTCTAAAACACTTGTGTACGAGCGCAATAGAAATAAAATATCAATCAATCAATCAATGCTTTCAGAGCCAGCAGGCAGCGGGTCTACAGAACACTCAATTTCGACACCTTTAGCAGGACATGTTATTGTGGTTGATTAGATAGGAGATGTGACATCCAGGCTGGAAGTGGGAGATGTCCTTGTGAAGTTTTCCCAGAGCCAGCAAAACGATCTGCCGTGGGCTGACATTTTCCATGAAGACAAATTGGCTCTTGAAATGTCACTGAAGTTTTGTAGTTGAAACATAATATACATAGCATGTTTGCACCATGGCAAACTTTGCCCTAGTGATAATACCATTCCGTATTAGCACTGGGGCAATGTTTTCCCTTTTTCTGAAAACACTGGAACATGTTAGAAAACCATTGCATCATGACACGTGCAGTTTGGCATAGTATAACCACCATTGCAAACAGTGCTAAAGTGGCAAAAAGATAACTTATTGATGTATTTTTGCACTAGGGCAAACTTTGCCCTTTTGCAAAAATGCAGTGCAAATTCATCTTTTTTTGCAGTGGGGCAATGTTTGCCCTAGTGCTTGTAACATGCCAAACTGCATTTGTCATGGTGCAATGATTTTCTAATATTTCCCAATGTTTTTACAAATATGGCAAACGGTGCCATAGTGCTAATACTGTGCAAATGTGCACTTCCACCAGTCCACCATTTCTGTAATCTGGCCCATGGGGGCAAATCTAGCAAATCATCCTGAAGTAAGGGGATACTTATGTCTACTACGGATGTGCAGTGTTCACCTAGAGTAAATGCTATAACAGGCATGTCTTGTTTAGAATGTGCACCATTAACTTTGAGTAGGTAAAGCTGATTGACAAATGGAGCATATGTGAGTTAACTTTGTAGATAATAAAATTTGATTCGATTTCTTCTAACTAACGTGTGACCTGTTCATTGGCAACTGAGAGGGGCCAAGCTTATGGCAGCACCACCATGAGCAAACCTGTGACTGTCCCCAACAGAAGCACATCCCTGATTCAAAGAGGGGTGCACAGAAGAATGGTATGGCACCCATCCTTTGTACACGATATGTCCTGACACATGCTAGGACCAAAGTAAGCTGCAAAGCTATTAGAAATCTTTTCAGCCTTCTGCTGACCTGATATGCACACGTGAAACACTCATGAACAGCATGAGCGTTTTTATTGAGGTTTACAACTCTACCCTAAAATAGCGCAGACGACATCATGAGTGCTGGGGGCCAATGCAGTTAGGTTTTGGGCCCCAGTCCGACACCTGGATATATGCAAGGGGGTGGAGGCAAAACATGTGCACTCAGAGCCCAGTGCTCGAATCAAAAACAAGCCCCTTGTGCGAGTCCTAGCGTAGATCTAGCTTGTTGTAGAAATTGCCATCTGCTCATTTTGCAGACAACCTACTTCGAAAATGACCCACAAAAGTTATGCAGGGTCATGACATGTTTCCACCCTATTTAGGCACGGCAGCATTGAGAAACACTGTTACAGGCAACTTTTCGTTATCTCTGGAACGCCCCCATGCTGGCACCGTGGGGCGTTTAGTATGCTATGTTTTCGTGTGTGATGATGATAGAAAGCAATAAAAGGCACAGTGAATTCAACTATGAAAAAAAAACAAGGTTCACTGTCAGTTGCCACAAATCAATGCACCCGCCCTTTGTCGTCCATCTACTCCCACCCACTCCATGGCAGTGCCCTTCTGTGCAGCTTCAATTTCAATGGACCGCAGCCTATTCATGCGCTTAAGTGGAAAGCTCTGGTTACAATGCAGAGTCGTCCTCCAGCTGTGCTGTACACCTGGAAACGAAAAAATGCATAATCTGCCATTCCCGCTTTTGTCCACATTGAGCACCTACTGCCAAACACACACCCCGCAGACAATGCACTGCCAACTCTTGCCCAGCAGGAATGCACTTTTTCGTTTGTGTCCTTTGATTCCTGGGGCGCGTTAACATCAAGATATGTCTGATTTTAAGAACAACCTTAACGCTGAACAAAATGTTTCAGATTAAAACAGGGTTGAGTAAATCGATTGCAAACATTTTCAAACATAAGAAAGGCGATTTAATGGCATGCAGGTGCTAATTACGATTATGTCACTGCACTTTTTTCAAAATGACGTAGTGCGTTTTGGATATTTGCCTGCAATGAACGAGGCTCAATTTACACTCAAACAATGTAATACGTGCCACTTTCAACCGTGACCTGGGTCAGCCTTTGTGTTCTATTGGAGCACAAAAACAACATTCATCAAATGTGGCTCCGGGCGGCCCTTAATCTAAACTGGGGAACATTGTTATTAAAAATTAAAACAAATGGGACAACATGGGGTTCCAGTCCAAACAAACAGAAACAATTGAAATGTTACCATATCGTAATTCCCTAATGGGTACTTTGCACACAGAATATAGTATTCCACAATTAACACTTCATTAGCGAACCCTGTGAGTGATGCTGTCCTATGCACAATTGAATCCTCTGGAGGGCACTTGCCCTGTATGAAATATTACACCCCTAAGACCGCTGCAACAACAGTGGCCTGACTTATAAAGCAGGGTCAAGGGATTCAAGTCAAGAACACGCCGAAAGGCCTTATAGTGAACGGTTAGGTAACTAATTCTGGGTGTTCTTATAATAGTCACTGCAGAATTAAAAAAAAATACAACTCTATTTGCATCATTTAATTAGGGCATCTGATTCGTCAAACCGGTCCTCCATAACGTACTCACAGGTAATATTGCACATGTTATATTATGATGCCTCAAATTGTTATTTCATGTTCGATTCCTCCAGCTTCTAAGTGGTGTAATGATAGGCGTTTTCAGCACCTTCTGTGACACCCAATGTATCAAACCACATGTACTTGCATGTGTTGATATTCATGTATGTAAAACGGTGCTTTACTGAGAACATGATACATACCAAATGCTCAGAAGGTGATTATGATTCATTATGTCATGTGATATATGGAAAACATACTTCTGCATTTAAAGGCCTTTGTGATTTTGATTACATTTACCTGAACATGTTTGGGCTGGTGACATCTGGATGGTATCTGATCATTCAATTAGATCCGGGCAAATAGGCACCATAGTCTTAGAGGGCGTTATCAACATTTTACAGAGATGGATAGGCACGTGCACCCACCTAATAGGAAAGCCCACATTCCGTGTGTAGGACCACCAATAAACAGACACATCATCTTTACAGAAATTCTTTATAACTCTCTTATGCTCACGCTTGTTCATAGAGACGATCCTGAAAATTCTGTTGTCTCCCCCTTTGGTAGCTTGTGCTGGACCTCGCACCCGGAGATTTCTGAATTCTGGTTTGATAGCATTATCTGAGTGATTCCAGAAATCGGGTCTGACAAGTGGTGAGGTACAAGAAACACATAGCATGGACATTATTTGGAAATGGCAGACTTGATGAGGTGGGACAATGGTCTGGGGACAGGAAACAGAAAGGGGTGTTGGGAATGTTGGGGGACAAAGAGCATTAAAGGAGCAGCAAGTCCTTGGAAGGATTAGACTGCAGGGGTGGGGAGATTTCAGAAATGTTTACTTGCTCACTGAAGGGATGCCACATCCACAAGATAATGTGGCGATGCACACACGCAAACTGAGCAGAGTTTGGATGTCAAAAGGGAGGACTTGTGCCATTATTTTGACTTTTGCCCAAAAGCTCATTCTAATCTGGAAAACCTGCGTGTGTTCCTGTTTAAGTAAAATCATTTGATTTTCAGTAGGATGATACAGTGAAGGAAAACAAGGGATCCATAGAAAAGGGTTTTCCATGTAATGGCATGGCTGTGTAAAGCAATACTTTGGACCTCAGCCAACAGCACATTTCCCAATGCAACTCAATCCACCAGCTGGGCCGCCACGGGTAAAGGAACACCTTCGAACAAGCAAAGAACCACAATTATGTCTGAAGAGAACATGGAGGAAAGGTCCAAGTGATCAAGTGAGTGAAAAATTAAATTTGTTATCTATGACCTGCACGTTCTCTGGGATGTGATCATACAGGTGGAGGCATGGCTGTTTGCGAGATTGGGGACACAAAGAGACACACTCAAGAGGGGAGCAATGTTGGAGAGTGTTGAAGGAGAGGGCTTGCGCTTTCTTGGAAATTGAAGTTGTCCATGGTTTCAACGACAATGAAGCTAAAACTAAACAAATACAGAATCTAGGGACTCGTACAAAATTATGAAGTGTATAAAGCATACACAAAGGTATGTGCATGTGGCACATAAAGAATATAAGGCCAACATGAAGGTAAGCAGGCGTCTATCTGCAACACAGGTGCTGCCGAAACTTCTTCCAGGGGTGCCAAATAGACACTTGCACATGATGTTGAAGGAACAGCACCCCAGTAGTGAATCAAAAGGTAGGACAGACCCTAATACCTCATTCTGAGTGCTAATATACATTGTACTATACTGAATAAATGGAATGAGCATATGTTTTGTCACAACAATTCTTTATTCACTTATTCATTGTGTCATATTATAAAGCCATCATAGCTGGCTAATTAGTTTGTCGGACATACATGTTACAAAATGACAAATACACAAACAATGACATACTTAAAAATACAACACAAGATACATACATATACAATATCATAAAGTGCAATGCGAGATGTGCAAAATACTAATAATGTACCACATCATTATCCAACACTGCGTATGTGTGAAGGAGTACACTCAGTGCAACACTAATACATGGATCCACAATATTTAAAGGTTCTGAGGACAAAACCCTGAATATGGGTGTCTGCATCAATGTAAACCAAACATCATCAACAAGGCAAACAGCACCCTATCACACAATCGTGCCAAAAACAGGTGGCCACACACTTAACTATGTACGCAATCACCTCACTGGAATAAAAGCACCTCTGACTCACCAACACATTCTGTTTTGTCTGTCTCTGCTGGAGGCAATTTCACATGTGCCACCTCTCCATTATGTCTTAGGTAAATAGCACTTGGCTTAGACAGTTTTGAATTCTATTTATATGCTTGCCTTTTAAATATTGCATCCCTTGACCATGTGCACAGAAGATTGCAAGCAATATTCTCTCCAGCATTGGTGACCCTTAGCATATTAAGGTACTGTCATTGCATGTCAGAAATGACTTTCAATCTCAAAGCAGGCTACAGGATTCTGCCTGTAGGCCAGGTGGTTGAAATGTGACATTCCAGCGACCAGAGTATAGATACCCGAGTTTCTGTAAACATGCTGAGGTATGGCTGCTGATGGGTAAACTCGATCTACCACTCCTCAACTTATCCCCTTACACAAATCTTGTGGACAGTAACTGTTAAAGATTGAAAGCTATCTCATAAGGGTGTTCAGCAGTGGGCTAGGTCTGATCAAACCTGAACACAAGGGCTTGTGGATCCTTTGGTAATTTCTGCTTAGATGAAAGAACTGCTGGGAAAGGGTGTCCTCTTGATCCCCTCCTTCAAATTATGTTGCTCCCAAGCCTTGCAAACCTTTTGCTGTTGATTCTATTGAGACCATTGATAAGGAGATAGATGGCCACGTAATCCACAGCTACTGCCTCTCCCACAGTCCCATAACGCACAGGTGATAAACATTACTAAGGCAACCATACCGCCCATATTCCAGCCAGGTTCAACAGGAGATGGACATGATCTAAGCTAAATATTGCTAGAATACATGGACTGACAATGAAACAATAAATATGCATGCATTAGACACAAATCAAATGTGCACTCAACATGAAGAAAGCAAAAACTAGGTAATCCATGTATTTATACATGAAGAATACTCACATAAGCAATGTATGAGCTGAATTCAACATGAACAACATGAAAACTATAACTCACTAACATAGAAATGCTAGATTAATGGGCAGCCATTTTTTCCAAAATGGAAGTCGCAACACACTTCTAAGTAAATGAAAGGCCTCAAGACCTCATGAGAATTCAAAGTGTTGAAATTACAAAAATAGAGATCTGTGCAAAGCTTAGACAGTAGATAGCAACCCAAGCTAAGGTTTCCATGAAAGAAGGAGGATTGGAACGTTGCAGTGAAAGCATGAACTAACGATTCCCAAGACGCAAACCAGATATTCTTATATTAATTAAAAGAACTATCAGTCTTTGTAATCTAGGTGCAAGACAATTATATGTTTAAAGACTCCATGGGGAATATCACAAGAGTGTCCCTAGTGGTAAAAGGAAATATAACACTTGCACTAATATTAGTTACAATCACAATAAATGGAGGATGAAATATTTCCAAACACGGTCTCATCACACGTGACCCATAATTGAAGAATACTGTCTATTAATTTTCAACCAAAACAGATAGGAAACCTACCTTACACCTCACACCTATTCCCAGACATGAGGCACCGCAAAAGGTTGAATACAAATAAATCACCCTGGTTCATGGCCTTGGAATGAGGGATGGTATTTTCTTTAATTGTAAGGAAAGCAGTCCAGGGACCTCTCTCCCTTACTCCTTTCTGGTTCATGTGCTGATGGCCTGTGAGTTTCCCAAGGTTGGTCATTACAAAGCCAACCCATCAAAATCCCCAATGTTAGGCCACCCAGTATCTATTATGCCAGCCAGCATCTTATTGTAGAGATGATGTCTTTTTACTGTTATCAATTTAGGGGTGGTCTCAAGAGGAGCCATCAGCTTCTTATAAACCAATTAAATATTGTTCACTTATAGAATATATACTTAGTCGATTCCCTTAACCAATCCATACTCCCCATTGGTTTTGTTTTGTGAGATGAGATTGTGATGTCAGCAGTGATGATTCATGAATATTGACTCCATTGTTTCTATTGAATTAGTTGAGAGGGATGACATTTTATGTTTGTATGCTGTCACTACTTTATTTGGATGTTAATAAAACTAGGTTTTGTCTTGCACTTTGTCTTTTTCCATCATTGAGGGCCCTATTCTCAACTTGGCGCAGTGAAAGTGCTAAACAGCACGATTCACCGTGCCAAAAGAGGATGCGCAGGCTCCACTGCTATTCTCAAGTGAGCCTAGGCATCCTCGTAGAGCAGGAAAATGATCTGTGAGGATTGCGCCTGTTTTTAGTTCTAACGGGAGCAATCCAATCTCGGCAGCATTTTTGTAAAATAATGACATATTGTTTATTTTACAAAAATGGTGCCAAGAACACAGATGAACATGTTCCAATACACCAAAGTGAGCAGCTTCATCATTGCAGGATGTTGAAGCTGCTTACTTTGGTGTATAGGAAAGTGTTTATATACACCTGTAAATTAAAGTGTTCCTATACACCCAACACACGGGTGTAAATTAACACTTTAATAACAAGGCTTCTTGTGGCACTCCTCCAGTTTAACGGCACCAAAAGTGTACCGTATATGTGCGCTAGTTTAGCGCACATATTAAACTGGCGGAGTGCCACATGAATAGGCTTTCAAAAAGCCAGTTTACGAATGTGGCGGTTGCTAGGCTGGTTTCCAACCCATCCCAGCAACTGCCACATGTACTCCAAAAGTGGCGCATTCCTTCCGACTTCGGAGGAATGCGCCACCTTCAGAATAGGTCTTAAGTACCAAAAAGGTTGTTCGGCCTTTTAATGTCCTTTTCGGTACTTAACACCTGGAGGGGAATACAGCCCTGAGTCTAATTTGGCCTAGCTCCAGAACCTCTGCGTAATTTTGGTACTTTCCAGGCGGTCTTAACAGATGGTAGCAGAGGTGATGGTTTGCTTGAGTTCTCAGATTGTCGAGGGTTCCCTGTTGTGGCTCGAACACTACGGAGGTGACATGTGAAGAGCAGTATTACATGCAACAGTGAAAGGTTGACAGGGGCCCCCTTGGAAAAAAATCCTATATGATCCCCAAAGGATACCTCATAGTGCAGATGGCAGCTGGCGGTTACAGGAGACTTGATGCCGAAGACCCTCACCAGATCCACAGATGTAAGTATGACAAAGGACTGGAAAAACAGGTGGACAGGATTGTTTTGTATAATGGGGGATTGTGATGAGATACAGATATAAGCAATAAACAGATATATTCTGACAAGGATCGCGAAAGATCACATGGTAACATCCTTATGGGGGAATAATAAGAGAAGGATAACCTCATCAGAAGTTGGGAAAACAGCTGTAGTGCATCTATTTGTGCAGTAGTTGCTGGCACCAGTCTCATGTTGCAAGACAGCTTAGGTTTTATGGACAGTTAACCTTTTGTGCATATTGCCATATATTATGAAGGATGTGAAGTTGTGGTGTGGACCGGTGGCCTGGTGTGAGAACAGCAAGGTGGGGCTTCTCAGAGTGTGAGTGGGGGTTGTGGTGTCACTCACAAGGTTTTGAGGGAACAGAAAGTTGGTTCTATTTTGAGCGAGTGGCATTTGTGGTGTCGCTCTGAAATATTGGGTTACGCAGGAGGCGTGGTCTCAGAGGGAGATGCAGAAGTGTTAGGTACAAGAGAATTATTGTTACGGAAAGGTGTGCAAGGGAGCTGAAAGTGGGTGAGTGAGAATTGAGATCAAATTTGATAAGTATCGGTAAGTTGAACTGTGACGTATTATCATGGAAGACACAACCATTATCCAACTGTGCAAAGCGTTAGCTTGGTACAAATACAAAATCCTTAAGTACCACGCTCAGTGGGTATGGGACACTGCATGCAAAATGTTTATGCCCTGACTGGAGGAAGATGCTCACTCAAAGTCAGTGCTGCAGCACATAATCACTTATTTACATAACGAGTATAAGTTAAAACATTTGCAAAATTGACTTGCCATTCTGGAACTATGGAAAATGGTGTCCAGTTAAAGGTGCGATTACAAAAGGTTCGAATGCAATAGGTTCGGGTCAATAGAACCGAAAACAAAAGGTTCCATTTTTTTTTTATTATATATTTTTGGGGGGTTTTCGTATAGGTAAAAAAGTGTTTTTTGGGGGGACCCTCCCAAAAAAAAATATATATATACATTTTTTTTTCGAACCTTTTGTTTTCGGTCCTTTTGTTTCAAACCTATTGTATTTCAAAACTTTTCATTCGCACCTTTAACCTATCACTATGGAAAATGTATGGGGAAGAGATAGAGGAGCCACCCGTGTCAAAGGGGGCATAGCACGAACAGCTCCTCCTCCCCAGAGCAGTGATCTGCCTTCGGAAGCAGAGGGATTATATCCATTAAAGTGTTAAAAGCAGCAGTGGGGCACATGAATCCCACATATGCACCTCTCACACACAGTAGTGAAGATATTGTAAGTGGTGAAAAAATAAGTAAACAAATGCCTGTGTCCATACATGTGGAATATGAGTGCTGCGATTTACAGGCAAAATTAACAAAAGTTGAGGGGGAGCATCAGAGAGTAAGAGGAAGGAAGGGCAATAAGGATGAGACAGCGATTGTGCCAAATGGATGGGAGGAGGACAGATAATGCTCAAATTAGATGTAAAGGGCAAAGACTAATTTAAAGAAAGAGAAAGGGAAGTTAGAGAAAGGCAGGAGAAAGAAGAAGAGAAAGAGAGAGTGGAAAAGATAGGAGAGAGAAAGAAAGAAAGAAAGAAAGAAAGAAAGAAAGAAAGAAAGAAAGAAAGAAAGAAAGAAAGAAAGAAAGAAAGAAAGAAAGAAAGAAAGAAAGAAAGAAAGAAAGAAAGAAAAGAAGCGAGAGGCAGATAGAGAAAGGGAGAAGAGATGAGAAGAAGAATGTGAAAGGGAAAGAGGGAGAGATGCAACAATGGAAAAAGAAAAGCAAAACAAGGAAGAGGGGGACATAGACAGACAACAAGAGATAGAAAGTATCAGGACAATTGTGAATACAAGAAGTTGATGATATTATTTTGGGACATATGCTCCCAGACAAAGCGTAGAAGTAGATGAGATTCTTAAAAAAACATACTCTTCCAGGTGAAAGAGAGAAATAGGCTATATGACGGAGGATTGGCAATCTGTATTGGAGCAGAAGGGATGGCCCTTGCAGCATGATGAGGAGTTGGAGAGGGTCTTGGCAAGATGGAGGGAGAAATATATTGGAAGAAGTGATGAGTGGAAGGTATAGGACAAGTATCCCTGGGAGACTAGGGGCCTGATTCATAGAAGTGCTTTATAATGGTGCAATCCCATTGGAAAATGTTCTGTGAATCGGGCCCTAGATGTTGAAGGTAGAGAAGACGATGAAGGGGTTGAAAGTGACAACACTATGTTCGAAGATGGAGTGAGAAAGGAAAGCAGAGAGGAGGAGACAGCACAAGCCCCTTCTACAGGCATGCGGATAGCGAAGGAGATAACATGGTTATATCTGGAAGAACCAATAAGGAGGCCAGAGCCCATTGAATATCCTTAAGATGTGATTGAATAGTTTAGAAGAGAGCATACCATATGTGAACAGGCTGAGGAATTTACCAGGATGAAAATGAATTAGTATGACAGACACAGTAACCAAGCCAACGGGTGTGGCTGCTCTTGGACAGGGCGCTGGGTCCACAAAATTCCCCTTATAAGAGAAAGGGAGGACTGATGCAATATTTTCAGTCGCCACAAATGGCCACACATAATGCAATTTGTAAATTGCCATCACTGACATCAGGGGTAAATAAATCGATCTATGAATTAGAGTTAATGACAGCTGGAATTACTTTACCAGTAGATGATATAAAAAAAACTGCTTGCTGCCATATTGGGGATCAGTCAGATGACATTTGTAAGCGGGTGGGATATCCTGGTCTGTCAGCACAAAATATGACCATCCTTTAATAACTGCCCAGCTAATGTATGGCGAGCACTTAGGGTTCAGTACAGAGACTCGTGAGACATGAGTGCCCTTATGACTTGTAAAATAAGAGTGGAAAAAGATCTGATGATGTGTATTCGGGATATTCAGGAGATGTGGAGGTTAGAAACAACAGAACCATGGAACAAAAACATAACAATTTTCTATCACATTTTAATGTTAGAATTTCTGGAGGAAGTGCAAAGATTATTGTAAAATATTGTGGTATTGGAAGAGAAATGGTGGCGGATTCAAATGACAAATGACAATTGTTCATCATTTTTGGTTAAAGCAAGAGAAAGACAGAAAGAAAATTGAGGACAGGAAGATTGAGGAAGCAAGATTAGTTCTGAAAAAACTGTCAACATTCTCAGTGGAAGGGGCAGAATTGATTAACAGGGGGGAAAGTTTTTATGTACAAGGGGCACAGCAGGTACAGCCAGCAGTGAATGGAAATTCTGCAGGAAGAGCATAGCACAATTATTTTCCACGAGGGTGAGGTTTTCCACTCAGAGGCAGAGGGTTTGGATTTCAAGCTCCAAAATTAGGAGGGTTTAATGGGGAGCAAGCTAGATATGCGGGACAGACACAGTAATGTTGGCAATGTGGGGAGGTGGGGCACATTTCACACCAATGCGGAAGCAGGGGAGGGATGCAACAGAACTGACAAGCAGCTGATCCAAGAGAGGGGACCACATACCCCCGGCAATATAGGGCAATATAGGGCAAAGTCACCTGAATACTATGTGCAAGATGGCATGCAGTATCGGCAACAAATACAACCAACATAACAAGGGATGGCACCCCAAACACAGAAAGCACCAATGCATATAGAGCATGCCGCGATGCAGATAAAGCAAGCACCAATACAGACAGCAGCACAACAGAATGCAGTGACACCATGGAACACAAGTATATTGCCACAGACAGCTACACCTAGACTAGGGGGTGTGACAGTAGTGGGAGGGAGCCCTTTTACTGGCACAAGACAGGACACATACCCACAAAAGGACAGCCTACAGAAAGACCTAATGTCTTCCATCCTATCGATTACACCAGACCCACACAATGAACCGAGGGTCGAAGTGACCATAGGCGAAAAAACATTCTCCCTCCTAGTAGCTACAGGGAGTGATTACATCATGTGTTAAAGAAGGGCAGTCCCAATGTCATGCATTGCCATGAATGCCAAAAGTTTTTTCCTGGGGAAACAACTGCAGTTCCTTTTACAGACTCTTTATCTATTACCATTGGAGAACGCAACATGTCCATGCCATTATTATATTACCACAAGACACCAGTTTTCATATTGGGGAGGGATTTGATGAGTAAATTAAATATGACAATATCATTCATGGACCCGAGGATAATATGTTCTTCTCCACAGATCTATTATGTAAATGCACAAGAATTCATAATAGCATTTCATGGGCAGGAAGCACAAAGAGGGGTGCCATTAAACCCAGAAGTATTCCTTTATGGAATACAAATATTGTTAGCATTATTTCCAAGAATACAGAGCAGACTGTTGAGGTTACCTACAGAATTCTTGTTTCGACGGGAAGTTTCCATGGATGTGGAGAAAGAGCAGATATTTACAATTGAATTAGAAGCAGCAATTGTGAGGAAAGAAAGTGCGATTTTACATGGAGTTAATGAGGAAAGCCCCTCTGGAGAACAGTGATAGCTCTTGACGAATGGCATGGGTTGACTGACTCAACAGATGAAGACTTGTTTACAGGTGACTACTCCGATGATGAGGTGATGTTTAATATGTATCATATATCAGTTGAAAATTGCAAATAGGGAGCTAACGCAGGGAATGTCACTAGTAAAAATTACTGTACTTTTTCAGGGAAGATTCGGCACATGTACCCATGCCCTTTTCGCAATGGATCGAAAAGCGGGTCCATGTACCCATTCGGATGCCACATGTTCTGCTAAGATCCTCGAATGTGAGGTATTTCCTTTCCAAGGTGGGAAGTGTGTGAAGTGCTCTAGTCTGACAATGAACTGCATTTTATAAATGAGGTATTTGAGCACATCACTATCTTGCTAGGTATTAAGCATACATTCTCATCCACTTACCACTGTGATGATTCCTGCAGAGCTCTCACGGAATCCCTGCCTGATGTCACCTCCAATATGGCCAGGGGAAGACAGCCACTACCTGATCCTAACCCGGGGGTGGTGTTAGCCGGGTGGATCACCTGGGAGGAGACAAGCCCCAAGGGAATAGGATGACTCAGTTAGGGTAGACACAGTATTCATCCTCTTCTGAGGGTGGGGTTTTCCTAGTGCCAGAATGTCTGATGGCCTGTTGTCATAGTAAGTCCTCTCTTCCCAAAATTGCTCAAGGTGTCAGTCCTGAAAACCCCTATGGTAAATGTATGACTAATCCATGTAGAAATCAGAGTGCCAATATTACCACTTATGATAGTTCCAATTGCACATTATGTTTGAAGTATAAAATCAAAAGTCACCTATTAATTTCTTTAAAACCTTCTCTTAAAGATACAGTGTGTAAATCAATGAGTAGAGAGGGAATTAAGTAATGTAAAATGGAACAAAACCTTAGGGACCTCATGTCCCATAATGCTCTGGATACTGGGACAAGGAAGAGGGGCTCAGAGGGACATAACTATGGTGTGCAGTCTATTTGTCTAATGACCCACACCTGTGTAGAGGAACAGGTAAACACTGTTTAACCAGTCCCCCCCACACTGCTGTCATACTGGAACAGTAGGAAAAAAGCAATAAATGGTACCCCTGCATTGTTTCCATATCACATCAATTGAATGAGAAACGTTATGTACTCAGACAGCCATATAGAATGTCCCCTCGTATTGAAGGTGTGGAAGAATGTCACATGGAAGAATGCTATAAAATATAGTATAAAAGTATATAAAATCAAAAGTCACCCATTAATTTCCTTAAAACCTTCTCTTAAAGATACATTGTGTAAATCAATGAGTTAGAGGGAATTAAGTAATGTAAAATGGAACAAAACCGTAGGGACCTCATGTCCCATAATGCTCTGGATACTGGGACAAGGAAGAGGGGCTCAGAGGGACATAACTATGGTGTGCAGTCTATTTGTTCTAATGACCCACACCTGTGTAGAGGAACAGGTAAACACTGTTTAACCAGCCCCCCACTACTGTCATACTGGAACAGTAGGAGAAAAGCAATAAATGGGACCCCTGCATTGTTTCCATACCACATCAATTGTATGAGAAGCATTATGTACTCAGACAGCCATATAGAATGTCCCCTCGTATTGAAGGTGTGGAAGGATGTTGCATGGAAGAATGCTATATGGAAGGATGTTGTCTGCCAAGATGTCAGAATGAATCAATGAATATTGTGGAAGTGGGTTAAAGTGAAATCTGATAAGGACAAAGTGATGTCATGAAGAAGATATATGAACCTAGAGTGAAACGATATGAAAATACTTAGAAGTAACAATGTAACTGAAACACTAAGAGTAACATTTACCTAAAGCTAAAGTAATCATGAATCTAAAAAAGATGAAGTAACTTACTGACCAATAACTGTAAATACATATTAACGCAAGGTAGAAAGAAAACGTATTGAAGCTTATGTTAGAGGAATATATACCATTGCAAGGATGGCCATAGGAGGAAGATGGACGCTGGCTCATGATGAACTTAACCAATCTACCTCAGAATCACGCCGACACTGTAGAATCAAGAGACACTGAAAAACAGCTCTGTGTGCAGAGCCGACAATGAGTCAAGGTTGGACCAGAGTTAATGATGCTATTTTTAAAGGAGAAGCACAGACCACAAAGGGAGTATGTGGATAAGCTCTAAATGTGGGACATTCTTTATAGATGGACGAAGAAGAAAACATCTGTGAGAGCCAAACTGCTGGTCAATTATAAGTATATAACGTTCATGTGAGCAAGTCTCTAGAGGCCAAGAGGAGTAACAACACCCTGCATAATTAGATCAAATAGCAGTAAATAGAAGATTGAAATTGACACATTTGTGGTCTCTTCACATGTGACTCAGAAGCCAAATGAGAGATGATGGACTAATTGGTAAAACAGGGAATAGTCTGACGGCATTCAAGCGCCTACGTTTTGTTTAACGCACATGCTTCTAAAAGAGCCAAAATCCAAGGTTGGAATAGTATGCCACCCAACCAGTGGGCTTGACAGACAACCTGACGTGCATTGTAGAATAGATCAATCCACTGTTGTTTTGTCCGCTATAATCAGTACTATAGGTATTTGTAGTTAGCTCACAGAGTGCCCTGGAGATAACGGTAGCTAATGATGCACAATCCTTAAATGTTCTGTAAGTAGATATATTCCCTTAACCAATCTCTTCCCTTGATAGGTTTTGTATTTTGCCACATAGAGTGATGTCATAGATGACACATAATGGGGTATAAGACCTCCATGTAATCAAGCTGCTATACGAGTATGCATGCATCAGTCTGATGTCTGCGAGTTCTCCCTACTTTATTAAATGATAATAAAGTAGTACTTTGCAATGTTCTTTGAGTCTGTCCAATTATTAGGTTTGAGATCATTATTGTAATTCCATGTAGCACAAACAGATGCTTCAAGGTGCTAGAGCACACGTGAGCAGGACTTTTGAATATTTAAAGCCCCATCAGGTGCAGGCCATTAGAAGGAAGTCACTATAGAAGCCATGGAAGAAGCAGTTGAAAGAACAGCTGAGGCTGGTGCAACAAGATGGAGCTGCCACTACATTGGAATCAGGTTGCTGTCTTGTGAAGGTAGTAGAATTTGGAGGTGCTGCGGGATGCAGAGTACGTGCAACAGGAAGCGGTGTAAAGGCTGGCTGTCCTGAGGGAGAGAGGGAGAGAGGAGCTCTCCTGGTACAGCTGTGTGTGACTCCGGTGTGTGGATTTCACCAAAGTGCAGTAGGATCAGAGAAGGCTCCAGCTACAGGAGTCACATGCAAGGAAAATAAGACCAGAGCCGCGAGTTTGCCTCTGCCAGGGAACCCCATGGCACTCAAAAATAGACCGCTGACTCCAGCTAAGAAATTTGAATGCCAAACTATTGAATGGAAACCAATTAATCATGATTCTTATGTTTAAAGAGACACAATTGAAGTGCATTGTATCCACTATATTCAAAGTGGGTGCAACTCTTATATGAACATAGAACAAGTGCAGGAACATTGTAACCACCATTGTCTAAGCCAAAAGGGGTTACTATTTAACTCAGTTGGAAAATAATATTATAATAATCTTTGCTAGAGCAAAAGGGGAGGCTATTCACATGAGATGAATGTGGCTTATAAAGAGCATTTTTAAAAGAACTATAACCAGTATTGTCAATGCCAAAGATGGCAGAACATAAACCTTCCTTGTAATCAATGTCAATGGGGAGATGAATATCATCTGCAATGCCTGCGGCAAATGAACCATAATGAGAAACATTGCCAAGGTGTTGTGATCTATGAATGAAATAGTAGTCAGATTTTCAATTGTTCATATTAAGGATTGAACTGTATTAAAGCTTGAAGCAGCCTCACCACAGAGTACTTGTAGTTGTAGGAGCACTTGTATCCTGGCAAGCGAGTACAGCAGGAAAGGGACTATTAGTAGTTAGTTTGGCAGGGTAGTGGACCAGGAAGAATATAACTGAAGTACAAGTGGAGTGGTAGAAGTTTTTGTCGGCAAAAAAGTGGCAAGGCCACTATTGTGGTGTGATAAAGATGCAATTATGCATTTGAGGCATAACTAACCCTTAGTAAAGTGTTAAGCATTACATGGCATACAATAATTGGATATATTATAGATGTGCATATATTAGTGACAAAGTATTGTTATGGAATAATACATGTTGAGTATCTTTTTGTAGGTGGTTGAAGGGACTCCGGAGAGGCATATGTCAAGGGACTTGATGTAAAGGTTAGGGAATATTTGAGTGTATACTTTATTATTGATTCAGTGTGATTAGTGAGAGGGTTTAGTAGGAGTAGTGTTCATTTTGTTTTGCTGTGAATTGTTTTTAAGGAAGACTGTATGGTTGAACCCTGTAGAAGGATAGGTTGGATCTGAAACATGTTGGAGAAGTGGACATTAATATTTCTCTCCCTTTCACAAACAAAACTGTTAATCCAATGCATGCACGTATTTGTGTGAAAAGTGCAGAAGGAACATGTAGATAGAGGTCTACAGATGTGTTTTCATGAACGGAACATGTACGTTATGAAAGCAATCATGTGGATGTACATTTATTTATTATATTACAATTAAGTATTATTTTGAAAAAACATATTATTTATTAATCAAACAAAGTGTTATTTTGAATTTTAACATAAAGGAATGCTTTGAATTTGACAAAGAAAGCTGTAATGCTCGAAAGGCCTAGAGCTGAGTGTGGTACACTTGGGTTTCACATTAAAAATAATGTGTTTGAGATGTTTATACAAATCAGGTCGTTTGACCCAAGGATCTTCCACAGCTGCACCTGAAATTACAAGGTATAATTGATGGTCATTAAGCAAATTTAATTTGTTCTGCATCCCTACCCACATATTGTTATGTCACATTAACTTCTAAACCTGAATTCACCAGGCTATGCAAAGTTAACAGATAAGGTCCCTAACATTTAGATGCACAGCACCAGCCTTCTGTCTTGGATTAGTTAAGTTGAAAAGGTCATTGAAAATATGAACACTAAAAGCATTTTACTTTGCATAGTAGTGACACACAAAGAGAACAATCAGATGAAGTGCAGTTTCTGCCCTCTTAAGGAGAACATCACTGTAATTCTACAATCAAGAAATCAATGCATTCAGAATTTAGATCAAAATAATTATAAATTGTGAAAACTTCATTTAGCAGTAAATTAGAAGATAACATCTTATTGACTCCATATTTAAACAGTGTGTTGATATAAGAAAGCTATATCAGAGTCTTGAATCCCCATTCTACTTGGCTTCTCAAAGGACCCTGCAGTGGTGTGCCCTATCCCCACATGGCTGCAGAGGCAGCGTTTTTCATCTTCCCAGCAATGTAAGCCATCAAGGTGTGTGTGGTGTGGCTGCACCTTGTTTGTTTGTTTGTTTGTTTATTTATTTATAATGCGGACCAGACCCAAGGTTTACAAAATGCAGTACAGAATACAATGTAGAGTACGTTCAAATAGTGATGGCATGCAGAAGAGGATAGAGTGCATATGCTACTAGAGATAAGTTACCAAAATGCATGGACATCGGTATATTACAGTAGTGAAGTAGTTATGTACAGTACATCTATGAGGGGGTGTGTGGGAGCGAGGGGCCATAAGGCCCCTCGCATCCTTTACTTCTCATTAAAAAACTCAGACCAAGTGCCTCCAGTGATGTGTACGCCCCTCGCCCTTATGCAATGTCGACTTCGGTTAACATTCGCGTAGATGGGACCACTATGCAGGACACGGGGCATCCATTTTTGTAACCCCTTTCGACTCCATCTTGATGACTAGGCCTCACTGCGATAGTACAAAATGCTTCTCTTCCCTTTCTCGCAACGGGCAGTCGCACAGGGCACATGGCCCCCACCATCGCTCCCACTCTGACTGGAAAACTCTGCGGCTCCATTCTCCCGCTGATGCCCGAGATGCTTGCAACAAATAATAAATGTAACACATCACCATTCCTCTGAGATCACTGTCCTGCATGTGAACCAGCCTGAACTAAGCACATAGCTCGTCCATCTCCACAAACGTGTCCTTGCCCCGTACCCTCACCAGTGGAAACTTACTGCCATTGTGACCCTGTGCCCCTGCAAGGTATTCCTTTCATGTGCCAGATAACTGACCAAGCCATGATGCCCACCCAACAGATCCCCATCTAACATTAGACCCCTGCTGCAGTATATCATTGTCTACCACTAACAAATGTCACATACCAGAGATTCTTGTGAACGCAGACCCTAACTTCAACCAGTGTTATTATGGTGGTCAAGACCCTTAACCTAAGGCCTCTATAATCCAATGTAATTGATAGTATAGATATATGTGTGACTTTTATAGAGACATGATAAATTATTCAAAAACTACGAACGCTTATTATTTAGTGCATGTATTTTGAGAATATATTATGTTAGCTTAGATAGTGACCAGCCTGCTTCACAGCGACCTGACCTTCACTCATTTGGAGCACAGATGCCTGACGTCCACCCTCCCGCCAACCAAGCAGGCAACCCAGAGGAAGAGATGCCACCCACACCTTGGGCACCATATGGACTGTCCAATCTGGGACCAACGTAGTATCTTATGTTAGTTGCGTCATTTGTCCTATAAAATGTATTCTACCATTAATTTTGGTCAGAGCGCTCTCAGAGGCAGCAGAGATTGTGAATGCTATTTACTTATATAAACCTTGCCTTGAACTCTCGCAGCCTGCTCTCTCTGCCTCATTCCCCGTCAGGGGTGTGTCAGTTTTGTTCCTTTGCCTGAGAAAGACGGGGAGGGCACAAACAAGAGTAACAAAATATATACAAGAAGACAGTAAAGATTTGAGGGGCCATACTAGTGCTATGTTCATTGCATTTTTGTGTGCACCTTATATTAATATTCGAACAGAGCGGCGAGCGTTCTTCCAAAATGATAATTTCTTGAAAAAAATATCCACCTGATCAATTATAAAGTATTTAAACTCTGCTGCAATGCTGAATTGTGCATTTTTGTGTGCACGTGTGGCAAAGTCCAGTTAGCTACTGTTTAAATGTTTGGTATGCCACTCTCCATCATGGCTGCCACAGCAGGATGCACTTGAGTTCCTGTCCTGCTATAGCTCTGATTAGCAGTTCTGATTGGCCCAGCTTACATGTTTAGGGCCTAGCCGAGGAGCTGGCAGGTGAAAGCCGGCCGCTCTAAAAGGCATTGTCCGGAGCTCGAGAGAGAGAACCTCTCTGTCTGCAACTACTAGGCATCACTCCCAATGGATTAATATGGACGTGGTCCCTGCAGGCTCTAACCACGAATACAATCTTGACTTTCATTGCACTGGTAAGCAATTATGGATTTCACCTTCCTTTGACACTATGACTGCTCAATTTGCTGCTTGTGTTAAACAGAAACCGTATAGTGCCTCCTTTTGATTTATATTGGCCTAAGCCTAGTCGCTCTATGGGGAAAACCACGTTGCAAAGTTCCGATTTTTGATCGACTTCGCCGCCATTTTAGAGTCATCTGCGATTTTGATTTTTGTTCGTACGATTCTCTGTTCTAAAATGGTGGACTGTGTTTTCAACTTGCAACCAAGCCTCCCCAACCTTTGAGTTCTGTTAATGTTTAGGCTATCCAAGAGCCGACTGTTTAGACTAGGTAATGAGGCCTTGCACTATACATGAACTGTTGTCCTAGCATTGTCTACGCTAACAAGCCGCATCCGCAAATACACATCTGTAACAATGCAAAGTAAACTCCAAGCGTGGGCATAGGCCGAATTCGATTAAATGCAACTTGTAAAGGGAGCTTGCTGTAGGATTTGGGAACATACGCTGCCATTGTATCACTGTGGAAATACAAACATGTATAATCCTTTGTAAAATATTATGTGAACCGAATGTGAACTAGGCACAAACTCTAGACCGAAGATAATTAACGTGAAGAGGGGCTGGAAAATATTTCTCAAAACTGCATAAAAGTACGAATGTTTAGATGTCCAACATTTTCTCTCCTCTCTTTGACGGGCTGGCACTCATTGCGGGGTGTTGAGAGCCAGATAACTATCTGTGCTTCTTTGTAAACTGTACAGTCGAATAAAGATCTGTGAATCTTTATAGCCCGTGTTTGGTGTATTTCCTTTGTGGTACTCAGCCTCGATATTTGTTTGCTTTTACAGATGGTGCCCGAATAGGGACACTCAAGATTGATGTCATCTCGTTGAAGAGTTGACGCGGGTATCGGACCGGGATTGGACAGTGAGAAAGGGGGCCCCTTCTTGAATGAGACACAACACCTCAACAGTATTGCACAACCCGATCCCCGGACGGTGAGCTTGCGGTCCGAGACAACATCTTGATGAGGGTCTATATATCAAGGCGGGCAGTTTTGACAAAATCACCAACCACGAGGGTCCTTTGTTGTCCTTAGTAATCCGATCAGACCTACCTTTGTCCTTTGATCAGGTGAGTCGTGCCCCAATTCCTAAGTATCCTGATATTTTATTTGGCGCATTGTCCTCGCGAGTACAATTATTGACCAGGTAACTCCAGTAATCTGACATGCCTGGGAAATTGTCTGCCTGTTTCAGGGCGTTATTCCGCAGAGACAGACAATCTTTGGAATTGGGCCGTCCGGCACCACATGAGGGGTCGCCGGCATGTACTATGTACTGTAAGTACGGCATTGGTAGTGTAGTGTTTAATGATATTTGGCACAGACAAACTAGATATGCTTCCGAATTTCAGTGGCCAATGAATGGTAGCTTTGAGATCTCTCATATACAATATTTGGAATCTATATTGTTAAAGAAAAAAGCTAGGCATGCAACATTTGATGTATTGCAAAACTGGAAAAAAAGAAGCTATGCAGCAACTTAAAAGTAGAGAGAAACATGCACACTGACATATGTCGAACGCCGAGAAAGCCTTATTGTATGATCAACAAAAACAGTCAGAGTCAGTTAGAAACATGGATAGGGCTTTTCAACTTGCCATCCAGAAAATATACCCATCTAAAGATTTTCATGCATCAGATGAATTGATCGATAAGCTTTTAAATGAATGAAGGCCTGGTACCACTGCGCCACCTCCTTATGTACCTATTCCTGTTGCTTTACTTCTTCCTGCTGTTGTTCCTCCTCCCGTAGTAAGGTAATATTGCTTCACTTCCTATTGTTGCTCCTCCACCTGTACCTCCACCTTTGCCTGCTGCCATGGGTCCGGTAGATTTTTCTTTGACACCAGTGATAGCACCTTCATTACCTACTGTACAAGATTTGTC
Organism: Ambystoma mexicanum; assembly: GCF_040938575.1. Classification (NCBI taxonomy): domain Eukaryota; kingdom Metazoa; phylum Chordata; class Amphibia; order Caudata; family Ambystomatidae; genus Ambystoma; species Ambystoma mexicanum. Next base: position 549,372,214 of record NC_090939.1, on the reverse strand, counting down.
TACCCTTTCTCTTCCAAGTGGTTCTGTTCCGCCCTGTAGCCGATAAGGGTGCTGAATCGAAAATTGTAACTCGCAACACAGTTTCTAAAGAAAGAAAGAAAGATCTGAATGCATGGGCTAGACAGTGCATGGAGAAGGGTGAACAATCTGATGTCTTTACTACACTCTCTAATCTGGATAGTTTTCCTGAGAAAATTGTTTTTATTGAAGGGATGGGAATCCATTTATCCATAATGTGGAACAGACTGAATTATGTAGATATCCCACACGGGTTAAGGGATCTGAATGAATTATCATATTCAAGAGATACTGCGGAGCAAGTATATAAGCACGTTGAGAGGGTATTTGAGTTTAGAAGGGAGTTCGAAAAGTTATGGAATGATGAAATAGATGGTGATAGTTTGGGTGCAATTTTCGTACAGAAATGGTTCCTTCCTCTTAGTAAATCGATGAGTGAAGAAATGCGAATTTGAACAAGAGATGCACTTAGATGGATTTCAGATATGTCGGTATCTCCCATAGAAGTATATGACACGTATAGTCAGTATACGCCAGAAATGCAGAGGAAAGTGATACAGGTAATGGTAGAATACCAACAGGATGAATTTATACAGAGAAAGATTTGTTGTCCTGCAGAATAATTGAATATCTATAAGAGAGCTTTTTTGTCTGACACTCCTTCAGCTGCTTTAGTGCTCGATTTAGCTTTGTTGCTCAGTAAGCATTCGGAGTTGCCTGTTACTCAGTTACCTATGAGAGAGTTACCTCCGACATTCGTCCCTAAAGTTGAGGTTCTGGCTGATGCCGCAACAGGCGCTGCAGCCTATGATATTGACGCACATTATGTATCGCAGTTTGTTCACGTCCCGTTCTCAAGGCAGGAAGTGAATACCATCAGACAATCTATTCCAGATATTAGGAAGAATCCGACAGGGTTTTATAAACAGATAGAATCTGTCTTGCAGTCGTCAGGGTTCACCCTGGGTGATATAGATTTGTTATTCCCTGTGCTCCTACCTGCTGATTTGTGGAAACAGATTAGGACTGTAGACGATGCAGCAGGGCTGGGTGACACATGGGATAGTTTGGTCAGACAAGATAGAGATAGACCAGCTGGTGAAAGACCACCGATGGTAATACTGACTTTGCCTGATAGAATAGTGACAAAATTGAAAACATTAATTCCTGAGAGAAGGATCGTTTGGGACAAACTTACTGCTTGTGTCCAAGGAAAATCTGAGGGTGCTACCGAATTCTTTAATCGGTTTGAACAAGTATATTCAGATTTTAGTGGACAAGATTTAAGCACCGAGTCCGGGAAACTATTATTTGTGGATAGATTTGTGTGTGGATTGTTACCTGATATCCAGTCGCAAATTATGACTTCTGAGAGCGCATGGTAAGCTAAGTCTCAGTCTGAAGTGTTGCATATGGCTCAGTATTATGAAAACCGAGTCAATAATGAGAAGGAAAGGATTGAAAAGAAAAAGGGAGACTTAACAACTAAGGTGTTGTTGCAACAGATTGTTAGAGGACCTAGTGGGGGTAGTACACAGTTTTAGTGACAGTATGTTCCACTAGGTAATGTACCGTTGGGTCCTGTACACACAAACCAATGTGCTTATTGCAGACAAGAGGGTCATTGGTGAGCACAATGACCGATCCTCCAGCAGAGGTTGAATAATACATATGGTATCATGGGTAGACGATCCAGAGGCCGCCCTGGGTGGTAGAAGCCAGCTTTCTCAGAATCCTCAGTCCTTTTCACAAGACAATCAGCCACTGAGAGTGGATAATAGAAACATTTTTGATCATCCTTCTACTGCTTATCTTACTGAAGACATTCCCTTCGATGATATATTGTTTCGCTAGGATTGCCCAAAGCAGGGTTTGAAACCAACGCCTATTCCCGATAATCAGAAAGGTCCCTATGCTGAGATGATGGTGTGAAATAGGAAACATCTATTTTTGATAGATACAGGAGCACAGAAGTGTTCCATTGACCATTCACGGGTTCCAGACATTCTACTGTCAGGGCAAACCAAAGTTTCAGTAGGGTTTTCTGGTACGCCAGTGGTTATTCCGGTTTCTCTGCCGGTACCGATTTCACTGGGTACATTCACGGATCACTGTCCGTTTCTTTTGACATCAAACTGTGGTGAGAATTTGTTGGGGTTGAATCTGTTGAAGGAATTAAATGCAGCAATTGATTGTTCTTCGGATGGAGTGTGTTTGACCATATCACCACAGCAATTTTCTGCCTCACAGTTTCTGACTAGACCTTTGCCGCTGGAATTTAGTGACGTTCCGGAGTGTGTATGGGCAATTGATGACAATGACGTTGGTATTTTACAAATTGAGTCTGTTAAAATCATTTTGAAACCTGGAGTAAAGTTGCCACGTATTCCTCAGTATAAGATTTCGATTGATTTTGAGCAAGCTTTTGAAGTGTATAGTTTCCGATTTTGTACACCGTGGGGTAATTGAAGAAATTGCAGGTAGTTTGTGCAATAGTACAATTTTACCAGTGTATAAGAAAGGGGATAATGCAATTGCTTTCCTTTTTATTATTGATTTATGCGCTTCAACAAGATTGTCGCTCCACAGTTTCCTATTGTGCCTGATGTGACAACGATATTAACGATGATCCCAGCTTCTGCTACTCATTTTAGTGTCATAGATCTTAAGAAGGCCTGCTTTAGCATTCCTATACACAAGGATAGCAGATACTTGTTCGCGTTCAACTTAGGTGGACGCTCGTTTACATTCACCCGTGCACCACAAGGGTACACGGAAAGTCTGAGCATTTACAGTAGGGCTTTGAAAGAACAGCTCGACACACTTGAGTTGCCTACTACTTGTATATTGCTTCAATATGTTGATGATCTTATTTTGGTTGCAGATTCAGAAAGTGCTTGTAAAGAAGGCACTGTGTTATTGCTTATTTATCTAGCAAAACATGGACATAAAGCTTCACTGAAAAAGTTTCAATATTGTCGACAGGAGGTCGCCTATTTAGGCTATACCCTGTCAAAGGAGGCACGAAGATTGACACCTTAACGAATTAAAATCATTTCAAGCATGTCTGTCCCAAACACACAGAAGGAAGTCAGAGCCTTGATAGGAATGGCTTCTTACTGTAGACATTGGATCCCAAACTTTTCGCTAGTGATCAAACCAATGTTGGCTTTGACTAAGAAGGGCATTTCTTTGCCACTGCCGTGGAACTTGGAACACCAGAAAGCTTTTGATCTGCTCAAGGTTGCATTGTGTTCAGCACCGGTTTTGGGCACACCAAATTATGAAAAGGCCTTTGAGTTGTCTGTGCATGAACGTGGTTGATGTGCTTTGGCTGTGTTAACGCATGAACATGGGGGGAAGAATAGGCCGTGCTGTTACTTTTCCTCCACCCTTGATCCTGTTGCATGCGCTTTGCCGAGATGTCTGAGAGCTGTCGCTGCTGCTGCTGCGTCTATAAAACAGAGCGAGGGAATGATCCTAGGCCATGCTTTAACCTTGTTGGTGCCTCACTCTGTAGACGTTCTGTTAAACAGAACACAAACACAACATCTTACTTCCACACGATTAACGAGATACGAATTTGCATCACATATCCAAATTAAAAGATGTTGTGTATTAAATCCGGCTGAATTATTACATCTTCCGCAAGATATTGCTTGCAGTGATGAAAAGTCACATGACTGCCTTTATACCACAGAGCAAGAAACTAAAGGCAGGATTGATCTGAAAGATACACCTCTGAGAGACCCACAAGGAGAGTTGTTTTGCAATGGCTCTTGTTTCAAACTTCCGGATGGTACATCCGCTGCTGCTTATGCCATCTATACATTAAGCACGATTGTGGAAACCAAAAGAATTTTGCATAACTCCGCGCAGGCCGCAGAGATTATTGCATTGACCCGAGCTTGTGAACCTTCCGAAGGGCTTAGAGTAAATATATATATACTGATAGTCAGTATGCTTTTGGGGTGGCTCACAACTTCTGTAGACATTGAGCTGAACAAGGTTTCTTGTGCTCACATGGAATGAAGATTCAATATGGCACCTTGATAGTTCAGCTACTCTCAGCGCTTGCACTTCCCATTCAGCTAGCAATTATGAAGTGCGCGGCACATCAGAAAATCATAGACAATGTAGGAAAAGGGAATGCTTTCGCTGACTAGATAGCCAAATAGACTGCTACTGATCTCTTTTCAGATATGTACACTACAAGGGATGCCACAGACATCTGTACTATAGATGAAGAGATTGATTCCATAAAGAATATCCAAGCAGATGCCACTTTAGAGGAAACTAAGCAATGGGATGAGGGCTTGGTGAGGTTGGGTGATGATGGGTGCTGGGTGGATAACGTAGAGGGAAAATGGATGCTGCCAGATGCGTATATCACTATGATGGTTTCAATAGCTCATGGTCCCACCTACATATGCGCTAAGAAAATTTGCAATATGTTAGAAACTGTGTGGGTAAATGTTAACATCCCAAAACTGCTGATCATTTTGTCCAGAGTTGTATGGTCTGTCTACACCACAATGTGGAAAAGGGTACATCAACACCAAGGGGTAGTTTTGGTCCACCTTCTGTCCCTTTTGAGGTAATTCACTTTGACTTTATTGAAAAGGAGCATTGTAATAATCTGAGATATGTTCTGGTAGTTATTTGTGCTTTCAGTAAATAGGTTGAAGCCTCCCCTGTAAAAGATGCCAGAGCAATGACGACGGCGAAAAACATGCTCAAGGGCTATTTTCCTAGGTTTGGTGTGCCGTGGGTCATCTGGTCGGATAATGGTCCACATTTTATTGCTGCTGTTATTTTACAAACATGAGCGGGTTTACAGATCGATAAATGGTTCCATTCGGCCAGACATGCTCAGAGTGCTGGATTGGTAGAACGGTACAATGGAATTTTGAAGAACAAACTTGCTAAGTCGTGTGCTGGCACCAATTTGAAATGGCCGGATGCCTTACGGATAGTGTTACTCTCTATGCATACAACCCCGCAGACTACAACTGAGCTCTCCCCGTATGAGGTGGTGATAGGGAGGCCAGCTAACATTTGGAATCTTCCTAAACCTAGGGCTTTGAAGGATATAGAGCATGTACTTCTTTCTGAATATTGTGAACGGTTAACTCAAAATCTGTATTTGATTCATCAACAGGTGCGAGAAGCCCTCCCAGCCAAATACAAGGGGCCAGGTCACAGCATCTGACCTGGTGACTGGGTGCTGACTAAATCGTTTGAGAGAGTATCCTGTCTCGCACCGCATTGGAGAGGGTCCTTTCAGGTCCTATTGGCCACACAGACTGGCGTACGAGTAGCAGGAAAGAAACACTGGATACATGCGATGCATGTCAAGAGGATACCTTTCCCTTTGCCACACGACGAAGAAGACAAGGAGAAACTTACTTGCTCTGTTCCCAACGATTGAACAGCACCAAGGATGTTTTGGAGACACTGCCTGAGCCTGCGGGGCCTGGGGAAATTGCTGCTTTGTCTCCACACTCTTCTACAGATCCTTTTGCATCTTTGTCTGGTTCTGCTGCAACGTGATCACTTCCATCAGGAAGCAACGACACACTGTTCGCAGATCACACGGTACCAGGAGTCCCAAGGTACAATCTGCGTCCACGGAGCTAGACTAACTGCACGGTTCGGCTGTGCCCACAGGGGAACAACTGCAGAGCTTGTCCTTTGCCACACCTTTTGCATTCGAAGGAAAGTAGGTGGCTGGGGATAGGGAAAGACTAAGAAAACGTGGGATCAGGAGATCACCAGCAAACAGACTACAGAGTTTTTCACAGGAATCTTTTTTAAAAAAAACAGCTTCAAAGGAACAATGCCTGTTATCGTATCTACACGTGCGCAAGAAGTGACTGTGTGACCAACAATAACAATGGACGATCAAATACATGATCTTTTAAAATGTGTTGTGTTCTTGTAATTGTGTTAACCAGTTTCATAGTATTAGCTGCCTTAGGATTTTGGTATATGGAAGAAGTATGCCCATTTGAAACATTCTTGCCTACTGAGAGGGTTCCTACTGCATCTACACCTTTTTTGCATCTGCACACTCTATCTCCTAGGGACTCTCAACATAGACAGAGTTATCATAACAATACATTACTGCTAATAATGAATGCAACTCATGCTATTTTGAACAGAACAAACTGCTGGATTTGCTCTCATTTACCGCAACATGGGGAAAAAGGGCTGGGCATATTCATCCTTTGCCTTTAACTACTGCATGTTATGCTTATCTACGGGCACTATTCTTTGGTCAGTGGAATGATAGTATCTCAGGGAATTTTGATGGGATGAATTTCAACAAATTTGAAAGGCGAGTTTTAACGCCTCTGGGATGCTCACTCTTCGCAAATAGGAGCAAGCTTAATGTTGCTTCTATTAGGGCTTCTGATAGACTGTCCCGACCTTTTCAATCTCTGATTTCCTTTAAGATGGCTCCTATAGGTAATAGGAATGCAACACCACCTTCTTATACTGTTAACCATAGCCCCAACTCTGTTTCTTTCTGCATACAAAGGAATGGTACTCAGTCAATGGGCGATTTCAAGGGTTGCACCAATGTTGCAAACTTGACCAGTGAGGACAGACCTTTGTATCTAGGCGAACCTGTCTACTTCGTTTGCGGTAAAACAAGCTTTTCCATGGCTACCTAGGGATTGGCAGGGAACTTGTTATTTGGGAATTCTGTTTCCAGGGGTATATGTAGCCAGTAACACTGAAATCTCTAGGGCTCGTCTAAGGCGGGACGAGAGCGGTGATACTCCTTCACAAGTTCTGGGCGATGTAGCATAGTCCTTTGTGCCTTTTTGGGGGCAGATTATGAATTCCGAGGACATTAGGTGACTAGCAAGAGTGCTGGAGAAAACCATCAACCGGACCACTGACATTCTCTATAACATGACTCTAGAGTAAAAGGCAATCAGGTTAGTGGCGCTACAAAACCGGATGGTATTAGACGTCATCTTGGCTGAGCTTGGTGGAGTATGCAAATTAGTGGGGTCCACTTGCTGTGTTTTCGTACCAGATTCCTCCCTGACTATCTTTGAGGCAATACAAAATCTGCATGTCCTGAGTTCAGAAGTACATGTTCCCGAGAGAAGTTGGGATCTTAGTACTTGGTTCTGGGACTTCTTACGATCTTGGTGATGGAAGCTTCTCTCGGTCTTATTGATAATTCTGGGTATTCTGTTGTTTTGCTGTTGCTGTATACAATGTCTTCCTGCCATATGTTCAATTTTAGGGGGATGTTGTGCACAGACTATGGGAACGTTAGGACCAAAGGTACGTGCACTGGGAAGAATGACCAATGAATTTGTGATGAAGGAAATTTCCGCCACAGATCTTTTGGCGATTGATATATCTGATGAATGTGATTCAGGATGTATGGACATTGAAACGTGGAGTTACTCGTGAAGCAACTCATTTTTAGTTTAGCACTTGGCTTAGACCAAAAGGAGGGTTTGTTAAACGGAAATCATATAGTGCCTCCTTTTGATTTATATTGGCCTAAGCCTAGTCGCTCTATGGGGAAAACCGCGTTGCAAAGTTCCAAGATTGGATTGACTTCGCCGCCATTTTAGAGTCATCCACCATTTTGATTTCTGTGTTTGTACGATTCTCTGTTCTAAAATGATGGACTGTGTTTTCAACTTGCAACCAAGCCTCCCCGACCAATGAGTTATGTTAATGTTTAGGCTATCCAAGAGCCGACTGTTTAGACTAGGTAATGAGGCCTTGTACTATACATGAACTGTTGTCCTAGCATTGTCTACGCTAACAAGCCTCATCCGCCGATACACATCTGGAACAATGCAAAGTAAACTCCAAGCCTGGACATAGGCCGAATTCGATTGAATGCAACTTGTAAAGGGAGCTTGCTGTAGGATTTGGGAACATACGTTGCCATTGTATCACTGTGGAAATACAAACATGTATAATCCTTTGTAAAATATAATGTGAACCGAATGTGAACTAGGCACAAACTCTAGACCAAAGATTATTAACGTGAAGAGGTGCTGGACAATATTTCTCAAAACTGCTTAAAAGTATCAATGTTTAGATGTCCAGCACTCTCTCTCCTCTCTTTGACGGGCTGGTACTCATTGCGGGGTGTTGAGAGCCAGATAGCTATCTATATCTGTGTTTCTTTGTAAACTTTACAGTCAAATCAAGATCTGTGAATCTTTGTAGCCCGTGTTTGGTGTATTTCCTTTGTGGTACTCAGCCTCAATATTTCTATGCTTTTACACCTGCACCTTTCCCTATGTGTTTAAATTGTAACCTTTAATGTCTGCACTAACAGTACTATGCATCGTGGTGTGCCTCATAGTGATTGCTTCTCTACTGTTCTCTTAATGTATCACTCTTCTCTATTCTTTGGTGTGCTTCCAAGTGTGCATCCACCTCATTGTACTGCTTTTGAGCTCTTTCTGGCTAAAATCGAATGTAGGTGTACTTCCAACTGTGCATCCACCATTTTGTACTGCTTTTCAGTGCTTTCTGGCTAAAATCGAATTGAGGTGCGCTTCCAAATGTGCATCCACCATTCTGTACTGCTTTTGAGTGCTTTCGGGCTAAAACCAAACTTAGGTGTGCTTACTAACTTGTTAATGATCTGTAAAACTGGGCAACTCCAGTGTGCTCACTGATCTCTGTCTACTTGGCCACCTGGTGTGATTATATTGTTGCATGGTGCTTCTGATCCTCTGCCCTGCTATCCGCTGACTCCCCTTCTTGTCTCCACCCCATGTTGCTCTCCGTCGCCCCTAACTTTTCTGATTGATTCACCATCTCCTAGCCTCCCACTCTCAAAAAGTGCTCTTGTCTCACTTTGCATTTTCCAAATGCACAGTTAATGCCTATCATAATGGCACTATCATGGCCCAGGGCTCCCAGCCCAACCTCCTCCTTCATGACTTGTATCTGCCTTCTCTCTTCAACTTCCCCCCTTTCCTTCCACCCCTCCTTCACTCATCCCCTGTCTGCTCCCCCAGTGGTGGCACCCCACCACTGTGCCCCCCTCACAAATCGTTTAAAGGGGGCAACCAGCTTCACTTAGCTACCCTGAATTGTCGCTCTGCTATCAAACACTCTTCTGACATCTGTCACTTCCTTGAAGACCATGACCTGATGACCTTGCTCTCACTGAGACAGGGTTCAAGGCCAGCTCTGTCACTGCTTTTGACACTCTTCTCTTTGAGGGCTACAAGATCCTGTCGACTCCCTGGCCCTCCCGGCCTGGTGGTGGAGTGGCCCTGATCTTCTCTGAGTGGGTTCTTGCCTCCATCATCCCAACGCAAATTACCCATCCTTTGAAAGACTGGTCTGCAAGCTGTCTCTCTTGCCTACTTTCTATCTTACTCTTGCTACCATCTACAGACCCCCCCAGACCAACCTCCCTCTTCCTGTCAGAATGACCTGTCCACCTCACTTCTTGCCTCCTCCCCATTTAGATTCTCCTGATGTGGCCCCTTTTCTCTTCCGTGACATTTGCAAGAAACTTTCCCTCACTGTCATTGTCTCTGGCCCAACTCACTCTGTGAGACACACCTTGGATGCTCTCATCTCAACAGACATCCCTCTCTCCAACCCTCTGAGTACCCCACTCTCCTGGTCTGACCACTCTTTCCACTCTTTCCACCTCGATCTCCCCTGTCCCCTGGTGCCTCTGCCTGCACTGGCAGTCTCCTTCTCCGTCAGTTGTCTAATGAAGTGTGTGTCAGTCATTGCATTTGACTCTTCCTTCATCCCTCCTCCACGCCCTTCATCAGACTCTCCTTCTGAATCTGTTCTAGCTAACTTCCATCCCTCTATCTCTAACTCCCTGGACACCCTTGCCCCCGTCATGAGGATCCGCATGAAGCCTGCCTCCAAATGCAACTCTTCGTATGACTCTTACCTGGCCGCTTTGAAATGCAAGTGCAAAGCTGCAGAGCGGAAGTGGCAGGCATCAAACTCATCCTCTAACAAACTGGCCTGCTGCCTACTTCAAAGGCAATACTGTCTCTCCGTCTGCTCCAAGAAGAGGGCACATGTCCAAGCCCACATCTCTGGCGCCACCAATAACATGGCTAAATGCTTTAAAATCATCTGCAAAGAGTTTGCAAATCCTACCACAGTCTCTTCCTTTCCTCCTCCCTCCCAGGCCCTCTGCTCTGCACTGCCTGCCTACTTTTCCTCCAAAACTCTGGACATCCTGTCCTCTCTGTTGTATGCTTCCCCCTTCCACCTCCCTCTTCTCCCGCCTTGCTTGGCCCCCCTCTAACTCCATACTCTCCTCTTTCTCTCTGTCCGCTCTATGAAAGTCCCCTCTAAACAGGTGCCACCCTGCTCCTCCAGAACCATCCAGGACAACATCACATCTCACGTTCCACCCTTGGCTGACCTCTGCAACCACTCATTTACCACTGGCTCCTTCATTTAACTCCTTAAGCACTCCAATGGTCACCATCTCCTTCACCCCTTTTTTGAGCAAACTCGTTGAAGAAGCTGGCCATCCCCCAACTGACCATCCATACCGAAATGACGGTCTGCCTCCATGACCACCGGTCCGGTTTCAGGGCAACCAGAGGCACGGAAACAGCTCTCCTGAACACCCGTGAAGATCTACTCTCTAACCTGTACTCTAACACTTCCTCTGTTCTGATCCTCTTCGATCTCTCCTCTACTTTTGACACAGTCAACCACTCCATCCTCATAAACAATCTCCAAGATACCCCAGGCATCATAGAGAGGGCACTGGCATGACTGTCCTCTTTCCTTTCAAACAGACCTTCCCAAATGCAATTGGGTCCTTTTCCCTCCTCCACCTCACTCTCTCCCTGTGGGGTCCCTCAGGGCTCTATCCTATTGCCATGGCTCTTCAACATCTACCTGGCCCCTCTGGCCCACATGACCTCCACTTTCTTCACTGATTTCCAGTATTACACAGACAACGCACAGCTCTCTTTCAAGCTGCCTTCCCCCATCTCCTCCTCCTCCTCCATCATAGCTGACTGTCTGACTGCTGATCAGGCATGGTGCTCTGCCAATGATCTTTGTATTAATGCCAGTAAGACAGAGATCCTTCTCATTGGAACAATTGCTCCTTGCTTCCCCCCAACTCTCTGGCCAGACTCCCCGGGTCCTCTCCCCTCACCCACTCGTGAGGCAAAGAATCTTGGGATCATCTTGACTCCTCTCTCTCTTTCTTTCCACACATCATGGACCTTGCCAAGTAGTCCAACAGTCAGTTTCATCTCCTCAGGGGCATTCTACCTTTCCTCGCCTTCCCCCAGAAGTTCAACATCTCCAGAGCCCTGGTTGTCTCTAGGCTTCACTACTGCTACAGCCTCTTCCTCAGCCTGCCTCTTTCATCCCTTCACCCCCTTCAACTATCCCAGAATAGGACTGTGAGTATTATCCTTGGCCTCAAGCCCATGGATAGCATCTATACAGCCCTAAAATCTCTCCACTGGCTCCTGGGGACTGCAAGGATCAAATTCAAGAACCGTTGCATCATCCACAAGGCTTCTGGGGTCTGGACCTATTTAGATCCAGCCCCCCCCCCAAATACCTCCCGGCCAGAGTCCTTCAGTCTTCTGGCTCCAACTCTCTGCATGTCAAACGTTTTTCCAAGCAGAGAGTGGGAGGCAGATCCCTTATCAGCTGGCTCCTCGCTCTGGAACAGCCTCCCTTCCCCATCAGACTTGAGCCAGATTTTCTTAAGTTCCTGAAACTTATGAAGGCTTTGATTTTCTCCTCTTCCTTCCATCTCCCCCTCTCATGGTAACATTCCATCTGCCGCTGCGGCTGGGGACTGGCCCATTCAGAGTTTTACAGGGGCCAGACCACCTCCTACCAGTCCCCACAGCATCCTTCCCCAGCACTTGCCCTCAGGCTCCCTTTCCCAGACTACTCCAACTTTGTCCTCCCTGTCTACCACACTCATCCTCCTTTAACCGCTCTTGCCCTGGCCTTTGAAACCTTGACCAGTCCAGCACTTGCCCAATACCCCACTCCTACACTACTCCCTCTACTCTCTCTCCCTGCATTTATCACCTTGTTATGCACTTGCACGGTAGGATTGTCACAAGGCCAAAATAACAATTATTTTTGTTTACTTTTTTGATTCCCATGCCCCCCCCCCCATCTTATCTTGTGGCGCCTGGAAACACGTGTGTATAGGCTCCATACAAAAGTCCAAGTAATATCTCTACATCCTGTGTGTTCCTGCACTTCGGGTGGCAGTGACAGCAGGCTTTAAACCCAATTTTTGGAAGTCTCTTCTTAGTAGAAGAGGCGACAAAAAAATAAACAAGAAAAAAACAAAACAAAAGTCAAAGAATGAAAGAAAGAAAGAAAGAAAGAAAGAAAGAAAGAAAGAAAGAAAGAAAGAAAGAAAGAAAGAAAGAAAGAAAGAATTAAACAGAAATATATGTTGTCATTTTGAAAATTGCTAAAAAAGGAAGAATTGTGTAAAATTGTCACACATCATCAGAATCTAATCATCTAGCATATCAAAATGTCTGTATCGAACTACAGAGACTAAGAATAGAAGTTATATCAAGGTAGCACAGATGAGTCAAAAGCAAGCAGCTCTCCTACATTTTTGGTCATGTGCAAAGCAAACCACTTGTCTGTGATAAGCCAGGGGTGGGATTAGAGGGGAATATAATAGGAGGCCTATTGGACGGAAGGATGGAATCTGTAGTATTGGGTTAGGAAGATTGAGAATGGGAACACACTGGAGTTTGAAGAGCAAAATAACTTAACTATACCCAGAGGGAAGATGTGTCCATTGAAAGGCAGTGCATAGAGGGATGACCAGTGGGTGCTTGGTGATTGATTCCAAAGACACAAAGGAATTGAAGGTTGCTGACAATATGATGTTTGGCAGACTACGTCAGTATCTGGTTTTCCCAGAAAAAAGGTAAATCAGCCCCATTTCCCATGTTGTCCAATTTACAAGCAGAGTAAAATCTGAGAAGATGAAAGCACTGGGAATGCAAAGGGGGTACACTTTAAAACCAGGAATAAAGCTGTTGATAAATGCTTACCCTGTGGTCCCCCTATGAACATATTGAATGCAAAGTGAGAGGTTGTTATTTAAAGGACTCAGTGACGTACTGAAAAACAGAATTCAACACGGAATACATTCTGTAAAGTGGGAATGCCTGCGTAAAGTTAAGTATTATTTGCAAATATAGTTAGCGATTGAAGCTGTTGTTGAGTCACAATGGCTCATAGTCCAATGTCAAGTACTATTGACTGGGATTTAGTTTAGGCTTGGATGTTTGGGTGGTAAAATGCATGCAGAACTAAAATAAAACCGTCACATTTTCCTGTCTTTCAATGAGTAGGCAGAGTTATGTGTAATGCGGGGGGGGGGGAGGGCATTTGTAACTCAATTTCTGTTACTGGAGAATAACACATTTTCAGCACATAATGAGACTGAAAGCCTTACATGTAGGCCCCTTTTACATCTGTGCATGCATCTGGGTAGAAAGGAATGCATGCATGTTCAAGGAAACCCATTCACACACACATACACACATCGATAAATGAAAGAACAAATCGAGGTTTAATGAAAGTCACATATACATGTTTATAGAGAACTGCACCCACACATTTAGAAAATGTGGGATACATGTTGGTTTAGAACAGAACGTATAGATTCCCAAGAACATTATCTGTGAATTCAAATTTACACGAGCCAATGTAGACAAACCACCTTTTGTATGTATGCAGCTTATTTTGTAGTTTTTTGTATTTTATTTATATTTATAGAGTGCTCTAAACCAAAGTACTGAAAAAGTTAAATCAACAATGGTACAATAAATTAAGAATGGGCATCACAAATTAATCCAGGTTAAGAGGATAGAAATTGATCATGCAAGTGTGAACGAAGAAATTATGAGAAGAAAGAGAATGTAAAGCAAGTGGTAGTGTGTTTCACTGAAACAGGGTCAGTAGGGGGAATGAGCAGACATGGAACTGAGCACAGGGACAAGATGTCACTGGGAGAAACACAGATGAAGAATCGATTGACTTAGCAAGGGAGTAAAAAGTAACTAGAAAGTAGAGATAGGGAGGTATACGATTATGGAGATAATTGAACAGCAAACAAGCAGAGTTGAATTGAAGTTGAGAATGAAAAGATAGACAACAAAGAGTGGTGATATATGGGGTAATGCACTTGTTGAGAGATAAAGAAAAAAGGGGTTGGATTGAGGAGTTGTAAATGGATTTAAGAGGAGTAACATGGGGAATGGTAAGGCCGAAGAGAAGAGCAGTAACAGAGACATGGAACGATATGAGAAGACATCAGAAGCTTACAGTCATGAAAAGAAAGAATAGGTTGAGCATTGAACAGGTGAGCATGACAAGAAAGAGAGGATACGTGGGGAGTAAAAGAGAGCGATAGGCAGACTTTCTTGTTGCAAGCTGTGGATGAGATAGGAAGAGAAGAAGGGGAAATGAAACAGAAGGGGAGGAGGAATAGATGTGGCAGGGAATAAAATAAACTCTGTTTTAGATGAACTGATAACAAGGTAGTGGTCCGCCATCAAACATTGGATGGCTACAAGACAACATGATAGGGTAGTATAAATGGAGGGGGAAAAATAAAATATATCATCATTATTATTATTATTATCATTATTATTATATTTATTGAGCGCAAACCCCTGAGGAGGCGTGGGGCCGCATGTAGGACACTTTTCATGGGCACAAAGGAGGATGTTAGGAAACCTTCAAGGAGTGCATTGCCCCCATCCAGGTGGGATGGGACCAGTGCTTGAACAGTGCATCCAAAGCTGGCCGGAGGGAGAAGGGCTTGACTGTTTTGCACAAGGAAGAGCTGTTACTGTGCTATCTGAGTTTTCTTCGCTATGTGTGACTTGAAGGAGAGGTGTTTGTCGATGTGGGACCTGGAGGACTTGGTGCAGGAGGTGAGTTCAGGTGTGAAGCCCTCAGAGAACATGGACGGAATAGAATAAAGAAAGAAAAAGTTGGTAGAAATAGGGTGAGGCCCCAAAAGAGGAGATAGTAGAAGCAAGGGGACAGGTATAGAGGAAGAACGCGAGGGGATCCAACACCCACCCTTGTGAGACACTATGAAGCAATGGGGAAGGGAAAGAGGTGGTGCCTGCATAGGAGACACAGTAGGAGAAACCAGAATTATAAGGTTTAAACCAATCAAGAACAGAGCCAGAGAAGCCAAGAGAGGAAAGGGAGGGGAACGTAAGAGAGTATGGTCAGTAGTGTTGAAGGCTGCCAACAGGTTGAGGAGAATTGGGAGTCAGGAGTGCTGAGTGTAATTTGCAGAGGGAAGAGAGTCACAGACAGAAAGTAGAGCAGTCTCAGTGTAGTGGTGATCATGAAAACCAGATTGGAAGCCTGGAATGAGAGAGTTGGAAGTGATGAAAGAAGAGATTTGAGATTAGAATGCGTGTTCCAGAAGCTTAGAGAGGTAGGGGAGATGAGATATAGGGTGGCAGTTTCAGGAAAGGGAGAGATCCAAGGAGGGCATCTTGAGAATCGGAAGACGTGTAGTGTGTTTGAAAGAGGAAGCAAAAATAGCAGATTGGAGTAACATATTGAATATAGAAGTGAGAAAGGGAAGATGCAGAAACTAGACTTTTAGAATAAGAGAAGGGGGGAGAGGACCCCAAGGTGCAGCAGAGGGATTTATCTTGCCAATGAATAGTGCATACTCTGAATCACAGAGGGGAGTGAGGGAGGAATAGGAAAAACAGAGGACATTAGAGAAGGGGAGGTGTGATAGGAAATCGAGGGCACAATGGCAGAATGACGAAAAGTGACTTTAGAGGAGAAGTGAGATGCCAGCTCATGGGAAGAGAGTGAGGTGGTAGCAGCAGGATCATAGGATGGAGGATATAGAATATTAGATAGAGTTGGGAAAATACACCAGGGGTGAAGGGAGTATGAAAGAATAAGCTCTGAATAGTAGGACTGTTTGGCTGAAAAGAAAGCAGTGACAGAAATAGAGTGAAGAGAAGAGAGAACAGAGGAAACAAAAGCTAACGGTGTTCAGCACGTCAATGGGTGTATTTTAGAGAAAGCAACTCTGAAGTCAACCAGAGCTGGGGTGTCTGGGAGTGGGGGTAAAAGGCGAGGAAGTGTGAAGAGGGTCAAGGGTGTCATTTAAGGAGGACGAGAGGGAGGAAGCTGCAACGTCAGTTGAGAGAGCAGTGAAGTCAGAGATAGGAGGTAGAGAAGAATAACAGAGAGAAATAAAGGAAGATGTGTCAAAGGAGTAAAGATCATGACAATAACTGGTAAAAGTAGAGCAAGACTGAGTCACATAGTTCTGTGCTAACCTGGCATTGCCTATATTTCAAGTGGCATCTACATAGCTAAAACATTCATTACATTCCACCTGCACAGGGTCGTTGGTGCATAGATATATTTGAATGTAAGAGATGTCAATTTCGCAAGCACCAAACATGTCTTGATGGCAGAGAAAATAACATTCTTTAACAATACTTGCATTATGTGGAGTGTTCTGGATATTTTCAAAGAGATCAATGTAAAGCAGAATTGTCAGTATGTCTAGTGTTTATTATAATACAACACATTTATATGGAGATTGTGGTGATTTAAAGTGGATGTCTTTGTGGACTTGGTGAGATTTATATATGCATGTAACATTTTGTTTTGTATAATTTTATATATACCATATTGTAGTCGGCACCAGGGTAAATTCAAAGACCCTGTTGTCAAAAACTGATCTAATTCTTTTGAATACATTATCATTTTTTTAAAACCTCATTGTCTGTTGTTTGTCCTGAATTGTGAGATGGGATTGTATAAATTGGCGGTGGTAGATCAGTGTGTCACTTGTACGTGAACCACTAGCTGCAAATATAACGAAATACACAATGTATATCCCCACATGTGATCTCAGAGGACTGGAATCTCTTCAGAGCCTCATTGATGTGCCAACCTTGGTAATGATACCATCACAAGAAACAAAAATCAATGTGGCCGAGCATAGAGTGAACAAGAGCAAGTGCACCACTGAATACCATGCATTACCAAAACTCACACTATTTCATTGTGACATCATTAAAGGATTCCTCTCACTGCTCCTCAATGTCTCACCTTTTGTTTTCTTTCTGGAATAATGCAATCTTACCTTGCCTACCTGCGCCTTGTTGCACCTTGTTGTACCTTGTTGCACACCAAGCCTGCAGAGAAGGCATTCGAAGGAATTGTAGGTCTGAGTGGGAATGATATTAGGAGGGACCCATTCGGAGAACATCAAGGCCACTCCGCCGGCAGCCCGGTTAGGCTTCAGCTTAGAGAGTATCTTGCATCCTTCATGGAGGAGTGTGTCAAAAGCAGTGACAGAGCTCGCAGTGAACCACGTCTCAGTGAGAGTGAGAATTTCATGGTCAAAGTGTTCAAAAGGTAGACAGATGTCAGAGGAGTGTAACAGCAGAGCGAGAGTTGAGGGTAGCTAGGTGAAGCTGTTTGCCACCTTTGAAGGTCTTCCGAGGAGGAGTACAGGGATTTGGTATGCCATTCGCTGGTGAAAGGCACCAAGGGGTGACAGACGGATCAGTGTCAGGAGAAGGGAGGAATTTCATGAGAGACAGAACCCACCTATCAAGAAGGAGGAGGTTGGACTGAGTCCTGGTCCATGACAGTGCCATTCTGATAGACATTAATGATGCACCTAGAGGATGAGAAGCAAGCCAAGAGTACTTCCCATCTGGTGCCACAATTAATGGGCAACAAAGAGAAAGGGGAGAGAACAAAAACCATTTGGGGAGTCCATAGGTCCAGAGAGGGAACAACGAAAAGGAGGTCTTTGTTAGTCTGCCTGGAAGAAGCATTGATGTAGATGTCAGCGATGGCATGCCAGGATTGGAGACCAGGAGATCTGTTTTGAACGTTTTCCTTCAAAAGAGAGAGCGGTAGGATAGGTGATAGAGTAGCAGTTAGAGTAAAAAGGAGAGATGGAGACCTCCATGGAGGGAGTGAGCAGAAAAAGTGAATGGGGAGAGAGAGAGACAGTGAAACTACAATGCACAGAGCAACTGCAAAATGCATGATGAACTCACCAGGCGGCCTAGCAGAAAGACAGTTGCAGTCAAGTCATGTGCACACGAAACGTCCCAGGAGCACAACATCACACAGGTCACCATAAAGACGTATTGCGCTGCTCCAGCAGCAGAGGAGGAAGGAAGGCAACTCAGGTTGGATGAGCCCCTGACAAAATGGCAATCCTTCACATTGGAAATCCAGAGGCACACTGTCTTTTGTGTGAAGCACCAGCTGGGCACAGTTTTATTTTCTCATGACACGTATGCCGCTTACATACACTTAAAACCACAGAATTGCTGGTACCACCTCTGGCCTCCAATAATTACATTTATTCTCTTCAGACCCCTGCATGTATCAGTCAAAATTGAAAGTCAAATGAGTGTTTCTCTCATGGTCATCCATGTGGCTCTCACTCTGGGGGATTTGCTTCCCTATACCCTACCAGATAGAACTTGTGTTATTCACATAATCGAATGTATCACACATCATAAACAAAACCTACACTAAACCCAACAATTTGAGTCCTCAGTCACTGACTACCTCTCACCACCATTATTCTCTACTACATTTTATGCACGCTTCAGTAGTTATCCAGAGGCTGCTTCTCACAACAACTTCCAGTCACTCTGAAAGCCAAGAGTGAACACGAGCTCTAAGCATGTGTACCCCTCTATATCCCATGATGGTGACAAGCTTCTTAAAATATGTGTCTCAAGTTTGATCCAGTTTAATCACCCAAGAGTTTTGAGAATATAGGTTCTGAAGAGTAGGTTTTTATAAGCCAGGTAGTCTTTGCATGTGTCAGATACCTACAGTTGTGTGATGGTAGCCAATGTGCCCGTAGATAGCTCAAGGGACAAAGTGAAATTATACATGCAGGTTAGGCTGGGTAGCATTCCATTGGGATATCTAACTGCACAGTAGGGCAAGGATACACAGGTAGCAAGAGGTTGGAGACTGTGGTTCACTTCCTACTCCTTGGCCCATATTACAATTTATGTAGAAAGAAAGGGTCCTTGTCTGCTTTTAGGACAACAAGTATTAGATTTGGTAAAGGTGCTGTGGAATCTTGTGCCACGCCAATTTGTGAACAAATTGAACAATTGTTAAAACAATAGCCTGATACATATTACCTGCATGTATATATTGAAGAATGTAGAGCAAGAATGATTCCAGTGATTGTTTATGGTGCTGTTTGTTCTTCATTATAGGAAATTAACAATTAATACTGCTCTCCATAACATACTGTGGGATGGAACTATCACTTTTAGACATTTGTTGTATGTGACTATGGAGTGGGGGATTTTTCTTTTTAATATACATTTCTGTTCATCAAACTCATCAAATGATGAGTTACATGTTTTATTTTTTATATGCTATGTTTTATATTTTTACAAAAATATATGTTGTTCTTTAATATATTGCAAAGGCTTCCTCTATACATTAAACTTGTGTGATGATGATTGCCCCTCTTGCAAGCATTAACTGAAGAAAATACCATTCTAATACTCTTTTAAGAGGGTATTAACAAGGGCAACATATCTGGAAGTACAGGAAAAGGAATTGGAACAGACAGTAATGTTGTAGGCAGCTCTGGTGATGCAGAATGGCATCCCTGAGATTTAGAGTTAATATTATTGGTGGAAGAGCATCATTTGCCACAAACGAGTACTCCCAAAAGCAGATTTGTTTTATCTTCCATGTATGAGGTCTTATGCTTTACCTGTGGCTTGGGCAAGTGCCCTGCCAAAAAGAACACCTATTCTCATGATACCAGGCAAACTATGACATCACATACCACATAATGACCACCAATAGCATTCTTGAACGATTATGGTAGTTCATGAACCTAGAAATAAAAGCACCAGCAGCTGTCGACAGGGTGCTTCTCAATAGTTGGTTCTGGACCTCGTGAGAGGTGATTCTTGCTGTATGCGGTCCGCTTGTCTCTGTTTTTGATTTTTCCCTTTTTAGCAGGACCTGTTGTGGATTGTGATTTGGCTACTAATACATTATTTGATCAGGTTTGTTTTTGGACTCTCTCTTTCTCTCTCTCTCTGGGTTACCCCTGTTTGATTGTGTTGCTAGGTAGCCTGTTACTTCCTTTTTTTGCCTAGTGAAGAAGGTAGTATAGTTTTGTCTACCCCAAAAGTGGATATTGACATGGGTTTACCCTCGACCTTCTTGAGATTACATTTCATATCTTCATTTGTCTCGTGTGTAATCTCTCCTTGGACTTTTTCAAGCAGACTAGTCTAGACCTCGGGGGTCAGACTACTGTCTTATCTTCCTTCTTAGTGTGCACCCTCAGGCCACCCGTGTCAGGCCTCTTGTGGACATTGATTCTGTGTCAGTCGGTAACACCATTGTCAGAAGATTTTGTGGTGTATAAACTCTGGCAATAAGGTTATGCATGACTGAGTTTAAAACTGAAGATCATTCGCTCTAATGGGTTACTTGGGGAGCATAGCTGGTAAAGAAACACGTATGAGATTGGTGTTTTCTGAAACAACCTGTGTTATTTCTGCCCACTAGCTAAGCAGAGCTCCTTGCTGCGGTCCTCCCACATTTTAGCCTGAACCTCCAGGGCCATGCAATCAGAAGGAAAGCAATTTCTTGTTGGGGACTAACAGCACCGGTTACGGTGGTCTAGAGGACTGCCAAGACTCCTGAGGAAAGGAATATATGAAGCTGCCGAATCCCACTGCAGTTTCTAGTGGATGCTTTGATTAATGGATATGATCTTGCAAATGACTTGAAGCATACCAAGCAAGATAATTCCTCCAAAAAGCATCAGCAAGGTTTTGTGCTGCTCCTTCGAGATCATTATTGACTTCCTGGAGACACTGAAACATCTGTGTACAGGTGGCAGTCTCACTTTCGGGAAGTCTTTGATTTCAGACTGACAAATGATGCTAAACATGTTTTGAAGTCAGCTAGAAGGCTCTGCAGGTGGTTTGCATGAACTCCTTCCAGACCAAGCAAGGCAAACAATGGACAGTGGCTATTCAATTGACTCATGAAACGACGAATTGACAGATATTGGGGTTATCCGCTGAACTTTAATCAAGTATATGCAAATTAAGGATGGGCATACACGACTTTAGCACTTAAGGGGGCAGAGGCCGTTAAGACGGTGTTATGGCAGGATCTTGGGGTCAATTATAGGAATGATTTCCTGCAGTTGAATACGGCCAAAATACCACATGAAGCGGGGGCAGTAAAACAAAGAAATACTTTACAGTATAAGTCTGTGCCTTGATTTGAAGCAGGCTGAATAAATGTGTCTTCTACTCCCAGTGAACCCACCATGCTGGTTGTAGGAGCATTTGCAACACTCACTGTGCCACACTGTACAGCCCATGTGGATGGGTTCCAGCACTGACAATGCCCATAGTGAAATGAGTTTGTGGCCAAACCGGTGGTATTCTCCCTCTGCAGTGAGTGTCCCTAGCATCGTTTGCATAACAGGATACATTCGGCCTGGCATTTATTTGCATGGCAATACATCTATCTGACTATGACCTGAAAAAAAAAACTACAAAGGAAATCAACTTTAATTCTCACACAGTGTCTGCACTGACGAGAATGATTCTTTAATCATAAATACCTCCAGAGAGAAAATGTATTCTGTAAAATGACATCTCTGTATTTATTACTAGCTAAACGTGATGAAGATATATCATTATCAATCATTGTTCTCTGTTATTTCATCAAGCAATACATATTTACCGCTAATCATGCCATGCTGTCAGAATATTGTTCTGGGGCAATCAATCCTATTTGAAATGAATTGTGATGGAAACGACATTACAACAATTGAATTATTTTTGTCGCAATCAAATTGAATTAGAAGCTACAACAAGCATACCATGCTAATTTTGCGCATCTCAAATGCAAGTAAGAGCCACAACAACGGAATTGGGAAATTCATAATTTTTCTTCTTGCTGTTCCCTTTATGGAACACGAATGTTCGATTTCTAAGTTGTATCGGAGGGCATCGTTAAGAGGAAGTCGTGGGTAGCAGCTCATACTCCCTACTTTGGACCTTCTTAGCCTTTTGACTTGTCCTGCCTCCCCTACCTAAAAGTAAATCATAATGCAGGAATGGGTGTAATGGATTGGTGGCACTGGAATTTGTGATCACGTGAAGGCAGGAGCACCAGCACCTGACCTCGTACGGCAGGCACGGAGGGAGGCAACATCAGTTCCATGCTAATAACTTGACCCAAATTAAGTTAGACAACTACAAAGGCAGATATTCATTTTGACTCGTCCCTAAATTTTGCTCGTCTGACCCTACTACCCCTGATATCTTAGCACCCCCTTTGAATCCCCCCGCCCCCACACACACACTTCCTCATCCGGATCCTTCACTGTCTTGTTACTGCACTCACTGTGAGATGAGAAGTCTGTCTTTTTCTACTGCTTGCCCGGACTTTGAAGTGTCTACCACTGCCAGACCGTTTTTATTCATCACAGAGTTATCCCAATTCCCTCCTACCTAGCAGGATTGGGCCTGCTCAGCAGGAGCAGTCTGAGCTATCACAGGCCATGTGTAAACAAACCCATACAGACCCAGCCAACCTCAGACCATGGGTAAGCAGTCACACAGCAACATCTCTACCCTGACTGCATCAAAGGGGTAATCATTGCAACAATAAGCAATAACTTTCAATTGATAAATAAGGCAATAGAGATGTAGTGGTCATTGTGTCCACTGCAGAGGCGTGATTGACTAAACAGTTATCAGAAATGGTGCCCAAAAAGCTGTATGAAATGCCATTCTATTCTCATAGTACAAAACGTGTAGGCATCGTTTTTTTTATCTTACTTTTACTAGCGACACTGCATCAGATATGGGAAGAATGATGGTGAAAAAGAGATTCAAAGCATTCATAACTCACGGACAACGCTGTGCCATCGTGCTTTCATCTCATTATAATTAGGCATTCCTGCATTTGTTTTGGAAATGGTAGCATGCGCCTATGGTGGGGCTAACAGCGTCACAATTAATATTCACATCTGGATATTACCTACAGGATGAGACTTGGTGCAGGTTTGCCAGGCTCCACCAATGATTCTTGCCTTAATGTTTATGAAGTTGAGCGCGTACATTTTCAGGCATGTCCAAACATGCACAGAGAAAATAGTGATTGCATGGTTTTGATTTGCTGATCTGAGAGGTCCTTTGTTTGGTATTGGACACAGGTGATAGATCGATGTGCTTTAACACAGCAGGATGAATACTGGGAAATTGCAAGATTTTCCCACCTGTCAGGGGGGCCGGAAAATAATCAGAAACATGACAGATTACGTGGGACTGACACTTCCCCAGGTCTACATATTTTGCAGAGTCACTTATGTGGAGAGATATCATTTGTTTTTAGGTCAGTTAATCTTTGAAGACAGCCAACAGTTGCCTAATGGCAGTGATTCAAAGAGTCTTTAAATAAGTTCAATGTTTCAAATAAGATCAGCTCAGGTTGACTTGCCATAACCTTGTATTAGAATGTCAAACATATCTAATCTAACAACATAATAAAAGGCCAGATGTATGTCCGATGTACTTGCTTTGCCTGTTGTCATCGCTAGAGGGAGCTGTTGCCTTAGGAAATATCGTGCTCCTACTGTGTTGATGAAAACCTACTGTATCTTCTGTATCCCTCTGATAACATTCTGCAGCAATGAATATATTACAGTAATAAAATATATACATTTAAAAAATATAAACAAATTCAGTTGATGAAGCACCATTTCCCTAACATAACCAAATAAGTTGCTTGTTTCCCCATACAGAGGGCTTTCTGTAAATACAAGAATTTTCAGCATATCGCTCCTCCACAATGCCTCATAAGAGAATATTAACACATGAAGATGCAGAAAACGGTAAACGCCAAAAATGAGGCTCAATGTATACGTCGGACAAATATGAGCAACAAAGGGCAATTCAACGTGAAAAGTATATGGCAAGAAAAAGTAGAAATAGGGCCAATAAGACAGCTTGGGAAACTGCTCTCCAAAGGGACATGCAACAATCGTGTACTTCGACCAATAGAATAAATATGACAGATGCAGAAAGAGGCCTTGAAAGGGAAAACAATTGTGAATGCAACAGAAATGCGCACGCTAACATCACTGATCAAGACAATGGAAATTGCACAAAAATAATGATGGGAACCTTCATCCAACACATTTTTACAACTGTTTAGAATTTAATGAAGACAATGTCCACACACCTGTGGTCATATTAAGGTTTTGTGCAACTTCTGCATGGCTAAAGCATTTAGAACAGGAAGAAACCAGCAATAAGCTCTTTAATAATATTGCAATAAGGGCAAAATTCTACTAAATGACATCCGTTTCACAACTGATTCAACTACTAATGACTGGACATCACACACACTGAAAACATGTTATGGACAACATGTGTTCTATCAATAGTGCATTGGCTTTTGCATTTATGGGAGCAAACATTACACTACCTCCAGGATACGGACCATACTGCTTTAAAATACATGGACAAAACTATGATCCACCTGGTGCATTGCATACTGAAAATGATGATCACTGCAAATTTGCAGAATTCCAATCTATCCCGTGTACACAGACCTTTACAGTTGTTGCTTCATTAACAATATGATGCTTACATAAAATAAAGAGGTTATAAAACAATAAAACAAGGATCAAATTTAACTACATGTAACACATTTTACTGAAGGGAAAGTTCATGGCTTTACATTTTAATGATGAATTTGCACCTGCCTTATACCATTTGTCTTTAAACTGGGGGCGGGGCTGCCTCCTTTAGGAGGGCCAAAGGATGTCCAGGGAAAGAGGAGGGGCAGATGTTTCGAAAAGGTTTAAGATGACTGCTTTTAATATAACAAACTAGCTGATATATCAAGCATTGTCCGGGTTTTTCATTCCCTCATAGGTACAGGTAACTGTGCAAAATGTGGTGCGGATTGGTGAAACGGTGTGTAATTGTATAAGGAACAATTCTTCACCAAGCCACAAACCCACAAACACATTTTGACTTTTGCTGAAATCCAGGGATAGGGGTGGGGTGTTCAAATATCATGTAGCCAGTAATGTCTGGAGGGGCATAACAGGTGACTGTTAACATTTTGTTGCAGATTGGTGAAACAGTGTGGAATTGTATAGGGAACATATGCAAAGCCACAACCCCCATACACACATTTTCACTTTTGCTGAAATCCGGGTTAAGGGGAGGGGTGTCCAGATGCAATGTAGCCAGTAATGTCCGGAGGGTCCTAACAGGAAACTGTGCACAATTTGGTGCAGATTGGTGTAGATTGGTGCAGATTGGTGAAACGATGTGGAATCGTATAGCGTACATTTGTGAAGCCACAAACTCACACATTTATGAATAAAGATAAGCAGACTTTCTACTGCTTATAACATATATTAAAAATAATTACTTTAATTCTTTTTTAAAGAGCCTGAAACAATATTTTTACTCAAGGGGAGCTTGATATAAAAATATTTGAATACCACATATTTTGGGGCATCCTCAGTTGTTGTAATAGATATAGCCGAGAAGACTGCCCCTTCCATTAAAGTCTGCTCAACTGTTAATTGTTATCTATTGGATTTTCGTAAGGATCAATGAATGGTGGATAAGGAGAATATGTTTTTTTTCATACATATATCATAATGATTTAAGGCAGGAGTGACCCATTTAGACCCAAACAATTTACCTGCTAGATACAGTACATGCATAGGGGAAATGGAAAAGACATGGAAGGATATTAGCACCACATATAGACTGTGATGTTGAAAGTCACTACACAATGCCTAGCCCAGACTAGCAGGGTCCACCCAGAGCCTGGGGATAATATCTGTTCTGTTTTTTTAATAAAAGATAGTGATCCAGCGAGGGTTGGATGCTGTGAGGACAGACAGGGATGCTAGGAGGCACCACACAGTGGTCGCCTGGCATCCTAATATCCAGGAATGATTTCAGGGGTGTGTGTGCAGTGTAAGTTTCTCTGATGATACCGGGGTCAAAGATCATCTGATGTCACTTTCGACTATCACTCTTCCGTTTATGTCACTTCCCATCATGATACTTCCTGTGATGCCATTAGAGGCTCAAACATTGTTTGATGTCACTTCTGTGATTGCTATGATTTTTTGGAGTCTGCACAACTGGTTGTATGGTCCTATTTATTATAATTTTTCTATTGTGTTTTTAGTTAATTATAAACATTTGACACATTAACATATCACACATATAATACATCTTGAGTAATGCAGTAATACAACACAATTCATTAAAGTAAATTACAAAGATATTCAGTCATTTTTTGAATCTCTTCAAATACAATGGACCACAGGGGTAATGACTAATGATTCACCTGAATATATAGTGCTCCAGAATTGATCCTGCTTCATGCGATATCCCTGTCCATATAATGTGCATCATTAAGGACAATTTGTTAAAACATGTCTGATAGTTTCTATGTCCGCACTGCACACCTGCAAATCCTATGAGCCTAAGGAATGTTACGCCAAGCTCCTAAAATCTCGATGTGTGACGCAGATTGAACCTCAGCAGCATAACAACATTTGTTAATAAAACACATTGTGATGTAATTAAATAGCTAAAGGGAAGTGGAAAGGCAAAGCCCTGCCTTACATTTAATTTTTAATGATAGTTGATCCAATAACGCACTTCTATCCCATAAATGAGCCATCTTTTTCAGACTATTTTGCACTATGCTTAGGTTAAAGGGTTCTTCAATTGCAAAGCCAATCTTTCTGCGAAAGACTTCCACTTCAATAACATTATTAAAAGTACATGACTTTACAGTACTTCCGTATGCCATCAGTGCAAAGGGAATCAATAACGAGGATACATGTAAATCTTCTCCCATGATTTTAAAATAGAAAACACTCTGTGCCATCCTACAAGAAGTCATCAGAGAAGTAAGCCCAAGCTCAAGGCAAAGGGCTTCTACAGGCAGACAATTAGGTAGCCCCAAGTTACCGCTCCAGATTTTGCCTACAATGAGGTGAAGCCATTTCGCTTCTTTCTCGTCAAAGGCTTCCATGCCATAAAACATGCAGGGCATAATACAACTTTGATAGAGCTTTATAAGGCCAGCAATAGAATATTCCCGTCTATTTTAAATATGTTTAACTCCGCAAACCTAGAAAGCACATTTATGTTAAGGCAGAAACTAATAGGAACTCCTAAATATATATATAAATTCATCCACCACCTCGAACGGAATATTGTTATATTTCCAAACACATTTGCATCTCCTGATTTTCCGTTCCCCATTGATCATAAATTTAGTTTTCTTTACATTAAGTGATGAACCATTGGTCAAACAATAAGCAACCAACACATTAATACATTGCTGTGGACCAACCGCAGTTCTATCAAGGAGTATGGTGTTGTCTGCATAAGACAACCAAGATAGCAGATGGGCACCCAACCGTGGGGGACAATTATTACAATTGGCTAGATTCCCTGATAAGTCTTTCACAAAAGGATTGCAAAGCAGGGGAGCTAGTACACACCACCACTTTACCCCAACATACATTTCTATATTTGCAGAGCAATGACCATCCTGATCCAACCATATCCACACATGTGTGCCTTGATAAAGCTGTATAACCGTACTAAACAAGGTTTTATCGCATCTTGCATGCAAGCTTCTTCCAAAGTTAAGTTTGTGACACAGAATCATAGGCTGCTGCATAATTTACATACAAGAAATACAGTTTCCGTTACTTCATAGCCAACGTCAATCTAATTAAATATATCAGTGTCCATATATTGTGCATTGTCCATAGGCCCTTTCAAAAGTCAGTTTTCCGATAGGGTAAAAATCCCAATTTGTCAACACATTTTTTTTTTGCTTTTTAAAAATGCATATCGATATTGCAAAGATTTTAGAAATCAAGTCTGTTAGGGCTAGTTATGCCATATTCTAGATGGTATTCGTTTTTTTATGAACGCAACAATATCATTAACCTCAAAGCAATACCACTCAGCAAATGTGTCATAACTAGACTCCAACATTGTTTCATATAAATCCACCCCTGAAAACTTTTCAGATCGCCATAACAGAGTCTGCAAACATGGTTGATCCAATCTAACTCCAAGATAGGATTTACTTTAATATTATTTGACCTTTTCACATACCAATTAACATAAAACCAGAATTTACCATTATTTTAAGAATTCAATACCATAAAAATAATATTACGATGTGCATGATGCATGGAGAATTTATGAGTCTCAACCCAATTTTTATATTTCGTGCGAAGATTTATAAATCTCAGTGCCTTTATTTTTTCAATTTTGTTCCACTATTTTTTGTATCTCTATTCCACCATATATTGCTCCTTCTCACAAAGGTAGCAGCATCATATACAACACCCCTCATATTATTAGGAGGGGCTACTCTTTTTTGCAAATCACAGATGGTTACCACCATGCTTTGGATTTCATTCAAAATCCTTTTAACTGTACAACCAAAATCCTCCCAAACAGTTCCTGCTAAGTAAACACAGGCCTTAAATAGGTCTTGGAGTAACCTGTTACACTTATTAATATTTTTCAAGGACCAACACAAATGATTTCCTTGCAGATTACATTCTATTAAGCTCAAAGTCTTCATCTTCTTGTCATGTACTGCAAAGTTAAGAAGACATTTCAGCACCACATGATCTATGTGATCTGATATGTATAAAGGGCACATATCCACCAAAGACACCCATAAGGGGTTAAATAAAAAAGATATAATCTATCATAGACTTCAAATGTGCCCTATGCTGGTAAAAATGGAAGATTGCATCCCATCTGGTTCCACTTCTCCGTGGTTGAGAAATTCCTCCCAAATCCCTTTAGAAACGCAAACCAGCTAGTATCCAAATGTAAATCAACAGCAGAGACAATATGTTCATATTTTGTCTTTATTGTATATTGGTTTAAAAAAACCTTTACAAATTTTTATTATCAAAGCATAAAATAGTAAAAATGCAGTTATGATTTAACGCAAACATCTTAAGCCAACATTTTACACATCAAATAAACATTCTTTTCAGTCCACAACTGCATAAACATTTTCTTTCTTAAAATAGACTCAATCAAGTCTTCAATTCAATACATTTCTTTCAGCTAAAAAACCGACTTGAGACCTTCTATGCAACTTTGCATACATTTGCCAAAAACGCTATCACCCTTTTTTCAATATGATGTTGCGACCATGTAGCATTTCAAACCATATTTGCTCTCTGAATACACACGAAGTGTCAGTTACAAATTCCGCAAAGTAAGCAAGTCTTTCTTCCTTTAACATAGGACAACCAAGTAGCAAGTGTGACAGTGATTCCGGAGATTCTTCATACATACAGAATCTGCACACTTTCATATTTTCTGGGATCAGTTTTCTTACTGCACCTATTTCATTAGTATTCATAACATTAAATCTGAATCTCATGATACTACAACGCAATTTCCGCGATGGACATTTTACCAGATACTGCTCAGGTTCAGGAAACCATTTCCAGATGGATAATGCTTGCGCATACAGTTTTGAGTTTGTTATTACATAATTATTCGCTAGCCAATCAAAAGCTTTAATCATCATTTTGATTTTGTCGGGTCTTTCCAAGAGGGAAATCATTGTCACCCCAATGTTACTCATCGTCATTTCCACCTCGGCCTTCAAATCAGACATATATCTCCCCGTATCATTCATACAAACTTGATATAATGAATTATGCTTAGCAAGCACACATTTTCTATAAAGCATTGTTTTTTGCAGTCCATACAACATTTTAGGGAATTAAAACCAAACTCATATCTTATTAATTCCATCGTTATGCATTTTGGCAGAAAGAATAATAACTTTTTCCAGATTTTAGATTCAATACTTTTTAACTGTAATATTTCTTTCTCTGGATAAAATTCCAAGCCATATGCCAACCTTGGAATCACCTTCATGAGGTAGAAATCCCTACAAGCATTCATGGAGAATTTCCCATATTTGCTTTCAATTACTCTCATTTGATTCGCTGCATCAATGGCTTTCATTTCCAAACTTTGTTTCACAAAGCTATATGACATGTTGCTAACAAAGGAGTAGCCCAAATACTTGAATGCTTTCTGTAGGCGAACTGCGGTTCCCACTACATACCATACACGATTTGCAGATGTTTTATTGCTTTCCACTAGGTTGATCACCACTGTTTTATGTGGATTGATTTTCAGTTTCAGATCACTAATAAAACTGACAAAGGCATCAATAAGCCTCTGTAGGCCGATCTTAGTTTTATCAAGGAGCATAAAATCGTCCGCATAGGCTAACCATCTAATCGCAATTCCACCGACCTTGGGAGCTAATAGGCCCGCAGATTCCAGTCTAGCATTTGCTCCAGAGACATACAGATTGAATAAAACTGCTGCCAAGGCACAGCCCTGTTTCAAGCCATTCTTTGATAGAATTTCCCTGGACATCAGGCCCTCATTATTCAATCGAACCTTTAGCTTTGTATTTGAATATAGGTGAATAATCATTGACAGTAGGCCCCCCTCTATTTTTAACATTACCAGTTTCTGCCATAGAAGTGGCCTATCCACCATATCAAATGCAGCAGAGAGGTCCATAGATGCAGCATATATGGGGCCATTCCTTATTTTAGATCTTTGATTCTGCAAGATAGTCACTATAAGACCCCCAGCATCGGTTCCCAGGTCTTTACGAAAGCCAATCTGACGGACATCTAAAATATCCTTTTCCTCCATCCAATCAAGTAAACTTTCAAGTATTATAGCTGAAAATATCTTTGTTTCAATGTTTATTAAAGAAATCGGTCTGTAATTTGACGTACTCTGACGATTACCTTTTTTAAAGATCAGTATTACATAGGAAATTTTCCAGGAGACTGGCATAGTTTGCGTCTCAATTACATTGTTAAATATCATATGGAATATTTTCGCCCACAACAAATCATTTTGCTTAATCAGTACCATAGATAAATTATTGGGACCCGGAGTACATGAGGCTTTCATTTTCTTTATAATTGATAGTATCTTATTCACAGATACATCAAGAGTCCAATTGGGAGCCTTTTTTTCAAACACAAAATCCTCATTACAAGAACTTGTGTATAACTTATCGAAATGCTCACACCATACTTTTTCACTAATCGGATCGGTGTTTAATTGGGTTTGTGTAATCTCGGTAATATTGATGAGGGCCCAATAATTTCTCGAGTTACTTTCCTTCATAGCTTTCAGCATTTTTTCACCATCCCTCTGTAATAAGGAGGCTTGATGATGTAACCTCCAATTCCTGTAAACTTGTCGCCTCTTTCTACATAGCTCTCTGTTATCCTCAGGGGGTAGCTTTTGTTTTTTTATGGCATGGAGGTCCTTTTTCAACCTGGCGCTTTGTATCTTGATCTCAAGGTCAAAAGTGTGCGTATGTTTTTTTCTTTTTGGCAATACTCTAGACGTTGGTTGCTCTAACTTGTCCATAATTATGTCCAAAAACTCGCCAAATTTATCAACCGAGTATTGAATCTTTTTTACCTCTAGAGCACATTTCTCAAAATCATGACTTATCATGTTATTAAATTTAGCTGTTTTGTTCATATTCCACTTTATTCTCGATCCTCTAACATTTACAATTGTTTGCGCACAATATACTTTATTAAGCCTATTTTGTTTCTTTATATTTAAATTTATAGATAACATTGCATGATCGCTTACCGAATTGACTTCCACATGCATATTTGACCTATTTCCAATTAGAAGATCACTAGCAAAGATAAAATCAATAAGAGAAGATGCTCCCCGCGCATTCCAGGTCGGTGAATCATTAAACAACCGTGTCAAGCCCCAGGAATTAGCAAAATTACACCATAACGTTCCTCTATTCTGTTTGTTATTAGGCCCCCTTCCCTGATTACCACATCCACTTAATCTTGCCGCTCTTTCATCACTTGTTAAATCACAATCCGCATTTAGGTCGCCTGCTAAGATTATCAAGCCCTTTGGATTGGAAACTGTCCACTCTTCTAGCAATGTATTCAACTCTAACAACAGCTTTTTAAGCATAAGATAATCCTTTTCCGCATCATTCCAATAGATATTAATAATCATCAGATGAATGTTCCCCTCATTGGTTACAATTCTGAAATTTGCTGCTTGGCATGACTCCTGAACATGTCTCTCTTTTATCAATGATATATCATGATCATTTTGATACACAAGCGCTAAGCCACCCTTAGGTCGCCCTCTTTGTCCCTTTGTGCCGCATAGGCAAAGTACAACAAAGCCATCCCATAACAGTGGTCCACATGCCCAAGTTTCCTGTAACAGGATAAAATCGAATTTCTCTAAATTCATGCATACTTTTTTGTTTTGTACCAGATGTGTGTGTCCTCTTGAATTCCACGACACCAAGTTAAAAAAACTATCATCACTAAAGGGATTTACCCAAACCTTTTAGTTGTTCCAGGGTATCCCTAAGTGAAACCGCCATTACTCTCCATTCATCCATTTCACTTCGTGACAATATGTTCATTATCATTAAAAACCTTGTAGGTAAAATTGAAATTCCCATACAAAACCACTTGCAAACCAATACAATTATCTGATCATGAATACAGAACAGTGTCAACATAATCATGTAGAGTTGTCGAGAGACCACAAACAGGGGGAACGTAAATATCCATCAGGAGGATTTTAAATTCAGACTCCTCCAATGGAATAGACACCTCAACAGTCAAGGCATTCTTATGAACAATATGAAGTAAATATTCTGTGATGGATAAGTCAGATCTAAAACCAATAATTAGTCCAGCAGAGGGTCTCACGGCATTTTGTGGCAAATTGCTCTAGAATCGTATAACGATTCACCCATAAAGTTGAGGTCATCCATGTTTCCTGCAATATAAAAATATCAGAATTTTAGAGCATATTAATCCCTTCCTGGTGTGCAAGAACTGAGTGAAAGCTATGGGTGTTCCATGAAAGAAGATCAATGGAATGCAACACACTTGTGACATAATTCACCACAGGCTCCAGTACAACACCTTCGACCCAAATCTTTCCTAATAATTTTCAGATTATTCAATCTTTGAAGTTCCAGGATGGATCCACCTCAAGCTCGGCTTGAAGAGTTTGCACAGGGATAATTACGAAGCACAACTTTAGAACGACAACTGAAAATGATAATAAATATTGAATAATAAACAGCTATATGAAATGGACTACCGGCCAAATATTAGAACTTTCAAGTGTGGCCAATTCCACCAAGGAAATGTCATTAGAGGTGATCGTAGCGAGTTGTGTAATATTGTGTAATATTTGATGGATCAAGCCCCTATTCAAATAAGGACTTCCCTCCTTTGCAAACAGGTTAACAATGTTTACTTTGTTCACATTATGTTTCTTTAGCTTTACCACCAGCTTCTCTTTTGTTTTCTATCCGCAGCTGTTATGTTATTCTCTTAATTAGATAATATTCCCATTGGGGCTACGGTCACAGGCCCTGAGGTGCTAGTAGATAAGACGAGGAGCCAGTCAAAACAATTTTTTGTTCCGCATTTAAACTGGTTTGTCTTCTGGTCCTATGCAACCATCTATCCAGCGTGCCATGCTTAGGGTATCCTACAGACTAATGTGTTATTTTATCCATAGGTACCAGCTCAAAAGCCTCTGCCATTTGGACACATGCTAACCGAGAAGACAATGTAAAAGCCAGTGATCAAGCATTGACCTTGGTTAAGAACACCTCTACAGGAGCGTTCAAGAAGATGATGCCTTGGCATGCTTGCACATCTTCCTTCTCCTTCTCCTTATTTTAGTTATTTTTCTGCTGCCCTTAGTATTATGTGAGGAAGACTCTGATATATATATATACAGGGATCACTATTTTTGATGTCCTCGTGATGTCAGGAAGCTCTGACAAAGTATCGTTAGTCACACAAGTCTTTCCACCCTGTCCGCAAATACTTATGTCTGTGTTAATTCTTTCCTTATCAGGCTTCGATCATAAGATCGGCCTATGAAGTATACTTATGAACTCACCTTAGGAACCCATGCCACACTAAGTCAAAATTATATCAACTATGCAGCTAGTCGCATACATTAGCTCTTTTTAGTCCCACGCTATGTTGGTACATAATATAAAAAGTGCTTTTACTGTGACAAACAATTCAGTCACCTCCAAATGCAGTGACATTGACTCATTTAGGGAATCAATCTCTTCCGCCACATAATACGCACTTTCAGAAATGTTTGCTAAACCCAGTGACCTAGACAGATAGTAGTCAATTATATTGCTACATTCCATCACGCTGCTTATCGAAGCATTTTCCTTTCGACAGCCCATAGAGTCCTGCTGGAGTGAATAACACAATTTAAGAAGCAAATTGTTATTATCAATTGAAGGAAGTAGAGAGAAATCAGGGGCACCCAGCGGCCAAGGTGAGGAGGTATTAGCAACCCTAGCTGCAGAAGAGGCAGAAGATACTTATGACACAATCCCTTCTAGAGGGAAAACATGTGTATTTTTCCCCCTCTTGGTCATATGGTCAGGCCATTTTCTGCAGTTGTTCTAACAGAGAGGCAGTGGCAGGAGGGTGGCCATGTTCCTTAATTCTAGCCCCCTTCCATAGGTTAGTAGATTTAACTGCATTTTTCACAGTGCTACATAGTTGATATTTGTGAGCACAGGCCGGCATTGCTCAACCACCATGGACCCAAGCTTCAAATATATAGGCCCACGGTTCAGCTAATAAAAGGTTTTACCAAATCCCGTCTTCAACTTTCCACTAAAGGGTTCATCACCAAGCAACAGCTGCAGCAAGTCAGCACTCGACGATGCACTCACTTGAATGTGTGTGCTGAGGCGCACAGCTGGTGTTTAAATACACGGCCGGTGTGTGGATCATGCATCTACCAATCAGGAAGCAGGATGGGCACAAATAGGTAAGTCTCGGAAAATCAGAGCAGGCAACAGCATATCCAGCAGAACAGGTCAGTGAGGGAGCACTCAACGATGTATGGTGATAGATCATATGGACATTTAGCTAGCAGTCAAATCATCTACCAGGCAACAAATCATTTGAAACACTTCTGTTCAACGAAGCAGGAATAATGGCAGTTAAATTATCGAGAAAGGGCCAAGATTGAAAGAAGTATATTGTCATCAGTCCTTAAAAGTCTTCTCAAAATGTTGCATTTAAGTAACTGTCATAGAAGTTTGACTTGAAAATGTTCTATTGAGTGTTGTCATTCAAAAGAAAAAAGTAGGTACTTCACGAGCGTGTGCTGAGTAACACGTCATTTACAAGTAATGGAATTTCCCTTATTTTAAATTGAAGGTTATCTGCAATTGTTCGACAGTGCTGAGTCAAACATAATCAAATGACAGATTAATGTTAGCTGAGTGCAATTTCATCCAAGAACCTCAGATGTGCCAGGGATGCTTTCAAGAACAAATCAGTAGAAAAATAGAATCACTAGAGCCACTAATGCTCAGAAGCGGCACAATCACGGGCCTTTCCGGATGCACTAACATGAGGATCCGCAAGGTGATATTTGCTCCTTAGAATAAGTGCACAACATCTATAAACGTGTGTATTTTACGCAGCCTAAAGCCCAAACTGTGCAATACGATTAACATGTTTTATGATGAATGAATGAGGCCTCGTACGATCATATTTTGGAGGAAGTCAATTCGTTTATATAAGTGGGGCAACCATTAAAAGAGGTCGAACAATGCTGCACTGGGAAGTAGTGATGCACAAGCACATCGAGAACGCAAAACGATGTGCCTCTTTAAAAGAAATGCAGTAACATTCAGAAATAAACATCACAGCCCTGTTATGAGGCATGTGAAGAGTTGCACAAAATAAAGAGCAGTGCAACAATTCAAGCAGTTCAGACTGAAATTTGCTCTGTATGCAACACATCTTTAAATGGTTAATCCTACTTGTCCTTAAAATGTAGCCTTATAAAAGATCTCCTTAGGTTCTAGGAACGGTCCTAGTAGCTAATATTTCTGAAATCACACAAAGGAGGTGTTTGTACCAAGTCTTCATTCAACGTCGATGCACTTAAAGTGGCAAATGAACATGCCACATTATATAGAGTAGCTCTCATGTTATAGAGGCTTTATTCTCCTTCACAAATGTTTCCTGGGTACTCACTACATAGAAGATTTGGACCTGCTTTAGAGAGTTCTATTGAGGTGATATCCCCTGATGCAGTGGGACGAGTCCGCCAGCTACGGCTCACTGCCCAAGTTAAGGGCCTGAACGAAGCAAGGGTCCCTTAATGTGGATGGCGGTGTCGTTACCGACAGGGTCGGCCTGCTGCCGAGGAGCATATCACCTCTAACTCCAGCAAGTAACTTAAAGGTTCCCTTCTGTGACACCACGTCAGGGACAGGAGTCCTTCTTTAGTGTTGATTCTGAATCAACACTGAAGACAGACTCCAGTTCTTGATGAAGCTTTGCAGGATGGAATAAAGGTATATTTTTATAAAGGTACATTTTTTTAACTTGAACTTCACTTTCATCACCCGTGTTTACTCGTGGGGGCTTAAGCAGTACGGGCGAGTTGAGAGAGAGCAACATTGGCCAGGACGAAGGGTGCACAGCCATGGGGAGCTTGGAACGCAGGCTTATACCAAAGGATCCAGCCCACATTCTGAGCTCCCTGATTGGCTGGCTCCCACACCCAGGAAGCAAATGTGTGGTAGGTGACCGCCTCCAAAGTTAGTAACCCTGAGCTGAACACTCAAATGGAACCTTGGAATGGAGTCTTTGTAGCGGTTTGGAGACTCAATTCATAGCTTCCTGATTGGCTACGTAGTCAGAAAGAAGAGAAATGTCAAAACAGGTAATGTAGACTTCAATTGGTGGTTAGAACATACATTCGAACTTTCTGAATTTCTAAAGAAAAGAAAATATGTTCTAATACATTTGAACAGCATCCACATCATCTTAGTTGCACAGCCCAGATGTGTGAATTTACAGTGGTAACAGTGGCATTCATTATTGTATTGATGGTGGGTAATGCACAACACAAAACCTTGCAGGTGTATGGAGAAACAAACAGTGTCCATGCAAAGTTCATATCCTGGCAAACAGGCTTCCATGTAAAGATGGTTATTGACGTGTACAATTACAGACAGCTTTTAGGTTAATATTGGCCATGCACCTAAATCAGCACTGTGCAAACTATCATTATAACAATCCAAAACAAATAGGTGCTATTATTATCTCATTAAATTGTTTTCAAATAATCAATCAGAATATGATGAAATTAGTTTGCTATGGAATGGATCAATCCTTTACCCACATATATCTGCAATGAGCACTGAACTGTGTGAGCTATCCAAGAAACTAATTCGTAAAGAGTAATTTAATCAAAATGTGTGAATGTATTCGATAGAATAAAGAAGGGCTAGAGAATGACAATGTGTTAACCACCTTGTTTTAACAGGCGAGTTTAAGTGTCAATTTATGTGCATTACACGGTAGCGGCCGTGTTGTTATGGTTAAGTTGCTCAACTCATGGGAAGAGCACTTTTTGGCCAGCTTATAACTTTGCTCCCCCTAGACAAATCCTTACCAAACTTTGCAGAAAAAATGTATGCCACGCTCTGAATAGTTTTGGTAAGCTTGGTGAGGTTTTGTCAAGGGAGGGCAAAGTTATAGGAGGGTCCCAAAATGTTTTTTTTTTCCATAGACGCAATGGAAAAGAAAATGTGTTCACACCTACAGCCTAAACCGCTGGACGCATTTTTACATAATTTGTGGCAGGAGCAGCAGCTTGGTCCCGAAAGTGTGCTTTTGTAAATTTGGTGTAAACCCGCCCAGTAGTTTTCTTTAAAATTGGCTATGAGCAGAATAACTTCCCTGTTCGGTCGGGCCTCCGATTGAGCGAGAGGGCGATGTGATGTCCGCGGACATCGGACACACCCACTGATTGGATGGTGAAAAGTATGAAGTGCGTCAGATTTTTGGAAACGCCCGCTACGTTTTGATTCGCGGACATCGCAGTAAAAAACATATTAAAAAAGACAACATTGCACTTGTGAAACTTATCAAACAATCTCTGGGGGGGTGAAGGTTGATGAGAATTGGATGGGATATGGCTGGGAGAAGCCATAAAACATGTGTTTTTCACCCTCAAAGTCAGCAAACAGTCCAGATGTTTGGCTACAGTCCTGTGATCTTCTATGCCTATTTCTGCTTTTTAGAGTTTGTGAAAAACAGTTTTTGGGTGACTTATAATTTTAGCGCCACTCAATGAAACTGCATGAAATTTGGAATTCTATTCTGCACCTGATTCTGAATAGTTTCGCAAAGTTTTGTGGGATTCTGTCAAGAGGGGGCAAAATTAGAGGGGGGTCCCAAAATATTGCAAAGGCTTATAATTGTGGTGCCATTTGACGAATCTACACAAATGTTTGCAAAAAACATTTTAGATGTAGATATAAATGTTTTTTATATAAGTGTGGTGGGATTTTGTCAAGAGGGGGCTAAATTAGAGGGGGTCTCAACATTATTAAATAGCCTATAACAGAAAGATTATAGACCCAACCTTGAATGTTTGTGTGACGTCTGAATATGTCTTGTCAAGTGAGGGCTAAGTTATATGACAATTGTATGTCCATTCAGTTTAACACTTTTGAAAAAAAATAAAACATGGGCGGATTTCCAGCAAACTCATGTAAGGAGCATTGGCAAGGACCTTAAAGCATGGTTTTGCAAATGTGCCTGTGTTTTGATTTTTTGACAAGTGTCATAATGTAGGTACAACAAAATGTGATGTACTTTTGGTGTCTGAGGTATAGCCTGCAGCCCTGGGCAGTGGCCAGATTGTCTGGGTCATGGCATAAGGTCATAACCCGGACAATATGCCTACTGGCTATGACCACGAGGGACAACAAATGGGGTTAAAGTGGCAATGTTCATCTGGGACTGGCTATGTGGTAAAGTTATTCAAAAGTGGGATAGGTTTGAAAGGGAAAAAATGTATACTCACAGTAATATGTTCATAGGGTTCTCTCTTCACCTTCTGCAGGCTGCCATGGAAAGGGAAGATGGGCTCTTTACGGAGTCCCCGCCATCCCTTCACATGGTGGCCATCTTGGAAAAGAAATGTCCTGCCTACAGTGGAATGCCATACGCGTCCCGGTGTAGGAAGGAAAAACCTTTATTTTTTTTAGCACCCCGGGTTACCGCTTTGGGAACCGGGAGTGCTAATGGTCTTCATCCCCTTTGCAAGGGCTGGAATGGGGGATAACGGTCTGGGGCTCTCATTATCCGCCCATGCTTCAATTGTGCCAATAACCTATGCTGCCGGGCAGGGGATGAACGCCACATTATTCCCATTAGCATAACACAAAATGCTAATGGAAATGTTGGAAAATCTTATTGGGTCTGTGTACTTTACTAAGAAATGTAAAGTAGATGGAGTCTATAAGATTGTTTTTTTAGTTCTATTTTTTAACTGTGAAAGGTGGTTCCTCAAGGAACCATCCTTTTGTTATTGTTTGATGTATTATTTATTTTTTTGCAGGAGAGGTTAGAATGTAAGGTGGGGAGGGAAATGAGGGACGAAGCACCAAGCACTAATATGGAGGGGCAGATGGATAGTCGAAAATATTGTGTGTATGTTACTTCTATGGTTGGGGCAGTGTTTCTCATCCTCCTTGATTACAGCTTCCAAAGCACTTCAAAAATGCTTCCGCACTGGAACTCCCTACCACTCTCTATACGCTCCTCCCCACCTATTCCTCCTTCCGCTCCTCATTGAAAGAACTTCTTCTTCACTCCCCTCCCTGATACCTTCCCCCTCTTTCCATCCCATCCCTCCTTATATTACCCTCTCACTGTTCTCCTTATCTTATCTTTCCCCGTCTCTCCTGTGCTCTCATCTCTTTTGTTGCTCACTTCACTCATTACTCTCACTTTCTCCTTCCTTCCCTACCCCCCTCCAATGCTCTCCTTTCTTACTTGGAAATTGTTCTAAATGCCGATTTTATGGTTTGAGTCATGTATACTGTTTTTCTTCTACTGTTCCATGTTTTATGTGTTTCTTGTTAAATGTAAAGCACCTTGGATTAAG
Source organism: Ambystoma mexicanum (assembly GCF_040938575.1). NCBI lineage: Eukaryota > Metazoa > Chordata > Amphibia > Caudata > Ambystomatidae > Ambystoma > Ambystoma mexicanum. Next base: position 549,331,970 of record NC_090939.1, on the reverse strand, counting down.
GCGCTATATAAAACAATAGAAATACAAATACAAATACAAATACAAAAACAAATATGGATCAACAGAGACTTGTATTGTTTGCAAGATAGCTGCTTGGATTGTGTGTCCCACAGAAGTAGGCTGTATGGTTACAGTATTGGTTGAAGAAGATGAGGTGGACATTTGTTTTTCTTTCTTATTTGCATGATATTTCAATATGACGAAGTTGAAAGAAGTGCTCAAGTCCAATTGTAGAAAATAAATGGTTTTTTGATCAAAAAAAGAAGACGAGTACCAAACAATGGTACATATCTCATAGCAAAGGGCATGGATGGTCCTATGCATTTCGGACCAACTGTCCTTTATCGGGGCCACATGCCCATGCTTATAAACAGCACTCAAAGAATGTATTAGGTATCTTAAGATCAAGGACAGGAAGGAATTCTCCAGATTTTTCGACAGCATCTGCGCTATCCCTAAACTAAGGGGCTCTCCCGTAAATGGTGACTTTGGAAGTGTGATTACCACCAACTTTAAATTAACCTACATTGAATAAATGGTTTTACAGCTGATTAAAAAAAAATAGGCATCTTATTTGCTTGTTTGCACTACACATACATTGATTTGTGGGCAACACTATAACAGTCACGGTATCAGTTTATGATAGACAGCACATCACAGATTTAAGAGAAAGGTATACACATAAAAGAAAAGGGATGAGTGTTTGACAATCTATTTAGCTAATGATAATACTGTCTATGTTTGTTGTAACTTAACGTATTCTGCTACAACAAGTGATCTTGATCCTTATTGTAGTGCTCACAAACATTCATCAATGCAATGACATTTACAAGACCTTTCCTTAAAGAACAAAAACTGCCTCTTGCTTGTTTTCTTATATTTTAATCTCATAGGGGCTGATTCGTGGAATTTGTGCCCCGAAAAACGAGGATTTGTGCGCCATTCTGCCCGCAAATCCCTGTTTAACAAATGGGGATTTGCAGGCAGAATGGCACACAAATCCAAATGTTTCGGCACACAAATTCCATGAATCAGTCCCATAATCTCTTAAACTCTGCATTCTAATTTCCGTATTGGCCCATAGCAACGCAATGGTTACATTTCGAAATATAGCTATCACTCCACAAATCCTTATATGGCACACTTTGCACTATTTATTGATTTTGTATCCGCTACCAACAAATCCGAAAACTATGGTCCTCCACACAAAGCAATTATTCTTCATTTATGAGACACATTCTCACAGTTGTACACTATGGATTAATCTTCTACTTCCACTTTACCTTGAAGACACAGTAAAGTAAAATATTACTAAGCACTAAAAGCAGACCTCTTGAAGCTAGCTTTTGGTTCTCGCATCATAATTACTTTCAGGCTCCTTGTTAATAGCCACAACAACCTGTAAACCCATGCAAGACATTCCACAGTAGTGCCTGTAAAGACTGGAGGGGGGGGTTTGTACTCTTGCTCCCTATATGGTAAAGGAGAGGCACAGAGGACCCCAGCCACGATTCTCTATTGTTGGTAGCAATGGACGAGCAATCAGGCCTAGCTTCTCAGGAGGTGATGCGGGCTGGTTCTTAAGTACAGTACAGTCCCCAAGCACCCACAAAGGAATGTCCACACACTGTATTAGTTAAAACACAGTCTTTATATAATTAATGTTCACAGTTATGTACAATATCACGATAACTCACTTTGTTCTCGGTTATCTACAATGGCAAATATACAGTCTTACGTGGTACCACAATCACTATTCGATCTCTTTGAAGTGCATCAACTGTACGGTTAAATGTCACACAAATCATTTCATAAAGGAAACCAACAATAGATATAAGAGGAAAGCAGTTAATTAGACTAATTAGCAGAATACTGGCCCCTACTGCCAGGCACAGTTCTGGGTGGAGATCCCTCCACCTGGGCAACCTGAAGAATAAAGATATATCACAAGGCCAGTCCATATTTTGTTCATAAGAGTCTTTACAATAGTTCCGCAACACCAAAGTACTTGGTGTTGTAGAGTTCCTCGTTGGTGAATCGACGGCCCTTCTTGAGTGCACTCCCTTCAAGGCACTAGCCACAGGCTATTGAAAGTCCGGCGATGAACAGGGATGGACTACAGCGGTGAAGTGGCAGCTTCATTCGTAGCGGTGCTCGTTGACGACAGAGCATAGACGTCCTGCCGTGCGGGGCACCTCAGTGTCGATAGTTCAGGACTGCAAAGAGTTTGAAGAACTGTGGCCCAGCAAGGGTGTCGAGTTGTCTGGCATCTCTGTGGTCTTTAAGTGGCTGGAAACCCACTGGCAGATCCTTCTCGGCATGTTGGCGGCTTTGACTTTCTCTGGCGTGACAAAGTGGTCAATGGTGCAGACAAGAATGTCCTTGGATCAAATGTTCTTAGGCAACAGGAGCACGACAGCTCCTGTCGGCGACGACAGTCATCGACGGTGATGGACAACAGTCCGGGCACTTCTGCCTTGGGATTCCACAGCAGTCCTCGTATCCAGTCGGCAGCGTTTCATAGGTCTGTCTACCAGGGAGCTTTGGCAAAGATCAGCTGGTGCACTATGGTCCCTAGTAGCTCGGGGAGAGGTCTCCTTACCACGTCCTCTCTTGGATCAATTCTTGGAGACACAACCGCTTTCAGATCAGTGAAGTAGAGCAACAGCAATTCTTCTCTTCCAGCAGGGCTTCAAGGTTAAGCTTCAGTTTCAACTCCAGTTTCTCTTCAGCTTCTGAACGATTTCTAGCATTGAGAGGCCCCCACATTTACTAGTTGATCTTCCATTCATTCTGCTGGGTCACACTCAGGCAACCAATCACTCAGAAGGGCATTCAGCAGTCAGTCAGCCAATTAGGTGCACGGTGCATTTAGGCCATTCTTCTCCACCCAGATACTCATAACACAGAATGTGGATTCGGACAAGTACCACGCCATTCAACACTACACACTGCATTCATACCAGTTTAGGGCAGGGCTGTCTCAGTCTTTGTGTCAAACACTGGATACCAAACATCCACAACAAGAAATGTATATTCGTCACACACTCCATTCACCCAGGTCCCACCCACAGGTGTACCCACAACATACGGTCGTTGGGAAGGCTCCAGTCAGTCTGGTTGGCACTTCCCCACATTACCATATATGGAACTTCCACCCACCAGCCAGTCAGGGGTTAGGGACAGAGTCAGGGCTTCCCGGGACTTCGGGAAGATCATGGTAACAGGGGATGGAAGTCAAAAGGCCACAGGAGCCATCTTGTTTCCATCAGGAATCTACCGATTCCAATGACAGGGCCTGGGCATCCCAAAATGGTGGACGCTCAGGGCACTAGTCATTTCAGTATGGAGCTGCCACCAGCCCATTCCCTGCTCTGTGGGCCACACACAGGTGCCCAAAAACATACACTAGGGGCACAGGGTTGCACCTCCTCCCATGGGTGCCATAAGGGTATCCCATGGGTCTGTACATCAAACCAAAAGAGAGAGCTGCACCACCAGGAGTCCCACATGAACTCCTGCATGAAAAACACAACAGAACACATGATAAAAAACAGTAAAGGACAAGGATACGGAGGCCATGTCCCTCCGATGCATGTCCAGCATCACAGTGCCATCATGCTATTGGTATTAGAAATGCACTGTAGATGTACACCACATAAAGAAGTGCACTTCCACAGTACACACCAAATAGGATGGACATTATTGAGACATAATAAACTAGTGGGGTAAAAACAGAATTGGAAGTATAATATAACAGGACGTTCCTAGGAACATGTGGGAGGTTTTGTCTTTTGGGGCAAATTCTGGATTTGGCTGTATTTTCTTACTGTAGTATTTTGGCAGTATTTTGGCAGTAAACTGGCCTTATCATTAGAGGCTGTTCAGTATTACCCTATTTTGCTGATAATATTGTGTTAGCTTATATTGGCGGTAATTTTTAGTGGTATCTTATTTTTGTGGTGAGCATGTCTTTTATACTACCGCCCCATCATAGAACAAACTCTCCCTCATTACAATTGTGACCCACCTTTGGCTGACTGCAGGTACTCCATGGACCTAGTGCACCTTTAGGGAACCCAGTGAGTCTATTCAGAATGCACCTTATTGCATATAACTCATGTTACTGACTTATTTACGTTCAGTAAACTATGTGCTCTGGGGCACTGCCTTCTCTTCACGGCATGCAGAAAAAAGCACACACACACACACACACACACACACACACACACACACACACACACACACACACACACACACACACACACACACACACATAACCTTCTGTCTTGCATATTTGTATACATTTAATTTTGTCCTAAGCGTGTCCTATGTGGTAAATAATGAGGTAGCAAAATTATTTACCACTTTGGTATGACACTAGGATTACCCACTGACTATTTCCCCTAATACAGTAATCATGGGATACATAAAATAAAACCAATAAAGTTGCACCTGCTTTGCTTTTTGTTATAATATTGGTCTTTGTTATATACAATCCAGAATATTACAATTACACATATGCTTACCAACAGCGAGCATAACCTTGTGTTCTAGAAAGTAAACACAGAAAAGAAAGTACATGGCAACATGGAAGAAATCAAAACAGTGTATGCAATTTTTCTGAAACAAATGCAGCAAAAAGATATCAAAATAAAACACATCGCAAAATGAACTCAGTGTGCATCACTTTCTTACCCAGTGCAGAAATGCAGAGAGAAACATGACATTTTTCTTTTAAACCTATCTCACTACACTGTCTTTGAAAAAGTGTAATGCATCTCATACATTCTCACGCTCCTCATCTTTGAGACCTGACTCACCAAAATGTGCAAAGTCTGAATCTTTTGCTGCCTGAGCTTTATCTATGCAAACCTCCTTCACACAGCCCCCGCGTGCAGCTTTCGGAATTCCTTCCACTTTAATGCCAGCAGCCGGACAATTCTTCTACATGCTCTGCCAGCTATTTTCAAAACTGCATTCCCGGAGCCCCGTCAAGAAGTCACTGACAGCTTTCGAATCTGTGGAAGGACTACCTTCTCTCCCAAGCTCAGCTGATTAAAAAAACTCTGGCCTTCTGTCAAACTCAGATCAGCCTCCCATGACTTGGCCCAGTCACCCCCTCATTTTACCAATCAAATTACAAGAATGGCGTCCTGCAACAACTCCCTGCCTGTCAGGACATGGAGACTTCAGTCAAGCAAGGCAAGTGTTTCCATTTACCTTCCTGTCGCACATATTTCACCACTCCATGGAAGAACACTAAAATTTAATGAATATCACTGTATTTAATGAACTGCATTATATGTTACAGGAAGAGTTAATGGGTTAGTGGGACAAATTAGTATAGGATTAGTTAATTATATATTTCCAATGCAGTTCCACACAGAGAAAATCACCTCATCTGTACAAACACAGATTTCTGCATTTTAAAATGACAGCACACTGTGCGAAGTGCTTCTGAACCTAAACCCATGTTGTTGCTTTGGCTAAATGCTTTTCCAAAAATTAATGCTTGCTGGCTTTTTGCTAAAAAGAAAAACGTTTTACTAAATCCTTTTAAAAATAATGCTTTTCCAAAAATAATGCTTACTGGCCTGTTGCTAAAAAGTTGCCTTTAGCACCCATTTCAAACTAACTGTATTTGCATACTAAACAATGAAACCCCCACTTTTGCTTCCCTTTTACTCTGCACACATGTGCTGTTATTTGCACACATGTCATTCCTGGATATATCCCTACATACATGTCATAGAAACACAAGGCTGAACCCAGTCAGAAACAATTTTGATTTGATATATTAAGTAACAAAACATTTCTCACTGGATGTTTTTATATTTTTCCACATTGCACATTTAGAATTGTACACCATCCTATGCAGGGCAAATATAAATAAATATTAATAGCACCTCTTTTGCTGGTTTGCAAGGACCGGCTTCAAAGCCAATTAAGTTACTTCCCTTGCTCAATTGCAAGATGTATCTATTCACTAACTGGGTTTTCAACCTTGTGTAGCTGGGTTTAAATAGAATAAATAGTGCATTGATTAATAAGTTAGTTTCACTGTGATGACGTCATGTGAAAGTCCACCCACTTGATTGAATCTTATACTATCACAAAAGTACTCGTTTCTGTAATTGGGTCTATGTGAGTGGGTTTTCAGTCTATATCGCATAGGTCTGTGCATTAAATATGCTCCATAATTGGTCTGACCCAAACTCATTCATTTGCACAACATAATCCACTATTGAGCTACTATTTATAATTTAAACCGTATTCACATGAGTTTTCAACTAATCAGTGCCATTGCAGAGTTGGGCAAACTCCTGAAAATCATTCTAAACCCAACCAAAAGAACCAGGTCCTGCTAAAGTGCTCTGTAACCATCTTATCAACAAGAGGCAGTTAGAAGCACACTCCTGTTCTACATTGTAAAAGAGGTAGGCCTGGGTCCAGAGGCAAAGCAACCATGGGGCTCACACCTGATCATGCCCACTGCATTTAAGGAAACTTAATAGAAAGCACCACTTGTGATGGAAACATTTGAACCAAAGCTTTGAATTGATTGGGGACACTGGAAAGTATGATTTACATAATGATCTTATTTGTGCCATTGCAAAAGACATTTAATCGTATCCAAACCAGCCCAATCTTTCTACAGAAAGGGGTTTCTTGTCCATCCTCTCTGCACATGACAGCAAAGGAAAGCTAGATACAGTGTGATATTATTCACCCGTATTGTCTGAGGCGTGTAGCCTGAAGTTCTAGTGAAAGCAAGCAAGGGGCTAACATTTAAACAGTCCCACTCCATTTAGACTCAGCAGAGAATACAGATCAGTTGGACGCATTCCAACCAATACTTCTAAGCTGCTCTGAGGAACTTTGGAAGCATTGGCATGGCTGTTCAAACTTTTGAGGGACATTGTTTCAAAGAAGTACTCTTTTGCAATCTGTACAACCCCAAAGTACATAGATCAGACTTGCCAGAAATGCTATAACTCATACTAGATCTACTACACAACAGAACATCCAATATATGTATTGTCTGCAGTGTGCCTTTTCAGTTAGGTTTAGCTTGAGTCTTTGGTTGCTGCAAGTGTGTTGCTGATGCCTGGACTCGCCTACTTAATTTAGGGGGCTATAACAAAGAAAAAAACGTGAGGTAAAAACAAAATGCGCCACTGCTTGTAACCACTGAAAATACTTCAGGAAAACATTTCCATAATGTATAGCTCATCTGTGTCTTTAAAAAGGGGGACCGACTTTACCTAAGTCCAACACCATCCCAGTAGGATGAACTTCAACTCTGGGCTGAACTGCTCATCATGCACCCTCTGCACAAGACCAAGACACATAAGACGGGGCACCTGCCAGGTGAATGTGTTGCAGTTGCAGTCTCTTGGCACTGCAAGCAGGAGGTCCATATATTGCCAAAACCACATTATGTAGAGAGACTCTAAGGGACAAAAATGTGTGATACAAATACTTATGTCTTCCCATCTGCCATAAGAAGAGTAAACAACCAAAGAAAGAAGAGGTTCTATTTTTAGCAACGTATGTGGTTTTGCCATATGTAGCTTTTTGTCACAGAAACACACTGAATTTTACTTGAAATGCTTAGTTAAATCACATTTGTTAAGGCAGTTGTCAAATAGTGTAATACATATGGATCACGTTTTGATTGAAGGAGACCAGTGTCCTTTTTTTTTTATCTAGCCCTGTGGTTCAGATTAACTTTTAAGATGACTAAGTAGTTTGCAGAAACGTAGGTTCCAGAAAATAACCCATGAGCAACACTCACCAACGTCCACACCCGGAAATGCTTTTCACAGTAATTCGTTGGCCACTGCTGGTAAGACATGTGAGCATTACACGATTAGCCACACACTTTGAAAAAGTGCCAGGTCATCAGACTGGAGAAAGAACGGAATGATGTTTCTGCATGAGGAGGCTGGCAATGTGGCTAGCATTGAAAGGTAGCAAACCGCCTCGTCACTGCTTTCAGGATCTCTTGTTAGATTAAACACAAGGGCACACTTCATTAAGAAGAAACCTCGATGAGAACAAGTAGCTTCTGCACTGAAATCTGCACCTTACGCCATCAGCATCAAAGGTCTGCTACAATAAAACAAAACATCACATTGTTATGGCATTGTACATTGTCTTAAGCCAATCATTAAACCAATCAGTACTCTTTACTAATGTATATGTAACATGTTTTTATTTAAAATAATATGCGGCTCAGTGAGCATTCTCGGATAGTAGTGGATTATGTTTCTGTCTATGTGTATGTCCAGTACCAATAGGCAGGGCCTAGTATTACCCCCTTTTGTGGCTGTGATGGGGATCCACACACTTTTAAAGTGTTTCGATTTCTCTTGAGTGAATTTAAAGTGGTAATCGCTGAACACATAAATCAGTATGCAGAGGAGTTTCCCGAACACAATCTGAGCATGGCTGCGTGAGGACAGGGTCATGTTCTCACACTAACCCCGGTCTATGTGATGAGCAAATCAGGAAGAGGCAGAGAGCAGAGAGCTCCCACCCATTGATTCCCGTGGGTGTGCAAGTTGAGAACATATAAGGCTGTGCTATTTTATCCCTTGGTCTTAGGACTGATATCTGTCATCAGAAGATAAGCACAGTGTTATAATAATGATGACATAAATAATAAATATCACATCACCACTTGCACATAATGCAAACCCTGTATTTTTGGAGACTTAGGACAGTCGCCTAAACTTGTTTCTTGTTGACTTTCTCACATTTATGTATGCCTATGTGAAAACATAAATAGTATTAGCGAATAGAGATTGTTATTGAGCTTGTCTCCGCCAATCAGAATGATTAGAGTTCAGTCAATAACTACTAGCATTGGTTGCATTCAAACCATTCTGGGGCTCATTTTTCAAAGTTTGGCAATGCAGGAAAAAAGAAGTGGTATTCTTTACCACCAATTTTGTGGATTGTAATAGAATTACTGCTGTTTTTCCCGCATTGCCAAACTATAATATTTGGCAGATTTACCACCGGCGGAATTACTGCACATTAAATCCACTGATTTTCAGAGAAAAAGGAGGGAATTGACCTCGGTCTTGTTGCCAGAGGTAATCCTCCTCTTTACCTAAACAATCAGTGCATTTACCACAGAGTGATTTCACCAGTGGTAACCACGTCAAAAATCTACATGGAGTCATATTGTGATGAATTGATTTCTGCTCTGCAGGAGTACAAGGATGAGTAGAGGCTAAAACACCCACTCTTCTACAAACCAAGAGTCAACACAATCATAAATGTAAAACAGACACAGTCAAGAGATCTAACTCGTTTGCCTTTTGTAGTAACGTGGACAGAGGGTAGGCTATACTCTTAAGAGGGGTGTGAATATGGTTCAGTAGCAACCCAAACAACAAGTTATAACAGTCCAAAATAAAGGAATGTCCAATCATGGCACTATAAAAGTATATAATTTATTCAGACACATCATGCAAAATGCTAACCAACCATAAAACACTGTAAAAACGCACTCCTGTAGAAGAAACACAGAATATGAAAAGATAGAATAGATTAAGCACGCTGGGTGATGAGGCAGGGAGAGAAAGGCAATCTAAAGACCAACATTTTAAAAAGCATTTTTCTTCTAGTTGCAAAAAACAATTCAAAATGACCAATCCATTCTATAGGGTCCAAAGATGGACCTGGAGGGCAGATATCGGTCAAGAGTACCTTTGCAAATATCTTGGTGGTTTAACGCGTTGAACAAGGCTTCTCTGCATGGATTGTGGCGTCAGCTCAAGTCAAGGATGCAGCGTCAAGCTGGCATCAAGTCGGGGGTTGCATGGAAGATGGCTGTGGTATCAAATCCTCTAGTAACACTGTGTGGATATGGCGGTCACAGTTTGGTGAACAACATGCTTGGTTGATTGATTTACAGGAGCGACATTGAAGGGGCCAGTGAATTGGACGCCGGCATGAGCCAGGCAAGGCAGCGTTACTTCATGGTTCGAGCAGAGGCAACAATGAGCTTTTTTGCTGATGCTGTGCGGCAGTGAACAGAGTCGAACATCGTATGCCGGCTCAGAGAACAATGGACACCAAAGGGCAGCATTGAACTGTCTAGCTGGATCGCTTGGTGTCGAGTGCACTTGTGCCACGACCCAGAGCTCGTCGTCGTCAACAACAAGGAATTTAGCTGTTCTGGCTTCCAAATGCTGTGTGTCCCACTCCAGGGTCTCAAGAGCCAATGTAAGTCAGTATTTTGGGCTCCCAAACTAAGGGAATGCTAGAACACACCTTCCGGGGACCTGCAGCACAGTGAGGTCCTAGACAGCATGTTGACTTGCAGAGAGGTTGGCTTATGGTCCAGCAGCAGTGTTCACCCCCAATGGTGGCGAGGATGGTTAAGGGACAGAACTCCTTTGGAATGCCTGCTTTCACCTCACAACTTGAGGATTCTAAACAGGACTGCTCTCTCAACAAGATCCAACAAAATCTAACTCAAATGATTATCTAAATCTGCTTCAAGATGATTCAAAGAAGTGGCAGATGGCCCCTTCTCTTAAAGGCAAAAGTCTCCAGTTGATTGGACTAAAGCTACCCTGCTTTAGGGGTCCAATCACTGCTCTTGAAATCTGTGGACTTTTCCCTTACAATGACACACCCTCGGTTTATAAGGCTATATAAATCATGTTGTCAGGCTCTTTCTGAAAGTGGTGATGGAGGGTGCAGTGTGAAAGTGGAGGGGTAAGGTGTTCCATGCCCTGAGTGCCCGGTGGGTAAATGATTGTTTTTGTGTGCATGTGACTTTGCAGTGTGAAATGTGTAGAAGAAGTTGTCTGGCTTTATTTGGTGTCTGTGTGGGTGATGGGTTAGAGTCTGTCATGAAAGTACGATGGAATTCTGTGGCGATTGGCTTTGAATACAATGCAGTGTCCTTTGAAGGTAATTCTCTGAGATGTGGGGGGCCAGTGGAGCTGGGCAAGAGCAGGATGATGTGTGAAAGTTTGGGTAGGAGAGGATGAGTCTGGCTGCTGTGTTTTGTATGGCTTGCAGGGGGGTAATGGTGTTGCTGGGGAGCCCAGTGAGGAGAGCATTTCCATAGTCCAGGTTAGAGACAACCAGTGCTTGCACTGTGGTACTAAAGTCGACAGGAGGAAGGACATGTCTGATTTTGTGCAGGAGGTGTAGTTGTAGATTACATGTGCCGGTGGCTGTTTTGTTGCGGTTTATTGCAAGGTCGCACGCAATTCAGGGATCTCCTTCCCCTACAATGAATATTCCACACAATAAAAAACACTTTTATTTCTATCATTCAGGTCCTTTTTGATAAGGCCTCCTACCTGTCTCGCACACAACCCCAACAGATTCAGGCCTGTGTGTATTAATAAGATATTTATTTATTATGTCAAATTAGAATACACAGATCACAACAGCCACCAATGCTGTGGCAACACAAAAACAGAATGACTTTGGTAAAGTATCCACACAGAGATGACACTAGAATATGCAGGACAATAGTTTCCTTTTGCATCACCCCCCCAATACAAGCAAAGTACAGTTCAAAGAGCACAATGAAAATTAATGCAGTTATACTTTTCTCCCAGCAACCCTCACCCCCCCAAACATCCACTACACTTGACTCTTTTGAAAGGAAGGCATTGGTAACACAAGGGAAAAATCGTTTTTTGGTTAGTGCTCAGAGAAACAATATGGGGGACAGAAAGGCAATGGGAACATTTGCTTTGCAGAACACCACAGTAAACTCATTTTTTAATTATTGAGCACAACTGCTATGGGACAGAATAGAAAGAAATGGGGACTATGTTTTTTTTTCTTCACCTAAAGCAGGCTTTGGGGGATATTGGTCAGCTCACAATGGGAACATTGGTTTTGGGCTTTGATTCACAGAAACAATATGACAGTAAGAAAGGGAAGAGGAACATTTGTTTTGCTGCTCCTGAAAAAAAACACACTGGGCTTTAGGATTATGGTGAGAACAGAATGGGAAAATCGATTTTGGGATGCTTAGCACAATTGCAATGTGAGAAAGAAAATGCAAATGAGAATTTGTTTTTAATCTCACAGTGGGAACAACGGGACAATTTCCTTTTGCACCATAAAATGGGAACACACATGGAAACAGGGCTTTTTTTAATGAATTATTTTGGCTAATCTAGATGACTTTACCGGCTCACAACACACAGGGAAAAGGTTGTTGGTTTTGAATGCCAACAATACAGATACCATGAATTCAGGGTTTGTGCCTTGGGGGGCAGATGAGGAGGTATTCTGTTTTGGAAGGGTTGAGTTTGAGGAAGTGGGTGGCCATAGAGTTGGTGATGGTGCAGAGACAGGATTTAAGGGTGTGAAGGTGTGAAGAGGATGACATTTGGAAGTATATTTTTGAGTCATATGCATATTGATGGAAATGTATGTTGTGTTTGCGAAGGGTCTGTCCAGGGGAATCAACATGTAGGATGAAAAGGATTGGAGATAGGGAGGAACCTTATGGGACCCCATACTTGACAGAGGTAGGGTTGGCTTGATAAGGGGGCATGGAATCAAAGTGCATCCTGTCAGTGAGAAAAGCAGTGAACCAGTCGAATATTGTGCCAGATACCTTAGTCCTGTGGGCTAGGATGTCTTGTAGAATGGAGTGGTTGATGGTTTCAAAGGTTGCAGAGAGGTCAATGAGTAGGATTAATACTGTGTGTCCTTTGTCTGTGATGCTTTGGAGGTCATCAAGGATATGTAGAGTAGTGGCCTCATTGCTGTGTGCAGGCCGAAAGCCAGATTGGAAGGGGTTGAGTAGGTTGTTTGTGGTGATGCGTTGTTGCAGTTGGGTAGTTATAAAAACGGTCCATGATTCTGCCGAGGTGGTAGGATAGTAATGGGGTGGTAGTTTTCAGGGAGCGTAGGGTTGAGATTTATCCTATTCAAGTGCACATGGGATAGTACCATGTGAGAGACAAGAGTTGATATTGAGCCAGTGGGGAGGTAGGGTGGTGAGGCAATCGGATGCAGCTTGAGGTGGGCATGCATCATCCAGGAAGTGGGCAGGTTTTGTTTTGGCAATGAGGGCGATGAGGGTGTTGGTGTGTCGATGGGGTGGCAGGTGTCCCATGTCTTGGAATGTTTGGGAGTGGGGGCTCTGAGTGCGAGAGCTAAGGGATGGGAGAGTGCAAGGTGTGGATGGTAGTTTAGCAAGGGACTTGATGACGCAGAATTGTTTCTTGGTACAAATGGAGTACTTGCAAGTAATCAGTGGCTTTGGCATTGTGTATGGCAGTTTAATATTTGATGTGGCAGTGTCTGAGGGGTGTCTTGGTTGAGGGGCATTGTTTTTTGTTAGGCTCTTTCTACACATTTGGCTTCTTTCTTGATCGAAAGGAGGGAGCAGTTGAACCATGATTTGTGGTGGTTTTGTAATTTGAGGGGTGACATTTTGTTGAATGCCTGTGTGATGATAGTGTTGTATTGGTTGACGGGATGGAGGGTTGTGTGTGTGGGTAGGGGCGAATGGTATGTGTGGTGCTAAGGCTACATCTGTAATGTGTTTGGTTTGTCTGGCTGGACAAGGGGGTTTTGTGGCAGATGGTAGGATTTTATGGGTTAGTGAGAACATGAAGGGGATAGCAAAGTTGTCAGACAAGGATACCCAGAGTCGACTATCCACAGAGACATGATTTTTGCTTGTGATCAAAATGTCCAGGGTGTTGTGATAGGTGGCAAGTTGAGTGAGATCATACGGGATGAGTGGAGCGAGGATAGTCTTTAGTATGGGACTGGTGTCTGGAAGTTAACTACCAGGGTTGAAGTTGCCAAGGTAGACATTGTTGCAGGGGGATGTGTGGTTGTTATTAGTGAAGTCAATCTAGTTGGGGTGGAGGTTGGGATTATGTGTAGGAGAAGGATAAATGAGCTGAAGAAAGGTGGGGTGTGGCTTTGATGGAGCGGAACAGTTGAGAGTGCTTCAAATGATGTGATGTGTATGAGGTGGGGTTACTACATGTGAGTGTGTCCTTATACGTGATAGCAATGCAACCCCCTTGTTTGTGTGTGTGGTCTCTCTACTGGATGAGAGTGTGGGGGAAGCATGTCAGGTACAATAAGTGTGTGGTGGGATTTGAGCCATGTTTTAGTAAGGAAGAGTATCTGGGGAATGTGTGCTAATTGGTTAATTAATGTCATGTGTGTGAGCGGGTGCAGAATGGCAGTTGAGAAGAATGCCGTTGTATGTAATTAGTTGTTTTAGTGGAGTGTTGTGTTGGAGTTAGATTTGAATGTTGTTTGTGTGCTGTAGGGAAGGTATTTCTGTGGCAAACAGGGGCTAACAGGGAACACAGAATGAAGTAGAGAAGGATGTATTAGCAGCCCTTAGCTCTGTCTTCCCTTACCTCTGGATGCCTGGGGGAATGGACGCTCATAGGTTCATGCTTATATACAAAAAGTAACCCAGAGGTAACTTTTCCAGAGGTCACATGGGCAATTCCTAGATCGAAACTGGATGATTCTTGTGGGTCACCTGACCTCTGCAGGCAGCCTGCATTCCAAAGATGGTGGTTTTGGGGGGTCAGATATCACAGCAGTCCATAGATCAATTCTGGATGCTTTTTTTGGGACCGTTTACTTCTGAAGGCAGCCTCGGGCAGATGGAAAGAGGGCTTCTGGTAGTGTTGGTGTGAGCTATGTTTTGCCCCCAACCCAGTTGAAGTCTCTTTTGGTTTGGGAAGGAACTTCTAAGGATGGTGGTGTTGGGGTCAGAGTTCATGGGAGCAGTCTCTAGATTGATTCTGGATGCTTCTTCTGGGTCACCTGGCCTCTTCAGGCAGCCTCAGGCAGATGGACTGAGGGCTTCTGGTGGTGTTGGAGTGTGCTCTGTGTATAGTGCCATTGTGACAAACAATTATAATGGTGCTCATTTCCCCCCTCCAGAGGAAGTGGAGGGAACAGGAAAGAGAAAGCGCGGAAAAGTGAATCTAGGCGGCAGAACCCCACACAAAACTGTACAGATCCATATCTGGCTACACTAACCTTACCCGCTTTACTTCTCGATAGGATCAACGGTCTTTAGAAATGCAGCCCCCAGGTGTGAGGCCTGGATCCCTATGAATGGGTGTGCCTCTTGGTTTCCCTTCTCAAGTCTGTGTCATGTGGAGTGGATGTCCTGGGAGAAAGGCTTTTACCTGCCCATCAAAAGGAGCAAAGAAAAACAATCCCCCAATGCTACAGTCCTGTCAAGGGACAGGGGTGGGTCTTGTCTGGGAGGATTACACATAGGGTCTCATTACAAGTTCGGCGGTAGCCTTGCCGGTAAAACCGGTGGGCTGCCGCCAAAGTTGCGAATATTTCCAGCACCCGGGAACTATTATCAGGGCATTCCGGCCTCGGCAGACCCAGTCATTGTCCATTCCCGGGCGCCGGAAAAAAATGCTCCCCATTCCCATTTGAGCCCGATAGGGGTGACAGAACATGAAATAATATCTATAATACACTAGGAATAGGTAATAAGCAAAACAAATGCAGCACAGAAATTAATACTTTTGTGTTGGTTCAGATCAGATTGCACTATGGTTAGAGGTTCCCCCTGCAACACCCCTCAACCCCCAAAGGGCAATGTAAAGAGATAGGGGGAGAAAGCAGGTAATCAGGAATAGCACAAATTCAACAGAATATCAGTCCCACCTTCCCCCCATAAAACACAAGAGAAAAATGGAATTGACTTTTCAGCTGTCAGTATGGCTTTTACAATTGTCTTTATAATTGACTGGGAAAAAACACCAAATGTGGTCAAAAATACTTAAATTGTTATAAATTGTTATGGGAGCCGCTTTGAACAGTTGCACACAATCACAAGCAATGATTTAGTCCAAAGAAAACATTTGAAATCTTAAAATCCAAGTCGGAAGCAGTTTAGAGCTATTTCACACGTATAAACCTTTCAGATTTTTTAAATCGCTGCAAACTTTTCATTGAACGATATTTGCGATAACAGGAGAATCAATTTTGCAGTGCGGTTTTGGGTTCTATGGATAGCTACATATGTTAGATACAAGTAGGAGTTGGAATTTCGTTTCTATCACAAAAGCCGAGGGAGTTATAGAGGTTTTAGTAAAGGTTGTTTTTGCGAGATAGGCGCAAGAATGGAAAACAGAAATGCACTTTT
The DNA here is from genome assembly GCF_040938575.1 of Ambystoma mexicanum. Lineage (NCBI taxonomy): Eukaryota > Metazoa > Chordata > Amphibia > Caudata > Ambystomatidae > Ambystoma > Ambystoma mexicanum. The sequence goes on along the minus strand of NC_090939.1, from coordinate 549,315,805 downwards.
GAAATTGCAAATGGGTTTGCTTACACTAGAGGATGACTATGAACAAGCGAATACCACACAGGGATCTTACAGTCACTTGATCAGGGTGACCTGCCTGCTAAGGAAACTCAACTTCTTCAGTTGAGAAAAGGGTCAGCGCAAAGATGGTTCTAACAATACTGGTTCTGAAGGAAAGATAGGATGGGTTTGAGATAGGGATAAGACAATGCAAAGATACTCCTAACAACACTGGTTCTGAATGAAAGATATGATGGGTTGGAAATAGGGATAAGGCAAAGTAAATATACTATAGCACACAGTTCTTCCTATTAATACTCACAGGATACATTTCTAAATGGGACCGTCAGCTCTGGTCATAGGATTGGGTCTGGTCTAGGAACGACAGCACAACAGGCACGGTACTGGAACAGCTAGGCCGGTCGCCGGATTTGCACAGGATCTGCCCTCCTAGTCTGTGGGTTTTGAATCAGCTGGATGGAGAGTTCCTCAGGCAAGCCTAGTGGTGGCAAGCCAGAGGATTTCAGGATACTGGTTCAAAAGGCCTTCTCACACCACACAGCGCTTTACTGAGTGGAGAGCATAAATTTGAGGATTTGGGCCTTGCTGGAAATCAATAGTTCTCTATTGCTTGGCAAGAGATTTGGCATCTGGATCTGGAAGAATATTAAAGCTGGATGTGGCATGCTGGATCAGAGTGCTTCCCCGGAATCAGGAAAGTGAGTGGATCTGTGAGTCCCTATGTGTTGTCAGCTGTCTCTATTTATGCTATAGGATGACATCACAAAGGGGTTGTGTGGGCCAGCTTAGCTAAGGTTGCCCCTGATAGCTGGGATAGGACCACACTTCATGTCTGCCTTGCAATTTGAGTGTTTGGATCAAGGCCGGATGATGTCACATTTTATGATTTGCTTTACAGCCCTCAGAGACCTCCCTTCAACCACTGGTCTCAAAATCGGATTTGATACTAAATGTACATTTCTACATTGGTCAACTTTATACAAATCACACACAAAGATGCCATATTTTACGTAGCAGCTATTACTCAAAATGCTGCAGCAGTGAGATCTTGTCTCAACTTTCTACAGAATTTTGCCCTTTTCGCTATGAATACAATTTCCCAATTTTATGCAAATTTCCACAAATGTGTGTTTTTAACATAGGGATATGCATGTAAATTTTCACAATTCTAAAAGTAATACAATTTGCATAAAACCACATATATTGCCATTCCTGTCCAGAACATGTCACACAGTTCTACCGCCTCTTCACACGTGCAGCTAGAAATTAAATTAACAACTCTGTCCTTTTTATATTTTTCACCATTTTTAATAGGAAGTTATGAGTCTTTTAAAAATTGGTTCTTTGTTCATGTTTAGCAACAGATGGTCCGCCCCTTTTTGTCTTCCTGCATTCCAGGGCATCTCCCGTCATGCTTGTTCCTTCCAGTGGCCATTTACGACCCCCTTCACACTTCCAGTTTCCTGGGCTGCAGCTTTGTCATTGTTCCTTCGCTTTCTGTAGATAAGATTCTGTTCTAACCCGCAATTACCACCTCCCAGTGAGTTTCTGCTGAGAGGAAGGCCCTCCTTCTGGGAGAAAAACCTGCTTTTCCAGTTCTTGCAGCTGCAGCCACGCTAATTAGCTTCTTAAACCCAGCAGAAACCAAATGTGTTACACCAAACATAAATACATTTCTTTCTTGGCCTTAAAATCTGTGAGGAAAACACAACTAAAATCTGTATTCCTTTTTGGCAACAATCCTTTTTATGTTTGCTAATCCAGCAGACTTTTTAGTTTTAGGTCCTTTTAAAGTTTCCTCAGTTCTCCTCTGACAGCTGTCATTCAGGTATCCCTGGGCACTGCACCCAGATTTTGGCCTATGCTGTCAGTTTTCAGACAATCCAGTTTGTCTGAAGAATGTTTTGCTCTTCACATTGGGACTTTGTATGTTCACAATGTTTCATTAGATACATGAATTTTAGCACCAGGCAATATTTTGAATGTTGAGAAGTGTTGTGTATAGGCATTTAGGAGTTTTTAGCAACAAAGCTGATGTCATTTGTAGGCACATTTTGGGGTTTCACTTACAAAGTGCTGCGTTTCTCTCTGCACTCTGTTTGCTGGTCATGGAACCCACTGGCACATTTTCTACAGGGTGTACTCTATTTCCCCGCACATGCACCATGGGAGGCAGGTTGTGCATCCCTCTTTTTGTGTGCTGAAGTACATGGTTTTTGTAGGTTTTTGTAGGTTTTTGACGCGTGCAAGCGTTTTGCCGCCATTGTTGCTGTTTCTTTCCCCATAATTGGCAGGGTGATGCCGCATAGCATAGCGGACTGGGTCAATACATCCCACAGTCAGACCTGGCGGGCGGGAAGGCAACCGCGAGCAGAACTCCTAGTTTGCCGGTCCAGTAACAATGGTACCGGCAAGCTTACTGGTACCATTGTTACTGGACCGGTAAACTTGGAATGAGGCCCATAATCCTTTCACAGCTGATCCGGGCTGCAAAATCAAAGTAATGTGGCTGGAATAAATCTGAGAGATTCTGGCACCATACTCTTACTCAGTTATGGCTTATGTTTACAGTTAAGTGTGTCCCCAGGACAGGATCTCCAGAGTTATGCTGTTTTTTTGTTTTTTTTAAACAGGGGTGCATATTTAAAATGCAGCTAAAGTGCTGCAGAGACTTGGATGCCACTGCAGCTTTCAAGAGAGCACCTGTGACCTCTGAACCTGCTCTGTGCCACTGGTAGAGCAGGTGCTGCGAATCATGATATTCATGCAGCTGGACTCAATGCACACTATGCGTTTGGCATGGAATTTATGACAGGGGAATCTGTTGAGCAGAGCTGGGGGTAAATAAGGACCCCAGTGGCAAAAAGCTGCCGGTATTACTAGCACAGTAAATCCCCTCCATGGAGTCCATGGAATGGGGATTTACCTGGTATTCCAGCCACCTGTAATATGGTGGTTATTCCTGTATATCAGGCGGTGGGAACAGTAATACTGTTTGCTGGCATCCCGCAGAATTACCAGCAGGATACCGGCAAATGCCTAATGACCCCCAAAGGCTTCAAACACTAAAGTTGAAAAGATATTGCATATTCATCACTTTTAAAATGCATTTTTCATAGCACATTTGTACACTACATTCCATCTTAAATTCTAAGTGTTGGTTGACCCATTTCTGTCAGCTGAATCCATTTCCTGAGACAGATATTCTGAGAAACAAAGGATCATGTTAATATGCTACTTGAATGAAACACATTGCTCTGGCAGCACAATAGATTAAGGTCTATTCGAGACCACCTCTATTAAAGGTCTACTTTACTGATCCACAAGACCCTGAAATTTTAGATTTTCCTATCCTCTTTAAAAACAGAATCACAAAAATCCTGCTTTTTGGTAGTCTATATACAGAATTGTGTTCTGGGTAAGCACAGATGTGTCTTTTAACCTCTTTAATGTACGGGGCACAGTGAGGGAAAATGGGGCCTGCACATTCCTTTTCTCAAGAGGGCTAAGTTCTTCATAGATAAACAGGTTAGGAGAACAATGTTTGCAGCTTTAGGTTCACAGTAAATAACAGCTACATTTTATATATTGTGTCCATTATAACAGAAATGTGATATGTGTTTGTTTGTTTATTTATTTATGTGTAGTGCAAAACAAGAAATACAACAATTAGAATCTTTTCACACTTTACAATTCTAAAGGTAATTCGCAAGAAAATTCAATTCATATAGAACAATAAATATCTAAGATCACCAATAAGCACAAGACAATACATATACATTCATATAAATACATATAAAAACAACTAAACTTATTTTTATTTAAAAAATCTATCCTAAAATAATGAATCCTACATACAACACTTCTTAGAATCAACAATCCCCTAAGTCATCTGTCATTCAAAAACGTCTTCCCCAAAGATTTGATTTGCAAACCATCCGCTTTTATATAGAATTCATCCGTTGATGCATATAGGTGGGAGAACCACATCCATTCCCATGATGGCACCCCTGTTTTTATCATAAAATTACAAAATACTAAGGCAAGTACAGACTAGTCCCATACTTTACACAATTACATGATGTAAGATTTCAACTGCTTCATTGCAAAAGCGACAGACTCATTTGAATGTATGGATTTTACTTCTTGCACCCAAAACATCAATTGTTGGTAATACAGTTATCCTTAATAACAGATTTCTAGAGATTTCGATATTTCTTAGATCGGTGTCTCCATAAATACGATTGCAACATGATAGATGCATTTATTGCAGATTTAAAATGTTCAAATACCTTATAATAAGATAAAATGGGTCTCTTATTTATCCAGTCTTATTCAAAGTTTATTTTTCTGTTCACTTTATGTGGGGAAAACAACAATTAATCTTCTGAAGATTCCATCATACCCAAATTAGACCAGATCCCATCCATAATGACAGGGTTCTACATGAGCCATTTTGCTATAGTTCCTTAAATTTGACGAATAGAGTACCCTCCGGTAGACTAAGCAAACTTCACATCAACTGCATACCCTGCCAATCTATGCGTGCCTTTAATGAGATAACCCCTAATTCATGTTGAATCGCCACCAAAGGAATCCCTGGTGGCAAGGACAATACTCTTTCCCATAGCTTTGATTCCAGTTTTGCCCATTCCACCTCACATTCCTGAGTCACTGCTCCATGTATGAGTCTTGGTACTATTTTCTGGTTGTAGAGTTTCATTACTGGATATCAATAGAAGCAACCACATTTTCTATCCAAAGCCCTCAGTTGTGCAGCAGCAACAACTCTTGCAATGTTTAGTGTAAACTTTCGGGCCTCTCCTGTTTCTTTATCAATAATCTGAACCCACAAGTATTTAAAACTTTGGACACACTTTAATTTTTAATTGCCAATCTTCTAAGCAAACAAGGATGTTTGGCCTCTTGTCTTTCTAATAGGATTCAGAATCAAAATCTTTGACTTTTGAATGTTAAGCACTAAATTCATTTCTGGAAGTACTCATGTACTGCTGTCAGCGAAATGCTGAAGTCCAATTGGCGTATGGTCGCAGAGGACCATATCATCCACATACAGGAGATAATGGATGGGAAGAGAACCTAACCTAGGACGATGTGTTCCTAACTCATACAAACATTCATTCAAATGTGAAATATATGTATTCAACAGGAACAGGGCCAAAACACAAAACTGGCATAGGCCCCCGTTCAGTCAGTATTCAGGCTGTGATTGTTCCATTCAGATCCAGCCTGACCCTCATTCTTGTGTCTGAGTGTAGTAGTCCATCATCTTTAGCAAGACCTCTCGGCACGCCTTCTCCCTCATCTTCTCCCATAACTTTGCACTTATCACACAGTCAAAGGCTTTACTAATAGCTAAGAAAGCCAAATAAAGCTATGTTTCTGCACGTTTGACTTGTTTAGTTAGAAGATGAATCATGAAACAATTTAATGAGGCACTAATTCCTGATTGATAGTAATCAGAGCACTTAGTCCCCTTCAACTAGCTATTAAGCGTTCTTAGAATAAATGTGGAGTACATTTAACAATTAAATTGGTTAGTAATTAGTTGGATGGTGGGGGAAAAGTTTGAAGATGTTGAATATTCTGGAACCGGTCAAATAAAATGTTTGCCCATTGAGCCGAGTCTGATTTTAATGTTTGATTTGAAAGGCCAGCTGGGCCCGGGGCATTAGACACTTTCGCCCTTACAATTGCACGCTGCACATCGAATAACTTACAATTGCACATTGAACATCAAATAAGTCTATGTCCAAAATATCCCATGATGCTCCCAAGCTGGGTATCAACTCCTTGGTGGTTGATGCCCTATTCCATCCTTCATTGTTAGAATAGAGCTAAATGAAGTAAGATCCCCATACTGTCCTGCTATTATTTGCACCCGACTAGAATTTTGGAAAGAGTTTGATTTTATAAGGGTCTGGAAGGCTGCCCCATTACTTACCCCTATAGAATTTATCATTGCTTCCAAATCTTTCTGATTTAACAGGAATCTATGCCCCTTAAGTCAATTTGTATATACTAATTTTATCTTTTTGATATTAGAGATACCCGCCCTGCCTTCCTTCTTTGCCTCTCTAACCTGTCTCCTAAGCAGCTTTTTCCTCCCCTGTATAGATATATCAAATGTATGGATATGTGCAGCATTACCAGAGCTTGTATTCAGGGGTCTCACCGAGGTTAAATCTCTAAGCACCTGCTGCAAATGTGGCGCAAAATCTGCTGCAGCCCCACCTTCAAAACACCCACTATTATAATAGTATTCAACCTCTAAGTTAAACCTAAGTAGAATATGTGGGTGTCATATAACTGTCTGTTCTATTGGACCTACTTCAATACGAAGGTATGGTGCCTTTATTGCTTTAATAATATACCACTCCAAGGGTAGAATCAATTGGCAATGATCACTCACCCTGTGCCACCAGCTTGCACAAAAACACAAATAGTGTAGCGTAGATCTCACTAATGCGCTTGACCATGTGTAATGGGGAGTTGTATCTTGCAGCAGATAACCATTTAATACAGAAATTTCCCATTCATCTAAAACCATTCAAATTACTATCTCCCCGTCTCTCTGTCAGGGCCACAGAACCCTTCCACACCCTTCAAAATGATAACAGGTGGCATCCAAACATTCACTGTTCAAGTCACCAACCAGAATTAGGCTTGCCTCTAACTCTAATTAATATTTCTCTAGAATTGCTAGTATTGGTTTGAGTACATCTCTTAGGACCATAGTGGTGGGATTGTAGTACACATTTATAATAATACTCATTTTTTCTTTTAACCCTAAAATATCCCACCATTTTAATTTAATTCCCAGGATATCACTCCTGCCTAAGTCCACATTTTCTGTAATAACACCAGAATCCATCCGTACTGCACACCACAAGCCACCATTGGGGTGTCCTCTACAACCCCATTGTGTGAGCTCAAAGCTGATTACGAAGCCATTCAGTACTGGCATATCAAAGCAAACAGGTCTCTTGGAGACAGATTATATCGCAAGATGACCCTAAATCATAATTTGATCCAAGATTTTTAAATCCACACACGTTCCAGGAAGTGAGTCTTACAAATGCACTCCAATTTTCCATTAATTTGTCAATGCCTTTCCCATGAAGGGAATTCAGGATAAAAGCCCAATCATATGTTACAGATCTTCCAACAGGGAGATTAGAATGACCCCCCCCCCCCTTTCTCATTATCCGTTGCTGGTTTAATTTGGATTACTAACGGCTCCCTGTGTATTAACACCTTGTTACTTGGTATTTTCTCTATATTTACACCCAGAATTGCATGTTCAACTGAATCAGATTTTATACAGCCCAGTTGTATAAACGCGGGTGCTTCTGACAAAACTTTGTTTTTTACCAGTTCTGAGAAAAATCACAGTCTTACTACAACTTCCCAGTAATAGTCAATTAACTCCACCTGGGCCAAATCTTTCATAGTAACTGATTTTAACCGTTGGATTTCCCCAAATATGGCAATTACATACTGTCTATTCAAATGGAAAACGCATTTAACTGGAAAAGCTCTTTCAAGGACTATATAAGATAATTATTCCCTTTTGGAAGTGCCTTTTAAGTTACCTAAAACCGGTTGCTGCCCAGGGGCCAGATCTTCCATTCTTGGCAATTTAAAAGATTGTTTTTTCTTGAGTTCTTGATCAGCGCTTACCAAATCTGAACTCCCCATTGGGCCCATTTGAGTCACATATGGCATCTTTTTTTCATCCTAGGTTTGCAAGATCGGGAAGACATTTGAGATCAGAGACTGCTGCTGCACCGAAAATATTTGCGGTGTAGTGTGCACAGTCACTAAACTCCTCTGTTCTACCGCTAACATTGGGTTAGCCACCGGTATCATGCTTGGGGCTAGACTCGAATACCTATCAATATGCTCTATTGAACTATTCAAGTCACCCCCCCTAGCCATCTGAGTAGGTACTTAACACACTTAGATCCACACAGTTGCTTACAGATAATAATGATTTAGGCTGATAAAAGCTTTTATTCGACTCTTTACCTTTGGTCAGTGACTTGGATGTTTTTGTATTGGCTTTTAAGCCCAGTTTGGGTTCATTCACACCAAGCACCCCTTGTTGTGAGACAATATACCATTTCCAATGAATGTTGAGCTGGAAAAGACTCTTTGAGCATTGGCACCAAGTCTGATGCAACAACATCCTCCACTGAGGATGTCTATGTATCTACTTTTAGCGCACAAAGAAACTTACAGAGCCCTTTAGTCCCTTGTTTAGAATAGTTCTTCACATTTTTCGGTTTCGTTGACTGTTTTTTCTCCACTTTATCATTCTTACTTTCTAACACAGCATTCACTTCCACCAGAGGTGAACACCCAGTCTCCGAAACACACACATTCGGGGGAACAATCACAGAATCTGAATCCCTTCTCATCAAACATCTCGCTGCAAGCAGAATAAGGTTCCTATCCTCCTCACTAAGTGCATTTACTCTGATCTCAGCCCTCTTCTCCGACATATGCTGAATGGAGGAAGTAGTCAGATCACCAGAATGCCTCATGTCCTGACCATGAGCTGCATAATTTGGGGGGCCTTCAATGTATCCCCTCCCCAACGTGTTACATAACACCCTTCTGCAATAACAACAACAGGACACTTTCAAATCTTACTTTTATATAAAGGGGTTGCCACAAGCCATGACAAAACCCTCTAAGAAGTTCATTTTTGCCACCAAGTCTTTCAGAACTGCATGCACTTCTTGTATCTCATAATGTATAATGCGGTTTATAGTGATAATATCGAAAACATATCGACATTATTGTTTTAGAGATTATGACTTTCGACATTATTGATTCGATATTTTGACTGCACACTGTGTATAATGCCCTGACCCTTATGCATTGTGTTCAAGATTTGTGATAATAATGGGAAAGGAAGATGTCAAAAGTTTGCACTGCCTGATTTGGCCCCTGGTTTTGGGCAAAGAGCTCACTTTCCGCAAATCCGGCGGCCTGTTAAAAATGATGGGACTCATGGGGGCACACAACAAAACAAAGGCAGTTTTCCATCTGGGATGTTTTATCATATAAAATCTTAGAGGAGACTGCTGACACTTTTGGTGACATATGGTGTAGAGCAACTTCTTCCCTACCATCCCAGGCCGGTGTGGTAGATGAATGTCAATCCAGGAATAGATGTTCTCTTTTTGCCAATTCCCTTGAAATGGCCAACGCCAGTATAGAAATATCCGAAATTAAGTCAGTATACTGACATGACAGTAAATCCTCTGTATCAATGAGTGTCAGGGAGCGTGATCTGTCAGACCTGTCATGCTTTAAACCCCCACCAGATTTACCTGAGCCTAACGAGAATTCACCAGCATGGATCATAGCAGATACTGAGGTACTAGTCAACTTGCAGGGTTTCCAGGGGGCCAGGGTGGCAATTATTTTGTGCTATCGTTCCTACCCCTGCCACTAATTGCACCATTGGTCGATCATTCATCAGTAACAGGCTTTTCACCCTACTGCTCTGCGGTTGATTATTGCCATACGTCTCTGAATTAGCTTTGCAGTGTCACCTAGTTCACTAGGCTAGTTTGTGAATCACATTCCTGCAAGGCAGGGGCTTGTTAAGATTTGGGCCAGACCTGTTGCACTCCATATGCCTTTTCTGGCTGTGCATATACTATATCATAAAAGAGACCTAAACTGTTTAACAACTCTGCCCCAATGGAACAGGCAAATATTACAGTACCTTGAAAGGCTCTCGTAGCCACCAGTCCGCTCGACTTTACTGCAGGACACTCTGCTTCAATCCGCTTCCACGCACGTGAGCGCTACGCACTGCATGCTTCCTAGAAAAGGGCTTGCAGGCAGAACAAGCTGCTAAACTATCCAGCAGCAGACCAGACCAACCTCCACCCGAGCCCCGAGTAATGCGTCAAGGTCACTATGGCAACCTCCCACGTCAATTTCACTCCGCTCCACGCTGATATTGTATCAATGCCTTTTAACAGTGTAATACTGTCCATTCACTGCACGACTGTACTGCAGGACATTCTGCTTCACTCCACTTCCACACACGCAAACTCTACATGCTGCATGCTTCCTAGATAAGGGTTTGCAGGCAGAACCAGCTGCTTAACGATCCAGCAGCAAACCAGAGCAATCTTTACCCGAGTGCCGAGTAATGTGTGAGGGTCCCTATGGCAACCTCGAATATAAATTCTGCTCTGCTCTGATATTGTATCGATGCCTTGTAACAGTGTAACAGAGTCCATTCACTGCCTGACTGTACTACAGGACATTTTGCTTCACTCCGCTTCCACGCACAAAATTTGCTTTTTACTGTATACTGATTCATAATAGTTACATTTTACATTGTTCTGTTCATAAATCACACAAAACCTCACATGTGATTCATAAATCATACTATGTCTATTGTTTCCTTGTAGAAGTCTAAAATACAAATGCACAATGTACTATATTATTATTGCAACATTGCTGCGTAAAAACAGAATGTCTTTTGCATTATCTGATTTTGTTTTTGTTAATAAACCGCAAGATAATTCAGTGTAAAGCCATTGTGAATAGACATTGTTAAATGGAAAGCATTAAATTCTTATAGGGTGCAATAAGTCCTGTATGGGAATAACATGTCAACTCAGAGTAAAAAAGGTATCCCAGGTTCCTTATCAATTTGGTAGGGAAAGTCAGAGGCTTAGATGCTTGGCCAAAGGTAGTGGGTCATAAGTCAGAAGAGACCCCTAACATTAGGACCCCATCTTATATTAATTGAACAAACCCAATGAAGATTACCCATGCTAACTGCGCAGGGAGTATTAATTCTATTAAAGACTAGGAGGCGAGCATTAAATTCCCACCCAAATTATGTATTGTGTATATCTTATCTGTATATTGTGATGGATAATACTGTATATGATAGTGCCAATACATGGACACCATGTATTGTACACCATGTAATCTTCATCCTATGACAAGACTGGAGGTGAGCATTATGCTTGTTCAAAGCTTCGCAACACAGCGACCTCTAGGCTCTCGGTCGGCTTAAAATAAAACTCTCTAAACATGCGATCATTTGCCCAGTCCGCTGCTAGCATAATATCTTTTAGAGACACTCCTCCTCTAAAGGCTTTAGAAACCATTGCTCCCCATACTGAGTGTGCCCCGTACTTCTCCAGGTCAATATTTGCTGCATGCATGATCTCCTTAACCCATCTAGCAATGGTAGCTGTGGATACGCCTTGAAAAGGTTTCCTGCGCACTATGAGCAATTGCGTGGTACTGGCTGCTCTGTGTTCTGTTGTCCTGCTTTCATACTCCTTAACGCAGCTCGCTACGCACCACTTAGGTCTGTTTGGAAAATGTGGGTAGTGTACTGAAGAAGTACCTGTCTTAGTCCTCTTCACTATTGTGAAAGTCACTCCCTCTGGACCAAACGACCTTCTATTTACTTCCAGCGCTCTCACATCCGATACACGCTTACAAGATACTAGACACAAAATAATTGTTAGCTTTCCTGATAATTGCTTAAGGGATAAGTATCTGTCTACGGGCCAGCTTTCTAATAGCTTAAGGACTACCGATACATCCCAGACTGTCTTGTATCGAGGCTCTGGGGGCACTTTAAATCTGGCCCCTTGAATGAGCCTAACCACTGCTGGGTGTTCCCCTGCTGATACTCCTTCGATCGGCAGATGTCCTGCGGATATCGCGGACCTTTATACACCTATTGTGCGCAACGCTCGTCCGTCTTGTAATAACTGCACTAGAAAGTTCAGTATCATCACTACAGGTGCAGAAATGAGATGAACACCTCTCCTCTTGCACCAGCTAATCCATTTGGCCCAAGCCGCGTCGTAGCTCCTTCTAGTGGACGGAGCCCAGGATTCTGCGATGAGCTCTGCAGCTTGTGCGGAAATGCCTGGCTTTGCCCAATGTCTCCTGATATCCTGCACGCGATGAGCTGGAGTGTCCCTCTCACTCTCAGAGGATGATAAGACCCAAATGCGTCCGTGAGCAGTTGTTCTCCTTCCGGTAAGACTCTCGGAAGGTCTATTGCTAGCTCCATAAGTGTTGGAAACCACACTTGTGACTTCCACAGTGGTGCTACTAACAGGAGCTCTGCTCTCTCCCTCCGACATTTCGCTAGAACTCTGCTCAGCATCATGAATGTGGGAAAGGCGTATTGTGGGCCACCGCTCCATTCTTGCAGGAATGCGTCTGTCCGTCGAGCTCCTGGGTCCAGCCTCCAGCTGAAGTACAGGGCTGTCTGAGCGTTCAACTGGGATGCGAAGAGGTCTATGTGTAGCGGTCCCCATTTCTTGTTCATCTTCTGAAACACTGCTGGATCCAGCCTCCAATCGATGGAGTCTGTGAGGTAGCGCGAGTTCCAATCCGCTACTACGTTCAGTGTCCCGGGGAGGTACTCCGCTGTTACTGATGTCTCTGATTGCAGGCAGATGTGCCAAAAATCTTTCGCTAGCTCTGCGAGCATCTTGGATCTTGTGCCACCTAGATGGTTTATATACCAAACTGCCGATATGTTGTCCATCTTCAGTAAGACGCACAACTTCATCTTCCCTTTTGTGAAGGCCCTGATTGCAAAGGACCCTGCCAACAGCTCCAGACAATTTATGTGGAGGCGGAGCTCCTCTTTGCTCCATTTCCCCCCTGTCTGCAGGTCCCCGCATCTTGCTCCCCAGCCCAAGTGGCTGGCGTCGGATTCTATGATCAGGTCCGGTCGATCTGCGAAAATGGCCCGCCCATTCCAGGCGTCCATATTCTTCAACCACCATTCCAGTTCTGTCACGGATTCTTGATCCAAAGGTACCAACTGATGATACCTCAAGCCTTGCTGCAGGTGTCTTATCTTTAGTCTCTGCAGCGCGCAATAGTGTAAGGGTCCGGGAAATATGGCTTGAATGGATGCTGCAAGAAGCCCCACTATTCTCGCTAGTGTCCTGAGCGAAACTACTTGTTTCTGTAGGCACACTCTTATTTCCCTCTTGATGTCGTGTATTTTCTGGGCTGGGAGTACCAGCATGACTTTCGTGGTGTCTAGAACAAAACCTAGGAAGTCTAGCCTCTGCGCTGGTATGGTGTCTGACTTTTCTACATTGACTAGGAATCCTAGGGATGACAGCAGGTCTTGGACCAATTTTGTCTGATATAGGAGTGCTTCTCGATCTTTGGCTACCAGCAGAAGGTTGTCTAAATAAATGATCAACCTTATGCCTTTCTCCCTTATCGCTGTCGCTACTGGCTTCATTAGCTTGGTAAAGGCCCAAGGAGCCGACGCAAGCCCGACGGGCATTGTTTTGAATCGCCAAAACCGCCCTTTCCAGCGAAAAGCTAGGAAGGTCCTGGATTCTTCTGCCACTGGGACCGTTAGGTAGGCGTCCTTCAGGTCCAGTCTCATCAGCCAGTCTACTTCTCTGAGGGAGTCTCATAGCTGATGGATGCCCCCATCTTGAAATGGCGGCAGACTACCCAACCATTCAGTTCTTTGAGGTTTATAACTGGTCACACTTTCTCCTTCCTGTGCACCAGGAACATATTGCTTACAAAGCTGGAGTCTCTCAGACACTTCTCTATGGTGTTCTTCTGTGCCAGCTGATATAGCTCGTGGTCTAGCAGTCTCTGCTCTGCGCGCTCTAATCACTGTTGGTGCGGTTCGAGCTCTTGTATGGGTGGCTCTACGAATTCTAGATGCATACCTAGAACGGTTTGCAACACCCAGGCATCGGTGGAAAGCATGCACCAGTTTCTGCAGAACATACCGGTTCTCCCCCCTACTGAAGGGTAATGAGCTGCTCTCACCTTGTGTGAATCCATGCCCTCGTCCGGATCCTCTCTCTCTGCGTCCTCTCGGGAAACGCCCTCTGGATGGGAAGAAGGAATCCTGTTGTCTGTTCTCCCAGTACTGGGCTCTGGGATTTGGGGGTCTTCTTCCTCCCTGGTTTCGACCAGCTGTGTGACCCCTGTGCGGACCAATCCCGGCAAAAACCTAGTTAGGAAAGACCTTGCAGATCGAGGCTTGTGCCTTTTCCAGAGAGGTGTAGACACCAACGAAGTGGCCCATTTCTTTTCCGAATGTCTCTCCGAAGTGGAGTCCTTGTGCTGCCTCTCCTGCCTTGTATGATGTGAGGTCGCTAAGTTTGGCATCAATCTTCAGCAATAGCCCCCTTCTTAGTTCTGAGGCGATGGAGCAGTTGACATTGCCTAGTAAACAGACTGCCCTCTGTGCCCAGCCTGCCACGGCGTTGGGGTCTTCTTCCTCTCCCGTGTCTCTAGCCCTCTCCGCCAGGTCCATGATTTTTGCGAGCGGACCGGCTAGGTTTGACACTTTCTCTTGGCAACTCTTCCAAGATCTGTCGATGCCCTTACAGGGATCTTTGCTTGTCTTAGATACGAACGTAAGCATCTTGGGGTCTAGTTAGTTCTGGTGTTTTGGCTACTTTACCCAGAAAGTCTGGGCTCGAGCACTCTGCTCGACGGCGCTGTCCGGATCGAACATATCTGCTTCCACCTCCTCGAGGTGTTTCTCTTTACGGATTCTCTTTCCTCCGCTGGGCCTGACTTCCTCCTCCTCCCCTATCTCAACCTCGTCCTGGGAGGGAGGTTCTCCTTCCACTGGCTCTTCTTCTGAGCCTGGGTTCTCTTCTTCTTCATCTTCTTTCCCTGGAGTGGGGGTTGTGAGGTTCGACACTGTCTGACGCTGCAAATACGCTTCTCTAAGCTTTGCGAAGGCGTTGACAACCTCCGGGGCCTTTTCTTTCGCCCCATCTGAAGGGCCCTGGGGGTCGCAAGAGGCTTTCCTCTTTCATGCCTTAGTACTCCCCGTAGACTCGGCTTCTGAGGGTTCAGTGGGCGTGCCCTCTGTCCTTATGGTGATATCCATGGGCTGGTGTAGGATTGCCTTCAGAGTCTCCTGTCTTGTATTGGTTTAACCTCTTGGGCCACTTCATCTATCAGTGAGTTACCCAGCACCTCTTTGAAGCTGGCAGCCAAGTCTAATGACTGCTCCTCTTCGCTCCACTCAAATTCAGACATTCTGGGAGGTTGCTGTGTGCCATATATACATGTTACAGGTGCCAGAGCACGCCCCTTCACCAGTAGGTGCTTCTGGTGAGAATCTTTGCTCTCTACCAGTAAATTTTCACTCAATAATAATATGTATATATTTACATATATATATAATTGTTTTATTTGTTTGTGGCTGAACCGGACTATATAGCCTGATCTGGGCTCTTCTGCCTCAGAATGCTCTCTGAGAGAGTGTTCTGTGTCTCTGCCTGGGCTTCATGTCTTCATCATGACCTAGGAAGCTTCTCTGCTCTGGTGCTCCCTGCCAGAAGGCAGTCTCACGCTCTTCAGGCGAGCGTGTTGCTGAACGGAGCTCTTTCGCTCCGGTAATATACACGCTTAGTTTATTTGTTTATGAGCTACGCTGTAGCTGACGTCTGATCACCGCCAGGCCCGGCTTTGTCTGAGTTCTGCACTCCGCGTCGCAGGGAATCTTGCGACACGGAAGCAACACGTTGTGTTCTGGCCCTGCCTCCCCAACGGAGGGGGCCAGAGAGCCTTAACGCTCGCTCGCTCCTCCGGAGCTGGCTCCGCCTCCCGAAGGGTGGGGGCTGGAGGGCTCTGGCGCTTGCTCGCTCCTGCGAGTGCCCTGCTAGGCTTCCACAGCGCCAGGCAAAAAACCCCTGGGGTGCCGGCCATATGGCACGGGGTAATTATGCCGTGGAAGCCTGGCCCGCACAAGCCGGGCTAATTATTCCAAATACTCTATACGTATATGGGCGAAACAAGGGTCACGCGTGCTACGATGACGCCGCGCACCCCTGTGGCAACACGTAATAAATATTCACGGATATTCTTGGATACATGTTGACAAGTGTCTTTCACTGCTCGCGCTCTGCGCTGCGCCTGCTATATACAGCCTAATTTCTACTACATAACTCTCACATTCCACATCATTTAGGGAGATGATCAAAAAGGTACTTATCTGCTTGAAGAGCAGTAAAAGAAGAGGAGGAGCTCAGAGACAGGAAGTGGTCAAAGCTGAGCATGGAGGGAGATGGACTACTGAGACTATGGGGATTGTAGTGTCAAAAGAAGAAAAGCCTGTTAAAACCTTTTCAGTGTTTTGTTATATTGGTTTTATTGGTTTGTTGAAACTGCTGAGGAGTAGTAAATTAAAGAAGTTGAAGCATGATGCTCGCCTCCAGTCTTGTCATAGAATTTGCCTTCATCTATCAAAAACATCTAATAGAAACCAAGAAAGCTTCAAGATCACCACCCAGTTTAATTAAAAAGTGGCTGGAATCCAATTAAGTAAACAGTTTAAACCATAGGTGCAGTTTAAAGTTGCTAATAGGTTCCACATGGACATTTAATCATATAATGTTGGAGTTGAATTTTACATACTGGAAGCCACATTTACAAGGATTTGTCATAATGGATCAGCCATTGACAAGAAATCCAACAACTATGTGATGTTGCTTCTAGTGGCTTAAAGGCATGATGCAGTTCAGTAACATAGTTTGTATAAAAGTAGCGTTCACTACCAACACAACATGGGCATTTAGAGTGCCAGTTCATCCAATTCATGGACAGAATCTACAGCAGTGATAATCTCCAAACATTTTGGGATCCCCACCAGACAGCATGAATTGTGGGAATTTTTATGGTCCCGTTGATATACCAAAGTGATGCAGGCAGTGATTGTCTGGCAAGAAAGCTAGGACATGTAGCCCAATACAGCCGAAAATACACTTTAGTCTCATCCGGAATGGGTCCCGAGCAAAACAAGCAAGATATATGTTCATGCAAGATGTTCATAATAATGTCACTGTTGAATTGAGCCAATCATAAAACATATATGTCATTGAATTACACATGTGGCAGCATGACAGGACCAAAGGGCCTCAACTTCATTCAAATCATTTGCACAACTTGCGAGCTGTGTATGATGATGGATTTGTCTGTGCCACATAAGCGTCCTCTTCTTCAATTTATTTTGTTCCTTTTTGTTTGAGAATTGAAGAATGTGGAAAAGGTGGTGTTTTTCAGATCATGTTAGGAATGTAGGTTTAGTAGGTATCCTTGACAGAGCAAACAGAGTTAAGTGGACGGCATGCTTTCATTGGTTCTGGCGCATTTTGGTGGTGTAACCACCAAAATATTGCCAAAACATTGCTACTGTAAAAGAAAAAGCTGCGAAGGGGAGTTCAGGAGCAGTGCATGGAATTGCCATGGAAACTTGCCAAGGCTTGGTGATGAAATGGTGGAAGCACCTGCTGGGCCTTGTTTTTTTTTTTCGATTTGCTTGGCTTTGGTTTTTATCCATGTGCTTCCACCATTTGTGCTTTAATGAGTGCACCGAACCGGAGCCGCAGAGTGATCCCCACAGCCAGAATACACTGGGGTTCTGGTCCCATTACGCAGGATGATGATCCCAGAATTCAAGCTTTCAGGGTAATTATAGGGCCCCCCCAACCCATATTTTGTCAGTGGATCCTGGATCATGTTGGCCGACATGTACTGGGATCCACGACATGTTAATGTTCATTTGTTCGTAGGAGCGTTTTTGCGCAACCACCAACTCCTGAACCCCCCAAACCCTCTTTCCCAAATGAAATCCTGGTTCCGTGCCTTATGTTAGGTAGAGTAGCTCCAGGTGAACATGGCAGGAGTGATGAACACACGCCTCTTTTGAGTCTGTTGACCATGCCATGCACCCTGACTCTGTGCTCTGAAGTGTGAATTCACATCACACAGTCACATGTTATTTAAGGAATCAGCTGCTCTATTGTTCAGCTGGGTTTCCCCAGTTGCCCCCAGCTCGTCCTCCCGCCAAAGGTCCAGGTACTGACCCATACCGCCCCGTAGGTCATTCTGTTCTCGCGGGTGGCACCTTGTCCAGGTGCCTATAAATGGCAAACACTGCTACACGCACCAGTGCCCTTGTGCACAAACCTCCCTCAAACCCTAAAGACCAAGTACCACCATGGCCAGCCTTAGATAAGTGTATGCCTGTGCCTTAATTTGGAGGGGGTGCAGGGTTCTGATTAAAGCGCAGCCCATCGGTAAGTGTTGGCAACAACACCTCAGCAGGTACACTAATGGACCCTGCTCTCGAAGGGGTGGGAAAACGGGGTGCTCTCTGCCAGGGGCATTGCTAGGGGGGAACTAAGGGGGCTATAGCCCCTGATCTTTTGGTTGTAGCCCCGGATAGAATCTCAGGAGCTACAGCCAAAAGACTAGCTAGCCCCCAGTCCCAACAGTTCTGACATCAGCATAGCCCCGGATCTTTTCCAGACCTAGCAACTCCCCTGCTCTCTGCAGTGACTCTCACACTTGAGAGTCACCTCTGAGGCCAATGCACAATTGAGGCATTGGGGTGGGGATGAGGAGGGGTACTAAATATTATTTGTGTTATGGTTTCTTGGGGTAGTTTCGAATATCAAACACTAATGCTTTGACATTGAAAGTAACTTATTGATATAGTGCCCCAGCATTGTTTTACCAAGATCATATGGCTGAACTACTCATGTGCTGTCCCTCTGGCTGCCAGGGGAGGCACTGATAGGAAGTGAGGCACTGGGTAGTGTTCACTCTGACAGCACTCATGTGCTGTGAGGAAGTATGCCACTTTCACATGGACCACAATTCCATGTCAGACCCAGCGTCCATTACAGTCAGATAAACTAACAGTAAAGGCAGTGGTCGAAGCTAGCAAAGCGGGTTGGGAGCGGTGCTCCTCTTCTTTTTTAAAATTACGTTTTACTGTTCCCATGCCTTTATTTTCAAAAGAAACCTTTCTGGAATTGGTTTAGTTTTAAAATAAAGGGGTAGGAAGAAGTTGAAATGTGCACTTTAGTGCATTGCACCAAAAATTCCCTTAAACAGCAGGTGTATTTATTAGGGGTTTGGATTGCAGTGGGAGGGGGTGCAGCAATGGGATTTCTGGGAAGCGGGGGCATGCCAGCAGGGATATAGTTCCACTACTTCTTTTTGTACACTTCGACCACTGAGGAAAGGCGAGTTGCGGTCACTGCGCCATTCAGTTACCTCTCGTTACCCCTCGGCTACACCGAATGTGCAACCAGACTCTGTACAAGCCTCGTTCAGACAAACTTCCAGGAGCGAGAGAAAATGGGGGTACGGCAAAACCACATCTTTTCTGCTCAGAGATGTGCAGAGTCTGGAGAAAAAATAGAAACATTTTCAAAACTCAGCCAAATAAAACAATCGAAATCCAGTATTGAACACATGAGGATTACATTTACCATCAAGGGAGACAAGAATAAGACAAACTAAAAGCATTGGTACTTCTCTGATACTATTAAAAACGTTTGTTATTGTAATGATACTAATGCAAAACAAATGATACCAATGAAATTAATAATTATTAGTGCCAGCAAATAATGATGGCAGAAACAATATTATGAATAGCAATAATAATAATAATAATAATAATAATAATAATAATAATAATAATAATAATAATACAAAGAAAAATGAGAAGGAAACGATAAGGAAAAAGAAGGCGACAGAAACTGATGTGGCATATATATGTGTGCACTTTATGTTCAAACACACACTCCTTAACGTTTCAGGGCACAGTCCACCTCCTCTGTATCTATCTGCAAAACGCTGCACTTAATTAATATAGCCACGCTTTTTATTCAATGTGCCCTCTGGCCTCCCAAAAACGAAAGCTTCATTAGAGATCCAGAGAACGCACGTGACCACTGAATTGTCTGTTGCTGTATACATGTGTATACACCTCTCACGTGCAACGTGCAGTATGCACAGAGATCGCCAGAAGCAGGTTCCCAACTCACCAAGCTGCCTGGTTCATGAAAGCAGTTTGCCACTGCATCAACTCTTCGGCCTGCTTCGCAAGACCTACACTTCTTGGAGGATCGTTTTCATTACACATTCAAAGTGTTGGGCAGCAGCTAATTTAGTCCCCCAAAGTAAAATCTCAAACATGGAAAAATGTTTGTATTCTACAGAGAAACACTTCACTTTTACAATACAATCAATGCATACTAATTTTAAAAACTGCTCCAGTTGAACTAATTTTATAATTAAAAATGCTTACCAAATAAACACAATCTTGTATTTTAAATAATACAAAATAAAACATTCATCTCACACGTTTTGTCTATTTTCTTAACTCACTACCAAGCTATCATTTTTACTTACACACCAGCATTCTTGAGGTCCTTCTTAAATGAGCGACTCTTCCAGTGGGGCATGCTACCATTAGGCCACATAACTGATCCAATCATGTATATCAAGATATCAGCACACTTTTGGGATAGATGCACTTGACTGCATCCCTGCAAGACTCCTACCACCAGGGCAAGACTCACAATGGATTGCCAATTAGCCTCACGCTAAATCTAAAATAGCCACATGTATCTCCTTGTCATTATGTAGTATTAATAGGTATGTGTGTCTCCGTACTGATTGATGTAGTCTTTCTACAAAAGTCAGTGCTAGATAAGTTTAGAAATCATATCCAATGCTGGCAAAATTAAATGGGCCATACATTAAAGATTTAACGTGGCCTCCATTTCGAAGAATGGCAGGACAGGCTCCACCTTGTGTCCCTGATTAAGAGACTTTTTACCATCTTCCATTCCTTGACGTTTCTGGAATGGGTTCTATTTTCTGCAGTGGCTGAAACAGATGCAGTGGTAAGACAACTTGCTAGTGGTTATGGTTGCAGGGAAACATTTGAGAAGCACTTTTCTGCCCAGACCTTATCCATCTGTAAACAGCATTCACTGGTATTACTGACTGTCCACTTTCATTCAAGGACACTCTTTCTATGTCTCTTTGCTGTATATAGTCTGTGTCTTAGCCACAGAATATCTCAGCATCCGGTGGGCTTTCCGAATATGTACATGGACTCAGCAGAGTATGCCCTTCCTTTCTGACATCCATAACTGTGGGATTATACAAGTCTGTGTCTGGCCCGGATTTTCCCTACTTTTTAGGATCGTTTTCTCTCCTTCAACAAGATTTTAAGATCCCTACCATCCTTGACTGTACTTCTGAGCTCCCCAGTGCAATGATCTTCTTCCTTAGTTCTACAAATGCCATGCTATGTTATATTTCACAAAATACAATAAGCACAAAGTTTTCCATTTAAAAACCTGTTACAGCTGACAACACCTTGGGGGTAATTAGTATATTGGTTTGGAGGTTGATTAACAGTTGGAGCTCCATGAGTAGATGATTCAAACAACCTTTCCGAGCACACCCATTTATTGTATTTTATTTTGAAGTTTGTAATACAACAAATTGTGTTAAAATCACTTCAAGGCATGTGTGTGAGAAGATGTGCAGGGACATGTCTTAAATTGGTGTCTATGCAACCTATTTGCTCCACAAAGTAACAACCCTCCTTGGTTTTGGAAAGCAGAGCAGGTCCCTGGGTATCACCAACTTTGGAGCACAAAACTCTTCTGTGCAGCACTCTAGAAGTGTATGGGTTACCTGACCAGCCTATTCTGGGGTTTAAGTTTCATCTGACTCCTGGTTAATGCTGACTCCTTTCTGTAGCACTGATCTCACACCCCCTGAGGAAACATTTACTATCTTTCAACAACAGACTATGAGTAGATCACAAAAGCCATTCCACTAAGCCTAGGACATGACATTTAACCATGATAAAGAAGTCATTTCTGAGATTTTTGCAGTGAGCCTTAGAGAGATATTGGCCACTCTGAATAGCATGTAGAAACGAAAAAGGTTGCTGCGAATCCTAAAAAGTACCTATAGACCGAGTGAGCTGATGAGATCCCCGATAATATAACAAAAACAAATCTGTTTCAAAAGTTACCCACCAGGGGTTAAAAATGTAGAATTACAAACAAATGCAAAATATAATAAAGAAGATGTGTCCCAAACAGGAGTACATAGAACAATCATTGGGAGAACTACACAGTTGTGACATCAACCTAAATACTAAACATTGGAGAAACAGCGCTGTTGGAATATCAACCTAAATGCTTACGAATACATCAATAATACATTGTAACCCAACATGTCTCTGTCGACATTCCTGAATTGCCTGACATTCTTCAGGGGTAATGTAGTATTGATTATCTCCAAGTGCTAAATCACTTCTATTTGCGCATTCGTATGGTTCTAGGGTGACCAGATTTTTTTTTTAAACCCGGACAGGCCATAGACATACAAGTAGGACTACCGTAAATACAAATAAAACTGTAGTCCTACTTCTACGTTGCTGGCCTTTTGTGGGGCGTTGGGAAGGGGGTGTACTTACAGTCTGTAAGAGGCACACTCCTCTCATTGGAGGAGAGGGCCAGGCAGGGGAAGGGGGGAAATGAGGGCGTGAAAAGCATTTCATGCCCCCATTCGCACAGGAAGAGTCGCGCCGGGACCCGATTTCGGGATTTCGACACCGGGTCCCGGCAGAAACCGGGACAATAGCTCCCAACCTTGCAAACCCCCAGATGGGGTTTTTAAAATTGAAAAACTCCCGGGACCCCAGTATGCAGGGCATTTTCCCCAGACTGTCCCGGTAAAACTGGGATGTCTGTTATGGTTCACCCAACATTCTGATAAGCATGAATATTCTCAGAGGGGCACTGAGAAATACACACAGTGCCCTGGCCCTGTGAGAGCTTCTGAAAACCTTGGAGAAGAAAATGCCTTTAGCATGAGTTGGGCATGAGCCCCCCAAAAAAGCACCTTGATGCTGAGAGAGGTTTTCAGACCTCAGAAAAGCACCTCGCAACTGAGATGAATGCTGGAAACATGGAATGGCACTTAGACCCTGAATGAGGCACTTAAAGCTCAATGAAGCGTCTAGAAAGAGCTAGAGCCACCAGAGGATTCGAGGCAAACAAGTAACTAAGAATTTAAGAATATCAAAAAATGTACTGAAACCTATTACTTGACCTCAAAACTTTTGTGACAACTCTGCACAATATCTTCACTGTGTGTTGGTTATTTCTGGTGTGCGTGTGTGTGTGTGTGTGTGTTTTCTTTTAGCAGTAAGAGGTATTTGGAAGCAATCTCTTCTGAGGTGTTTTTGTGAAGTTGTGAAGTTGTGCAGGTGTCTGTAGGGAGTCTGTAGCATTTCACGTGTCAGCACCGCTATGCATGTGAAGGTGTGGTTTTCTAAAATGTATTTATTTATTCTTACATTTATAAAGCACGCTAAACCCATGGGCATGAAGGCATTAAATATATGCTTTTATATGGCTTTTGAAAGCTAGTTGTGCATTTTTGTGCAGTGTGTGTGAAGTGATGTAATGTAGGGTTGCTTTAATATGAAGTTTGTGGAGGAGGCTCTGGTATTCCACTGGGAATTGTTGCAGCCTTCCTCTCGGTCTTTGTATCAGGCTATAAATGCATGCTGGCAGCTCAGAGTGAACTATTCCCAATATTTGTGTTGTTCAGTGATAAATGTTTCTATGTGGTTTGGTGTAGGTAGGTCCTGAGAGGTGTACTTATTGCAAAGAGTTTTCTGAGTCATGAGCTTTAAGCCCTACATTGTCTTTGCGTGCATTGAACTGTTTACTGGGTCTTTTTTATTGGCTGAAGTTGCTCAATGCGGGTGTGGTGCAGTATATGCCTGAATTATGAGATGTCTGGAAGTTCAATTCATGTTTGAGGGAAGTGTGAGTGATTGGACCCCTATTCCTTTAACCCTACCAACTAACATTGTGATTGGCTGTTTGATTGTCCCATGACAACTGCATGAATTTGAGTGTAAATCGTTCACGTGCGATGCTGTTCCAAAAGGCAAATTGAATGATCATTTCATGCGCCACAAGTTATACATTGATCCTTGACCTACTCATCCAGTAATTGTGAAAATACACTGACGCTCATTTGGTTCTGTGTAGTGCGGGAAATGGGGGCATACAAGCATAGAGTATTGCTGCTACGCCTCAATTTTGCACTCTGTTCCATGTTTGTGCTTACGCAAGTTGGCGGAGGGGCACAGACTGGAGCCACCATCCCTACCGTGCTTTCCTCCTCTTTCTTGAGGGAGCACTGCATTTAATGCCTGCATGCAATATTCATGTAGGTGAAAAATAAACACACTCTTATGAATACACCTTGAATTAGCATCTTCTAATGAGCAAGTGTACTCAATAGGAATCCATTAGTAAAGACCACCTGCTGACTATATTTACTTTTTTGAAAAAAACAGATAGTAAAAGTAAAGGCGATTTTAGCATTGTTTTGCTCTTTACACTTGCACTCTGCCTTGCAAAATTGCATGCAGGGGACCGAATAGCACGTAAGTAGTGATGTTGACGGTCCGTGGCATTCAATTTGCATTTGTTTTAAAATTGATCTCTTTTCTGTTTCTGTTTACCTGTGTTTAAAGTCTGTGTTTAAAGTCTGCAGTCCCTTGTCCTTGATATCTCCGCATGTCTGAGGGAAAACTTTACATGTAGTCTTAGCTACCAAAATAATATAAGATGTCCAGCCACACCAACATTATATGGAGGAATTCACGGGTCGTAACCATTCCTATTTTTCTATGACTCATAAGACACTGCAATGCGGGAGCTGATTGAAATCACCAGAGCACATTGCCATGTTCACTCTGGCAAATAAAACTGTCCTTGTGCTGATAGGTATGAAAACAATACACATTTCTTCAGCAGTGGCGTAACACAAAATGTGCCCCTCTGCCCCCCAACTCAGCAACAAATCACAGGTCGTACCACACTCTGGGCCAGCCTAGATTAACACGCTTGCGCAATACGCACAAACGTGCTGCTGAAGGAGTATGCCGCACACTGCACTAGGAGAAAGATATAAATATTTGTTTTAATGCAACATATAGCACACTTTCTGAGAAAAAATGGGTATGAAGCCACAGTGTTTGGAATTGTTTTGAAGGGTAACACCAATCCAATACATGCAAGTCACCAACAGTGCACAGGAACTTTAACGCTTTTCTTTTAAAAATGCCATGCCACAATGAAAACATCTCCAACTGGCTGCACAATGTAGACCAGTGTAGACACATAATGACATTACAGTAAAGAATGCCAGGCCACATTTAGACATACCTAGACTGGTTACACCAAAATGCAGTCGAAGCCATAACACATTAAAGCCTGTGTCTCTGTGGCTTCTTACACCACAGCCAAACTCTTTAAAATCTGCAAAGAACTGGTCAATTCTGTTGCAGTCTCTACCTCTCCTGTTCCCTCCCAGGCCCTCTGTATGGCTCTGGCCTCTCACTTCTCTGCTAAATCTCAGGACATCCAGTCCTCAATCCTCTCCCTCTTACTCTCTCACCCCCCCCCCTTTGGCCATCTCTAACTCTCCTCCTACTTTTTCTCTTTCTCTCTAACAACACCTGA
Source organism: Ambystoma mexicanum (assembly GCF_040938575.1). NCBI lineage: Eukaryota > Metazoa > Chordata > Amphibia > Caudata > Ambystomatidae > Ambystoma > Ambystoma mexicanum. The sequence goes on along the minus strand of NC_090939.1, from coordinate 549,290,363 downwards.
CAAGATTTCTAGACAAGTTCGATCTATAAAATTGTCGTCCAAACAGGTGCTCCCCTGCTCCTCCAGAACCATCAAGGACCATATTGACACAGTCGCTCCAGCCTTGGACGATTTCTGTAATCACTCTTTTGCCACTGGAATGTTCCCCTCTCACCTTAAGCACTCCCTTGTGCTCCCATCCCTCAAGAAGCTGTCTGCTGACCTTACCAGCCCGGAAAACTATTGCCCAATCTCCATCACCCCTTGCCTGTGAAATCTCTTGGAAAGACTTGCCATCTCCCAGCTTACTCTCCACACTGAATCTGTTGGTTGTCTCCATGAGCATCAGTCTGGCTTCAGTGCTGCCAGAGGCAATGAAACTGCTCCCCTGAACACCGGTGAAGATCTGCTCCCTAACCTTGATTCCAGCCTTCCTTCTGCCCTCATCCACCTTCTTTCCTCTGCTTTCGACACGGTCAACAACGCCTTCCTAATCATCGACTCCGTGAGAACCTGGGCATCACGGATCAGGCCCTGGGGTGACTGACCTCCTCCCTCTTGGACCGCCCATCCCCTCCCAGGTCCAACTTGGTCCCTTTCTCTCTGCCACCTCTCTCTACCTATAGTGTTCCCCAGGGCTCTATCCTCTCACCCTGGCTTTTCAACCTCTTCCTGGTACTTTTGGCCCACCTGATCTCTACCTTCTCCTCTAACTTTCAGTGTTATGCTGATAACTCAGCTTTTCTTCAGGCTCCCCTCAGCCTCTTCTCCTCTCTCTCTCATCCCTGACTGTCTATCCATGATTCAGGATTGGTGCACCTCCAACCATCTCTGCCTTAATGCCAGTAACACGAAGATCCTTCTCATTGGGACCCCTGCCCCTGCTTTCCCTCTCTCACTCTGGCCACCCGCCTTGGGCCCTCTTCCTTCGCCTTCCTGAGAAGCAAAAAACCTTGGTATCATCTTCAACGCCACTTTCTCTTTCTCAGCTCAGATCTCAGACGTTGCCAAGAAGTCCCACTACCAGCTGCTCCTCCTCAAAGGGACTCTTTCCTTTCTCACGTTCCACCAGAAGCTCACTGTCTCTAGAGCCCTGGTTCCCTCTAGGCTGGACTACTGCAACAGCCTCTTTCTCAATCTACCGTCCTCTACTTTCCGTCATCTGCAACTAATCCAGAACAGGACTGCAAGACTTATCCTTGACCTCAAGCCCAGTGATCGTATCTCTCCAGCCTTGAAATCTCTCCATTGGCTCCAAGTGGCTGCATAATCAGCTCCTTGCCCCAGAATTACTTCTACATCCCCCTTCCTTGTCCCAGAGCTTACATATGAGGCTCCTTGCCTCATAGGTAAGCACTGGGGCAAGGAAGAGTGGGACTAGGAGTAATGAAGATTACAGCTAGCTAAATCAGGCATTACCTCCATGTGCAGAGTGCCTCATAGACAAGTACTGCCTCATACGTAAATACTGGGACGAGGAAGAATAGGGCTAGGAGTAATGAAGAATAAGTAATCAAGGCATTAAACATTAAACACAAGTAGCGGCGCAACACCATTGAGTTGACTTTGCTCAAGGCCCCCCCGTGAAATTTTGGGTTATGTTGACTCAACCTGGCTGACCTTTAAAGCAGTTGCCGGACACAACAGGACACCAATGTTAAATGGCACCTGGATTTCCCTGTTAACAAGGGCCCAGCAATTACCAACATAAAGCATTTCACTGTTAGTAAATGCATGCAAATGACACATTTTTTAGGCAATTGAAATTGTGATGTGGATTTAATACCTGCATGCCAGGGGAGTGATTGAAAGGCTAGAGCGGGACCAGGAGCCCGCTCATTCTCACAGCAGTCCATAAGTGGGTGCTTTCAGACTTAAAAGAGAGGTTAACTGCTTGTAACATTGAAGCTGCACTAGAATAGTCTCATTAAAATGCGTAAAGAAGTTAGATGCACCCACACAAATAAGTTTACCCATCCCCACCGCCCATGAAGTTAGAGCCTCTCCCAACATTTGAAGGGTTAGCCCCCTGAAATGTAGGTTTTGTTGTGTCCCTGAACACAAGCACACACACCATTCACCCTATACACACACACACACTCAGCCATCCATACATTTAAGCATGCACTCTTTCACTATACAGGCACACCCAGGCACCCACCCATACATTTAAGTGTGCACCCTTTCACCATGAACTAATAAAGGCAGCCATCTATACATTTAAGTGTGCACCCTTTCACCATACAATCGTAAACGCACACGTCATGGGGTTGAGGGGAGCCCTATTACTTCTTAAAGAAATTGGGGCTCATTATGGGTCTGGCGGTAACCGTGCTACTAGCGGGTTGCCTCTGGACCTGCAAAAAATGACCGGTACCTGACTTCCAGGTACCACCGGGGTATTCCAAGTCTGGCAGACGGGAAGTCAGGCGGCGGTAATTTCGTTAATCCCCATTCCTGTGGAGTCCTATAGGACTCCACAGGAATGGGGACACGGAAGCACCGGCACCATTGTTAACAGTGCCGGTGCTTCCGTGATATGTCTGCCTATCGTGGGTCAGACCTGTTGGGCACGGCGGCCCCGGCAGGCAGACCTGTAATATGCCGGTCCGGTCACAACTGTGCCGGTAAGCTTACAGGCACTGTTGTTTCCGGACCGGCATGGTCAGAATGAGCCCATTGTTTCTTTTTGAAGTCACTCTGACTTCATTAACAAAAGATTTCCGTTAAGGACCGAACCATAACGTAAACTATTTATTTTTTAAGTTATAGTGCTCCCCTCCACCACCTTACATGGAGGCCTCCAGCCTAGGGTGTTCCATGTCATGGGGTGGGGGTGCCCTCAGACTTCAAAAAGAAAGTTTCTTTTTGTAGTCACTCTGCCTTCATAAAGATATGATTTCTGTTACAGAAATAATTTCTTTATGAATTCAGAGTGAATTAAAAAAGAAACGTTTTTTTTGTGAAAAAAATGTGAATTTTTTTTTCTCCAAGTGGGGCCCCTAGTGCATGTCTGGTGGGGCTTCCCACATCACGGGGTCTGTGGGGGCCGCTTTTGCGTCAGTGTCCTGCAGTTGTATTTCTTTTGCCTAATTCAAGGCAGTACACAATTCCCCTCAGTCATAACACAATGTATTTCATAAGGGCCCAGAATGTTCATTATGCATCCAACTTTGAGTCGACGTTCTTCCGAGGCGCATATGTTGGCTGAATTACGCTGGTGACATTGATGAGGAATAAAAGCAGGGCCCCCCACTCCTTCTTTCTTGATCGGCCTCCTCAGTTCATCGCCCTTGATTGACATGAGAGAGCGCCGTCTGTGTTCTGAGCCGACTGAAACCAATCCGGTTGCTTTATGGTGGCGAGACGGCTTTGAAAGCTCCGCCCGCATAACAGACAGTGAGGAAATATCACATTTTTGTGTTAATGAACACGCCAGTCTTTTTTTCCGACTGTTCAGAATGCAGCCCCCCACTGGGAGTTGAATACGGAGCATGCTGAGTTTGGGTATGCAGATATGCACAAGGAATGTCCACTTTCAGATCCACCCTCCTTTCATGTGGGAAGACACAATGTATGCATTGTGTGTATTGGAAACTTGTGTGCAGGCGTTTGTCACGAAAGTCTGGAAAGGTCCTCATTCGAGAGCTAACACAGTAAGGAGTGCTGTTTTAGTGCATTATCAAAGTCAACCTTGACACAATCGCTATCGTGGAAGTGTTAAAGCGGTCATGTTTCACGAAAGATGTAAATGTAACACATGACATCGATGTTCGCAATAAACGAAGAATCTATTCAGTACCTGGTTGTTCTATATTATGAGGAAAAGCGCTGGTTTCTTGTTCTTGTCGGTCCCTCTACTTCAAGATACTGTTGCTGTTTTCTCTCTCTCTCTCTCTCTCTCTCTCTCTCTCTCTCTCTCTCTCTCTCTCTCTCTCTCTCTCTCTCTCTCTCTCTCTCTCTCTCTCTCTCTCTCTCTCTCTCTCTCTCTCTCTCTCTCTTTCCCTTGACCCCCCCTTTGCCTCTCTATCCCACACTCTACCTCTCTCTTTCTTCTCTCACTCATTCTCTTGCTCTGTACATGGTTTACTCTCTCCCTCTCTTGCTACACCCCTCTAACTCTATCGCTCGATGTCTCTCACTTTCCATGAAGAGTAGAAGGGATCGGCCTAGCTGTTTCACCATCACTTCCTAACACCCAAGCACATGTATTGGTCTCACTTGCTTTCACCCAATAGATGTTCGCTTCTTCCACGTGAATATTTCATTTGAAATTGCACGTGCAAATCAGCAGTGATTCTCCAAAGCCCATGTTATCCATGAAGTAGCCCTCTGTGATTCCGCACACCAATGGTTAATAGGATGTTGAGCGTTTCTATTGCTCAGAGCCCTGTGAACCCCCCTATCCACCCTGATGGCTGAGCTCACTGGATGTGCTGCTGGGATGAGGGGCAGAAAAGGATTGCAATAGCACATTAATGCCAGATAACTATTACAAGTGGGTGGGGGAGGATCAATGCCAGCAAATAAATAAAACGCCTATAGAATTTACACCAGAACAAAAACTGCAGATCACTCACGGCCGGATTAGGAACTTCTCGCAGAAACATATATGGTTCCCGGAATAAAAATGGGCACTTCATGCCCACACAGCATTGTTAACAAGACTATGCCATGAGAGGAGTGAACACTAATATAAAGTTATCATCTATTGCACCTGCCTAAATAAGATAGTTTAATTACAACACTTAATGCAGATGACAAATCAATTAACCAATGACTCAGTGTGTGTCTGGAAAGACCTTTCTGTACACATGATGTACTGGCCCCAGTCAAATACTATTTTGAGGATAATAACACCTCAAAATAACTAGAAAACTGGCTAGAATTGATGTGTTCCACTGAATGATGACATTCTACAGATGCCTTATGCTACCAACGGCATGCCTTAATATGGGCATTAAAATGTATGTACCTACTATATAATAACTGATAATATTCTGAAGCAATGCATTTAAAATATAGCATTGTATTAGTTTCTTGCACTGATCCACACATATATCCCATTACATGCTGGACTAAGAGGAGTAAGCATAGTTTAATGAGATCATCAGTGCAGAGGCTCAATCCCAGCACTTATGGCCCACTTTAAAAAGACAAGTGTTCCAACCTCTAGACCTCCGATGCTATCTGGCTATGATGTGAGCTCAGTGCTTCTGCCTGAGAAACGTGTGTATATGTGCACTCAGGACAAAGCATACATTTGCATGAGGTTCTCTGTTGAAGGCCGAGGAGATATGTTTTGGCAAAATGAAAGGTAGTGCCAATGAATTTGCCACGTCTCTGGGAGATTAAGCCAAGCAAAGTAGTAGCAAAAAAGGGTCCTTTATCACCATTATATGGCTGTTTCTGGCAACAAAAAAGGGTAACATGTCCAAATGTTGCTCACAATTACAGTCGCAATGGCCAGGTCCAGTTTTCAGAGGCTAATAACATACTAAGGTCTGGCTGGTGAAAATTGCAGACAGAGATCTCTTCATACCAGCAACATAGCTATTTCAGCAGATGCACGTTTCCCTTTCTCTAGCCCCTCGCTCTTGAGAGGCTTTTGGAAGAAAGGAAACCAATAGAATTGGTAATATTGGCAACTTTCAAGTCGTAAGGGAGCATGTCTCACTTCTGTGCCCACGTTTCATGGGATTCCAGAAAGTCGGAAGTAGGACATGCTGGATGTGCACTAGTGATGCCAGTTCCCATTATTACAGACTTCCTGGTGGCAGCTGCCCTCAGCGTAGATGTATGAAAGAAGGCATCCTGAGAAGGTGAGACCAATCCACCAATCCACCATCCATCTCTGGACAAAGGTTTTGAAAGAGACAATGGGCATGATTTACAGAACGTTTTCCAATGGGACTATCGCATTGAAAAACGCTTTTGTAAATCAGGCCCATTGTATTGCTTTAAAAAAATGCAACTTCTAGTGACTACTCCAAACAGCCAGGGCTTTCTTCAATCCTAGGCAATCGCAAACAGCACAATAATCTCGTCATTATTTTAAATTAGTAACCGTCACGCGCGGCTGAACAGGAATACTGTGTGGTGATTGGCTCATTTGCGAGCCATACCACACGGTATTCCCGTCCACGCCGTGCGTGCCGGCTACTCTGTTGGCAGCCCCTCAGCCAATGAGGAGGCTCGAAACTGGGCAATCCCCGCTCCGAGCCTCCCCATGGCTGGAGGCTTCCTTCATCCCCCGCCGGGGACTCAGGTAAGATTTTTTTTCCCCAAGCCTTCCCTCCCTCCTCCCTCCCCACCCCACCCCACTTACCTTCTATCCCGCGGTCTCTGGCAGGGGACGATGGAAACCTCCAGCCGTGTGGAGACTCGGAGCAGGGCCATCCCCGCTCCAAGCCTCCACACGGCTGGAGGCTTCCATCGACCCCCGCCGGGGACCGCAGTACGTTTTTTTTCTTTCTTTTTTTTTCTTCCTCCCCATCCCCTCCATTCCGTCCTCCCGACCCCACTTACCTTCTTTTTTCTTCTGGTCTTGGAAGCGAACACGCTGCAAACACTTCTGTTCCCAGCGCGTCCGCTCCCGATGGCCACCATGGAAAGGCAAAACGGACTACGTTTTCCCTTTCCATGGCGGTGGCCATTTTCTTTGCCTTTTTTTTTCTGTTCCGAAAAGTGTTTCGGAACAGAAAAAAATACCATTAGTACCCCGATCCAACGGGCCGCGGTACTAATGGCAATAAGACCCTCGGCGGCGGGCCAATATTATTAGCCCGCCGCAGTTAATGCTCGCTACGCTCGGGCCTATAACCGCTGCCTCTGGTCTTATTGCCACAGTCACAATTAAAAACCGAATGTCACCTGATAACATGTAAGCATCCCTCTCTTAATATTTCACAACATGTCATCAAATATTATTGCTCCAAAGGAAGCTGCTATCATCTTGTTATCAGAAATTGCTAAGAACATTTAAAAATAGAAAAACATAATGAATTACAAATAATGTAAATTGGCTCCAAGGGCAGTGTACATAGCAATCAGTCTACAACTTTTAACGAAGAGACTGCAGACACTATGTTAATAGCGTGCCGCAACAGAACTATGATCTAGTAAGAGATGTTTGGGGAAGGTGAGCCTGGGAACATTTCCACAACAAGACTCTGAACCCCAACAGCGGCCCGAAAAGTAATGACAGTTTTAAGAGGCAGAATGTGATTAGCCATGGATTCCAGAAGGCCCTTCCTCTATGTAAATGGCAGGGCCAATGGAATGAGGTGAACTATGTGACTGGGCTCCTTACAACAACACAAAGTGGAGGACACAGATAAGGCAAAGAGTGTGCTTGCTGGCAGGCCCCGGATGTTGCTTCACCTCTCCATACAGCACAATAACTGGGAACAGGCACAAATCATGACCAGGTCACTGGTAGCAGCCTAGAAAGAAGGACAGAAAGGCGGGCAAGTGTACCAGCATCTCCGTACCCCAAAAGCTACCCTCGCCACTCCATGCAAAAATAGCTTTGAGGCATACCACAAGGCATGGCTTAAAACCTTATTAAAAAAAACTCCTGTGGGCTTCCGGGCCTGGACGACATGGATACTAGCTCATAGAAAAGGGCACCACCTTTTACCATGTTCACTGTGCTGCCCTCAACCCCGCATAGACACAATCTTGTGTTGCTCATCATCTATTAAATCTACAAGCATTTCATCATCATATCATCCAAGGTGGTCACCAGCATGTCCACTCATTTAGCCTGAGGTCTTGAACCACAATGAAGTCAAATGCATTCTGGTTGCTAAAGGTCTTTGTAACTGCATTGTGGTTCATAGTAGGCTTTGAAATTGCATTTTGATTGCCACTGGCCTTTGTTACTGCACTTCAGCTATTTTGACACCAAATGCATCTGTAATTACCTATTTTGCTAGTGGCTCTACATACACCTAACCTCCCTCCTGATACCTGACACTACCCTCTACCAACTTGCTGCTGTCCACACTTCTCCTCCTACTCACACTATCTCTACCATTTAACAAGGAATACAATGGAGTCACTTGCATTTCACCCTGGATTGTTACTCTATCCCAATAGTTAGTCATCTCCAAATGGCTGCCACTGTCCATACTTACCCTAACCTCATCTGCCCATGTATTTCCCTGTTGGAGTAATCCCTCTGTCACGACCCATGCAACTCAGCCACCAAATCCTCTTTAGAGCTCTTGTATGCACGATGCCTCTGTAATAGGATATCCTTTCTAACTGACCACTCCACCTCCACACTTCCCAGTGATAAGCAGAAGATAACACAAGGGCAACGCCCTGGTCTTGGAAGCAAGACCAAGCAGAGCAACAGAGGTTTGAATCCGGGATCCATGCTTAGAAACCGAACCAAGGCACAGTATTAGGCACGTTATAAAAAACAATTAAATAAATAAATAAATAAATCAGGGAAATGCGTATCACCACTGCAGGTATAGCAACACAGGCAGCCCTTCATGCTGATACTGTTATATACTACTGCTCCCTCATGTATCCAGAAAGAGGGCTCTGGTTGGTCTCGTGTTCGGTCAAGATGCCCAAACCCACCCATCTGCTCCTCAAAAAATGCATTCCCTCCTCTCTTTTTTTTCCAAAACTTGTTTATTGAATTTTAATACGGTAACAACAATAGCAGATAGCATATTCCCCCACCACAGAACATCCCTGTTGTTCTCCCCTGGATGCCCTGTACCCCAATAAACCCCTCCCCCATTCTAGTATCCGTGCTTGTACATCCTCTCCCTTAATCCCCTGACTCCTCTCATTTCCCCATAATCCTCTGGTACTTCCTAGGCCCCTCAATTCCTATAAGCTATAATTTCCAAAATGCAACAGTGCTCCATGCCTATCTTCCATGTCCCCAGAGTGAGCATGTCTCGAGTGCTCCATTTGCTCACTAAGTCCCTTTTGACCACCATAGCAGCAATGGGAATGAGTTTGTCTTCCCCTGTACTCACCTCGTATTCTCCCCTGACATGTAGCAGCAGGAATTTGGGATCTCTGGGCACTTGGTGGCCTACTATTCGGGCAGGTGAGCGTGTGACTTTATCCCATAGCTCTGCAAATTTGGGGATTTCCCAGAGCAGATGGTAGAAGGTGCCCACCTCGGTTTGACATTTGGGGCATCTGTCATTGTCTACCCTCCCCATTCTGAGCTGTCTATCTCTTGTGTATTAGACCCAGGGTAGATTATTATACTGTATCAATTGCATTCTGGAGGATATATTAACCTCCCTGGCCGCCACCAGTGCTTCCACCCAGACCTCCAGTATCCCAACATCCCTTTCCCAGCTGTTATTCAGTTTAGCCAGGGGGGAGACGTACAATTGTGGATGCCATGGTACAACTGGGAGATACCCTTTCCCATCATCTTTTCTGACAGAACGGTAACCTCGGGAGGCAAGTGATCTGGGTGCCTGAAGGTTCCCCCAATTGTGCCCGTAAGGCATGCTTTAGGCATATAGGTGTATAACTGTCTGTTGCTGCCCGTGCATATTTGTCTCTTAAGTCTCAGAATGAGTTGAGCCCCTCATTATCCAAAATATATCATATCATACTAATGCCTTTCTCTGTCATTCGCGGTTGGTTTCCCAACTTTTGAACTACACTGATTTTTGGATTGTCCCATAGGAGGTACTGTTAAGTGATCTTCCCATTCCAACCCATACGTTTGATCACCTATATCCATCTCTGCACTAATCGTTCCCTGCCTGGGGGAGGCAATTCCCTTCCAAACCACCGTATAGTATTTGAAGTTGGCCTCGTCCTGTTTCACACAGATAATTCAAGTCTTGTGTGGGAGAGCTCCGTCCCCCCGAACGACCACTCATGTGCTACCTCTAGCTAGGCCACCCAATAGTAGTTTTTGATATCTGGTAGTCCACCATCCCACACTGATCTTGTCAAGGTTTTAAGTGTGATCTGTGGGCTCTGGTTGCTACATAATATTCCCTAGATCAATGTATTGATCGCGTCAAACCGGTGCTGAGGTATCTGAATTGGCATGTTCAGCATGATGTACAGAAGCCTCGGCAAGGCCATCATTTTTAACAGGTTGACCCTTCCCAGGAATGTTCGCAGCAGGGTTACCCAATGTTAACCGTTCGCCTGAACCTGGTTAAGTACTGGGACCTGGTTGCTATATAGAAATCTTGTTGCGTCCCTCTGTATCAATATTCCCAGGTATTTAAATCCCTCTCTTTCTACTCTAATTGGACACCCCTCCGGTATTGCTTCATCCCCCCTTGTATGGGCATTATCACTGACCTATCCCAATTGATCTTAAGTCTGCAATACCATCCGAATGTGGTAAGTGTTTTAATTATTCTTGGACTACATTTCCCAGGATCTTCAACATATACAAGGAGATCATCCGCAAAGAGTGATATTTTGTCCTCCCACATACCCGGCCACCCAAACCCCTGAATCCACAGGTTCAATCTGATTCTCTGGGCTAATGGTACGATAGCCAGTAGGAATAGAAGGGAGGACAGAGGTCATCCCTGTTGGGTGCCCCTGTTTAAGTAGAAGGTCGGGGACACGTGGCCATTGGTTCTGACCTGGGCTAATGGTCAGCAGTCACCCACATCCATAAACGTAGGGCCCAGTCCCACCCTTTTCATTTCTGCCCAGAGAATACTCCAGCTCACTGAGCCGAAGGCCATAACCGCACTGTGCCTCTCTAGTGTATTTGCCATTGCAAGGGCATTCTGCAGTCAAATTCATCTGTATTACCCAACTGGGCATGAAACTGCACTGATCCAAGTGCATCATTTTGCCAATGATTCCCACCAACCACTTAGCCAATACATTGGCTAGCACCTTCGTCTCCCCGTTCAACAAGGAGATAGGTGGTTAAGCAGAATATTCATCCAGAGGGTTTCCCTTCTTAGGATTGACCACTATTGTGGCAGTGCTCAGTTCTCTGAGGAGTATCCCCCTCTCTTGACTGTCTAGGAACATGCCTAGCATGGATGTGTGTACCTTCTCTCCCTGCTGCCATGTTTGCTCTTTGAAAAACAATTTACTTGATGCATAAGTGCCTTACAAATGCACAATAAATAAATAAATACATATCCCTCTGTAGGTTCTGCCTCGCCTGTGTCAGTAGCGTGAGGTCCTCGAGGTAGCTCTCTATCTCTGGTGTTGTGGGTCCTGCCCCTTCTGCATACAGTGCCCAGTAGTACTCCACAAATGCCTGAGAAATATGCTCCCCATCCATTCATACCTCCCCCTCCCATTGCGTATGGGGATCCTTCCCTTCGTTATTCAAGCCAGGCCAACATCCATCCCCCTTCATCTCCCAACTCATAAACACTAGCTCATTTGTACCAGTATGCCTGTTTCGCATTGTTGGTCACAGCTGCGTTATATTCCTCCTTGGCTTCCAGCCAGGCCTCTCTAGATTCGCCTGACCCGGTTTCTGTATATTCCCTTTTGGGCTCTCCAACTTTCTCCTCCATGGCCCTTATTTCATCCCTTCTCCTTCTTCCATGCACCCCAATAGCCACCTGTGCCTGTTCTCCAAGCACTGTTTTGTATGCCCCCATATGGTTATAGGGCTATAAATTGTGACGTCATTAAGCGCAAAGCATTTGTCCATGCCTTCCAGCAATTGCTTCCATATTTTGTCTATGCCTATGTAGTACCCATTTACACTCCACTCATTTTGGCCCCTGAATTCTTGCCCTCTTACTTTAATATACTACAGTGAGTGGTCAGAGAGTCCCCTGGCTAAATAATTTGCCTCAACTACTCTCCCCGCCAGCGTGCACAGTAGTAGAGGTAGTCCAGCCTAGACAAGGAGTTGTGCATCCCGGAATGAAAGGAATAATGACTGTTGCCCTGGTGAAGGTCTCACCAGATATCTCTGAACCCTGTCACATCCAGCACCAGTCCATCACTCTATCGGAGACGTCGTTAAAGTTGTCTCCCACAATAGTCAAGTCTGACGCATGTTTAGTCGGGAGCATCTGTGTTGTATCCAACATTTCTGCTTGCATCTGTGGGGGAACATATACATTTATAATGGACACTGGTTAATTCCATAACTTTCCAGTTACCACTAAATAGCATCCCTCCCTGTCTCTTATTACCTCATGTAATTGGAATGGGAGGGAATTGTGAATCAAGGTCGCCACTCCTTTGGAGCCTCTGATATACCAAGCACGTTATTATAATTAGAATCCGGCGAGAGTCAAGCAAAATGCAACACGCATTCTGATTGGCTCTCGCCGGGTTATTACCTGGCCACCTTGTCCACAGCGGGGGCGAAGCAGCCCCTTAGCCAATGAGGAGGCTTGAAACTGGGCCATCCCCGCTCCGAGCCTCCCCACGGCTGAGAAGCTGCCTCTGCCACCACCGGGGACTCAGGTAAGGGTTTTTTTTCCTTCCCCTTTCCTCCCACCTCCCTACCCTCCCCACCCCACGTACCTTCTGCCTCCTTTGTCCACGGCGGGTGGTGTGGCAGCCTCCAGCCGTCTGGAGGCTCGAACAGGGCCATCCCTGCTCGCTCCTCCACATGGCTGGAGGCTACCATCGTCCCCCGGCGGGGATTATGGTGCGTCTTTTTTTTTTCTTTCACCTTTTCCCTCCCCACCACCCAACCCCACTTACCTTTTTCTCTGTCGTCTTTGGGAGCGGACGCGCTGGGAACACTTCTGTTCCCAGCGCGTCCGCTCCCAATGGCCGCCATAGAAAGGGAAAACTGACGCTGTTTTCCCTTTCCAGGTGGACATTTCTTGGTTGCTCTTTTTTTTTTCTTCAGTCCCGTAACACTTTCGGGACAGAAAAAACTGCTTTTAGAGCCCAGGCAGATTACAAAACATGATCACATATTGATCGTGATACACACAAAAATTAGAGAAATCTCTGAGAATAGACAGTCTTAGTAAACTTTGTGAATAAAAAATATTAAGTCTATCACAGAGAATTTTTTGTATTTTAATTTTTCGTATCCATTTTTGTTTACTCTCCTTTTCTTATAATGCCTCTGATATGTTACTGTTGAATATGATATATTCTCTTTGACTCTGTTTTTCATGTTTTGAGAAATGCTTCTCTTTCTGTGTTTGAATAATTTATTTTTCAAGCTTTGTTTGATTCACTGGTTCTGTGTTTGAATATTTTTTTTCACTGTACTTGTTTTTGAAATCCTTGTATATTTTATATATTTTCTTTCCCATTAAAAAATGGTCAGTATTTTTCCAGCTGTACTTCTGGTATTCTCCTACTTGTGACTCTATATATGAGCACAGAAACACTTTTTGGTAAAAATAAGTAAAACTAGGACATTCATTTCTATGTCTAAACTATAGTGTGGATTGCTCCTTTTTGTTTGTTTTGCATCATTTTGCCCCAAATCCACACTTAACACCTCAGGGGCTAACCCACCCTTTTGTACAACAACTTTAGTGCCCCGGTCATGCAGATCTTGTGGGCTGCGGTACTAAAAGCAATATGCCCCTCGCAGCGGGGGCATTACCGAGTCAGGTAATGCCCCGGGGCCTTCGTTAACTCTGGGCCTTGGGGAATTACCTGACTCTGTAATGCCCCTGCCACTCGGAGCATATTGCTTAATTATAATTATGTTACGTTATTTATAACATGTTTAATACCCAGAGGTTTCTAAGTGCAGATCCAGGGATTGAACCTGTGTTGCTCCGCGTCATCTTGCTTCCAAGGTGAGCTTGTTGCCCCTGAGCTATCTGAGTGCCCCACTATCCTGTATTGTCCTTTACCCCAGAATTTACAGACTGTGCCCATCAGGTGTGTTTCTTGCAACAGGTTTTTATCTGCTTTTTGTTCTGTAACAAATTTAATAACCAACCCACGCTTCATTTTATCATTGAGACCCTTGACGTTCCACATGAGGCATGTGAGAGACTTATCTTCCTCCATTGTTAATTTTGGTCAACCTCTTTTTAATGTGGTGGGTCCTGTGCAACCCCATGTTTTTCTGTACTTGTTCGGACCATGAGCTATGTGCCTTGAACTTAACAAACCCCCCCAAACCATCCCCAACCCCCATGCCTCCCTTCCTTCCATCCCAACCAACCCCGAGTAACACCCCCCTGTCCTCAACCTCTGCTTTACCCGAACTTGAAGCATATGTCGACCCCAAGAATAGCAACTGCCCCCGCCCTTGAAGGAGCTTGCACCTGAGGTGGTGGGCTGTGCAAATTGGTTGCCTTGTCCCTACACCCATGCTTGCTCCCTATTCAGCTGGTTTATTTAATAGTTCCAGGCCCCATCTGTGGGATTAGGTATCCAAGTCTGGTTATTGCAGTCCATTCGGCCGTTCAACCCCTGTTTCCTTTTTTGATGATTTACTGAGTGTCCGTGGTGTCCTTGGCCTCTAAGGTTCGGGTTCTTGGCTGTCTCTCTCTAGTTTTCTTTGGGTCCTTTTTCTGTGTTCGATCCCCTGCCACTCCTCTGAATGTTTTGGCCCAGTCACATGCCTCCACCAGCTTTGTGAACAAGCGTACCTACTGCGCTGCAGGCCACAGACTTTTAGGGTTGCTGAAAATAGAGCAGATTTCACTTCCTTGTCCCTGAGCTTTATCCAGACTGCATCAAAGGATTGCCTCACTTTTTTTACTGCGTTTGTGATGTGCGGTTAGACGGTCACCACTGCTCCGTTGTGCTCCAATGGTCCCTTCTTTCTCGCTATATGAAGGATGACATCCCTGTCCCGGTAATTGAGTACTTTGATGTAAATTTGCTGGGGAGGGCCCCCTCGGGCAGTTCTCTTACCGGGACCCTGAGGACTCGTTCAATTGAGACGTATTTTTATAGTCCCTGTGGCACTAACCATCCACAGATCCATTTATCAAGGAACAGCTCCATAGAGGGTCCCTCTGCTTTTTCGGGCAGCCCGCTAAAACAAGGTTTATTTCTGCAGAATCTTACCTCTGCATCTTCCATCCAGCTCTCCAGTTGTTCTGTCCGTTTCAGCAGAGCTTGTGTTTCTCTTTGTAGGGGGGAATGCTATCCTCAAGCGTTGAAATTCGTCCTTTGGTTTCCGGGAACCCTGGAGGATATGTTCTGGAGATCTTGCCTTAAGAGCCCCACATCTATGCCAACGGCATAGATTCACTGCTCTAGTTACCTCTTGGCCTCCTGGATTGAGCTCATGATGTCCTGTGTTGCCCTTGAGTTTCTGTCTCCCTTGTCCATGATATCTCCTGACCTTGATGTCTCCAGTGTAGGGTTCCCTGGCACACCCCCTGTAGTGTATGCATCCATCTTGGTTTGGTTGCCTGTGTTTTTTGCTTTCTCCTTGTCCTTGGTCATCTCTGCGGCTTCCTCCACTCCTGGCCCCAGCAGGCCACCACATGGTGCTGTACTTGTATATCCTATGCGGGTTCCTAGTGTTAGGCACGCTGCCATGCTCCTTCCCCATACAGACTCTGATCCACTGGAGGTAGTTGGGGGAGGACATCCTGGGTTCCTTGGATCCCGCTTTTATCCTAAAGTTTCTTCCGCCACCTTCAGTGCCTCTTTAAGTGGTCCAAGCCCAAACCAGACTAACCGTTGCTGGGCCCCAGGGTGCCCCGCCTGTATTTTGGTGTACGTTAGGTCCTGGGCTGTATATCTGTGTTGTGTTCCTTCACTGCTTTAGTGTGCAGTGGTCGCCTTCTTTATTACTGCCTGAGCAATCCTCCCTTATGCTGGCCTCTCTTGTCCTAGAGGACTTGGTGCCAATAGTGTGTGGTGAATCCCTGCCCCGGTCACTGTGCTGTTGTTGGTGGTGGGGATGGAGGGCTGGGTCACCTCCTTGCACAGGTACACAGCGAGGCCCCCTGGGTCACTGTCCTGTCACGCTTTCCATGTAGTGGCTCTCGTTATTGCCTTGCCACTCTGTGCCCCTTAATGCTCTTTACTTTCCCCTGTGAGACGGCTGGTGCCGGCTCCCAGCCTCTACATCTTTGCAGGCCCTGACAGTGACTTTCCATCTCTGCTGTGGTTTACGGATGAGGGAGTCGGTTTTGGTGGGGCAGGGGTGCCTGCTCCGATGTCTAGCAAGCTGTTTTTTAGGAGTGTGCTGAGCTTCGAGCTCTCCCACCTCTGCTGCCTCCGACGTCTCCCCAGGGTGCATTGTCCCTCTGCTTCGCTCCTTCACTGCACATCTCACCTGCTGACAGGGACCAGCGTGGTAGCAGCAAAATGCACTCTCTCCGGCTCGGTTAGCGGCTGGCCGACATTTTCGGTCCTCTCCAACCTTGCTCCACGTCACGCGGAATCCAGGGAATTTCACTACATGTCAAGTCGGGAGTGCTTTTAAACTGCACCCACCTTGGCAGTGACTCGTCCTGCAGTTCTAGTGTTCTTTTTGCAGACCAGAACTGCTTATGTGTGCAGTTTTTGGGCAGCGGAATGCGGATACGGGAAAGAGCAGAGTGACACAAAGAGCAGTCACGCAATTATTTGCGCACCAGAGACCCCCATTCTCTGTATTTTCAAAACTATCAGCATTCAACTTCTTGCACTAAATCCTCTCTCTACAATTTCCATCTTTTGGCCTACACTAGACTCTTGCAAAACATGCACATTTCCTTCTCAGATCTCTGCTCTCTGAAGTCCCTGCCATACTCTTGAGTGACTTCCACCTCTGGAACATAGTTGAGGCCCACCATCTTCAACTTGACTCATGCCACTCTGAGTAATTTCTGGTCACTGCTAATAACCGGATAACTAACATTTTTAGCACTTCGCTGGATCTCATCTTTCTCTTCCCCTCCTCTCTCATGTCCTTGCTGCCATCGATTGACCCTTCACTCTGACAACTACTCACACTTGCATTTCACTCTCTCTGGCCCTGCTTCCTCCCCACCTTCAAAACCAAGTGCAAACTCTGAAATGGGTCAAGCAGGTCACATTCTCCCTTCATTTGACCAGCACTGTCCCACTCACTCCTTCAATCCTTCTCATTCTTGTCCTCAGCCCTGGATCTCTCCTTTAATTGAGAAGATCACTAGTAAAGTGCACAACCACATGTACCACAGGAGCAAAACATGCTTGTTTTCTCTGCGTCTTCTCTGCGTCTTTCCTACAGAGAATCCATCCTCATGCTTGCCTCTACTCACGGCTCTACCACGTCATCGTACTAGATCAACATCATCTTTGCTCGCACTGCTCCCACCCCGCAGGACCCTCACGTCTATGCCCAACCCCCTTACATGCACTCTATCTTTTTCACTGTCTGCTCTGACGACTTTGCTGGTGACTTTTATGTGCAGGACACCCTTTCTGCTCATCTCTTTCCCAACTCTTCTCTCTTCTCCCTACCACTCCCCACTCACAGCTCGCACCCTCTCTGATTTCACCACTTCTCCGGACAAACCTGCAATGACCCCCCAGTCTGCATACACTTCTTGTGTTCTGGCAGACTCTTTAGCCCTAAAGAGATGGACGGGATTGGCCTATGGTCCTACTATCTCTATGGGTGTTGTGATCTTCATGCTAATTCTCAGATATCTCTGAATTCACTGCTATTTTCCAAAATGAATTAAACATGTGTTTGTTCCATCACTTTATGTCGTTTTCTTCAAGTAAGGTTGACACTTGACCATTCATACTGACTTATTTATCGGTTAAATCTCATGGTCAATGCCCATCATTATCCCACTACTCTGGCAAGGAACCTCCTATCTGCACGTCTAAATAGCTAATGCAGTACTCACTATCCCAAGTTATTGAGAACAAAACCCTTAGATGGCGGGTACGTGTGACGTCTATCGCCCTCAATATCTATGATCTCTAAAACGCAATACTCTCCAAACCCACTTAGTTATATAGGCTTTCAAACTGGATAAACTCGCATATGGTTTCATGTTCCATATGATTATTTAATTGTGGGACACATAACCATGTGTCTATGCATCTTTATAGGTTTTGTACGATCGGACTGAAAAAAAGGTCCGACCGTACAAAACGATCGAAAAATGCTATATTGTGTGGCATAGTGAGCGGGATGTTGCGGGGGACACCCCTGCAACACACCCGCAAAAAAAAAAATGAACAAAAACAACGGGGGCTGCAGGGGTTCCCCCCCGCAACACCCCGCTCGCTATACTTTACAGTACTTTATACTATAGCACTGTGTACTTTACAGTATAGTGAGCGGAGGTTGTGGGAGAAACCCCTGCAGCCCCCGTAGTATTTAAGTGTGTTCGCATGAGAAAGGTGCAAACCTTTGGTAGTTTGCACCTTTATCATGCAAACATTCCGGCCGCAGCAAAATCAGCCGCGGTCGGATCACTTAGAATCTCTTTAAAAGCCAATACTAATCACACCACGTTCAACACTGTGTCATATTTCGCCAACAAATTCATGTTTCTTTTGGGTAACATGTTGCTACCCACCTGTTAATTGATCATTCCTCAGGGTTTAATAACTCTGTTGGTGTGTGGTGGGGGTGGCGGGGGTGGCGGGGAGAGTAAAAAACATACCTGTCTGCCTGTCTCTATTATTAGTGGTTACCTGTACCACAAATATGGCTGTCAAACTTCTGCTTCAATCTGAAAAATGCCCACTGTCTATGCAACCTTCGAGAGGTCCCAGTGAGTGCAAAGTGCTTGGCTTGCCGCCTCAAGCTATATACTAACTATTTATTTATTTATTTATTTATTAAATTTATATAGCGCGCAGGCAGCCCAGGGGCATTGTGGCACTGTTACTTGCAAGGAAGACTTAGTTACAATGGGCCTCATTACGACCCTGGCGGTAAGGGGTTTACGCCAGCGTTAGCTGCGCCGACCCCTTACCGCCAATTACGAGGTCCCTTAGCGCCATGGAGGTTTTAACACCCGCTTTTAGCGGGTGTTAAAATCCATGGCGCTAAGGGACCATGGAGTTAATTACGCCACCGTAATTTACGGTGGCGTAATTAACGCCTTCCCCACTCCCATTATGCCCTATGGGGCAAAAATGGGAATGGGGAAGGGTAAATGGGGATTGGGGACTTACCGCCCCGCCAAGGTCGGAATGGGGCGGTAAGTCCGCCAACCACCATGGCGTAAACGTAGTTTACGCCATGGTGGTAAAGTGACGGCCCAGGCGGTAACTTACCGCCTGGGTCGTAATGAGGCCCAATGTGTGCAGGTTGACCTCCACTACGGCACATAGATTTCGAATTATGTAGAAGTCATGTTTTTTTTTGTTTTTAATCAGTACATATATGTGTAGCCGCATTATGATCCAGTTGGTGAATATTTTTTATTAAAGGTATTATGTATAGGCCAGCAATCGGTTGTGTATAAATAGAACATTAATCTTCATAGCCATGTGCGGCCTTGGGATAATGTTCTAATCTTATGCTCTCAGGCGCAGGGTCCCTAACACCACAGGTAAACACATCCAAAACATACCTTGCGGTAATCAGAACATTAAAAAAAGGGCTCAATCTTTATTCACTAGCACTTTCTAAGTAGTTCTCACCCCATTCCTGACCAAGGAGTCTAATAAAATTTTGGATGATAACAGTCAAGCTGAAATCCAGCTTTTTATCATCACGTGTCATTGCTTGGCATTGCAGCACCCGACTAATGGAAAGTTAGGAGATGGATTCTCTGGTATAGCAGACTGAAGTCCCGTTCATTGGCTCGCCCTTAAATTGTCCTTTAAGCAAACATGACAGGATTACAAACACGCTGAGCTGACGTTACAACCAAAAATGGCGTCCACTTGATATGATATCAAAAAAGATTTAGACGGAAAGATACTAAAATAATGGGTGGTGATCGCGCAGATTTGCTAGGTCGTATTTTAAATAAAGGGGAAACTAAGAAGGGTGCGGTCTGGACGGATATCAATTTGAGAAAACTAGCTGGGTAGTTAAAAATCCACACCGTCGTGTGGTTTCCACCTACAGCGGACTCTTACCAGTGTCCTAGAGGCTGGGAGCGCAAACCACGAGGCTACATGATAAGGGGTCTGCTCTAAACACAAAGCATCCCACGGCTCGGTGCGCCCCGACTGGTATGCCTGTGGCTCTTGATAAATGAATCCATATTTTGGTAGCTTGGGAAAATGACAGATATGTTTTGGCTTTCATTTATTACCAGGGTTGAAAAAATAAATATGTCAGCCGCCCCATTTGTCTATCTGCCTATTTGTGTATTTGCCTAGACACAAACATGCATATCTAGATAAGAGCCGTGTTGGTCAAGGGTGGGCTTTCCAGTCGGTTTGTTGATGCTTGAAAACCAGCATCCTTCTCGGCGCGGCTGGAATTAGGGGTTCCCGTACAGATAAGCGAGCTCATTTATAAAAGCCAGAATGTGTCTATCGCACATACTTTCTCAATTAGCGAAGAGTAAATGAATTCCCAAGAGAAAAAAATGCAACATTGTAAATGATTCAAGATTCATACACAATTCAGATGCGGCCGTTTAACACTTCGGTAAAATATAAGCGTATATACAGCAATGGTAATTGCACACATCTGCTCACAGTTGACGTACACGTTTGAAATAGTGTATACTCAAGTGCTCAAATAATTTCAAACTTTAAAGAATGCAGCAGTTTCACACCTTAAATCACAGTGGAAGCAGTACCCCTTGACTCTAAACCGTTTGATACCAACACGCGTAATAATAAGTCCCCAGGTATTACCTTCATTTTGCTGCATTAGCCATTTTCATACAATACGGAATATCTTTGAAAGGAAGTTGAAACGGTCAGCTGTATAACGAAATATACAGTTGCTCACATTACACTTCTTGTAAGGTCGATTGTATTCGCTCTCTGTTTTTCTTCACATACAGAACATAAAAACATATGTTTGTAAAGGTTATCATCACTTTACAATAATAGGTACTATATGCTGACTGAGGTATTTTATACTGCAGCAGAGGGAGAGTTGTGGTCTAAACAACAGCTCATGATGGCCGTCAGTGATTGTGGTCTCTCACATTACATGGGAGGTCTACATCCTCATTTCCTTTTAAGTAACAGGCGATGTGTGTTAATTTATACCCGAAGAAGGAATTGTTATGGTCTAAAAAGCTTAGCCGTATATCTGTTAGACAGGTAAATGACTTGGACTAATAACGAGCATTAGAGGCTCGATTTTATTTCCTGACCGACACAGAAGTAAAACTGCTTTTTTTTTGTTTTTGCGCCGTCTTGTCTAAAAGTAGTTTGTGACCAATTGTGTACACAGGTGTATATGCCGGGTGCATTGCACATTTCTTGCGCGAATGCATTCAGGGAGTCGAGGGCCATTCGGAGCCACACTGTCCACGCAGCTGTGGCACCAGGTAGGTGGGTGTAGACCTTGGCGTGCCTGCCTTCATTTTACCCCTCACTTTCTGTGCACCGGCCTACAGATGGAATTGCCCCACAGAATTTGCCGCCTGCTCTCAGGTTCGTCATAAAGTAGGCCCAGTCGGGGGCTGCCAAACCTATTCTCATGGTCCACAGGCACCAATAACATCTCGAGGTGGGTGTGTTTGATGTAGTGCAGCAGCCGGGCATCTGTTTAACAGCTGTGGCCATCTCAGTGCTGATTCCGAAGAGGTATTCTCTGCCTCCCACCCCTACGCTTGACGGCTATAGTATCCCTAGTCTTCTCCTGGCTTTATGCCAAAGGACAACCATTGGAGAAAAAAAACTCAAGTAAGTCCAAGAGGACCTATGTGATGGAATAATACTCCTGCCAGCACATCTCTAAACATCACTAAACACAGCATGTATGCATGCCTAAATATGATATAAACTGCAATTGTATATTCTATCTGTACCTAAACTGTATAAATGTAAATCTTGTAAATGTTTATTCAACCTGCACCCTCCTTATAACTAAGTGTCCCTCAAGTAACAGCGACATGGTGCCCAAGGGCTGCTTGTGCGCTATACACATTAAATAAATAAATAAATAAATAAATAAATAAATAAACAAATACATCTTGGTCATGAGGCGTTTGTCCGCGTGCCTGGATACTTCGTCCATGCATTTCAGGGAAAAGCAACTCATCAATCCTGTGATGCTTCACTAACAGCGTTGCATTTGCAATTACAGATGGCTCCATGCTGCCTCTTCTCTAAACCAGTGCGAATACCATCCAAAATCTGAGCAGTTTGGAAGTTCATGATGTATTATTACTCACAAAGTTTAACTACTTAAGCTCTTAGTGTGACAATAGACGAAGAACAGGGAACCTTGTAATAAGCTACATAGTTTTCTTTAAAACATTATTGATTTCCTTAAAAAATATAATCCCTTTACCAGCCTGATATTTAACAATACTGATTCTAATCCTCGTTTCAATCACAAAGTATTGGCATTGACATTGGGAGCATTTTTTATAAAGCTGAAAACATACAGCAAACAGCCTTTTTGCACTCTAGTGGTGTAACAGTAAAGAGGTAGGTTAACAAACAGGGTACGGGGAGAACCAATACAATATCACAGTCAAGTGTACAATAAGGTGAACATTGATGCTAAAAAGCCAAACTTGATGGTTGTTCTCTATGTGTAGGTAGGCTAGAAGAGAGTTCCGAGATTTGGCATCAATGACTGAGAAGTATCTGCCACTTGATCTGGCCTTCCTAAATCTGAGAACAGTTAATGTGCAGAATCTTTGACCAGAGTTGTCTAGATGGAGCATAGTGCTGTATCCTGAGTGACAACATTCTGGGATGGCTAGAACAGAGTGGTTTGTGGGTCAGACACATGGCCCTTTCACTCTGTTTCTGTCTGAAAGTTAGCTTAGAGATACCTGTTCAGGAGAAACTTGATCACGTTTGCAGCGTTTACTCAAAGTCCCGGTTGCCACCACATTTTGTAATCTCGGAATTTTAGACAAAAGATTATGTGGAAATCCCAGATATACAATGTTGCCAAATTCTACCCATAATGATATGAATGCATTGTTGACCATCACTCAATGAAGAAAAGAGACAGAAAGGGGACAAGCATTTGAGCCTTTTAAGATGGAAGAAACACCTTGTTGTAACCTTTGAAACCTCTTTTAAAAAGATGTTGGCATCTATCAGGAAACTTTCATTTCTAACCACCAATGTAGGGGAGATCCAGGCCCCAAGTTATTCCAGACAACACTTGGAATTCCAGGGTTGCCTTTGACATTTGGTGCTAAAACCTCTGCTTTACCAGGGTTGATTTTTAGAATGTTTTCAAACATTAATATTTTTTTCTTTTCTTTATTGTTTCATGGTTAAAAAAAAACCTTTACAAATTTTCAATATAAACATATAGAATTGAAATACAATTGAAATACAATTTATATTATACTCAGACATTTAAAAAAAAAAAATAATCCTTTGAACATTCAAAATCACTTTCATGTCAATCCATAATAATGAATTTCATCATTAAAATCTCAAACATATAATAAATTCATCTCTTTTGTTAAAAGCAAGTTAGATTTCCATTTCATCATGTAGATTGTGTTTCTACAATCCACTTTACTAGCCTCAATAAAATGATGTCCTTTCCACAACTTTTTATGTCACTTTACAGATGTTTGTTAAGAACGCTTTAACCCTTATTTTCAATCTGATGTCACGTCCATGCAGCATTTGGTACCATACTTGCTCTCTTAATACCCAAGAAATGTCACGTACAAAATCTGAAAAGTGAGCGAGCCTATCTTTCATTAGCATGGGACAACCTAATAACAAATGCGCCAATGTCTCTGTTATCTCCTCATCCTTACAAAATCTACATATCTTCATATTTTCAGGAATCAACTTTCTTATTGCCCCTATTTCATTAGTATTCAACACATTGAATCTAAATCTCATTATACTATACCGCAGTTTCCGTGAAGGACATTTTACAAGATATGGTTCTGGTTCTGGGAACCATTTCGTAACCGATAGGACTTGTGCATACAATTTTGAGTTCATTATTATAGAGTTATTCGCTACCCAACCGAAAGCTTTGATCATTGTTTTGGTTTTGGCAGGGCTCTCTACAAGGCATTTCATTGTGAAACCTATGTTGCTTAGAATGCTTTGGACCTCCACTTTTAAATTTGTCATATACTTATCATTGTCATTGATACACACATGATACAATGAATTCTGTTTAGCAAGAACACACTTTCTATATAGCATTACTTTTTTACAATCCATACAACATTTTAAGGAGATGAGACTAAACTCATATCTGATTAGTTCAAATGGTACACACTTTGGCAAAAAAGAATAGTAACTTTTTCCATATTTTAGATTCAATGGCCTTTAGCTGCCAAGCTTCTTTCTCAGGATAAAATGCCAATCCGTAAACCAATCTAGGAATCACCTTCAATAAGTAAAAGTCCCTACATGCGCCCATAGAGAATTTACCAGATTTACTTTTGATAACTCTCATTTGTTTAGCCGCATCATTTGCTTTAAGTTCCAGACATTTCTTCACAAAACTAAAAGACATATTACTTGCAAAAGAGTAGCCTAGATACTTAAATGCTCTCTGTTCACAGATTGGTATACCTTCAACAAACCATACAGGATTTACACATTTCTTGTTGTTGCCTCCCAAGTTAATCACAACTGTCTTCTGAGGGTTAATTTTCAATTTCAGATCTCTAACAAAGCTAGCAAAAGCGTCAATAAGCCTTTGTAATCCAATTTTAGTTTTGTCAATGAGCATGAAATCATCAGCGTAAGCCACCCACTTGATCGCAAAACCTCCCACCTTGGGAGTTAGTAAACCTGACAAATCCAATCTCTCATTTGCTCCAGATACATACAAATTAAATAAAATAGCTGCTAAGGCACAGCCTTGTTTAAGGCCATTCCTAGATAGAATGTCCCTAGACAACAGACCTTCATTATTGAGTCGGACCTTTAACACTGTGTTTGAATACAGATGAATGAGCATAGCGAGCAGTCCCCCTCTATATTTAAGGTTTTGAGTCTCTGCCTTAGCAGTGGCCTGTCCACCATATCAAATGCTGCCGAGAGGTCCATTGACACAGTCTAGATAGGTGTATCCTTCATTTTGGAGGTTTGATTCTGCAGAATGGTTACTAATAGACTACCGGCATCAGTTCCCAAGCCTTTGCGAAAGCCAATCTGACAAATATCGAGAATATCTTTCTCCTCCATCCAAATTAACAGATTTTCTAAAATAATGGTGGAGAAGATCTTCGTCTCAATATTTATCAATGATATGGGTCTGTAATTTGTCGTACACAGTCGATTGCCTTTTTTATATATTAGTATAACATAAGAGACTTTCCAAGAGTCTGGCATAAGTTGTCTGTCAATTACATCCGAAAAAATCAAGTGTAATATTCTTGCCCATATGGGTTTGTTTTCCCTTATCAACGCCATCGACAAATTATTGGGTCCAGGAGTACTAGAGGATTTCATTTTTCTTATAATAGATAAGATTTTGCCCACAGATACATCTAGTGTCCAGGCATAATTCACCTGTCCCAGTACAAAATTATCTTTACTGGAGCAAGCATATAATTTCTCGAAATATTCACACCAGACCTTCTCACTAATAGGATTGGAATTTAGTTGAATTTGTGCGATCTCTGTACTATTGATCAGAGCCCAATAATTTATCGAGTTTGATTCCTTCATGGCTTTGAGCATTGTTTCACCATCCTTCTGTAGAACATGCGCATGATGATGAATCCTCCAATTCCTATAAGCTTGTCGTTTCGATCTACACATCTTGTTAAATTCATCTATAGGCATCTTCTGCTTTTATAAAATACGCAAGTCCTTATTCAACCTTGCTCTTTGCAACTCTATATCAAGGTCGAACATATGTGTGTGCCTTTTTTTATATGTACCTATTGTTGTTTGAGAGCTCTCGACATTGGCAAGCATCATCTCCAACATATTACCAAATTTATCAGCCGAGTACTTATTCTTTTTCTCCTCTAAAAAGTATTTTCAAAATCTGCAACATTAAATTATTAAATTTAGAAGTTTTTCTACTATTCAACTTTATTCTCGTGCCGCTAACATTTACCACCGTATCTGCACAATATTCATTGCTGAGTTTGTTTTGTTTCCTTATGTTGATATTCATAACTAACATGGCATGATCGCTTGCGACATTCTCCTCAACAAGCATGTTCACCTTATTGTCAATTAGGAGTTCACTTGCGAATATATAGTCAATAATAGATGAGACACCTCTAGCTTTCCAGGTCGGTTTCTCATTATATAATCATGTCAGGCCCCAAGATTTTGCAAAATTGCACCATTGCGCCCCTCTTTGCTGTTTGTTATCTATTTGAGCACCTTTGTCACCATTTCCACTTAATCTCCAGATTCTCTCACTACTTGATTGCGAGCAGTCCGCATTCATATCACCAGCCAAAATTATGAGGCCCTCCGGATCGGAAACAATCCACTCCTCTAACAATTTATTTAAGTCCTGGAGCAATTTTTCAAGCATGTCATCAACATTATCAACATCATTCCAATAAATATTGATGATCATTAAATCAATAAAATCCTCTGCAGTCGCAATTCTAAAGGTAGCAGTTAAACAGGCCGAATGCAGATGTGTCTCGTTCATCATTGATATATATTGGCTGTTACGATAAGCGAGCACCAAGCCACCCTTAGGGCGCCCTCTTAGTCCTTTCGTGCCAAACAAACCTAGGATAACGAAACCGTCCCATAACAGTGGTCCACAGGCCAACGTTTCCTGTAATAAAACAAAGTCACATTTCTCTAGAGACTTGCAAACTATTTTATTTTGGACCAGGTGCATATGGCCTCTGGAGTTCCAGGACACCAATTTAAAAAAGTTATTGTTGCTAAAGCGATTTTCCCATACATTTCAATTGCTCTAGAGATTCCCTAAGTGAGACCGCCATAGATCTCCATTCCTTCATTTCATTTAAGGTTAGGTTGTCTCCATCAGCTTGCTTCATATCACTTGGTTTATCTCTCATATTATTACTTCTGGCTGAGTAATCCTCATTTCTCTCTGAAACAACAACATTGTGATCCACATACTCGTGCGTATCAAAGCCCCTCTTCTGCAGTGCCCAGCCTCCTTAAGAATCAGGCTACGCACTATTGGTGAAGCAATAACCAATCAAACAAAATCCATCCTAAAAGGGTGGATATAATCCACTAATTGTATATCACAAGATGATATGAGGTTTAGTTCTGGGATATCGCTGAATAGACTCAGTATGTACGGTCTGTTAAGGATGGATGAATACCCATCATTGAAAACATAGTGTAAGATCAAACTTGGTTCGTTGGGCCAGTGAGGCCGTCGCAATTTTTCATTAGGATTACTGATCGGTTCAGTCCTTTTCACATATCTTTCATTTGCAAGCTCATAATTGGGATTACTATTCTGATTCGACCCTTTCTCAAACCTTTCATATGCAAGATCTTGAGGTCTATGCTCATTCATGAATCCTGTCGCACCTCCCTTTCTCTCGCATCATCTTCCAAAACAAATATTCAAGCCAGCTTTAAAACTAGCATCATGCTTTGAGTTGGATCCTAAGCCTTTACTGGGGTCACAATGACTACTTTCATTAGTGGATATATTTCCTGTAATTTCACTTTCTATGTTAGGTTTCCTACCTAATTTATTCCACAGTATTTCCTTTATCAATACTCGGACGTATTCATTAGTCAAAGGACGTTCCCTATCATCAGAATCAGCCTTTCTAATTGGATGGTCATCTTTTTTTCCAATCCCCTGGTGTATCATAGGAACATCTATATGTACAGGAGCACTCAACAAAGAGTCACTATTAGCCGGTATCTCATTCACCAACCCCAAATGTGCTTTCAGTGTATCTTCTTTATTTATACCATCAGTGTATATCTTTTCCTTCGGATCCACTTTCATATTGCCCATTGGCCCAACTTGTGTCTGTTTCCCCTTTCTATTGCTCTCGACAACCTCATCGGCCTTCTGAACCTCAATCTTGTCTCTTGGAGGAATTTTTATTCGCATCTGAGCATCAGGGTTCTTAAATAAATCAAAAATGTCAAGCATTCCCAATTCAAGTTTTTTTAAATTAATGTCAATTCTATCAGTGACTATTTTGTTTTTCATGGCATCAGATAGTTTTGTTACAGCGTCAGAGTATCCAGACACATTTGAGTCAGTACCTGTAACGTTGATGTGGGACCCGGACCCCTTTGGTTCGATACCTGCAACGGTGTCCGTCATCGGCTTACCAGTATACATCTCTGTTTTATTCATACCAGACTTTGTAAACGAATCGCCTGCCCTTGCACCTCCAATCCCCATCCTACCACACTCAGGGCATCCATCAGAACCACCCTTTGAGTGTAATGCTCCATTGGTCTCGTCAATTAGAACATCCGGGTCACGTATCTTAAAGTCTCATAAACTTTAGGGAAGATGCATTCAGTGCTTTTTGAGCACGCACCTGTTTCTGCCTGTTTTTTTTCATTTTTTTTTTTGATAACTTAATATTAAATATTTCCGCGACCTTCAAAGGCCCATTAGCTGCAGTTGGCAATTGCAGATCTACCGCATGGTTATTGATGATTGCGGTGTTAGGTACCTCTATGATGCTAAGGTCTATATCAACCACATCCTTCCTCGGTATAAGCAAGTTATTGTCACTCAAATCGCGTGCTCCTTTACATGGAGTAACAATTGACTTATTAGAGTTGCCTTCCCCTGGGGGTGGGTACATCTTAGCCATGTTTTCTACTATCATTTCTGGAAATGCTATCATGGCTAGCAAGATTTCTTTCAAAATTCCGGTCTGTGATTTAACTTCTTTTAGAATGTCATCTTGTGTCTTGTCGAATCCCTCAGTAATTCTAGGGAGGTCACTCCTCCTAATCTCACTCATCACCTCTGTTGGATTCAATGTACAGCACATTACATTAGAGCTTTGTGTGGATGATTCCAGATGTTCTGATAGACCCAGCATTGTTATTTCCCCTGAAGCAAAAATGGGTGGTGTATCCATAAATGACACAACACTCATCCATTTTCTTACTTCCCGTTTCAAGCCTGTTACCACCTTCACCCACCGGTTCCTCATTATACAGAGACTGCGAGGACGCATGGTTTGCTTCCTCATGCCTATCTAGAAGCATTTTTGCTGATTCATTTTGTGCACATTCTATAAGGTCCTCATCTGAGTCCGACGTAACAGGAAGTGCTAACGCAATGGCATGGGCAGTACTCATGCACCGGGTTTTAATACTACTTGTAGCCATTACCAGGTCCTGTTTCCCACCCACAAGCTTTCTTTTCTTACTCACACAAACTTTGGAAAACGCAACGCAATTACTACGTCACGAAGTGCAAAGCAGTTATAACGCCTAGGCAAACACAGCAGAATCGACTTTGCAGCATTCAACTCAACTTCAGCGTCAAAGTGGCAAACCAATTCTACCTTACAGCGAGCAAAGCAATTTCGCAGACTAGATGTTCAAATGAAAACAACCTTATCACAGGACGCACAATTACAGCTTCTGAGTACGTACTCTCCGAACAGTTTATCAATCCCTGCACAATCCTGCAACAACAAACAAAACACCCGCTGTTACAGGTATTAGAGCACTAGTATCATACCTGACTACTTTTATTCAGATTAGAAATCTGTACGCATGATACACATAGCTGTATGCTGTATGACAGCGCACTGCGCAACACAGCAAACAGCCAACAGCCAGTACTTCTCGTACTTCACGTGTGCACGCGCGAGTGCGCTGCACACCACGTATTTAACAAATCCAATGGGCAGGGCCAGGGGCGGGATTGCAGTGTAGGAGACCAATCCCTGTGTCTCTAAAACGAGGGGCAGAAAAGCATATTTAGTTCCACCTCTCAACCAAGTAACGTCTCAAGTAACGTATAACAAATGCTCTTTTAAAGTTATACTTGGTGCTCGCAAAGGAAAGGCAACTTCCGTGTTGCTTAGATGTACGTCCTCTCAGCGATCACAGCGTGTGTAGACTTCCCAGGCAAAGCAAGCGAGCGAAGTTCCAACAGCGTTTGCAGCCAACAGCCAGTACTTCTAGTACTTCACGTGTGCGCGCGCACAAACATCAATATTGTAATGAGGGGATATTCCCAAGTTAATGGCCCAAACAAAGAAAGGGTCCTTAGTGAGGGGAGCAGTTCTGTTACAAACAGAGAGAGCTCCTCAAGTCAGTGAATATCACCTTCACAAAGATCACACGTGGATCAAAGGACTCTTAAGAACAAAATAAAACAAATCGTACTTAGTGATCTCTGAAGCCCAGCCTCAGTAGTAATGTATGTTTTCTTTGCCTCACTCTCCCCATCCTTTATGTCAGTAAGGACCTGATTCAGTTTAAGGCCAGTCAAGCAAGCCTAAACGTGGTGGCTTGCCTGTTGTGGAGGATCCCATGATCAATGGTATCAAAGGCATCCAATAAACCTATCTGTATCAGTGACATTGCAGTTCCCAAATCCCTCTGCCTCAATGATGCCCCTATTATGCCTAGGACCACAGTTTCCATTGCTCTTGATGGTCAACAACCAGGCTACAGCTCGATCACACAACGATGTATCTCCAGATGTTGCAGCAATTGTATGGTCACAATTGTTTCTGTGATACAAGCCACACATGATAGCTGGGACATTGAGTGATAATTATTGCCCATGCTGGGGTATGCCAATACATTTTCTATCACAGATTATTTCAGCTCTCATATTACATTCTCAAGTCTAAAGATGTACTCACCACATCTAATAAAGACAGTGAAATCATGGTATTTATAATTTCAAGATTTATGTGTGGCAGGGGGCCAAAGGGAGAAGAGGAATTACCCACATTCCTGATTACCCTGTGAAGAGAATTATGATAAAGCCTTTGGAAGTGGTCAGCTCTGTAATGTCTGGGATTGTACTCCTCAATTACAGAACAAATGTCAATATCTAAATATCTTATTTCTAATAGTTACAATTTTCAGTTTATAACATGACACATAATGCTAATGGGTCTTTGTGTTGGAAAGCTGCAGCAGGACATGTTTTGAAATCTCCACAAATATTAAATAATTGAAAGGATAAGTACTGCCCAGCGATAATAACCCCTGTAACAAAGTTGCTTTTAGGTAACCAGAAAGCCTGCTTGTAAACCTTAATGTACGCCCTGTACGGTTATGTTTTAGTTTTTTGTAATGATTGTAATGGACACTTCCTTTTTTCTCTGACATTTCACACGTGGCTTTCAATACGGCTAAAGGTGCTGTAAAGAAATTGTAGGAAATGCCATGTAATCTGTCAGTCAAGGCCATATTTAGTGCGGATAAAGGAGCATTCACTTTGCTTCTTCTCTGACTAAGCAGGATTTATTTACTAACGATCTCCTGAAAGTCCTTGAATGAAAAATAAATATAGTTCCCCTACTTGATTATTTGTGACTTTGCTTTCAGAGCACATTTTTGTTCACTCTGCATTTCTGGTAGCATACATGTATTAAAAAGTGTACAGACAGGGCAATGGAGGATACCATTTTTTACTAAATGATTATTACACCTATGTCCAATTAAAGATCAAGCTGATGGCCATGTGAATGGTTAGGACCATCAAAGCTTGGGAGAAATCTGCAAAATCATGTTCTTTTGAGTTATCTGCATAGTGCCGATGAAAATCAAAATCATCCAATAAAAAGGTGGGTGCTGAACTGCTAAAAAAGAACCTAGCAAAAATAGTTCCAAATCTAATTTAAAAAATGGGTGTGATATGTGGGTTGTTTATTATTATTATTATTATTATTATTATTATTATTATTATTATTATTATTATTATTATTATTATTAGTATTATAATTATTATTATTATTAGTAGTAGTAGTAGTAGTAGTACTAGTATCATTTTCTTTATTATTTGTGTTTGTATTGATTGCAAACCTAGATTCATAAAGCAACAGAGGATTTTACAGAGCAATAGGGGAAACTGCAAGAAGGGGGAAACGTAATGAGGGGTATGGCAAAGGAGCAGCAACCGTGTGGTGGAGAGAGGGGGGTGACAATCCAATAAATAATCACCATCCTAATACCGTTCTCCTTTGCACTCTGGACTTTGAACACTAAGGGGGTAATTCATAGAATTCAGCGCACAAGTGGCGCACGCGGCTGGCGCACAGTGTGCGCGTGCAAATCCCTGCGCCAGCCGCGTGCGCCAAAATCCATTTCCGCGCACAGCGTATTCATGGATTCCAGCTACCAAAACCAGCCGTGGCGCACAGTGGCGCAGCAACCCTGCAGCAGCGCCACTTACTCCCCCAAGAACGCCTCTCGCGCAGGGAAAAGCCATCAAAATCCCCAATCCAGCGCAAAGGGCTGCGCTAACCCTGTACCAGCACGGCAAGCGTGCTACGTGTATCACTGGGGTGCGCGGGAAGTACCTCACGTCATTTCAACGCGATATCAGCAGGGTATGTGTATTCCAGGGGTGCGCGGGAAGTTCCACACGCGAATGTCCAGGCTACGTGTATTTCGGGGTACGCGGGAAGTTTCACACGCGATATCAGCAGGGTACGTGTATTCCAGGGGTGCGCGGGAACATCCACACGTGAATGTCCAGGCTACGTGTATTTCGGGGTGCGCGGGAAGTTTCACACGCGATATCAGCATGGTACGTGTATTCCAGGCGTGCGTGGGAAGTTCCACACGCGAATGTCCAGGCTACGTGTATTTCGGGGTGCACGGGAAGTTTCACAAGCGATATCAGCAGGGTACGTGTATTCCAGGGGTGCGCGGGAAGTTCCACACGCGATTTCAGCATGGTACGTGTATTACAGGGGTGCGCTTGAAGTTCCACACGCGATTCCATCAGGGTACGTGTACATCAGGGGTGCGTGGGAATTTTCACACGTGAATTCCGCAGGGTACGTGTATATCAGGGGTGCGCGGGAAGTTCCACATGCAAATGTCCAGGCTACGTGTATTTCGGGGTGCGCGGGAAGTTTCACACGCGATATCAGCAGGGTACGTGTATTCCAGGGGAGCGTGGGGAGCACCACACGTGAATTGCACGTGTGGGTCCTCCCAGGTGTTCCCTCTACACCCTCCACGGCCCCTGCAGGTGGCTCACACCACAGGGGCCTACCCTGCACATGTCCTGCAGGCACCCCATCCACCATGGCCATGCGCCCCAGCCAACCCACATGTCAACTTGCACTACTGCCCACCAACGCATGTCCCCCTGCACCCCCAGCCACCAGGGGCACCCTCCACCAGGCCCCCACCCATGTCCAACTCATGTTCCCCACCACTCCCACCCCCCAGCACTGTGGGGCACCTGCCAGCAGGCCCCCACCCATGTCCAACTAATGTTCCCCACCACCCCCACCCCCCAGCACTGTGGGGCACCTGCCAGCAGGCCCCCGCCCATGTCCAACTCATGTCCCCACCACCCCCACCCCCCAGCACTGTGGGGCACCTGCCAGCAGGCCCCCACCCATGTCCAACTCATGTCCCCACCACCCCCTCCCCCCAGCACTGTGGGGCACCTGCCAGCAGGCCCCCACCCATGTCCAACTCATGTCTCCCACCACCCCCACCCCCCAGCAGTGCAGGGGCACCCTCCACCAGGCCCCCACCCATGTCCCCACCACCCCCACCCCCCAGCAGTGCAGGGGCACCCTCCACCAGGCCCCCACCGATGTCTCCCACCACCCCCACCCCCCAGCAGTGCAGGGGCACCCTCCACCAGGCCCCCACCCATGTCTCCCACCACCCCCACCCCCCAGCACTGTGGGGCACCTGCCAGCAGGACCCCACCCATGTCCAACTCATGTCCCCACCACCCCCACCCCCCAGCACTGTGGTGCACCTGCCAGCATGCCCCCACCCATGTCCAACTCATGTTCCCCACCACCCCCACCCCCCAGCACTGTGGGGCACCTGCCAGCAGGCCCCCACCCATGTCCAACTCATGTTCCCCACCACCCCCACCCCCCAGCACTGTGGGGCACCTGCCAGCAGGCCCCCACCCATGTCCAACTCATGTCCCCACCACCCCCACCCCCAGCACTGTGGTGCACCTGCCAGCAGGCCCCCACCCATGTCCAACTCATGTCCCCACCACCCCCACCCCCCAGCACTGTGGGGCACCTGCCAGCAGGCCCCCACCCATGTCCAACTCATGTCCCCATCACCCCCACCCCCCAGCACTGTGGGGCACCTGCCAGCAGGCCCCCACCCATGTCCAACTCATGTTCCCCACCACCCCCACCCCCAGCACTGTGGGGCACCTGCCAGCAGGCCCCCACCCATGTCCAACTCATGTTCCCCACCACCCCCACCCCCCAGCACTGTGGGGCACCTGCCAGCAGGACCCCACCCATGTCCAACTCATGTCCCCACCACCCCCACCCCCAGCACTGTGGTGCACCTGCCAGCAGGCCCCCACCCATGTCCAACTCATGTCCCACCACCCCCACCCCCCAGCACTGTGGGGCACCTGCCAGCAGGCCCCCACCCATGTCCAACTCATGTCCCCCACCACTCCCACCCCCAGGACTGTGGGGCACCTGCCAGCAGGCCCCCACCCATGTCCAACTCATGTCCCCACCACCCAGCACTGTGGGGCACCTGCCAGCAGGCCCCCACCCATGTCCAACTCATGTCCCCACCACCCCCACCACCCAGCACTGTGGTGCACCTGCCAGCAGGCCCCCACCCATGTCCAACTCATGTTCCCCACCACCCCCACCCCCCAGCACTGTGGGGCACCTGCCAGCAGGCCCCCACCCATGTCCAACTCATGTCCCCACCACCCCCAACCCCAGCACTGTGGGGCACCTGCCAGCAGGCCCCCACCCATGTCCAACTCATGTTCCCCACCACTCCCACCCCCAGCACTGTGGGGCACCTGCCAGCAGGCCCCCACCCATGTCCAACTCATGTCCCCACCACCCCCACCCCCCAGCACTGTGGGGCACCTGCCAGCAGGCCCCCACCCATGTCCAACTCATGTCCCCACCACCCCCACCACCCAGCACTGTGGTGCACCTGCCAGCAGGCCCCCACCCATGTCCAACTCATGTTCCCCACCACCCCCACCCCCCAACACTGTGGGGCACCTTCCACCAGGCCCCCACCCATGTCCCCACCACCCCCACCCCACAGCAGTGCAGGGGCACCCTCCACCAGGCCCCCACCCATGTCTCCCACCACCCCCACCCCCTAGCAGTGCAGGGGCACCCTCCACCAGGCCCCCACCCATGTCTCCCACCACCCCCACACCCCAGCAGTGCAGGGGCACCCTCCACCAGGCCCCCACCCATGTCTCCCACCACCCCCACCCCCCAGCACTGTGGGGCACCTGCCAGCAGGCCCCAACTCATGTTCGCCAGCAAACATGTCATCACAATCTAGATCCCTGGTCCCTATTGTCAGCCTCCAAATGCAAAACACCCACCTGAGTATTGCATCCACCCACTCAGAAATGGCAATTACATGACAGAACACCAATTGCAAGTTTCGAAACAAACACATGTCCCTCACATACACCCAATGGGTGTCAGTGAATCTCAAAACCCATATCATGATATGCATGAAACCAATGAGATGATACTACACATTGAAGTTCGATAAAAAAATATGTATTAAAGGAAACATAAATAGATTCAAAAATAAAGAAACAGAAATGGGAATGTACAAAAATGAAAAGAAGCATGTCCGTGAAAAAAAGCAAAACCAAAAATCATGTCCAAAGTCACTGTCCACAAAAGAAAATCCAATGGGAAATAATAATTGAAAGCCATTGCTCCATGGGTAAATTGTGAAACTAAAATAAAATCCAACAGTGAACTATGTACAGACGAACAAGCCAGGGTCCATTATCCCAACAAAAGAAATGAAACCTATCTAACAACACTAACTAATAAAATAAACTATATACAAAAATGTGGCCAATGTCCAAAAGGTCCAAAATAAATAAAAAAACAAAGGAAACCTAACACTACCTACATAACTATGAACAAGGGCAGCGGGCTAGTCTGATGGCTCACTTTTGGATGTCCCGGGCCAGGGCATCATCGAACTCCTGCTCAATGTCCCGTAGGCGGTCCTCCTCCATGGCCCCGAGGGTCCGCAGGGCCGTCGACGTGTCCACCTCCAACCCCCTGCGGATTGCCTCGAGGCACTCGGCCCGCCTCAGGGCCCTCCGCATGGAGTTCTCCATCCTGACCATTGTGAGCCATGTCTCTTCCGCCCGCTGCCGCTCTGCATCTATGGCGTGGCCCAACCGCTGCCACACGGAAGACACTCTCTGTCCTGGGTCCTCCTGCCCTCCGGCCGATGCCTGCCCCTCCGATGTTGAAGGCCCCGAGCCTTCATGGCTCCCACCACGTTGCTGCTGCTGCTGTGCCTCTGCACGTGCACTGCCTCCTGCTGCCTGCACATCCTCCGCCGGCTGGGGTGCAGTCGTTGATGTGGCCACCCCTGCTGGACGTCCGACTCCCGACTGTGGCAGGGATGCCTCCTCCACCAGCCTGGCCGCACCGTCAGAGGCAGCTCCACAGGGCACGCAGGTGACTGATGGGTGGGAAGATGGCACGGAGGACGACTGGCGCGTAGGGGGTTCAGTTGAGGAGGGGGTCGTAGCAAGCCCCATCAAACGGAGGAATCCGGCCTGGGTGACCTATCCCAGCAGGCTAACGTGGTCAACGAGCCATTCGAGATGACGTGCAGTCTCCTCATGAAAAGACTGAAGGTCACCTCGCATGGCCCGTTGACGCAACGCCACACCAGTCAGGACAGGCTCAACCCGGACCCGGATAGCCACGTCCGCAGGCAGAGGAAGGCCAGTTGTCGTTTCCTCATCCCCTGCCTGAAAACGGTCTGGACGTAGGCATCCCTGCTGGTGCAAGATGATGCAGGGACAGGATCAGGGACAGGATTGCACCAGGCACCTCCGCGGTGGCCTGTGCTGCCTCCTGTCCCTGGTCCTGCACTGCACCACTAGCACCAGTGGGATCCCCCCTCCAGACCCCGTCTCTGTTGCTTGCACGGCCTCCTCCTCCACCAAACCCCCCACCAACCTGGATGACTCCGTGCCATCATCCCCCGTTGGGCCCTGTGGGGTCCCAGCTGCCCCTTCTGCTGCCGAGGAGTCCAACTCCAACCTCTGCCTCTTGGACCTCCCCCCGGCAGCTGCGGCCTGGGACGCGGCACCGGACTCCTCACTCCCCGACGAGATGACAACATGGGAGGCGAGCCGGGCCTTGCGTCTCCGGCTGGCGGTGGGATCCCCGCCACTGTGCTCCACAGCACCTTCTCCGCCCTCTTCATCAGTTGACGCTGCAGACAGGGAGAAATAAAACACAGGCATCAGGGCACTGTACAATGGACACATGCACACATGACAGTTGTACATGAGTGGCATTGTCAAACCTCAGACATGCCATCACAATCCCAAACACACATGTCATTTCAACTCGCACACATGAGCCATACCACAGCCATATCGCAACTGCCAGCACCATCCATACACATACAACAGCATGAGCAGGCAAAGCTGAGCCAGACATCACATGCAACACAGGAAGTGCACCACACATGTACACACACCACCACACTTGCATGCATGTGTACACCTCTGCCAAGTGTCGCAGTGTTCAGATGGGCATCCATGTCACATCTACCAATCAGGCTTCCACATCCCGCTGTCACATGCATCCATGTTGCATCACTGTTGCACCCTTGTCAAATACACACAAAAGCACATGTACACAGTGCTGATACATGCAGCTGAAAACAACATACATGCGTGACATCACGGACATGTCTACTTACATACACATTCATCCAAAGATGTGTACCCACGCAACTGCATTTGGCATGCAAGCCTACACACACAAGCACCATCCATGTCTCACACATTACAGCCCTCGCATGTGTTAGCCCCACGGCCCTGTACACCCCCACCCATACTCGACCCCATACAAATAGATGTGCAAACTGCACACTACTGAAACATCACCACACGCACAGCTCACAATCAGGATGCATGTACACTTACCGCTCGACTCCAGACGGGTCTGCCTCTCAAGGACCTGGACGTGGAGCGCTGGGGATATGCGTTCCAGGACCCTCATCTGATCTTCCGACAAGTGGCCCCGGCGCCCCTTGGCATCCGCTGCCTTCAAGAGGCGCCGGGCCTTGTTCAGGGTCCTGGACCTGAAGTCCTCCCAGCGCTTCTTGACATGTTGGAAGTCGCGGACTGCCACCCCCTCCGCGTTGATGGCAGTCACGATGTCAGTCCAGATCCGAGTCCGTCCTTCCTTGTCGGCGCGGGAACTTCCGAAGAGGGCATCATACTGCCCCAGGACTTGCTCCACCAGGACACCAACTTCGGTGGCACTGAAGCTGGTGCCCCTCTGCCTCTCTGGTCGGGGTTGTCAGTGGTGCCAGATGTTGCAGTGCCCGACATGACAACCCCACAGGCAGGAGTGGGTGGGCAACTGGGTCCTGGGGCTGGGCTGTGGAGCGATGGAATCCCAGTTGGGAGTCTACGGTTCCAGCAGGGGTGGTCACAGCAACAGCACCCCTGGCTGATGTGCAGGCAGCAAATGGCAGGGTATGTGGGCAGCAGGCAGTCAGGCAGCAGCAGATGGCAGGTGGGAGTGCGCTCGGGGCTCTGAGGGGCAGTAGTTTGGCCTTCTGGGCAGGAGCGTGGTCTTCCGTGTGCTTATGCGTGGCCAGCTTGATACAGAGTGATTTGGCACGTGAAAATTCGGCACGTCAGCATGTAATTCGAGGAAAGGCCCTTAGCGCGTAAGCGCGTCTGCATGCATACGCAATTTCATTGGACAGAAGGCCCCTGAAGCGCAAGCGCCCCTGTGACGTGACGCGCACAGGCATGCGTGGGCATTTCAGCGCATGTGAAAAACTGCACGTCTGCGTGTAATACAAGAAAAGGGCCCATGCGCGTAAGTGACGTGACGCGCGCATGCGTTTCCCTCAGCACGGGTTAAAGGTGAGCGGGCCCAGCAGTTCGCTGTACGTGCCTTTCGTGGAGACCGACGTGTGTTGCTGCTTCCTGTTGTTTCGCGCGCCATCACAACTTTACAGCTATCAAGGACGTATCTCTTCTTTTGGTGGGGGTATTGGCTATGCGTGTTTTTCTGCATCGCGCTAGTCAGACGGTGAGTCGCACACGCTCTTTTTCCCACTGCGGGTGCCCCTGTGTATCGCACCCATTTTCGATGTCATAGTAGCCTGCTTGTCCCACACGTACGTGTTATTCGTGTTACTGGGTGCCACCGCGTACTGCGGGAGGTTGAATCCACGCACGTAGGCTGCAGGGTTGCGTGCACGGTTTTACTGCAGTTTTGGGGTGCCTGAGCGTTGCGTGACCCGTCACTACATCACCGGGGTCACATACAGCCTTGCAGGTGCAGGGGGGCTGTTAACATCTTGCTTCCCACCCCCTTCACCCCAATTGCCCAGGTCAATTGTGGTGTACACCTCCCATTGGCACCACTCCATCTGTGCCGACACTACTACATCTGTGCCATGGTTGGGAGGCCACCAAAGGTGAGGGGCGCCTCAGCTGGGCGTCCTCCTCGTGGCGGGCGCGGTCGGGGATGTGGCTGTGGTGACCAGGGAGTAGGGGGACTCCAGGGTGTCCAGGGCGGCCACAGAGGGGGAAGAGGCAGGGGTGCGCCACTTGAGCACAATGTTGTGCCATGTGTCGGTGCAGTCATGCCACTACCCCCAGTGGTTCCGGGGATGCAGCTTCTGCATCTGGCACTGGCGCCCGTGTGAACCGGCAGTCCGTTCCATCGACTGCCACGGGCTGATGGGTAGTGGTAGCTGCAGGTGTAGCTGTGGACACCGCCACCCAGGCTCGGGGTCTGCCAGCGCAGGCTGCGTTGGCACTTGAAGAGCCCTTGGTAGATCTCCAACAGGCCAGGGGGGAAACCATAGGGGCATGCCGGGCTGCTCAGACCAAGACACGTGTCCAAGGGGCAGTCATGTCATCTGCTGCCCCGAACAGCCGGGTGTTGGCAAGTGCAGGGGCAGATGCACCCAACAGCACCCGGTTGTGAGTCTGCCAACCAGGACCGTTGCGATCAATGACCCTGCCACAGCTGATGTTGCTGCTCAGGGTCCATTAGTGGGCACCCAGCTGCCACTGACACAAGTCAGGCCTTTGGTCATCCCTCCACCTGCCACTCCCTTGGCTCAATCCACCGAACCCACTGGCCATACTGGTCAGGGCGGCATTAGCCAGCCAGGGTCTGCGCCACAGTCCAAGAAGAGGAAGGTTGCACCTGCAGCACAGGCTGGGACCCCACACACAGCCACGACCTCCTGCACGTCGAGGAAGAAGCCTTTCTGTAAGCAGGAACTGGACTTCCTTGTGGACTACGTGCGGGGACACAGCCGTGACATGCTAGTGGGTGCCAAGAGTCAGACTACGGCTGCCCAACGTGACACCCACTGGAAGCATGTTGCAGAACATGTCAGTTCATTCTGCCATGAGGTGCGCACGGCACAAGAGTGCAAAAAGCGTTGGAATGACATCAAACGCAGCACTAAGGATAAGCGTGCCTCTAATTACAACTTGACTCTGGTGACTGGCGGTGGGCCTGAACCAGAGGAGGAAGAGCTCACTCCGGATGAGACACTCGTTGCAGAGTTCATACCACCTGAATTGTTCGAAGGAGTGGGAGAGATGCTGGACTTTGATGCCCAGTCCAGTGAGTGTTGATGCGTGTTTGTTGAGGACGTGTGTGTTTCACTTGTGGGATCTGTTTATCATGATTGCCGCTACATGTGACGTGTACATGGTTCTGATGTGTAAGTAATGCAATGCTTCCGTCATGCATGTCTCCTCTGCCTGCATGCGGGGACTCCATGTAGGCATGCTCCCTTGCCCCTCCTCCGCCACTCTGCACCCCAGTTCCACCTTTGCACTGGTGTTCTTCAATCTTGCCAATGTGTACTTTCTTGTTCATGCGTCCTGTGTAGATGCTAACTTCCAGCGTAGAATCTGCCAAACATATGCCGTGTGGTACAGCCTTAGTACTTGATGCAGGGTATCTCACCTGTACTGTGCATAGGTCAGATGTCCCGCAGGGACATGAGTGCCCATTCATGCTCCATGTGCATTGCACGCATGCCCCTATGTGTCCTTGACTGGATGATCACTGTAATACAAGTCCTTGGTTACATACATTGCCTGCCATCTCATCAGCCTTCCCATGTCAACTGTGGCTCAGTCCTGCGTTGCACACATGTTTAGGGTCTGACAATCTGTGTGGCTCACAGGCCTCAGCCTGTTCAATGGCCAATGGCTCTGTCCAACTGTTGTTGTGTCTTCTTCACACATGGGCGGAATCCAGAGTTTTCATCATGTGTCCTGCTTACTGTCCCAGCATAATTTACAGTGTTGTCACTTGAATCACATTCAGCTGTTGATGTCAGTCAACACTGCCTGTCAATACACAGGTGTATGGTCAGCCTTTTGATACCATGCTAGGCATCCCTGCTTTGGTACTGGGGTGGAGGGGTGCTTGGCTTCTAGATATGGTACACATTGAATGCACAATGCACGTAATGTCTGAATTTGACATTGCACTGCCTTCACATTTCCTGGCACACACCATGGAGTCCTTGTAAATGTAGGTAGTGAGTGGCGTACACATTTTATGCACTGCATAGACCCACTTCCATGGAAACTGCCACCTTTCAACAGGTCTGATCACAGAAGCAATTTAAAGTTGACCCAGCATGCATGGCAGGTTATATGTTGTGTGTCACATGTCTGCCTGATGCATTTGCTGTCGGTGTGTGTGTGTGTTGTGTGCTTCTGACATGTGTAGTGACCTTTTTTCTCCCTATTTTTCAGGTGATGATGCAATGGAGGCGGAGGATGGTGTTGTCATGCCAGACACAGGGTTGTTACCACTACATCAACCCGGCACTAGTGGGGGTCGTGGGGTGGTAGGCCACGAAAACCCCCAAGTGCTACAGTCCATCTTGTCTCTGGCTGCCTATGAGTCCAGCCTTGATGACGACTCTGACGTCCATGTTGAGTTGGATGAGCATCAAGTCAATGTGTCAGGGGTGAGTGATTCTGATGTGGACACTCCTCTGTCTGCGACACCTGCACTAAGGGATCAGAAAGTCTTGGTTCCTCCGCCCGTGGTGGATCGGGACGCAGGGTCACCGTCCACACCAGTCACTGATGTGCCTGGGACATCACGTCGACGGAGGCATGTAGTCGTGCAGCCGCGGGCAGTGCCAACACAGCGAGGACCCCCAGTCCTTGGATCCCGCAGGGGTCAAGCCCGGCAACGCGGTCGCCGCGCGCAACCACAGTATACTGAGTGGGAGCAAGACATGACTGCCAATTCAGAACGGCAGGGGGCAGCAATGGAGAACATCGCTGAGAGCATGGAGCGTGTGGCCCGATCTGTGCTACCCCCTGCTAGGCAGGTGCTTCTCCAGCAGCAGGCGGCACGGTCCACGGCCCGCTCGCTCAGGCTGGGCATGGCGGCATCAGACAGGGCACGCCAGGCTGAAATGTTGTCTCTGCATCAAGCAATTGCTGCTCACGCAGAGGCGCACATGGATGCCCTGAGGGAGGAGTATGCTTCCCTCAGATCCACTCTGGGTGTCCTTATGATGTCCCAGAGGCAGCAGGCTGAGGAGAGGTTTGCACAGCTTGAGCGTACCATCTCGGCTGAGCTACAGGCTTGCCGGGAGGTGCAGCGGTTGTCCAGCCAGGCCTTGCAGGAGGAACTCCGTGTTACACGTGCTTCCTTGCAAGAGGAAGCACGTGTATCACGTGAGGTTCTGCATGCAGACCTACGTCACATCGCCACACAGAACCAGGCTCACCCGTCCGGCAGAGTTGCTGCCGACGAGGGGCAAGCTGCGGCTAGGCGTGGCCAGGCTACTGTGCCACATCCTCCTTTCCAGGATGAGCCAGACTCGGACGACCATCTATCTCCCACATAGGTCGGGCTGTGCAGGCATTGAGCCCATGGAGGTTTTTTTTTTGGTTCAGCATCATCGCATGTGGATGTTAAGCAGCACCCTGTACCTCCCCCCTCCTGGGTGCCTCCCCTCCCCCCGGGTCGTATGTGGCCATTTTTGATTTTTCTTTTAGTTTAGTTTTAAGTTTCTGTTTGATAGTTAGTTTAATTAGGTAATGTAGGTTTTCCATAGTTAGTGTTAGTGTAATTAGTTAGTAGTTAATATAGTTTAAAATTGCTTGTCTATTGTGCTTTCATGTGATGGTGTTGTGTTTTGTGGCTTTTGAAGGCATCCATTGTCTGTTCCAGCTGGGCCCTTCAGGCTTGTCTCATGTATGTGTTTGCTGCTTGGGGTCCTTGACTTACATATGCCACTCCTGCCTCCCTTATCCATGGGCTCGCAAGGATGGTTCGGTGTCACAAACATTTACACAAGGACTTTGGACTGTCATATCTGTGGCATGTCTGGTGCTGTGTGACTTGTGTTTAGCCCCCTAGTGGGGATGATTTTGGTGTTATTGTCCACTGTTCAGCTTTTGCTAGATGGGGTGTTTCATGATTAATGTGTACATTAATTGCTATGCATTGTGTAGTATGTTTCTTATCTTTACTGTACACGTGCTTGTTGCAATTCATGCTGCAGATAGTGTTCCACACTTTGGATGTGAAAGACGGACTGATGGTGTGATTTATGATGTGACTCTCTGACATGGCCAAGTAATGGGATGCCTGAAGAGACACACACAGATGACTTTGAAGCATTAATCATGTGTTTCATGCCCTTTCTGCAGGGGGATGAGCCTCCAGAGCACCTTTGCCAGCAGACATGGCCCATTGGACGTCGGAATTCTGGACACGTTTGTTGGTGCCCACATGCACATGTGTTCACAAGCAGAGGCACAGGGATTGCAGACCTACATCCTAGAACTGCTGACGTGTTCCAAGGAACTCCAGGCAAGGTGAGCAGCACAGGGGGGCCACAACACAGCAAAGCTTGCACCAGACGAGTTGCACATGCGGGCTTAGTCACAGCACTGAGGGTGAGCTTGGACGAATATTGGTGTTGAAGCACACAATGCAGCTCAGATGTGCTGGTGGACTGATGGCTGTTGATTGTAAGGTTGTCTGGGACACCTGCAGGGGCAGTGGCACATACCCTCCGGTACACCAAGGTCTATTGAGGCACTTATATCAACCATGTAGCCTTCCGAGACATGGAAAGGGGCAGCTCACAGGGACATACAGCAAGGGACATACTCGGGTGCAGTGCATTTCATTTCCATGTACATTTTGATACATGCGCTGCCAACTTTGTTTCGGTCATGGTGGTACGCAACTTGCTCTGAAGTCATGGCTTGCTATATGGGTCTGTCTGCTTACCCAGGGAACATTGCATGTTGTGTGAATTGTGACACATTGGTGTTCCATTTGCTACGCACCCACCGGCGGCTGACTTACTGCATTGACTGTGTATGACCCGTCACAGGGGTAATGTTATA
The DNA here is from genome assembly GCF_040938575.1 of Ambystoma mexicanum. Classification (NCBI taxonomy): domain Eukaryota; kingdom Metazoa; phylum Chordata; class Amphibia; order Caudata; family Ambystomatidae; genus Ambystoma; species Ambystoma mexicanum. The sequence goes on along the minus strand of NC_090939.1, from coordinate 549,245,899 downwards.
TATGGGTACAAAGCATCTACACCAGATTGTCTGTTTGTAGAGTAGTTTGTTGCTATGGGGCATGTTTGGTGGTGTGTTTTTGTGTAATTGGCACGTACAGGTTGTTGACTGTGGCTCTCTTTGCAGCTTTGCAGTGCTCCTGTAACTGGACCTGACAGTGCGCAGACAGGAGGCCAGCACTCAAAACCAGAGCTAAGTGTCTTGTTGTTTTTCTTTCAAACTGCTCTGCATAGGCTTGCTGGGGGGTGCACCAATGCATGGATGTATGTGTGATTCAATTTGGTATGTTTTTTTCCCCCTAATCACTCGGAATCCTATGCAATTTTGAACCCTGTACCCCGGTGTTCCTGCTTCCCGTACCTATCCAAGCAACGTTCCCTAACCCTCTTTCCCCGCTGGGGTTGCGGATGCCTGTGTAAGCCCCGAACTTGCAGGCGCCAAAACCCTAGAGGGGGTGGTTGGTTCGTACCACTCCTAAGCCTGGACTACAGAAGGCCATGACAATGATGTCCAAGTTTGTTTGGATTGTGTATGTGTTCATGCAGGTAGTACATTTTCGTGCATTCCCTACTTTCATGTGTCATTCTTCCTCCCCTCTCCTGCCACTCATTCCAGTTATCCAGTGTGCCAACACCTGTCCCGACTGCATATCCCTGAACCTCCTTCCCACCAGGGTCTCAGGGGCCTGTGTGAGTTTGACCTTGCAGGCACCCGGGACACGGTGGGGGTGGTTGTTTCGTGACACTCCCGCGCCTATACACGGGACCTGTGACAATACACATCCGTTCATGGTGCATCATCCTATGTTATGTACCACACATGGTTCACATCCTGTTGTGACATTGTTTTAATGTGCTACCTTGGTTGTTGCATCATTGTGGTAGTACTTGGCCTTTGTGAGGTACTGCTACGTCAAGTCATCTACTGGAGGGTGTTCGGGTTCGTTTTTATGCCTTGGATTTTGTGATTTTGGAAATGAGTTTGGATTCTGAGGGAGCGGGCACCTTTTTACACACAAGGTGGGAGATGGTGACGAAGGGTAAAGGTGATCCTGTGGCCAGGTGGAATTGAGGGTTGAAGGCTCCATGACCCAGGTGCAGTTGTTCAGTGGGTCATGGTCATTTGTGAGGGGGGTGGTTGTTGTTGATAGTTGCCTTGCCCTGCAGTGTGATGGGAACTCTGACATTGTAATGGTGGTATCCTATGTACAAGTTGTGTTCTGCTGATCAATGCCTGTTCATGTGTTGTGTTTACCTTTCAGGTGCGAGGGGATAGTTGTGGTTTGACATGCTGGGGTGTACACATGGTGAATGTTCACATATGGTGTGTAGAGAACACTAATGGTCACTTGAGTGCACATGCATATGTTGAGTGCATGTCCTTGCAGACCCACACACTTGCACTCTGATGCACTACATGTACTCCCACCCTTGCATATCCACGTGTACACTGTTTGCCTTCTGGTGGCCACTGTGTCCCTGCAGCACATGTTCTGTGACCAATTATGGATCCTGTACATGCCTAATTTGCTTTTTGATGTGGTCTGTCACTTAGATGTGATGCTCAGGGTGTGCATCACACACAATGGCTGTTCACTGTGCTGTGCGCTGAGCAGTGTGTTGCAGGAGTAGGACACAGCACACAGAAGTTGCAGTGTTGATTTTGCAATGCACAATGTGCATGTAGACAGGCATTCATTGTTATGTTACGTCTACAACTCTTGTAATGCATTTGGAAATGACTTATTTTGGGTGGGAGGTTGTTGGTCTGTCATTTCATCTGATTCCTGGTCAGGCATCATTGTCTGATGCCACTGTACATTTTGGACATGGCAATGTATACCTTATTGTTACTGTGTTGGTGTATGGGTATTGCTTGCCATGTCATGTTGTGGTTTGGGAGGGTTTGAGTGACATAACAGTGATGGCCATGGCCTGTTTTGCAGGTGTGTGTGATGCACACCTTGCATGTCAGGGTCATCCGCTTCTCAGAGCAACTAGCTGGGGGTAGATCTCTCTCCATGGCAGGGCCCTCCCTCTGGAACAGCCTTCCTGCCTCACTTGAACTTGAGGGGAACCATCTCCGGTCCGGGAAGCACCTCAAGACCTTCCTCTTTGCTTCTGCTTTCTCTCTGCCTCTCCCTTGCGGAATTCTTCACTGGAACTGCACTGGATCTGCACCTGGGCCACTCTCACCGACCTCGGTCCCTGGCCCAGCCACTCTCCACTTGCACTGGCTCCCTGGCAACCCCTGCACTGCGGTACTGTCTCTCTATCCCTACAGCCCCCCCTTCCCAGCACTTGTCTGCACTTACCTTTGCAGTTGCCACCAGCTGACCTATGTATTTGTTTTTTGGTCTACTTCCCCTGTACTGCACTCCCCCCCTCCCCTTCCACTTGCACTTTTCCCTTCCCCCTACCCCTGCACTTGCACAATCTTAATGACACCTGTCCTAGTTGTACCGTTGTCTGTCTTCCCTTGTTCCCCCCTCCCTGCCTCATTGCACCTTGAAATACTTGTGTATCGGCCATATCATGTCATATGTCATATGTGTGCCTTTTGGTCACACAGGATAGCTTGTGTTTAAGTAGCTGGGGATGCAGACGATGTGGCACTTCCCTGGCAACTATCTCAGGGTGGTAGGGTTGTGACACTTGACTGTCTCTTTGTTATCATCGATTGTCACCTGGTATGTGCCAGGCCTGTGTGCACTCCGGAGGGGTGGGAGTTAGGTGAAAAATGTGGCCACAAGCTGGGTCCGGGCTTCCTCGCCACGTGCCCTGTCCCCTCCCATGCGCAGCGCCTGTGCCTGTGGTTGGGGATGTGGGGGCACCACCATGTCCACCGGGACGCCCTGCCGTGTTGCAACATTGTGCAGGACACATGCTGCCACAATGATCCTGCACACTACTGGTGGTGCATAGAGTAGTTGCCCGCCAGAGCGGTCAAGGGAGCGGAAACGTGACTTGAGCACTCCGAATGTGCGCTCCACTATGGCCCTGGTTGCAATATGGGCGGCGTTGTATCTTATCTGGGGTGGTGTGGTGGGGTTGCGGATTGGCGTCATCATGTGGTTGCTCAGAGGGTAGGCACTGTCCCCTGGGGAGGTGATAATAGTTGAGATTATTAGGGTTTGGGTATTTGTCTGTGTGTGACTTGCATGCATGTGCAAGGGCATTTGTACTCACCTAGGAGCCATGTGTCGCCATGCTGCCCAGCTTCCAGGGCCCGGCTCAGGGCGGACATTCTGTATATGAAACTGTCATGGGTGGAGCCAGGGTAGTTTGCATAGACAGAGGTGATGATTCCCTTTGCATCGCATACCACCTGCACATTGATGGAATGCCAGTGCTTGCGGTTTCGGTAGATGTGCTCAGTGGCCCTAGGTGGACGTGGGGCCACATGGTGGCAATCTATGGCACCGAGCACTTTGGGGAAGTGTGCCACCCTGAAAAAATCCAGGACAACGGCCTGCCTTTCTGCGGGTGTTCTTGGCATGTATATGTGCCTGCGGACTGAGGGGCGCTCTGTCATGATTGCCAGTACCTGGTGTAGGCAGCATGACTGCGTAGCCTGTGAGACCCCCCCCACTATGGCAGCAGTCCGCTGAAATGACCCAGTGGCCAAAAAATGCAGGACATTGAGCACCTTCTCCAATGGGCTCAATGCTTGGGAGCAAAGGGTGGGGGATGTAAGGTCATCTTCCCACTCCCTGACCAGGTCTAGGATGATGTGGGGTGGAAACCTATACCTGCCATAGACCTGGTCATCAGGCATCCCAAAAAGGCTTGTCCGTGGTGCGAAAATGCATGTCCTGGCTATTCTCCTCCTCCTGCGGTGTCCCACGATCAGTGCCTCGACAAATGGGGCATTCATCGTAGCTGTATATACGTGTTTGTTGTTTGCGCGCACTTTTGTACTGTGCGCTGGGACGCTTCCGCCTGCCTTCGTGTGGCGGACGCGTTGACGCCTGTGTGCGTCTTTTGCCGTGCGCGGGTTTCCCGTATTCGGATCCATGAATACGGGTTGTTCGCGTGCTTGTGGGCGTTCCGTGTAGTTCCCTGCAGTACTTCCCCAGTTACGCCTTCTTTTTCACGCATTTTTCCCCATTCCGCGTGTTACGCCCACTGTTCTCACGCTTGCGCTCCCTTGCGCCTGCTTGCGCATGGATTTTCGGCGCACGTTTGTTCCATGAATCGGCCCCTAAATGTTCACATGAGGTGTAGCAATCAGAGAGAATTTGTTGGACTTGGAAATCTTCACTATAAATAACATTCACCATCCTTCCCCTCCCTTGATGTGTTAGGTTTATGTGAACTAGAAAATCTGTCAGGCTTATAGAACTTGGCATACCTTCTTGGTGAATAAACCTTTTTTTATGATAAAGGCCCCAGATGCTTGACAGATTAAAACAAGTTGTATTGAGTCAACAGTAGCCTTTGCCACATGCCAGTCTGCACTAACTGTCTAACCCAAAACTCTCTCCCTTTGGAGGTTCTTATAATCTAAAAGCCAATTTCATCATTAAACATGTTATTTTGTTCCCAGGGAGAGAGTGAGCCTAAAGTATGTGGTGATGGATGAAAATGCATTATGCTGCTTGGCATGGTGTTGAGATGTTGATGCAACACATCTCCCTTTTCCTGAAAAAAAAGGTTAATCTTGGAACCTGTAGGGTATGAAGGTCCCTCCTCTGGATGTTTCTGGCACCCTCCCATTTGAAACGAAGGATGCTGTGTCCCAGATTCCAGATTTTTTATTCCAAGGTTGTGACTGATGTGGAGCTAACCCTGATAACCTATACAGGTTCTCTATACTCAGATAAGTCTTTGGGAAATTGTTGTGGAATCTTGACCTACACTGCATCCCCACATGAAACCTATGGAAGTCTCTGGCGACCCTCCTTTGAGAAGCTTGTTCGCGTCACTGTTGAGAGTCAATAATGTGTTGCCTAATGCCAATGGACACAGCGGAAACCTCTTTTCACAATCAAGGTTGGCACCACACATTCTTTTGATGTGTACCCCTAATTACATGTTGTACCATGTTTGTGGAGGTTATAGCCCATCAGCATGTCCCGTGTGTCCTTTTTTATGGAGTAGTTTGACTTGATCAATAACTTAAGTATGTACTTGACCACATTATTGAACCTCTCCACCAATCTATTGGCTTGGTGATTGTACAACGTGGTGGTGTAGCACTCTAAATCAACCTTCTGAAGTAATATGTTAATTTCACTTGACACTAATTGTTTTCTGTTGTTTATAATTATTGATCAAGGAATGCCCTCCCTGAAAATTCATTAATTATGAAATGTTATACTTTTCTCTGTGGTGGTCTCCCTGAAAAAACTTAACTCAGGCCAGTGAGATTAATAGTCAATGGCCACTGTGCCAAATAAGAAATGTGGGGGGAAGGACATACAATGACAGTATAAAGTCCAGTGCTAATTTGTCCCAAGGAATTCATGGAACACACACCAGAGTAAAAGGTAGGACCTACATGTGCAGTGGCTTATCACTTTGTTGGCAGGGCTAGCAGTTCCTGACTTAACAGATGACATCACAAACTAAAGGAAAAGAAGTATTCAAATAGTGTGCCAACGTTTGTGATATTTGCATTGTTAGTTGGTAGTTTATTATCAATTGAGTTAATTTCTCAGTAAACTTTTCACAATCTTGTATATGTGCCTGTCTTGATTTACACAGGTTTTGGCACACTCAGGACTTTTTTTTTTTTTAAAAAAACGTGCTAGTTAAAACAAGCACTGTTCAAGTTCAAATCACTAATCAAATGAAATAATACAGAAAAATCAACATATAAGTCATACATATAGACTGAAAATCATGCAATGGTATTGGGTTGGATTGGTTAGAGAGGAAGAGAAATGGCGTCAATAGTTCATTAATTACTTTGCAAGAACATGTGCTTGCTACATCCAAATGCAAAAATCCCCAAACTTTGCTTCTTATATTATAGAATGTGGTTTGTGTTACATAACACGTACCAGAGATTGCAATTACTTCATAATTGTTCTCATGCAAAACCAGCTTGGTGCTATGATCACCCACACGCTGTATCTAAAGTCCCTAGTTACTCCCAGTGATTCACCCTTACAAACTAAAATGGTTTGCATGCTCAAAAAGTAATGCATGCAGGACAGTTGCTCTCTGTTACCCCGTATAAGGCTCTTTGCACACCATGCTCAGTGTAGACGCTACTTGTACTAACTCACAGTCCTCAAATGTCTCCTAATAGTTCACCTTTACAAGCTGTAGTGATTGATGTGCTTACATTGTTGGGGCCAGATGTCAAGTGATAATGTGCAGTTACTCACCAATTCGTTAAGATTCGAATACATTCATCAACTCACTGCTAAAATTAACACTCTACATATTTTATATAGGGGATAGATCCCAGGCACCGAGAAGCAATACATTAGACAAAAAAATAATGTTTCTTTCCCCTTCAACCTTCGCTGAAACCCCAGAAAATACACATTTTTCTGCAGCTCAAAATTGAAATTGTGATTTACCTGTGTGGTTTCCCAGCCTCAAGTTACAAAAACGCAGTTCCTCGATAATCCTGATCGCAGTCACCAGCTTTTGCAAATCCTAATTAGGAACGTGTGACATCCGTACGACTCACGTAGTTCACGTTATTCTTTCTGAATGTTGCGGCCATAATTTGGGCTGATCGCATCTCTTCTCTGACGGCCCATGTTACGCTGCATTATACTTATATGCGGAAGCCATATATTGGTCTAATAGCCCTTATTTTAGACTGCCTGCATTATGGTTATATGCCTATGCCATGTCATCAATGACATTTGCGATGTGGGTGTTAGTCTTAGCATTGCACGGTGGTGGCGCGAGTTATGGTTGCTTAGCTTACCATAACTGGTGAATTTCTGTGGTTTTTCGGTTTTACCTATAACCATAACTTCCCTGTAACAATGTTTGTTCTTTAAATTTCATAAGTTTTTATTAGTGCAACTTAACCATAAGGTCTTTTTAAAAAACCATAAGTTCCCTTTAACAAAGATTTTTCATTGGATTTCATAGGTTTGTATTAGTGCAACTTAACCATAAAGTCCCTTTAACAAAGTGTTTTCGGTGAATTTCATGGGTTTTTACCAGCGCATGCTATTTTCCTACAACTTACTTATATCATTCTTAGCCAATAAATAATATTTGTGTCCAATTTACAAAGTTTCACCTTAAAACTCTGAAATTTCCCACCTTGTAGAATTATTTTTAACATGTCTATACACTTTTTGCAACTTTTTGAAATCATTTTGCATCCGTAGATGTCCGGGAACGTCTGACCTAATCGCAGACCTTCTGGACAGTGCCACGTGACCATATATGCTTGCGCATGGCATGGTGACGTGTCCGCAAAGGCGTCTGCAATTCGTGATCGGATCCGTGCTTCAAAGACAGTTTGGAACTGCATTTTCTACTGATCTAGGAACTTTCAACTTCAAAATTTCCCTTGCACACCTCCTACACCTTTTCATACTCATTATCCATTACCAATCTAGTACACAGTACATACTTGGAAGAATTTTATCAAAACTGCTATTTATCTTAAAAATGGCATCAGTTATTGCCATCCCTCCTCCCCAAGAGCCAAAACCACCTGGAGGACCTTCACAACAAAAAAAGTGCAGTACTTTCAAAGACAATGAAAAGGACCAAGCCAATGAGGTAGAGGAAGTGTCTACTTCTAGCACGAAGATCAAATCATGGGTGCCAGTTCTTTGCTACTATTGGGAGTGTACCAAAGGCTAAAGTTACCTAAGTGAAATGCACTGAGTGACTACCTGGACAGTACTCCTACGCGACCACCTCCATGCACCGCCACATCAAATCCAATGACTGCAATGCTCTCAGAAAGGTTGTTCCTTTCTCAGCAAGTAGTAAACTGTCCCTCTTCCCTTGCCATGGCAGCCTGCAAAACCCTATGAACGTATTACCACAAGCACTTTTTTCCCTTTCAAACCTATCCTACCTTCAAATGACTTTACCACATAGCCGGACCCAGGTAAACATAGCCATTTTAGCACCATTTTTCATCGCTAGCGGTCACGGCCAGTAGCCAGATTATCCGTGTCATGACCTTATGCCATGACCCAGACAATCTGGCTACTGCCCACGGCTACAGGCTATACCTCAGTCACCAAAGGTATATGACTATTTTTTGTACCTACATCATGACACTTGACAAAAAATAAAACACGGGCACATTTACAAAACCATGCTTTAATGTCCTTGCCAATGCTCCTCACAAGTTTGCTTGAAATACGCCCATGTTTTATTTTTTTTAAAGTATCAAGATGTATGTACATACAATAGTCATGTAACTAAGCCCCCATTTGACAAAATACATACAGTCTTCACACAAACATTGAAAGTTGGGTCTATAATCTTTCTCAAAACATTTGTCCACATTCGTCAAATACCAACATAGTTATAAGCCATCTAAAAATGTTGAGACCCCCCTCTAATGTTGCTCCTCTTGAGAAAATCCCACCAAACTTTAGAAAACCGTTTATATCTAGATCCAAAATCGTTTACCAAATGTTGTACAGATTCGTCAAATGACACCACATGTATATGCCTTTACAATATTTTGGGACCCCCCCCCTCTAATCTTGCCCCCTCTTGACAGAATCCCACAAAACCTTGCAAAAACCATTCAGGATTAGTTCTATACATGCAGTTTCATTGAGTGGTGCAAAAGTTATAGGCCATCCAAAAACAGCTTTTCCCCAACCCTGTCATGCAGAATAGGTAGAGATATTCTAGGACATCTGAGGTGTACGTGAACACCACAGGACTGTGCCAGGACATCTGGAGTGTTTGCTGACATTTGGGGGGGTGAAACAACCTGTTTTTTCGCTTCTTATGGCCCTATCCAATCCAATCCTCATCCCCCCACATCCCTAGAGATTGTTTGTTGAGTTTGACAAGTGCAATGCTGCTTTTTTAAAATGTTTTCACTGTGCTGTCCGTGGAGCCCAAAAAAGTCTGCAAATCCAAGTTTGTGGGCGTTTCAGGAAAACAGACGCATTTCCCGTTTTCTCACCACCCAATCAGCGGCCGCGTCTCAATGTCCACGGACCACGCAAAAGTCTGCAGATTTTTCTGGCCAATCAGAGGCCAGTCCGCGGACCGAACAGGGAAGTTAGTCCGCAAAGTGGACATAGATATCACCAATTGGTTTCCTTGTGTTTTGGTCATTTAAAAAAAAACTACTAGACTGATTTACACCAAATTAACAAAAGCACGCTTTCAGGACCAAGCCACCACTCCTGCCTCAAATTTGGTGAAAATCCATGGGCTGTAGGCGCGACAGAAATGTTTTCCCATTATGTCTATGGGAAAAAAAGAAATGTTGGGACCCCCGTATAACTTTGCCCCCCCTTTACCAAACCCCTCCGAACTTTGCAAATAAAATTGAGAGTGGGCCATATACTTTTTTTTTGCAAAGTTTGGTGAGGATTCGTCCAGGGGGAGCAAAGTTATAAGCCACCCAAAAAGTGCTCTTCCTATGGGTTTAGCAACTTAAGCATAACTACATGGCCGCTACCGCAGGCCATGTAATAACACTGTTTCTTGTATATCCATAACAGTTACACAGATTAAAGACATGGTTTAGCAAAAGGATATAAAATATTTAAATACAAACAATTTATAGAAATAAAACCATGTTGTGATCTATATTTAACCCAAATTAAGGTTAATCTTAATTGGCAAATCAACCTTGCTTCCACACGACGTAACATTAATTCTCTATCACCTCCCATTTGTTCAGGGACCCTTTTTGTAGACCTATAAGTCATAACTCTTGCTTGCAGTCAAGTTGGTGTAGCTGCTGCCAGTGTTGGGCCAGTGATAATTTTGGATCCTGACTTCCAATGGTAGAAAATTGTTCTCTAATCCATACCCTTAGCTCCTGGATAGTGCTCCCTATGTAGTATTTGCCGCAGGCACATACTATCGCATATACTACAAATTTAGATTTTCTATTTAAATGTTGTGTATTCATACTTTGTTCCCTCTTGTGTTCACAAATTGATCTGTGCTTGTATGAGCATATTTACACATGATACATGTGCCGAATTTGCGGAACCCTTTGCTTGATGATTAAAGCCATGAAATGTGCTTGCTTGTACTTGGAAGATAAAATTGATTCAATCTATTCTTCAAGGTCACAGTTCTAGTAAATATCATTCTAGGCTTGTCCTCAATATGTCTTTGAATATCCTTGTCCAGTTGTAATAAGTGGCAGTTCTAGTTGAGTATCTTTTTCATTTTATAATGATCTCACAATATGTTGTTATGAATCTAACACTGTGTGTGTTCATATAATTTCACTTGGAGCTCTGTTCCCGAGTTACACTTCTAGGCATTTTTCTTGCCCGATTGGTCGCTTCCTGAATGGTAGTTGGCAGATTCCCCCTTGCTCGAAATCTATCTGCCAGTAGGTTACACTCCTCTTCAAAGCTCACTGATTCAGTGCAATTACTTCTGGCTCTGATGAACTCCCCTGTTGGTATATTTTGTTTCACTGATTTCTGATGACAGCCGGTAGCTAAAAGGGTGGAGTTTACGTCTGTGGGCTTACAATATGTTCTCGTGGATAGTGAATCACCAGATATGTAAATCTTTAGATCAAGAAAATCTATTTCCTGGTTACTCAAATTACCAGTAAACCGAATTCCAAAATCATTGTGGTTCAATCTTTGAATACATTCTTTTAATCCAAGCGATGATCCATTCCAAATCAATAATATGTCATCTATATAGCTTGGCAATAAAACATCTTTCTCCATATAGGTTGAATTGGTATAGATGATGATGTCTTCAAAAAGGTCCAAAAACAGTGAACTCGGGTGGTCCTTAAATCAGTAACACGTCATGCATGGATGGGATGCAGAATAACTCTAACACCAAATCAAACAGACTTAGGAAGTTGGCAAAACGTCTCTCCCCCTGTTGTATTATGATTTGTCTAAAACGGGGAGTTACAACGGACATCAAGGGATGTTCGATCATGTACTCTCAAAGCATTTTATAAAAAATGACATTTATACAGCAAAAATTCCTCATACGTGATGCCATACTGCATGGCAAATAAGAGAAACCTACGGGGGTTGTGATATTCTCAAATGAAACATCTAAGTATACTTTCTATATAGGGACGGTTTGGCATTTGTTCTCTACAGTCAGGTGGACAACTTATGCCAACCCATAGTGCAAATCATCTTCAACAGTTATTAGATAGATGGTATATTATTGGCTCTCAAACTATAAGGCCCTTCGTTACATGGCCCTCTATAATAGGTTGGCATGCTCATGCCATCTGGAAAATTTGGCTCACTAGCAGCATGTAAGCTGGCACCCGAGGTGTCAGTGTGTGGAGTTGACCATGTCTCCCCACCCAATTAGCGAAACATCTCTCATCACTCATCACTCATGCCACCTGCCATTCAGATTGTCTTTCAACTTGGCCTTGCAAAGTATCCTTGTTCCTGGGAATATAAGGGAGTATAAGCACAACCTTATTACAGTTCTGGTCTACATGCCCAACTCCAATTTCCATATTTGGCTCACGCAGGAGACCATATTTCGGCCTGTTTTGAAGCATTTAATTGTCTTCAATTAATAAACTTGTCACTCATAGTGTTCTTTATTTGCACCTTGACACAAGATGATTCAGCAGCTCAAGTTTACTGTTCTTCATAGATAAATTACCAGTTCTTATGCTACTCATCCTTTGACACCAGGACAGACAGCTCTTCCAGGCCTTTGCATGCTCTTAGCTTCATGTTGCTATGACACAGGCTTCCGATCCTTCTTTCGCTGTGGGTCTGAGCTTACTAAATATGTGACCCCGATGTCCTGAATTCTATATAATGATTTTTTTAATTTTATTATTTATTTAATGTGATTTATGGTTATATAGTTGACAACCTTTAGTCACAGATTTCCTTAGTAAGAAAAGAAGAATACAACAAGAACACTTTTCCTTTAAATTAAAGCTCATGCTTCATCAAATGATGTTAGTTTCTTCTGAATAATGATTGTGAGTTTCACCACAGCCAAAGTTATTGATGTTTTTTTCACCACATTGCATCGATTTCCACCATAAATCTTTTCATCTATGTCCATACTTTTTATATGATAAGATTCATTAGGATTTCTCTTTGTGGCGATAAGGCTAAACAGTCCATCATTAAATGATTCTGTTTACAATAGACTTATCTTTATTACGAAATCTACAAGTCAAGGGATTGTCTGTATGGCTTTGAGGCCATGACATTTATTTCATTTTAATTAGATTCAGCCAAAATCTGAAAAACCGATCTCTGAAATACCAATGAGGAAACAATCTCAGATAATTAGGTAGCGAATTTGGTTTCTTGCTGTCCTCCCATGGTTTTCGTTTTAATTAGATTCAGCCAAAATCTGAAAAACCGATCTCTGAAATACCAATGAGGAAACTATCTCAGATAATTAGGTAGCAAATTTGGTTTCTTGCTGTCCTCCCATGGTTTACCATAGATTTTACATGTCTGTCTCTCATCCTCCATTCTAAACCAATCAAGGGAGTAGATTTTCTTTTAAATTTTATCAGGATTGTTGAGCAGGGTATCAGTTAGTTCACCTAAGGTTAGTAACAGATTTCGGCAATCAGCTTGCCAATGGATCATGGTGGGATCTTTTTCTTCTGTCAGGGCTTTCTTGAGGCAGTTAAATCCTTCTCTGGGGTTATTTCCTAAACATTTTCAATAAAATTAGAGAATATTCCATTCAACGACTACCATAAGAGAAGTTAAGCCCAACTCCACGCGAACTGCCTGTATTGGAGTGCCTTTAGGTAATCGAAGTACACTTTTCCAAAAGCCACCCTACAAGACGGCCCAGTTTTTCTTTCTGAAGTTGAAGGAAGTCTCGGCTCCACAGGTCATGATTGGAATAACCTTGTCTTTGTAAAACTTGGTCAGAGGGATTAGGCTGTATCCACAATAACGCTTTAGAATGATTTTTCCCAGGCCTGTCAAGTTTGTTGCCTTTTTTAACAGTGCTTGAAATCGAGGCATGTCAATAGAGCTTGAATTTAGACATACTCCTAGGTACACAAAAGATTGAACTTTTGGAATATGCGTTCCTAGTAGGGACCACTGCATGATTTTCACTCTAGATTGTAAATTTTGAGCCCTCAGCGGCAATATGGCAGATTTCTTTGGGTTGATAGTGAGTCCATTTGTTGCCAGGTAGAGTTGTAATGCATTTAACTGTCTCTGAAGACCTACTGGAGTCTGCTCTATGAGGACCATGTCATCGGCAAATACAAGTCGTCCCACTTTGATGTTTGCTACAGATGGAGGAAAACATCTTACATCTTCAGTTGCAGGATCTATGTCAGAAATTCATAAATTGAATATTTCAGAGGCCATTGGACATCCTTGCTTTACACCTTTGTTAGTAGTGGTTGGTTTGTTTAATAGACCAGCCTTGTTCAGTCGAACTTGGAGAGTGGTGTCCTGATGGAATTCCTTGATTGTGTCTATAATTGAAGACGGGCATCCCCATTGAGTCAATTTGGCCCATAGTCGAGGGCGGGAGATGCTGTCAAACGCTTGCGTAAAATGGATAAATGCAATATATGTTTTTATGTCTTTCCTTCTTTCCGTGCTGTCCTATTTCCTCTCACGAATCCTGATTGTCACGGGTCAGAGTGACCAGATGACATTGCAAATGCTCGTAATGATTTTAATACAAGAGTTCCAAAAATTTTACCCAGAGTGTCTAACAATGCTATAGGGCGAAAGTTAGCTGGGTCAGCTCGATTGCCCTTCTTATAAATGGGTATGATTATGGACCCTTTCCATGAGGCTGGTATCTTTTGAGCTTTAACGATGTAATTAAATAGGACTGAAAGAAAGTTAGCCCATTGATTTGAGTCTTCTTTGAGGGCTTATTACTCAGGCAATCAGGGCCACAAATCTAGATACGTTTTTGGTAACAGTTTCAATTGCTTCCACTGAGGTGTCTGTTAGTTTCCACTCTGAATTGTTCTTTACTAGTGCCATGGCATCTGGCTCTTGATTAAAGGTAAGACTATAATGGGAGACCCAAGTTGCAGGGATTGGTATCATCATTAGTGAGTCTTGATCAATCTCGAGCTGATTTATTTGTCTCCACATTTCCGCTGTGTTAGAGGATTTAATGATCTCTAGCATTTTTTCTGCATCATTTTGTTGTAATACCTTTTTATAACATTGAAGCCAGTTACAATAGTGTTGGTGAATTTTCTTCCTTTGTTCTGCTATGGAGTAATCTCGTTTCAATTGATTTAAACATTGTCTCCTCCGTTTCTTTTAGAGTAGGATTTAGTCATCATAAGCATGACGAGGAGATGTATTCTTCAATGAGATACATTTTGATTTTTCCTCAAACATTCTAAATAGACTGAGATCATTCACTGGGTCAATCCTTCCCGTTGAGTATAAACAATTCACAAGGATGCTTAAGTTCTTGGTCATGAAAGGTAATGTAGAAGATGGAATTTTAATCCGGTTTCTTCCCATGTTGACTTCTCTAGCAGTCATATTCGTATAGTTGTTATTGTTGAAAACTGGCAAAAGTTTTGCTGAGAGCAAATTATGATCACTGTTATCCATTTGTTGAACTACCATCCAGTTCTCCAATGAAGTCATTTCAGCCGAGATGTATATGTAGTCTAGGATTTGGCCACCATTTTGGCTTTTTCTCATGATATTTGTGGGTATGTCACCAGCAGTGTTTCCATTAAGAAGATTTAATTAGCTAGCATCCATGGTGACATTCCACTGATATCCTCTTTTTTTGCAGATGTGGTACATGCAATATTGAGGGTTACAAGTTCTCTTTTCTCATCTCAGCATTTAGAATTCAAATCTCCGCAAAGGACAAACCTTGGGTTTAGCCATTTCTGCCTATAGAGGACTATCTACTTCTCGATTTGTTCTGGAAAGCTGAGGCTAGCAGTGGATGCTGGGTTCCAGTACAGATTGAAGATACTAAGAGGCCGATTCATGGAACAAACGTGCGCCGAAAATCTTGGAAGTCCCTGCGCGTGTTAACCTCGGGATGTGCGCCAAACCCGTGCATGGCGCACAAGTCACTGCAACATCCCGAAAGGCGTGCATGACGCGCACAGTGAAAGCGCACAACCTCGGCGCATACACCAGAAAGTGGGCGGAACACGGGGCGTAACGCGCGAAATGGGGAACAACGCGCGAAAATAAGGGCGTAACTGGGGATGTACTGCAGGGAAGCAGACGGAACGCCGACACGCACTCGAACCACACGTATTCATGGAATCGAATAGGGCAAAGCCACGCACAGCCAAAGACACACAGAAGCTGAAACACGTCCGCCACACGAAGGCAGGCGGTAGAGTCCCTGCACATTACAAAGGTGGCAACATACAGCAATTGTGCCGGTGCAAGCGGGGCACGTGTATTGCGGGGGTGCGCGGGAAGTTACACACGCGATTGAGCGGGGTACGTGTATTTCGGGGGTGCGCGGGAAGTGACACACGCGATTGAGCGGGGTACGTGTATTTCGGGGGCGCGCGGGAAGTGACACACGCGATTGAGCGGGGTACGTGTATTTCGGGGGCGCGCGGGAAGTTACACACGCGATTGAGCGGGGTACGTGTATTTTGGGGGCGTGCGGGAAGTTACACACGCGATTTAGCAGGGTACGTGTATTTCGGGGGTGCGCGGGAAGTTACACACGCGCTTGAGCGGGGTACGTGTATTTCGGGGGTGCGCGGGAAGTTACACACGTGAATGAGCGGGGTACGTGTCTTTCGGGGGTGCGCTGGAAGTTACACACGCGATTGAGCGGGGTATGTGTATTTTAGGAGGTGTGCGGGAAGTTACACACGCGATTGAGCGGGGTACGTGTATTTCAGGGGCGCGCGGGAAGTTACACACGCGATTGAGCGGGGTACGTGTATTTCGGGGGCGTGCGGGAAGTTACACACGCGATTGAGTGGGGTACGTGTATTTCGGGGGTGCGCGGGAAGTTACACACGCGATCTCATCAGGGTACGTGTATTTCAGGGTGCGGGGGAAGTATCACACGCAACATCAGCAGGGTACGTGTATTCCAGGGGTGCGCGGGAAGTTCCACACGCAATTTCATCAGGGTACGTGTATTACAGGGGTGCGCGGGAAGTTCCACACGCAATCTCATCAGGTTACGTGTATTACAGGGGTGCGCGGGGAGCACCACATGTGAATTGCACGTGTGGGTCCTACCAGGTGTTCCCTCTACACCCTCCACGGCCCCTGCAGGTGGCTCACACCACAGGGGCCTACCCTGCACATGTCCTGCAGGCACCCCATCCACCATGGCCATGCCCCCCAGCCAACCCACATGTCAACCTGCACTACTGCCCACCAAAGCATGTCCCCCTGCACCCCCAGCCACCAGGGGCACTCTCCACCAGGCCCCCACCCATGTCTCCCACCTCCCCCACCCCCCAGCACTGTGGGGCACCTGCCAGCAGGCCCCCACCCATGTGCAACTCATGTCTCCCAGCACCCCCACCCCCCAGCCACCAGGGGCAGCCTCCACCAGGCCCCCACCCATGTCTCCCACCACCCCCACCCCCCAGCAGTGCAGGGGCACCCTCCACCAGGCCCCCACCAATGTCTCCCACCCCCCCACCCCCCAGCACTGTGGGGCACCTGCCAGCAGGCCCCCACCCATGTCTCCCACCACCCTCACCCCCAGCAGTGCAGGGGCACCCACCACCAGGCCCCCACCCATGTCTCCCACCCACCCCCCACCCCCCAGCACTGTGGGGCACCTGCCAGCAGGCCCCCACCCATGTCCAACTCATGTCTCCCAGCACCCCCACCCCCCAGCCACCAGGGGCAGCCTCCACCAGGCCCCCACCCATGTCTCCCACCACCCCCACCCCCCAGCACTGTGGGGCACCTGCCAGCAGGCCCCCACCCATGTCTCCCACCACCCCCACCCCCAGCAGTGCAGGGGCACCCACCACCAGGCCCCCACCCATGTCTCCCACCCCCCCATCCCCCAGCAGTGCAGGGGCACCCTCCATCCGGCCCCCACCCATGTCTCCCACCACCCCCATACCCCAGCACTGTGGGGCACCTGCCAGAAGGCTAGCACCCCCATCCCCCAGCCACCAGGGGCAGCCTCCACCAGGCCCCTACCCATGTCTCCCACCACCGCCACCCCCCAGCAGTGCAGGGGCACCCTCCACCAGGCTCCCACCCACGTCTCCCACCCCCCAACCCCCAGCAGTGCAGGGGCACCCTCCACCAGGCCCCCACCCATGTCTCCCACCACCCCCACCCCCAGCACTGTGGGGCACCTGCCAGCAGGCCCCCACCCATGTGCAACTCATGTCTCCCACCACCCCACCCCCCAGCCACCAGGGGCAGCCTCCACCAGGCCCCCACCCATGTCTCCCACCACCCCCACCCCCCAGCACTGTGGAGCACCTGCCAGCAGGCCCCCACCCATGTCTCCCACCACCCCAACCCCCCAGCAGTGCAGGGGCACCCACCACCAGGCCCCCACCCATGTCTCCCAGCACCCCCACCCCCCAGCCACCAGGGGCACCCTCCACCAGGCCCCCACCCATGTCTCCCACCCCCCACCCCCAGAAGTGCAGGGGCACCCTCCACCAGGCCCCCACCCATGTCTCCCACCACCCCCACCCCCCAGCACTGTGGGGCACCTGCCAGCAGGCCCCCACCCATGTCTCCCACCACCCCCACCCCCCAGCGGTGCAGGGGCACCCACCACCAGGCCCCCACCCATGTCTCCCACCCCCCCACCCCCCAGCAGTGCAGGGGCAAGATGATGCAGGGACAGGATCAGGGACAGGATTGCACACAGGCACCTCCGCGGCGGCCTGTGCTGCCTCCTGTCCCTGGTCCTGCACTGCACCACTAGCACCAGTGGGATCCCCACCTCCAGACCCCGTCTCTGGTGCTTGCACGGCCTCCTCCTCCACCAAACCCCCCACCAACCTGGATGACTCCGTGGCATCTTCCCCTGTTGGGCCCTGTGGGGTCCCAGCTGCCCCTTCTGCTGCCGAGGAGTCCAACTCCAACCTCCGCCTCTTGGACCTCCCCCCGGCAGCTGCGGCCTGGGACGCGGCACCGGACTCCTCACTCCCCGACGAGATGACAACCTGGGAAGGGAGCCAGGCCTTGCGTCTCCGGCTGGCGGTGGGATCCCCGCCGCTGTGCCCCACAGCACCTTCTCCGCCCTCTTCATCAGTTGACGCTGCAGACAGGGAGAAATAAAACACAGGCATCAGGGCACTGTACAATGGACACATACACACATGACAGTTGTACATGAGTGGCATTGGCAAACCTCAGACATGTCATCACAATCCCCAACACACATGTCATTTCAACTCGCACACATGAGCCATACCACAGCCATATCACAACTGCCAGCACCATTCATACACATACAACAGCATGAGCAGGCAAAGGTGAGCCAGACATCACATGCAACACAGGAAGTGCACCACACATGTACACACACCACCACACTTGCATGCATGTGTACACCTCTGCCAAGTGGCGCAGTGTTCAGATGGGCATCCATGTCACATCTGCCAATCAGGCTTCCACATACCGCTGTCACATGCATCCAAGTTGCATCACTGTTGCACCCTTGTCAAATACACACACATGCACATGTACACAGTGCTGATACATGAGGCCGAAAACAACATACATGCGTGACATCACGGACATGTCTACTTACATACACATTCATCCAAACATGTGTGCCCACACAACTGCATTTGGCATGCAAGCCTACACACACAAGCACCATCCATGTCTCACACATTCCAGCCCTCGCATGTGTTAGCCCATCAGCCCTGTACACCCCCACCCATACTCGACCCCATACAAACAGATGTGCAACCTGCACACTACTGAAAAATCACCACACGCACTGCTCACAATCAGGATGCATGTACACTTACCGCTCGACTCCAGACGGGTCTGCCTCTCAAGGACCTGGGGGTGGAGCGCTGGGGATATGCATTCCAGGACCCTCATCTGTTCTTCCGACAAGTGGCCCCGGCGCCCCTTGGCATCCGCTGCCTTCAAGAGGCGCCGGGCCTTGTTCAGGGTCCTGGACCTGAAGTCCTCCCAGCGCTTCTTGACATGTTGTAAGTCGCGGACTGCCACCCCCTCCGCCTTGATGGCAGTCACGATGTCAGTCCAGATCCGAGTCCGTCCTTCCTTGTCGGCGCGGGAACTTCCGAAGAGGGCATCATACTGCCCCAGGACTTGCTCCACCAGGACACCAACTTCGGTGGAACTGAAGCTGGTGCCCCTCTGCCTCTCTGGCCGGGGGATGTCAGTGGTCTCAGATGGTGTTTGCCCCGACATGACAACCCCAGAGGCAGGAGTGGGTGGGCAACTGGGTCCTGGGGCTAGGCTGTGGAGCGATGGAATCCCAGTCGGGAGTCTTCGGTTCCAGCAGGGGTGGTCACAGCAACAGCACCCCTGGCTGATGTGCAGGCAGCAAATGGCAGGGCACGTGGGCAGCAGGCAGTCAGGCAGCAGCAGATGGCAGGTGGGAGCGTGCTCAGAGCTCTGGGGGGCAGTAGTTCGGCCTTCTGGGCAGGAGCGTGGTCTTCCGTGTGCTTACGCGTGGCCAGCTTGATACGGAGTGATTTGGCACGTGAAAAATCTGCACGTCAGCGTGTAATTCGAGGAAAGGCCCTTAGCACGTATGCACGGCAGCACGCATATGCGATTTCATTGGACCAAAGGCCCTTAGCGCGTGAGCGTGTCTGTGACGTGATGCGCGCGGGTGTTTCCCTCATTGCACGTGATGACAGAACACACGTGGATTTCCACCAATCGCGAGTGAAAGTTCCCGCGCACCCCGGAACACACGTACCCAGGCTAATCGCATGTGGAACTTCCTGCGCACCCCGAAACACACGTACCCAGGCCAATCGCGTGTACGCTCACTCCCATCCGATCACACGCGATGACACTCGGGCGTACCGAATACGGGAAACCCGCGCATGGCAAAAGACGTGCACAGGCATCAACGCGTCCGCCCACACGAAGGCAGGCGGAAGCGTCCCCGCGCACAGCATAAAAGTGCGCGCAAACAACAAACGCGTATATACAGCTACGATGAATGCCCCATTTGTCGCTGCACTGATCGTGGGACACCGCAGGAGGAGGAGAATAGCCAGGGCACGCATTTTCGCACCACGGACAAGCCTTTTTGGGATGCCTGACGACCAGGTCTACGGCAGGTATAGGTTTCCACCCCATATCATCCTGGACCTGGTCAGGGAGTGGGAAGATGACCTTACATCCCCCACCCTTTGCTCCCAAGCATTGAGCCCCTTGGAGAAGCTGCTCAATGTCCTGCATTTTTTGGCCACTGGGTCATTTCAGCGGACCACTGCCATAGTGGGGGGGGTCTCACAGGCCTCGCAGTCACGCTGCCTACACCAGGTACTGGCAATCATGACAGCGCGCCCCTCAGTCCGCAGGCACATATACATGCCCAGAACACCCGCAGAAAGGCAGGCCGTTGTCCTGGATTTTTTCAGGGTGGCACACTTCCCCAAAGTGCTCGGTGCCATAGATTGCACCCATGTGGCCCTACGTCCACCTAGGGCCACTGAGCACATCTACCGAAACCGCAAGCACTGGCATTCCATCAATGTACAGGTGGTATGTGATGCAAAGGGAATCATCACCTCTGTCTATGCAAACTACCCTGGCTCCACCCATGACAGTTTCATATACAGAATGTCCGCCCTGAGCCGGGGCCTGGAAGCTGGGCAGCATGGCAACACATGGCTCCTAGATCATTACAAATGCCCTTGCACATGCATGCAAGTCACACACAGACAAATATCCAAACCCTAATAATCTCAACTATTATCACCTCCCCAGGGGACAGTGCCTACACTCTGAGCAACCACATGATGACGCCAATCCGGAACCCCACCATGCCACCCCAGGTAAGATACAACGCCGCCCATATTGCAACCAGGGGCATAGTGGAGCGCACATTCGGAGTGTTCAAGTCACGTTTCCGCTCCCTTGACCGCTCGGGTGGGCAACTACTCTATGCACCACCTACTCTACTACTCTATTCTACTCTATGCAGGATCATTGTGGCAGCATGTGTCCTGCACAATGTTGCAACACGGCAGGGCGTCCCGGTGGACATGGTGGTGCCCCCACATCCCCAACCACAGGCACAGGCGCTGCCCATGTGAGGGTACAGGGCACGTGGCGAGGAAGCCCGGACCCAGCTTGTGGCCACATTTTTCACCTAAACTCCCACCCCTGCGGAGTGCACACAGGCCTGGCACATACCAGGTGACAATCGATGATGACAAAGAGACAGTCAACTGTCACAACCCTACCACCCTGAGATAGTTGCCGTGGAAGTGCCACATCATCTGCATCCCTAGCTACTTAAA
This sequence comes from Ambystoma mexicanum, assembly GCF_040938575.1. Lineage (NCBI taxonomy): Eukaryota > Metazoa > Chordata > Amphibia > Caudata > Ambystomatidae > Ambystoma > Ambystoma mexicanum. The sequence goes on along the minus strand of NC_090939.1, from coordinate 549,224,356 downwards.
CACAAGCTATCCTGTGTGACCAAAAGGCACACATATGACATATGACATGATATGGCCCATACACAAGTATTTCAAGGCGCGATGAGGCAGGGAGGGGGGAACAAGGGAAGACAGACAACGGTACTACTAGGCCAGGTGTCATTGAGATTGTGCAAGTGCAGGGGTAGGGGGAAGGGAAAAGTGCAAGGGGAAGGGTGGCGGGGAGTCCAGTACAGGGGAAGTAGCCCAAAAAAATAATACATAGGTCGGCTGGTGGCAACTGCAAAGGTAAGTGCAGACAAGTGCTGGGAAGGGAGGGCTGTAGGGATAGAGAGACAGTACTGCAGTGCAGGGCTTGCCAGGGAGGCAGTGCAAGTGGAGAGTGGCTGGGCCAGGGACTGAGGTCGGTGAGAGTGGCCCAGTTGCAGCTCCTGTGCAGTTCCAGTGAAGAATTCTGCAAGGGAGAGGCAGAGAGTAAGCAGAAGCAAAGAGGAAGGTCTTGAGGTGCTTCCAGAACTGGAGATGGTTCCCCTCAAGTTCAAGTCAGGCAGGAAGTCTGTTCCAGGGGGAGGGCCCTGCCACGGAGAGAAATCTACCCCCAGCTAGTTGCTCTGAGAAGCGGATGACCCTGACATGCAAGGTGTGCATCACACACACCTGCAAAACAGGCCATGGCCATCACTGTCATGTCACTCAAACCCTCCCAAACCACAACATGACATGGCAAGCAATACCCATACACCAACACAGTAACAATAAAGTACACATTGCCATGTCCTAAATGTACAGTGGCATCAGACAATGATGCCTGACCCGGAATCAGATGAAATGGCAGACCAACAAAATCTCCCACCCAAAATAAGTCATTTCCAAATGCATTACAACAGTCGTAGACGTAACATAACAATGAATGCCTGTCTACATGCACATTATGCATTGCAAAATCAACACTGAAGCTCATGTGTGCAGTGTCCTACTCCTGCAACACACTGCTCATCGCACAGCACAGTGAACAGCTGTTGTGTGTGATGCACACCCTGAGCATCACATCTAAGTGACAGACCACATCAAACATCAAATTAGGCATGTACTGGATCCGTAATCGGTCACAGAACATGTGCTGCAGGGACACAGTGGGCACAAGAAGGCAAACAGTGTACACGTGGATATGCAAGGGTGGGAGTACACGTAGTGCATCAAAGTGCAAGTGTGTGGTTCTGCAAGGACATGCACTCCACATATGCATGTGCACTCAAGTGACCATCAGTGTTCCCTACACATCACATGTGAACATTCACCATGTGTACACCCCAGCATGTCAAACCACAACTATCCCCTCGCACCTGAAAGGAAAACACAACACATGAACAGGCATTGATCAGCAGAACACAACATGTACATAGGATACCACCAATACAATGTCAGAGTTCCCATCACACTGCAGGGCAAGGCAACTATCGACAACAACCCCCCCACCCTCACTAATGACCATGACCCACTGAACAACTGCACCTGGGTCATGGAGCCTTCAACCCTCAATTCCACATGGCCACAGGATCACCTTTACCCTTCGTCACCATCTCCCACCTTGTGTGTAAAAAGATGCCTGCACTCTCAGAATCCACACTCATTTCCAAAATCACAAAATCCAAGGCATAAAAACGAACCCAAACACCCTCCAGTAGATGACTTGACGTAGCAGTACCTCACAAAGGCCAAGTACTACCACAATGATGCAACAACCAAGGTAGCACAGTAAAACAATGTCACAACAGGATGTGAACCATGTGTGGTACATAACATAGGATGATGCATCATGAACGGATGTGTATTGTCACAGGTCCCGTGTATAGGCGCGGGAGTGTCACGAAACAACCACCCCCACCGTGTCCCGGGTGCCTGCAAGGTCAAACTCACACAGGCCCCTGAGGCCCTGGTGGGGAAGGAGGTTCAGGAATATGCAGTCGGGACAGGTGTTGGCACACTGGATAACTGGAACGAGTGGCAGGAGAGGGGAGGAGGAATGACACATGAAATTAGGGAATGAACGAAAATGTACTACCTGCATGAACACATACACAATCCAAACAAACTTGGGCATCATTGTCATGGCCTTCTGTAGTCCAGGCTTAGGAGTGGTACGAACCAACCACCCCCTCTAGGGTTTTGGCGCCTGCAAGTTCGGGGCTTACACAGGCATCCGCAACCCCAGCGGGGAAAGAGGATTAGGGAACGTTGCTTGGATAGGTACGGGAAGCAGGAACACCGGGTAGAGGGTACAGGGTTCAAAATTGCATAGGATTCCGGGTGATTAGGGGGAAAAAAACATACCAAATTGAACACACATACATCCATGCATTAGTGCACCCCCCCAGCAAGCCTATGCAGAGCAGTTTGAAAGAAAAACAACAAGACACTTAGCTCTGGTTTTGAGTGCTGGCCTCCTGCCTGCGCACTCTCAGGTCCGGTTACAGGAGCACTGCAATGCTGCAAAGAGAGCCACAGTCAACAACCTGTATGTGCCAATTACACAAAAACACACCACCAAACATGCCCCATAGCAACAAAATACTCTACAAACAGACAATCTGGTGTAGATGCTTCGTACCCATATATAACAGTAGCCCTGTGACGGGTCATACACAGTCAATGCAGTAAGTCAGCCGCCGGTGGGTGCGTGGCAAATGGAACACCAATGTGTCACAATTCACACAACATGCAATGTTCCCTGGGTAAGCAGACAGACCCATATAGCAAGCCATGACTTCAGAGCAAGTTGCATACCACCATGACCGAAACAAAGTTGGCAGTGCATTTATCATAAAGTACATGGAAATGAAATGCACTGCACCCGAGTATGTCCCTTGTTGTATGTCCCTGTGAGCTGCCCCTTTCCATGTCTCAGAAGGCTACATGGTTGATACAAGTGCCTCAATGGACCTTGGTGTACCGGAGGGTATGTGCCACTGCCCCTGCATGTGACCCAGACAACCCTACTATCAACAGCCATCAGTCCACAAACACATCTTAGCTGCATTGTGTGCTTCAACACCAATATTCGTCTAAACTCACCCTCAGTGCTGTGACTAAGCCTGCATGTGCAACTCGCGTGGTGCAAGCTTTGCTGTGTCGTGGCCCCCCTGTGATGCTCACCTTGCCTGGAGTTCCTTGGAACATGTCAGCAGTTCTAGGATGTGGGTCTGCAATCACTGTGCCTCTGCTTGTGCACACATGTGCATGTGGGCACCAACAAACGGGTCCAGAATTCCGTCGTCCAATGGCCCATGTCTGCTGGCAAAGGTGCTCTGGAGGCTCATCCCCCTGCAGAAAGGGCATGAAACACATGATTAATGCTTCAAAGTCATCTGTGTGTGTCTCATCAGGCATCTCATCACGTGACCATGTCAGAGAGTCACATCACTAATCACACCATCAGTCCGTCTTTCAAATCCAAAGTTTGGTACACTATCTACAGCATGAATTGCAAAAAGCACGTGTACAGGAAAGATATGAAACATACTACACAATGCATAGCAATCAATGTACACATTAATCATGACACACCCCATCTAGCAAAAGCCGAACAGTGGACAATGACACCAAAATCATCCCCACTAGGGGTGTCAACACAAGTCACACAGCACCAGACATGCCACAGATATGACAGTCCAAAGCCCTTGTGTAAAATTCTGTAACACCGAACCATCCTTGCGAGCCCATGGATAAGGGAGGCAGGAGTGGCATATGTGAGTCAAGGACCCCAAGCAGCAAACACATACACAAGACAACCATGAAGGGCCCAGCTGGAACAGACAGTGGATGCCTTCAAAAGCCACAAAGCACCGCACGTCACATGAAAGCGCAATAGACTAGCAATTTTAAACTAAATCAACTATTAACTAATTACACTAACAATGGAAAACCTACATTACCTATTTAAACTAACTATCAAACAGAAACTTAACTAACTAAACTAAAAGAAAAATCAAAAATGGCCACATACGACCTGGGGGGGAGGGGAGGCACCCAGGAGGGGGGAGGTACAGGGTGCTGCTCAACATCCACATGCGATGATGCTGAGCCAAAAAAAAAACCTCCATGGGCTCAACGCCTGCACAGCCCGACCTATGTGGGAGATAGATGGTCGTCCGAGTCTGGCTCATCATGTAATGGAGGATGTGGCACAGTAGCCTGGCCACGCCTAGCCGCAGCTTGCCCCTCGTCGGCAGCAAGTCTGCCAGATGGGTGAGCCTGGTTCTGTGTGGCGATGTGACATAGGTCTGCATGCAGAACCTCACATGATACACGTGCTTCCTCTTGCAAGGTAGCACGTGTAACACGGAGTTCCTCATGCAAGGCCTGGCTGGACAACCGCTGCACCTCCCGGCAAGCCTGTAGCTCAGCCGAGATGGTACGCTCAAGCTGTGCAAACCTCTCCTCAGCCTGCTGCCTCTGGGACATCATAAGGACACCCAGAGTGGATCTGAGGGAAGCATACTCCTCCCTCAGGGCATCCATGTGCGCCTCTGCGTGAGCAGCAATTGCTTGATGCAGAGACAACATTTCAGCCTGGCGTGCCCTGTCTGAGGCCGCCATGCCCAGCCTGAGCGAGCGGGCCGTGGACCGTGCCGCCTGCTGCTGGAGAAGCACCTGCCTAGCAGGGGGTAGCACAGATCGGGCCACACGCTCCATGCTCTCAGCGATGTTCTCCATTGCTGCCCCCTGCCGTTCAGAATTGGCAGTCATGTCTTGCTCCCACTCAGTATTCAGCGATTGCGTGCGGCGACCGCGTTGCCGGGCTTGACCCCTGCGGGACCCAAGGACCGGGGGTCCTCGCTGTGTTGGCACCGCCTGCGGCTGCACGACTACATGCCCCCGTCGACGTGATGTCCCAGGCACATCAGTGACTGGTGTGGAGGGTGACCCTGCGTCCCGATCCACCACGGGCGGAGGAACCAAGACTGTCTGATCCCTCAGTGCAGGTGTCGCAGACAGAGGAGTGTCCACATCAGAATCACTCACCCCTGACACATGGACTTGATGCTCATCCAACTCAACATGGACGTTAGAGTCGTAATCAAGGCTGGACTCATAGGCAGCCAGAGACAAGATGGACTGCAGCACTTGGGGGTTTTCGTGGCCTACCACCCCACGACCCCCACTAGTGTCGGGTTGATGTGGTGTTACCAACAGTGTCTGGCATGACAACACCATCCTCCGCCTCCATTGCATCATCACCTGAAAAATAGAGAGAAAAAAGGTCACTACACATGTCAGAAGCACACGACACACACACACACCGACAGCAAAGGCATCCGGCAGACATGTGACACACAACATAGGACCTGGCATGCATGCTGGGTCTACTTTGAATAGCTTCTGTGATCAGACCTGTTGAAAGGTGGCAGTTTCCATGGAAGTGGATCTATGCAGTGCAGAAAATGTGTACGCCACTCACTACCTACATGTACAAGCACTCCATGGTGTGTGCCAGGAAATGTGAAGGCAGTGCAATGTCAAATTCACACATCACGTGCATTGTGCATTCAATGTGTACCATGTCTAGAAGCCAAGCACCCCTCCACCCCAGTACCAAAGCAGGGATGCCTAGCATGGTATCAAAAGGCTGACCATACACCTGTGTATTGACAGGCAGTGTTGACTGGCATCAACAGCTTAATGTGATTCAAATTACAACACTGCAAATGATGCTGGGACAGTAGGCAGGACACATGATGAAAACTCCGGAGGCCGCCCAAGTGTGAAGAAGACACAACAAGAGTTGGACAGAGTCATTGGCCATTGAACAGGCTGAGGCCTGTGAGGCACACAGATTGTCAGAGCCTAAACATGTGTGCAACGCAGGACTGAGCCACAGTTGACATGGGGAGGCTGATGAGATGGCAGGCAATGTATGTAACCAAGGACTCATATTACAGTGATCATCCAGTCAAGGACACATAGGGGCATGCGTGCAATGCACATGGAGCATGAATGGGCAATCATGTCCCTGCGGGACATCTGACCCATGCACAGTACAAGTGAGATACCCTGCATCGAGTACTAAGGCTGTACCACACGGCATATGTCTGGCAGTTTCTATGCTGGAAGTTAGCATCTACACAGGACACATGAACAAGAAACTACACATTGGCAAGATTGAAGCAGACCAGTGAAAAGGTGGAACTGGGGTGCAGAGTGGCGGAGGAGGGGCAAGGGAGCATGCCCACATGCAGTCCTGCATGCAGGCAGAGGAGACATGCATGACGGAAGCATTGCATTACTTACACATCAGAACCATGTACACGTCACATGTAGCAGCAATCATGCACAACACATCCCACAAGTGAAACACACACATCCTCAACAAACGCGCATCAACACTCACTGGACTTGGCATCAAAGTCCAGCATCTCTCCCACTCCTTCGAACAATTCAGGTGGTATGAACTCCGCAACGAGAGCCTCATGCAGAGTGAGTTCTTCCTCCTCTGGTGCAGGCCCACCGCCAGTCACCAGAGTCAAGTTGTAATTAGAGGCACACTTAGCCTTAGTGCTGCGCTTGATGTCATTCCAACGCTTTTTGCACTCCTGCGCCGTGCGCACCTCATGGCCGAATGAACTGACATGTTCCGCAACATGCTTCCAGTGGGTGTCACGTTGGGCAGCCGTAGTCTGACTATTGGCACCCACTAGCATGTCACGGCTGTGGCCCCGAACGTAGTCCACGAGGAAGTCCAGTTCCTGCTTACAGAAAGGCTTTGTCCTCGACGTGCAGGAGGTCGTGGCTGTGTGTGGGGTCCCAGCCTGTGCTGCAGGTGCAACCTTCCTCCTCTTGGACTGTGGCGCAGACCCTGGCTGGCTAATGCCACCCTGACCAGTATGGCCAGTGGGTTCGGTGGATTGAGGCAAGAGAGTGGCAGGTGGAGGGATGACCAAAGGCCTGACTTGTGTCAGTGGCAGCTGGGTGCCCACTAATGGACCCTGCGCAGCAACATCAGCTGTGGCAGGGTCATTGACCACAACGGTCCTGGTTGGCAGACTCACAACCAGGGTGCTGTTGGGTGCATCTGCCCCTGCACTTGCCAATGCCCGGCTGCCCCAGGGACAGGTGTCTTGGTCTGAGCAGCCCGGCGTGCCCCTATGGTTTCCCCCCTGGCCTGTTGGAGATCTACCAAGGGCTCCTCAAGTGCCAACGCAGCCTGCGCTGGCAGACCCTGAGCCTGGGTGGCGGTGTCCACAGCTGCACCTGCAGCTACCACTACCCTTGGGCCCATGGCAGTCGATGGAACGGACTGCCGGGTCGTACGAGTGCCAGTGCCGGATGCAGGAGCTGCATCCCCCGGAAAAACAGGGGGTGGTGGCATGGCTGCACCGACACATGGCACAACATTGTGCTCAAGTGGCGCACCGCTGCCTCTTCCCCCTCTGTGTCTGCCCTGGACACCCTGGAGTCCCCCTACTCCCTGGTCACCACGGCCACGTCCCCGACCACGCCCGCCACGAGGAGGACGCCCAGCTGAGGCGCCCCTCACCTTTGGTGCCCTCCCAACCATGGCCCAGATGTAGTAGTGCTGGCACAGATGGGGTGGTGCCAATGGGAGATGTACACCACAATTGACCTGGGCAATTGGGGTGAAGGGGGTGGGAAGCAAGATGCTAACAGCCCCCCTGCACCTGCAAGGCTGTATGTGACCCCGGTGATGTGGTGACGGGTAAAGCAACGCTCAGGCACCCCAAAACTGCAGTAAAACCGTGCACGCAACCCTGCAGCCTATGTGCGTGGATTCAACCTCCCGCAGTACGCGGTGGCACCCAGTAACACGAATAACGCGTACGCGTGGGTTACGCAGGCTACTATGACATCGAAAATGGGTGCGATACACAGGGGTACGCGCAGTGGGAAAAAGAGCGTGTGCGACTCACCGTCTGACTAGCGCGATGCAGAAAAACACGCGTAGCCAATACCCCGCCAAAAGAAGAGATACGTCCCTGATAGCTGTGAAGTTGTGATGGCACGCGAAACAACAGGAAGCAGCAACACACGTTTTATCGCGCGCTGAAATGCCCATGCCAGTCTGTACGCGTCACGTCACAGGGGCGCTTGCGCTTGAGGGGCCTTCTGTCCAATGAAAATGCGTATGCGTGCAGACGCGCTTACGCGCTAAGGGCCTTTCCTCGAATTACACGCTGACGTGCAGATTTTTCATGTGCCAAATCACTCCGTATCAAGCTGGCCACGCGTAAGCACATGGAAGACCACGCTCCTGCCCAGAAGGCCGAACTACTGCCCCCCAGAGCCCCGAGCACACTCCCACCTGCCATCTGCTGCTGCCTGACTGCCTGCTGCCCACGTGCCCTGCCATTTGCTGCCTGCACATCAGCCAGGGGTGCTGTTGCTGTGACCACCCCTGCTGGAACCAAAGACTCCCGACTGGGATTCCATTGCTCCACAGCCCAGCCCCAGGACCCAGTTGCCCACCCACTCCTGCCTCTGGGGTTAGCATGCTGGGGCAAACACCATCTGAGACCACTGACAACCCCCGGCCAGAGAGGCAGAGGGGCACCAGCTTCAGTGCCACCGAAGTTGGTGTCCTGGTGGAGAGTGTCCTGGGGCCGTATGATGCCCTCTTTGGAAGTTCCCGCGCCGACAAGGAAGGACGGACTCGGATCTGGACTGGCATCGTGACTGCCATCAACGCGGAGGGGGTGGCAGTCCGCGACTTACAAAATGTCAAGAAGCGCTGGGAGGACTTCAGGTCCAGGACCCTGAACAAGGCCCGGCGCCTCTTGAAGGCAGCGGATGCCAAGGGGTGCCGGGGCCACTTGTCGGAATAACAGATGAGGGTCCTGGAACGCATATCCCCAGCGCTCCACGTCCAGGTCCTTGAGAGGCAGACCCGTCTGGAGTCGAGCGGTAAGTGTACATGCATCCTGATTGTGAGCAGTGCGTGTGGTGATTTTTCAGTAGTGTGCAGGTTGCACATCTGTTTGTATGGGGTCGAGTATGGGTGGGGGTGTACAGGGCCGTGCGGCTAACACATGCGAGGGCTGGAATGTGTGAGACATGGATGGTGCTTGTGTGTGTAGGCTTGCATGCCAAATGCAGTTGTGTGGGCATACATGTTTGGATGAATGTGTATGTAAGTAGACATGTCCGTGATGTCACACATGTATGTTGTTTTCATCTGCATGTATCAGCACTGTGTACATGTGCATGTGTGTGTATTTGACAAGGGTGCAACAGTGATGCAACATGGATGCATGTGACAGCGGCATGTGGAAGCCTGATCGGCAGATGTGACATGGATGCCCGTCTGAACACTGCGACACTTGGCAGAGGTGTACACATGCATGCAAGTGTGGTGGTGTGTGTACATGTGTGGTGCACTTCCTGTGTTGCATGCGATGTCTGGCACACCTTTGCCTGCTCATGCTGTTGTATGTGTATGGATGGTGCTGGCAGTTGTGGTATGGCTCATGTGTGCGAGTTGAAATGACATGTGTGTTGGGGATTGTGATGACATGTCTGAGGTTTGCCAATGCCACTCATGTACAACTGTCATGTGTGTATGTGTCCATTGTACAGTGCCCTGATGCCTGTGTTTTATTTCTCCCTGTCTGCAGCGTCAACTGATGAAGAGGGCGGAGAAGGTGCTGTGGAGCACAGCGGCGGGGATCCCACCACCAGCCGGAGACGCAAGGCCCGGCTCCCCTCCCATGTTGTGATCTCGTCGGGGAGTGAGGAGTCCGGTGCCGCGTCCCAGGCCGCAGCTGCCGGGGGGAGGTCCAAGAGGCGGAGGTTGGAGTTGGACTCCTCGGCAGCAGAAGGGGCAGCTGGGACCCCACAGGGCCCAACAGGGGAAGATTCCACAGAGTCATCCAGGTTTGTGGGGGGTTTGGTGGAGGAGGAGGCCGTGCAAGCACCAGAGACGGGGTTTGGAGGTGGGGATCCCACTGGTGCTAGTGGTGCAGTGCAGGACCAGGGACAGGAGGCAGCACAGGCCGCCGCGGAGGTGCCTGTGTGCAATCCTGTCCCTGATCCTGTCCCTGCATCATCTTGCACCAGCAGGGATGCCTACGTCCAGACCCGTTTTCAGGCAGGGGACGAGCTCACGTCAACTTCCTCTGCCTGCGGACGTGGCTATCCGGGTCTGGGTTGAGCCTGTTTTGAGTGGTGTGGCGTTGCGTCAACGGGCCATGCGAGGTGACCTGCAGTCTTTTCATGAGGAGACTGCACGTCATCTCAAATGGCTCGTTGACCACGTCAGCCTGCTGGGACAGGTCACCCAGGCCGGATTCCTTCGTATGATGGGGTTGCTACGACCGCCTCCTCAACTGGACCCCCTACGCGCCAGTTGTCCTCCGTGCCATCTTCCCACCCATGAGTCACCTGGGTGCCCTGTGGAGCTGCCTCTGATGGTGCGGCCAGGCTGGTGGAGGAGGCATCCCTGCCACAGTCGGGAGTCGGACGTCCAGCAGGGGTGGCCACATCAACGACTGCACCCCAGCCGGCGGAGGATGTGCAGGCAGCAGGAGGCAGTGCACGGGCAGAGGCACAGCAGCAGCAGCAACGTGGTGGGAGCCATGAAGGCTCGGGGCCTTCAACATCGGAGGGGCAGGCATCGGCCGGAGGGCAGGAGGACCCAGGACAGAGAGTGTCTTCCGTGTGGCAGCGGTTGGGCCACGCCATAGATGCGGAGCGGCAGCGGGCGGAAGAGGCATGGCTCACAATGGTCAGGGCGGAGAACTCCATGCGGAGGGCCCTGAGGCAGGCCGAGTGCCTCGAGGCAATCCGCAGGGGTTTGGAGGTGGACACGTCGACGGCCCTGCGGACCCTCGGGCCATGGAGGAGGACCGCCTCCGGGACATTGAGCAGGAGTTCGATGATGCCCTGGCCCGGGACATCCACAAGTGAGCCGTCAAACTAGCCCGCTGCCCTTGTACATAGTTATGTAGGTAGTGTTAGGTTTCATTTTTGTTTGGATTTTATTTGGACCTTTCAGACATTGGCCACATTTTTGTATATAGTTTATTTTATTAGTTAGTGTAGTTAGATAGGTTTCCTTTCTTTTGTTGGGATAATGGACCCTGGCTTGTTCCCATGTACATAGTTCACTTTTGGATTGTATTTTTCTTTCACATTTTAACCATGGAGCAATGGCTTTCTTTTTTATTTCCCATTGGATTTTGTTTTGTGGACAGTGACTTTGGACACCATTACTTTGGGATATGATTTTTGGTTTTGCTTTTTTTCACGGACATGCTTCTTTTGATTTTTGTACATTCACATTTTTGTTTCTTTATTTTTGATTCTATTTATGTTTGCTTTAATACATATTTTCTATCATACTTCAATGTGTATTATCATCTCATTGGTTTCATGCATTTCATGATATGGGTTTTGAGATTCACTGACACCCATTGGGTGTATGTGAGGGAAATGTGTTTGTTTCGGAACTTGCAATTGGTGTTCTGTGATGTAATTGCCAATCATGAGTGGGTGGATGCAATACTCGGGTGGGTGTTTTGCATTTGGAGGCTGACCATGGGGACCAGGGATCTAGATTGTGATGACATGTTGGCTGGGGAACATGAGTTGGACATGGGTGGGGGCCTGCTGGCAGGTGCCCCACAGTGCTGGTAGGGTGCGGGTGGTGGGAGACATGGGTGGGGGCCTGGTGGAGGGTGCCCCTGCACTGCTGGGGGTGGGGGTGGTGGGAGACATGGGTGGGGGCCTGGTGGAGGGTGCCCCTGCACTGCTGGGGGGTGGGGGTGGTGGGAGACATGGGTGGGGGCCTGGTGGAGGGTGCCCCTGCACTGCTGGGGGTGGGGGGGTGGGAGACATGAGTTGGACATGGGTGGGGGCCTGCTGGCAGGTGCCCCACAGTGCTGGGGGGTGGGGGTGGTGGGGAACATGAGTTGGACATGGGTGGGGGCCTGCTGGCAGGTGCCCCACAGTGCTGGGGGGTGGGGGGGGTGGGGAACATGAGTTGGACATGGGTGGGGGCCTGCTGGCAGGTGCCCCACAGTGCTGGGGGGTGGGGGTGGTGGGGAACATGAGTTGGACATGGGTGGGGGCCTGCTGGCAGGTGCCCCGCAGTGCTGGGGGGTGGGGGTGGTGGGAGACATGAGTTGGACATGGGTGGGGGCCTGCTGGCAGGTGCCCCACAGTGCTGGGGGGTGAGGGGGGTGGGAGACATGGGTGGGGGCCTAGTGGTGGGTTCCCCTGCACTGCTGGGTTTGGGGGTGCTGGGAGACATGGGTGGCGGCCTGGTGGAGGGTGCCCCTGCACTGCTGGGGGGTGGGGGTGGTAGGAGACATGGGTGGGGGCCTGGTGGAGGGTGCCCCTGCACTGCTGGGGGTGGGGGTGGTGGGAGACATGGGTGGGGGCCTGGTGGAGGGTGACCCGCACTGCTGGGGGGTGGGGGTGGTGGGGAACATGAATTGGACATGGGTGGGGGCCTGCTGGCAGGTGTCCCACAGTGCTGGGGGGTGGGGGTGGTGGGGAACATGAGTTGGACATGGGTGGGGGCCTGCTGGCAGGTGCCCCACAGTGCTGGGGGGTGGGGGTGGTGGGGAACATGAGTTGGACATGGGTGAGGGCCTGCTGGCAGGTGCCCCACAGTGCTGGGGGGTGGGGGTGGTGGGAGACATGAGTTGGACATGGGTGGGGGCCTGCTGGCAGGTGCCCCACACTGCTGGGGGGTGGGGGGTGGGAGACATGGGTGGGGGCCTGGTGGTGGGTGCCCCTGCACTGCTGGGGGGTGGGGGTGCTGGGAGACATGGGTGGGGGCCTGGTGGAGGGTGCCCCTGCACTGCTGGGGGGTGGGGGTGGGGGGAGACATGGGTGGGGGCCTGGTGGAGGGTGCCCCTGCACTGCTAGGGGGTGGGGGTGTTGGGAGACATGGCTGGGGGCCTGGTGGAGGCTGCCCCTGCACTGCTGGGGGTGGGGGTGGTGGGAGACATGAGTTGGACATGGGTGGGGGCCTGCTGGCAGGTGCCCCACAGTGCTGGGGGGTGGGGGTGGTGGGGAACAAGAGTTGGACATGGGTGGGGGCCTGCTGGCATGTGCCCCACAGTGCTGGGGGGTGGGGGTGGTGGGGAACATGAGTTGGACATGGGTGGGGGCCTGCTGGCAGGTGCCCCACAGTGCTGGGGGGTGGGGATGGTGGGGAACATGAGTTGGACATGGGTGGGGGCCTGCTGGCAGGTGCCCCACAGTGCTGGGGGGTGGGGGTGGTGGGAGACATGAGTTGGACATGGGTTTGGGCCTGCTGGCAGGTGCCCCACAGTGCTGGGAGGTGGGGGGTGGGAGACATGGGTGGGTGCCTGGTGGTGGGTGCCCCTGCACTGCCTGGGGGGTTGGGGTGCTGGGAGACATGGGTGGGGGCCTGGTGGAGGGTGCCCCTGCACTGCTGGGGGGTGGGTGTGCTGGGAGACATGGGTGGGGGCCTGGTGGAGGGTGCCCCTGCACTGCTGGGGGGTGGGGGTGGTGGGAGACATGGGTGGGGGCCAGGTGGAGGGTGCCCCTGCACTGCTGGGGGGTGGGGGCGGTGGGAGACATGGGTGGGGGCCTGGTGGAGGATGACCCACAGTGCTGGGGGGTGGGGGTGGTGCGAGACATGGGCGGGGCCTGGTGGAGGGTGCCCCTGCACTGCTCGGGTGTGGGGGTGGTGGGAGACATGGGTGGGGGCCTGGTGGAGGGTGCCCCTGCACTGCCGGGGGGTGGGGGTGGTGGGAGACATGGGTGGGGGCCTGGTGGAGGGTGCCCCTGCACTGCTAGGGGGTGGGGGGGTGGGAGACATGGGTGGGGGCCTGGTGGAGGGTGCCCCTGGTGGCTGGGGGGTGGGGGTGCTGGGAGACATGGGTGGGGGCCTGGTGGTGGGTGCCCCTGCACTGCTGGGGGGTGGGGGTGGTGGGAGACATGGGTGGGGGCCTGCTGGCAGGTGCCCCACAGTGCTGGGGGGTGGGGGTGCTGGGAGACATGGGTGGGGGCCTGGTGGAGGCTGCCCCTGGTGGCTGGGGGGTGGGGGTGGTGGGAGACAAGGGTGGGGGCCTGGTGGAGGGTGCCCCTGCACTGCTGGGGGGGGTGGTGGGATACATGGGTGGGGGCCTGGTGGAGGGTGCCCCTGCACTGCTGGGGGGTGGTGGGAGACATGGGTGGGGGCCTGGTGGAGGGTGCCCCTGGTGCCTGGGGGTGCAGGGGGACATGCGTTGGTGGGCAGTAGTGCAAGTTGACATGTGGGTTGGCTGGGGGGCATGGCCATGGTGGATGGGGTGCCTGCAGGACATGTGCAGGGTAGGCCCCTGTGGTGTGAGCCACCTGCAGTGGGCATGGAGGGTGTAGAGGGAACACCTGGGAGGACCCACACGTGCAATTCACGTGTGGTGCTCCCCACACACCCCTGTAATACACGTACCCTGATGGAATCGCGTGTGGAACTTCCCGCGCACCACTGAAATACGCGTACCCTGCTCGCACGGGCCCAATCGCATGTGGAAATTCCCGCGCACCCCTGAAATACACGTACCCTGATGGAATTGCGTGTGGAACTTCCCGCGCACCCCTGGAATACACGTACCCTGCTGATGTTGCGTGTGAAACTTCCCCCGCACCACGAAATTCACGTACCCTGATGAAATCGCGTGTGGAACTTCCCGCACACCCCTGGAATACACGCGCCCTGCTGATGTTGCGTGTGAAACTTCCCCCGCACCCGAAATACACGTACCATTATGAAATCGCGTGTGGAAATTCCCGCGCACCCCTGAAATACACGTACCCTGCTGCAATCGCGTGTGGCACTTCCCGCGCACCCCTGAGATACGCGTACCCTGCTCGCACGGGCCCAATCACATGTGGAATTTCCCGCGCACCCCTGAAATACACGTACCCTGCTGAAATCGCCTGTGGCACTTCCCGCGCACCCCTGAGATACGCGTACCCTGCTCGCACGGGCCCAATCACATGTGGAAACTCCCGCGCACCACTGAAATACACGTACCCTGCTGAAATCGCATGTGGCACTTCCCGCGCACCCCTGAGATACGCATACCCTGCTCACACGGGCCCAATCGCATGTGGAAATTCCCGCGCACCCCCGAAATACACGTACCCTGCTGAAATCGCATGTGGCACTTCCCGCGCACCCCTGAGATACGTGTACCCTGCTTGCACAGGCACAATCACTTGTGGAAATTCCCGCGCACCCTGAAATGCATGTACCATGCTGAAATCGCGTGTGGAACTTCCCCTGCACCCTGAAATACACATACCCTGCTGAAATCGCGTGTGGAACTTCCCGCGCACCCCTGAAATACACGTACCCTGCGGAAATCACGTGTGGAACTTCCCGCGCACCCCTGAAATACGCGTACCCTGCTCGCACGGGGCCAATCGCGTGAGGTACTTCCCGCGCACCCCAGTGATACACATAGCCCGTTTGCTGTGCTGGTACAAGGTTAGCGCAGCTCTTTGTGCTGGATTGGGTATATTGATGGCTTTTCCCGGCGTGAGAGGTGTTCTTGGGGGCGTAACTGGCGCTGCTGCAGGGTCGCTGCGCCACTGTGCGCCACGACTGGTTTTGGTTGCTGGAATCCATGAATACGCTGTGCGTGGAAATGGATTTTAGCGCACGCGGCTGGCGCAGGGATTCACACGCGCACACTGTGCGCCAGCCGCGTGCGCCACTTGTGCGCTGAATTCTATGAATTACCCCCTAAGTGTTTTCCGTATATTTTTATTATCAATCTTAAGTGTGCCCACTATGGTCTAATCATGGAGGTTGGTATTACCTCTTCCTCTATTATATAGTCAACATGACTATTAATGAGAACGAGAAATCCAGATATCAGCCTGCCAGTATCTCCTTTAATTGCAGGATTTAAGTGACTAGTATAGCCCTCAACAGTGGGGGAAACTCACATCCAGGTCTCTTGGAAACAGAATATATCATGATTTTCAATTTGGTTACTTCCTTCTGAGAGCAGGTGAGTAAAGCCCCTTGTGTTCCATGATGCAACTGTAAGGAGCTTTGAAACTGGTGGGGGCCCGGCCTATGGAATCTTGATTTTGTCAGCCACTAGGCCCATGAGCCATTTCCAATTTTCTTTGGTTCCTTTTGTTGATATCCTTTGATCTTGCCTGCTTAATGATCTGTCATGGCAATTTGCTCTCTTAGATGTTGGCGACGTTGGTTCTTCTCGCCTAGTGAAGTGCCTATGAAGATCAGTTTTTTCTATATCTGATATATATTGATGAGATTGTCGATGTGATCTGTCTTGCCACTCATTTCTATGAGAGCGACTGTCGTAGTTGTCATTAAATGAGGCTTTATCCTCGATTCCACAGTTTCTTGAAGACGTCTTATTGTTATATTTGAAATTTGATTTCTGCACAGCTTTAGGATTTAACTCAGATGGAGTATGTGAGGTTTTGAGTGAGCCATATGCAATTTTTGGCTCAGTGAGGCCAAGGCCTAGAGACCTTAGTTGAGAAACTTCTTGTTTCAATGATTGCGAGATTGGTGGAGTCATTGGATAAATGAGTACTCTTAGAGAGGGTACATGGTGTAGTAGTCTTATGACATTTGCTCGATTCATAATTAGCCCATCTTCTTCCGGGCTAATTCTTTCCAACAAGAGACCATCTTCATAACCATTGGATGTAGTTGAATTCCTTCCAGGTATTTCCTCATCATTACCTCTCATAAGTAGCAGTAGTTTGAGCAGAGAAATTCAATATGTGTCCTCATTTGATTTCACATCTGGATCACTATGTACCTCTCCTTGATTCTGAGCTATAGGAGCAGCGTAGCCCTCTATTTCCCTGGTCAGGTTCTTTTTATTAGTTGTCACTTTCTCTTCTTTCTTTTCATTTGTAATTTTGATTTGTTCAGAATCCTTTTGTTGTTCTTCCAAGGCATGTTGATTTTTTTGAGTTGCAGGACCCAGTGTTTGATTTCATACCTTCTTTATTAAACTGGAAATTTGACCTGGGTTTTTCTATGTGCAAATGAAGGGGGCCTTTTCGGTACACCCTTCGGTACACCCTTCCATTGTGGTCTAGAATCAAGTTCTGGTATTCCATCCTCTGTATCAATGCAGATTGACAAGTCATTGGCATTCACTCCCTCGTCATCTTCCAGGTCTTCATCTGTCATGGTATTACTGTCAATGGAATAAGTTGAAAGATCCATCAGATCAACTGATGATGTGTTATTTTCATTGCTGGTCTGTCGTAGTTCACATTTTTTTGTTGTAGTAGATTTGTGATGGTGGTAGCCTGGTGAATTTTGCCCTCTTAAGTTATTGTTTTCATTATGTAGATGATCATTATGAATCAGTTCTGATGTTATTTTAGTATTTTGATTGGATTTTGGTGATTATGTTAGTGACTTGATATTTGTTGATCCATGATCCATCTTTTGTCTAGTTTTAACTGTCAACTGCTTCGCTATTGATGCTTCAATCATGTCTTGATTCCTTGCTTCTTTCTTATTTTGAGTAGAGTTGAAGGTGATTGTGATTGTTGTAGTTTTTGTTTTCTAATCTTGTTTAAGCTTTAATACATTTTTTGTAGATTTGGGTATGGACGTTGTGGTTCCTTTAAGAAATATAGGGCACATCTGTTGAGATGGTTTTTGACATGTTACTTGGACAATAACCATCCCATTTGAAGGAATGACTTCAATTGGCCCTTGTTTTTGAGACAATTCACTCCTGTCAGTCACTACAGCTACCCCAAATGATGGCATGTTCTCACCAAGGGGGTGATCAGTGTCATTTTTGTGCAGCAGATCTACTGTCGAGGAAATACTCTCTGTGATTTCGAAAGGATCCACCAAATGGTCAACTGACTTATTCGTGTTGGTGTCTACATCAATTGATTCAAAACGTCTAGACAGACGTCTATTTTCCTTTTCTTTTATCACAGGATCAAGTATTGAATGGAGAAGGGCTGCCACTTTAGCTTGACTCATGTCCATGTCCTTCTGTATGGCAGTTATAAATGCTTCTACGAATATTATTTTTGAAGTCATCATGGCTATAACTGTTGTCTGATCCTTTAATTGTTCAGCCAACTGCTTGTGCAGCTTCATAAATGGAGCTGTAAACACAGTCATTGTAATCACACTGAAATTATTTTCAGAGTTGACTGGAGGTACTGGTTTATTGTGTGTTGCTCCTTCTAGCACCTCTTCAGTTTGAGTTGCATCATCTTGGAATATCACTTTACCAAATGTTGGGTTATTTGGTTCACTGCTGGCAGAGTCATTTGATTGTGCATTTCTACTCCTAGAAGGGTTCCAATGGTGAATAGGAGCAGCACACTGATCCAACTTTTGTTGTCTCAAATTGAAGTTGGCATCACTTTTGTTATATGGTCTAATTTTTCAGTCACAGTTACAGATGATTCATTTGTAGTAATTTCTAATGATTGTAATGATGAAGCAGAGTCTAATAGCTGTTGCTCAGAGACTCCCAATCCCAGAGAAAATGGGTCATTAGACCCAATGGGGTGGAAGTGTCTTTTACCATTCTGTTGCCTTTCATGTTGGTGAGAGCTCCAAATAGTACTGCTCCCAGAGTTCCGTATGAATTTTTCCGGGAGATGGTAAGGCAGAGAAAACTGCTTCCTTGGAAAAATGTAACCTTTCTTTATTTTGCCACCAGCCAGTGATGTTTCACTATTCGGTTTGTGCACATAAGCATCAGGTAACTTCAAGATCTTGTCACTGGCAAGTGAGTGTTTCTCGCCTACGCAAGAGTTGATTGGTGCAGGCGCTACTGCTGAGGAGCTAGTAGCTTCATCAGATGTTTTAGCTTGTGGCATTTGGGGTTCAGGATGAACAGGGCAAGCAGTTGAAAGAACGGTGTCAATAGGACTTTGCGGTACAATTGAGGGTTTGGTGCTGACATCTTTATCCTCCATTATCGACCAAAACATTGAGTCGAACGCGGGAGCACAACCCATTCTTTTCCCCATACAGCAGATGGCAAGCATCTTATATGGAAGTGTTAAACCCAAATGCGAGGGCACACAAAGCGACTCCAAATTCCCTCTACAATTGTCCTTGTCAGCCTCACTTTCACTCAGGTTATCAGGATTGTGCGGGGGTTCAGCGGCTGCGAGTAAGGATTTAGTGATGGTACATATAGTGCTGCCAATCCTTTGTTCAAGCCCCACCCCCCAAGAATGGCCTCCACATGACTAGGAGACGGAGCATCCACCGCTCGTGTTTGGTGCACTGTCAGAGGTGCCGTGCTCTGAGTATGGATAATCGAGATGGGAGTCTGGAGGCCCAGCGGTGAGTCATTAAGTGATGCTGTCATGAGGGGCGAGGTTGTTTGGGCAGTGATAATTACATTGACACAATTCAACGGACATGAAGAAAGTTCTACGCCTTTGTCTATCAAGCCACTCACCTCATTGGCAATCGCTGGGCAAATTGTAGTCGGCACATCTCCTGACAACGAATCAGTCGGTATGTGTTCCATGCTTTGCGCAATTCCAGCAATTTCTTTGATCTTTCTTTAACGTTGTCACTGTGGAGACGCGGGCTTGCAGCTCCACTCGAGCAAACACTCGGCCAAACACTCTGCAACGCTCCACTTGTGGCAAGTGTTTTGGTTGATAGACTCTTCCTCTTCGCAGTTGGCAGAGCAAACAGACTCTGGAGGCAAGATTCCGGCGGAAAGAGGAAATAAAACACTGAAATCTCCTGTCGTCCCCACACTCGGCCAAACACTCTTATACACATTCTATATAATGGCGGCACCACCTGCAGTCTATTCACTACATATAGCTAGCCTTAAGATCACGTTGCTGCATCTGTACTATTCTAAAACAGCTTGCATATTCTGCAGTGCTCTTCACATGTGCAATCTTCATTCCGCATATGAAAGTTTACTTGATTCTTCATTTCGTCATCAGATTCCAAAAAGTCCATGCATCCTTTTTTCAGCCACCCTGCTCAGTGCGTCACACTTGTTTCTTGTGACATCACCACCTCTCTTTCTCTCATCTTCATATTCCTTTTGGATCTCCTCCAAGGGATTGTCATCTCTACAGGGATACATCATATAGGGTTGTTGCTCCTCCTGATACATGTGTTCTCACCTCTGTCTGATCTTTCTTTTATGCTTGTCTTCCATTAATGTTTTTTCTTGTTCCCTGTTTTTCCTATCATGTTCAGCCTGGTCTTCCTTTTGCCTTACTTCCTCAATGCAAATCCCATCTAGCTTGAGTAATATCTGGCCTCCCATCCATTTGTTCGTATGAGTGTTACCTCATCAGTTTTATCGTGTTCTCCTTTCCATCTTTTAATTTCTCGTTCTATCTCTGTTGTTATATTTGATCGCTCACTTTTCTTCCCTTTGTTCTGCAAGATCTTAAAGATCTCCTCTTTTCTCTGACTCTCCTCTGGACTGTCATCACTGCTGTAAGCAGGCAGTTTGTATATCGGATTACTATATCCCGTTGCCGCTTTAAATTCCTTTAAAGGATACAATCCTATGTCTTCCATAGTATTGCCTTTTACTTCCGGCGAGGTATGGGGAGCTGAGGGTTTAACACTTTCCTCCTATCACTAATTAAGCATCCACTCTCTAGGTGGTGGATCTTTCATCACTTCCTGGTACATTTTCCGGATCTCTAAAATAGCAAAACCTTTTCTCTAACTTGTTTCCCTCTATCCCATGTACGCAGCGTGCAAGTACGTGGTCATGTGCTGCAATACCACTTTTTTCAATGATCCCCCTTGTTGCCATGGCATGAACATATTATCTACTGTGCCTTTCACCTATTCCGCATTATACTGTTTGAGTTTGGGTATGTGCTTTGTCAACGTCTTATATAAATGCATCAGAGGAGTAATATCTTCCATTGTGATGAGTCTCAACTGACTGTCAATACTTACCAGAGTTTATAAAATACCTTAGTCGCTTTTTGATTCTTAAAAAATAATAAATATGAGCGTGGTTCAACAATCGCCGCTCAAAGCCTCTATTTCTCCAATTTTCTCAGTCTACCTCTGAATTGGTACCTACCACTTCCCTAGATAGATAGTATAACTTGTTAACTTTTTCTCATTTCTCACACAACTGTTTTTGTCGCTCCTCAACACCTTAATTCAACACAAAAACATAAACAGATCGACTAATTGTCCCTTTACATAAAAACATTTGGTGATCACCCTCATCCTCTTGCCCCTACTTAATACCCTGATCACACAGTTTAGATAGTCACCTTATGCAGACCTGTCCTGCACTTAGCCTAGTTTACTTCGATTGGAGTGTGAGACAACCTCTTCTATAACCCTCTTGGGCTAGGACTCTTGGGCTTTATATTTCTCTCTTTTCACACAATATATCCTGTTACTTCCATTATTTTCGTTACTTTCATTAATTTTTAAATTATCACAACCCTCTCCTCTTAATTTGCCATTGCTCGTCTGGCTCAAGGCCTTTTATGTACTCTCCTCCTCCAATCAACCACTTTCACCTTGTGTCCGCAAAGCGCCTGTGGAAACCATGTAGGGATTTCGTCAAAGAGGGACCCTGCCCACCTTGTCAATTTTCTTGAAAGATTTCTATTTGGCCGGTCTCCAAGGAAACCCTGCGATGTTGCGGCTAGATGGCGCAGGAAGTCCGATCGTCCGAAACACTGGAGTTCTAACAGGTTGATGGGCTTTCTATTAAACCATCCGTCTTCTATTAATAAACTTGGCACTCATAGTATTCTTTCTTGCACCTTGACAAGAGACGATTCAGCGTCTCACGGTTACTATTCTTCATAGATAGATAACCAATTCTTGGCTACTTCATCCTTTGACACCAAGCCATACAGCTCTTCCAGGCATTTGCATGCTCTTACCTTCATGTTGCTGTGACACACCCTTCAGATCCGTCCTTCTCCGTGGGTCTGAGTTTACTAAATATGTAACACTGAAGTCCAGAATTCTATATAATGGTGGCACCGCCTGGAGTATGTTCACTACATATAGCTAGCCTTAAGATCAATTAGTGTACTTGCGTTGCTGCATCTGTACAATTGTAAAATGGCGTGCATTATCTGCAGTGTTCTTCACATGTGCAAGCTTCATTCCGCATATGAAAGTTTACTCGATTCTTCATTTCGTCATCAGATTGCATAAAGTCTATACATCCTTTCCTTCAGCCACTCTTCTCAGTGCGTCACGTGTGCATCTTGCGATGTCACCACCTCTCTTTCTCTCATCTTCATATTCCTTCATGGATCTCCTCTAAGAGATTGGCATCTCTACGGGGATACATCATATACAGTTTTCTCAATGGATACCTTTTCTCGAAGGCTCTCCGTGGAATAGACACCATCACTGGTGTTGTGCATGTCATGATTTCTGGATTCCATCATATAGGAAGGATAGGGGTGGGACTTTTGGAGAAAGGCATTCAGCTGTTCCTCTAAAACAGGTTCGGAAGTGCTGGTGCATATTTGTTCCCATGGCAACCCCTTGAGTTTGTTGGTAAATTGTATCATAAGATAAACTTGTTATGATCCAGTGTAGCATGCAACATTTCTTTGAGCATTTCAATGTGCTGATGGTAAGATGCTGAACATTTGCTGAAAGTGTATTCCAATGTCTTACTTGCCAAAAGGTGTTTAATAGAGGTATATAATACACAGACATCAAGTGTGGCCAAAAGGTAATGTGGTTCTCATTTTATTAATGTGATCGTATTAAGAACACTTGTAGTATCTTTTAGGTAAGAAGGCAGTTTGAATACCAGAGAACGTAGGATATTATCCAGATATTGTGAAATTGGCTCTGTTGCCTATCCTATTCCACTCAAAATAGGTCTTGCCTCTGGGATATTTTGGTACTGTTTATGTATTTTGTGCAAATAATACATGGTAGGTTCCTTAATTGGCAAACATGCTCTCTCCTATATAATCACATCGCTTAATAATCAAAATATTGCCCCCTTTATGAGCCTCTTTGATTACTATGAATCTATCTTGAGTTAGCGCTTCGAGTGCTTTCACTTCCTTATTTGAAAAGTTATTGTTGAATTTATATTTTCTTTTTTTACGCTTAATGTTGATTCTATTGATATCATGAGCTACTGCTCTTTGAAAAATATCTATTACATTGTCTCTTGGCATTGGAAGAATTAAGATAGACTTGGGTATGACTTCCTGTGTATTAAGATTGCATGGTCTGATGTAAAGTTCCTGAAAGATGTTTCTTATGTCATATTCCTCATTTTATTTTCTTATTGATCTTAGAAGAAGCGTGTTCTCAATCTCACAAATCGTAAGTTGACTTGGTGGTGTAGGCATATCATCAGATTCAATGGTCTGGGCGTCATGTGCTCCAAAGTATTGTTTAAGTTTTAATTACTGAGTAAATTGAAAAACCTCTATTTGAAGATCAATTTGATCATAATATGAGGAAGGTGCAAAACATGGGCCTTTATGCACTACTGATATTTCATCCATTGTTATTTCTTTTGATGATAAATGAATCACTAAATTAATCACCTGTTCCTGATATTGGGAGTCCTCAAGCTGGTTTGTTTGATCCGCCTGTCGGTGTCGTTTAGTGTATCTGGGGGTCTGCTGTGCTTCCTACCCCCTCCTGCCTCTCCTCCTGGTACTTGAGTTGGAACAATTTTGGTTGTTGGTAACTGAAAACGGACTTGTTTGGTAACACTGTTCCTGTTGGCTTTTTTAAAACCCTTTCCGGATAAGAGATCTGGAGGTGGGTTGTCCAAATTGGTGTTGCCTACTCCATCTGGATCTGATTCTAATCTCAGAGTTAGCTGGTGATGAGGAAGGGGTACTCATCCTTGATGCTGGCTGCAGTAATCAGTTGAATTTATCTCGAAATGTGTGTGCAATCTTCGCAATATTCTCTATCATTTGGAAAATCTTTCCTCATTTTACGTAGTTTCACATCATCTTGGTAGTCCTTCAGTAAATCGAACATTTTCTCGTAGTTCCTCTCCTTGGCTATTTCTAAAGCCTTCATTTCTGTAATTTCTTGTTTACCAGTTCTATTTGCTCATTAGCTCTCTTTTGTTCCCTGGTTGATGTTCAAATAAAAGCTCAAGCATCGTCATAGAGCTACTATTCCAATTGAGCTTGCATTTGTCAACCAGATCAGTGTCTTGTTGATTTGAAAAATCTGGGAATATCAAAATTCTGAGTCCCCTATGAATTGTATTATTCTCTAAATAGTTTTTGAGTGTTACCATCTCCCAATATTTATTTATCTCCTTCTTAGAGATTCTTACTAGCTTAATACATTTGGATCTAAAGTCTTCTTACTTAAACGTCATTGGTTGAAAAGTATGTGCTGTGCTACTTCTTGGTGAAAAGCAGTGTTTATAGTATCCTGGTCTCTACTGAGTAGGTATTCAGCCATGATGTTTAACAAACACACTGGTGTCAGCAGGTGACTGTCCTAGAGAAAAAACAAATGAATGTGGAACTTGACGGCTGGGTAAAAAGGCTGACACCCTGTGCCACTGAAGACAAATAAAGAACGTGGTACCACCTTCCAATCCTCAGAATCTGTCAGAAATTGCCTTGTTGCAACTCATTTGAGTACTGAGTGTACACCCACACCCTAGCACCGTCCAGTCAAAGGAAGATAAATACTAAAATAGTGTGAAAAAGGTTTATGATATTTGCGTTGTTAGTTTGGAGTCAATTTCTCCGTAAAAATTAATAATATTGTACGTGTGCCCGTCTTGTTTGACACATGTATCAGCCCACTGAGGCCTTTTTCAAAACTCGGGCTAGTCAAAACAATCACTGTTCAAGTCACTAATCAAATTAAATAATGGAAAAATCATATAATCAAATTTGCAGTTAAGCAATTACAACAGAGCATATAAGTCATACATATAGACAGAAAATCATGGAGTGGTATTGGTTCTGATTGGTTTGGGAGGGAGAGAAGTGACTTCAACAGTTTGTTAATTACTTTGCAAGAACATGTACTTGCTTCAACCAAATGCAAAAATCTCAAAACTGTGCCTCTTATATTATAGAATGTGGTTTGTGTTACATAACACCTACCAGAGATCGCAATTACTTTAGGATTTTTCTTATGCAAAACAAGATTGGTGATGTGATTCCCCCTAATACTGTACCTAAAGTCCCTAGTTACTCCCAGTGATTCACCCCTACATACTAAAATGGTTGGCATACTCAGAAATTGTGCATTCAGGACAGTTTCTCTCAGTTACCCTGTATGTGGCTCTATGCACACCATGCTCAGTGGGGACGCTACTTGCACTAACTCATAGTCCTCAAATGTGTCCCAATAGTTGCGCTTTACACACTGTAGAGATTGATGTGCTTAACTCCAAAGGTTTAGTGATAATATGCAGTTACTCACCAATTGGTTAAGATGCAAAATCATTCATCAACTCGCTGCTAAAATTAGCACTCTACATATTTTTATATAGGGGAGAGATCGCAGGCACCTAGAAGTAAAGAAAAACGTTTCTTTCCCCTTTAATGTTCACAGAATCCCCAGCAATTATGCATGTTCCTGCAGCTCAAAATTTAAATTGTGATTTACATGCGTGTTAAACAAGATGGGTACACATACAAGATTATGAATTTTTACTGAAAAAGTCACTCAATTGATAATAAACTACAAACTAACAATGCAAATATCACAAGCTTTGGAACACTGTTGTGAGTACTTATTTTCCTTTCAGTGAATCTTGCTGGGGTGTGGGTACACCCTAGGTGCTCAAATGAGTTGCGACAAGGCCTTTCTCAGAGATACCGCTGATTGGAAGGTGGTACGACCTTCCTTATCTGTCTTTAGTGGCACAGGGTGACAGCCCTTTTACCTAGAGGTCAAGTTCCACGTTCAAGTGTCTTCACAAACTATGCTTAGCCACCAAATGTTTTCCTTGGTTAGGATGGTAGTTCTGGAAATGCCAGGTTGCTGTAATCTTCACCTTGACCTCTTTTGGAGGTTTGTTTATGTTTAGGAATTTGTAATGTGCCTTAGTCCTAAGAAGGCTGCTGAAATAATCAATGTTTGCTCTGTTTACTGGGCTAGCAACTTCAAATAGTATGATGATGAATAGATCACTGCATTCACCTGGTCTTTCATCAAAAGAGTAAAATCAAAATATACACACATGGTTTTGACCTTTGAGAGAATAGAGATACAACATCCCGAAATAGTACAATTCACATACATATTGGGCAACCTAGCAAGCCTTTGTTGCAAGTTGACTAAGATAAGTTTGGTCTTATTATCACTAAGAGCTAGGCAATTATATGCCATCCAGCTATGGATAAGATCAAAGATGGCATTTATTCACACAGAATCCACAGAATAAATCCCAAGATTGTTGGAGCAGGATTTGTGTCCATCTACATAGTTTGTATAAAGAATGTTGTAGTCATCTAAGACATCAATTTATGGCTTAGTTAAAATATTAAAAAGTGTAGGTGACAGGCAAGACCCCTGTAGAACCCCACATGAGAATTCAGCAGGAGAAGTCTTAGAAGACTTGCATAAGACACATGCTGACCTGCCAGACAAGAACAAGAGTACCCAATTGGCTGCTGACTTAGAGAAGAAGCCAGTTGACTGTACCTCATAGTATAAATTGTTAAATCCACAAGTGCAAAGAAAGGCGACAAGTATAACAAAACAAGAAGCAAGACATATCCATTGTGCATAGTTTGGGACATGCTCGTCTTAGGATCCAAGAGAGCACATTCTGTACCATGGCAGGCTCTCAAACCAGATTGTCTACAGCCCAAGAGATCATGCACTTCAAGATGAGCATGTACCTGTAAATATGACAAGCAATCTAGAGTCTTCAAAAGAAAGGGTACACTTGTAATGGGTTGGTAGTTTGCAATATATATGGACAGAACGTCAATTATTTTATTGAAGTTGTGAGCCACACCTGTCTAATGCATGCAGGCAAAGAGGTTAACAAAAAGGAGGCGTTAACAAATGCAGTAATCAAAGACCCCAATACAGTTATACACGTCTTTACAATATTAGAGGCACAGCGATCCCTGGGGTAGTTATTCGGTTATAAAGACTGTATCACTGA
The DNA here is from genome assembly GCF_040938575.1 of Ambystoma mexicanum. Taxonomy (NCBI): domain Eukaryota; kingdom Metazoa; phylum Chordata; class Amphibia; order Caudata; family Ambystomatidae; genus Ambystoma; species Ambystoma mexicanum. The sequence continues at coordinate 549,197,282 of NC_090939.1, read as the reverse complement.
TTCAACTTCTGACATGATCTCCTCCCTGAAATTAAAAAGTGATGATGAGAAAAGGGTAGATGATGAGCAGTCTATTGGTGTCACCAAATGTGTCTGCTTCAAGGATATCGATGTTTTAAGCATGGATACCTTATCAAAACGGGCCTCTTAAATTTGGCCCACCAAACCTGATTCTTCACAACCAAATCTTCCATTTTAACATTCAGTTTCTCAAGTTCTCTCAAAATCATAAATAATTCTTTTGAGTTTGAGGTTTCCAGACTAATACGTCAGTCCAATTGTTCGTTCTTGGCTTGGATGATAGAATGATGGTATGTTCTTGCTATTAACAGATAATGGTATTTATCATTGGCAAGCAAAGACTTTGGCCAGTGTTTTAATCCTTTTTTTGTTTTGCCTGCAGACAAAACAGGTCCTGAGTAACACAAATCTACGATGTTGTTTCCAAAGTCATAGGTTTGCAGATTCATGGCGGGGCAATACAATTAAGTACCAGAGAAAGCCTTTGATTGTAAGAAAGTCATAATTCATCAGGTGATGTGATCAAAATGTACATATTGTTAGAAGGCTCCAGAAAGTGCTGGAGAGAAAGTGTTCTAATCTTATGAAGACTGCGTTTTACCACTGTAGCCATGTGTGAATAGGAACATGGAGATAAGTAAAAAGTGTGAAGCTTAAAATGAATAATAAAGTGATCAGACCACTGGGACAAGCAGAAACCTCGGATTGTCCAACTAGTATACCTAGAATGCATAAGCAATCCAGAATGTCACCATACTTATAAGTAGACATTGTAATAACCTGTTCAAATCCGAGTTCTATAAGGGACTACTTCACAGATGCAGCCCTAGGAACCTGAGGGTCATCTAGCCAAAGGTTAAAGTCTCCAAGAATAATCATGTTGGCAGTTGAGTTCACAAATGAATGAAGCAACCAGAGGAATTGCTCTTCAAAGGTAGAAATAATGTGAGGCGGTCTATAAAGTAGTATAAAACGATCAGACATGCCTGGGTTGACCAAAAGCTTAACAATTAATAGTTCTATCCCAACAGGATCTTCAATATCCACTTGGTAAATATGCAAGGATATGCAAAATATAATAGCCACACCTCCTCCCACACAAGTAGTTCTATCCATATTAATAATATTGTGCCTACCTGGCACTGCCAAGGCCATGTCAGGGCAGCGTGTATCTGAAAGCCAGGTTTCAGTTAAAAAGGCAATGGGCCTCATTACTACATTCCCGGTCCGGAAACAACGGTGCCAGTAAGCTTACCAGCACCGTTCTTTTCAGACTGGCAAAGCACAAATCTGCTGGGCTGGTGCCCTCCCGCCCAGCAGGCCTGACCTGTTGGTGTAACACTCAGCCCCTGGTCTCACCTGTTTGCCCTCGGTCATCTTCTTCTTTGGAGATCTTTCAGTGTTCCGGGATGTCCAGGATTTATACAGGTAAGGATGATGATCGTCCTTATTCAGCATGGGGACCGTAGGCAGACTCGGAAGGAGACAGGAGATCAGGATTCCAGGAGGTAGGAATTGGATAGTCTATGTCCGGAATGAAGCGTGGAACCAGGAAGGAAATTACTCTGTTTGCAGAAGACTGGGAAATAGCTGCGAGCGTGGGAACAACGGGTGGTTTCCAGGAAGGAAGGTATGAGTGGCCACAGGTGGCAGCGAAGGCTGCACTTAGAACTCCAGGAAGGGAGAGGTAGGAATGAATATCGGATGGTTGAAACAAGGAGAAGGAAGGAAACAGCAAGCACACTAGCCACAAACTTGAAAGGGAGTATTGAGATGCGCAGTGCCGCAGGGCGTGTCCGTTTTCTAGGAAGCCAGTGTTCCTGCGTAAACACTGGACTGCTATTTGTCTGATCCGCTGACCATGTTGGGAGGATCACGGCTCCAATGTTGCGGTGAATCATGGACCATGAAGTTAAAAAGCAGTGTGAATGGCGAATCATCAGCCGGGCGGACCGGCACCTGCCCACAGAGTTTCACGGAAGCACTGGCACCATTATTACTGGTGCCGCTGTTTCCGTTCTCCCCATTCCCATTGATTCCTATGGGACTCTATAGGAATGGGGAACAACATTTATCCGGTGCCTGCCTTTCCGGCCGCTGGATTTGTAATACTTGGTTGTTGCTGGCAAGTCAGGCTCTGGTAACTGTTTACGGGTCCGGTGGCTACCTGACGGTTTTACCGGCATGGTTTCCGGCAAACCTGTAATGAGGCCCAATGTCTATATTGTTATCCTAGATATAATCAGTGATATCAGTGGCATGTATAAACAATGAGTGTGTATTAAGCAGGATACAACAAAGCTTTAGATTAGGTGACTCTCGGCTTGTAAAACATCTTCAGAATTATCATCATGACAAGCAATAATCAGACTGTCAGTATTGAGAGAAACAGATTTTTTTGTATAAGACAGTTAGGATACAGAATGATTCCTAATACTCTGACTGGAATCCAAATGAACTTGGTTTGAAGTCCTGAAAAGTGACTGAATGTGTTCATTGCCAGGCAAGTCTATATGCGCCAAGCTGGACAACAAGGATCCTGCCACATTGTGTGTACTAACTGATTTGCAAGAGCTAACGGTAGCAACAGCTTCCATACCGGAGGTCAGCAAGACACTGGGATTGAACGAGATATCCTGCTCTGCACTGACAGAAGAATACTGCACTAACTTGCCTTTATCAGCAACCCTGAACTGCTGAGACCATACAACATTAGAAGAATCTGTCTTGGCAGTATGTTTCTCTCACCGCTCCAGAAAAATACAATTTTCTATAATTAGCTGAATCTTCAATGGTAGCAAATACTTCAAGTCTGCGGGAAATCTTCTTGTTGTAGTCAATCCTTTCTTGATCCTTTCATTGAGCAATGGCAATATAGACTCTTGCCCTTTCAGTTCTACCCATTCTTCCCTGGTAATGGCTTCACTGATCATGTTGCAGTCATACCACCCTCCAGTTCGACTGAGTAGTTTGAAGCAGTATCAACTGGCAGCCTGGACAGGCAATCAGCTACTTCCTTAGAGTGATACAATTTGTGATTTATGCTTCATCTGAATTCAGTGAGGCAGTATGCAATTCATGCAACTCAGGCTGACACTTTGGTTGGCCCACCCGCTTTGAGAATATGGATGAGGAGTTTATGATAGGTAATTTATTTAAATTCTGCTTTCCATAGGAATTGGCAAACATTTTCTGACCCCCAGGTGCATGCCAAGGCCTCCCGTTCTTTGACAGAGTAGCTTCCTTCTGCTTCAGCCAGGAATCAGGATGCAAAAGCATTGGTCCACTCACTTTTGTGTTCCCTCTGAGGGGGACATTTTCTTAGCCATTTGAAGCTGTTGTCTTCTGTCAATTGTGAGGTTATGGAGGGTTCAAATTATGCCAACAGCGGGGCATTCATGCTGTGTTCTTTAGCCATTTGGAAAACCATTATTTTTCTCTATTCTCTAAAAGACGGGTGCCCCTTCTTCAGTAAAGAACTCAAGGGCTCTACTATTATTGAGACAATCGTTACAAACATTGCATAAAATGTACTTTGGCCTAAGAAAGAACAACCTTCATATTTTGTGAAGGGTGTAGGTGCATCTTTGACTACCGGCACTAGGTTTCGGGCATTACCATCACTTTTCACTAGTGTGGAAATAAGATAACCAATTTCATTACAGAACATTATACAATTATCAGCCTGAGTGTGAGTCCCTGTTCTATCAGGGATTTTAAGACTATGGGCCTCAAACTCTGGTCCAGTTCCTTGAATGACGAATTACTGGGCCATTCCAACCTTGGAGGACCCGGTAATTCCTCGTTCAATGTACCCATCCCCATTCCCATTGAGCTCCAGGGCTCAATGGGAATGGGGAGGGAGCTAACAACGGGCCCGTTAATAACCGGCCCATTGTTAGCTCCCTGGTCCCCTCGCGGGGCCCGCAAAGGACGACTGGTCTGACCAGACGTCCAGAGCGGGTCCCGCAACGGGACCTCATAATAGTGTGGAATGCGTTTCACGGCGCCGGCACCTTTCCCGGTGCCGTTAAACCTATTCTGCCTGGGTTGTAATGAGGCCCTATGTGTAGTACTTTAATATGTCCGGGAACATATATGAATATCACCCTGAAATTTGGTAAATTCTTGACTATTTTCCTCCTCAAAAGACTGAGGCTGCCAAGGACAAGCCAAACAGCATGTAGTTGAATGTGTACAGTTCTGATTGTGTGATGAAGGCAGTGAGATCTTTATTGTCCTTCGTTAATTCTAATTGATGGTAAGCACTTATGAAATTGAAGGTGTAGAAAACCTTTGCGACTCCTATTCTGTGCAGTGGTTTATGTATGTTGAATCCATGTGGAAGCAATCCAAATGTATGTTCATGTTGAGGCCTCTTAGTTCCATGCTCAGTCTAATGGAGATGTCAGGGTTTTTCACCAGGACAATTGGTGTCACCCATTTCAATGATTCAGTCTTTTCTATGATCCCATCGCAGACCTTATCAACCAACATTTTCTCTAAGCTGTCTGTAACCTGATTGAAACCTTTCCACAGGAAACTTTATCAGTGGGGCAATTGTAATGGGCCTGATTTAGTGTTCGAATGTTTCTTGGCTTCCCAATCTTGCTCTTAAAAATTTATGGGAACACCAAAATTATGTCTAACACTGTTTCTGGTAGATCTATAAGCAGCATTTGGTACTGCACAACTGGCATCAGAGTTATTCCAAAAGTAGCTTGATGTCACCAGCTTATGATGGCCAGCCTCTTCATGGTGATATTAATGACCCCATCAATGGTGATGTCTTTGTAGCTCATGCATGCTTTGAAGTTACACATGATGTCGACCGTGTGCCATGAACAGGCTTCAGCGCTAAGCTTGTGAAATTTCATTTTATGACATATTTCTCAATATTTTCTTTGTACATTTCTTGGGGAATGAGAGTATGCAGTGAACTGAAGTTAGTGATTCGCCTTAGTGGCAATCATTCCCATCCAACGTGGACAATTGACCTTTGGATATTTTCAAAGTTACACTTTGGCATCAAATGCCACTAGTAGGAGATCATCCCTGAATGGTGCACACACATTTTCTACTGCCACTGCTTCCTATTATTCCTCCATTACTAGGGCAACATTTTCCTTATTCCTAGGTCTGGCCCTGCAGGGTTTAGTAGATTTGTAGCCTCTTCAAAATTTGGGAAAGTGGCCTTTACATCTTCAGTCTTCCCAATTGCAGGGAAGTCCTTGTAAACTGTGATGCACAAATAGTTGACACAAAAGAAACATTGTACATTGAGTTTGGTGGCAGGGTGCTTGACGGCATTCTCTGTATTACTAACATCACTATGTTGTTAATCAAGTCTTTTGCATCTTAGAGCATTTCACCTTTTTTCTCAGTTTCGATAGTGTGACAATACATTTTTGATGGTTCTATGGTTTTGCCTAAATGGCTGGCTTGATCCAAGGTGTGTTCAGCTCCCACAACTGTTCCCTTATGTGAGGGTTGTTTGTGTGCACCACTCTAATTACCTCCTCTTGGAACTGTCCAAACTTGCAGAGGTTGTGCTCAGAGTAGTAACACGTTTGTCAATCCACTACCCTGGTCTTTGCTCCCTGGTATAAAATTTGCATCATTCGATGATGACTTTGAACTTTGGGGCAAAATGTAAGTCCATTACAGTTACTAAGTCCTGAAATGCATTTATGACTTCCCCTTCCCCGACTTCAGGAGCGGGTGGGTGTCTGCAGACGTGCTACCTTTCTGACCCTAAAAATGCAGAAAGATTGATTTTTCTTCTAGCTGCGGCAAAGCAGGTTCGATCAATTGCTTCCATGTATATGTAATATTCCTCATTTAATTTCCTAGAAGTCATATCGGTGAGGGAGTCAATGTGGTACATTGTCCCTTCTTTTATTCTCCTTTCCTTTTTATTTGTCTATGTTAGAAATATTTATTTTAGTGTCTCTATTCGTTATGGCATGTGGCAGCACTGCAGTAGATTGTGAAGCAACAATTCATGTACCAGGTTTTGAAGAGTTCAAAGAAGTTTTTTAAAATTTTTTTTATTTCATAATGGTGACTGGAACCATGTTTCCCAACACCCAATGGAGTTTGTAGTCCAATGTGGCATGCATATGGACATGCAGTGTGTTCCTTTCCTTTTAAATGGAGTGGAGGCATGAACAGAGATTCACAGATACCTGCTGAGGTGTGTTTGGCTGAAGGAATATTGATTCCTGTGAAATTAAGGAATCATTCAATGGGGAAAAGTGTCCAGATAGAAAAGAGAAATGGGAAGAAAGATACACAGGGGTTGAAAAGTGAAATGCTGAAGAGGGGCTTTTGAGGAAGAAGCTAAGTTGAAGAAGCACAACGGTCTGAAGAAAGAATAGCAAATGGTGGCCAGGCCTGGGCATAGCTTGTCCACAGCAACAAGGCCAAAGGATTCCTCTGACTAGCAGATGGAACATCCACCGCTACTGTTTGGTGCACTGTCAGAGGTGTCGTGCTCTGAGTATGGATAATCGAGATGGAAGTCTGGAGGGCCAGCGGTGAGTCATTAAGTGAGGCTGTCATGAGGGGCGAGGTTGTTTGAGTGGTGATAATTACATTGACACAATTCAACGGACATGAAGAAAGTTCTATGCCTTTGTCTATCAAGCCACTCACCTCATTGGCGTTTGCAGTTTAAATTGCAGTCGGCACATCTCTCAACAACAAATCAGTCGGTATGTGTTCCAAGCTTTGGGCAATTCCTGCAATTTCTTTAACGTTGTCACTGTGGAGACACCGGGCTAGAAGCTCCACTTGAGCTGAACACTCGGCCACACACTCCAAAACGCTCCGCTTGTGGTGAGTGATTTGGTTGATAGGCTCCTCCTCTTCACAGTTGGCAGAGCAAACAGACTCTGCAGGCAAAATTCCGACAGAAAGAGGAAAAAAACACTGAAATCTCCTGTCGTGGCCACACTCAGACAAACTCGTATATACACATTCTATATAATGGCGGCACCACCTGCAGTCTATTAACTACGTATAGCTAGCCTTAAGATCACGTTGCTGCATCTGTACTATTCTAAATCAGCTTGCATATTCTGCAGTGCTCTTCACATGTGCAATCTTCATTCTGCATATGAAAGTTTACTTGATTCTTCATTTCGTCATCAGATTTCAAAAAGTCTATAGATCCTTTTTCAGCCACTCTACTCAGTGTGTCACGCTTGCTTCATGTGACATCACCACCTCTCTTTCTCTCATCTTCATATTCCTTTTGGATCTCCTCCAAGAGATTGTCATCTCTACAGGGATACATCATATAGGGTTGTTGCTGCTCTTGATGCATCTGTTCTCACCTCTTTCTGCTCTTTCTTTTATGCTTGTATTCCTTTAATCTTTTTTCTCGTTCCCTGTTTTTCTATCCTGTTCGTCCTGATCTTCCTTTTGCCTTACTTCTTCAATACTCTTCCCATCTAGCTTGAGTAATATCTGTCCACCCATCCATTTCTTCTGCAGAAGCGTTACCTCGTCAGCTTCATCCTGTTCTCCTTTCCAACTCTTAATTTCTCGTTCTATCTCTGTTGATATATTCAATTGCCTGCTTTTCTCCCCTTTGTTCTGCAAGATCTTAAAGATCTCCTCTTTTCTCTTACTCTCCTCTGGAATGTCATCACTGCTGTAAGCAGACAGTTTGTATATTAGATTACCCTGCTGCAGTCTCTACCCCTCCTGTTGTCTCCCAGGCTCTCTGCAATGCCCTTGCCTCTCACTTAATTTAAAAAACCCAGGACATCCTGTCCACCCTCTCCACCCACACCTCCCTCTCCCCTCTCCATTTGTGCTTGCTGACCCTCCTCCAGCCACCCCCCCCAACATCCTTCTCGTCCTTTCCTCTTTTCTCCCCTGACAAGGTTGCTAGACAAGTCCGATATATGAAAGCCTCATCAAAACAGGTTCATCCCTGTTCCTCTAAAACCATCAAGGACCACATTGACACTCTCGCTCCGGCCCTTGCTGATTTTTGCAACCACTCCTTTGCCTCGGGATCCTTCCCCTCACCGCTGAAGCACTCCTTTGTGCATCCTCTTCTCCAGAAACCCACAGCTGATCCTTCTTGTCCAGCTAACTATCGCCCAATTTCCATTACTCCCTTTCTTGGCAAACTCCTAGAAAAGTTGACCATCTCTCAGCTTAACCTTCATTACAATTCTGTTGGCTGTCTTCATGACCACCAGTCTGGCTACAGAGCTGCCAGAAGCATGGAAAATACAATCCTGAACATCCGTGAAGTTCTGCTCTCCAAACTTGATTCTAACATTCCCTCTGTCCTTATCCTCCTCGATCTCTCTTCTGCCTTCGACACGGTCAACCATACCATCCTGCTCAACCGCATCCGTGAAAACCTGGGTATCACTGATCAGGCTCTGGCTGACCTCTTTCCTCTCAGATCGACCCTCCCAGGTCCAACTTGGGTCCTTCCTTTCATCTATCTTCCTCTCGACCTGTGGTGTTCACCAGGAGTCTAACCTCTCGCCCTGGCTTTACAACCAATACCTGGCAACTCTCGCCCACTGCATTGCCACTTTCTGCTCAAATTTCCAGTCCTACATTGAAGACACTCAACTCTTTTTCAGGCTGCCCTCTGCCACCTCCTCTCCCTCTCTCATTTCTGATTGCCTAACTGCCATTCAAGATTGGTGTGCCGAATATAATGATCTTTGTCTGAATGCCAGCAAGATGGAGATCCTCCTCATCGACACACCTTCACCATCCTTTCTCCTCACTCTCTGGCTGGCCTCCCTTGGCCCACCTCCTACCCCCACCTGCGAGGCTAAGAACCTTGGGATCATCTTTGACTCCACCATTTCCTTCTCCGCCCACATCTCTGAGGTCTCTAAAAAGTCAAATTTCCGACTGCACCTCCTCAGAGGTACTCTGCCTTTCCTCTCCTTCCCCCAGAACCTCATGGTATCCCAAGCTCTGGTTCTCTCTAGCTTGGACTATTGTAACAGCCTCTTTCTAAATCTGCCTGCCTCTACTCTCTGCCCTCTGTAACTAGTCCAGAACAGGACAGAAATCTCTCCATTGGCTCCCAGTGTATGCAAGGATTAAATTCAAAACCCTCTGCATTGTCCACAAGGGTTTCTGGAGCCTGGGTCCAAAATACCTTAAGCTATCCCTCCACAAATACCTCCCCTCTTGAGCTCTTCACTCCTCTACCTTCAACTCCCTCAGGGTCAGTCGTTTTTCAAAGAAACGCGCCGGGGGTAGATCTCTGTCTTCGGCTGGGGCCTCCCTCTGAAACAGCCTCCCTGCCACTCTTAATCTTAAGGAGAACCATCGCTGGTTCCTGAAGTACCTCAAGACCTTCCTCTTTTCTGCCTTCTCTCCCCCTCTCACCTGCTGATCTGTTCTCTCTTAGCACCGTGCACCTGGCCACCCTCTGTCCTCCGGGCCCAGGTACCTGCTCACCCTGCCACCCTCCCGCACTGCCTGCGGGCCACCCCTTGCACTGGGGTCTGTATCTGTACCCATACAGCCCCCCCTTTTTCTTCCTGCACTTATCAGACCTACCCTGTCTGCTGCCTTAAACATAGCAGTGCAAATTGCTGGCTGCACTACCACTGTTTGCTGCCTTTATTATTTATTTATTGTTATTTATCTGTTTCTCCTCTGCTTCGCACTTTCCACTTCTCCCCCCTTCCATTCACTTTTCCCCTGCCCCTCTCCCATGCACTTGCACATTCTCAATGTCACTGGGCCTAGTAAGATCACTGTTTTGTTCTCCCCTATTCCCCTCCCTTGACTTTTCACGCTCTGAAACACTTGTGTACGAGCGCGATAGAAATAAAATATCAATACTATGTCCCTTTGCCACTTTTAGTTCCTTTACAGGATACAATCCTATATCTTCCATACTATCCCCTTTTACTTCCGGTGAGTTAAGGGGAGCTGGCGGTTTAACATCTTCCTCCTTACACTGATTAAACATCCACTCTTCGAGTGGTGGATCCTCCCTCTCTTCCTGGTACATTTTCCAGAGCTCTAAAATAGCAAACCTTTTCTCTAACTTCTTTCCCTCTTTCCCGTGTACGCAGCGTGCAAGTATGTGGTCATGTACTGCAACACCACTTTTTTCAATGAACCCCCTTCTGACAATGGCATGAACATATTATCTGCTGTGCCTCTTTCACTCATTCCTCACTATACTGTTTGTACTGTTTGAGTTTGGGTATGTGCTTTGGCAATGTCTTATATAAATGCTTCAGAGGAGTAATATCTACCATTGTGATGAGTCTCAATTGACTGTCAATACTTACCAGAGTTTATAAAATACCTTAGCCCTTTTTCAATTCAATCAAATAATAATTATGAGCATGCTCCAACAATCGCTGCTCAAACCATCTATTTCTCCAATGTTCTCAGTCTACCTCTGGATAGGTACCTACCACTTCCCTTAGATAGATAGTATAGCTTCTTAAATGTTCTCATTTCTCACACAACTGTTTGTGTCACTCCTCAACACCTTAATTCAACACAAAAACATTAACAGACAGACTAATCGACTCTTTACATAAAAACTTTTGGTGATCACCCTCATCCTCTTGCCCCTACTTAATACCCTGATCACACAGTTTAGATAGTCACCTTATGTGGACCTGTCCTGTACGTAGCCTAGTTTACTTTGATTGGATTGTGAGACAACCTGTTCTATAACCCTCTTGGGCTAGGACTCTTGAGTATTATATTTCTCTCTCTTTACACAATATATCCTGTTACTCCCATTATTTTCGTGACTTTCGTTAATTTTTAAATTATCACAACCCTCTCCTCTTAATTTGCCATTCCCCTCAGTCTACTCATCATTTGCTCGTCTGGCTTGAGGACTTTTATATCGTCTCCTTCTCCAATCAACCACTTTTGCCTTCCGTCTGCAAAGCGCCTGTGGAAACCAGGTAGGGATTTCGTCAAAGAGGGACCCTGCCCACCATGTCGATTTTCTTGAAAGATTTCTATTCAGCGCTTTCCAAGAAAACCCTGCGATGTTCCCTCTAGATGGCCCAGGATGTCCGATCGTCTGAAACACTGGAGTTCTAACAGGATAATGGGTCTTCTATTAAACCATCCATCTTCAATTAATAAACTTGGCACTCATGGTGTTCTTTCTTTGCACCTTGACAAGAGACGATTCAGCGTCTCACGCTTACTATTCTTCATAGATAGATAACCAATTCTTGACTACTTCATCCTTTGACACCAGGCCAGACAGCTCTTCAAGGCCTTTGCATGCTCTTAGCTTCATGTTGCTGTGACACACCCTTCAGATCCGTCCGTCTCCGTGGGTCTGAGCTTACTAAATATGTAACACTGAAGTCCAGAATTCTATATAATGGCGGCACCGCCTGGAGTATGTTCACTACATATAGCTAGCCTTAAGATCAATTAGTGTACTTGCGTTGCTGCATCTGTACAATTGTAAAACGGCGTGCATTATCTGCAGTATTCTTCACATGTGCAAGCTTCATTCTGCATAAGAAAGTTTACTCGATTCTTGTCATCTCTATGGGGATACATCATATAGGATTTTCTCAATGGATGCCTTTTCACGAAGGCTCTCTGTGGAATAGACACCATCAATGGTGTTGTGCATGTCATGATTTCTGTGTTCCAGCATATAGGAAGTATAAGGGTGGGACTTTCGGGGAAAGGCATTCAGCTGTTCCCCTATAACAGGTTTGGAAGTGCTGGTGCATATTTGTTGCCCATGGCAACCCCTTGAGTTTGTTGGTAAATTGTATCATAAGATAAACTTGTTATGATCCAGTGTAGCTTGAAACATTTCTTTGAGCATTTCTATGTGCTGATGGTGAACATTTGCTGAAAGTGTATTCCAATGTCTTAAATGCCAAAGGGTGTTTAATAGAGGTATATAATGCACAGACATCAAGTGTGGACAAAAGGTAATGTGGTTCTCATTTTATTAATTTGATCATATTAAGGACACCTATAGGATCTTTTAGGTAAGGAGGCAGTATACCAGAGAACGTAGTATACCAGTGAACGTAGGCTATTATCCAGATATTGTGAAATTGGCTCGTTGCCTATCCTATTCCACTCAAAATAGATCTTCCTCTGGGATATTTTGGTACTGTTTATGTATTTTGTGCAAATAATACATGGTAGGTTCCTTAATGGGCAAACATGCTCTCTCCTAATCCGTTATTAGACCTTGGCTGTCCATTTGAGGACTATTTTGTGTAGAACTTCTATTATTTCCTTCCTAGTATTCAATGATAGAACATTGTAACACTCTGCGTTGTTGAGGTGTGATAGTGCCATTGACATATAATCACATTGATTAATAATCACAATATTGCCCCCTTTATGACCCTCTTTGATTACTATGAATCTATCTTGAGTTAGTGCTTCGAGTGCTTTCACTTCCTTATTTGAAAAGTTATTGTTCAATTTATATTTCCTTTTTTCACGCTATTTGTTGATTCTATTGATATCATGAGCTATTGCTCTTTGAACAGTATCTATTACATTTTCTCTTGGCATTGGAGGAATTAAAATATACTTTGGTCTGAGTTCCTGTGTATCAAGATTGCATGGTCTGATGTAAAGTTCCTGAAAGATGTTTCTTATGTCATATTCCTCGTTTTCTTTTATTGATCTTAGAAGAAGTGTGCTCTCAATATCACAAATCGTAAGGTGACTTGGCGGCGGCGGCATATCATCAGATTCACTGGTCTGGGCATCATGTGCTCCAAAGTATTGTTTTAGTTTTAATTTCTGAGTAAATTGAAAAACGTCTATTTGAAGATCAATTGGATCATAATATGAGGATGGTGCAAAACATGGGACTTTATTCAGTACCGATATTTCATCCATTGTTATTTCTTTTGATGATAATTTAATCACTAAATTATTCACCTGTTCCTGATTTTGGGAGTCTTCAATCTGATTCGTATGACCCGCCTGATGGGGTTGTTTAATGCATCTGGGGGTCTGCTGTGCTTCCTCCCCCCTCCTGCCTCTCCTCCTGGTACTTGACTTGAGGCACTTTCGGTTGTTGGTAACTGAAAACGGACCTGTTTGGTAAAACTGTTCCTGTTGGCTTTTTGAAAACCCTTTCCTGATAAGGGATCTGGAGGTGGGTTGTCAAAATTGGTGTTGCCTACTCCATCTGGATCTGATTCTATCTAAGAGCTAGCTGGTGATGCGGAAGGGGTACTCATTCTTGATGCTGGCATCAGTAATCAGTTGAATTTATCTCGGAATGTGTAGATGCAATATTCGCAATAGTCTCTATCATGTGGTACATCTTTCCTCACCTTAAGTAGTTTCACATCATCTTGGTAGTCCTTCAGTAAATCATACAATTCTGGTAGTTCCTCTCCTTGGCTGTCTATAAAGCCTTAATTTCTGTAGTTTCTTGTTTACCAGTTCTATTTGCTCATTAGCTCTCTTCTGTTCCCTGGTTGCATGTTCGAATAAAAGCTCAAGCATCGTCATAAAGCTACAATTCAAATTGAGCTCCCATTTGTCAACCAGATCAGTGTCTTGTTGATTTGAAAAATCTAGGAATATCAAAATTCTGAGTCCCCTATGAACTGTATTATTCTCTAAATAGTTTTTGAATGTTACCATCTCCCAATATTTTTTGATCTCCTTCTTAGAGATTGTTTCCACAATTGAAGTCTTCTCAATTAAAGGTCATTGGTTGAAAAGTATGTACTGTGCTACCTCTTGGTGAAATGATGTGTTTGTAGTATCCTCGTCTCTACTGAGTAAGTATTCAGCCATGATGTTTAACAGACACGCTGGTGTCAGCAGGTGACTCTCCTAGAGAAAAAACTATTGAATGTGGAATTTGACCGCTGGGTAAAAGGGCTGTCACCCTGCGCCACCAAAGACATATAAAAAAGGTTGTACCACCTTCCAATCCTCAGAATCTATCAAAAAATGCCTTGTTGCAACTAATTTGAGTACTGAGGGTACACGCACACCCTAGCACCATTCAGTCAAAGGAAAATAAATACTAAAACAGTGTGCAAAGGTTTGTGATATTTGCGTTGTTACTTTGCAGTTTATTATCCATTGAGTTGATTTCTCAGTAAAAATTAATAATCTTGTATCTGTGCCCGTCTTGTTTGACACATGTTTCACTGAGGCCTTTTTCAAAACCCGGGCTAATCAAAACAATCTCTGTTCAAGTCACTAATCAAATTAAATAATAGAAAAATCACATAATCAAAGTTGCATTGAAGCAATTACAACAGAACATGTAAGTCATACATATACAAATAAAATCATGGAGTGGTTGCTTCATCCAAATGCAAACATCTCAAAACTGCCTCTTTTATTAAAGAATGTGGTTTGTGTTACATAACACCTACCATAGATCACAATTACTTTATCATTTTTCTGATGCAAAGCAAGCTTGGTGATGTGATTGCCCCTCATACTGTACTTAAAGTCCCTAGTTACTCCCACTGATTCACCCTTACATACTAAAATGGTTTGCATTCTCAAAAATTGTGCTTTCAGGACAGTTTCTCTCAGTTACCGTATATGTGGTACTATGCATACCATGTTCTTTGGGGACTCTACTTGTATGAACTCATAGTCCTCAAATGTCTCCCAATAGTTCCGCTTTACACACTGTAGTGATTGATGTGCTTAAATCCAAAGGTTTAGTGATAATATGCAGTTACTCACCAATTGGTTAAGATGCAAAAACATTAATCAACTCGCTGCTAAAATTAGCACTGTACATATTTGTATGTAGGGGAGAGATCCCAGGCACCTAGAAGTAATACATCAGAACAAAAGAAAAATGTTTCTTTCCCCTTCAATGTTCACTGAAAACACAGCAATTATGCATGTTCCTGCAGCTCAAAATTGAAATTGTGATTTACATGTGTGTCAAACAAGACAGGTAAATGTAAAAGATTATGAATTTTTACTGAAAAATTAACTCAATTGATAATATACTGCAAACTAACAATGCAAATATCACAAGCTTTGTCACACTATTTGAGTATTATTTATTTTCCTTCAACTGAACCTTGCTAGGGTGTGTGTGCACCCTAGGTACTCAAATGAGTTGCAACAAGGCCTTTCTGAAAGATTCTGCTGATTGGAAGGTGGTACAACCTTCCTTATATGTCTTTGGTGGCACAGGGTGACAGCCCTTTCACCCAGCGGTCAAGTTCCACATTCAACTGACTTCACAAACTATGCTTAGCCACCAAATGTTTTCCTTGGATAGGATGGTAGTTCTGGAGATGCCAGGGTGCTGTGCATGAGCATTGCTCATAATCTTCACCTTGACCTCTTCTGGAGGTATGTTTATGTTTAAGAACATGTAATGTGCCTTAGGCCCAAGGAGGCTGCTGAAATAATCAATGTTTGCTCTGTTTACCGTGCAAGCAACTTCAAATAGTATGATGATGAACAGATCACTGCATTCACTTGGTCTTTCATGAAAAGAGTAAAATCAAAATATACACACAGGGTTTTGACATTTGAGAGAATAGAGATTCAACATCCTGCAAGAGTACAATTCGTATACATATTGGGCAACCTAGCAAGCCTTTGTTGCAAGCTTACTAAGAGAAATTTGGTTTTAGTATCATTAAGAGCTTTGGATAAGATCAAAGATGGCATTTATTAACACAGAATCCACAGAATAAGCCCCAGAATACTGGATGTATCATCTGCATAGTTTGTATAAAGAATGTTGCGGTCATCTAAGACATCAATTTATGGCTTACCTAAAATATTAAACAGTGTAGGTGACAGGCAAGAGACCCCTGTGGAACCCCACATCAGAACTCAGCAGGAGAAGCCTTAGAAGACTTGCAAAAGATAAGCCAGACAAGAACAACAGTACCCAATTGGCTGCTGTTTTAGAAAAGAAGCCAGTTGATTGTACCCTATAGTGTAAATTGTTAAAATACACGAGATCAAAGACAGGCGACAAGTCTAACAAAACAAGAAGAGAGACATATCCATTGTCCATAGTTTGGGACATGCTCGCCTTAGGATCCAAGAGAGCACATTGTGTACCATGGCAGGCTCTCAAACCAGATTGTCTAAAGGCCAAGAGATCATGTTCTTCAAGATGGGCATGTACCTTAAGTATGCAAAGCAATCTAGAGTCTTCAAAAGACAGTGCACCCTTGTAATGGGTTGGTAGTTTGAAATATATTTGGACAGAGAGTCGATTTTTGTATCGAAGTTGTGAGCCACACCCGCTTAATGCATGCAGGCACAGAGGCTGACAAAAAGGAGGCATTCATAAATTCAGTAATCAAAGGCCCCAATACAGTTACACAAGTTTTTACAATATTAGAGGCACAAGGATCCCTGCGGCAGTTATTCAGTCTTAAAGACTGTATCACTGATTCAACTTCTGACATGGTCTCCTCCCTGAAATTAAAAAGCGCGGGTTGAGAAAAGGGTAGATAATGGGCAGTCTATTAGTGTCACCAAATGTGTCTACTTCAAGGAGATCGCTGTTTTTTTTTGTTGCATGGACACCTTATCAAAAAGGGCCTGTTGAATGTTGGCCCACCAATCCTGATTCTTCACAACGAAATATTCCATTTTAACATTCAGTTTTTCAAGCTCTCACAAAACCATGAATACTTCTTTTGAGCTTGAGGGTTCCTGACTAATACGTCAGTCCAATTGTTCGTTCCTGGTTTGGATGATAGAATTATGGTATGTTCTTACTATTAACAGATAATGGTATTTATCATTGGCAAGCAAAGACTTTTGCCAATGTTTGAATACTTTTTCTTTTTTGCTTGCAGACAAACCAGGTCCTAAGTAAAACAAATCTGCGATGTTGTTTCCAAAGTCGTAGATTTGCAGATTCATGGCGGGGCAATACAAGCAAGTGCCAGTGAAAGCCTCTGATTGTAAGAAAGTGAGAAGTCATCAGGTTAGGTGATCGAAATTTACGTAGTGCTTGAAGACTCCAGAAAGGGCTTCAGAGAAAGTGGTCTAATCTTAATTGACTGTGTTTTACCAATGTAGCCATGAGTGAATAAAAACGTGGAGATAAGTAAAAAGTGTGAAGCTTAAAATGAATAAAAAAGTGATGGGACCACTGGGACAAGCAGAAACCTTTGATTTCCCAACTGGTATACCTAGAATGCATAAGCAATCCAGAATGTCACCATACTTATAAGTAGGCATTGTAATAACCTGTTCAAATCCGAGATCTATAAGGGACTACTTCACAGATGCAGCCCTAGGAACCTGAGGGTCATCTAGCCAAAGGTTAAAGTCTCCAAGAATAATAATTTTGGCAGATGATTTCACAAATGAATGAAGCAACCAGAGGAATTGCTCTTCAAAAGTAGAAATAATGTGATGCGGTCTATAAAGTAGAATTTAACAATCAACATGTCTGGGTTGACCAAAAGCTTAACAATGAATAGTTCTATCCAATCAGGAGCTTCAATATCGACTTGGTGAATAGGCAAGGACATGCAAAATATATTAGCCACACCTCTTCCAACACAAGTAGTTCTATCCATATTTATAATATGGTGCCCTCCTGGCACTGCAAAGGCCATGTCAGGGCAGGGTGTATCTGAAAGACAGGTTTCAGTTAAAAAGGCAATGGGCCTCATTACTACCTTCCCGGTCCGGAAACAACGGTGCTGGTAAGCTTACAAGCACTGTTGTTTCTGGACTGGCAAAGTACAACTCTGCTGGGCGGGTTCCCTCCCGCCCGGCAGGTCTGATCTGTCGGGCAGACCGGCACCCGACCACAGGGTTTCACGGAAGTACTGGCACCGTAATTGCTGGTGCTGCTGTTTCCATGTTCCCCATTCCCATTGAGTCCTATGGGAAGCTATAGAAATGGGAAACAACATTTTTGCTACACCTGCCTTTCCGGCTGTTGGATTTGTAATGCCCGGTGTTGCCGGCAAGTCAGGCACCGGTAACTGTTTATGGGTCCGGTGGCTACCTGCCAGTTTTACCGGCATGGTTACCGTTGAACCCGTAATGAGGCCCAATGTCTACATTGTTATCCTAGATATAATCCGTGATTTCAGTGGCATGTATAAACAATGAGCGTGTATTAAGCAGAATACAACAAAGCTGTAGATTAGGTGACTCTCGGCTTGTAAAACATCTTCAGAATTATCATCATGACAAGCAATAATCAGACTGTCAGTATTCAGAGAAACAGATTTTTGTGTATAAGACAGTTAGGATACAGAACAACCCCTAATACTGTGACTGGGATCCAAATTAACATGGTTTGAAGTCCTGAAAAGTGACTGAATGTGTTCATTGCCAGGCAAGTCTATATGTGCCAAGCTGGACAACAAGGATCCTGCCACATTGTGTGTACTAACAGATCTGCAGGAGCTAACGGTAGCAACAGCTTCCATACCGGAGGTCAGCAAAACACTGGTATTGGACGAGATATCCTGCTCTGCACTGATAGAAGAATACTGCATTAACATGCCTTTATCAGCAACCCTGAACTGCTGAGACCATACAACATTAGAACAATCTGTTTTGGCAGTATGTTTCTCTCACCGCTCCAGAAAAATACCATTTTCTATAATTAGCTGAATCTTCAATGGTAGCAAATGCTTCAAGTCCGTTGGAAATCTTCTTGTTGTAGTCAATCCTTTCTTGATCCTTTCATTGAGCAATGGTAATATAGACTCTTCACCTTTCAGTTCTGCCCATTCTGCCTTGGTAATGGCTTCACTGATCATGTTGAAGTCATAGGGTTCTAGCATACCACCCTCCAGTTCGACTGAGTAGTTTGAAGCAGTATCAACTGGCAGCCTGGACAGGCAATTGGCTACTTCCTTAGAGTGATACAATTTGTGGCTTATGCTTCATCTGAATTCAGTGAGGCAGTACGCAATTCATGCAACTCAGGCGGAGACTTTGGTTGGCCCACCCGCTTTGAGAATATGGATGAAGAGTTTATGATAGGTAATTTATTTGAATTCTGCTTTCCATAGGAATTGGCAAACATTTTCTGACCCCAAGGTGCATGCCAAGGCCTCCCGTTCTTTGACAGAGTATCTTCTTTCTGCTTCAGCCAGAAATCAGGATGTAAAATCATTGGTCCACTCACTTGTGTGGTCCCTCTGAGGGGGAAATGTGCTTAGCCACTTGAAGCATGCTGTGTTCTTTAGCCTTTTGGAAGACGATCATTACACACATTGCATAACATTTACTTAGGCCTAAGAAAGAACAAACTTCATATTTTGTGAAGGGTGTAGGTGCATCTTTGACTAACTGCACTAGGTTTCCTTGGGGCATTACCATCCTTTTTCATCAGTGTGGAGTGTGTACAGAACATTTTACAATTATCAGCCTGAATGTGAGTCTATGCTCTTTCAGGGTTTTTAATGCTACCATCGTACCGCATACCGGGTCTGGGTTCTCAAAATGGGTACTTACTGGGTCATTCCAACCTTGGAGGACCCGGTAAGAACCCATTCTGAGAACCATTCAACATTCCCATTTGAGCCCCGATAGGGCTCAATCGGAATGGGTAAGTAGCTAACAACGGTACCGCAATTTGCGGTACCGTTATTAGCTCTGAAGTCCCTTAGCGGGTCCCGTCCTTAACACCTGGTCAGACCAGGCGCTAAGGAAGGGACCCGCTAAGGGACCTCGGAATATGGAGTTAAGGGATTACCGGCACTAGCACCCTTACCAGTGGCGGTAATCCCTTACCTCCTACCTCGTAATGAGGCCCTATGTGTAATACTTAAATATGTCCGGGAACAGAGTCTCTGCATATATGAATATCACCCTGAAAACGGGGTCTCTTGTAGGGTCTGTAGCATCTCAGGAAGTTGGGTGAGGTAATTCAGAATAAGTTCCCACTATTCATGGAGGGTCTCCTAAGAAAAGTGGAGTCTATTGCTCAAATGTACTTGCAAAAAGGAGAGGGGCTATCAGGGGCCACTCGTGCATTCAAACGGATAGATGTGCTAGGGGCCACCGGTTAGGGTTGCAATTACTCACTGGCCCCTGGCGCATTCAGGACCAAACTTCGGCAGTCGAGTCCACTTTGGTTGCAGGTTAAAATACGGCAATTGTGCATCTCGGCAGCTTTCAGCGGCAAAGTTACAGCGATGAATCCCAAACAGGACAGTGGCAATTTATCTGTTCCTGGTGGATGGAGCAGGCCAGTTTCACTGCAGCAGGCTTCAGAGCACAGAGGGCCATAGCAGCAAGGCAACTGCAAAGTTTGTCACCATGGCTGGTCAACATGGTAACAGTGTGTACTCGGGTTCGGGTGCTTTTTTTTCACTATAGACCTGGGAAAGACAAGTGTACAACATTTGGTGTGAAAGGGCCGTGAACAAAGAGCTTGCGTTGTACCAAGTTTCCAGAGTCTCCTCAAAACGGCGGCGGTGTCAGAGCTAAGATCCTGTGCAAGCTGGTCAGCCCACTGGTTGGCCCAGGGACATATCTAAGAAGTCTAACTTGTACGGTTTGATGAAGGTGCTGAGATTAGTTAGTCCCACTATTCCAATGGGTCAAAGCATCTTCGCAGACCTTCTAGTTTTATGAGATGCAAAGGGGTCCAGCAGGACAACAGCGGGCTGAGGGTGCCAAACCTTCCATCGGTTACTGGACTCAGCTTCTTGGTTTCAGGATAATTGGATCCTATCCTTCATTCAGTGGGAAATCGGGAGATTGACCTGGTATGGGTGTTTGGAGCCTTCTCTTATCCAGAATCTCCTTTGTGCCAAAACGAAGAGGACCCAATGGGAGATCTGCTCACATACAGGAACACCATACATGGACCAATCACAGACCATGTGGGTCCCACTCATTCACAGTACACCAGACTCTCTGGTACCCAGGATGTGTATTGGAACCAGACAGTCCAGCCCACATCCTGGGGTACACACACAAGGCATGCAGAAGCCCGCGAAAGCTTTGCGTTTCATGGGAAAATGCATGCCCAAATGAGGACTGACCCGGGTCGGCTCGACCTGGGGAAGGTGATGGAGCAAGATGGCCAAAGGACAGGACAAAGAACCTTGTGGCATGGCCATGTTTTAGCCATGCCACCTTTCTGTGCAAAACGTGGTAAATGCGGTTTGCATGGCAAGAAAGGGTTAAAAATACATGAAAAGATAAGCTGCTACCAGCCCTGTCCAACACTGAAAAGGATTAAGGGAAACTAAGGGGGTCATTACTAGTATGGCGTAGGGGCTTAACGGCACCAATAAGGATGGCAGTGCCGTTAAGCCCCTACCGCCATATTCCGAGGTCCCTTAGCGGGTCCCAGAAGGAACGGCTGGTCTGACCAGCTGTTCTTTGCAGGACCCGTTAAGGGACCTTGGAGCTAATAACAGGCACGCAATTTGCGGGCCCATTATTAACGCCTTCCCCATTCCCATTGAGCCGTATGGGGACTCAAATGGGAATGGGGAATGGTTTACTGAATGGGGACTTACTGGGTCTGCATAGGTCGGAATGTCCCGGTAAATCCCCATTCAGTGACACCGGACCCGGACCCGGACCCG
Source organism: Ambystoma mexicanum (assembly GCF_040938575.1). NCBI lineage: Eukaryota > Metazoa > Chordata > Amphibia > Caudata > Ambystomatidae > Ambystoma > Ambystoma mexicanum. The sequence continues at coordinate 549,175,725 of NC_090939.1, read as the reverse complement.
GGTTTGGAGGCAGCCATGGCGCTACTAGCGCCATGGCTGCCTCCAAACTCGTAATGACCCTCTAAGTCTCCCAGTACTGACTGTTTTTAAGAGCATTTCAGTTTCCCCATAATAAAGTGAGTGAAATGCCCAGGGGAGTGCAGCTGAAGGATGTGGTCCACTGGCAAAGTCAGCCTGTGGTGTTAAACAGCTGCAAAAAGTTTGGGGGTTACACAACTGGAGGGGAAACTTCACATAAATGTGAATCTTTCCTAACAGGCAGCTGCTATGTGGAATCCTGGAAACATGACAAAATAATGAACAGAACTGGGAGGAGAGGGGACCTGGAGGGTTCCCGTGTTTAAATATCCTACAAGGACACTGTCAAAATCCAAGTCAGAAACGGTGGAATTGTATTGAGAATACCTTGTCTTTCCTGAGAAAAGAGAAACCTATAGAATATATGTAAAGCTTTAAAACTTGGCACACAGAACCTACAGAGTGGCTAAAGACAGTGCTGTGAGAAATTGATGAACTTTGTGGAAAGAGATGCAGGAGGTGACAAACATTTAAAATCTTCTTCTTGGAAAAGGGGTCCAAGTGTATGGGGCAGGCAGAAGACAAGGACCAATGCTTTTTCTCCGGCCTCCTTCCTTTTGTTTATTTTTTCCTAAGTGGTGGTTCCAGTTGGTATTAGGATTTGGATTAAGGACTCTTTCTTTTGGACTCCTATGGGAAGCCTTACCTTTAGTTTTATTAGGCAGGGAACCTCCCTCATAGCGGTGGGACTGAAGAGGCATTTTCCTTAATATTTTTATAAAAACCCTTGAACAAGTCACTTCTTAGTCGGATTCCCTCTTCTGGTTCACCACAGTACCCACAATAACCATGTGGGACCTGACCATGGAAGCTTATGTTTTGATCATTCTGTTGAAGGTTGACATCTTCCGCCAGAGGGCAGGAATCCTCCACAGAAGATACCCTGAAAAACTGTCTTGACATAACAATGGCTTTTTCTCACCAGGGTGCTGATTAGCAGTGTCCTTTTGAAGTAAGCAGACAGAGGATGTGGAGGTAGTTGGAGTAGCCCAGTCGAGAGGTTTTGCCCAGAGAGGGCTTCCACCATCTTGGATTCTGCTAGGGCTCCCTAAACCTCCTGCATTTCCTCACCTCCTTTAGACAAAACACTCTATGACATAAGTAGGCAAATGACACATGTTACAGCAGCCTTGACTCTACCTTTGACAACAAGCTTATTCTGGTTGTATAAGTGGGGACCCCCACTTCAGTGTGTTTTTGTGTGTGTGCTGGCTGATACTCTCCAATGAGCCACTTGTTGCCGAACGTTACCGATGCCAGTGCCAGGTGAATGGGGGAATGGCGTAGTATGCAGCGGTCGTGGGTGCATCAAGGGTAGTTTGCGTTCAAATGCATGATGTGACATTTTGCATCACAGATGGCCTGCACATTCAGCGAATACCAACATTTTCAGTTCTGATATATATGTTCCGTGGCTCCTGGGGGTTGTAGTGCAACGTGTGCAATCAATTGCCCCAAATGCCCATGGGAACTGGGCAACTGCATTGAATTCTTGAGCCACTCTTTGCCTTACCTGCATGCTGCATGGCATGTCTATGTGACTGTGCACACGTGCTATGATGCAGCTTTGGACCTGTTTGAGGCAGCGTGATTGTGTAGGCGGTGAAATAACCCCAGAAATGGCTGTGGTCCCTTGGAATATGCCAGTCCCCACAAAGTGAATGGCAGTTAAGACTTTCACCAAAAGTGGTATTGGCTGTGAGCACATGGTTGGGGACACCAGGTCATTCTCCCACCAGGATTCTCATCAGGCATGCCAAATATTGTTGTGCATGTACGGTAGATTCTGGCCCTCCACCTCCTTCTCCTCCTCCTTCCATGAAGCAGTAGGTATGCGAGCAATCCAAGGATGGGCATGGTGGCGACTTTTCTCTATGATTGCATGGCCATTTTAAAACCTGTGATTGCATGGCACAGTCACACCTTGCGACTGGTCACGGTTGACGCTAGAATGTATATCCTTTTTAATTAGCACAGATGCACGAATGATTCTGTAAATGTGTGTTTGCACTTCATGGGGTGTGTTTGTACATTTGCACAGTGCCTCCCTCCCCACACCCATGTTATCCCTCATTTCTGTATTTTAATGGGGACGTTTGCATATTCAGCCGCTTTGTTGGTCTTTGCACTGGTCATTCCCTCAAGCCTCGCACAGGGCACACAAACATGGCGCATGGAGCTGGAATCTTGTGAATAGGCTGATCTGTAAATCAGTGGATAAAGTTTTACATGACACATAGAGACCTTTTTTGGAACAAATTGCTTATGTGCCGTGCAAAACTCTCTGTAAATCAGACCCACTGTCCGTATGTGACACAGAAATTCCACTCAACGCATGTGATAGGACAAACCACAAGTATTTTCAGTAAGTCCAATGAACCACATACATTAGTATTGTCTGTGACCGCATGGCAGCTTTATATTTGATGGGCATTTAATTGCCTTAAATTTTCTACATACAGGATATTCAGACCGTTATAATTTTGACAGGAATTTAACTCCAGAAATAGTATGATTTTAACTGTATCTAATTTGGGCATTGTCTGCAAAAACATTTTTTAAAACATGCAAGGATCGAATGTCACAATTGGGATTACTAAGAATGTTTCACAGAAGCCACTTTTTATACACATTGACCCATTAACTCATCTGACCAATTTATCATGAATGCATTATCTGCATGACTAAATCCTATTGGAAAACGTATCCCCAGTAGTAGGGGTCTTCACACAGTTAACACTTAATAAAAGGTTGATCATTTCCGTGGGTGACTCTCAGGAATGGCGCACTGACGGGGTGCTTGATCGCGTGGCACACTTTCTTTATCACTGCAAAGAACGTAATTAATAGATTGGTTATTAGGAAATATTAAGACAAAATAATTTCTGTAATATAACATTTGTTTTTCTTTGTTTTCTGTTTGTTTGTCCTTCGCTTCTACTTTGATCATAAGAAAAGTTTCATGTTTGTATGGTAAAATGTTGTAACAATTTTCAACCATTTATTTTTTGTGGTGTATGATGTCCTTTCCGACAGTACTGGCATAATTGTCCGCTTATTTTGTTTGTATGTTTTATACTGCTCACACGTATTAATAACAACACTTAAACAATAGTGTATGAAGGCATCAATGTTGACCATTTGTGAGTTTTATTGTGCCCTGAAGAAGATATTGTATCTCGAAGAATGTGTCGGCTCACGTTCAATTATTTGGAATAGTTTGGGTTAACACTTCAAATTTCATTTACAATTATGGACACAAGGACCTGTGTGTTCATTTTTTCATTGAACAACACCACTATTGATATGTCAGTGTAAACCCATTTGAAACCCAAAACCATTTGTTTTCAGAACAAATAAATGTTAACTACTTATATGTTGGTAGCAATGTTGCCATCTCCATAACCATATTACGCCATTGTTGACAAAACATTCTCCCTGAACAAGTGAAATAATAAAAGAGTTTTGCATCTGGAAAATCAACTTCTCTGCTGTGTAAATCTTAAATGTGTATTTTGCTATATAGAGGTGCCAAAACATAAGTTGCGGGCAACAGTACAAGTCAGTGTCAACAGTTGACATGACATTTTAACTCAGTTTGGTGCCTCTTCTTTTACAATCACCACTTCCAACACCATACACCCATTATGGCTATAATCCAATACAAACAAGAGTCCTAGGATTCAAGGAGTGGACTTTTACCATTCTGGTACCACTCACACTTCTCCTTTGGTGTGATGTGCATAAACTGACTTTAGACATTTAATAAACCACCATTTAAGAAGTCTTTGGTCCAGTTGTAACTTCTGATGTGTGAAACGCCAGTGGCACATTTTCAAATGCCTAACAATGCCCCCACAACTGCAAACAAGTCTCTAGTGTGAACTTAAAACCAACAAGAAAAAAAAGAGCTATAAAAACCTTGTTCCGCATTTCTTTCTGCAGTCATTCCAAGTTCTCCTAATTTCTATTTGACATCTTTCAGCTTTCTCGCACTGACAGACTCTGAATCAATTGCGTCTCAGATGGCTTCATTGGCTATCCAGCTGTTTATTTCAGACTCAGAGGTAGATGATTATTCTGCCCTTTGGTCTGGTAATCATGTATTGCTAGAACACATGCACCATGCACTGTATGATTTCAAATGATTGGACTTGGTTTCATCTGCTTAGAGGAGTAATTACTAGGAAAATGAATCATAATTTGCAGATTTTAGTATACACTTCAAGGACTACAGAATCCAACTCAGTAAGGTGTCCAGGTTACTGTTGATGGTCAGGCACATGTAAAACATAAGTCGACGTTTTAGATTGGTGCTACATGCACCATTCACTGTTGTTCCCAGAACCTAGTAAGTGAGAGAGAAAGCAACAAACAATGTTCTCCTGTTCATGTCAATATGACACATTCATTTTTCGATAGTATGGGCCTCATTTTGAGTCTGGTGTAAATCTGCTGCAATTACTACCAAACGGATCTATTTGAACTCATAGTCCTAGAGTCCTTTCAGGCGAGGTAGCAATACTTAGAGGTGGTTGGGGATGCAGAAGTTACTGAAACATCAACAATCAAAACGACTCAGGAAGTTGTCAAAACTGTGTTCCATTTTATTATCAATTATCTAAAACAGGGGGTACAACAGACATCATCCTACATCACACAGTACAACATCAACACATTTTAGAAAAAAATATTCTTTTATAACAGAAACTCGTCATTGCTGATGTCATACTACGTGATAAACTGCGAGAAACGTATGAGAAACAGTGGTTGGCTTGCAGGGAACATCTAAGTATATGTTCTATATAGCCAGCCAGAGGTTTTGATTGGATATCTTAAGTCAGGTGGGCAACTAAACCCATCCAAAATAAATGGTCATCATTATTATCAATAAATACACAACGATTAATTGGTTAGGCAAACTATAGGGCTCTTTATTACGTGGCCATCTATAATTGGTTTGGCACTCTTATACCCTTCTGGAATATTCCACATGCTAGCAGCAGGCAGGCTACCATTCCAGGTGCATGGAGGTTTGGCGTGGTCTTGCCTCCCCTCGAATTAGCCCAACATCTATCATCACTCCCACAGTCTGCCAGTCAATTAAAGCTTTGAACTTGGCCTTGCAGAAGCTGCATGCGCCTGAGAAATAAAAGGAGTGTGGCATCATTCTGTCTTCTGGTTACGGTGTAGCTTGACCCAAGCTATTGTGATCTCACTCATGTGACTAGAGACCACTCTTTTGAGCCTTTTGCTGCATTTAATTCTATTAAATGATGAACTCTTGATGCCTTCAGTGTTTTTTTCACTTTGCTTCAAACAGGAGTTTGTTATTTTCTCAAATTCATTGTAGTTTTTGTGACAGGCGCCCAACTCACTGTGGCCTCGTCTTCTTGGTGCTGGGCCAGCCAAGCTTTTTTCTCAAAATTCACCTTGCCATCAGTAATTTCCAACTGCGTCACACACTGAAATCCCTTCCAACCATGGGGTTTCCAATCCTTGCTAAAGTGCATCATAGAATATCCAGGTTCTGTACATTCCTATATGTATACATTGGTGCATCGCCGCAAAACTATTCACTGCATAGCCAGCCATATGATTAATTGTTCCTACTTGCGTTACTACATCTGTACAAGTGTATACTGATTTAAATATTCTTCAATATTTCTGTAGCATGAGCATCTTCATCTTGAGCCCAAAATGTTGCTCATCTTTACCATCGCTACTTCAGCTCTTAGAGAAGGTTTATGTTTTTTGCCTCTTTCATCTTTTCTGGGTGTGTCATTTCTTACTTTGCATGACGTCCTGAGTCTCCTTCCGTGTTTAAATGCACATTTCTTCGGGCACTCCAGCCAGACAGGCACCATTTCTTCATGCATTTATATAGGGTTTTCTTAGTAGATACCATGTCTCAAAGATTCTTTGTGGTATTGGCATTCTTACTGGAACTGCATGTGTCACCATTTCTGGTTCCCAACATATAGGCAACATGGTCTTGGAGCTTTTGATGGGGATACTTGACTCCACCTCTATATATTGTTACCGTGACAGTGCAATGGAATTACCGCTTGATTATGAGTATGATAACGGCAGTGTTGGACCCTATTTGAAGAGTCCATGGAACGCCATGTGTATGTTGGATGATTTACCTCAAATATGTGGAGGAAAAGTGGAAGAGTTACTTCCAGAATTGTATTGGAGGTAAATCCATCCACCACTTCACCTACTAAGTCAGAATTCAGTAGTGCAGTAAAACTGGCAGTAATTCTAGTACCACAGAAAAGTCGAGATTACTGGAATTACCTCAAAATACTTACCACACACAAACACATTCATGATGTTTGCTGAATGCTCCAATTCAAACTGTTTCCCTCAACACTGTTAACTCTAATCTTTCTCACACCATGTTCCATTATATAAATCTCAATTAGGAAACCAGTTCAGTCTTAACGTGACACTGCAACATTCTATCGCTTATAACATTTGAATGGCTTGACGAATTTACAGGACACATTTCAGAAACATTGTACATGCTAGTAGCAAAATACCTGGTAGAACTTGTCAATAATACATTCAATGGTTCCAAGGATATGAAGCATTGACAAAGGGTATGTGTTTGGCCTTTTGCATTTGTTTTCCAGTAAGGAAAAATGCTCAGTTTTTAAAAACTAAAACTGCCAAAATTGCTGCAAAGAATTCCACGGCCATTTTTGTTCTGTTATGGGGAAAGCTTGTGAATTGGGATCCTTTCTGGTTTGATGGGGATCGAATGAGTATGTCTTAATAAGTTAGATGTACATTAAATGTGGACCCAAAAACTTTTATATATCTTCCATGATGCTTTACAAGAGTTCTTGGATTTACAAAACTCGAGATCTAGCATTTCAGAAATGCCGGTATCATAGAATGAAAAGTGCTTGAAAATATATAAGGGGGGATATTGGTATGCTTGTGGGAAACATACAAAATTTGGGATGCTCAGGGGATGGTAAATGTGGAGGTTGAGTGAAGGTATGGTGTATTGAGGTGGCCTATACCTTGCATGTGTTGCACATATTTGGTGTTACAACAAAGCAGGTCTCAAGGTTTGAGAGTATACAGGTGACTCGAAGTGTGGCAGAAACGTGTTTGCTGGACCTGCGAGCATGTTTGAATGCCATTGGCTGAGCACTTTGTAGGGCTACAGATGCTCACAAGGATTGAAAGAACACTCACATACATTCAGGTCTCTGCACGCAAAACACGTCTTAATTGCAACCAGAAATGCTCAAGAGGACCTCAATAATACTTGCAAGCATTCACCTGGCCTCACACAACGGGTCCTTATTGGAACTATACATTCTTGTAAGCACAAAAAAGAACGCTTGCAAACCATTACATGCTTGCAGGCATTGTCTGCTATTTGGAGAAAACAAGCATTAGTTCTTCCATCTACAGCTTCAGAGTGCTAGGATGTGGTGAGTAGTTGCCTGCTGGTGCTGATAAAGTTGGTGCAATTCTGACCTAGTGAGACCCAGTGATCCTTGCACTTTATGCCAGTTTGGAGAGGACATGCCTGTGCAAGTCGACTGTAGCCGCAAACAAATGGCATGTTGGTTACCAAGTTAAATCCATGGAATATAATCTACTCAGTCATACCAAGAAATATAAGAGGTTTTCTCTTCTATGCAACAAGTTATGGATATGGCCACTAAAGAAAAAGCAGTCAAGTGCAAACAAGGCACACATTCTCTTGCCTCAAAAATTACTGAGAGATTTGCTGTATGGAACTTTGCAAATGACAGCAAGAATTTGGTATGGCTACTGAATGATGGTGCAGTCACTTGCAGCCAATGTTTTTGCTCTCCCTCTTCCAACCATGACATTTAAGACGTCTGTTACTAGTGTTTGCTATAGCCACTAAAAGACAACACGCTCAGTTAAAGACACTGAATACAACTCCTCTTGCATACCAAGAAATATAAGACTTTTCTCTACAACAACTATTTGGTCCACTGAATTTAATCTAATTTCAGACCTTCCTCCAAACTGTTCTGCAGTGTTCTTTTCGTATCTCTGAATATAAATGCTCCATGTATTTACAACATACATGGTGGTCATTGGGCTGTTGTAGAATCAGTGAAAGTGACAAAAAGATGGCTTAACCTTTTTCAATTTCCGACATGTCCCACAAGTAACTCTTATTTCAGTGTTCTACCTTTCAACTAAATCCTCTTTTAATTTTCTACTTTCTGCTCAACTAAAGTATCCTTATGTTTTACCTCTCATCAACTCTATCCTACTCATTGTGTAACACTCCCTCGCCTAAAGCCTGAACTTCTGTAGGTTTTGACTAACTAAGCAGATGCACGAAATCAAACCCCATTATTACCCCTAAACATACTATTTATAACACACCACCCAGATCACTTTTCCTGAACCACTGATAATATTCAGTACAACCCGATTCATAAACAAATAGAATATTCATGGCACTGTTTTATATCCGAATAGTTTCGCCCAGGGGCCAGATTATCAAAGATTTGCACTGGTGCTAAAAAGTGAGCAAATGCTTTGGTAATGTAAAATGGAGTAAACAGATGTTCTCGCAATCCATATTATCTATTAACGTTTGCACTAGGGCAAACAGTAATCTAGCTGTTTTGCACTGTATACAATGTTCAGCAAACAACAAAAGGTGTCAACTACATTTGTTTTCTTGTTACTTAGCAAACATAGCAAATTAAACAGCCTGCTTCAATTTCGCCTGGTGAAAACAAATAAAGATTGGGGCTAAACCTGCTTGCTCCATTCTATATTATAAGAGCAACAAAATCGGAGCTAAATTCATTTGTTCCACTTTTTTGCAACAGTGCGAATCTTTGATAATCTGGTACAATGCACAGCATCACAATTTGATCTAAAGGCAACTCAAAATTAAAATATGAGGGATTTTGTATATTTGTAAATTATAAAACCACACCTTTTATTTGTTATTACGTGTTTGCAATCTAACAGTGCACGAATATAAACAGAGAAGCGATACTGTAGCCACAGGGCATCAGTCACACATTTTCGGATACATTCACAGCGCTACAAGAACATACTTTGGGCCCGATTCACAGAGCGTTTTCCTATGGGATTGCACCATTAAAAAAGCGTATGTGAATTAGGCCCTTAGGCTTCAAAGATCTGTTGTTCATAGATGCTTCAGAAACGCCTTAAAGGAGGCACCCCCCGTGTTCCAGCGCGATTACAATTTAATTATACGTCAATGAAAATAATCACCTGTTACGCGGGGCATTCTGGCGTTGTCAGGACCTTAAAGTGCAGCGATACTTTGCACTGTTAGCACTAATTGACTGCTGGCAGGGCAGGGAGCATAAACCGGTCACCCAAACGCATGTCGCCCTTCTGTTATCTGCACTTCCCAATGAAGGCTGGAGTGATTTATGGCTGCAGATGTCCCTGCTCCTTGCTGAAAGCATGCTGCTGCTAATCCAGGGCCTGATGCTGAGCTAGATAACATTCACCCTCTGACACACTCACAGTATATTTAGTCCTGCAGTGACTAAGAGGAAGTTTATCTTCCAACTACCTTATTTTTAGCATTGCTTATCTCAACGTGTAAATGCAACAAATACTATTTTAGTAGCCTTCCGTTTAATCGCACTTCTAGATTTTTTTGTGGGGTACTACCTACAGCTGGTCAGACTGATTTTTTTTTTCTAAAGCAAATGTATGTTATTTTGGCCCACACATGTTTACTTACCTCAGAAATAAGTTCAAACTCATTCCGTTTTTATTTTTGTTTATTTATTTTACAAAGACGACTCTGATTCGTCACAACTTGGGCCATTATAATCCCAAATAAAAAAGGCGTATTTGTTTTTCAAAAAAAAAACAATTTGTGACAAAATGAATTAATTCTCCTCGAAAATAACTTTTCTTTTACAACCACGAATTCGCATGTGTAACCTTCACAGAAGACTCAGACAGCCCCCTATTTTGTGAATTAGCAACCTTTCATACTTGTCAACCCAATCTTTGAGAAACAAAAAAAAAAAGTTTGATCAGGCCTACTTTCACATTAGTGCCCCGGTAAACAGCATTTTGTGAGGGTAAGTGAAGACAAGCCAGTGGGCTATTTGAAACACCCAAGGAAATTAGGGGCGGTATTACAAAAGCTTTGCGCCAATGCAAGTGCAATTAGGACTAGGGCGAGCAATTCCCTGCACCAAAAAGACATTTTACTAGACACCCGTTGTTTGCAGCAGAATTACATTTAAAGAATAAGTTTTGTGTGCTAAGGCGATTTTTTGCCCTAGCCCTAATTGCACTTTCACTGCTGCAAAGCTTTTTAACACACAACCTAGATATTTTAAGTAGAGAGTCCACGATGCCCCATTGTCTGTACATGCAAAGGGGACTGCCTTCTTTGGAAACAGCTCCCACTGCATTAAAAAGCAAACCGACACAATCCCATATTAAATAATACTAATAATAATAATAATCAATAATAATAATACACTGACATCGGGTCTAATTTGCATCTTAGAATTTGATGAATGTGCATACGGTATTGCTCCACATTCTACCACATTTCACCCAGTATTATATTTATTGATAGGTAAATGCAGGCACATGTTGTAGGTGCTATGAGATTTCACTGTACTCCACCACAATCTGAATGAGGCTTACAAAACTCATTCTTACAAATGCTAATTTATTGGCAAAAGACGCCATTCTATCGGCTTCATAATTTCTACGGGCAAAGGAACCCAAATACCATGAAAGGTCATCGATCAATATCTACAGCCACCGAACCAGCATTACAGCCTTTTAACCACCAAATATCTTTGTATGTCACACGCCTACCCCTACGAGTATGGACGACTTCACAGTGAGACACTTAAAGTATGAAATGTACATTCTCATAAAAAAGATCATTTGAAATAGTGCTCAAATTAGTGCTTTTCATCAAGGAATCCGTCGACAATAACAGGCGAAAAGGTCTTGCCAAGAAAATAGCCACAGAAAAATAGGTTTCAAATCAAGGGAGCACTTGTTGAGAAAACACATGCCAAAGTGGGACTGTTCAAAAACACTTCGTGTTTGCCTTGGTTGGGTGGTGAATGTTGATTCAGTGAAGATCTGATCTCAAACCTGGACTCAAACTCCCCCTCTGTTCTGATCCTCTTTGATCTTTCTTCTTCCTTTGATACTGTCAATTATGCCATCTTCATAAATCGTCTCTGTGATACATTAGGCATCATGGACTGGGCACTGGCGTGACTGTCCGCCTTCCTTTCAAATCGACCCTCCCAAATACAATTTGGCCCTTTCCTCTCCTCTTCCTCACTCTCTACCTGAGGCGTCCCTCAGGGATCTATCCTATGGCCATGGCTCTTCAACATCCACCTTGCTGCTCAGACCCACCTGATCTCCACCTTCTCTCCTAACTTCCAGTGCTATGCTCATTGCACACAGCTCTCCTTTAAGCTTCCTTCCTCTACCTGCTCTCTTTCCTCTCTCATTCCAGACTGGCTGCTATCCAGGAATTGTGATCTGCTAATGATCTCTGCCTTAATGCTAGTAAGAAAGAGATCCATCTCATTGGGACACCTGCTCACGGCTTTTGCCCCACTCTCTGTCTGCCCTCCTCGACCCCCTCCCCTCACCCTCTTGTGAGGCTAAAAACCTTGGGGACATCTTTGACTCCTCAATCGCCTTCTCTCCACACATCACGGACTTTGTGAAGAAGTCCAGCTATCAGCTCTACCTCCTCAGAGGCATTCTCCCTTTCCTCACCTTCCCTCAGAAGCTCAATGTCTGTAGAGCTCTGGTTCATTCTAAGCTGGACTATTGCAACAGTCTCTTCCTCAAATTGCCTTTTTCTTCCCTTTGCCCTCTTCAACTAATCCATAAAGGGGCTGCAAGATTTAGCCTTGGCCTCAAGCCCATGGACCGCATCTCTCATGCCCTAAAATCGCTTCACTGGCTCCCGGTGACTGCAAGGATCAAATTCAAGACCCTCTGCATCATCCACAAGGCTGTCTGGGGCATGGGACCTCTACATCTGGCTTTCTCTCCCTAAATATCTCCCAGCTAGACTTCTCAGGTCCTCTAGCTCCAACTTTCTGCAGGTCATAGCCTCCCTCTCCAATGGCCTCCCTGCCCCCTCACACTTGAGCCGGATCTTCTCAAATTCCGGAAACCTCTCAAGACTTTACTTTTCTCCTCTTCCTTCCCTCTCTCCCTCCCTTGCTAATGTCCCGCTGTTGCTGCAACTGGTGCCTGGTCCCTTCTGAGTCTTAATGGGGCCAGCCCCCACGACCAGTCTCCCCCAGCACCCCTTTCAGCACTTGCCCTTGGGAACCCCTTCCCTGACTAGCCTGGATATAGTCTCCCCCTGTCCATCGCACTTGTTTCCCTTCTCCCTTTCCCTGGCACTTTGCCCTCAGTGGCTCCCTTAGCACTTGCTCAGCCTCCCTTCCGGTCCTCTCCTTCCCCAGCCCTTCCACTCCTCCTTGTACCCTCCTTAAACCCTGCCCTGCACTTATTGGCCCTCATTACGACCCTGGCGGAAATCAACCGACCGGACCGCCATAGCGTAAATAGCGTTTCCGCCATTGCACGACGGAGCAAAGTGCGGCTCATTCCGACCCATCGGGCACGAGCACCACGCCATGGCGGAAGTGCAAAGTCTGCGATGGCGGAAATGACCCCAAAACGGCCCACACCGCCGCCGTACGGCGCCCTAGGTGCAATACCGCCACCCATTTTAGCGGACACCGCAGTGAGCGCCAACCGGAAAGTACGGTGACCGGAAATATACGGAAACGGAAGTAAAAGCATGGTCCCGGAACGGGAAACATCACGCCGTACACCTATAAAACCACAAATTCCACACAACCATTAAAAATACTACCCTGAGACACATCCCAACCCGTCATCCACCCTAGTGAAACCAAGAAAAATGGGAAAAGTAGCGAAGAAAGCGTGCGACCGCAAGCGGCAGGTCCACTTCTCCCATGAGGAACTCACCGTGCTCACAGAGACCCTCCAGGAGAATGCTGCCGCCGTCTTCTCCACGCAAATGACCAGGACGGCACTTGCGAACAAGAAGGCCATATGGGCCCTGGTGGCACAGCGGGTAAGTGCGGTGGGGACCGCACCCCGCAACCCACAGCAATGCAGAAAGCGATGGGACGACCTGCGGATACGCGTCCGTAGCATACTTTCTGCCAACCGCAACATTGCCACAGCTACCGGGGGACGATCGGAATCACCCATCAAGTTGACCCCCTGGGAAGAAATCTGTGCCTCCACCATTGGAATGGAGAGCATAGAGGGAGTCGGAGGGATGGAGAAAGGAGTGCAGACATCCGAAGAATCAGGTAGGTGTCCCAAATAAAACAATGCCAAAACCACAATGTCCAATCATGTGAAGTACCACGTGTCCACATAGTGCAACAGTAACACATGTCCAGGAGAACGTCCACATACATAGGCCTGATAGCACACTTTAAAACTCACATCAAATACATAAATAATTAAAAATCCTAAAAACACCCTCTACACGTGCAGCAGGCACACCCTAACTGCAGGCTGCAAAACAACTGCACCCTCACTCCACACACAAATGAAACCACCTCCAAGGCCCCGACCCAAATCACCCTCAGGTACCACCCCAATGCATGTGATACATTGCCATTCCAATTCCCACAGACCCATTAATAACGCTCGCCCTCCTTTACTCCACCACAGGGTCCGATCCAAACGACGAGCTCCAGGACACCCCTACCAGCACACCTACAAAGAGGGCCAAGACCAACGGCCAAAGACCCTCCACCTCAGCTGCACGCATCAAGACACGGAAGCAGCACAAATCAAGTGGCAGCACAGAGGAGGGAACTCCAACAGGCACCCCAGCAGCCAGCATGCCCACAACAGCACCACCACAGGTCCCCCCAATGGATGCCACAGTAGGCACTGCTTCTGGTGGCAGCAGCACCATAGGTGACACTGCATTAATGGCAGCATGCTCCGACACAGAAAACGGGGATGTCGAAGTTAGATCCATCCATGACCTGTCTCAATCCCCCTGTCTGTTCCATCCCGTACACCATGAGGATACCACGCAGGGGCACCCACAAGACGACGACTGGCCATCCCCCACAAGCCCTGTGGCAAGGCAACATGAGGTGATCAGCCACTCTGTGACACCACCGCAAATGGCCATGGCCCAGCAGAGGCAACAGTCCCTCGACCAGGTAATCGTGCAACAGCAGCAACTGGCCACGCTCCTCAAGGACCATGCCGATGAATGTGGGGGCACTAAGGCAGACATAGAAACATCAACTGAGACACTTAGGGCAGAAATGGAGAGAAGTACAGAGACACTAAGGGCACAAATGGAGAGTAGCACCGAGAGCCTGAGAGTACAAATGGAGAGTAGCACCGAGAGCCTGAGAGTACAAATGGAGAGAAGCACCGAGAGCCTGAGGGGGGAACTGCATGCGACGTCCAAAGACGTATGTGCCGAACTTGCCGCAGTGCGCCGTGTGCTCACTGAGCTCTCACAAACCCTTAGGGACATGCATGGACGTGAGCAGGCAGAGACATCATCCGTTGCAAGTTCCGTCCAGGGCAGCCCCCAACGTAGATCTGGGAGGAACCTGCGCTCCACAGGCAGGGGTGCCCCTGATACCCGGAGAGGGGGCTTGCAATAGCGACTGCCCACTGACAATGAGCATCTTTGGACACTGGTGTTCGGGGGGGAGGTAGGAGGGTGGAGGGGGTGTGTTGGGCTCACTTGGGTGGCGGGTCGATAGGGTGTTTAACATGATATCACATATGCCATAAACAATGCACGATCATCCAATGAGATGTGTGGACATTGATCTTTGTGTACGAGGCCATTATAGGCGTACAGTCCATATTGTGCATGTTCCAGACACACACAGTGCCACGAGTCCCGTGTCCATGTATCAGCCACCAGGCGTGAGTGCTAGAAGCATGCATCTATGAGATGCTGACGAATGTCACGGCCCTCCTGTGCCTCGCGGACTCCTTGAGGTGCTGCCACATCCCCACCCTCATCATGACCATCTTCAGGTGCTTGCAGTTCTGCGTCAGGGGGCATGGGCACATTTCTACGTACGCACATGTTGTGGAGCATGACACATGCCATGACCATCTTTGCAACCTTCACATGGCGGTACAGGAGTGCCCCGCCAGACCTGCTGAGGCAGCGGAAACGAGTCTTCAGTAGGCCGAATGCCTGTTCTATGACTACACGGGTACGTGAGTGGGCATGGTTGTAGTCCTCCTCATGCTGGTCCCGTGGGTTCCGGACTGGTGTGAGGAGCCATCTCTTCAGTGGATACCCGGCATCACCTGTATGTGGACAATAAAGGAATTTTGAGGAATGCCATTGCTACGTACGCACCCCCCCCTTCCTGCCAGGTCATTGCCGCATCACATACCCCACATCATCATGCATGAAATGAGACTCACCGAGTAGCCAGGATCTGTTCCCTGCGTGTCGCTCCATGTAGCGTGGTATTGTAGAGTTCCTCAAGACCATAGAATCATGGGTTGATCCAGGGAATCGGGCACAACAATGTGTAATGATCCTGTTGGAGTCACACACCATTTGTACATTCAGAGAATGAAATTGTTTTCGGTTGCGGTACTGGGCCTCCATGGCATGTGGGACGACCAATTCCACATGGGTGCAGTCGATGGCACCAATGCAACCCGGTATGCCGGCAAGTGCATGGAATCCCACTTTTGTGTTGGTAATTTCCTGCTCCGAGCGTGGTAGAGAGATGTAGTCGTCTGCGTGCTGCAGGAGGGCATCGAGCACTTGCAATAGTGTCCGTGAGAACAGTGGCTGTGATATGCCATGCAACTGTCCGACTGTGTGCTGGTAGGTGCCTGTGGCCAGGAAGTGGAGTACAGACACCACCTTCAGTAGGGGTGGGATGGCGGTTGGGCTATCTATCATGCTGACAAGGTCAGCCTGTGTCATGTCCACAATGGCGGTTATGGTGTCCCGGTCCAAACGGTAGAGGGTGTGGATCTGCTCATCAGTGAGGTTGAACGGATGTGCTCGGAGGCGTGGGATTGCGGGCTGCCTGCGAGGTGGTAGTGGCTGTGCTGGCGGCCCTTGCTGGCCCTGCCTTGCCCTCCTCCTCCTCCTGCATCTCCTCCGTGCGGCCGGTTGTAGTTGGTGTTCGTCTTCTTCTTGAAGTTGGAGTACTTGCAGTGCTATCAGGTCCCCCAGGGCCAACATAGCTAGTCCTGCCGGTAGCATTTTGGAGTGGGTGTGGTTGTGGGAGGAGACTGGGTGTGCAATTTATGTGTTTTCAGGCTGTATGGCCTCCACCTGTGGTGATTCATTCCACCTGTGCAAGCTGCTCTCCCCTTTGGGCGAACACGTCCCGCACACAACGCTGCAATTCGACGAATGGCATCTTGCTATTACAATCATGTATTTGTACCCGATGGCAGTGTAACATTGGTTGATATGTTCATTCGGCTATGGTCCCATTGTTTCACATACTATCTTTGCAGTCGCGAACAGACTTGTGAAGGGTCAGTGGAACGTAGTACTCGAGTAACGGTGGACCCTCATGCAACACTGTACCGAGGTTCACCGACGGGCGGGGTGTCCCATTTGTGAGTGAAGGCAGTTGCCATTTTCACACACAGCCGCACTAGATGGATTAATTTGTGATTTCAAGCGGCCACAGATGCCTTTTCGACGTGATGTTGCAAATGAGGAATTCGAAGGGCGGCGCTTTCGGTTTTCAGCTAGCGGCGAGGAGATGCCCACAGGTCTGACTGCAAATATAACGTTCTATTGTTCAATGTCCTTGGGACAGGGGCCATGGCGAGGATGCAATGATTGATATGAATAGTTTGGGATGCGCAATAGCGAAGTGGGCGATAAGGCCGGACGTTCCCAAATACATGTTACTTCACAACACTGGAATTACGGGCTGGGGCACAGTGGATTTTGCAGGCTGCATAACGCACAGACTCAATGGAAATTTCACATGTTATGTGAGTATGGAAACAGGCGTTTTCATTACGGGATGAGGGAATGATGTATGGATGCATGGACAGATGATTTGATACAGAGTTTGCCATGTACAGGGCTTCTTGGAATCTATCCGCCTCCCCTGCGCTATGTGGTGCAGGGCTGCCATAGTGGGACCATCGTCTATCTGGCCTTGTTGAGCCCTCCCTGTCTCGACGCGCCTTCAGACACTTGTGTCTATGCACGTTACCAATCCCATCTGATGGATTCTGTTTTAACAGACGCATGCACAGGTACACTCGTTTGTGATAGTGTTTTCACCTCGATATAGATAGTTATGATTCGCAAGTGGTTTTTGGGTGGTGATGATCCTTTGGAGTGGGCTAGCATGCATATGGCTGTGGATTTGGTGTGATCATTGAAGTGAGTAATTCAAATGTAGTTCTGATGGCCATACTATTCTTTTTCATTTCATTTGGGTGACAGGTATCTCCTCCCCTTTTGCCACTGCCATCTGTATGCCACTCCCTTACTCAGTACTAGTGGCTAGGAGCAACATTTCGGCCTTTCAGCTGGACTAGTGCCTCCCTATTGGGACGGCCCTGCGGTTCTAGGCGCTTCCATGTTGCCTTTTCGTACGAGAATGTAGCCCCTGTGTACCAAGAAGGAACAGGGCGTCACACAAGAAGTAGCTGGTCATTTATTGCGGATGCAGCCCACAATGGTGAAATGTATTTTGGAGTTCATGGCCTAATGGCTGTATGGGCTTGGTGAATTTGTTGTGCATTAAATTTCTATTCTGATATGAACCGTGTAGCGTTCTTCTTTGCAAGTGATGTGGCATAATCCTATTTGGGGAGCGATGTATTGTGAGGAGATCTGCATTGGGTTCCAGCTTCGGTGTATAGTTGCGTGGTACTGTGCTGGGCGCGTTTGCCTACGAAGCCCAGTGAGGTCAGGGATAAGGGCTGCCATTATGACTGTTTTGATGATGTCATGCTCAGGGGCGGGGGATTAGCTTTTGTGTGACAGATGCCGGTCAGCCAGTTGGATTGGTGGAATGATGTGATTATCGGAATATGGCTGGTCACAGGTGCCTGTGTTTGCGTGCGTTTCTTGGTGGGAGACTGAGGTCATGTCCATTTGTATAGCTTCTGTATTCATGCCATCTGTGCCCTGCAGCTCCCATTGGCCCCTCTTGAGATTCATTTGTTCGTTGGCAGGCATGGATGACTAGTACATTTCACTGGTTGCATTGTGTGACTTCATTGCACCTACGGGGAGTTGTACAATGTGGCCAGGGAGCGGTGTACAGGCACTCAGTAGGGCCGTTTACGGTTGGTTCGCGATGCCGTACTTCTCACCATGGCGGAATGGTACTTTCCGCCCTGCTTGATGGCGTTAGGTGCATGTCCGCTAGGGTCAGAATTCGCGTACCGTTGTGCCATGGTGGTAATTACGGTTTGGCATGGCGCGCACGCGCGTACTTGGTGCAGTTAGCGTTGGCGTTCACTACGGTGTCGCTAATGGCATCGTACTTTGCGGTGACGGGTCATGATCGCACCGAGCGCTATTCGATACCGGTATTGCATTTCCGCCATCGTTTTTCGATTTCCGCCAGGGTCGTAATGAGGCCCATTGTCTCTACACATGCACGGTAAGAATGTCCTCAGTGGCTCCCTTAGCACTTGCCCCCCTGCACTCCCCACTTCTGCACCTCTAACCCTCTGACCCTTTGCAGCCCTTCCACTCCTCCTTGTACCCTCCTTATACCCTCCCCTGCACTGTGTCTCTACACTTGCACAGTAAGAATTTCACAAGGCCTAGTACGACCGTTACTGTTGTTTTTTTCTCCTATGCACCCCCACCCCCTTTGTCTTGTGGGCCTGGAAACACTTGTGTATAGGCACCATACAAATGTCCAATAAATAAAATAAATAAATCAAATCCAGAATTTGAAGGTCAATTTAAACAGTGCTCATGTGGTTGTGCTTTCTGTTTACTGATACCATGGGAACAGCAGACTGAAGGATAGACTTGACAGGTGGTATGGAAAAGGATTTGAGACAAAGTAATACAATGCCTAGATAATGGTAAAGTAAGAAGAAGGCATCTACGGATCTATGATGTTGTTATGATGGGATGTCAAATTGCAAGATTTAGCATGAACCCTCTGGAACCTTTTACAACATAAAAAATCTAGAGAACAGAAGTAGCTCTTTTGGTTCCTTTGTGGCAGAGGAGGGGTCATGTTAGCAAAACAATTACCCAAGAATCATGCCCAATCCTTGGTGGCCTCATTGTCTAATGGGATTTGAGAATTTGAGAAGTGAGTGTAATGTGACCATACTCTCAACTACCCTTTGTTATGTTGTAGACTCTAGGGAGCACACTTCTCTCTCCCTTGCAGAACACAAGGGGAAGGGTCAAGAGTACATCAGACAGCCCCTAGAGCACTGCAGCAGCCTGGCAGGCCGAACTGCAAGTCAGGATTGCAGTGGTGAGGGGTAGGTGGCATTGCCTACTCACTTTATTGGTCTTTTCCAGGGCACTGACATGCACAGGTGACTAGAAAAGGGAGGAGGACAAGGATGGCACATGTTTGCCTGATTACACTCCCTCCCTGCCATTAAGTCACAAATTGCCGCAAATTACACATCCCGCCAACCACAGTCAGCAAAGGCCTAAATGAGTTCCAGCGTATGCCACCACTTTATCGCTCGTAGATGTTCCCACCCTGCTCCCACCAAGTAAGACTAATCTGATCGACAGATGAAAAATCTTTTTCAAAAACAAACCCTGTCCCAAGTCTGCGGAATAGATTCTTACTAAATCTCATTCGAGTCTTGCTCTCTTAACTCAACCATAGAACTCTAACAAAGAACTGATGAAGCACTAGTTCAAAGACACTTTACTACATGCCGACTATCAGTAATCACTTCTGCACTTTATTGTTACAATAATAGAATCTAATTGAATTGTTTGGACATTTCAATTTCCCTGCCCACATTGCAAATACATATGGTTCTAACCTTGTTTTCAAATGGTTCTTTCCTAAATGTGTATATATTATCCACATTTATCAATTTTGTGTCTGCTTCCATCTTACCAGAGCTACTTGAGCTGTGGGCAAATGAAAAAGGGAGAATCGACAAATGGCAGATTGGGTTCAGGAGACACATGTGCACATTGTTTAGCGGTCTCATGTTGAAGTGCATACACCTTGCTTGGGGAGGGAAGTATGAGTCAGTGTACATCGCATCCATAGACCTTATGGATGCCTTCGATTGTGTGGACTGAAATCTATTGTGGTCCAAACTTAGCATGTGGGGAATCCCAAAAAGTTTCTTAAGAATGATAATCATTCTTTATGAGAAATTCAACATCCAAGTCAGATTGAATCACAATGGTCAACTGTCTCGCCAAATGCCCACTTGTTGGGGGTGTTAGGGAGGGATGTGTATTGGCACCCTGCATATTTAAATAATCACCTATGTCTGCCATATCTAAATTAAAGTCTGCAGCCTTGGTAACCTCCACATTTCACAATATGAAATGCCCCCCTATAGGACTGCAACATCTGATTTACGGTTTCTCTAGCTTTCTGGACACACACTCTTTAAAGATCAATCCAGACCAGTAAAGATTAAAATCATGCAGTGCTCTAGATGGGCTAAATGTACGACCTTCCATTGGCGGATTGGGTCAGAGCCTGTGGATACGGTTGATAGCGTCCTTTATCTGGGCTTCTTGATTACTTCCAAATCAGGCAAACATAAGTTACAGAGATGGCTAAAAAGTCATGTTTCTGCCCTTGAAAACCAACTAAGCAGGGCAGATGCACATTATGGTACCTTTCCCATACTGCCATACATCCAGTTTTATTAGGGGAAATGTATACCCAAGACCCAGGATGGATGTATATGCACTGCATATTCTAGCATGCTTGCCTTTTCTTGAGGCTCTGATTTGGAGGAGGGCCTTGCGTACCCAAGCTCTATACCTTTAAACACCGTAAGGTATGGTTTGGGTATTGTCTCAATGAAATCAAGAGAACAATGGAAATGCATTTCTCTTTTAAGGAAGATCATGGTGTCCCACTGAAAGCTTCTTGTTTGTAGACTGTGAGGAACCTGAGAGCGCCCTCACTTTTTTGCCCTATTTAACCTCCTCTCTGGTGGCCAGGCAAAGGCCATTTCTCTTGGATCCTAACCCTGCGGGTTTATACACAATGGGAGAATCACCAGGGTGGAGGAGAGTTGTGGAATGGGGATGAGGTGCCCTTACGTGAGACATGGTATCCCCATTTCCCTTTCACAATGAGTCTTCTGTCCCTCAATCTTTTATAGGCTATTGTCAATCCTTTCCCTATTATTCTGATAAACATTCCCCAAGAAACACCAGTTTAGTACTGGGATAAGGAAGAGACCAACTAGAGAAACACATCCTCACTTTGTTAACACACAAAAATACAAACATCAATTGTGTACTGAGGCGAGGAGGAGGCCAAGAGTAGCAGTTGTACGGACTGCTGGGTGAGAGTAGACCTCTCCTGCAAGGTGGCGTGGCAAGCGAAGCGCTCGAGAACCGGTGAAGGATAGAGAGTGTATGCAGCGGGAAGCACAGCTGAAGGAATCTGGAGGCCAGTGGCGGACCTCGAAAGGGGAACCAGTGAGACCAGGTGAAGCTGGCATATGCGGGCCGGGCTGCGAGAGGTGCATCACTATGTGAGCAGAGCCACAGAGAGCCACTTCGAGACAGAGCGAGGCTTTCATGAGGGAGAGAGAACACATGGCAGAAGGAGGACTCTCCAGAACATCATTTGCTCCGACCGGTGAGTCAACCAAGCAAGGGGGACACTGTGATGGCAGCCGAGCATGCAAAGCTAGTAATGAATATTGATTTGAATGAAAGCAAGTATTTTCTTGGATACCGATCTGAAGGAAAATGAGAATAAGTGTTTTTGAATACCGATCTGCTTGAAAGTAAATTTGTGAAACTTTCTGTTTATAAGGAACTGTATGATATGAGAAACTAAGTATTGGCAAGAGCCACAAGAAGCATTGATAAACAAGCATTTGCAAGAGCCATGAGAATAGAAGGCCATGCAAATCTAAGAAACTGTATGATATGAGAAAATGAGCATTGGCAAGAGCCACTAAAAGCATTGGTCATGAGAATATAAGGAACTGTATGATATGAGAAAACAAGCATTGGCAAGAGCCAGGAGAATATATGAGAGTGTGACAAGCGTATGTTGGCAGACCAAGCCATGATACATCATCAAGAGGATGTGATATGAGTATGAATCAAGCACCACTGTCAAGCTGAAGCAGTGGCAACTGGTTTAGGAAATGAAAGTCAGTAAGGTGTGTCAGTGAGTGCCAATCACATGTATGTGTAGTCTATACCCACGGCCAAGATTAGATCCCACCTGGTTACTCGGGGAAGCAGCGTGCCCAGTTGCTATTTTTACAGTCCGTTCGCCTGCTAGCTCACATAATCGTAACTATATGCACATTTTATCTTTTCCATTATATATGATGGGCAGCTTGATGTCCCTCCTAGAGACAATATGAACGTGTCCTGTGGTCCCCTAACGGCGTGCAGCCGCACATAGACACCTGTCATCTGATGTAGCTCCGCTTCAGGCACTTTTCCTTGTTCCAGTGCTGAGATGGCAGGTAGATTGTGTTGGCCACGGTAATGAGAGTGTTAGTTTTCAGCATAGGAAAAGTGTGGGAATTTACTGTCAATAACACAAACTCCTACATAGGAGAGTTGGTTCTTAGTGGCATGATTTTTATATGCCTGGGAAGTCCCCCTTTGTCGGGTTACTGTAGATTTTGTGAATTCATGCTAATTAGAGAATTGGTGCAAGATAACCAAATCAGAAGACATGGGAAGTGTGCCAAGAAACTGTGTTGTTTTAGAAAAGCTAAAAGGCTTGGACTCTAAGGGAAGGGAACCCCTGTACGTTTTTAACTGTTATGAACTTGGGGAAGGAAAACATGTTTACAAGCCAAAAGTTGGAAGAAGCTTTGAACTGTTATTTGAAAACGACTTATTTTGATGCTGACATTCCGTACACATTATATATGTTTGGATGTGAGGGTAGGTATGAGTTTTGGACACAGACAGACATGTGCTTTGGATTTCCTGACACAGACTATCCTTAGTTTTGTTTAGGTAGGAAAATCCAACCTTAGTATAATGCAAGTTAGGCCTTTTTCCCTACTGACATTTTGGTTAATAAAGGTTTGTAGCCTAGACGTTAATCTGTTGTCTGTGTCTGCTTTGTGATGCCTTCACAAATGGTGTCAGAAATGGGAAACTCTCAATTGATAAACATTGGGGCCCTGTATGCTTCTAGTAATTCAAAACCGTTCAGGAAAAGAAATTATCGTAAAGGTTCAGGCTGTTAAGGATTTCAATCAGGCACACACCCGGGTCTCGTCTAGCATGCAGTGCGCAATGAAATATTTATTTATTATGTCTATAGGTTCAATATTCTGAATGATATATGACTCATATCACACCGTTCTCAAAATACCATCGAGGTCACACTGGACCAGGAATCAGGCTAGTTGGTAAAAGTAATATTCAAATCACACATAAGTTTTAATATATATATAGGGGGCAGCAATCACCAAGCAGTGACGACACAATTCAGAACACAAGCAAAGCAATTGAATTCACTTATAGTAATGTAGAATAGAAAACACAGGAAAAAGAACAGTTTTGGTTTGTGAACAGATAGCGTTTAGGTTAATATTTCCCCCTGCAACGACCTTAAGGCACAAATGAGCAATCCTACACAGAGGTCCGTAATCAGCAGGTACTCAGGAATGTAAGACAATGTCTAGAGTTTGAATGCAATCTTCCCTCTGCAAACAAGAGAGAAAACTGTTTTTGGAAATTGACACTTTTTAAACTGGCAAGGTGAAAATGGCTTTGTGAAACAATGCAAAGTGAGCAAAAATGCTTTAAATGATAGAAATTCTTATGAGAGCAGCACTAAACAGGTCCTAGCAAACATGAGCTACAAGATAATCAACAGTACACACTTTAGCTCGGAATGGGAGTGTAGAAATACTTAGAATGGGAAAAAGACCCGTGTAAAACTTTTGAAAATGTAAATTATTGTCAAAATTTCACTATGCGGTTTTTGATACAAACGGGTCAAATATGCTGTTCCGCGATTTTTAGTTGTGGATGTAGCTAAGGGTCTTAAGTATAAGTGAGTGTTGAAATTACATTTCTATATATAAAATCTATAAAATTGAAGAAGTTATATAAGTTTTAGTGAGAGGCGTTTTTGAAAAAAATAGGTGCAGAGAAAAGCAGAAATTCGGTTTTAAAAATGACAGATGACATGGGAAAAATCAGCGCAAGAATGGTTCTGACAATATTAGAGTCCTGAAGTTAAGGATGGGATAGGTTGAGATTAGGATAGGACAAGGAAAATATACTATGGTGACTATAATTCCTGTTGATACTTACAGTCCACTGTAATTAAGATTGAACCATCAGGGTTCTGGTCATTGGTCAGGTCTACTGGCAGCATGGCACTTCTGGAGGGATTGGTCAGCTGGGCAGTTCTGGTCAATCAGACTGGCACCTTAACTGGATTTTGAATGGATTGGCCCTTCTGGTCACTGGACACAGCAGATCAGCGTGATGGCGAGTTTCAGCAGGCAAGTGTAAATGGTAGCAATCAGAATTAAATTCCCTTAATTTTGCGATGGTTGAATTTGGGGCCTAGCTAAAAAGAGTTCAGCAATGCTGAGGCCTGGATTCTGCAAATAAGTCTGGAATCAGCTGCAAGATGAAGAGTTCTGGAAGAAATTGCTGCACGAAAATCAGGATGTGGTCAGGAAGCAGTGTGCTCCTATGTGTGGTGAAGTTCCTATATTTATCCTACCAAATGACATCACAAAGTTTATGGTATGGGCAGAATTTCAAACCACACCCCCACGGCTGTGAGTGGCCAAAGGCACTTGCCGTGTTCTGGTTGGCAGTCAGAACAGAGCTGTCATCTTTATGATGGGATTTAGGAACTCCCACATTGATTTTGACCAAAACTTAACTTTTGCACAAATTTACATTTCTAAAATTATGCCCCCTAATAAAATCAGACACATACATTGCAAATTTGATGGGTTATTTTTACATTCAATCCCCATCTCTGTGAGAGCTGTCTTGGTCATTCTATGGAATTGTATCAATTTTAATCATAACAGTTTGGACTAATAATTTCTACTTCAGTATATATCTGGGCGATTATCAATAGAGCATGGATATACAATATTAGAATTGTAGCATTAATAGTTTTGCTACAATTAGGTTTATCCTGTAACTTTGGGTCCTTAGATAGTACAGGGTTCATTAATATCTTCAAAGCAGTGGCCTAAAATTAGATTAACATCTACCAATTTTTGGATTTGTCCTCCTTCAGGTTGCACAGTTAAAGAGTTTCAAAGTTAATCACAAATAAGTATTTAAACACCAAAAGTTCTGGGCAGTTTTTTTTTCTTTTGTAACTTTCCTTTCAACAGGCAACAGCTGTCACATTTATTTGATCAGGGAGGAGTGCCCTCTTCCTGGAGAGGAAAGCTCCCCTGTAGAGATCAGTAGGCAGCCTGCCATTGTCCTTGGCTGGCCAGAGATGAAAGTCTGATGAGCTCTTTGTTTGTCAATATGCGGGAACCCCCAGCACCCATTAAGGCTTCCGGTAGCAAGGGAGTGTCAACTGAAGTGTCATATTTCCCAGGCTGGGCACTGTCAAGTCAGAATTAAGTATTTACTTAACTCCAAACTGGGTTGCTTTAAAATGAACTTTAAGGTATTTCATTTAAAACATATAAAAATAAGCACAATTTACAAGGGATTTGAACATTTAAGGAATTAAGCCTTTCACAAACATGTTGTTAAATAGGCAAATTTTGCAATTTCTTCAGGGAAAGGAAACACATTTAAACTGGGTTTTTACATCTACTTTTCTTATGCAGCACACACAGATTCAACTCAGCATTAATCTGTCTTTGAGTGCTGGAAATTGTCTGCAATCTGGAAGTAAGTATTTGGCTTATGCTTGGAGACTTCTCTGCAGAGCTGAAATTGATATGTTGCCACTTTTATCAAAATGTTTCCCATGTAACTGAAAACAAATTCTTGCTGGACTGGTGTTTCATAAAATACATTTCTTAGTTGCTGTCAGTCAGTTAAGCCCGGTTTCTTCTGACTGCACTGGATAATCTGTGGTTTCAGCACACTTTTCATTTCAATGGTTCACTTCTAAAATGACTGAATTTAGCACCAAAACAGCACTTTGAAGGTTGCAATTGATTGGGAAAACTGTATTTTAAAGGAATTTTCGGTTTTTTGCCCACTTATGTGGCCTTGCTTCATGTGACATGTAACAGCATCCACTGGCATTCTCCTGCAGTGAGTTCTATTTTGACACCAACTTTGACTGTGTGTGGCAGGGTTGTGCAGCCTTTTGTGATTTGTGAACCATGCGCAGTTTTGCAGATTTGGCGCGCACAGGGGTTAGCACATCCATTTTTGGCAAATGGGTGCAGTGGGGTGCATTGGCATGGGTACAAAAATTCCCACATGGCCCAGGAGAGAGTCCCAAAAATTTAAACCTAGATTGTAACTTAGTGTCAGGTTCCAGGTAGGTATCAGGATCTAGTATACAATTCACAAATCCTTCTTGATACTCTTACCCTTACTACCTACCAATTAAAACAAGATGACAGAGTCCTCCTGAACATTCAAAAATCACAAGGGTTCAGTCAACCAGGGGCATTAGGTTGGTTTGTTCATAACACATAATTCTTCCCCCTAACTCTGCCTTCCACTTCCCAAGAGACGGTC
This sequence comes from Ambystoma mexicanum, assembly GCF_040938575.1. Classification (NCBI taxonomy): domain Eukaryota; kingdom Metazoa; phylum Chordata; class Amphibia; order Caudata; family Ambystomatidae; genus Ambystoma; species Ambystoma mexicanum. The sequence continues at coordinate 549,148,733 of NC_090939.1, read as the reverse complement.
AGAGTCACATGGGAGAAAAGTGGTGTGAAACCACCCGACCTAACCAGAATTGAACCAAGCCCTGAAATAGAATAGGAGCCAGAGTTTGTTTCCCTCTCTCATTATGAAGAAACCCCAATTAAAATGACCTGCTTCAAGACATCATGGCCACGGTACAAACTGTGTTGGCCCAATTGACAGCCCTCCAGATAAAAGCTGACAATGATTTCCAGACAGGGCTGGAACGATTAATTACTGCTAAAGACAGTCCTAATATACCACAGGGTGTTATTCAACCTAACAAAGAGGGAGATGACATAAGATTTTTTTTTCTAAATTTTGGAAGGTTGGCCACCCAATTCCAATGGGGAGATGATTTGAAACTCTGTTATGTAGGTCCCTTACTGAAGGGAGAGTTACAAACCTCCTATCAGTTATTAAATCTTCCGGTTACAGCAACCTTCACTGTAATCAAAGAAGGTATCTTACAATGAGTGGGACAGACTAGTAATTTTTATTGAAAGAGACTTAGAAGCAATACATTAAACCTAGAGGAAACACCAGTGGAATTGGGAGAGAGAGTTAAGAACACAATGGGGGTCATTACGAGGTTGGAGGTAGTCATGGTGCTATTAGGACCATGGCTACCCCCCTACCGCATTCCGGGTCCGGGTTCCCGAAATAGGGACTTACCAGGTCATTCCAACCTTGGAGGACCCGGTAAGTGCCCATTCTGGGAACCATTCCCCATTCCCATTCGAGCCCCCATAGGGCTCAATGGGAATGGGGATGGAGCTAATAACGGTACCGCAATTTGCGGTACCGTTATTAGCTCTGAAGTCCCTTAACGGGTCCCTTCCATAACGCCTGGTAAAACCAGGTGTTAAGGGAGGGACCCGCTAAGGGACCTCGGAATAGGGTGGTAAGGGATTACCAGCACTGGTGTTCTTACCAGTGGCGGTAATCCCTTACCACCTACCTCGTAATGACCCCCAATGTCTTTATGGTTTGGACAAAAAACCTTACCTGAGGTATTGGAGGCCTTTAATAAAAAGAAGTTAATCAATACCCCCCTTTCTTCAAAGGGCTGTTTATCAACTGAATAAACTGATATTCACTTTAGCTATTCAAACTGCCCAAAATTTCAATGACGCCAATAAACATTTCCATCTGTAACACCGGAGTGAGAAAAAAAAGGAAAACAGAGGGCTCCCTCACTTGAACTTCCACTCAAGAGGAAGAATAAGTGCCACTACCAGATTCAAGGAGATTGCTAGTGGAGAAAATGAGAAGACAGAAGGCAGAAAGAAGGCCAGAAATGAAAAGATGGGAAGAAATGTGGAGGGAGGAAAGTAGACCTATTAAACCAATGTTCCCATATGTTTCTCTTGTAGAGAGTCAGGGCATCTCGAAATAAATTGTCCACAGAACAAAAAGGAAGAGCCCATGGAGAATGGATGTATGTTAGGGGAAGAGTGGGAAAATTATTGTCCCTTTGATAGTATAGAAATGCAAAGTAATTTGTTTTGCGGAGTACTGAATGATTTCACTCGCAAAATAGCCCTGGTGAATGGTATCACCGTACACGCCCTGGTAGATTCTGGTAGTAAGCAGATGGAGGTAAAAGTAAATTGGATTCCCCCTGAGAAGTTGACAAACATTCCTTTAGTAAGAATCATCTGTGTACACAGGGATCAAGAAATCTATCCCAAGGTTCCCATTCCCATCCATTCTGAGGGAAAAACAACTCTTTTTCCCACAGCTATCATTCCAGGTTTGAAGAAACAATCCTAAGTACCAACTTGCCTGGTTTTCCATCCTTAATACAAGAAGTAAGTCCACATACTCTGAAGTTCTCACCCTTAAGAAACTTGCAAGAAGAGCCTTTGGCACCAGACAAATCTGCTTGGGATTGGTCCTCTAACCTGCTGGGCTCTCAGCAAAACCCCACTGAGATTCAATCAAGATATATCCCTTGTGATGGAGGCCCAATTTATGGGGGAAGAGTATGTGAGGAACCTGAGGGCACCCTCACTTCTTTCCCCTTTGTAACTTCCTCTTGGGTGGCCCTGGAAAGGCTATCACTCTTGGATCATAACCCTGGGGGTGGATATTCAAGGGAGAATTACCTGGGTGGAGGAGACTTGGGGAATGCAAAGGAGGGGCCCTTAGGTGAGACATGGTATACCCCATTTCCTTTTCACAATGAGTCTTCTGTCCCTCAAGCCTTCATAGTCTATTGTCAAACCTGTGGCCACCTCTTCTCCTCCCTTCTCTTCCTCTCACTTGTTCAACCAAGATGATGTTTCTAGACAAGTCCGATCTATGAATGTCTTGTCACAACAGGCTCTTCCCTGTTCATCCAGAACCATCAAGGACCACATCGACACACTTGCTCCTGCCCTGGTCGAATTCTGCAATCACTCTTTTGCCACTGGAACCTTCCCCTCCCACCGTAAGTACTCCCTTGTGCACCCCCTTCTGAAGAAGCCCTCTACGGGTCCTTCCTCTCCATCACTCCTTTCCTGGGCAAATGCTTGGAAAAGTTGCCCATCTCCCAGCTAAATCTGCACACTGAATCTGCTTGTTGTCTCCACAACCACCAGTCTGGCGTCTGGCTTCAGAGCAGCCAGAAGCACAGAAACTGCTCTCCTGAACATCCATGAAGACCTGCTCTCTAAACTTGACTCTAACCTTCCTTCTGTCCTCATTCTCCTCGATCATTCTTTTGCTTTTGATATGGTCAACCATGCCATCCTGCTCTATCACCTCTGTGATAATCTGGGTATCACTGATCAGGCCCTGGCCTGGATGACCTCCTTTCTCACTGATTGACCCTCTTAGGTCGAACTGGGGTCTTTCCTCTCTTCTATCTCTCTCTCTAACTGTTGTGTTCCCCAGGGGTCTAACCCTTCTCCCTGGCTGCTCAAAATAAACCTGACACCTCTTTCTCACAGCATTGCTGCTCTTTTACCGAACTTTCAGTGTTATGGGAATGACACCCAGCTCTCTTTGAGGTTCCCCTCAGCCACCTCTTCTCCTTCTCTTATTCCAGACAGTCTGGCCACAATTCAGGAATGGTGAGCCTGGTCCTCTAGGCTGGACTACTGGAACAGCCTCTTTCTGCATCTACTCACCGTCCTCTACAAAGTCTCCAAAACAGGACTGCGAGACTTGTCCTTGGCCTCAAGCCCAGGGATCGTATCTCTGGCTCTGAAATCTCATCATTGGCTCCCATTGGCAGCAAAGATCAAGTTCAAGACCCTCTGAATCATCCACACGGCTTTCTGGGGCCTGGGACTGTGCTACCTCCAACTCTCTTTTCCTAAACATCTCTCTTCTCAAGCTCTCCGCTCATCCACCTCCAACTCTCTGAGGGTCATTTGCTTTTCCAAGCAAAGTGTTGGGGACAGATCGTCAGCTGGGGCCTCCTTCTGGAACAGCCTCCCTGCCTCTCTCAAACTTGAGCAGAACGACCTCTGGTTCTGGAAGAAATTCAAAACCTTCCTCTTCGCTTCTGATTTCTCTCTTCCTCTCCACTGCTGATGTCCCGATTGCTCCATGCACTGGTCCCCTGGCAACCCTCTGAACTTGGGCTCAGGTCCCTGCATGTACAGTTGCACCTTGGACGGCCGCTTGGCTCCCCCAGCACTTGTGATCTGTATCTGTAAGCCTACAGTCCCTTCTCTCTGCACTTATGAACCCCCTGCTGACAGCACATTCTGATTTACCTGCACTGAGCCACCCGCAGGCTGCACTTTTGAGTTACCTAAACGTCTCCCTCCCACCCCCCAGCCACCTTGGCACTTCTCCCCTTCCACTTCCCTGTGCTTGTGCGATCTGAATGACACAAGGCGTAGTAAGATTGTTATTTTTTCCCCCTCCTTGTCTTGTCTTGCCACACCTAGAAACACTTGTGTACAGGCGAGTTATAAATGCCATATCATCTCATAGACGAATACATAGAGAAACATGACCTAAAGGGGCTGGATCCTTTCTTGCAGTGAAACTAAGCAGGGTCGGTCCAGGTTACTGCATGAATGGGAGACAGCTCACGGTCCTGAATGCCATGTGTTTCTTAGTTTTAAGTGTCTCACTTAGTTATCTTTATAAAGCAGAGTATTGTTGAAAGCCAGATTTGGGGGTGAGGAGGAGAAATGATGAGAGGGCAAGTAAGTCGTGAGTATTTGACGACGGGAGTGGTGTGCCAACAATGATCTCTGCCTTAATGTCAGTAAGATTGAGATCCTCCTCATCGGCACACCTGCACCTTCCTTTCCGGTCACTCTCTGGCCGGCCTCCCTTGGCCCTCTTCCTGCTCCCGCCTGTGAGTCTAAGAACTTCAGGGTCATCTTCGACTCCACACTCTCCTTCTCTCGTCACATCTCTGATGTCTCTAAGAAGTCAAACTAACAACTGCACCTCCTCAGAGGTATTCTTCCTTTCCTCACCTTCCCCCAGAAGCTCACTGTCTCCAGAGCTCTGGTTGTCTCTAGGCAGGACTACTACAACAGCCTCTTTTTAAATCTGCCTGCCTCTACTCCCTGCTCTCCACAACTCAACCAGAACAGGACTGCGTGACTTGTCCTTTGCTCAAGCCCAGGGATTGTATCTCTTCAGACCTAACATCTCTTCATTGGCTCCCAGTGGCTGCAAGGATCAAGTTCAAGACCCTCTGCATTGTCCACAAGGTTTTCCGGGGCCTGGGACTGCAATACCTCCAACTCTCTCTTCAGAAATGTTTTTTCTCCTCCACCTCCAACTCTTTGAGGGTAAGTTGCTTCTCCAAGCAACGAGTTGATGGTAGATCTCTATCTTTGGCTGGCGCCTCCCTCTATAACAGCCTCCCTGCATCTCTGAAACTTGAGGAAAGCCATCTCAAGGCCTTCCTCTTTCCTTCTGCCTTCTCTCTTTCTCTCCTCTGCTGATCCCCTGTCGAATACTGCACTGGTCACCTGGCGACCCTCTGATTTTGGACCCAGGTCCCTGCCTGTGCAGTTGCACACCCACACTGCCTCCTGGTAACCCCTGCACTTAGGTCTGTATCTGTAACCCTACAGTTCCCTTACCTGCACTTATTTGACACATGCTGTCTGCACTTGAACCCTCACACTTGCCACCAGTTGGCTGAACTACTTGTTGTTTTTGATCCCTTGCATGCCACTCGCCCATCCCCCCTTCCCTGGCACGTTTCCCCTCCCCTTTCCCATGCACTTGCGCAATCTCAATGTCACTAGGCCAAGTAAGATCGCTGTCCTTTGTCCTCCCTCTGTTTCCCCTCCCTTGCATGCCGCGCCTTCAAACACTTGTGTTTAGGTGTGTTATTAATGCCATATCATATCATATCAAGAGAGTTTGCAATCCTGCACACTGGTGCAGTTATTTTGCCCTAATTGTGGCTGCTTTTTCAGGGCACAAGTAAAGGACACTTGTGGGTGTGAACTAACTTTTCTTCAGAGGGCAGACACAACCCCTTGTTTTATTTTTAGGTTGGTAAGCTTGCTCAAGAATTAGTCTACCAGGAGTTTACTCAGGTTGTCATGTTCCCAGTGCAGATGCTTACTTACAAGACCACAAGCACTTGTTTCGTATTGGGATTAAGTTTTCCAGGGAATATTGCTGAGTTTAAAAGGTGAGCACCTTTTATACTTTGACAGCATATTTATTTGAACATTTCCTCTCTCAGGTTTTTTTTCTGGTGTTCATCACTTTTTTTAAAAGTTCAATGCTATTTGTCTTGGGCACTTTTTTCTAAGGGGAAGGTCATATGAAGTTCATTTATATATTTCACTTTAAGATACATGTTCACTCACTGTGCTTATATTCATTTGTGGCAGCTTTTTATTTTCGCTATGGGTGCAGAAAGTACCTGGGCAGACATTATTCTTGCAGCTGGTCATTTGTTTCCTGTTTCTGTGCTGCTTAAATGTGGTTAGTTGGGGGTCGTGCAATGTATCGCAACAGTCACCAAGAGAGCTGCCATAAAACAAGGGGCTGGGAGCAAGCTGCATAACCAAATTGTGTGCTCCATGGCAAATAATGTAATCTCTCTGTGCATTGCCTAAAAATATTGAGAGCTCTCAAAGCCTGCAATCTTTGATACCACTGTCAAAGCAGAACAAATCAGTTTGTTATTGATGAATGTCTTTAAGCAATGGGTTGCAAGTGTTTTAAAATATAGAGTCACCGTGCCAACCAGCAATGGCCAAAGGCCATGGCTAGTGGTTTGGTAGTGTTCGGCTGTGCCCACCAGCCATGGCCAAAGGCCATGGCTAGTGTTCTGGAAGGGTTTTAAAATGGACAGTGGGCACCATAGCCAAAGACCATGCTAGTGGTCTGAAAGCATTCTAAAAATCTATGCAATAACAAAACCCTTGAAATTCTAGGACAATACTTTAGTTACAGCGACGTTAAGGTGAGCAATAAATTGTAACAGAACCTTTGAAATTCAAGCAAAAATGGTTAAGCCTGTAGGGAAGGGGCGGTGCCAATTTTTGGATCTTTAATTTGCATTTTTCTTTTGTTTTATTTATTGATTTCATTTGTAAGTCAATTTCGTTCAATATTTCTAAATTGTAAGCGTTTACCTCCTTATCTGTATTGTACAAATATCCCTATTTATTAATTCTCTAATGTTGGGTTGAATATTTCTATCTCTACAGACTGGGGCATTTTGATTTGAAAAAATAGTCACATACTTCAGTAATGTCTGTCACTTTTACTCAATTCAATAGGACGCATTTTGGCAACACAAGAAAGTTGGAGAGCAGGAATTGTAACCTATGTTTCCATGTTATGAGTGCATCTCTGCCGCAGGCACTCTTCCCACTGAGCCATCCTACTTGTTTATATACAGTTCTTTGCTGCAGGCAGAATGCCCCCTGAGCAAAGATTTGGAACTTACTGGGATCTTGCAACAGCTATATTAATCCACTTAATTATATTATTTGGGTTGGGAATTGGTGGGATTGGGACATGTAACTTTCTGATTTCTCACACAGCAAATGAATAAGCGCCTAAAGAAAATACCATTTCCAATAGCCACTTCATGAACAATGCTTTTCTGCAAAATGAAGGCAAGGCCAGAGATACATAGAAAATGTTGAGAGCTTTGCTTAAGCTCACCCCTACCAGTATACCACCAGATGAAAGTCTGTCCAGCACATGAAGGGCAGCAAATTTGTTTACACTTTCACACCTCTGCTCTGCCTGTACTCAATAAAAAAATTGACAGCAGCATTTGTTTTAGGATCCTTTTAAAGGATACGCATGATATGCCTTAATGATTGGAAGCATGCAGTCAAAACAGTACTTAATGTATTTCCAAGGGAACACTATTTGGCTTGATGTGATAATTAATAAAGCATTCAGTCGAATTCCGCATTTTCAGTCGGAATTTGGCCAAATATTTACTCAAAGCCCAATTCCGGTGCACCCCGACTTCTTACATTAATATCTTTAAAAAGAAGGACATGTGCTTTTATGAAGGGAATGGTTTTACTTTCTTCAACTTTGTTCAATTTTAAGATGACAAATTGGATAATATTTTCATTTGGATATGGTTGTAAAGCAACAACTATTTCCATTTCTCCATTAACAAAACCTTCTTCAGGGCTGTGACTTAGAATTGCTCTGCAGTTTAAGCAGAGAGTAAATATTTTTTTCTAATCCAGCTGTGTTGGATTCAGATGATTTAGGTGTGCAATGGCTTGTTGACATATTGGGAGGATCATGCCATGAATATCTAATTTGTCTGTGCAATTGATATGGACCATGGGTTGCCTTTCATGTTGAAGCAATGTATACATGTTTGGGCCTGATTCACAGAAGTGTTTTATAATTGTGCAATACCATAGGAAAACATTCTGTGAATCAGGACCAACGTTGGAAAAGTCGGCAAGTGTTGACATTATACACATGCATTGTTGATTTTGCTGTTTTCATTGGTCAATCATTTCAGGGCCCAATGTAATTTGTCTGCAAAGTTCATGTTAAAGTGTTTTTCCTCTTCTGTGAGTACACCAGCTCTTATGTTCTTCATAGTTTGAGTGTATGTTGGGTCTGTTGACTAGGGCATATTTTGTAGAAGTGATGCCATCGATTTACATTCCCTACGCTGCCGAGTGTGTCATGGTTCTCTTTGTGACATAATGTTTTGAAAATAAGTTGGCCATTGACTTTTTTAACAGCAGGAGATCACCAAATATAATGGGGGTCATTACAAGGTTGGTGGTAAGGGGTTAACGGCGCCAGTAAAGGTGCCGTGCCATTAACCCCTTACCGCTGCATTACGAGGTCCTTTAGCAGGTCACACTAAGGGCTGCTGGTTTTACCAGGCACCCTTAGTGGGAGCCGCTAAAGGACCAGCATGCTAACAACGGGCCCGTTATTAACGGGCCCGTTGTTAGCATGGTCACCATTCCCATTGAGCCCTATGGGGGATCGAATGGGAATGTGGATGGGTTTCCTGAATGGGGAAATACCGGGTCCTCCAAGGTTGGAATAGCCCCGTAATTCCCCTTCAGGGAACCCGGACCCCGTATGCGGTAAGGGGGTAGCCATGGCGCTGATAGCGCCATGGCTACCTCCAACCTCGTAATGACCCCAGTATGTTTTCCCCCAAAATGTTTGTCATATCCAGTCTTAAGAACATCTTGCATTCTGTGCTGAATTAAAGATAACACTCAATTTGAAATCATGCTTGTGGCAATAATTAGGAGAAAATTCATTTGTCATAGAATTCTGCCTACATAAAATGCAGCCTCGGCAGACAATTTCTGATACACTCATTGTTTCATGATGTTCAACTGGGAGGCACAGTCGTCAGTGTAAAGTTAGACCTCCTATTTTGTAAATAGCCAGAGCAGTGTGTACTGTAACAACACTTGAAAGATTGTTGTTGTTTAGTGCACATTTGAATATTGTTTTAATTACAAATGTTTTGCAAGAACAAGCTTCACCACTAACTTGCAAGAGCAGAGGTTACTATTGCATATGTTATTCTCATGGTATAATCCAGTGTCAATGTATTCAGTGACTTCCAGCTAAATGTTGAGTTGTTCATTATTTAACTGTGATGTGAGTCCCGCTAAATCATTTTCAGGTTGTTTTAATCACACTATGCTGCTTTCTACTTTGGGCAGTACTATTTCTGCTTCATTTTGAAGAAGAGAGTCTCTGAGTGGTTCTTGACTACCTGCAAGGGTTGGTTGACTCCATTTGGGAGTTAATTTACCAATGTTTGTTTCTATGCATTCTTCTTCATGACCCTCATCTTCTAACATGTCTTTGATTGTTTAGATTTCTCATTTGTGAAGTTGCTTTTAGATGCTTTAAAAGCAGCTTCAAATGTGTCATGCTCACCTAATATGTGTTCTTCTTTTACCCTAAGTTTGGATAACTCTAGTAGATCCATGTAACAACATTATTGGTTGTCTTCAATTGTGATGTATAATTTTATATAGTATAGTACCCATAAAACTGGTATTTGGATGTCTTGCTAGACATCCTTGAACATTTAAGACCATTTGCCGCTGAAATTAGTTTTGTTTTTAAGGTTTCCTGGCTGTTGGGAATTTCTTCGGCTAGACATTCAATTTCTTGATATGATTTAAATTTGCTTATTTAAGATGAAACTGATCAAGCTTTAGCAGGATAATATGTTCACATTTTCTGTACAAGGCTATGCCTGTGTAATGGTCTGAAGCTTGATAAGATTTGCATTATCTATGTGAGAGTATTTTGATTCCGAATGTGTACAGTTTTTGATAAAGGGCTTTATTCAGATTTAGGGGTCGATGCATGGTACAAATATGCGCCGAAATATGTGAAAAAGCAAGCGCACGTGCACGTGTGCGATTCATGGAAGGCCCTGTGCATGTTATCCCCGGGATGTGCACCAAATCCGTGCGTGGCGCACACGGGCGCACACGTCACTGCAACATCCCGAACATCGTGCGCGACGTGCACATCGAAAGTGCACAACGTTAGTGCACACACCAAAAAGGGGGCAGAACACAGGGCGGAGCACACGGTATGAGGAACAACACGTGAAAATAAGAGCGGAACTGGGGAAGTACTGCTGTGAAATACACAGAACGCCCACACGCACGCGAACTACACGTATTCATGGAATCGAATAGGGGAAACACACGCACGTCAAAAGGCACGTACATGCCTAAACACGTCCGCCACCGAAAGGCAGGCAGAAGCGTCCCAGCGCAGAATAAAAGGGCGCACCAACAACAAAGCATGTATATACAGCTACGACAAATGTCCCATTCTGTGGCCCCTTAGGAGAAATGACGTGTCAGGAAATGCTGAGGCATCCCAAAAAACCAAGAAAAAGAGATTTGCGACCCCTGTAGCCCACATGCATGTAAAAAAACACACGCAGTATGCTGTGGCAGCCAGGAACACAAACAATGCATACATGATCAACACGCAGGCTAGTATGCCCGAAAAAAAGCGGTATGCGACTAACAGGGACACCTGCAGTAGGAAAAATAACGTGTGCGACTCACCGTCTGCCTTGCGTGTAGAAGAAGAATGCGTAGCCAACACCCACGCCAAAAGAAGAAGTACACACTATAGCCACTGTGAAGTAATCGCGTGTGAACCCCAACGTCTGGAAAACACACGCAACGCTTTCCACGAAAAGCAGGTACAGAGCAATGGAATTCCACGTGGGACCTTCAACCCGTGCCGAGGGAAACACCCGTGGGCACGTTACATCACCTACACGCTTACGTGCTAAGGGCCTTTCCTCGGAATTCATGCAAACGTGCTATTTTTCACGTGCCAAATCACTCCGTATCAAGCTGGCCACGTGACAACACAGAGAAGACCACGCTCCGGACCAGAAGGCTGACTTACTGCCCCCCGAGCCCCGAGCAGCCTCCCACCAGCCATCTGCTGCTGCCTGACTGCCTGCTGCCACTGTGCCCTGCCATTTGGTGCCTGCACATCTGCCATCTGCAGGGGTCCAGTTGCTGTGACCATCCCTGCTGGAACAGAAGACTCCCGACTGGTGTTCCATCACTCCACAGCCCAGCCCCAGGACCCAGTTGCCCACCCACACCTGCCTCGAGGGTTGCCATGTCCGACACAACACCTTCCGGCACCAGTGGCAACCCCCAGCAGAGAGGCAGAGGGCTACCAGCTTCAGTGAAAAGGAAGTTGGTATCCTGGTGGAGCAAGTCCTGGGGCATTATGATGCCCTCTTCACACCATCGTGTGCCGACAAGGAAGGATGGAAGAGGATCCTGAAGGACATAGTGGGTGCCATCAACGCAGAGAGGGTGGCACCTCGTGATGTCAAACATGTCCAGAAGCGCTGGGAGGACTACAAGTCCAGGACCCTCAAGAAGGCCCGGCGCCTCTTGGAAGCAGCGGATGCAGCCGGGTCCAGCTTATCACCCAACAGATGAGTGTCCTGGAGCGCATTCGCCCAGTGCTTCACCACCAGATCCTCAGGATGCAGGCCCATCTGGAGTCGAGCCATGCATTCACGTTTAAAAAAAGGGTATGTTGCAGTGTGCTGGTAGTTAGCTACTTGGCTGAATGTGTGACATGGGTCATGTTTGGATGTGTGTGTGCAGGGACATGATGGTGCTGCATGTGAGTCCAGTCAGGCGTGACCTAAATGGATGGTGTATGTGTTACAATGCATCATGCGGAGCAGCATGCGGAGCTCACACATGTATGCATGCCTGTATCTGTACTTTGACATGTTTGGGGTTTGAGAAATGTGTGCTGCTTTCATGGACATGCATGATGTACATGTCCGTGTGTCTGAGTAGTGTGTGCACCATGGATGCATGACACGTGTCCGTGACAATGTGTCGATTCAGTGATACAGCCTAGTCATCCTTGTATACACTGTGTCTGGGGGTACACGGGGCCAGATGCATGACCCTCCGGTGATGTGTGTGCATGTGACCAGCATGTCCCATGATGCATGAGAGTATCAGCCCACCATTGGATGAATCTATGGTGCCTTGGACATGGATGCCAATGTATGTTGCATGTGCCATGACTGTTCCTGCATGTGTGTTACCTGCGCTGACCCATGTGTTGTGGAGGGACATGATGGAAGTGATGTTTGACAGTGCCACTCATGTGCTATTGCTTTGTGTCTAGGGGACTATAGTTCAGTACCCTGATGCTTGTGTTCAATGTCTCCCTTTACACAGCAGTGAGTGAAGAAGAGGGCGGAGACGGCGATGTGGAGGAAAGTGGCAGGGATGCCTCCACCAGCCGGCGACGCAAGGCCCAGTCACCCTCCCAGGAAATTCCATCATCCGGGAGCGAGGGGACTGGTGCCGCCTCTGCCATTACGGCTGCAGTGGAAGGGGCGGATGAGCCACCACAGGGGCTTGCAACGGCGGAAGACGGTGCAGAGCCATCCATGTTGCTGGTGTGTATAGAGGAGGAGGAGGCTTCTACAGAGCCGCACATGGAGCCTGGTGGGAGTGGTACCACTGGTGCAAGTGGTGCAGTCCAGGGGCAGGGGCAGGAGGCAGCACAGGTCGCTGCGGAGGTGCCTCTGCATGTCTCTGTCCCTGACACTGTGACTGCATCACCATGCACCAGCAGGGATTCCCCGTCCCAGGCCCGTCCGCAGGTAGGGGGGATGTCCACATCATCTGGCACTTCTCTACCTGCAGGCGAGGGGACCCATGACCGGATTGAGTCCGTCCTGATTGGTGTCGCGTTGCGCACACGTGACATTTGGGATGTATGCGTGCTTCCTAGGCGGACCAAGCATGTCATCACGAAGAGCTGTGTGCCAACGTGGCCCAGTTGGGAGGGACCATGGTCGGGGGTTTCCTCCATGTGTTGGCCAGTCTTGCGGCCTGATCCTCCTCTGTGCACACTATACGCCTTTCATTCTCCGTGCCGTCTTCCGGCCCAGATGCCACCAGGGCGCCCTGTGGATCTACCCCAACCAACGCAGCCAGCCTGGTGGAGATCCCATGCCTGCCACAGTCGGGAGTCGGAGGCCCAGCAGGGGTGGCCAACCCACCAACTGGACCCCTGGAGATGAGGATGTGCTTGCATCATCGGGCAGGGCACGTGCACGATGGCGCCGGTGGATTCCATCAGCCCGGAGGACATCGTGTTGGCAGAGGCAATTGCGTCAGAGGCAGCAGCAGGCTCAGCGTGGGAGGCATGAAGGCTCAGGGCCATCAACACCCCGGGAGCAGGCATCGGCAGAGGGGCAGGAGGACCCCGGACTGGGAGTGTCTTCCGTGTGGCAGCGGTTGGGCCGGCAAATAGATGCGGAGAGGCGGCGGGCGGAGAGGGCATGGCTCACTATGGTCAGGGCGGAGAACTCCATGCGCAGGGCATTGAGGCGGGCTGAGTGCCTTGAGGCAACTCGTAGGGAGTTGGACGAGGCCATGGATGCATCCCTGCAAGACCTTGAGGCCAGGGAAGAGGCCCACCTCCGGAAAATCGACGTGGAGTTCGATGATGCCCTGCCCCGGAGCATCAACAAGTGAGTCGTTGGACTTGCCCGCCGCCTTTGTACAGAGTTCTTTAGCGTTAGGTTTCCTTTGTTTTTTCTTATTATTTGGAGTTAATGGACTTTGCTCCACCTTATGTATATAGTTTTTTATTCATAGGACTTTTTTGTAGGTTTCCTTTTGTTTTTTGGATCATGGACCCTTTGGACTTGGATTGTATATAGTTGAAGACTTGTACATACTTTCTTTTTTAACATTTCCCATGGATTAATGGTTTTCTTTTTTTTTTTTTTGGTCATTCAAATCATATTATTGACAGGTATGCCGAAATGTGATCAGATCACCCCTGTCCTATGAAAACGAAATCTGATTCCTTTCTATCTTAGCATTCTGTTCAAGGTTGCATGTATCAACTGCAGGGCAGTCATGAGCAGCACACCAGCGTACCTGGTCGCTAAGCTCCACATATCTGGTGGCACACTCTCCTTGTGCAGCGAATTGACCAAGTGGCTTGAAATACAACTTGTTCCAAAGACAGGACCTGCAAATCAAATAATCCTTCTCTTGTCAAGCATCCCCTTCTCTGGAACTCGATCCTGGTATTAGCTAGGAATGCCCCCACAATTCTCCAATTTCACATATCTCTCAATATGTGGTTTTCTCAACAACAACTGAACAAGTACTAATTCCAATGCATGCACAGACCGTGCTACTCTTAAAAGATTCCAGCCCAAACGCTGGCTACCCACACCCTGTACAACGTTCCACTGTTCTCAAGCTAGGTTCACTCTTCAAACAATAACATTGACAATAAAATAAATCAATGTATTGCGACCTTGAAGGAGGACTCTTTAGCTTTCCCATATCTCTCATTCACTCGAAACCTGCTGTTGATTTCTCCATTGGGCATGATGTGGTAGTACTGTGTGCTGGGGCACAATATAAGTATTGTGTAAAGAAAACTGTTGGTATGATCATGCGGCCATGGATTGTATACTTACCTTAGGGATTTTGTCTCGTCAAATGAGTACTGTTCTCATGGTGGGAACAGGAGGGGTGAAATATAGTCAGGGAGTAATTGATCTTCTAGTGCAGCATTTAATCTGAAGGAACCAAGAAACACGGTACATGTTGACAACAATTCAACTGGTGCAACACAGTGAAGACATACAGTGGGACACTAATCTAGTGATGCAACTATTAAACAAAGTATGCAGCAATTAGTCTGAGAGTGACAAATACATGAAAGTCAATAGGACAAACAATCTGGTGGTCAACACCCCAATCTTGGTTTTGCAACAAAATATACTGATGTGAGAATAATCTAGTCTTGCAACAATTAATTAGTTTGGGGATTCCAAGGAGCGGAGTAAAGTTGCATAACAACAATATTGTTGTGCAGCAGATCATCCATTACTGAAAACATTAATTTAGTTGTGGAACACTTATTCTGTGGCAACCAAGGAACAAAGTACCATTAGACAACCTAGCTGTGCAATCATTTCTCTAACTGTGCGACAATTAATCAAGTTGTGTAACAACAAAAATAATGATGCAAGAGCGAATATATAGTGGGTCAACAGTTCTTCTGTGGCAGACAAAGAAAGAGGCACACTGTACAATAACTAATGGAGAGGTGCAATGATTAATCTAGCAGTACAGAAATAACCAAGTTTGACAGAATCTAATTGTGTAATACATAATTCTGTGATGTGAGAATTGAACTGTGGTCGTGGAGTACAGTTTGTAAACAATGAATCCGGTGTTACTGTGGAAATTCAATATAGTAATGCAACACAATCTAGTAATGCAATAATTAGTGATATGGTATAACAATTAATATGAGGCGACCAAAGAGTGCAATGTACGTTAATGTAAATGCACAACAATTACGTAGCTGTGCAATTAATAATCTAGCTGTACTACAATTAATATAGCTATGTAACAATGAATCTAGCAGTGTGAGAAATTAAAATATCTATGCAACAATTGATCTATACATGAAATAAATAATGTTTGGGGCAAATAAATGATCTAGCTATTAAACATTTAATCTATTGGTGTGAGAAAATAATATGGCAGTGCAACAATTAATTTAGTTATGCAACATTGAATCTATTGATGTTGAAAAATTAACCTAGCTATGCAACAATTAATTTATCCAGCAAAAATTAAACTACCTGTCGAACAAGTAATCTCGCCATGCGATATACCAATCTAGCTATGCAGCAATGAATTAAGCTATACAAAAATAAGATGATTTTGGCTAGCCAACAAATAACCTACTTGTTCAAGGAAATAATCTGACAGAGCATTAATTCATGTAGATATGCAACAATTAATGCAGTGGTGCAAGAAATTAACCTAGCTATGCAGCATTTAATATCTTTATGTAGCATTTAATATGGGGATGGGAGAAATTAATCTAGCTACTCAACAATGAAGGTATCTATACAATAATGTATCTACGGGTGTGCGAAATTAATGAAATCTACCTAGGCAACAATTAATATTGAGGTGTGATAAATTGATCTAGAAAAAGCAAAAATGTATCTAGCTTTGCTACAACTAATCTAGCTGTGCAACAATGCATCCAGCTTTGTGACAAATAATTGAGGTGTGCAAAGAATATGTTAGTTATGCCACAATTAATCTAGAAATAATGAGCATGTAGTATGTGTATGCTACATTTCTGATATGATATCAAAAGCAGAACCAGTTTGGCATACTATTCATAGAGTCTGCTTCTGCAGGACTCCCCAAGTGCCTTCAACATAAATCCAGTTTGCCTCTTCAAATTGAAAATCTCATGCTATTGGGGACCTGTAGTATTAGGATACATTATTACAATTTACTGGATGGGCTCCAACATGACAGTTCACGTCTAACCTCCCTCAAATACTTCTTATTTTGCTAATTACACAATGTGCAGGAGACTCAAATATCACATTGAAAGGAACACAGTAGTTAATACCTCATGCAACGAATGGTGGTACTTTTGAGCTGGGACTCACATGCGAGTTACCTGGGAGCTCTCCTAGATTCATTTCAGAGCAGAGACTGGCCAATGAAGCCACCTGCCTCTAGGCAGGAAACCGGTAGAAGAAATCACTGTGCCCATGAGCGTGTAAGCCGCCTGAACATCTGAGTGTCCTGTTCCACCTAACTACAAAACCAACCGGGTCCTTTGGCAAGGAGCACAGCGTTATAACTTTCATAAAACTGACAGGAAGGACACACCTCAGTGTTATGAAAGTTATAACAACGTTGCGTATCTTTAGAGTTTAATTCTAAAGACATGAACAACGTGTCCTATAGAGGACATTTTGCTATGTCTTTAGAGTTGAATTCCCAAGAAATGTTCAACTCTAAATACACTGCAAACATGACCTCTATAGCTGTATTTCAACTCACATTCAGCTGCACAGGACATGTGTGCCATGTTGGTAGAAGTGAATTCTAAAGAAACATTGCAATGCTATAACTTTCATAAGACTGCCCTATCTTTAGAATTCTACAGGCATGCCATTCTTATGAATGTCAAAACCCTGCAGTGTTTATTCAGAAATCGGTGCATTAACTGCAGTAAAAAAATACAAACTATCTCATAGCTAACAAATGCCTGCAAGCTGATGTTTGATTATTGACACCACAGCATTGAATCATACGAACCCATGCAAGTATTATAAAATAGAAGCCTGAGAGCTTTAATAAAAAGGGGGTCTTGAGCACATAAAGTTGCTCACTGTCGCTTGGAAAAACAATTATAAAGTTTTTCCCCAAAAATATTTAGTTGGAGGCACGATTCAAACCTAAAAAGAAAATATTGGGTGCAACCCACCTTTAACAACAGTTCCTTGGTGAAAGATACATTTGAAGTTGGAGGAAGAGAACATAGGTATAGGTGGGTGATGCAGAGGTATAGGACTGGGGCATAATTAAAACTGCAGAACACTAAGAAAGTGCCCCATTATTCCAAATTCTAATGGCTTACATTTCGCAGAAAACTATATGAGTAGTTTATTGGTGCAATATTTTGGGTAGTAATATTAATATTTTAAATCAGTTTGGGTTCACAGGAATCATAATAAATACCGGCTACATTGTGCCTTGAATCATCAAAGTGGTCCTAATTTACCATGGCATACCTGCGAGTGTGTGCCACGGTAAATTTGGTTGACACTTTTTCATTAACTCGACCAGTTAATAAAAAATCTCTTTAGTCAAGGTTAATCTATCACCAAGTTAAACTACACAAACAGTGGCCCAGATATATTCATGTACACTATTTTGGGTCTGCAATATTCACAACTTTTCTGATAGTATTTACTTTCCTCATTCAATTGAGGTAAGTGAAAGAAGATGTCTTCTCTTTCCCTCTTGACGAATTTTGTTATGCGTAAGTTTCTGACTCCTGACAATCGCTACAGCTCACGCTCTGTTTGATCTCCTCAAACTTCCTTCATCACATGCTCCCTACTAATTGTAATTGTTAACTTTTCCCTGCTACCTTAAATGCGATGCCCCTAAACATGCTATGCTATAAGAACTGTTCCCTCTTTAAGCTGCTTATACATTCCTGTGACACTTAATGATGTACAGTGCATTGTTGAGTCCCACTCATCATGTCCCAAAATAAACACATTCATCATAAATAAATAGTGGTGATATCAGAGAACAAGCAGCTTCATGATTCTAAGGAGGCAAAATGACGAGGAGAGGACAAATAACTTGTAAAGAGTTTTATACCGGTTTTCCACACTCGCGTCACCCACATTCACACTGCCTCCCGAATTTGGGGCCATCTCCACCTATATGAGGTGTTATGAATTTGTATGGACCCATCTGCATTTTTGTTTTTTTAATCATTTTATTTATCATTTCGAGAATAAAACATACAAGAGAAAAGTTACATGTACATATCCATTACAGCAGAGATATGCATTTAAATCCAAAATTTAAAACCCAAACACACTACCATACACACTACCACAAATCCCCATCTTATAGTAGAAAACCAAGCATCTCAAGACAAAAGACAATACAACACCAACAAATACAACACACAACATCGAGTACGATAATAACCTCCATCTATCCCAGTCAAAAAATGACGCATGCAATCATTAAACCTCAACTGTATAAGTCATTTCAACTGCTCAACGCAGGTGGATTCAATCACAATTCATTTAAATGTCACTGTCATGTAACTTCAACCCGGGACTGCCAGGATGTCCATGTGTGTTCTGCATCTTGTAACAAAACTATATGGAGAGGGAAGAATGCTGACGGAGGAAAATTATCTCAAAGCAGAAGGATTCAGACCTTTGTGGCCCCTCCTCCACTTTCCAGCCAAGGCCAGAGGCATTTTTTGGCACGCAGCTACACTTTCTAAGAACTGGAGAATAATTCTCACACGTTTAAGCACTTCTGCTAACTTGCAGCCTTGCTTGGTGGCTTGTATACTATAAAGCATCATACACCATTTCATGTTTGGGAGCAACCTGTGGTTGATTGTGTCCAAAGAGGTGGTTTCACTTTTTCAGGTCCCCATTGGCATTTGCAAGCCATCAGATTTGTGTTGGAATGTAGTACATGATTTACAGGTTTTCTGATTTTAACGTTTAGCTGCTTTTGTTTTTCTTTTAAAATAGTCACTGTAAGTACAGGTGAATACCTTTAGCATGTGCCCTGTCCATGCTATCACAATCTCACCGCGTTGGCACACTCCAGCCGATGCTCCCTCACTGCTATTATCATCTTTGAAATCAATCCCCATTTGAATAATTGAAGCATACTAGAGTCTTTATCTCATGCCAAAGATGTTTATAAATTTAATATGAGTTCCCAACCTTGGCTGGCACCCCGGTGACCCTTACAACGTTCCATGTAAATACTTGGAGAAAATCTAGCCCTAACATTCAGGCTCAGACTGGCCCATGGGGCAATATAGCAATGCCCGTAGGGGGGGGCCTTATTGGCCCTTGTGGACCACTTACATTATTTAGTGCACTGTGAACTTTTAAACAATGTCGCTGAAACCAATGTGTTCTTGAACGCACAATTTGCCACAAATGTTCGCAAAATACCACCCTGGATACTACTCAAATTGTGTATTTTAGAGCTTTCGTTGCTTCTTTCAAGTACAAGTGGAAAAATGAACTTCTGTTTGCTTTTTATAAAAAATACAGCTTTACCGCAAAAGCTGTACATTGCTTCAAAGAAAATGATTGCAACCCACGCATTGCAGTTGAATTAGTTACAGCTGCTTGTACACACATTTTCAATATGGCAAAAAATATTAGCATGTAAGTAAACGTAAACGTTTTGGAAATTGCAAGATACACATGCCTCTGGTTTAGGTGTATCGTGGCCGCAGCTGAATTCCTGTTGAGCAAGAGACAAGTCTAGATCTTGGTTTCTGACATTCCAGATAAATAAAGGACGTGACATGTTGGTCAGAACTAACACATTTTCAGTCATATCTGATACTTACTCTTTTAAAAAATAAAAACTTTATATAAGTTTGGTAGCTTCAACAACTTGCAGCATCATCATAACAGTAAACACGGGTACAACCATCTTATCAACAGCTTTGTCAATCATCAAAAGTGTCATGCAGCTCTTTCTGAATCTTTGGCCAAATATGACTGACATTCTCCCCATAGGTTTTTGGGTCACCACAGGAGAGGCTGTCTTCAGATATGTGTCTTCACAATCGCGTATTCATGTTAGATCCCTTAGCCAGGGTTATAGGTCAAATGCTCGAATGCATTTGATCGAATGGCAATATGCTTGAGTCAATTTGACCGAAAAAAAGGGTCGAATTTATTTTTTTGGGGGGTCGCCCCGCAAACCCCTGTTTTTGGTGTTAAAACACCTTTTTTTACCTATGCTAGAGCAAAGAAAAAAATATATACTTTAAAAAAAAAATCAACCTTTTTGTTTTCGGTCAAATTGACTCGAGCATTTTGTCATTCGATCAAATGCATTCGAACATTTGATCGGACACCCTTAGCCAGTCCTTCACAGTGGGTGGCTTTAAGTCTTTCCACTTGTGTAGTATACATTGTTTGGCTACTATGCAACCCATATTCAAGAAGAATCTCATTTGCTTCTCTGGAGCCCCCTGCCACTTCTCAAATGACATACTCATGGGCAATTTCTCAAGGTGCCTCCCAAGCATCGTATATCCCTTCCTAAAACCTCTTCAACTCTGAGCAGCCCCATAGCATATGGACATATCCGGTGTCTAACCAACCGCATCTTGGGCAGCAACCATCATGCTCAAGATATAGCTTACACAGCGTACACAGTGTGCAAAGTAATATATGTAGAACTTTATACTGGATACGTGTTAGTCTCGTATTCATTAACACTGCCTTGGTCGGCATGCGCATTGACCCCCTTAGTTCATTCGTTATCTCCAGCTCCGGCCCCACCGCCCACCTCTCTTGGGACGTATCTTACTCCAGTCGGGTCCCATCTAAAATACACGTATACAAGGCAGCCAGGAGCCCATGTCATCGTAAGAGTTAGATATGTAGACGAGCAGTGCATTCTCTGGGGGAATGACTGGGCAACAGACCCAAGTGGTCCTCAACCTGTAAAACTGGCGCAGCTCTGTGGGCGTACCCTGTGTCCCTCTCGCCAGGTCTGGGGCATGACGAACTGCCCCCTGGAAGCAGATCCCCCAATACCTGATAACCCAGCTTGGACCAATTCGACAGCAGGGAAGCGTCCAATATAGGGGAGCGGTTGGGGAAGTGCCATAATGGCACCCACCAGTAATATGGTCTGCACACAGCCTTCCTGGTAAAGTTGGCCCTCTAGGCGAATAACATTGATTGCACCAGATCCAGAGGGCAGTCATCCCTGTAGCTGGTATCCAGGAGCATGGTTTCATGTCCTCTTTCCCCAATGCCGCCTTCTCCAGCTCAACGTGTGGCGGGAGTCCATCAATTCCATGCCAATAACTCGCAATTTGCACCTGGGCTGCAAACCAGTCTATTTAAATGTGCTGGTTAGTAAATCCTCCTTTTTTATATGGCTTGCCCTGTACACCCATTTTTTTTCTCTCACTGTCCCAGAGTGCCACAGGAAGCAGGACATGTCATCGAGCAAATCTTTGAAGTTTTCTTTGCCACATTTGTACGTTAACAAACAAGTTCAAGAACTTGGGTACTAGGATCATCTTAATCAGTGCCAACTGGGACATCAGCACTTTTGACCAATGATCCATTTTTTCACACACATAAGCAACGTGGGAGACAAGGGTGTTGGACAGTAGTATGTTGTGGTCTCTTGAAATGATAGTACTTAAGCATTTTAACCTATCTAGTGCCCATTTCAGTGGAAATGCCCCAATAGGTTGTTTTGTGTTGTCAGTCAAGGGGAACACCTCGGATTTGCCATAGTGTGACCGTTCTCTTGATTTATCCTCCTCCTGATCCTCTTTCTACTTTCTGCGATGACATTGATGCTCTACTTAGTGTCATCGTGCCTTGCTCTAATTCTTTCTTTTTACTGGGTGACTTTAATTTACATCTCTCTTCTATTCATGCCTCCACTCCATTTCTGGGTATTATTGACTCGTATTGTCTCTCTAACCTCCCAACTGCCCCTTCCCACATCTCTAGATCCTCTTTGGATCTTATTTTCACTTCTAGGTCTCCCTCAGATGTTTCTATATATCCTGTTTATTCTTCTGATCATCACTTGCTCTTTTTCTCTATCTACCCCTCTGTTCTTGACACTTTCTTACCTCCTCTGCTGCCACCACTTCTTTTTTCAATACCCCTCTCTTTGTATCTTCCTGTATTGCCATTGTTCCATCTCTTTCTAGTTTTCTAGGTCTTTCAATGGATGAGGCTGATTCAGCTTTCTCCACTTCCTTTTCTACCTCTCTTGATACCCTACATTCTCTTTCTGAATGTCTTGCCTCTCGAAAACCTTCCAAGCCTTGGCTTACTCCTTATCTTCATTCTATTTGAAGGACACTCCATTGCTTGGAGCGTCGCTGGCATCAATCTCAGTCTATGTCCAATGGTGTGTCCATTTCTTCATATCATACTCTATACGATGATTGACTTCTTTCTTCTAAATGTCTGTATTGTTCTACTCTCTTGCACTCTCAATCATCTCACCACTGCCATCGTTGCCAATCCCTTTCCCATCTACTGACTGCCCCTTTGCCTGATCATTCTCTTTTATTCACTTCTAAAGTGGATTCTCTTCATTTTGTGATTTCTCGTATTTCTCCACTTTCTTCCCACTCGGTTTCCCCTCCTCCTTCTACTATGGTTGTTTTTTCCATCTCACCTATCTCTAACTCTGATACCGCTTTATGTATCTCCCGGGCTCATCCTACTTCTTCTCCCAAAGATTCTGTTCCTTCCGTTCTTATTCCTCAAATGTATCCCTCTCTCAATTATTATATTGCAAGCCATTTTAACATCTTTCTTACTACTTCTACCTTCCCTCTCCTATTCAAAAACACCATTATTCTACCTGTCTTGAAAAATCCTTCCATGGATCCTGCTATCCCTTCTAATTTTCGTGCCATATCTCTCTTCCCTTACCTTTCCAAATTGTTGGGATTTCCTGTTTACTCCAAGGTTTCTTTCTTTGTCACCCTTAATTCTATTTGACCTTGTTTCCAGTCTGGTTTTCAACCCATTGACTCCACTCAAACTGCTCCTCTTTCCGTCTGTGTTTGTCTTATTTCTGCTCGCTACTCTTCTAGACCTATCCGCTGCCTTTGACACAGTTGATCACACAGTACTTATCTAATCCCTTTCTTCTTTTGGGTTTTATGGTTCTGTAATCACATGGTTTCAATCCAATCTATCTAATCGCATCTACTCAGTATCTACAACCTTCCTCTTTCGCAAAGTGTTCCACAAGGGTCTGTTCTTGGCCCAATTCTCTTCTCTCTCTTTACACTTCTCCTTTGGCTAATATTATCTATTCTTTTGGGTTGTCTCATCGTTATTATTCTGATAACACCCAACTATTTTGATATGTTTCTTCTTCCTCTCCTACTATAAACATGGATCACTCTGTCTGTCTTTCTGCTATCAAAACCTGGATGTCCCACTGCTTTCTTGTCCTCAATCCTTCTAAAATGGAAGCTTTTCTAGCAAACACTATTACTTATACCTGCTTCTCCTCCCTTTGTCCTATTTTTCCTTCCCATCTGCCTTTTTCTCTTATTGCCCACAATCTTGGCCTCCAACTTGACACTAATCTTTCTTTTGCTCAACACATTACGCTTACATCACGTTCCTGCCACTTCCATCACTTCAACATTTGGAAAGTTCAACCTCTTCTAACTTTCAGTGCCACTAAGCTTCTAATCTCTTCTGTAATCTTTTTCTCGACTATTCTACTGCTCTGTACTCCTCATTTGTCTCCCTGGCGCTCGCTTAGCTCCTCTTAAGTCTGTTTTTAATTCCTCTATTCATCGCCTGTATTCCTTATCTATCCATGACTCCATTTCTGCCTCTTTGGCCTCTCTTTGATGGCTACCTTTCCACTCTCAAGTTAAATTAATCTTTCTCTGTATAGTATCCAATTCCCTCTATGGACTTGCTCCCATTTATCTTACCTCTCTTGTTTCATTGTATGTTCTGTCCCGTACTATTCACTCTCAATCTCACTTTCTTTTAATTGTAAACCACCCTCCATGCGCTCCTTCTCATTTCCGTTCTTTTTCTTTGTTGGCTCCTCTCTACAGTAATGCTCTTACTCTCTCTCTGTGGTCTATACACTCCTACTCTACCTTCCATGCTGCCCTGAATACATTCTTATTTCAATCTTAACTGGATTTTAGTCATCTTATTGTAGTTATTTAAAATGTATTCTCTATTGTTATATATTCTTCACTTCATTTGAACTGTAAATTGTTTTTGTACGTCGCCTTGGCGTAAGGCACCATATAAATAACAAATAAATACGAAATAAAGCATAGTTCACAGTGAACCCTGCATATCTGCCTATCCATGTAATGTTGTCCATAATGGGTTCTAAATTATTTTGTGGATCCCTGATGTACATTAACACATCATCTGCATATAGGGAGATGAAATCTGGCCATCCCACTATACGAATACCGTGCTGTCCATGGCAATGCCGAATCAAGTCAGCCATAGACTCAATCGCCAACTCGACGAGTAGGGGCGATAGCGGGTATCCTTGCTGTGTGTCCCTACCTAGAGCAAATATTTTAGATTGTGTTGCATTGACCCTTACAATGGCAGATGGGGCTGTGTAGAGGAGCCGGATGTTTTGAATTAGTTGTTCACTCAGGTTGCACCCGCAGAGACACTGCAAAAAGATATGACCTGGTCACCATATCAGATGCTTTCTGTGCATCTAGAGCTACCACCACAGCTTGTACAGTGGGTGAAATGTGGTTAAAGAGCTTCCTGATGTTCAAAGCAGTGGACCTACTGGGAATAAACTTTGCCTTGTACTGATGTAGCAAAGATGGCATCCTGTTGGCTATAACTGTGGCATATATTTTAGTATCTATGTTTATAAGGGAGAGTGGCCTATAAAATCACATTCCTCACGGTACTTACATGGTTTTAACAAAACTATTATGGCAGCTTCCCAAGGCGACCTTGGAAGTTGCCGCTCCCGCACAGACTCTTCTTATACTTTCAGCAAATAAGGGCCTAGCATAGCTGCATACTCAATATAAAACTCTGCAATCAGCCTGTTAGGGCCAAGGGACGTATTCTTAGGCAACTCTCTAATCACCCATAATATTTAATTTACAGTAAAAGGGGTGTTTAACTGTTCCTTGGTACTTTCCGAGAGTATCAACATCAGGATAGACTCTAAGAGAGCGTGTTGGCATACCTCAACTTGCCCTCTGTGCATCAGTTATAACATTTTATAGAATTGTGCAAAGGCCTCATTAACACCCTCGTCAGAGAGCAGCATCACATGGGATTCATCTCGTATGCCAGTCACACAATTCAAATCACTTTCCAGACGAACCAAGTTGCCCAACATGTCCCCCTCCCCATATGTCCAGGCCGCCGCGGGTTTCACAGGGTACTTCACCTCTCGATCAGCATGCAACTTACATACCTCTAATTGGGCCTTAATTTCTGCCAATATATCACAGGTGGGTGTGCTTACGTATTGGCTTTCCAAGGCTTTGAGCACATGCTCACTGCAGACTTTGAGTGGCCCTAAGGACCCCGATACATGGCCATCCCTCTTATAAATACCTTGAACGTCTGTCAAAGTGTGCCTTGTGTTACTTCATTATTATCATTGGTTTGAAAGTAGGTATGCATGTCCTCCTCTTTACTTGTTCGGAACACAAGATCATGCAAATCTGTGGGCTTAAATCGCCATGCTGCAGCATCCCCGCAGGAAAATCCCCATTGTAAAGAGAGTGATATCAGTGAGTTGTCCAAATACCTGCAGGGGAGGAAGTCAACCAGCACTTTCTGCCCAACTAGGCAGTCCAATATAAAAAAGAGATCTGTTCGGGAGGACATATCGTGGACTGATGAGTAATAAGAGAAACTTCACCCAGACAGGTGCAGTGTCTGCCGCCATGCATCACACATTCTAAGAGCTTTCATGCAATGCAGGATGCGGCCTGCCGCCTTAGACAATGGCCAGGGAGCTCTACCCATACGATCCAAGTCCAAGATAGTATTAATGTCCCCACCCATATAATCAGTGTCACTGGGTAAGATATGATAATACTGACAAGGCCCTCATAAAACATCAGATCATCAAGGGTGGGCCCATACGAGTTTACCAACAATATCACTTTCCCCAACAATGTACAATGTACTTTCACATAGCATCCACCTGTGTCAACATGTGAATGCAGCAACTCAAACATGACCCTATTGTGGGTTTGAGTCAGGACCCCTCTGGACTGTTAGAGTAGTTAATAAAAAGCCTATTGGTCCCCCACCCCTTGGCAAAGCTAATATTCCCACATCCCAAGCATGGGTCTCTTGCAAAAACAAAACATGGACATTATGCGGATTTACTTGCGACCCTATCCTCCTGGCCTTGGAGTAGTTCCCCATTCCCGCATATTCCAGCAGCTCATGAAGTTAATAGTGGCCATGGTGATCTAAGGTAAAGGGCCTGTTATTGCATTGTCACATAAGCTGTATCTTTTTCATAAACAAAATTACAAACATCAATGATCTGCAATGTGCACCTACCAAACACATTTTCAAATGTTGTAACCCATCACCCACCCTGCCTCCCCCCACCCTCATTGCCCTTCCAGCCAGGGGCATGTAGTCCACTACCCCTTTCCCTTCACTAATCCCAACCAGCTCTCCATAACAAACCCATCAAAATTGCATTGGAGGACACTACTTCTGCTTCTCTCAGTCTCCAATGCTACCCCACCCAACTATATCCAGGAGATAAGAACAATAGATTCATACGCTCACCCAATGTGACTGAACAACATATCTGGTCGTTCAAGCACCCCTACTAAAGAGTGAGCTGCTCCTGAACTCAGGGTGTGGGTGCAGTCAGCCTCGGCCTTTGACGCAGCCTCGGTTACATGCACTACATCCCAGCAATGAACCACAAGTAGAGGGAGTCACCATTTCCGAATCCTTGTCGGCACCTTGCAGGGCAGGAATAGGTATACTGACCGCAATGCAAGCCACTGCCTCCTCAGGAATCATGAAAAACAGGACTGTGCCCCTGTGCTGTACACAGAGTCGCTCTGGGAAAAGCATTGCATACGGGACCACCCTTTCACGCAACAGTTTCTTAGATCCCAGAAAAGACCTGTGTTCCAGTTGCACAGAAGTGGAAAAGTCTGGATAGATATGAATCAGTGTTCTTGTTATACAGGTGGTATCAATCTCAGAAGTTCAGAAGCTTAACAATGATAGACCGAGGAGGGCCCCCAGTATCAGTCTCATAAGTGACGTTCTATGTGGTCTTTCAATCACAGACATGGATGAGAAGGCCTGGTGTCCAAGAAACACTTTAAGGAGAGCCTCCATCGCCTCCTCCATGGGACCACGGCCACTAAGTCCCACTATGCAGGCATTATTGCGCATACAACAGGATTCCAGGTCATTTCATTGGAGCAGGGCTCTCTTCACATCTCTGGTTCTTCACGTCACGTCTTTAAAGTTGCAATATCGTCTTCCACCATCCCAATGCGCGACTCTTCTTCTGTCACTCTGAAGCAAACCATTTCCATCATACCTGCCTCTTAGTCAAACAATTCTGTTCAACATCCACCGATCAGCTAGTACATGCAGTGGGTAGCCAAAGAACGTTTCATGGAGTCTGCTGGCGTAAGACTGGTCCGTCCCTCCAAGCCCGCCACTCCGATCACACATTTTGTAGGAGGCTGCGGCACTTATCTGGGAGTCCTACGTCAGCAGTTGGCACTAGGTAGCACGTGGGGACAGTACGCTCAATCGCTGACTCCCACTGCAGGCGCCTCCCGCAGCCCCCGATGTGGAACAGCCACACCTCTGTTGCAGGCTGCTGCTGCACCCTGTTTGTTGGCCCACACAGCCATGCAGCTTCCGACAGTGATTTCTACACTGCACAGCCATGCAGAGACACCACACTCTCACAGTGGGTGCTGCATGCCTCAGACGCAGAAAAATGTAGTTTTCGCTCATCAGGCGCTCCTCTTAGATTGCAGAGTCTGGGCAGTCACAAAGGCTCACCAAAATACGGCCATGTTGCAGGCTGCTCAGCATCGCCCCCCATAACTCATCTTTATTCTGATAAAGTCCATGAAACATGTGGTGATTTTCAAAACTTTATTTACAATATAAAATCATTAAAAAAATAAGAATTAAAAAACCTATTTTAAGTACAAAAAGGTAAAACGTTAATCAAATAACAAATGTGACAAATATGCTAACAATCAATTTCAATGTTCTCTGACATGAATTCAGTGTAGTTTTGCAAAAAAACGGACCAATTCTACTCTCAGTGAGGAGGTAATACAAGGTCTAGGAATGTTATGTTATTTGGCATTTATATAGCTCCCTATATATCATTGGTATGATCGCAATGCGCTTGTGGGTTGAAGGCCTTTGAGGATTGTAGTCCAGGTCAGACGAGAGAGTAGGGTAGAATACAGTGCTTGGGTGCACTCAATTTGTGTGCAGCCAGTGTGATGTGCAGGATGGTGGCTGTATCCTAACACTAGCTGTGGTGGTATTGAGCGATCAGTCGAATGTGGGCAGTCGTTTGGTTGGTCTCCGAGACTGCATTTTGGTAGAATTAGGCCTGTGTAGGATAAATGAACCATAAACAACAAATCCTTAATGAGCAGTGTCAGCACTTGGTGTGAATAGCTGTGTTTTTGGGCACAGTTGTAACCAATGTGTGTGCGCATGAGGATAGAAGACGCGTGTAGACATACACTCATTAGACTGTCCTGACAGAGCCAAAGTTATACCAATAGACTAAACATTTAGATGTACCTATATTAAAATACAAATCTCTGTCCCACATGAATGCTGCATATACCTCAATTAGCCCTTGGGGCTCCTTGGGGGTTCTTGCTAAAAGAACTTTATTGATGGCAATGCTGTGCAACGGGACAGGCATCACCTTTGCAGATGGAGCATCAAATAGCTGATCCACCAATATATGTTCCAGGGAATTAGTGTACAGACTGAACAGGAGGGGTGTGCATGAACATTCCTTCCACATGCCCCCAATAGCTGGGCAGTCCTTTGTGCATTTCCCCCAAAACCAAACCGAACAAATGCTGTGCTTCTTCTCCAATGTCAGTACCAGCAACACCTTCCCCTGTCACAATAGGTAATGTCATTAGTACAAACATATCAGCACTCTTCCACCTTGCCAATATGCTACGGCCATTCAGAGATTTTCTCAGCCTGGTCCACTGAGCACAGTGCAGATCCTCTGCAGTTTTTAACAGATTGGCTTGAGAAAGGGTTAGCAGTTTTTACCCTGAGTTCCCAACGTGCCTTTATTAGGGCCGTCAGGGAACCCATCTGGAGAATTGTGAGTGTTGAATTATGTGCTTTCTGTCTCCTGAAGGGTTTCTTGTTTTTCCAACTGCCAACGAAAGCCCATGTCACCTCATGCGTATTACTGCTGGTCATCGGAGCCCTGAGGGAGTCCCCTTTTGAAGCATTACCCAAAATCTCTTTGAGATTTCTCACCCTTATAGTTTTATTTCTTGTCACTATTATTTTGGCACAACAGTTGTGGGAATTATGGGGATGGGGGCACTCCAGGGCTCACAACCTTAAGTTTGACATCCTCCATCTAGTAAATGCATGTAGCATTCTCAGTGTTTTGGCCGTCTCCTATACTGAGAAAATAGCGGTTTGGCCTTTCTCGTATCCATGCCTACACATTGCATGTGGGGTACTCAGTGTTGGCCTTCTTGCCTGCCTAGAAAATACACGTTGTGTTATCATTACTTCAGCCTTCTACTACGCCAACAACATGCATATGAGATGCTCAATGCTTTGACCAACTCCAATGCGTCCAAAATTTATATGGCTTGTATTAACCTTCTTCTCAGAATTTACACCACACACCCAACCACAATTTATGGGACTTAAAAACAAAATATAAACTAATTCCTTCACTCTGCCTAGGCTCTATTTTAGATGTATTTCTAACTCTTATCTCCATTATCCTAGCTACAATCGCCTTCCCAGAAAAGCCTGTGCCACTCTTGCCTCTTTAAATGCCAGCCATCGATTTTCACAAGTTTGTACTTACCTGTCTTTTTATCAACACATTGTCTAATCCAGTAGAACGTCAAATCCTGAACCTCAGCAAAAACCTGTAAAGTTCGATCTGGTCAAACCTCTTCAAATTCGACAGGTGCATGTCTTGCAAGAACTGTCCCGCTCATGCGTAATCTTTAGCAAGGTTTAACACATAACGTCATGGATGTTTTTATTTTGTAATACTGGTCTTCTCAATCGATCTAAATCTAATATGTTAATCTTTGAGCAGCATAGCTTCCAGCGTCTGTGGATTGTTTAGTTAAGAAACACTTGCTAGAAGCCTTATTTTGAATACCAGAGTTAAAATGTCACCTGTTTGTTTTGCCTGTAGTGTCCTCCAAATGAAATATCACTAGCACAGGGGAGAGCTCAGATAATGTATTCAGTCCCATGATGGCACTGATAAGGGCAGGCAAAAGCCCTTTTGCTTTCAAACATAGATTACAGGATTTCGATATTAACTATATAAGAAAAGCGATTTATCTGCTGACCGAATCGTTCACATTATATGACATATAATGGAATAGAAGATAATGGCCACGAGGTCTTAATAGGCAGAGATATCATATAACAGCCAGATCACATGCCCTCGTGGCACAGTTATCTCTGGATTGAAAAGAACTTTGCAGTCACTTGCCATATTGTGAAGAATTGTAGTGAAATGCCCAGGTTATCTGCTCATTTGCCAGCCTTGCCATCAATTACCAGAATATATGCCCCATTTCGAAAAATTGACAGACATTTTCGGGATCATTTCCTTGACACAATTTGATATCAACTGGCCAGGTCATTGTTTGTCATCCAATGCTCAGCTGCTTACCCCATTGCTGATAACTAACCAGCAAATTCCCTGAATGTGTTCTTGGCCAGGATTGCCATTAACTGTCCAGGTATTAGTGCCACTCACAGGTTTTGCCCTCACAGGCGCAGAAATGTACCCTGTATTACAACCAATTGCTAAAACGTGTCCAATAGTCAAGTATGCAGCCAATTTACCAGCTACATTCATCATTGCAAAGGATTGCCATCTGCAGCCATCTGCAGCCTGCCATGGGCTGCTTATGGCAAGCATTACTATAAACTGCCAATGTGCGTTGATGAGTAGTCCGCAAAAGAATAGGGCAGCCTAGCAGTACGCTGAGCCGTATTGGCTTCCCCATTCCCACTGTTATTTACAGTACATTCAGAAAGGTGGGCTACTCTGGTGGATTGCAAGGACGCTTTAGCTTTGCTTTCTGGTAGTTCTTTTCTTCCATCTCCTACCTATTGACAGGAATGCACAACAGAGATCACAATAAAGGAAGCGGGAATGACACTTGGTACGCCACCCAACTATGCCCTCCCACTGCTCATACCTAAATCTGCTCCATGTGAATAATGAGAAACTGGCAAAGTGGGTCTGGCCGCCAAAGCAGTAATAATCTTGATGTCAAATTCTCTGGCAGCATCAAAATCATGTTGTTGACTAGTAAACAGTCTAGAGTTTATGCTGAATGTGGAAAGTTTTGGATAGCTCCACAAAATAACCATTAATTAACTGTCCGATGTGTGCCATAAAGCCCATATCTTTGTAACAGAGCATCAAGGGACTATTAACATCCTGCCGATGAACAGGCAAGAGGCACTGCACCCT
The DNA here is from genome assembly GCF_040938575.1 of Ambystoma mexicanum. Taxonomy (NCBI): domain Eukaryota; kingdom Metazoa; phylum Chordata; class Amphibia; order Caudata; family Ambystomatidae; genus Ambystoma; species Ambystoma mexicanum. The sequence goes on along the minus strand of NC_090939.1, from coordinate 549,116,889 downwards.
GGAAATTCCATGCACCAAGAACGGAAGACAAGCCATACAGCAAAGTTCAACTGTCTTTATTGCAAGTTCAGATGACAGGGATTGCAGCGTGAACAACGTAACATTTTTCACACACTCTCAGTGTCTAGGCGGTAGTCAGCTGGTTTTGCTTGTTACTGACATCACAACATGCAATTACATCCCAAAAATCTAACATGCAATTAGATAGGTTAGTAAGGTTAGTAAGCTGAACTATCTACACTTTTCCGTAAGTGTTAGTACCCCGGTTGGGTAAACATATCTGGTGGCTCCTCCTGACACCACCTCCAAAAGTATTGAATACAAAGTTGCAGGTTAGTGAAAAGGTGGTTGGTGGATGAAACCTTGTATAAACTCATCAGGGAAGGTGTATGGGCATTGGACAGACAGGGTCTTCTCAGCCTTGGATACGTGCCAGGCCTAGTACAACACTCAAGCTAGTGGGAGTGACTCTGAAGGTACTGCGTGTGGATGCATGTGGCCAATAAGTTACCTTCACCGATCTCCTGTGCCGTGTTCTTATGCAGCTTGCGGTCTCGTGCTCAGCGAAAAGGGTACATATGTGTGTTAATCCTCTAACCATGTGAGTCATAAGTATATCCTTCGTGCCTATATACAATAAACTAAAATGTCTGTGTAGCTTCATGCATGGATGCATATCTATTTCATGTCTAACACGTCTATGTCATAATGTCAGCCGTGACGTCATTGAACCGAAGTGGCTGCAATCAGTTGACTGGCACTATAAATTGCAGGCTGGTCTCTTCTGTAACTTCATCAGGGTATGGTCTAAATGACTGTCTGAATAAATAGCGTCTCTTACATCTGCAATACATCATTGAGGAAGGGGAAGAGGGGGTCCGGAGCGAAGTGCACCTCTTGTTTCTCAGTCAACGGGCTGTCAGCGGAGTAGGTGAAACGAGGGCAATGTTTAGGTCTCCCTCTTCATCGTTCTACAGTAATTTATTTGCCTCCTGTTGGATGGTGCTTTTTGCCCCTCTGCAAATGAGCCAAAAGCATAAAACGTTGCATGGCGACAGTTCAACTAAGTTTATTTCCTGTCTGTGAAAACAGACATGTAATCTTCCTACACTGCCCAGATTGCCTTAATTTGGAAGAAAACGTACGTTTCACACGGCTCTCCTTCATTTAACATTGATGCTCTCTCTCTCTCTGTCAGTAAACAACCCCCCTCCCCCGGATGGAGAGTGGGTTTCCCACCATCCATCATATGGATAGAGGCATAATCAAGCGCTCAGACACGAGGCTGGGGCTGCCCAGTCTGATTTCTTCTGCTAGCCGTTAAATCAAAGAAAATCGTTTTGATTCAATGCGTGTCTGGTGTATTTGTCACGACTGCTTTACCGGTGCCACCGCCATGGTGGAACAAATTAATGTGGATGTGATCAACAGAGCACTAAAAACCAGGCCCAACAAGAAAACAAAAAAAAGCCTCACCATTCATGACCTGGAAACTAGGAACACAGCGCAGCTGGCCTCGTTAGCAAAAAAACACAGCAAAATATGAGTGTGTTTATCTCACTGCTAGCAAACATCAAAACCTGCCCCCGGTTTGCTATTCTAAGATACAGCCTGTACTTTTTTTTTTCCTAAAATAAAAGAGAACGTGAGGGGTGGCACAGCTTCCGAAATAAATGAAGCTTGTCACCCAGCCTGCACCCGACAAGCTATAAAAAGAAAGTTATAGGAATACAAGTGTTTGTAGTTCGCGAGCTGCATAAGGCCTTCACAAAGTTCCCCTAATAAAATACATGCTGGAAGATTGAAAATCAGCTTGCACAAGAGGCTCCATTCAGCCGCCAGACGCGTTACATGCTGCACAGAAACAATTGAACAAGTGCATCATACATGTGGGTTTAATGAGTAAAAGCGTCCAGGAAACATTTTTTGTGTGCTTTCTTTTTAAAGTATTCTTCCCTACTCAATGTAACCCTTTCCTCTTCCTTGTGTATTTCCTTCTAATCCTTATTGGCAATGAAATTGGTAACTCTTATTAACGAAAACGTACCACTAGGACATTTGCCCTAATGCAAAAACAAATATTCTTTCAATGCATTTTTGCACCAGGGCAAAAGGCTAGAATTAGGACAAGAATCTCCCTGATGTAAACATGCGTTGCAGCCATGGGCCTGATTTACAACGCGTTTTTCAATGGGAATTTCTCATTAAAAACACGTTGTAAATCAAGGCCATTGTGCTTATTTATTTATTTTGCACCAGGTGCTAAATGCACCTGCGCCGGTGCAAGGTTTTTGTAACACCATCCCCCCAGCCCCATCTTCTAGCGGCCGTCTTGGCAAAAACGACTGTTATAACACGAAGCTCGTTGGCTGTAACATGGAGTTTCAGACATGTTCAGTGTCTCTCTGCGCCACACGGAATGCATGAGGCATGAGATGGTCAATATTTCCAAAGGGCACCTCGTGACTGCATAAAATACAGCCCAGACACTCGGAAAGTCAATGATCGGAAGAAGTGCGGTTTTAATTGGAGTTCCAGTCAATATGAATTCAATCAGCCAGGCCTTTCAGAGGCAAGAACATTTCAAATCAATTCTATCACTCGCCAAGTTTGCTCCATAGAATGCATCACGCATGTGTATTAACTGAAGCTCCATGTGATATTAGTTAAGCACATTTTTTGAACAATGGGGGCATTTCGTGATTTATCTCTCAATTTTGATATTGGCAAACGTGTGACAGTGGTGCGTACAGCTTTCTCGGAGTCTGCAGTAGTCCCAATTACACTAACACACGCATACTTCAGAGAAACGATTGTGGTCCCTCGATGGGGACTACATTATTAAAGACTGTTCTGACTTTCTATATTATAACTTTTTTTCAAGGTGCTTTTTAACTGAATAAAATCATTTTCCTAAAATGTACCTGTTTTCATAATACGTGGTGTATTCAGTCCTACGCCACAATTTGATGATGGTCCTGGCTTGGGAATCATGTAGCATCGAAGCCCAGAAGCCTAGAACCGTAAAACTTTCAAATACTACACTGTCAAACTGTGGGCAAAGATTTTTGGAAAGGCATAGGGTGCGAGACATATATGATGAGCGTTGGTTCCGCCTCCAAAAGCGAAACGGTTGTAGACATAATTTCTCCCTCAAACCTTCATAGACACGAGTTGGTCCCCAGCATCTCAGAAAAAGTTGTTCCAATTATCATCAAATATAAAAAATGGCATTTTTTGACAATCGTGGCTGCTGCCTTGCTCTGAGACGATTATGGTGGTGATTTGCCACAGTATGATAGCCTTATAAAATAACATAACATTCATACCCTATTCCTATAATGCACTATGTCTTTAGTGTACGGGGTGCACTATGTTATCCGCACTCTTTTGTATAGCGACCTCCATATCTAAATGTGACCCAGCTCTGCTTGCAGCCATCAGAACTGGGACCCGCGCAGGTTCACAAAGACGCACTAATGCATATGTCTCTTTGTACCCGAGTTAGACAGTGCTCGGTGACGTAGTTTTAGCTTGGAACCAGCCTTTCCTAAGCTAACACGGGAATGCTTGACACTGCCTCTTTGTCACACATATCCTAACACATTGTTCATTCACGACTAGCAAAGGAACGTAATTGGTTGATCTACCCTACTGGTGGGTGTTGGAATCTCACAGGGGTTCCGCGGCGCACACTGCCAATGATCACACGGAGCCCAATTCACACTCAACCTTCTTTATTGATTACAACGCGGCAACTGCCGTAACTCCGGTCCCGCCCCTCCCTAATCTCTGCGTAATGTCCTGTGTCTCTTGGGTCTCAGGCCGCAACGGCGGCCCGCCCTCATAATGATGTGGACATGCTGACATCTCCCCCCTTTTTAACTTGTTAGTCCATTGTCACGGGTCTACCCCATTTCCTCAATGAGGTGACATGGCTTCATGCGGCTTCTTTGAGGTCGCCTTGAGCTACGGTGTTTGCCCCTTCCATTGTCCGCGGCGCAGTGTTTTGCTCACCGTCGGACTCTTCTCCGTCTCCTTGGTATGGTTAATCTCATATCCCGTCTTCTTCACTCTCTCTGCTCATTTCCCAGGGCTCTCCCTGATATGGTGTCGCCCGCTTGAAGTACGATATGTTTCGGGACACGGACGAGCAGTCATTTCTCTGTGCCGTGACCATGGTGCCTTTCTTGTGTGTCACGACGAGTGGAGTGGGAGCGAATGTGGCATCTTCCTTTCCATTCTTCGGTTGTCGAAGCCAAACTTCGTCCCTGGGCTTCTTGGGGTTCTCACGGGCTTGTCTCTTCCGGTCTGTGACCTCTTTCATTTTAACTTTTCCTACTTCCTCCCTTGCTCTTGGCTCTTGTTCCAGAGTCGTTGGCTCTTGGGGCCTGGGGTCTTCAGGTAGCCTCATCTGGATCGGCCTCCTGAACAGCAAGTCGGCAGGGCATATTCCCATCGTGCTGTGGGGTGGGTGCCTGTATTCTCTCAAGAGTTGGTTGAGGTCCTGCTCGAAAGGTTTGTTTTGGATGGAGGCAATTTGGAGTGTCCTCGACGCTGGCCATGAACCTCTCGACCATGCCATTGGCTTGTGGCCATGAAGGGGTTATCTTGTGGTGTTGGAAGCCCATATACTTGGCGGAGTTCTGAAAGTCCTGGCTTGCGAATGTGGGCCCGTTGTCTGACTTTATGATTTTGGGAATTCCGTACGCCGACAGAATTCGATCTAGCGCTGGGATGCCGCTCGACGTTGAGCTGCTTTCGATTATCTGTGCGTCCCGGAACCTTGAGTGTTCATCCATGAGTACTACTATGTGAGTGCCGTCACCTAGCGGGCCAAAGAGGTCTACTGCGAGTTCCTCCCATGCATGCTTCGGTAGTGATGACATTTGCAATGGGTTTGGGTGTGGAGGTGGTGCTACTTGAGCACCCTCCCACAACGTCCTCTATCAGTTTGTCAAGCTGTGGAAACCATACCTTCTGCCTAAGGAGGCGCCTTGTTGCCACCACCCCTCGGTGTCCTTCGTGAGCTAGATGCACTGTCTTCTCTCGAAGTGTTCTTGGAATGATCACTTTGCAGCCTTTTAGTAATATGTGGTTGTCCACTATGGTTAGTTCTTTGCTGACCTGATCGAGCCACTTGACGTCTTCTCGTGTTGTTTCCGCCTCTGATCTTGCTTGTTGTCTCATGAGTGTTTTCTTGTTCGTCCACAGGCAATGTCTCAAAATTCGTAGGGCCGGGTCTAGCTCCGACTGTGTGACAAGTTCTGCCCAACCTACTGGCAGGGGTTGAAGATGGTGCACTACATAGTTTATGTATGCGTCCGCAATGGAGGGTTGGGACTCGGTTGATGTCGTTGGATGATGGGACAGGTAGTCTGCTGGATTTTCCTCCTTCCCAGGCCGGTGCTTTATTGTGTATTTGTAGTCCTGGAGTTGCAGACCCCATCTGGCTATCCTCGGGGGCATTCTTGCTTTGGGGTCGCCGTAGATGGTGAGCAGTGCCTGGTGGTCCGTGACTATCGTGAATTCTTTTCCGAACAGGAACAGATGAAAATACTTGCACGCCCATACCACCGCTAAACTCTCTTTCTCCGCCTGGGAGTATGCCTGTTCCGTGGCAGTCAGGCTCCTACTGGCGTAGGCGACTATGTGGATGTTGGATGGGTCTGCTGGGACTTTTGGGGTGAGTATGGCACCGAGCCCCACTGATCTGGCGTCGATTATTATTTCAGTGTCCCGGCGGGCATCGAAGTAAGCCATGTCGTCTGCTTGTGAGATGGCATTTATGATCACCTCGAATGCTTTCTGGCACTCCGTTGACCAGATGAACAGTGCATCTTTGCATGTGAGTAAGCACAGGGGGTTACTCACAGTGGCGTAGTCCTTCAGATACCTTGAGCAGTAACTGGCCAGCCCTAAGAAAGAGTGCAAATCAGTCGTGGTCTTGGTAGGTGTGGCTGAGTTGAGGGCTTTGACCTTGTTGGGGTCCGGTCTCATCCCCTTTTCTGAGAAGACCTGGCCGAAGAACCTTAGGGACCCTTTTGAGAATTCACATTTTGCCTTGTTTAAAGTAAGTCCTGCCTCCTCCAGGGCCTGGCACACCCAGTGTAGTGCCCTGTCATGTTCCTCCTGTGTTTTTCCATATACCAATACATCGTCAGAGTAGTTCAGGCAATTTGGGATGTGTCAAATTACTCGATGTATTTCCTCTTGAAACATTTCGGCGGCTGAGCAAATGCCAAAACTGGATCTTTTATACTGGAAATGGCCAAGGTGGGTTACCAATGTGGTGATGTATCTGGACTCTGGGGCAATTGCGATCTGGTGGTATCCTTTTGTTAAATCCAATTTTGAGAAGATTTTCGTCCCATGTAGGAGGTGGATCATATCCATTATTCTGGGTGTTTGGTGTCTCTCTCTCTCGATGGTGACATTGGCTCTGCTGTTGGGTGTCCTGACCCACGTTTGGACTATTAAGCTGCAACATTTGGTGCTGTGGGTTTAGAAAATCCAAGATGGGGGAAAAGCCCACAGTTGCGCCAGAATCCGGGAAAACGGTGCAGTTTGTTCGCACACCAAAATGGTTGCCCAACCTGCCACCCACCAGTGCAAGCATGATGGGCCAGGAGTGCCATGAGTGAAATGTGTGCCAAAGGAAAAACAGCAGTGCCGGTTAGCTAAAAAAGCGCTTTAAAATCACCTTTGTTTCCCTGAATGCAAGCTCAAAATGCCTATTTTAACCATCACAAGATATTCAAAAATCTCAATGAACACCAGCAGACATTTGGCAGAATGTATTCTTGCGTGCATACTAAATCTGGAAAGAGAAAGAGCCCAAAACCATGTTCATAACAAAACTGGCTGAGCTGTGGATGTCAGCAGCTTAAGTTAAATGGACAGAAAGGCACTAAAATCGAAATGTTTAAAACAAATGAGTGACCTACTTTTGAGTGTAACATAGGTTGCAACTGTTAAATGTCATAGTTTTGAACTTAGAATCAGAATTCTAGCTGCATGTGCAAAAATTGTCAGTTTGATTTGAATGTAGAAAACTGGGAACTAAAGTGACATTTAGCTGAAGCCTGGCTTGAAGAGAGTGAATTCTGCCCGGCAACTACCAGCGACAGGAGTGAAACCTGCTCAGCCACTCTTCCCAGGCCTGGCTGCATTCTGCTGCCCCTGCCAAAAGGAGATGCCACCTCTCTGATTGGATTAGGGGAGGAGCACCTGGGGACTACAGGAAACTAAACAAAGCACTGTCCCTGGCTCAGGCAAATGTTATATTAGGGGGGTTGTAAATGGCCTCCTCTTGGAAGGAGGAGTGGGAGGGGCACTGCATCTGTGAGAGCAAGCTGAGCTTGGGGGAAGTGGATAAACCAGAAATTCCACCATGTGCTTTGGAAAACCACACCCCTTTGGGGCCAGAGCATGATTTTAAAAAGGTGGATAATTCATAGCGCGGACTTGTACAAATTATATAAATAACATCATCATTCTTGTGATTTTTCTGTGCACATTTTAAGAGGTGTTAGGATCCTGTGGTATGTTCTTGGGGATAGTAGCGGAAAAAAAGGTTGTTACTCCAAATGTATGCATGTTAAAAATCTGACACTTTATCATCTGAAACCCATATCCCTGGTGCACATTTGTGTAAAATCTGGAAAGATTTAGAGGTCGTTATCTGGATGAAAAGGGGAGAATTCTGTCATAAGTGGACACGACATTGTACAAAGACAGGGATCGGATGGTTTGGTGCTACAGAAAATATGTTAACTTGACATATAATATTAGAAAAATGGTACATAGATAAATATGTATTTGGATCAGAAATAGATTTGTGTGCAATTTTACAAGGGGAGGTTCCTATGACCATAAAACCTACAGCATCACTCTGACACTCCATTTCTTTCCCCCAATCAAGGGAGAGAGGAAAGCTTGGCCAATGATAAGTGAGAGGGGCAGGCTTAGCTAGGCCCAGGCACACACCCAATTTCAAAATACATAAAACACATAAAAGGAACATTGAAACCCAGGTAGAGACATTCACTTTCCACTTTCTTGTGGGACGCTTTGCCGGGAGACTCCAGACTTCAAATCCATCAATCTCCAGAGACCGGAGATCCAGAGAGGCCAGGGATCCAGAGAGACCAGAGATCCAGAGAGATCAGAACTGTGCAGTGCTGAGAGCAGAACCAGAGACCAGACCGCTGTGCAGTGCCGCTAGCAGAGCTGACCCAGATCGCTGTGAGCAGAACCAGGCAGAGATCGTCCGTGGCGAGAGAACCGCCAGGAGTCCAGTCCAACCGGTTGACCCGATCCGTGACAAAGTCATATTCCTGTCCAAAATCTAGTGTGAGTACCCAGCTAGCACTGTGCCAAAACCAATCTCTTAGTTTAAAATAATCTAATCCAAACTATTTTAGCCTATTAGAACTGCCTCCTACAATCGTGTCATTCTGTCATCTTTAAAACTGAAAACTGTCATCTGTCATTCTGAGCTTCAAAATTTAAAATCCGAAAAACTACCTTTACTAAATCGGCCGTATCTCCGGAACCGTTTGTGCTAGGAGCGAGTTTTAACTGTCATCTTAAAGCTAAGATTCTAAGCTTTCCAATGAGCCTAGACTTCCTACTCCTTATAGTGCGTCCTTAATTGCGCTCGATGCACGCGACTACATTTGCTGTGATTTGACATTTTGCTTAATTTCAGCCACGTGTAAAAATATTTGTCCTTGCTTTCCTTGCTGAAATTCGTGTGCAACCTGACAATTATTCATAGAGCATTGCTAAAGTTATCCTGAATTAATTTAAGTATATCTCACTCACCCTGAACCTCCTTAGGGAATTAAAAGCAATTTGAGTATATTTTCACTTCATTGCCACCACATTTAAAAGGATTTTGCCTGTGTTTAAAACCCCTACCTGTTTTCCTCTAAGCTTGCTAGGGGGAACTGAATTATATTTGATTGCATTCCTGAGAACGGTGTGCTTTCCTCCCATCTCTTTACCTTGCATAGAGGGGGAGGGGGTGAATTGTCAAAGAAAAGTGATTACATTGTCTTTTGTTGAAGTCATATCAAGTTTATTTTCTGTACTGCATTTTCATTCATCATTGCATTGTCCCTGAAGCCATAAAAGCATTCTCAGCTACTTTATCCTCTCTATATCACTTCTAAGCCATCAAAAAGAGTGTACCACTGTAACATTATCCATTGTTGATCACTATCATCTTCATAAGTGTGCTATCAAACATGAATTTATTATAAAAGTGTGATATATTTATATATATATAGTTTAATTTTCAAATAAACCTTTTAATTTGCAAAACAAACCTACTTCATGGCTCAGTGGGGTCAGGGGGATTCTAAGAGAGGGGTGTTATATAAGGGTTGTCATCCAGAGTAAACGAACTGGACATAAAAATATATCAATAAGGGTTTCCCTCAGCATCCCAGACTAGGCATTGACTTAGCTGTGGTGTTGAATTGAATCCGCTTACACTGCGCATGTCGACGCACAAGCGTATAGACCCATAAGGGGATTTCTTGGGACGGGGACAATGGGTGATACCCAGGGCGTGGGGCCTGAGACGGGTTCGATAACATTCATTTTGATGCGTTTGTCCAATTCGTCTTCCAGCTGCTGCAGAATGTTGATCGGGATGCCTTGATAATGTTGCGCTACAGGTTTGACTGATGGGTTGATCTGAAAGTGTACTTTCCTGTTTCTGAGTTTTCCAAGACCAGTGAACAGTTTGGGGAAGGTTTGTTTGATCGCTTCCGGTTTGGCAAAGTACTTGTGCGCCATCAGTTGATATAATATATGCACTGGGCCCATGTCCACTGCCGTCCGAAAGCTTAGGATGCAGCCGCTGTTGCCTTCTGATTTTAAGATGTGTAGGGGAACCTTTGCTGCATGCTCTTTGTGGGTGCACCATGCCGTGATCGTGCCTTTGCATGGTAGAGGAGTCGTGTCGCTATAGGGATATATGTCCACGGACGCCTTCTTGATTTTTGGCGGTGGTGTCTCCGATTCATATGCTTGTTTACTGATGATATTGACCGTTGCCCCGGTATCAATCAGGAATTTTAAGGGGGTGTTGTCAACGTGTAATGTGAGGATTGGGCTGGGTTGGGTGGTGGTGGTGTTGTTGAGGGCCCACACTTATCCTTTTTTTCTCTGATCGTCTTCTGAGGATGGTGGCTCGCTGCTGGTGGGGGATCGTATTTCAATGTACCTGATGAAACGCCTTCTTTGAAAGCATCTAGCTCCTTCTGATGGTCGCCTGTCCTCTCGTGGGTAGGAATTTCTCCTGTCCCTGTCCTCTCTCCTCAGGGTTGTGCATTCACTCTCCCCTCTGGAGGTAGCGGGGCTTTGGCGGGCATTTCTGCGCCTTTCTTGAGTTCGCTGTCTGCCTTGCGAGGGCCCTCGCGCATTTTTGGACATTGCCCTGTAATGAACCATTCCTCCACATGCGGCACATTGTTGTCCTATTGCTGGGCAGTCCCCCACGTGTGGGCATTCGTATCCGCATTTGTAGCACGTGGCATCAGGGCGTTTTCCTCCTTGATTGGGGGTCGCGTACAATTTGTTGATTGAGTCAGTGTTTTCTATCGGCTGCTTTATGGCGATTGTGCCCAGGTTGTCAAGTTGTGAGTCCACCGCTGCTTCCATGCGGGCCAGGGCTAGGATTTCTTCCAATGATCTCTGTTTCTGGAGTAGTTGTTTGTGAAATGGTTGAGAGAGGCATCCCGCAATTACTTGGGACCTGAGTGCTTCTTCGTTTGAATATCTGTGAAACGCACAGTATTTCAGCTTGATGCGGAGGTGCATGACGAAATTGTCTATGGATTCACCCTTCTCTTGTCTGGTCATATGGAATACGTGGCGTTCGTAATCGATGTTAGTGTGAGGTGCAAAGTATTCTGAGAGTTTCGTGTGGAGTTCTCCGTATGTCACGGTTTCAACATTCAATAGTTCACCTGCAATGTCTCTTACTGCCGGCCCCACTGCCATGAAGAGTATATTCTTGAGCCTTTCATCATCTGTTAGGCCTATGGCTCCCGTGTAGAATTTAAAATCTCGTAGCCATATGACCCAGCGGGGCCCTAAATTGTAGGTGTCCCGTACTTCAAATGGACTTGGCATGTGCATGATTTGCGACGCTCCGCTGGCCGTCTGTGGTTGATGACCATTTCCTTGTGGGTTGTCTGTACCTCCTGAGGATGAGGCTGTTGCTAGCACTGGGTCAGACATGCTTACGTGAGAGGTAGTGTCAATAATTGTATGAATTTTCACTCAATTGAGTATCTGTCCTGTTTGTATCTTTATTCTTCGTTGTGGTGACGTTGTGTGCTTGCTTCCGCTCCTTGGGTACTTTGCCTCGTGTCTCCGTGGGTCTGCAACCACTTGAAAGCCTGTAGCTGAGCTTATTTTTCCGAGCTTATCAGCTTTCTCCCTCTTGTTAAGTTGCTTTTGGTATATTTTATATGGGTGTTGTTCTCGCGTGGCATGTGTGTGGGCCACTCTTTGGTACCACCCCCGCTGAATGTTTGCATGTGGGGCTGTGGCTGAGCGCTGCCGGGGAGCTCTGGCGTGTATCCGCGTCTCGACCCGCATGTTGCACTCTTCCTCGGGTGCTCCACTCATGAACGGTTACGTGCTCTGCCGGGTGGGGGGCTTACTTGTTGTGTGATGTCTCGTGTTCCGCTGCGTGTTGCCAGCGTGTTGTGGGATTGCAGGCTGGCGCTGGTGCTCATGGGCGCGGCTTGCTGCTGTCCTTGATTCTGCCGGAGGTGAGCCGACGCGCTTTACTGCCAGATGGCAGGCCTCATGCTGGCACGGGTGGGTCGTTCGCCCCTCGTCGCCATTGTTGGAATGTCACAGGGGTTCCGCAGCGCACGCTGCCAATGATCACACGTAGCCCAATTCACACTCAACCTTCTTTATTGATTACAACGCGACAACTGCCGTAAACCTGGTCCTGCCCCTCCCCAACCCCTGCGTAATATCCTGTGTCTCTTGTGTCTCAGGCCACAACGGCGGCCCACCCACATAACGATGTGGACATGCTGACAGTGGGTATTAGCATGTACGACATGTTATGTGTTGAAGAGTGCTTTTGGCATTATCCCATCATCCCTCTTCCTCATTCCAGTCCTTAATAAATTAAGTTTTCTGACCTCCCAGACAAGTCTCATTACAAATGACCAAACTTGTTTTACTCTCCCTAGGGGAAGGATGCTCCTCCACCTAATCAAGTGACCGGATAAAAGGGAACTCTTCCTCTTTTCCCACATCTTTTTTTGTGTATTTCTTTCTTTAGATCAGGGCAGACGGTCACCTTCAAGGAGGAACACATTGTCAAATACTCCTGTCGAGGCTGCAGCATCATCCAATGACATCTCTCCCCCAGTGCATCCCAGAAATTAAGGGACATCAGTATCACAAGGGAAGTCCTTGCTGACATAAGGATACCACTGAAAGATGTGAGAGGTGGCCCAGAAGGAGAACATCATGCAGGTATGAGCCATGCATGAATGAGTGAGGCCCTGTATCCTCCACCGGCTCACTGGTATTGATATGACACTGGAGAACCTCATGAGAAAAAAGTTGCAAAGGTTGCCAACCCCTTAGTTGGTGCTTCTTATCCACCAACCTGGCACTCCCTCCAGGCAGGAATTTGTAGCCGATTTGGGTAGACAATGTCTATGGATTCGGTCTTCTCTCCACTTGGTCCTCAATGCCCCACCCAGGCTCTTGGTGACCCTCCCTAGAAGCACTGCCCCCAAACAACACAGGTGGATCTAATAGGGTTTCTCAAGCTCTGGACTCAGATTGCTTAGACACTGGGAGACCATGGGGGGATATCTACAAATCTATCCTGGAACTCGCAGGAATGACATATCATGGATACTGCCTTTGCACATCTCCATTGGGTTCACAGTCATGAATGTTCATGCCCATTATCTGGAAACTCCAGAAGAACGGATGCTTATAGCTGTTGTGTGACCATTGAAGTTCAGGGATTGCACTTCCTTTTAGTGTGTCTGAAATAACATCCACTAGGACTGGATATACCTAGAGAAGATGTCAATTCCCAGGTATTGGCCAAAGGCGTACCACCTCAGGGGTTGTCATTCAGAATTTCCAGAACACCTGATTGACTATCTGTAGTCTTGCTCCACCACCGGGTCATTTGTTTTTTCATAAGACAATTCACATTCATATAAGGCGGTGTAAAGAAATCTATACAGAAGAAAAGGAGCAAATGAAAATTCCACATTTAAAACATATATATATATATATATATATATATATATATATATATATATACATATATATATATATATATATATATATATATATATATGTATATATATATATATATATATATATATATATAAACCCCATTCTGCACAAAGCATTTCAAAGAAACACAGGTGAGGAAATGTTATCATGTCAGCAGACCAGCTACAACAAAACTGTCTGTTAGCATGAAATTACAAATTCAAAAAAAGAAATCCTTTCAGTTACATGGGAGTATACAGCAATCAGTGTTAAATGGAGAATCGGCAATCTGGTCTGAAAAGCACTGCATTTTATAGAAAAGTGAAAATCAAATTGAGGCCTACACTATTTCTGCTTTTGTTTTACATGACTGAGAAATCACCTTTATATAAGAATCCTACTGCGACTTGAAGTGTAAATGGTTATCAAGAGGAGCTTGATTGTAAACATGTTATAAGTCCCCTGATTAAAGAAAAACTTAAAACATGGACATGTGGAAAACAGACTTCATGTGTTACATTTGTACAAAAAAATAGCAACATTGGCTAAAAAGCAAATGACATGTTCTCTGACCCAGCAGCAATAATGAAAAGAGGTTGTCCCACTCAAAATTAAACCAAAGCCTTGAGGCTGGGCCATACACGTTAGGACTGGATATTAGCACTGAAGGATCAATGTTCTGAAAGGCACGCCTTAGTAATAAAACTAGTGATGCCCATTAACAGTTTCCATGTGTCACTGGATCTATCCAAGGATTCTTTAAAAATATAGAAATATATTTTGAAACCTGGGCAAGCAGTAGTGTGGCCAACATTGTCAGCCAATGTTTTGCAATTGTTTGTTTATGACATGATTAATACCCAGAGATTTCTAAGTGCGGACTCAGGGATCAAACCTGTGTTGCTCCACGTCCTCTTGATTCCAAGGTGAGTTTGTTGTCCCTGAGCTAACCTACCAAGACTTTACAAAGAGGCTTCTCATAAAGGATACCTTTCACACCTGCAAAGACAGAGATTGACATTTGTGAAGCCAGTTTATTTAATAACATAAAAGGCCAAGTACTGTATCAGCATTTAGCCCTGAGCAGCCTGTTTAAAAAAAAGACACTATCACAAAAGTGCATTGAAAACTAGGTCTGTAAGGGGTCATAAATGATCCAGCACTGAGCCTCAACAGGCTAAATCCATATGGATTTTGCCAGAACAGGAACATGAACTGCTATATAATACTTTGTCAAACCCATTACATGGACAGGAAAATAAGTGCACCTTTGAATTGTACATAGGGTATCATATTTTCCCAAACATAGTTTGATAGGAGAGTCGTAAGAACTTTATTTTGTTTATTTTTTCAGATTAAAAAAGTATCAGCTGAATATAAAACAATATTTTTATGGTATACTTTTAATTATGCAAATTATACAAATGTATATAATTTGACACAGAAAAGTTACACTTTAATGATTCATATATCCTAGAATCCGGGTAGGCCTATATTCTGAAACGGAAGTAGAATATTTTTGTGCAACTACCTGTAAGTTGTTTCAACCCAGCACTCCAGCTAAGTCAATGCCTAGCATGAAAAGATTTATTTGATGGATTTGACAATATATATATATATCACACTTTTATGAATTATGAACAATATCTGGGTATCACACTATTGATATTTATACATTGATCAGCGTTGGGTGATATTACAATAATCAACAATCTCTTTAATCAATAGGAGTGTGGATGAAAAGAATAATGTAGCATAGAATAAAACTTTGTGTGGGTGCAATGAAATGCAATGATAGGAAACTAATGCAACACAGAAATAAAACTTGATATGAATTCAATCAAATGCAATGTAATGACCCTTTCCCCCGACACTACCCAATCCCCCCTAATATGCAATATAGAGACAGAAGGAGAGAAAACAGGTTTGAGGAATAACACTCTACAAATGCAGTTTCAATCCCATTTCCCCCCAGCAAGCTTTAGAGAGAAACAGGAATGATTTCAAAACAGGTCAATTGCTTTGAATGTGGTTTTGTAATGAATGGAAAAATGCTAAAAATGACTTTAATTCACCAAATAGGATTCTGAACTAGTGGGAGCCGCTTTGGATAGCTTCTGGTAAACACTAGCAATGATAATTGAATAACCAGTTGATAGGAAACTGGATTCAGAGGTTGAATGCAAGATAGAACTATTTTATATGGAATGAAAATGAGCCAAATGCAGATTCGCTGCAACTTTTTTCGCGTGCGGGAAACGTGATTGCAGCAAAACTATGATAATATGGATTCGATTGAAAGCTAATGATGTTAGCTTCAATCTGACATTTAGATTTCGTTCCTAGCATGTACAGTTCAGAAGTTATGAAGGTTTTAGTAGAGGTCGATTTTTCTCAAAAAGAGTCAAGATTTCAAATGAGACATGCGCTGTTGAAGATTACAAACAAGGATTTCTTAACACTAAGGGAGGCTATGAAGATGCGAGATACCAACGGTACAGCCACCAGTCCAGAGGCACCTCTGTCTGATCTTTGCCCGCTGCGACACTTGCCTTTCTTCAGCAAAATATATTAGTGCGAACATGATTTATCACTACAATTATCACAGGATTATATGGATGAAAGAAGGATTCAGGACAGACAAAAGAGATTCTACAATGCTGTTCTGGATATGATAGAAAGGGTTGGATAGGGTTTCTTAAAGATAAGAGATTGGCTATGGACAATTCTATGCTAAATACTCAAAACTATGGTTTTGGAGTGGGCGCGTCAAAGATCTGGTCAAGGGTTTTGACTGGAATCTGCCCGCCACCGGACAGGATTTAGGGCACCGAGTTCTGCTCTCAGCATGGCACTCTGTCTCTGCACGGCCTCCTGGACTGGATCTGATGGGTTGTTTCTGGGTTACAGGTCTGCTCTACTGGTTTAGATCTCTGGGTTCTAGCAAGAGTTCATGGCAAGAAGCAGAAAAACAGCACAGCCCGGCTGTTGAATTGGTTGTGCCCCTTGGAAGTTTGGCGTTAAAATCAGGTTGCAAGATTTTAAAGGCCAGCTGAGAACGGTTCAGTTTTGGATTGGGCCTTCTGCTTACAGAGTTCTAGAGTCTTGATTTGGGTTCTGGAGTCTTGATCTGGGTTTTTCCTGCAGAGTGCTTAGATATTAAATCGGTTGATGGGTGAATGTGTGTCTCTAGGTCCTCAACAGTCCCTATTTATGTATTTCCCAAAGGAGCGGGTTGGCTTATTATAATACGTACAACCCTCTAAGAAGCCTATTGGTTAAGGTATTCCCTCTCTCCTGATTTGAGAGGGAAACAGTGTGTCATAATGTGTCATAGTGGTGCTGCAATTTACCATCCAGGGAAAAACTTCCCCTATGTTCCTACGCAGAAAATCTGTTTTTCATATAAAACATATTTCCAATATCACCAACTTGCTAATAATAGATATTTACATTCCAGATTAAATAAGGCACGTATCTATCCAGGTCTCATCTTCCTAAGAGTTTCGGTTCACAAATGACAGTTTTTTGCTTTTGGTTGGTTACCCAGTGTCAGATGTGTACACATTTTTCCAGATACATGCACATAACATCTGGGCATACTCCTGTGAAGTTTCATATTTTTAGCATTATCACAACTGCTACAAAGTCAACTTTTTGATAGTTCTGTCTCTGAACATCGCACAAATTCCAGAGTGGTTTTAAAACGTGACCAACATTTTCATTTGAACAATCTATAAATTCCAGATTTTTACCAATTTTGTTAATTTTTCTATGAGTCTTTTTCAAAAAGATATTTTCTGTGCTCTCTGAATAAAAAAAATTGTCTGTCTCCGCCCCCAAGGTTTTGGCTGGGCCAGAGCAGTCCCAGGCTTCTTCCTGCCAGCAGTTGTTTTCTTTCACACCCGATTTTGCATTTCCTTTCATTTAAGGGACTCTTTTGTTTCTTGTCAGAGCAACAGGCTAAAGTCCCCTCCCATTTCCTTTCACACCTCCCTGCCAGTTCCTCAGCAGAGGTCAGGGGGAAGATTCCTTTGTTTTGGGATAAACTGTGGAATTTCTTTGAAGCTCAGTGTGGCTGGCTTTAACTTACTTTTAAAACAATGTTTTAAATAGTCTTCCTCTAAAATACGATTTATATTTTTACAAATTTAGCCACAAATCTCTTAATCTCAGCCTTTTTAAAACATAGAGATTGAATTGTCACCCTATATTGCTTTTGATGGGAAGTCTCTTCTTTTCCATACTTTGATTTTAAGGCAAGTTTAAACTGACAGGTTAAGTAAATAGCAGTTTCTGACACAGGCGAGCGGCGGTACTGCGCCCATTTTTAACATATTTTTCCAAGCAAGCATCTTTGAATGTGAATTTTCTTCTGATAATATATGTTTCTGTTGACATTTTGCTTAGGTGAATTCCCTAAATGAAGTGATGGTTAACACCCCACAAGGATGTTGGATCTTTTGTGATGTTTGGGAACCATGATTCTTGCACTTTCCACAGCCAAGAAATAACGGATTTTTAAAGCAGTTTTGGGTTTTCCTTGCAATATAGCACTGCTTTTTCAAGTAGTTTGATTTTGCTCTGTGGGCAGCCAAATGATAGGTTTTGGCAGTGGTCTCCTGTGTTCCAACTTTCGCCAGATCTTTGTGCCAGTGCATGCAGCGCACAGTGATGTTGCAGATCATAGACTAGTGGGTTAAAACATCCCACAAACACCCCCTCTTGTGATTTGGCATTGTTCCTCCATCAATGGGAAGTCGCAAGACTGGGATGTCAGTCTCATTTCTTTTGGTTCCAAAATGGTAAAGTTCATCATCTTTTCTTCCATCAGGGGTGGATCGACCAGTTCTCCTTGCCCAGTCCTGATGTGAGTATTGAGCGATACTCCGGGCCCCTTGGATCTTTCTCCCGGTCCCTAGATAGTCCTCCTTGTTATTTTTTTGCTTCCATGGTTTCCAATCCTAGCATGTCAAAACAAAAAGCATATTTGTGGACATTTCCCCACCACTATTAATGTATGTGGGGAAGACAAATCAGGACACATTTTTGTATTGTAATGTATGGACTATATATGGAGTATTTTATAGTTGGAGTCTTGGGAGCTGGAGTGACCCCCTCTGGGGTTCCAGAAGACTCCTCCAGTTGTTGCAGAGTGTGCCTAGGATGGGAACACTTCATTTCATTAATATGGACCCACTTATCTTCCCCCTCTGCCAAACTGCCTTTGGGGATGCGGATTTTGGAGGCGACTGGTGAGATTTTGTCTACAATTTCAAAAGGACCCCTCCAGGTAGGCAAAAATGTGCGCTGTTTGGCCTGGCCTGGTTCCTTTGGAAATTATATAAGTAGACCTGGTCTCCTACATTGTATACTTTTCTATTAGTCTTTAAGTCATAGTGGGTCTTCATGCTGTCTGCAGATCTCTATAGAGTTCGATGAGCATAGGCAAAAGCATGTTGAAGGTGTTTTCTTAGATTTTCAACATACTCATGAGTTGTGGAGGCATTGATCAATGTCTGCTCTTGGGTTCTGTAGAGCAGATGCTGGGGAAGCACCATCCTGCGTCCAGTCATCAGCTCAAACAGTGACATTTTAGTTGCAGATGAAGGGGTAGATCTGATTGCCATTAGGACAAGAGGTAATCGAATATCCAACTTGGCCCAGAATGTGCCACAAACTTTTTTAATATGCTCACAATGGTTTTGTTGTATCTCTCTACTGCACCCCTAGAGGCTTGCCGGTAAGCAATATGTAGCTTCCTTTTGACCCCAAGTATCTCCCACATCTTTGTCATTACTTCACTGGTGAAATAGCTACCTCTGTCTGCTCGATCCTTTCGGTAGTCCAAAATGTGAAAAGATGTGGTTGATCATCAGGACAGCTGCTGTTTCTGCCTTGCAGTTTGGGACCGGGAGACATTCCACTCATTTAGTAAACAAGCATGTCACTGTCAACATGTACTTGTTTCCCCTAGAGGAGCGAATCACGGGCCTGATAAAGTTAATTTGCAAATCTGACCATGGAAGTGTCATCCCCCTCTTCTGGAGAGGTGCACGGTATGTAAGGGATGTTGGCTGAAATTGTGCACACACAAGACACCCCTTCAAGTATTGGTAGAGGTCCTGCCCCATGTGTGGACAGTATGCAACCTCTCTTAAGATTTCAAGTGTTGTATGAAACCCTCTTTGACCGGCTGTAGCCACATCATAGGCGTGACTTAACATCAGGCTTTGGAATCAGGTAGGGACCACCCACTGATCATGGCCAGCTAGGGATCTCCTCACCAACAAACCATCTTGGATTCAGAACATTTTTGGACATTTCATCAACACTCTGAGGTCCTCTTTCCCTATGTAATTGGTATCCATCAGGGGAAAGTTCTCAAGGTCCTCAATGTGTTGATAAAACTTAGCAATTATTGGATCCCCTTTTTGAGCCGTAATCAAATCAGCATCTGGGGTCTCTTTACTCCATTGTGCAGTTGAGAGTTCATTGTGAGCATTTGTCTGGGACCTAGTGATAGCAGTGACCTGGATCTCCCCCAACAGGGACTCAATCTCAATTAGATCCCCTTGGTTGGCTCCAGTTTTGGCCAGCTGATCACCTAAGTCATTTCTAGTTTTGTCTGGTCCCTCTACTTTGGAATGATCCTTGATCCTTTTCCAGTAGATGGTCATCCCATTCGAGGTGACCAGATCATCAATATTGTGAATTAACTTCCCATGTTTCAAGGGTTGGTTATTAGCACATAACATGCCTCTGGTTTTCCAGTTAACCAGGTGCTCCACGAACCAGTTCTGTACATAATCCGAATCAGTGATTACGACCAGTTTGTGGAGTTGATGTTGGACAGCAGTGAGGATGGCTTGATGCACACCCATCAACTCTGCCACTTGACTACTTCGGGGACCAATCTTGAACCCAGCAGAGGGTTCTGGGGTCGAATTCACCCATGCATTCCCTACGCCGGCCACAAGTGCTTTTTCCCCATTGTTGTCAACATGGTAGGAGCATCCATCCACATAGACAGTGGGCATTCCCTCACACTTGTCCTCTTCAAAGACTTTGTGTGGGAAATTTAGATATACCTCCATGTTGTCCTTGATTTTAAGACTTTCGTCCTCGAGACAGTTTTCTCTGGCACAATCATGCAAGTCAGCAAGAGCTTGCGCGAGGGGACTCTTCTTCTTTCGGCCATATCTGATCTCCACAGGAAAGCCTTGCATTGACAGAATCCAGGAAATAATTCGAGAATTAATCCCATTTCTGGCCCGGATTCTGTCACTTTGGAGATATTGCAGAGGCTGGTGTGGAGTCTCCACTATGATGTGTTCCCCCTGGATAAACGGGCGGTAATTCTTCAATGCCCACACCGTTGCCAGGAGTGCCTTCTCACAGTCATTGAATTTTTCCTCCACAGAGGATAAAATTTTACTCACATAGGGGATTACTTTATTGAGCTTGTCATGCTTTTGGTATAATACCGCAGTCAAGCATGTATTAGAGAACCCTGTCTCCAAGAAGAACTCCTTGTTTCTGACAGGGTAAGCTAGGCAAGGCGCTTGTGAGAGGCTTCTTTTGAGTTGTCTTACTGCCTAAGCTTGTTCTGTAACCCACTCCCACTTGACCCCCCCCTTCAAAAGATGAATCAGGGGTCTTGGGATCTCTGCCTAGCCCTCAATGAACTTTCTACTGTAATTAGTCAGTCCAAGGAGGCTCCTTAGTTCCCGTAGAGTTGTGGGGTCTTTCAATTTCTGGAGTGCTTCCACTTTCTTTTCCTGGGGTCCCTGAGGAGCTATCCCATGCCCCAAGAAATTGACACGGGTTCTACACCACTGTGCCTTTTGAAAGGAAAATTTTGCTCCGGCAGCCCTCAACTGCGCCGGAACATAATGGATCTCTGCTATATGTTCCTCCACAGTTGAGCTTTTGATGAGAACATTATCTACATAGGCCAGGTTAACCCTCTGACCCAGTTTGGGCATGGCCTTATGTAGAAAAATGTTGAACTCATTGCCGGAGTTGATGTATCTGAAGGGAGTCTGCGTCCATGCGTACTGATGCCCCCCAAAGGTAAAGGTCAGCTTGTATTGGTCCTCCCTACTGACAGGTACAGTCCAGTATCCATTAGTCAGGTCTATTGCAGTGAATACCTGTGACCCCAGGATCTGGGTGAGCCCTTGGTCAATGTAGGGAAGAGGCCATCGGGAAGTATGGACACGTTTGTTGAGCAACTCCCTAAGGTCGGCGCAGAGTCTCCACTGGCCGTTTGGCTTTAATATCCCCAGCACCGGATTATTGAAGGTGCTGTGGACTGGACAGATTATCCCACAGGACTCAAGGTTCTTAATTATTTCAGTAAGGGACTCCATTGATGCGAGAGGCAAGCGATATTGCTTCACAAACACTGGAGTCATGACAGGGTAAGTGGGAATTGTTGTTGTGTGGATGTCAGTGTGACCACAGTCATATGAGCCCACCGCAAAGAGATCTTGAAAATCCAAGAACATTTGTTTCAACTTTTGCTTCTGCTCCAGAGTCTCACAGGCATCAGCTAGGTTGACTCTCTCGTCAACCATCTGCCTGAAGTATGGAAAGACTTCTGGTTTCGCTATCTCTGCGGCCTCCTCCAGCTGGGTGCAAAAGTCCCTGTTCAGAGTGCTGATTTGGACTAGTGGCTTCAGGTGGGGAAGGCAGTCCTCACGGACCTGGAAAATTACCTCATCCATCCTGAAGTCACAGGTCACCTCTTCCTTGCCATAAGAGCAGGAAGTGTACACCAGGACGTTCCCCCCATGCCGGGTAAAGATCCTGTCTGGTGTTGTATTTTCATCACTGTCACTGTCAAAACAGTCCTTGGGGATTGGTGCTAACAGTTCATTGCCTAAATCAATGGAAAAATGTCGGTCATCAACCGCCATTCCAATAATGGTGCCTGCGGCTAGAGTGATACTCTTTAAGTCTCTGTTATCCACCTCTATTGGAATGGTGGAATGTTCTATATTGACTAGTGGTGTTGGGTTTACCCCCAACCCTTGCTGTTGGAGAGAAGCATTTAGATGAATATAGGCATCAGGGTTTTTCAATTTCTGTCCTCTTTTAACTTACACTTCCAGGGAGAATTGTCGGGTCCTTTCTGGGATGGTGACCTCCTCTCCAATCTGAATTTCAACTGCATATGGCAGCAATTGAGCTGACCTAAATGCTTTCTCTGGGTCATCAAACCCCATGGGATTTTCTGCTAATCGGGACCAAGCTTTGAAGTTTATTAGGTCCAAACTAATGGCAAAGCG
This sequence comes from Ambystoma mexicanum, assembly GCF_040938575.1. NCBI lineage: Eukaryota > Metazoa > Chordata > Amphibia > Caudata > Ambystomatidae > Ambystoma > Ambystoma mexicanum. The sequence continues at coordinate 549,094,300 of NC_090939.1, read as the reverse complement.
ATTGAGAATGCCACTGCCTAAGTAAAAGGCGGCAGTGACATCTCGCACAACCCAACAATTATGGACTATGCTCTTGTTGTCTATGGAGATTTTGAGAATACACCTGCTTGGCAGGAGATGTTTGGAATTGGGTGTTTCCAGATCCATTTGCCATTTGTCTATCAGTTTGAATGTGGGAATGGCGGGAATGGCTGGATCTTTTGGGAGTTGGCGGAACATGGCTTCGCTGATGAAGCTCTTACTGTTGTTCACACAAACTAGGGCGAGAACAGAGTCCTTCCCTTCATTTAACTGAACAGGGAAGAACAACTGCTCTCCAATTTACTGAACATCAGCCAGGCTCTGAGCTGATTTCACATTTTTCTGGACTATCGGAGTGGGAATGTCTGATTGTGGATTTGTAAAAGTGTTTCCTTCCAGTGTGGAATACCACCTTAGACTGGAGGGAAGGTTGATTTTCAGAAATACAAATCCACAGAAATAGAGAGGACCCCCCATCACCAGTCTGTTGTCCTACTGCTATTACTGTCACGTCTGGTTTTTGGTTGTTCTGGAAGTGAAATTCTACTTGGTCAGATTTTTGTTCAACCATGTGGCATGTGCCGTTTAAACTAACATGGTAGACACTCTGTTTTAACTTTATTGGTCAGCTAGGCTGGGTCCAGAGGACCTTGTTTACATAGTCTATTAGAGGTGACAACCTTCGCAGGAGGTCATTCCCCAGTAAACAAGGGGTGCCCTCTGGTGTCACAACTATGACCGGGTGCTTCACCTTGTGTCGCCCAATTTTAATGTCCAAATTCGCAGTCCCCTCGACAGGAATTTCCTTCCCGTCAAAGTTCTGAAGTTGTCGAGGAAGAGGGGTGAGAGGAATTGGATAATTCTCCCCTCTTCCTGAATTCAGTTCATCAAAGGCCTTTTTGGACAGAAGGGTAGCTTGGGATCCAGTTACCACCAGTGCCAAAATTGTACCCTGCCCCTGTACTTGAACCAGGGCATAGTATCTTCCCTCCTTCTCCGCAAGGGGGCACAGATAATGTACATTTTTGGACAACTCGTGGGATAGTTTTTTAGTTTAGTTTTGGACACTGACAAGGAGGTGATTGTGGGCAGAATTATGTGGGGGGGGTATAGGGAATCTGAAAGAAAAAGGTGGCAACTAGAGATGTGAGAAATTTTGAGTTCCCCTGGTTCTGGTGCTGGGTTGCCCCCCCTTTTTGGAGGTAGTCCCCAGGATGGATTTGAACCAGGGGATTTTTATGCTGTTGCTTCTGGGGTTGGATGATGGGCAGCGCTAGCTCAGTCCCCACATCTCCCAGTTTGGATTTGAATCCTGTGGGACCCATTTGTCCTTGGGAGGAGTTCCCCCATCTCTGAAGGAGAAGATCCTTTTCCCAGAATCCTCTGAGGACCCCTCTCCTTCAAATTGGAAGATCTGTACCTCCTCCACAAAATGGGTCTGTTTGGATACTTTGTTTCTCCTGCCCCCTCTCTGCTCCTTGGGTGGCAGACTTTCAGGGGCAGGAGATTTTGGTTCCGGTTCCTGGGTTTACAGGGACTTTTTACAAGTGGGGAAGGAAGCTTCCACCAAGGATTTACACCCCCCCTTTCCCTTGTGCCTGCTCCCTGGGAACCGGTGGGTTGTCGGGATGCTGCCCTGTCATTGCTCTGGAGCACCAAGTCCAGAGTTTGGGGCATTCTGTGCCGGCATGCTCATCTGAGGGTTCTGTTTAGCCCTCAGCATGCAACCCAGATCCTGTGCCAAGTTTTGGACCTGGCGCTCTAGCTGTGAAAGCCGCTCAGGCTGATACAGGGTTCTCATTTTACCCCTGGGCTGACCCCAGGAAGGGTACCTATCCCTTCTCTGCTAATACCCCAGGTTGGGAAGATTGGGTACCCCTCCACCCATGGCCTCCCCTCTCCCGGATTACGTTTTCTGGGCTCAGGAAATTGGGGAAAGAAGGATGGATTGTTCTGGGGTTGAATGTTTTGTGGATCCCTGGGGTGAAAGTTCTGCCCAGGATTTGGGGGATTTCTGCCCTCCTGATGGAAGTGAGGAGGGAAGTTCCCTGGGTTAGGTGCTTGGTTGGATCCCCCCTTTGGGCTGGAAGAGTCCACACATAACCCAGGATGGGTCTGTTGCCCTTGTAGCGGGGATTTATGTAGTCAGGGGAGTGAGGGATCCCATTTGTGGGACTACCTCCTTGGATCCCTGTCTGTGACTGGACCGAGGGCCTTCTGGACTTGGGATTATTCTACTGTGCAGATGGGTTTTTAGGCCCCCCATTTCCAAATCCAAAATGGGGGCAACCTTCACCTCTGCCACCTTAGCAGCAGCAGGTGTGCTGGTTGTTTTGGGGCTTTTAGCATTATTTTTGTTTTCTATGGGCTTTTGTACCTCATAGATCCGGGTGGCCTGTTCAATGACCCAGTCTAGAGATCTTTTCTCATGAAAATCTCTCACTAGCTGGGTCATGATGTACTTTGGTAGAACGTGGAAAAAAGTATTAACACATTCTTTGCTGTCCGTGTGCACCCTTCTGGTAATCTGCTCAAAGGCACGCTTTTATTCTTGCACACATTCTTGTGGGGCCTGATCCTCCCCACATTTCAAGTTGTAGGCTGCCTTGCGAGTCTCTTGAGGATATCTGTGTACAGAAAAATTCTTCAAGATGGCCACCCAATAGGTGGACCCTCTAGAATGATTTTGGTCCTCCAGCCCCGTAAAGAAGCTGGAGTATTCTGGTGAGAAGGTCCATTTCACAAACTGGGTGCAGCTACTGCTGTCTTTCAAATGGAAAGTTTCCATCATCTGCTCAAAGAGCTCTAAGTATACTCAAACAGAATATTTGGCGATCTTATGATAAGGCGTGATGACGCTCCTTATTGCCTTGATCTGTTTTAAGGGGTCCTTTAGCAAGGCCCTTTTTGCCTTACTGGCCTACTTGGTTCGGGTAACCCTGTTCCAATCCTCCTCTGACTCAGAGGCACTGCTCCCAGAGGTGCCCGTCTGGGCTTCTAGGTTCTCCCGTATTCTGCGAGCCTGGGAATGGCTGGCAGAATATGGGGACCTAGTCTCCTGTGTCCTGGGGCGCTCAGAGGAGTCTTCTGATTCCTCCTTGCTCCCAGGATTTGATGGGTACCCCCCACTGTCCTAGCTGGGCAGAGGTTTTCAGATGCCCTTAGTGGGCCTACTCTCCTGGAGTTCCCCACTAAATTTCGCAGTGCTTGGGTACCCATACCCAGATGCCCGCCCATCCATTCCTGGGAGGTGCTGGTCTATGAGCCCCATACTCCTGACTGGATAGTAATCTGCCATCCCCAAGGCCCTGGGCTCATGTGCGCCAGTGGACATGGGGGGACTAGGGTTCCTGAGGTTATGCTCAGGTGTTTCCCTTTCCCAGCGAACCTCATCTCTATCAGCCACTGCTCCCTGTTGCCATGCAAGAACCTGAGCTTTGTGTTCCTCAATGAAGGCCTTACTAGTCATTATCAGTCTCTCTTGCATGGCTACCTGTCTGTGGAGCCTATCATTGTTCTCAGAGAGAGCACCATTTTCTCTCTGTGCTTCCTGGTTTGTCTTTGAGTACTGGGCCAGTCTTTGCTGCAGGAGGGTTACCTCCTGAGTACTGGGCATACTGGCCTGCTCCTTCCTTGCCAGAGCTTCTTCCACCCTCCTGGTGTGCTCTAACAATCTATCATGCTCTTTTTGGAGGTCACCCAAACCCCGGAGGGCCAGGTGATTTTTTTCCAGTTTCCCTTTTAAGTGACAGACTTCCTGGCCTAAGGTGTCCCTTTCCTGTGCCACCAGGTCGTCTGTATGTCTTTGAAGCATGCCAGCTTTTTGGCGCTCTTCCTCAAACTCTGCCTGGGTGTCCAGGTCTTTCAGAATTAATTTGTTGCTCTCTGCCTTCTCTGTATCTAGGTGGCTTTGCAGGGTGACTGCCTGATCTGTGCATGCCCTGTTGAAAACCAGTTGTTGCTCCAGCTTTTTCTGGCTCTGCAGTAGGGAGTCTAATCTTTCTTGGTACTCCGTCTGCAAGGCGAGAATGCTGGTTTCCTGTTCTGCCTTTTCCTTCTGCAGGATACCCATGTCCTCTTTTATTTTAATTATATACTGCCTGCTTTCATTTTCTAACTCCTGGCTCCTCTGCAGCCTCTGCTCAGAAGAGTCCAGATCAGATTGGGCCTTTTCTGATGCCATCAGTTTCCTACTTGCCAGATCTTGGCCTTCAGCATATTTATCCTGTATGGCTCCCATAGATAAATATAGATATGCCGCTATCTTGGCAATCTTATTTTGCTCATCCTTTGCCTTAGGGGCCATATATTTTTCACTCAGGGCCATATGTAAGGTATCCTGGTCTTTCCATTTATCTAACCCTGTTGCAGCGATCTGTTGTGTGATTGCCTGCAACCACACATTCTGATCCTGCTCTGTCCATTCACCTCTCACAAATAATTTATGCAATAGGTGTTCTTTAGCCATATTGATCTCTACCAATGTCGCCATTCTGGAAATATTAATTTCCTTCCTGATTTACAGAAGTTTTATTTTATTTTTGCAAAATAGACCATTTCCTTAGAGCGTTCCCTTTTGAGGGGTGCTTTTCACAGTGTAACACAGCGTAGTAACCCAAAAGGAATTTATGTACCCTGTCAGTTAGCACACTGTATTAAGCTGTCACAAGTGGTATATCTAATCCAGAAATCCTGCTACGAGCCCCCAATCTGTAAGTGGTTTGAACCCATCACTCCACCTAAGTCAATGCCTAGCGTGAGATGCCCAGCTGGAACCCTTAATTATATATTTTTATGACTAAAGTTCTTTTATTTCTGAACAATGTACCCTTATATCACGCCCCTCTCTTTGAATCCCCCACGGTCTCACTGAACCAAGAAGTAGGTTGTTTTGCAAAGTTAAACGATTTATTTGATGGATTTGAACAATATATATATCACACTTTTATGAATTATGAACAATATCTGGATATCACACTATTGATATTTAAACATTGATCAGCGTTGAGTGATATTACAATAATCAACAATCTCTTTAATCAATAGGAGTATGGATGAAAAGAATAATATAGCATAGAATAAAACTGTGTGTGGGTGCAATGAAATAAAACTTGATATGAATTCAATCAAATGCAATTTAATCACTTTTTCCCCCTGACACTACTCAATCCCCCCCTAATATGCAATATAGAGATGGAAGGAGAGAAAACAGGTTTCAGGAATAAACACTCTACAAATGCAGTTTCAATCCCAGTTCCCCCCAGCAAGCTTTAGAGAGAAACAGGAATGATTTTAAAACAGGTCATTTGCTTTGAATGTGGTTTCGTAATGAATGGGAAAATGCTAAAAATGACTTTAATTCGCTAAGTAGGATTCAGAACTAGTGGGAGCTGCTTTGGATAGCTTCTGGTAAACACTAGCAATGATAATTGAATAACTAGTAGATAGGAAATTGAATTCAGAGGTTGAATGCAGGAAATAACTATTTTATATAGGATGAAATTGAGACAAATGCAGATTCGCAGCAACTTTTTTCACGTGCGGGAAACGCGATTGCGGCAAAACTGTTTTAATATGCGGTTTTGGATTTGTTTGAAAGCTGACGATGTTAGCTTCAATCTGACATTTACATTTCTTCCTAGCATGTACGGTACAGAAGTTATGAAGGTTTTAGTAGAGGTCGATTTTTCTCAAAAAGAGTCAAGATTTCAAAGGAGACATGCGCTGTTGAAGATTACAAACAAGGATTTCTTAACACTAAGGGAGGCTATGAAGATGCGAGATACCAATGGTACAGCCACCAGTCCAGAGGCGCCTCTGTCTGATCTCTGCCCGCTGCAACACTTGCCTTTCTTCAGCAAAATATATTAGCGCAAAGATGATTTATTACTAGAATTATCACAGGATTATATGGATGAAAGAAGGATTCAGGACAGACAAAAGAGATTCTACAATGCAGTTCTGGATATGATAGAATGGGTTGGATAGTATTACTTAAAGATAAGAGATTGGCAATGGACAATTCTATGCTAAATACTCACAACTATGGTTTTGGAATGGGCCCGTCAAAGATCTGGTCAAGGGTTTTGACTGGAATCTGCTCACCACCAGATAGGATTCAGGGCACCTAGTTCTGCTCTCAGCACGGCACTCTGTCTCTGCACGGCCTCCTGGATTGGATCTGACGGGTTGGTTCTGGGTTACAGCTCTGATCTACTGGTTTGGATCTCTGGGTTCTAGCAAGGGTTCTTGGCAAGAAGCAGAAAAACAGCACAGCCCGGCTGTTTCATTGGTTGTGCCCCTTGGAAGTTTGGGGTTAAAATCAGGTTGCAAGATTTTAAAGGCCAGCTGAGAAGGGTTCAGCTTTGGATTGGGCCTTCTGCTTTCTGAGTGTCTTGATCGGGGTTCTGGAGTCTTGATCTGGGTTCTTCCTGCAGAGTGCTTCGCCAGTAAATCAGTTGATGGGTGAATGTGTGTGTATAGGTCCTCAACAGTCCCTATTTATGTATTTCCCAAAGGGGTGGGTAGGCTGATTATATTAAGCCCAACCCTCTAAGAAGCCTATTGGTTAAGATATTCCCTCTCCTCTGAATTGAGAAGGAAACAGTGTGTCATAATGTGTCATAGTGATGCTGCAATTTACAATCCAGGAAAAAACCTCCCCTTTGTGCCGACACAGAAAATCTGTTTTTCATATAAAACATATTTCCAATATCACCAACGTGCTAATAATACATATTTACATTACAGATTAAATAAGTCACGTACCTGTCCAAGTCTCATCTTCCTAAGAGTGTTGGTTCACAAAAGACAGTTTTTTTGCGCTTTTGGTCGGTTACCCAGTGTCACATAACATCTGGGCATACTCCTGTGAAGTTTCATATTTTTAGCATTATCACAACTGCTACAAAGTCAACATTTTGATAGTTCTGTCTCTGAATATCACACAAATTTCAGAGTGGTTTTAAAACGTGACCAACATTTTCATTTTAACAATCTATAAATTCCAGACTTTTACCAATTGTGTTCAGTTTTCTATGAGTCTTTTTCAAAAAGATATTTTCTGTGCTCTCGGAATAAACACAATTGTCTATCTCCGCCCCAAGGTTTTGGCTGGGCCAGAGCAGTCCCAGGCTTCTTCCTACCAGCAGTTGTTTTCTGTCACACCCAAATTTGCATTTCCTTTCATTCAAGGGAGTCTTTTGTTTCTTGTCAGAGCAACAGGCCAAAGTCCCCTCCCATTTCCATTTACACCTCCCTGCAAGTTCTTCAGCAGAGGGTAGGGGGGAAGATTCCTTTGTTTGGGAAGAAACTGTGGAATGTCTTTGAAGCTCAGTGTGGCTGGCTTTAACTTACTTTTAAAACAATGTTTAAAATAGTCTTGCTCTAAAATACAATTTACATTTTTACAAATATAGCCACAAATCTCTTAATCCTAGCCTTTTTAAAACATAGAGATTGAATTGTCACCCTATATTGCTTTTGATGGGAAGTCTCTTCTTTTCCATACTTTGATTTTAAGTCAAGTTTAAACTGACAGGTTAAGTAAATAGCAGTTTCTGACACAGGCGAGCGGCGGTACTGCACCCATTTTTAACATATTTTTTTCCAAGCAGGCATCTTTGAATGTGGATTTTCTTCTGATAAAATATGTTTCTGCTGACATTGTGCTTAGGTCAATTCCTTAAATAAAGTGATGTTTAACACCCCACAAGGATGTTGGATCTTTTGTGATGTTTGGAACCATGATTTTTACACTTTCCACAGACAAGGAAAAATGGATTTTTAAAGCAGTTTTGGGTTTCCCTTGCAATGTAGCACTGCTTTTTCAAGTAGTTTGATTTTTCTCTGTGGGCAGCCAAATGATAGGTTTTGGTAGTGGTCTCCTGTGTTACCACTGACATAGGCAAAATGGATTGGTGGCCAATTTTTCCGGTTTTCCTGTGCACTTTCAGAGATTTTTAGCGCAAAGATCTTTCTGGCGGCCACTCTGTTATTTCTTATGCAAGCAGCACACAGTGATTTTGCAGGGTATAGACAAGTGGGTTAAAACATCCGACATATCAGAGAACAAAAAGCACAAATCCATCACATGTACATCACATGCCGAGCCAAGAGGAGGCTAGCAATGTTTGATTCATAGGAATGAGAGCAATTTAGCAAATGAATTAGCAACTTAATCACATGTATGGAACATAATGTTTTAAAAAATCACAATTGTTTAATCTAAAATCTGCAAGATTACAGACATCAAATGGGTGGGAAACAGGCTCAGAATGTTATGCCCGTTAGACTACCCTCTTCATTAATATGCCCATTGGGCACAAAAGAGATGTTTTAGTGTGATGTCAGTTTTGGAACCCTGTCCTATCACATAGACTGACCAATTAAAATAGAGAAATGGTACAACCCTCTGAAAGGAGTGGTCTTTAACCTATAAAAGTCCAGCCCCCAGATTTCAGGGGATGGACTAAAAGACAGACTGACTGGCTGACTGACTGGAAGAAGGACAGAAAGTAGAATTGACAACAACGGAATAATTGACATCAACAGAAAGGAGAGTAGAATTGTTTGTTTTTTTCAATTTTGGATTGCTGGCAGACCACTATGGGACCACTATGGGAGAGGCATGAACCCCACGTGTTCCTCACAGTAGAAAAAGAAACAAACCATCCCAATACACAATGAGACAAACCAGTGTGCACTAAGACCCCAGCCAGCCCATAAAGCTGGGGGTTGCCCAATAGCATTTTAAGATGAGGCAGCAGCACCGGTGACATGGATGGGGATGCAGATTCATACTCTAGTATCAAATCAGTAATGACAACTCAATGGTTTGGTAAAAGGAGTCTGTTTAATGACAAGTACAAAAAACGGGGAGTTCATGAACATCAGCTATTGCTCGATCTTCCTTTTCGCTTCAACAACTCCAACAAACTTCATAAAAAACACATCATTTATACTAAGAACTCATCATCACTGATGTCTAACGCTTAAAATGTTGCATGCAATTCTATTGGTTATAGGAAGGTAACTTTAATATAGGTTCTATATCTGTATATGGTATCAGAGTGAGTGGATTGGATAAGCAGTGACAGGTGGGGCATCTAAGCCCTTCCTTAAAAATGGCTACTGTGGACGTCACTAAAAGTATGACCTCGCATTGGTTCTACTCACTATAGGACCCTAGATTACTTGGTCCATTATGATTAGGGTGGCACAAACCGCACTCATACATTTCCACTAGCTTAGCAGTGTGCGGAATAGCCAGCCAGGTGCAGGGTGCTCGTCTGCTCCCCCAGCCTTCCTCCGATTATTGCTACAATCAATCATCACCTCAGTGGTCATGTGTCAATTATTTCTTGGTGGTTGGCCTCGAGACTGCATCTCTGTCTGGAAAAGTTCAGATATCTGTGCATGTAACAAGGCCACGCATAGGTGGGAAAGCTTCATCTCTTCTCGCTTGGCTGGTCACATGATTCAGACACCGTGAAATAGTCTCATTCTCCATGCAATCTGTGTATTTGATTTAGATTTGCCCACCACCTGCCTTCTAAAGCTTATCTTGACCTCTTTGAACAGGATATTCTGTTCTTTGCTTCATTAATTGTATATACTGCTAGTCTATTTCAGCCGATACAACCTTGGCTTCTTGGCATGATTTGCATGCATCTGAGTTTCTCTCTGTCTTTAGTTTTCGATTTACGTGCTGAGGGACTCCTCTCCAGAGACCTTTAGTAGCCTTTGGTTGACTCTGCTTTTGAGCATAGTGGAAGTATACTTATACAAACTGCTCCTTTTTGAGGTAGATATATATAGGTGGCACTTGCCACAATCTATCTTACTACTAAGCATAGCAAGCCGCATGATTTTCTTAGCTTTCTTGCGGTTCAAAGCATATGTACATGTGTAAAACTGGCTGCATATCTTCATCACGCACATTGCATAAGCTTCTTACATTTGACGTTGTAATTTCACTTTAGGTTCATGATGTCCCTTATCCCTGGTGTTTCGTCTCATTTCGTCACTCGAGGGTCGTCATATCTTCTATATGTGAGTCAGTTCGGTTTCTTGTGACGTCACCATCTGCTGGTTTATTTGCTCATCATATTTCACACATTTTGGCATGAAAGTTCCTGGTACTTCAAAATGAACGATTTGAGTGCAGGTCATGCTTGGGTCCTCCTCTACACTCCCCCCTCTGGGCAATTCATCGACACCTTTCACTTCTTCTTTTGAATCCATCTTTTCTGAATCCTTTTTATTCACTTTCACTTCATCTTCTGGATCCATTTTTGCTTATCTTTGGGGTCCACACATGAACGTCTGAAGAAATGTCTCTTTGGGGTCCATATTTCTATGACTCCCTTCAAGCTTCCTGCTGTTCTCACGTGTTTGTCTTTGTTCCATGTCATTAGTTGACATTGTCCATTTGGGCTGCAATAGTTCCATCTTCCCACATAGTTTATGTGTTTCCTTGGGTACCAGAACGTTGTTCCTTCTGGCGCATGAATTCTAGCTTTCACAAAGTTTCTTATTTCTTCATCAGTCAGGTATTTGGGCTTACATCCTGGTTCAACATTTATCATGATCAGCATCCCTTTGGCCTTTTTTGCAATCTTCTGGAACTGAGAGATTATTATCTTGATAACACAGAATCCAAGCAGTATCATCACTAGCAGGGCTCCTAGGAATTTGAGTGCATCTGCCATCCATTGTGGAACCCATGAGTATAGTGCTCCAAACCAACAGTCATCGTCCACTTTGTCGGTTTCATCAATCATTTGATTCTGTAGTTTTGTGAGCATACCTATGGCCTCTGTCAATGTTCCATTTTCTTCGTCGTGAGAAGGTATACATTTGCAACATGATTCTCCAATGTTTGCACAAACATCTCCATCCATAGCTGTGACCATGTCAATGACATATCTGTTCTGGAGAGTCATTAGTTTGATTGCCCTTAACTCTTCTTTAATTGTGTTGAATCCTTTTATGGTCGTGTTGATGGTTTGCAGTAACTCCCATCTAGTTGTCTGCAACCATTTAGTATTTGCTCCAACCAGAATTCTTGGCATGAAAATTGTCTTCAACATGGAAGAAGTCTGACTGAACAGTCTATATTGATATGGGTTAGCATCAAAAGCTTCTATGGATTTGGCAGAAAAGTAACTCTCTCGCTTCATTGGGCTCATCAGTTCCACGGATCCCCTTTTCCTTAGGTGAGCATCTGCTTTTGGGAAAGTGTAAATATTCAAACCACTTTTTGCAATCACTAATGTTGGAACTTGGACATTCACTCTTGTGCATTTACCTCCCCAGTTTCTCAGCAGTGTGATATATGCTTTGGATCCACATGCCCAATAATGATCCATGATCACTGCAGTACCATGTACCATTCCTGGGGTGTCAAAAACTCGTCCAGAGTTTTGATTCTCCCCCATTTTCCTTGTGCCATTAAGCCTGAGCTGAATTTTGGGCTTTCCAGTGGCACTATCTGCAAGGGTCCTCCCCTGTCTTTGACCCATGTCAGTAATTTAGCGAGTTTTGGCCATAATGGCTTGCATCCATTTCGCACTATGTTGATGGTGGGCTCGTAGTGACTGAAGACCACCCATGCTCTGCAGATCACCACACCTTTCCCCCATCGGTCTGGTGAAAGCACTGTTCCCCAAATTTGCATTTGACCTCTGTTCTTCCATTTTCTGGCTTCTTCTGTAGTTTTTCCTTGGACGTTTAGTTTTGATTTGCCTCTTTTCTGATCTCCATTCCTTTAACTCCAGGCTTCTTGTATCTGATCACAATGTGCTTTGTCTTTCCATTGTTCCTTGTCCTTATGTCCTAGAAATAATCGTCTTCATTTGGATCAGTCGCTTCAGTTGCCCATTTCAGTGAGGCATCACTTCCCATAAACTGGCCTCTGGTCTTACACATTGCTATGTCTGATAGACAGTGTACTGCCTGGACAGTCATTTCTGCAGCTACAAAGATCTTTGACTTCCCCATGCTGTAAGGTAGGAGTGCACAAACAAAGCATTCCTCCTCTGAATTCCGTCATCCAACTTCTTTCATTTGCTGGTACCATATGTTATTTCCAAAGTGTGCTGTGCTGTCCAAGCAGTCGTTTAGTTCACTGTCATCTCCTTGTATGCTTTGCTTGATTCTCAAGGTTTTCATGTAGTTTGATATAACTACGTCCTTGAACACATCCGTATGGCTTCTTCTTGCTGGAGGATTCCCATGTATCCCAATCCAGGGGGCAGGCATCTTCATCTGTGCCAGTCGAGTAGAGGAAAGTCTGCCAATTCTTTCCTTGTCCTCTTGTATTTTCCTTGCTCTGGTTATGAACAACCATATTGATTCTTCTATCACCTGTTCTTGTGAGATTTCCTCTGGGTTTGCACTTCCCTCTTTCAGTGCTGTATCAGGGGGTGCTTATCAATGCAGGCTCAGTTGCTTCTTCTCCAACTCCTTTTGTCTCTTTAGCAGTTCAGCTTTCTACATTTTTCTTTTCACTTCACTTGAAGTGGAATTTCTCATCGTTGATTGTCCAACCATCTCCCATTATTTGGATTGCGGTTCTGCAGTTATTGACACTAGACCTGGTGTGTGTGCACTCATCGTTTGCATCTGTGTGGTTGTCACTAACCTTCTTTTATTCTTACTCTGCCGAACCTGTCTCTGGCTTTTCAACTTGCTTGTCACTGCATGTGTGTCATTACTAATCACATACATTTCAAGTTCACTCACTCCTTTGTCAGACCTTCTAGGAACTGGGATCACTATAAAGGGTCGAGGTGCTTTTGAGGATGTCATGCGTACGTCATTAGGTGGGTGCACTGGACTCGGAACACTTTGTACACCTATGAAGAATGCAGTTAGAATCGTCAGTGATAATAAAACAATGATGAATACAATGCATAAATACATCGTGCCCCTGTAGGTTAGGCGGCAGCGCTTCGTTATGCAACAATAGGTATGTCTCCCCTCCTGAGCAACGACGATGCTGATGCTATGGTTTCCCATCTCTATCATCTAAAGAAAAAAAGACTAACATTAAAATATTCTATGCAACAATATCTCTGGATTCTGATGTCTCTGCTTGTCGGTTGCAGGTATTGGAACAATTGTCCTCCTTTGCCTAGATAATGGATTGTCTATTGTTTCTGGTTATAGTTCCATTTTCTATATTTGAAAAAATGTCAATTAAGGCAAAACGTTCAGCAAGTCCTTTTTCACTGCACGTGTTCAAGCTCTCAGTATATACCTCATATCTGTTTCACTCCGGAAGACATGTTGTGTCCTTGATAATATAAACAAGAGTGAAGTCTCTGGCAACACTTTCTCGATCTGTCCCTCAGCGGAAAGTCTTACAGTCTTGTCCGGATATTCTGATGATGATTAAAAAGTTCAAACTGCATCACAATACCGTGCAAGAACAGGTTCATCTGTGTAGAATTAGCTGGGTCTCTGATGAAGGTGAGGACGTCAACACCGACGGGCCTCCCCGCAAGTTCTGGAAAGTCCTCAATTAGGCGAAAAAACACGTTGCTCGCCAATCTGCTATCTTCTGGTGACAGGGACATTTGTCTTGCCCTTGCTGAATTCTGGAACTGCTCGGTACTCACTGTGAGCAACTTCTGTGATCTTGATTGGTGTGAAGAGCAAACTGAATTATGATTCCGTTCAGGATTATACTCACGTGTTCTGCGTTTGCTGGATCTCAACGAAATGTCAAGACGTCAGTGCGTCTCCCAACACGATCTGGATAGTCTTCAATTAAACAAAAGAATAGCACGCTGACAAGCCTATTTGCTTCTTCTTCTGCTGGGGACATTTGTTTTTTCCTCTTTGCACTCCGGAAGCAGGAGGAACTGCTCGGCGATCATGGTGAGCAGTCTCCTTATTTTTTTTTGTTTTTAGGTTCTTGAAGAAACTCAGTGATGCTAGTGAGCCTTCCCACTAGTGACTAGTATGACCTCAAGACTAGGTCAAAATAGTTCAGAAACGTCTTTAGTGATGTTGCTGCTGTGGGACACCATATGTCAGTCCAAACAATGCTCCTGTTTGGAACGAGTCTGGATACTGTATTTTCTTCCACTTTGTGTGTCCTCAATCAAAATTTGGCATATCCATTTCTTATCAAGGCTTCAGTGTGCCTCAGTACAAAGTTTGAAGTTAATGACCTATGTTGTGGTTTATGCATGCAGCTCTCTTCTTCACCCTGCAACTAGGATGCACAGGGTGAAGTTTTTTTTAATGTCCTTATCCCCTTTTTTGCATAGAGGAAATGTCCAAAATTAGGCCACAACCTTGCACAAACGTTCTTTGCCTTTGCTTTGCTGGTCATGCATCCTTCTTCCTCGTCATGGATCTTGTCTGCACACGCTGCGGTTCTTCCCCATTGTTTGTAGTCTCTACGTGTTGGGTGTGGGCAGGGGACCTTCTCAGATGTATGGCTTGATGTCACCCAGGAAGATCCAAGCTCTTCTTCCTTGTAGCCTGACTGCAGAGGGAGTGACGTCTTCCACTGTGAAGGGTCTATTGAACCTTGGCTTGTCCCACTTCTTTCTCATGTGATTTTTCACCAGGACTGTGTCTCTAGGGAAGATTGATGGTACACATAAACTCTGAACTGAGTCTGCAGTAGTATTGCCTTCTGTGTTTTGTGCTGCCCTGCACTCTTTGTCATCGCTGCAGCTGTCCTGAAATTACAGTAAGAAAATATGTCATGCAATTCAAGTAATTTTGCATTTCTGACCCTAAGATTTCTCCTGTTTGCTGCACTTTATATCTAGCTCCATCTCAAGGTGTCAATGGAGTGTGCATCCTTCTGCCTGTTGCTATTTTGTGCGGCGTAAGGTGATGGTCAGAACCAGGCTGGTTTCTGAGTGCTTACAGTGCAAATCGAAGGCAGTGTAGCCATCCCTTCTTTAGAGTAAGCTTCAACGTGGCTATCCTTTCCTTTAACAAGCCATTCAGCTTCTCACATATCCCATTACCTTGCTGGTGATACGCCAACGAGAACTTGTGTTTTATAATAAGCAGCAAGCTGATTTGCTCAAATACTGTATTTACAAAGTGAGGACCATTGTCTGACCTCATGACCTCACATACTCCCCACCTGGGAAATACCTCTGTCAACAGAAATTTGGCCGCACAGGTAGAGTCTGGGTGTGTACATGGACCTGCTTCTATCCATCTAGAGAATGGATACACCACAACAATTAGATACCTGTACCCGTTACATACTTGAATCATATCGACATAATTGACATGCACGTGTTGAAAAGGTCCATTAGGCCTTGGGGTGAGTCCTCTTAATTACTTTTAGTGCATGCCCAGCTGTGAACTGTTGGCAGATTCTGTAGTTCACCATAAAAAATGCAATGTGTTCCGCTAAGTCCGGTATAAACCAGTCTTCAGTGATTGTTGCTGCTAGATTCTCTTTTGACATGTGCGTTGGATAGTGCAATTGTTGTAATGCTAGTTTTAACAATGCTATAGGCATTACTGGTATAGCAGTGCTGTCTTGTCGCCACAAGCTTCCGGAGGGGTTTAAAGAACAACCTTGCCGCTTCAAGAGGTTATTTTCCTCCAGCTATGCTTCCTCTGGGAGTTCCATTAACTGGGTTTGCCCCACATTACTATAACCCTCAGGTTTGCTTTGTGCAACAATCATTTTTTCATTTACATCAGTTATTTCCACATCCATTATGGTTTCGCCCTTGGATGCCATTTGCTTGTTCTCTGTTTATGCTGCTTGATTTCCTCGTGAGATAAAATCTGTCCCCTTCATGTGGGTGGTGCATTTCACGGCTGCTATGCCCACTGGTAGCTGTAGTGCCTTAATGAGCCTATCCAATAGGGCTGGGTGCTGCACTGGCGTGCTGTCCACTCGGAGGTAGCTCCTCCTTTTCAAACGCACTAGGCCTGCGTGCACTGTTGACGCCACATAGACGGAGTCACTGTACATTGTCACTTCCTGGTCTGTGTGATTCTCGATGGCGAGTATCAATGCCAATTATTCTGCAGCCTGTGCTGAATAGTGAGATGGTAATCGTGCACTAATCAGTACCCAAAATTCTCCATTTGCTGTGTGCTTCACCAGAGCAGTGCCTGTGTATCTTTGTTCATCATTTTGATTGATTCTTGAAGAACCGTCAACAAAGACAACTTCTCCTTCTGCCAAAGCATTTTCTCTCACTCTGGGAATTTCATCACAGAATTCCTCATAATTTGCACAGTCATGGATCGGCTCTCCTTCAGTGACTGCTTGTGCTATGAGCATAGTTGGGTTCACTATCTTACATTGAATTATCTTAATCTATGGGTTCAATATGATCACTTCTTAAGCGGAAGCTCTCTGAGATGTCAAAGTGCCCTTTGGTTTTTCCAGAATGGCAAATAGTGTGTGCTCGACGAAAACGTCATTGAGCATCCCATCACAATGGTTGTAGCCTTCTCTATGGCGACCGCTGTGGCAGCTAAACTTTGTTCGCAAGGGGAAGTGGCCTCTCATCACTGGGTCCAAATTCCCACTGTATTATACCATGGGCTTGTACTACAATGTGGTTCTCTGTGTGAGTACTGCCGTCATAACGCTGCCATTTGTGTGTGAAAACAGGTAGAATTCCTCTGCATAATTGAGAATCCCTAGAAATTGTGCCGTGCAAATAGCTCTCTTGAGTTCAGTAAACCCTTCTTTCATGATCTCAGACCATTCAATTTTTCCTTTCGTCACCTGTACCTTTATTATGGACTGTAACAAGGGTAGGTATATGAGCTGTAGTCAAAGACCCATGGCCTGACATAATTGCAAAGACCTAGAAAACTCTGCATCTGTTTTATCGTGTGTGGCTTGGCTGTGTTCAGTATGGCTTCAGCCCTTTCAAGGTAACCCTTTTCCCCTCATGCGAGATCAGCTGGCATATATACAGCACTTCTTGCTAACAATATTGTAACTTTCCTTTGTCAACTTTATATCCTTTCTCAGCCAATATAGTCAATAGATGAATAGAATTGTGCCTACATATTTCCTCTGTCATGCTGCAAATTAAGATGTCATCCACATATTGCAAGACAACACTCTCTAATGCAACATTGCTTAAGTCCATCTGCAGGACTCTGTTGAAAATTGAGGGAGACTCGCAGTACCCCTGTGGTAACCTCATGCTTTTCAGACGCATCTGTCTGAATGTAAATTATGTCAAATCTTGTCAGTCTTTGTGCAATGGGATTGAGAAAAATGCATTTTTCAAGTCAATCACAATGAAATATTGTGCCTCAACAGGTATATTACATAGGATTGTTGCCGGGTTACTGGGTCTCTACAATATCATTTATTGGCCTTAGGTCCTGGATTAAACGCCAAAACCCTCCCTTTGATTTTTTGATAGGGTACGCTGCGGTATTGCATGACGACTCTGACGTCACTAAGATACCCTGCTCCATCATAGCAGAAATTGTCTTGAAAATCCCTTCATCTGCTTCTCTAGACATGGGATACTGTTGCGCTTTTGGTAAAATTGCTCCTGGTTCCAATTTAATCCTCACTCTTCAACTCCTTTCAATAAACCTACGTCATAGGGGCCTGTGGTCCACACTGAGACAGGCACCTGGGCCATGTCGTCATCAAAATATTCAGGACGGTTCTGTGCCAACATCATTCTCTGAGGCACCTTTCTTTTGGTCATCCTCGCCCAAATAATGAGATTTACCCCAACTGTTGTTTCCTCAACATCTGTTTGTTCGTCAAACAGATCATCATCAGTGACGTCAGTCAATCTGTACCCTTCTTCAATGGCGATTACTGTTACACCATTGTCTATCCTTGTCATCATAACCATCGATCAGTGCCATTTTCCCTCACACTACGGCTGTGTGTATCGTCAAGGGAAGTACTTGGCCCTTTTCTTCATGCATAGGTATTCTTGGCCTAAATAGAAATTCATCATGGGTTCTCATGGTTTCCCTGCAAGGCCTGGTAGCCCTGCCATTAACACACACACTCCATATGCAAATATTTCTGGTTCCAATGGGACAGCCCTCATAGCTATTTGTCCCGCATATGCTCTAATCATTTCACATACGTTCAAATAATGCATTCCTGGAGTTGAACATAGTATGCCCTTCTCCGTGAATGAGATTGTCATATTTAACTTTGTCATTAGGTCACGTCCCAAGATGTTTACTGGGGTTTGCCTTGAATATAACAGTGGCACAATCACATCACATTCTCCGATATAGACTGGAAATCATTTGTAAAAGGAACACGACTTGTTGCTCCTGTGAAGCCCTGAGTATTTATGGCATTAACGGACAAGGAAAACTTGCCTTCACGTATACACAAGCGTGTTGCACCTGTGTCTACTAGGAAGGAATATTCCTTATCCCCTGTAACAAAATGTACCCTTGGTTCCTTGTGAGGGTTAGGTGTCACTGATAGGATAGAACACATCAGGTTTCCTAGTGAGCTGTCCTAGTCCATATATAACTTTGTCCCATGCTGCGTGAATGGACTTCCTCCATCACCAGTAATAGCTCTGATTCAAGAGCTCAAAGCTGTCCTGTACTTGTTATCTGTGACAGTTGAATTGGCTACTGTTGAGACTGTCCTTGTGGAAAAGGTATCAAGTTCTGAGGTTGCAAGCTTTGCTGTGCTCCTGGCGTTTGCTGTTGCATCGTGTGATTTTGTGCAACTCCATTTCCTCCTTGCTGTAAAAACACAGGTGGAGTCACCATCCCTACTCTTGTTCCTTGGTCGTTTTGCACCATGCATTGACTTGCATTGGCGGTGGTCTGATTATTTGCCCATTTGACATGTCCTGATTGCCATTTTGCATGTTTTGAAAACCTCCCTGATTGTTTTAAAAGCCTCCCTGATTACTCTGCCATCCTCTTATTCAAAAGCCTCTCCCTCTGGGGTAAAACCCATTACTGCCCCGATCAACCTGCTGTTGATTATTTCCCTGCTTTATGTTCAATCTGTCTGTGCTAGTTATCATTGCCCCTTCAATGGCATACTTTGACAATTTTTTTCTGCAGGCTTTTCGTGCAGCCTCTTTTTTGTGATTCTTCTCCTGCAACAATCTGCAATAGTGAGCTATGGTCAACTGTATTTCGGACCACGGTTTGGCTTCAATTCCTACCAATTCCTTTAGCTGCTTCTACACCTGATGGCATAATATATGGTAAAACAGGGGTATGGATTTCCCACTAGATTCACGAGTTTCAAGCACCCATGCATCTTGGATATTCTGAATGTAAAGCAAAGGATCCTCTGACTCCTTAATTTTTCGTATCTATATAGCTCCCATGTCAGATGTATCCGGGTATAGCAATCATAATGCTTTCCATACCGCAGCTCTGCAATTGTTAAATGGAGTTCAATCGTGTGCAGTATTAACTGTAGTTACGCCAGGGTAACCTGCACATGTCCACACATCGTCAGCTCGATCACTGAGTATGGCGATTAAAGAACCCTTGATATCTCCTATAGCTAACATGTTCCCTCCCGTCATTTTTTCTAGCTCATGTATCCATTTTCCGGGAACCCGAGGTAAACATTGGGAGCTTATTTTTCAGGTTTTCCCTGGTCCATGTGTGGCCATGGAATATAATGTGGCCTTGTTCCTCCTTTCTCGAGTAACGGGAATTGTAATACGTGGCACTCCTTTTTGCCTCTCATAATTTTTCTATCCACTGCAGGGTGATAGCCCTGCACATAGCCATCTACCTGGCAATGTCCTTAGTGGGCTCACATAGGGTGGTGGAGACACCCTCCTTTGACCGTAAGATGCTCATTCATGTCGGTCTGACTGTGCGGCTGACTCCGATGCCTTAGGTGCAGAATCGCTAGAATCTGACCATCGTATCCCTTTTCCTCCGGAGGAGTGTTTTTCACGTCTCCTCTCTTCTTCCTTTTCCTCATATTCCTCATAGTCCTCTATTTCTGCATCTGATATTGTCTATGCCCAACTTGTGCAACTCCTCTCATCTTCCTTGATCCGATTTAGTTTCATCCTATCTAGGGACAGCTCTCTATTTCTACTACTTCGAGTGGCATCCTCAGTATCGTGCAACTGAGTGCTCTCAAGATGCTTGTCCTCTCCTCTCCCTTGGGGTACTTGTTCTAGCCCGATTTTATCATGTATTCTATCCATCGTTTCCCCGATGCTTCGGGTGTTGATGTCATCCTCGATATTTGCCTTAGACGTACCTGTTACTGAATCGCACTCAGGAAAGAATTCTTCTATTTCTTCTCAATCTACTACTGGATCGGGTTTTTTAAACATCTCCTTCCAGATATTCAAGATCGCGTCCCCTCTGTCTTCGTTTACGTTCTATGTCGTCATCGAATTCTCTGAGCTTCCTTGCTCCCTCTCTGACCCTATCTTCCCCCACTTCTGTGTATCTCTACATTCATTTGCCCTTTGTATTTCCTCATCCCTTTGTCTTTTTATTCTCTTCGCCCTTATCTTTTGTTCTTCTTCTTCTATTCTCCGTTGTTCCTGCCTGTTCATTAGCTGCTCTCTGCTTATGATTGTTTTTCCTTTCTTGCTCCTCGTGATACAACTGCTCTTGTCTCTGCCTATCCTTTTTCCTGATCCTTTCATCACTCTCAATCATTTTTCCTTTTCCTTCTAATTTCTTTGAAAATCGTCGGGCTCTCCCTTTTGTCTCATGTCCTCAATGCCTTCACAATCGACTTTCAACAGAATCTGACCTCTCATCCATTCAGTTCTATCCTCATCTCCTTTCCATCTTTTGCCTTCTCTCTCAGTGTCTAGAGATGTACTTGTATGTGCCTGGTCTCCTTTCTCATGCCTCTCCTTGTCCCTCTGGACTTTGGAGGTGATATCTCTGCCTCTGTCTTTGTCTGGGGTTTCATCACTACTTTGCATAGGTGACTCATATGCCGGGTTGCTATATCCCGTGCCTGCTTTAAGTTCCCTTAGCGGGTATAATCCTTTGTATTTACTGACTTCACTTTTTGTTTCAGGCGGGGCAGGTGGCACGGAAGGTGTCTCACCCCCCTCTGTGCATACGTTAAGTATCCAATCTAATGGCGGCTTCTCCTCCTTATCCTCTTGGTACATCTTCCAAAGTTCTAAACTCGCTAGGTGTTTGTCTAACCTTTTGCCAGTGTACGTGGCATGCAAATATGTTGTCATGTGTTGCAGGATCGTCTTAGACAGCGATCCACCCTGGGGCCATGGCATAAACATTTTGTTGGCGGTTCCCTTAACCCATTCTGTACTGTACTTTTTCAGCTTAGGTGCATGTTTTGGCAAATGCTTGCACAAGTGTATTAACAGTGTAATATTCTCCATACGTAAAATGTTCTCTCTTCTCCTCACACAACACTTGGTTACAATTTATGTTACTTAAACAAAATCAACAATATGAGCGAGCACCAATCGTCGCAAGTCCAATCCCATTTTTTCTAAAAAAATAAGTTTTTTCTTTTTCAAACAATAATCATCGATTCATAGTATACAGTGTCTTGGCTAAACAATCGCGTAATTTTCATGCTAATTCCTCCAAAAATGTCCTTTATTTTAATGACGTCAGAGAGAAAAAGAAAAAGGAAAAAGAAAAAAAATACATAAAACAGACGTGACAGACTAGACAGACTCCAGCCGGCTACACAGGTCTCTGCCCCTGTGATTTACCCCGACATGGATTGTAAGCCCATCCCTTTCAAAGCATCTTTAACTGCTTTGATCTCCTTCATCTTGTATCCTGGCTTGCAACATTATGTGTTACTACTGACTTCTGCAATTGTATTCACTCTCCCCTCTTGCTTCTCCACTCTTTTGGACTGCTTACTCTCTGTTCTCTCCTCCTCTCCCTTTCCCCCTTTTCCTATCTCCTCCCCTTACTTTCTTCTATGCACTTACTCTATCAGAATTGTCCCTGGACCTTATATGATAGCAACCTCGTCTGTTTCCTCCACCCTCCCATTACTGTTTTTTTCCTCCCCATCGCCACTCCAGCACTATCTGAAATGTCGTCAGGCCTAGTATGATAGTCGCTTGTTTTGCTCCTCCCCTCCCTTTCTGCCCTCTCTCCCTCACCTTTTGTTTTCTCCAGCTTTACCAGAAATGTCGTCAGGCCTAGTATGGTAGTCGCCTGTCTGTTTCCATTTCCTTCCCAGTCTCCCCAAACCTTCCTTATCTATGTCATAGCTCTTGTACTGAAATGTCGTCAGGCCGAATATGATAGTTAATTTCACATCCTTACTGTTCATGGCCTGTAAGAATGTCATTGTATTTTCCCTTGTTCCCTCCCTTGCCTTGAAGCGCTTTGAAACACATTGTGTATAGGCACCATATAAATAAACTATCATATCATATCATATAATTTTGTCCTATTTTTTCAGGACTTTGAATGCAGGTTTCTTCTAACTGCTATATTAAAGCGTAGTTATTTGGGCGTATCCTCTTTCTGCTCAGGTATCCTCCTCTATGCTTGGGTATCATCCCAGTATCCTATATATATTGCTAGGTTACCCTTGAGTCACTATTTCCTTCCCCTTATATATGTACATTCTACTCTATATCTAACTTTATTTTTGTTCCACCTCCCACTGTTACCTTCCCTTACTTGTTCTAAGGCATGCCACTTTTTGCCAAAGCGTTCAGTCTTTTTCACTCACCGTTCGCATGTTTTCCTCTCTGGATCCTTGGGATCACCGCCTTCATCACCGCCTCTCCTGCTTTCCTTTCGATCGGCTGCTCTTACAAGTGGGAAGGGGTTTGTGGGTGAAACACAGGTTCCTTATGACCTTACCCTGTAGGTTTTTCAATTTAATCTAGCCACTATCTACGGGGAGCTTCTCGGTCTACTTAGCCAGATGGCAAAAGTACTTGTGATATTGCCGAGGACCTAGAGTTACTAGTGCAGCTCTTCCCCTTTTTGGTTTGGTGAACAGAACCCAGGGATACCCTTATGTACCCCTAGTGTATGATCTTCTGACTGGCCTAGAGAGCGGGGTATGGGCCGGTGGCAGCTCCTTGCAGAATTTGAGAATTTGACAGGTACTCTAAGTGTCCTCCATTTTGGGATACCCAGGCCTTGCCATAGGAATCAGTTGATTCCTGATCGGAGACACGATGGGCTCTTGCGATCTATTGTCTGTTACCTTGTTTTCCCAAAGTCATGCGAAGCCCTGACACTGTCCTGTTCCCTGACTGGCTGTTGGGTGGAAGTTCCATATATGGTATTGTAGGGAAGTCCAGACCAGACTGGCTGGAGCCTTCCCAGTAAATGTATGTTGTGGGTACACCCTTGGGGTGGGACCTGGGTGAATGGAGTGTGTGACCAATATGCATTTCATGTTATGGGTGTCTAGTTTCTGGTATGTGACACAAAGACTGAGACAGCGCTGCCCGGAACTGTTATGAATGCAGTGTGGAGTCCTGAATGGCTGGGTACTTGTCCCAATCAACAGTCCTTGTTGTGAGTGTCTGGAGGGAGAAGAATGGCCCGAATGCACTGTGAGCTTGATAGTCTGCCTGCCTGCATGAATGCCCTTCTGAATGATTGATTGCCTGAGTGTGACCCAGCAGAATGAATGAGAGACCAAACAGTATATCCGGGGACCTCTCACTGATGGAAATTGTTCAGAAGCTATAGTCGAAACTTGATGCTTACCTTGAAGCCCAGCTAGAAGTAGAAGGTTTTGCTGCTGCTTTCCTTCGACACAATCCGAAAGCTGTTGTGTCTCCATGAACTGATCCAAGAGAGGACCTGGCTAGGAGACCTCTTCCCGAGCTAAGAGGGAACATCGTGCACCAGCTAACCTTCACCAAGGCTCCCTGGAAGTCAGTCATCGAAAGGCTGCCGACCAGAGACAGGGACCGCGGCGAAATCTGAAGTAAAGCACCTGGACATTGAAGTCCATGGCCGTCGATGACCATCATCGTCGACCAAAGCCGTAATGCTCCATTGCCTAAGACATTTGAATCAAGGTCTCCCTTGCTCATCAGGGTCGACCATTTTGTCCCGCCAGAGAAAGTCAAGGTCGCCAACGAATCCAGGAGAATCCGCCGGTGGATTTCCCACCACCAAAGTCCTCAAAGAAGGCGACGAAGATCCGAAAGTCAACCGTGGTCGAGTGCCGATCGCCGACGCCAGCTGCCGACAACCAGACAACCTTGCTGGGCCTACGTTCTTCATTTGACTATTTGCGGCAACAAACTATTGTCATCAAGGTGCACTGCACGCCTCATCTTCACAGGACGTCCACGACCGATCATCGACGAGCATTCAAGGACTGAAGTTGCTGACTCAACAACATTGTTCACTGTGTTCTTCGAGGAATCTCGATGATCCGTGGCTCCTGCCTTAAAGGGAGTTCACTCAAGAAGAATCCATAGACGACCCGTCGTCAAACTCCGCTAGACCAGATATATTAGGGTAGTAGAACATTTATAGAAGGAAATAATTTATGGACTGGGCTTGTCAATATACTTTATTTACAGGTTGCCCATGTGGGAGGATCCTCACACAGAACTGTGTCTAAGTAACGGGGCAAAGTATTCTGCCAATTGTTTAACAGCGTGTTTCCCTCCCAAGTCTATTGTTGATACCTTTTGCCATTTGAAACTGTCAGCAGTTGGTGCATTTTAATGGAGTAATTGTGGTACCACATAAACATTGTACTTGTATGATAATAGTATTGCCCGAGCACACAGTGTGTTATTGTGATTGTGTATACAACCTGAACCTTATTTATATAAAGAACTGTGTTATCACTAACATAGTGTGTGGACATTCCGTTGCAGGGGCTTGGGACTCCACTGTACTAAAGAACCAGCCTGCATCACCTCCTGAGAGCTTAAGCCTTGATTGCTCGTCCATATCTACCCTATAGAGAATCTTGGCTGGTGTGCTCTGTGCTTCTACTCTCCCATATAGAGGGAAGGAATACAGATAACCCCCTCCAGTCTTTACAGATAGTCAGGAAGGGAAGCCCAAAGGCAAGTGCTGGCAAAGAATGCTGGGAGGGACTGGTAGGAGGTGGTCAGGTCCTTGTATGACTCTGAAGGGACTCAGCCCCAATTGCAATGGCAGGTGGCGAGTTTAGCATGGCAAGGGGAGAGGGGAGAAAGAAGAGAAAAGGAAGGTCTTATGAAGTTTCTAAAACTTAAGACGATCCGGCTCAAGTCTGAGGTGGGACGGTGGCTGTTTCAGTGGAAGGCTCCAGACGAGGAGAGGGTTCTACCTCCCACTCTCTGCTTGGCGAAACATTTCATCTACAGATAGTTGGAGCCAGAAGACTGAAGGATTCTGTTTTGGAGGTATTTTGGGAGAGAAATGTGGATGTAGAGAGGTCACAGGCACCAGACAGCCTTGTGGATGATGCAAAGGGTTTTGAATTTGATCCTTGCAGTCACTGGGCGACA
This sequence comes from Ambystoma mexicanum, assembly GCF_040938575.1. Classification (NCBI taxonomy): domain Eukaryota; kingdom Metazoa; phylum Chordata; class Amphibia; order Caudata; family Ambystomatidae; genus Ambystoma; species Ambystoma mexicanum. The sequence goes on along the minus strand of NC_090939.1, from coordinate 549,068,867 downwards.
GTGCACAGATTTTAGGGCTGGAGAGACACAGTCCCTGGGCTTGAGGCCAAGGATTAGTCTTGCAGTCCTATTCTGGATTAGTTGGAGTGGGTGAAAGGAGGAAAGAGGGAGGTTGAGGAAGAGGCTATTGCATTAGTCAAGTCTCCAGAGAACCAGGGCTCTGGAGACATCGAGCTTCTGGGGGAAGGTGAGGAAAGGTAGAATGCCCTTGATGAGATGGAGCAAAACAATCAGACTTCTTGGCAAGGTCCGTGATGTGTGGAGAGAAGGAGACAGAGGAGTCAAAATTATCTGAAGGTTTCCTTATTAATTCTTAGTAGACTAAAAACTAAGGGTGGCATTCAGAATTGGGCAGATTTCTTTTTAATGAAATACCGGTGGAGAAAGTTTTATGAAAATAATCCAATTCAAGGTTTACCACTGGTGGGGTTGGTATTTTTTAAATACCTCCATTGGTATTTTAGAAATACCACCTCTGCCCGTTGTAACATAAAAAAGGTTTTATCTTCATTTGGAACGGCAAAAGGCCCAGGGTTAAAACTTCTACTCTGACCCTCACAAAGTCTCATGGTGGCTTCGGACTCCCCGATTTTAGGCTCTATTATAAAGCAGCTCAGCTCAGGGTGATGTTGGAGCACATGCGGGACGACATGCGTACATTCTGGACGTATGTCGAAGACATCCACGCACATCCGAAGAAGGTCAGGGACTATCTATGGGCCTCTCCCAGGTCACTCCCCCCACAACTCAAGGCACATCCTACCTTAGCAGTCCTTTGGTCACTGTGGAAACCCAGCAAAGCTAATAATTTGATATCTACATGGCCTTCGCCTCTGTCATCTCTATGGGGCCCGCCCATCGATCTGGACGTGAGGGGCTTTCGGGACACCCAGGCATGGTCTGACAAGGGACTGGAAAGAGTCTCCCAGCTTACACGAGAAGAGGGCTTCATTGAATACGACAGCTTGGCAGAGGCTCTGGTGGACAGGCCCCCCACGGTTTTTGAATTCCTGCGGCTGAAAGGGATACTTACCCAACCGCGGTGGTCCAACCAGCTTAGTCGCCCCCTCACCCCATTCGAACTAATACTGGCCAAAAGTAAATCCCGCAAAGGTTCGCTATCTAAGTTTTATAGTGTGCTGATTACAGCCGACCTAGAAGGCAGACAACCCTTCAAGCGCATATGGGAAGAGAGGATAGGGATGCCAATAGAGGACCACACCTGGAGGGCTGTTTTCAAGTGCATCTTCACAGGCTCCCTACACACAGCAGCTATGGAACATAACTTTAAAATCCTCCATTCATGGCATCGCCCCCCGGCGCTATTGTCTAGAATGTTCCGGGATGTTTCCCCCCTTTGCCCCAGGGGATGCCATCAACGGGGAACCTGGTTTCATATGTGGTGTAGTTGCCCGTCCATACAGGTATACTGGACGGAGCTTCTAAGCTAGATCAAAGATATCGAGGGTTACGGCCCATCTTTGCACCCGCTGGAAATCCTACTGGGCTCCCCCATGCCGGATTCGGAGGTGAATGCCTTCCCCAAGGTCATATGCGCCATGTTGCGGGCAGGGAGACTGGCGCTTGCGCAAAAATGGAAAAGTGTCCGGGCCCCCTCTAAAGAGGAATGGCTCTGCAAGCTCAGAGCGATATTCAGCTACGAAAAACTCTCGGCGATAGCAAACAATACTATGTCTGATTTTGTCCAAGAACGGACGGCAGTGCTGCTGCACGATGATTGTATTACTATGCGATTGTAGAGGGGCGATTGAACAAATGTTTAAATCAATGGTTACTATGCGCTGGTCCCCATACACCTCAGAGGGTTGGTCTTGCCCTGGCCTAAGCACCACATGGTCGTACCCCACTGTTTCAAGGATCACATTTCTCTATCGCCGCGCTATGCAAGTGTGCTTCCCTATGCTTAATATAGTTGCATTTTCCCTAAAGTTGGCGTAACAATTGTTTTGGGGGAGGGTTCGGGAGGGGGGAAGGGGGGTTGGGAGTTAACCAGAAAACGTTACTGACAATGTGTCTTTCCTTTTTTTTTTTGCATCTATTGCGGGTGGAAAAGGCCAGTAGGCCCACCCTGTCGTGTATGTTGTCAATAAAAATAAATTAAAAAAAAAAAAAAGGTTTTATTTAAAAAGAAAAAAACATGTATTTCATGTGAAGGTGGAAATGTACAATTCTTGTGCACAAAAGTATCATTTCTGATCCTCTCATACATTACATGGATTTGGTAATGAGGGGGCATCAGAGATGCCCAATTTTTAACCTACTTACCATGCACTTTGTGAAAATGTTTTTCACTGCATTGAAAGGAAATTCCTGCACCTCGCTTCTGAACACAAAAAAAAGGTTTTTGAAAACTTGTGACCAATTTGGCTTTTTTAACTTCACCTCCTAGGTTGAGGTAGGCAGATTTTCTGCAGAAATTGTTAAAGAGGAAGGGTCCTTTTGACCCCCCCCCTACATCCCGTATTAAGTGGAAGATATGCTAATTCAATTGCTGGAGACATCCCAGGGCCTGGGCTACTGGCGACAGAGCTTGGGAGCCATTGCATGACACATAAACTCCATCTCGTATGTCCCCAGACTCCATTTTCTATTATTCCCGACTCCATCTTTTACTAGGCTGCACTGTGACTTCGAATAAGCCCTCTCTCCTTCTGCCAGCGCCGCACCCTCACCTCCTCTGTCTGTGCTGCAACTGTCTGGTTCTAACAGAAGCTTGGGCGCAAATTGTTGCAAACTGACAATTTATTTCTTCTCTTCCTCTGAGATCATTGCCCTGTGTGAGACCGGGCCGAAGCCTGGCTTGCGAAAACCATCCATCTCCACAAACCTGCCTCAGCTCCTCCAAACCCCCACCTTAAGAATTATTGCTTGTATAATCCTTGCTCCCCTGTGTTTCTTTCATGTAGCAGACGGTGGCACCCATCCCCATGGGCCACCCTAAATGGTCCCCCATATAACTAATCCAGAGCGATCGTATATTCTCCCTGTACTAACACCTATCAATCCATTTGTCTGAACCATGAGGCGCCATGTCGATGAATCTCAGGAGGGCACTCTCAGGTAAGGCACCTGGACCATTGTGCCCCTGTCCCCACTGAGGCACAGGTCAAGCATGTGCGCCTTTTACTACAATTTATCGATGACCCTGCATATTTGTATAAGGTTTTATGTCTTATATTAATCACTACATGCCAATAAGTACTGTGTAGCTTAGATTAGTTAGACGACTGATGGTGTGGACTCAGCCTGACCTTCACGCATCCCAGGTGAGCCCAGCTGACCCACATGCCACAAGAAGCAACATGTTCGGCACCAGCCAATCGAGCAGCACTGTCCGCCTATAGTACGTAATGTATTAGCTAAAAGAGCCAATGAAATGGCACCATGTCACACTTTTAGAAATTGTCATCAATGACAAGGAATGTGGTTAAAATGTGATGTTTCTGTATTGTTGGCAGAGCGCTTTCGGAGCAGCATAGTCCTCTGCATGCCTCTTTTTACTATTAAATAAAGCATATTTCTTTTGACTTGCAATCTTTCTCCTGGTCTCATTCCCTACTGGGGTGCGTCCATTTATTCTGAATTTTGTGCTTGTTTATTGGGGAATGACCACTTTCAAAAGTCTGCATAAATTACTGACGCCAGTATTCCCATGGAACACTGCAGGTTAGTTTTGATATAAAACTGAATTGGATGGTAAGTAAAATCAGCAATATTTGCCAAATACTTCCGATTTTTCCATTACCATCTAACTCTGAATTACTACCTAAGTTTATAATTTTTTGGTCTTGTCCAGATCTGACCAATAAAAGACACAAATCACACACATATAAATAAATAACCTATTCACATATATAGAAACATAGTCACATCAACATAGGTGCATCCTTCCACATATATTTTACCCAGTCACAGATACACTCAAACTCATCACCATAGTCAAATAAACAGAACAGACACACACACACTCCACCTTCCTTAACAAGCAAACTGCATATTGGAGATTGCTCTTGCTCTTTCACAGTCACCAGATCGCAGACAAACTGCTCTCAAAGTGCCTTCTGCTTTCCTGTACTGAAATATGCACCCAATTTGAGAGCACAAGAAAAGCTAAATCCTCTCTATGTTTTTTGCTCTGTATTGTCCCGGTGCAGACCCCATAGCCACATTTACCAAAAAAAAAAACTGCACTTCTTGTACTTCTTGTCTTGCCTGGCAGAAGCTGACTAGCAAATCAAGATGGCCTACTGACTGCATGTGAGCTGGGGCAATGGGCAAGTGAAGGGGGTACAAGGGAGGAAAGTAAAGTAGATCGAGTTAAGCAATGGTGCACAAGGGGAATGAAAGTCTGAAAGTTAATTGTAAGGTGGAGGTAATGGGCATTGAGAATGTGGTGCAAAGAAAGGACACCAGAGTGTGATGAGTAAGGAACATTGGGTAAATGAGACAGAGGTACAAATCTGAAAAGGTAGATCAGTAGATCGAGTGACTGTTGCTGATATCTGTTCCTAACTCGCATGCCACTGTACCCGACTGTGGGACTGGTTCAACCCCTTTCTTTTTTCAATCAATAAATACATATTTGCTTCATAAACCAGTGTTTCAATTAAGACATCTCTTAAATTGTACTCGGTTCCTTTATCATATAAATTGGTACTTTGAAAGACAGAGTTATTTAACTGTACTGAATACTTTAGCCCTTGTATAACAACTTTACTTGCAGAATTTCTTTATATTTTAAACTGGTTTGATTATTTCTGTTTTTATTTTATAAATTGGCCTCTGTGCAACCCTGTGTATTTCCTGTCCTGAAACGGGAGGGAGGTTGAAGGTAATCAATACTGTTAGACTGGCTTGTCCCAGTTTCATAAACATAACTTTTTTTTAAATAAATACAATTGTGCGCACCCATTTTTGGCTCGATGAAAATTCCACTGAATTAGATGCCTTCGATTAAATTATCCTACAGTGGTCTAGAGAGTAGAGGTATTCTTAATAAAGGCTCCTCTGCCTCATCCTGAGGATTACCTGCAAAGATGCATGTCACCTGTCTTATTCCCTAAGGATTTTCAGGCTCTTTGTAGGGCTTTGGAGGAAGGCTTTGGTTTCTCCACACTGCTATACATATTTAAGAAGTGGGCTAAGAGCTGAAATGGGCAGGCACTCAAAGGTCCATTTTGCTGATGCTACCCTTCTTGGGACAGTAAGGGTTTAGTTAGACATTGCTCAAAGAGGCCGGAATGGACTCAGGTCTGCCCTCTCACACCCATCAAGTAGAAATGCAACTCCTCCAGACCAGTCTCTGTTGCCCAGCGATTTTCAGAGGAGATGCTAAGGGCAGGGCAACTACTCTCCAGCCAAGTCTTGCCTGCCATGTACCCAGCTCCATCAACCCCTAGGTCAGTTCCTACCTCTCTGCATCCACAGGTTCCGTTGGGGGATTGACTTCAACAGTTCACCAAGGTTGGGTGGGAGCATTTTCACAGGGTCGGATATGAGCTGATCCGACAGAACAGTCATCTTGTACCATTTTGTCAATGGTAGTCAACGGGCCAGATTTTGAAGTAACATCTGGGTCAAATGGTTCTTCCCGACAAAGAGCTGACAAGTTACAGCCCTGGTTGAGATCACTCCTCTTCTTCAAGACTTCAGCCCAGACCTGCCCTAGCTTCTGAATCATGGGGATATAATATTGTAAATCTTTAGGATCACGTAGGCCAAAGCTTACCTCATTCAGTCCTATGTGGCACACATTTTGAGCATCTGGAATCCTGGGACTTTTCCCAGTCGATTCATATGAGCACTGCTATCAGGTGAGATCTGCAATGATGGTAGTCATCCTACGACCACATGAGGGTGATCACTTATTGACCCTGTAACTACCAACCCCTTCTTGAGAGGCTGGTGAGCTCCCTTGGAATTGGTATGAGCCCAGAGCCCTTGGTGTCCATTAGAGTCCATGGTTTTGTTGAATTGAAAAGGAATATCAGCAGCTCTTCATGCCCTGCTCGACTTAAGTTGTCGCCTAGCCAAACAGAGTCTTTTGATCATGACCGAAAACATGGTGGCTAACTGCTGTCTTTTTTTATGAAGGACAGGTTGTGATTCTCTACCTCTGCTAGCCACAAGGGTCATGGCCTATGCAGAGAAGCATGGTTTGACACAAGAATATGTGTATCCCTGAGAATTGGTCTATTGGGGGACTTGTGCACTGATCCTTAGCTTTTCATTATCTTTGGGGCTGTCCTCGACTCCAAATGAATTTGTGTTTTTGTGCAGGAGGTTTAGACAGCCCAATTTAGCTCTCTTTGCTTCCCACCACTCCCTTCTTCTTTCCAGCGACTGCTCCTAGACTTGGGAGGAAACAAGTTGCCTTCTTGACTCCATGGCTTTTGAGTCTCCTTTATTCCCCTATGCCTTTCCTTCCTTTCTGCTTTCCTTCCCCTTTTTCTTATCTGGGACATGAAGGTGGAAGTGTCAGTCATTTTTGTTACCCATTTGGCACTTTGTTCTCTATTAAGTGTCATATGATTCAGATTATATTTGTCCTCATCATTACCACCATTAAAAGCCTGTGCATGCTCGGCTCTCTCCTTTGTGTAAGTCCTGGACTTCAGTTCCTTCCAAGTGGGTTAGTCCTGCTCCCCCCGGCGTTTCCCACTAATGCCATCTCTGCTTTCCATCTTAACATGTTTTTTTTCTCTCTGTCTCTCTCTGTCTCTCTCTCTCTCTCTCTCTTTCTTTCTCTATGTCTCTATCGCTCTCTCTCTGTCTCGCTCTTCCTCTAAGGTAACTGCAGATCATAAACACTCACCGATGTTGAAGTATGCAGTTTTTCATGGAATAAAGTCAGTGGTGCACAGATTCATAGACTAGTGTTTTTATGTTTTATTTTTAGGTGACCATCTCCTTCTTGCCATATGCTCATTTGTTAAGGACAGGGACAAGAAAGAGGGACAAAGGGGTTATGCCCAGATATATATTATATATATATATATTTTTTTTTTTAACATGGACGCGGTAGCGTCCATGTAGTTATGGTTAAGTGGGTGTTTCCATGGGAAGAGCACTTTTTGGGCAGCCTATAACTTCGCTCTGTCTGGACGAATCCTCACCAAACCTTGCAAAAAAAGTATATGGGCCACTCTGAATTTCTTTGCAAAGTTTGGAGAGGTTTGGTCCAGGGAGGGCAAAGTTATAGGGGGGGTCCCAAAACTTTTGTTTTTTCCCATAGACATAATGGGAAAAAACTTTGCGCACGGCTACAGCCCGAACCGCTGGACGGATTTACACCAAATTTGCGGCAGGAGTGGTGGCTTGGTCCAGAAAGCGTGCTTTTGCAAATGTGGTGTAAATCCGTCCAGTAGTTTTTTTTTAAAATTACCAAAATATAAGGCAAAAAAATTAGTGATATCTGTGTTCGCTTCGCGGACGGACTTCCCTGTTCGCTCCACGGACAGCACCCCGATTGGCCGAGCGGCTTGCGTGATGTCCGCGGACATCCAACGTGTTTGCTGATTGGACGGCATGGGGTGTGGAGCATGTCAGATTTTCGGTGGCGCCTGCCATCTTGCATTCGCGGACGACCGCAGACAGCGAGGTGAAACTTGAATTAAAAATTTATTTAGTGGCATGTGTTGGTGTGTAAGAGTGATTGGGGATGGTGGAGGAATATGAGATAGGTTCAATGTTGTATTTTTTTTATGTGCTAGACTCTTTTGTTGTGTTCGATTTGTCTGCGGACAACACGGCTGTTCTGGAATGTTCGTAAATAAACAGAATGGATTCGGTGTGAAGTTGAAAGTGTTCTAAGAACACTTGTGGGGTCCTGGAATGTTAGCAGGGGGTGTCCTGGAGACGTTGTGTGTATTGTTCGTTGGCAAGCTGAAAGTATTCTAAGAACACTCGCGGTGTCCTGAAATGTTCGTACACAAAGAAAATGGGGGTGTCTTGAGGACGCTGTCCGTATTGTCCTCTGGCAAGTTAAATGTATTCTAGGACCTTCTTTGTGTCCGAGGACATTAAAATGGTTGCAATGCTTGAATCTATGGGTGTGATACACTGCGGTGGTTGTGGCCAGGATATAGAATGTTGGGAGCATGGCCATTTGGCCATGTACCCAACACTCTATGGCCTGGCCACAACCACCGCTGCATATCACAGTCATATGCCATGCATCCAAGAGTCTATGCCCTGGCTAGAAGTATTGTAGCATATCACAGTCATATGTCATGCACCCAAGAGTCTATGCCCTGTCCACAAGTATAGCAGCATATCACACTCATAGTGGCTAAGAACACTCGTGGGGTGTTGGAATGTTCGCAGGAGGTGTCCTGGAGACGTTGTCTGTATTGTTCGTTGGCAAGCTGAAAGTGTTTTAGGAACAGTCGCGGTGTCCTGAAATGTTCGTACACAAAGAAAATGGGGGTGTCCTGAGGACGCTGTCCGTATTGTCCTCTGGAAAGTTGAATGTGTTCTAGGACCTTCCTTGTGTCCGCGGACATTAAAATGGTTGCAATGCTTGAATCTATGGGTGTGACATAGCACCCAAGAGTCTTGGGTGCATATACCATGCACCCAAGAGTCTATGCCCTGGCCAGAAGCTCTGCAGCATATAACAGTCATATGCCATGCACCCAAGAGTGTATGCCCTGGCCAGAAGCACCGCAGCATATCACACACAGAGTGGCTTATAACTTTGGGTCAAAAACAAATTCATAAGGAACAATGTTATAAACCAGTATGGGTGTGATATGCTGCGATGGTTGTATTTATGATGTTATACTTACTATTTGGTTTAGTAACGGGAGTCCATGTTTTTCTTGTTCATTTCTGTGATAAAAGAAAATAGCATGCTAGTATTAGTATTTTATAGAGTTATTACATTGTACAATCAACATTTTTTCTTTTTTATTACCCTCATATTTAGTGAATGACAAACAAGAGTACTGTGCAATTTGCTCAGTTTCTGTGTTTGTTGCTAAAATCATTGGGTCTGTGGGAGCAAAAAAATCCATGTTGGATTAAAAAAAAACTTTTTCTGTTATGCTACAGTTTATTTGTTTGTTTGTTTTCAGTGTTTACTTGTTGTTTCTGGCTAATGCTTTATACATTGGATTGTTCCAGTTTTTGGAAGCAGTGAGATATTAGGTATTTGTTTGGATATTGTACAGTTTTGGAGCAGTTAGATACCAGTAGGCGTATTCTAACTGTTTATTTTTTTATATAATTTCGTGGTATTGATTTATCTGTTTGAATATTTCTAAATTTTGGGACAGTTAGATACCATTTGGTGTATTGTAACTGTCTATTTTTTTTATTTATTTGAGTACTCCTAATTTATCTGTTTAGTTGTTGTAGCATTTTTGGGCAGTTAGATAGCTTTTGAAATATTGTGACAGTTTATATTTTTTTACTACAAGTGTACTTAAGGTTTAAGTACAGTTTAGTTATCGAATTTTGGTTTTAAGAACATTAAATAAGCGTTTGTAAGATTTGCTGGTAATCTCTGCTTTAGAGTAACGGTACTATCATTACATTCAAACCATCCACATTTCTTTTTTATATATGCAGTGTAGTGTCCTGAGTTGGTTGTGGCTCCTGCGTGGTAGATGATACCTATTGTTGTGAAGGTTTTCCTACCAAGTGATATTTGACCATGTGTGAATCCAGTCAGCTTGCAGTTGTTTTTGGTACCATCTGCATTGTAACGTAGAAGCATTAGTATAACGTATTTACTATGTGTTTGTATTACTAACGTGGAGCGATTATCTCAATTGCAGGTGGAACATAATCTACGGTGGTTTGCATTTTATACAAGTTGCTGAAATGGAACGGATTCACAATTAGGTATCGATATATACACAAAGCACTCATTGGGGATTTGTTCTTGTGTCACAATGTTGCAGAGAGTGCATGTATGTTTCCACATGTATGAAATCTGGAAGATTTCATTTATGGGTATGTTTTTGTTTTCCAGTACTTATAGTAAGTACATTAGAAATTATTGTGGATCTTCCTGTGAGTTTATAGTGAATTTCACCATTCCAGCACAGTAGTCCAATTGTTGTCTTATCCCATAAACACATTGGTTGCATTTCTTTACTTAACATGATTTCATTGAATTTGAAACAACTTGCAAGAGTTGGCAGTAAGGCCATACAATTGACATTGTTGTGGGCTAATTGTTTCATAACATCTGTAGCACATGTATTATCACCATAAAGTGCATGAATGTGCCGGGTTTTCAATATTGCTTCTGCTTCTCTAGAAAGTATACCAACTCTGATACTTTTTAAGATGTTGGCATAAGTGAGATCTGCAGATTGGCGCATGTTTTGTGTTAATTCTCTGTATTGGAAATGTTGCCAAAGGTTGACATTTCCAATGCTGCCAACAGTTTTACGGCAGAGTTTGTGTCCTAATGTTTTAAAAATAGGCTCACCTTTTACAGGTGTCAATTGAAGAAGATCTCTGAAAACAATAATGTGTTTTCCTGCAAAGAGCTCTTCATAGTTTGTTTTGAGTACTTCCTGTAATCTGAGTTGAATAAAAGCCAACATTAGGTTGGACACCATGCTCACTTCATCTATTAGTAGCATTTTCATTTGTTTTAATACTCTGCGTAGTTCCATTGCAGATTCTGCAGAAAGTTTGTAATAATCTTATTTGTTTTGGTGTTCTACTGGCAGGAGTAGTAATCGGTGTAAAGTGACACCACCTATGTTGTAGGCAGCTAAACCTGTGGGGGCAGTGACAATAGCTGACAGTTTGTTGTTTGTGAATTGTTGAAGGAACTTACTGATGATTTTGATTAGGAATGTTTTGCCAGAACCAGCTTCACCACTGACATACAATAGTATAGGTTTGTAATTTTGACAGGTGCATTCTTTGTTTTCATGTTGTGCACCATGTGCAATTTCTTTTGTTACCTCTTGAAAATTGCTACGTTGCTCATTGTTTAGCTTTGATTCTAGTATAGTTAAGTCTTCGTTATCTTCATACTGACACATGGCGTTTTGTACTTCTATCATAGCTAATTCTGCCTCATTTGTTATTAGTGGGTCTCCCAGTGGTTCTTGGCTTCCTGTGACAGATGGTTGACTACTGTCAGGAGTGTCATTATCTAGTTAGGCCTGGAGTTCTTCTTCATGTTGCTGTTCATTGTGCAACATTGTTTTGTACTGTGCAAAGTTTACATCAGCTATACTGCTTTTATTTGCTTTGAAAGCATCTTCATATGAGTCATAGTTGTCTAGTATTTCTTCTTCTTTTCTCCATGGTTTAAAGAGTTGTAGCAGGGACATGTAATATACTTCTTTATGTTGAGGAGTCTTTAATGATAATTTGATATGATTAATTAAATTTGGTTTGGTGAGTTTTACTAAGCTGCCTTCACATTTTGTCACTTTGTATTTACAGTTTTGTTCATCAGGTTTTATATTATTTTTCTATGTGTAGTTTTGGGCTATGTGGTATAGACTCATGGTTTCCAAAGTGGTACTCCTGTTTGGGTAGTATGTGTTCAATAAATTGTTTTTTAAAATGTCTTGGCTGTTGGGATCATGTTTGGCTATTGTTTCTATATCTTCGTATGATTTTAGAACTCTTTTTCTAGATTTAGCTGGACCAAGACTTAGCCATACTATATTTGCAGATTTACCATACAATGCAGTACCAGTTAATCGATCATCTGCTTCATAGGATCCACATTCTCTATGGGACAGCATTTTTATGCCCAAGCTGTATAATTTCGGAGACACTGTTTTATCTGATGACAGGTCATTCCAGAGGTCTTGGAGCTCTGTCTTTTCTGATTTGGGAAAGTATGCTGCGACATATCGTGCAACTGCAGTAGAATTGTCTGCAATGTACTGCACGTCTATGTTTGCATGCCATAAGTAGGCAATGATTGCATTGTAATCATTGATATATTTTTCTTCTTCTTTTCTTTTTATGCAATATGTATTTTTAGGTGACTTACCTTTAACACTATGTCTAACTGAAGACATGAGGTTGTTCACTTGACCTGTATTTGTGACTTGTCTAGGGAAACCAAATCGGCATTTGGTGTAGTATTTCCCTTTGTTTTTGTATTTGCGACGACAATATTTGCCACATTTGTGTCTTTGGAATTGTAACATATTTGCATGAAGATCACTATTTGTGGATTCTGATGGAATTTCACAAGTGACATATTTTTTTCAATAAACTGTAAAACAGTGGCATCACTGTCTTGGCCAAATTTAGGAGCATCTTTAATCCATAAAAGCGTGTGGATATGTGGTGCTCCTCTGGCTTGGTATTCTTTTCTCCAAAAGAAGTGTTGCACTTCTCCAAGGGGAGGAATAGTTTTGTTACAAATAAAATGTAGCATAGCAATGAAGCGATGGTGAAAATATCGTGAAACATTAACAGGATCTTGTGAACAAAGTTGTCCAGGTGTTATTATATCTATGTTTGTTTTGATTTCGTTTGATATGCATAGGAAAGCGTGTAAATCTTCCCATGCATATTCTGCGCAACTTAATTTAACAAACCAAGTGGGTGGGCCAAGGTTTCTGATCATACAACGTACATCTCCATGACGTCGAAACCAGTACTCTTTAGTACCACGCATATTTGGTAATAGATTTGTAAGATTTGCTTGTAAAACCTCATCTTTTTGTTGAACTTTTTGTAATAATTGTGTAGCTGTCATATTTTGAAAGTGTGATCCTGATTTTAATATGTGTGCAACTCCGTAACATAAAGTTGCTAGTTCACTTTCAAAGAGTAGGTGGAATATGTATTCCACATTTTGTCGAAATCTGGGATCTTCAGAATACATTTGTAATGAGCGATATTCTGATGCTGATATATGAATAGGTCTATCATCGTATCTTCCTCCTTTGCCAGTAGGAATGAGTAGAGGAAAAGCACGTGCTTCTATACTTTTTTCCCATATGCTGATTGGTGATCCTTTTGTTTGACGCATTTGGTAAGTTTCCAGTGCATCGTCTATGGTGTCATTAGAGTGCAATGGATGAATTGTATTATGGTCTAAAGTGTTTGATATTGTAGCAGGATCTAGGAGCTCAAATTGACCAGCTTCTAGTGTCTGTTGAATTATTTCACTTGTATCTTGCAAGTTTTCTTCAATATTAACTTCTTTATAATATTCATTGTTCTCTTTAAGATATTGCAGAGCTTCTCTAACTTTACGTAAATCTACCAGTTGTTGCCAATTTTTTTTGTCTTTTGTAGGTACTCCATTTACCAAGATAATTAAAGATTGCTGCATTGGACGTTGCACTCCGAGAGTGTGCACATTTTCTTTTAGATCTAATGCTAAATACACTACTTTTCAACAAATACCTTTCACTAATTCAGAGGGAGGTAATTTTTTCAGTTTTTGGTTGAATGCTTATTATTGCTTGAAATGGGTGCACTGTTTGAATTATGATGCTCTCATATAAATTAAGTTGTTGAAGGGGTTTTGGTAGTGGATACAATTCCAAGTTATTTGTGATAGCACATGAAGGAGTTTGGTTGTTGTCAAGTTTTGTAGTGCAGTGACTGCAAAGTATTATGGGGCCAGTTATTTCGTATTTGTTTTCTGCTATAAGGTAGAGAGCTAATTCAAACCATTTAGAATCTTCATTGTCTTCTATTTTGTATGATAGGTCTATAGCTTTTGTGCTACTTTTATATAAAGTTCTGTGTCAACATACACACATGTGGTTTGGTACTTCAGCTGAAGTACTTTCAAATTTTAGTATTTCTTTTTTGTATGTCTGTAGTGAAAGGTTGCCATGTGCACAATTGTTACGAAGTTGGTTGACAGCTAATTCATCTTGTAAGTGGGTCTCACTTCCAAAATATTTTGTCTGGATATAGTCGATTTCTTCTAGGAGGTCTTTTGCTGTACCATGTAGAAGAATGCTATTTAAATTGACTAGTACTAAAGCAGGACTTTTAGCATAGTACAGTTTATAAACTAGATTTCTTATACTTGCATGATGTGTTGATATCCTTTTGATATCATGGAAGGGTGTTTTGCAAGTAGGTCCTGTAATGCAGGCCAAGGAATGTCCTTGTAGTCCTGTGTACCTGCGTATTGGACAAGCATCCATATTTTGCAGTAGTTTAATTTTGATTTTGTCTTTGCTTTTCACATATTGATTGAGGAATTGGCGTAAAGACTTGAACATTTTTTTGGGAATGTTACACATTGACGTGCATGGCCATTAGATGTTCTGATTCAGATGAATGGAGGGGTAAATCTACATTTTCAGGGCATATTTTTGTAAGGAGTTCTTCTTGTTTCATTATGGTATTATTAACTTTTTCATAACCTCGACCACTCCTATGTATGGCAATTGTATTTGTTTGCTTTTGTTTGTAGGCTTCTTCATTAAAGTATGGTTCTGTGGTTGTAGTGTGACTCCATTCACCTCCACAGATATTTAAGAAATTATTTCTGTTGACATTTCGTTTATTGAGAAGTATTTTTTGTAATTTAGTTATTAGTTTTGTTAGTGGTTTCATTCTGTTTAACACTAAAATAAATAACTTTGATTTGAGAAGAAGTGCACTGTCTATCAACGCTTCTAAGATTACTTTCCTACGATAGGTTTGATGTCTTGAACCTGGTGTCTCTCCTGTTTTCAAAAGATTTTGAAGGACTTTGTGACAGAACATTTTGGCTAAAATACTTTTCTTGGTATGCTTACTTTGTACTATATCAAGATTTATAGAAGAAGTTTTATTTGTAGTGATAGTTGATTTTCTGTTAATAGTTTTTTGGGTTGTTTTACTTTTTGATAGAGGAGGGAAAGTTTTTGTACTAGAAACTTCTTCTGTTTCACTACATGACTGTATTAGCTGTTGTGTTTCAACTTCTTTTTACAAATTCTGCTATAGATGGATGTTTATGTTGGAGACTTTTTTTTTCATTTGCTCTACTTCTGCGTCCCTTTCTATGGGTTTGCTTTTTGGTAGGCATTCTTTAGGGTCTCTTGAAAAATATACAGAAGGTATGGGTTGGGGTGTTCTGCAATGCATGTGTGGTGTGTGCATGAGTGTTTGGGTAAGGTGATAAAGATGTATGTAATGGTGTGTGATTATGCATTGGGAAGTACAACTAGTAGGGATGGCTATTCTTGAATTAATGTGGTACTAAACTGGGCTTCAGATGACAAAAAAAGTAAGCTAGTGGTGTGGAGGAGTATAAATAGTATATCTAAAGCTATACAATTAAAACAGTTGTTTTTTCTAAAACATCTAAATTCTAGCGGCTGAGTTGGGTAATTTGTGTGTCCAAAAATATTAATTTGTGGGCCATTCTGCCAGTAAATCACTGTTTAAGACGGGGGGATTTTTGGTCAGAATGGTGTAGAATCTCTATTTTTAGGCACAGAAATAGCATGAATTAAGCTTACAGTGTGAGTAATAATTCAAATATTATGGTAACATTCTACTTACTTTTTTCCAAAATGAGCAGTTTGTTTCTTAGTTGTTCTTTGTAGTTCCAATTCGCTGCTTCTTTTCAGGAGAATGGTCTTCACTGCAATTGTAAAAGAAATAAATTAGTAATTTGGTTTGTATATAGCACTCTTTTTAATTTAGGCATAGATTTTTTAAATTGAAATGCTCAGCGCCTTCCTTAAAACCATTAAAACTATTTTATGACTAACTGTAGGAAAGAAAATATCTTCACTATGGCTTGTTAAATTCATAATGTACCACTGTATACCACTATTCCTGGAACTAAGCTTTTCCACGTAATAGTGAGTGCATGTCATAGCTTGCTTTTCCAGGTAATAGTGAGTGAATGTCATAGCCTTCTTGTCCTATATAATTGTAGGTAATTATATAAACTAAAAAAAGTAAAACAAAATGTGTGTTTGTACAAATATTATTCTTTGATATTTGATCATAGAGTGTGCATGTAATTTTGTTTGCTTATATGTAGTCTATATATTTTATTTGAAAAAGATTAGTTTAACATTATTTGCGTGTGTGTGTGTTTGTGTACGAAGAAATTAAACGGTATAAAGGTTTGTAAGTCACAGTTCATTTTAGGATAATGAAAAAATGATTGTAGATTCATTTTACAGATTATACAAGGTAAAATTCGGTTAGAAAATGTGTTCATGTACTGTATAGAAAATATGCATACCTGTAGTTTGTGTTCATGCATATGGATATGGATGAAGCTGCAAGTAGAAATCTTGGAGATTTGTCTAGTATTTCTCGTAGATCGTGCTTGCCAATGGTATGAGACTTGTAGTCCGAGAGATTCACCGTACATTTTCAGTGCTGATCTATGATAATGCAGTTACATGTAGAGGTCGTGGATTTGATTGGTGGATGGTCATGTGATTTCTTAGCTACATCCCATGAGGGAATGGCACAGAGAGTGAAGTGGAAATGGTAGAAGGCCTGTCCATGTTACGTTACGTTCAAGGACATGGCGGTAGTTCCAGGACACCGCGTATTACATCCGGAGAATTTGGGGTTTGGAGGCATGCAAATGAGATTGAATGTAGCAAGGGATTGGTCAGTAAAGCTTAGTGAGTATGTTGTGCTAGGAGAGGTTTTCTCTGATATTATTTTTGTATTTTGGAAATGTACAATTCTTGTGCACAAAAGTATCATTTCTGATCCTCTCATACATTACATGGATTTGGTAATGAGGGGGCATCAGAGATGCCCAATTTTTAACCTACTTACCATGCACTTTGTGAAAATGTTTTTCACTGCATTGAAAGGAAATTCCTGCACCTCGCTTCTGAACACAAAAAAAAGGTTTTTGAAAACTTGTGACCAATTTGGCTTTTTTAACTTCACCTCCTAGGTTGAGGTAGGCAGATTTTCTGCAGAAATTGTTAAAGAGGAAGGGTCCTTTTGACCCCCCCCTACATCCCGTATTAAGTGGAAGTTATGCTAATTCAATTGCTGGAGACATCCCAGGGCCTGGGCTACTGGCGACAGAGCTTGGGAGCCATTGCATGACACATAAACTCCATCTCGTATGTCCCCAGACTCCATTTTCTATTATTCCCGACTCCATCTTTTACTAGGCTGCACTGTGACTTCGAATAAGCCCTCTCTCCTTCTGCCAGCGCCACACCCTCACCTCCTCTGTCTTTGCTGCAACTGTCTGGTTCTAACAGAAGCTTGGGCGCAAATTGTTGCAAACTGATAATTTATTTCTTCTCTTCCTCTGAGATCATTGCCCTGTGTGAGACCGGGCCGAAGCCTGGCTTGCGAAAACCATCCATCTCCACAAACCTGCCTCAGCTCCTCCAAACCCCCACCTTAAGAATTATTGCTTGTATAATCCTTGCTCCCCTGTGTTTCTTTCATGTAGCAGACGGTGGCACCCATCCCCATGGGCCACCCTAAATGGTCCCCCATATAACTAATCCAGAGCGATCGTATATTCTCCCTGTACTAACACCTATCAATCCATTTGTCTGAACCATGAGGCGCCATGTCGATGAATCTCAGGAGGGCACTCTCAGGTAAGGCACCTGGACCATTGTGCCCCTGTCCCCACTGAGGCACAGGTCAAGCATGTGCGCCTTTTACTACAATTTATCGATGACCCTGCATATTTGTATAAGGTTTTATGTCTTATATTAATCACTACATGCCAATAAGTACTGTGTAGCTTAGATTAGTTAGACGACTGATGGTGTGGACTCAGCCTGACCTTCACGCATCCCAGGTGAGCCCAGCTGACCCACATGCCACAAGAAGCAACATGTTCGGCACCAGCCAATCGAGCAGCACTGTCCGCCTATAGTACGTAATGTATTAGCTAAAAGAGCCAATGAAATGGCACCATGTCACACTTTTAGAAATTGTCATCAATGACAAGGAATGTGGTTAAAATGTGATGTTTCTGTATTGTTGGCAGAGCGCTTTCGGAGCAGCATAGTCCTCTGCATGCCTCTTTTTACTATTAAATAAAGCATATTTCTTTTGACTTGCAATCTTTCTCCTGGTCTCATTCCCTACTGGGGTGCGTCCATTTATTCTGAATTTTGTGCTTGTTTATTGGGGAATGACCACTTTCAAAAGTCTGCATAAATTACTGACGCCAGTATTCCCATGGAACACTGCAGGTTAGTTTTGATATAAAACTGAATTGGATGGTAAGTAAAATCAGCAATATTTGCCAAATACTTCCGATTTTTCCATTACCATCTAACTCTGAATTACTACCTAAGTTTATCATTTTTTGGTCTTGTCCAGATCTGACCAATAAAAGACACAAATCACACACATATAAATAAATAACCTATTCACATATATAGAAACATAGTCACATCAACATAGGTGCATCCTTCCACATATATTTTACCCAGTCACAGATACACTCAAACTCATCACCATAGTCAAATAAACAGAACAGACACACACACACTCCACCTTCCTTAACAAGCAAACTGCATATTGGAGATCGCTCTTGCTCTTTCACAGTCACCAGATCGCAGACAAACTGCTCTCAAAGTGCCTTCTGCTTTCCTGTACTGAAATATGCACCCAATTTGAGAGCACAAGAAAAGCTAAATCCTCTCTATGTTTTTTGCTCTGTATTGTCCCGGTGCAGACCCCATAGCCACATTTACCAAAAAAAAACTGCACTTCTTGTACTTCTTGTCTTGCCTGGCAGAAGCTGACTAGCAAATCAAGATGGCCTACTGACTGCATGTGAGCTGGGGCAATGGGCAAGTGAAGGGGGTACAAGGGAGGAAAGTAAAGTAGATCGAGTTAAGCAATGGTGCACAAGGGGAATGAAAGTCTGAAAGTTAATTGTAAGGTGGAGGTAATGGGCATTGAGAATGTGGTGCAAAGAAAGGACACCAGAGTGTGATGAGTAAGGAACATTGGGTAAATGAGACAGAGGTACAAATCTGAAAAGGTAGATCAGTAGATCGAGTGACTGTTGCTGAGATCTGTTTCTAACTCGCATGCCACTGTACCCGACTGTGGGACTGGTTCAACCCCTTTCTTTTTTCAATCAATAAATACATATTTGCTTCATAAACCAGTGTTTCAATTAAGACATCTCTTAAATTGTACTCGGTTCCTTTATCATATAAATTGGTACTTTGAAAGACAGAGTTATTTAACTGTACTGAATACTTTAGCCCTTGTATAACAACTTTACTTGCAGAATTTCTTTATATTTTAAACTGGTTTGATTATTTCTGTTTTTATTTTATAAATTGGCCTCTGTGCAACCCTGTGTATTTCCTGTCCTGAAACGGGAGGGAGGTTGAAGGTAATCAATACTGTTAGACTGGCTTGTCCCAGTTTCATAAACATAACTTTTTTTAAATAAATACAATTTTGCGCACCCATTTTTGGCTCGATGAAAATTCCACTGAATTAGATGCCTTCGATTAAATTATCCTACAGTGGTCTAGAGAGTAGAGGTATTCTTAATAAAGGCTCCTCTGCCTCATCCTGAGGATTACCTGCAAAGATGCATGTCACCTGTCTTATTCCCTAAGGATTTTCAGGCTCTTTGTAGGGCTTTGGAGGAAGGCTTTGGTTTCTCCACACTGCTATACATATTTAAGAAGTGGGCTAAGAGCTGAAATGGGCAGGCACTCAAAGGTCCATTTTGCTGATGCTACCCTTCTTGGGACAGTAAGGGTTTAGTTAGACATTGCTCAAAGAGGCCGGAATGGACTCAGGTCTGCCCTCTCACACCCATCAAGTAGAAATGCAACTCCTCCAGACCAGTCTCTGTTGCCCAGCGATTTTCAGAGGAGATGCTAAGGGCAGGGCAACTACTCTCCAGCCAAGTCTTGCCTGCCATGTACCCAGCTCCATCAACCCCTAGGTCAGTTCCTACCTCTCTGCATCCACAGGTTCCGTTGGGGGATTGACTTCAACAGTTCACCAAGGTTGGGTGGGAGCATTTTCACAGGGTCGGATATGAGCTGATCCGACAGAACAGTCATCTTGTACCATTTTGTCAATGGTAGTCAACGGGCCAGATTTTGAAGTAACATCTGGGTCAAATGGTTCTTCCCGACAAAGAGCTGACAAGTTACAGCCCTGGTTGAGATCACTCCTCTTCTTCAAGACTTCAGCCCAGACCTGCCCTAGCTTCTGAATCATGGGGATATAATATTGTAAATCTTTAGGATCACGTAGGCCAAAGCTTACCTCATTCAGTCCTATGTGGCACACATTTTGAGCATCTGGAATCCTGGGACTTTTCCCAGTCGATTCATATGAGCACTGCCATCAGGTGAGATCTGCAATGATGGTAGTCATCCTACGACCACATGAGGGTGATCACTTATTGACCCTGTAACTACCAACCCCTTCTTGAGAGGCTGGTGAGCTCCCTTGGAATTGTTATGAGCCCAGAGCCCTTGGTGTCCATTAGAGTCCATGGTTTTGTTGAATTGAAAAGGAATATCAGCAGCTCTTCATGCCCTGCTCGACTTAAGTTGTCGCCTAGCCAAACAGAGTCTTTTGATCATGACCGAAAACATGGTGGCTAACTGCTGTCTTTTTTTATGAAGGACAGGTTGTGATTCTCTACCTCTGCTAGCCACAAGGGTCATGGCCTATGCAGAGAAGCATGGTTTGACACAAGAATGTGTGTATCCCTGAGAATTGGTCTATGGGGGGACTTGTGCACTGATCCTTAGCTTTTCATTATCTTTGGGGCTGTCCTCGACTCCAAATGAATTTGTGTTTTTGTGCAGGAGGTTTAGACAGCCCAATTTAGCTCTCTTTGCTTCCCACCACTCCCTTCTTCTTTCCAGCGACTGCTCCTAGACTTGGGAGGAAACAAGTTGCCTTCTTGACTCCATGGCTTTTGAGTCTCCTTTATTCCCCTATGCCTTTCCTTCCTTTCTGCTTTCCTTCCCCTTTTTCTTATCTGGGACATGAAGGTGGAAGTGTCAGTCATTTTTGTTACCCATTTGGCACTTTGTTCTCTATTAAGTGTCATATGATTCAGATTATATTTGTCCTCATCATTACCACCATTAAAAGCCTGTGCATGCTCGGCTCTCTCCTTTGTGTAAGTCCTGGACTTCAGTTCCTTCCAAGTGGGTTAGTCCTGCTCCCCCCGGCGTTTCCCACTAATGCCATCTCTGCTTTCCATCTTAACATGTTTTTTTTCTCTCTGTCTCTCTCTCTCTCTCTCTCTTTCTTTCTCTATGTCTCTATCGCTCTCTCTCTGTCTCGCTCTTCCTCTAAGGTAACTGCAGATCATAAACACTCACCGATGTTGAAGTATGCAGTTTTTCATGGAATAAAGTCAGTGGTGCACAGATTCATAGACTAGTGTTTTTATGTTTTATTTTTAGGTGACCATCTCCTTCTTGCCATATGCTCATTTGTTAAGGACAGGGACAAGAAAGAGGGACAAAGGGGTTATGCCCAGATCTATATTATATATATATATATTTTTTTTTTTACATGGACGCGGTAGCGTCCATGTAGTTATGGTTAAGTGGGTGTTTCCATGGGAAGAGCACTTTTTGGGCAGCTTATAACTTCGCTCTGTCTGGACGAATCCTCACCAAACCTTGCAAAAAAAGTATATGGGCCACTCTGAATTTCTTTGCAAAGTTTGGAGAGGTTTGGTCCAGGGAGGGCAAAGTTATAGGGGGGGTCCCAAAACTTTTGTTTTTTCCCATAGACATAATGGGAAAAAACTTTGCGCACGGCTACAGCCCGAACCGCTGGACGGATTTACACCAAATTTGCGGCAGGAGTGGTGGCTTGGTCCAGAAAGTGTGCTTTTGCAAATGTGGTGTAAATCCGTCCAGTAGTTTTTTTTTAAAATTACCAAAATATAAGGCAAAAAAATTAGTGATATCTTCCCTTCGCGGACGGACTTCCCTGTTCGCTCCACGGACAGCACCCCGATTGGCCGAGCGGCTTGCGTGATGTCCGCGGACATCCAACGTGTTTGCTGATTGGACGGCATGGGGTGTGGAGCATGTCAGATTTTCGGTGGCGCCTGCCATCTTGCATTCGCGGACGACCGCGGACAGCGAGGTGAAACTTGAATTAAAAATTTATTTAGTGGCATGTGTTGGTGTGTAAGAGTGATTGGGGATGGTGGAGGAATATGAGATAGGTTCAATGTTGTATTTTTTTTATGTGCTAGACTCTTTTGTTGTGTTCGATTTGTCTGCGGACAACACGGCTGTTCTGGAATGTTCGTAAATAAACAGAATGGATTCGGTGTGAAGTTGAAAGTGTTCTAAGAACACTTGTGGGGTCCTGGAATGTTAGCAGGGGGTGTCCTGGAGACGTTGTGTGTATTGTTCGTTGGCAAGCTGAAAGTATTCTAAGAACACTCGCGGTGTCCTGAAATGTTCATACACAAAGAAAATGGGGGTGTCTTGAGGACGCTGTCCGTATTGTCCTCTGGCAAGTTAAATGTATTCTAGGACCTTCTTTGTGTCCGAGGACATTAAAATGGTTGCAATGCTTGAATCTATGGGTGTGATACACTGCGGTGGTTGTGGCCAGGATATAGAATGTTGGGAGCATGGCCATTTGGCCATGTACCCAACACTCTATGGCCTGGCCACAACCACCGCTGCATATCACAGTCATATGCCATGCATCCAAGAGTCTATGCCCTGGCTAGAAGTATTGTAGCATATCACAGTCATATGTCATGCACCCAAGAGTCTATGCCCTGTCCACAAGTATAGCAGCATATCACACTCATAGTGGCTAAGAACACTCGTGGGGTGTTGGAATGTTCGCAGGAGGTGTCCTGGAGACGTTGTCTGTATTGTTCGTTGGCAAGCTGAAAGTGTTTTAGGAACAGTCGCGGTGTCCTGAAATGTTCGTACACAAAGAAAATGGGGGTGTCCTGAGGACGCTGTCCGTATTGTCCTCTGGAAAGTTGAATGTGTTCTAGGACCTTCCTTGTGTCCACGGACATTAAAATGGTTGCAATGCTTGAATCTATGGGTGTGACATAGTCATATACCATGCACCCAAGAGTCTATGCCCTGGCCAGAAGCTCTGCAGCATATAACAGTCATATGCCATGCACCCAAGAGTGTATGCCCTGGCCAGAAGCACCGCAGCATATCACACACAGAGTGGCTTATAACTTTGGGTCAAAAACAAATTTATAAGGAACAATGTTATAAACCAGTATGGGTGTGATATGCTGTGATGGTTGTATTTATGATGTTATACTTACTATTTGGTTTAGTAACGGGAGTCCATGTTTTTCTTGTTCATTTCTGTGATGAAAGAAAATAGCATGCTAGTATTAGTATTTTATAGAGTTATTACATTGTAGAATCAACATTTTTTCTTTTTTATTACCCTCATATTTAGTGAATGACAAACAAGAGTACTGTGCAATTTGCTCAGTTTCTGTGTTTGTTGCTAAAATCATTGGGTCTGTGGGAGCAAAAAAATCCATGTTGGATTAAAAAAAACCTTTTTCTGTTATGCTACAGTTTATTTGTTTGTTTGTTTTCAGTGTTTACTTGTTGTTTCTGGCTAATGCTTTATACATTGGATTGTTCCAGTTTTTGGAAGCAGTGAGATATTAGGTATTTGTTTGGATATTGTACAGTTTTGGAGCAGTTATATACCAGTAGGCGTATTCTAACTGTTTATTTTTTTATATAATTTCGTGGTATTGATTTATCTGTTTGAATATTTCTAAATTTTGGGACAGTTGATACCATTTGGTGTATTGTAACTGTCTATTTTTTTATTTATTTGAGTACTCCTAATTTATCTGTTTAGTTGTTGTAGCATTTTTGGGCAGTTAGATAGCTTTTGAAATATTGTGACAGTTTATATTTTTTTACTACAAGTGTACTTAAGGTTTAAGTACAGTTTAGTTATCGAATTTTGGTTTTAAGAACATTAAATAAGCGTTTGTAAGATTTGCTGGTAATCTCTGCTTTAGAGTAACGGTACTATCATTACATTCAAACCATCCACATTTCTTTTTTATATATGCAGTGTAGTGTCCTGAGTTGGTTGTGGCTCCTGCGTGGTAGATGATACCTATTGTTGTGAAGGTTTTCCTACCAAGTGATATTTGACCATGTGTGAATCCAGTCAGCTTGCAGTTGTTTTTGGTACCATCTGCATTGTAACGTAGAAGCATTAGTATAACGTATTTACTATGTGTTTGTATTACTAACGTGGAGCGATTATCTCAATTGCAGGTGGAACATAATCTACCGTGGTTTGCATTTTATACAAGTTGCTGAAATGGAACGGATTCACAATTAGGTATCGATATATACACAAAGCACTCATTGGGGATTTGTTCTTGTGTCACAATGTTGCAGAGAGTGCATGTATGTTTCCACATGTATGAAATCTGGAAGATTTCATTTATGGGTATGTTTTTGTTTTCCAGTACTTATAGTAAGTACATTAGAAATTCTTGTGGATCTTCCTGTGAGTTTATAGTGAATTTCACCATTCCAGCACAGTAGTCCAATTGTTGTCTTATCCCATAAACACATTGGTTGCATTTCTTTACTTAACATGATTTCATTGAATTTGAAACAACTTGCAAGAGTTGGCAGTAAGGCCATACAATTGACATTGTTGTGGGCTAATTGTTTCATAACATCTGTAGCACATGTATTATCACCATAAAGTGCATGAATGTGCCGGGTTTTCAATATTGCTTCTGCTTCTCTAGAAAGTATACCAACTCTGATACTTTTTAAGATGTTGGCATAAGTGAGATCTGCAGATTGGCGCATGTTTTGTGTTAATTCTCTGTATTGGAAATGTTGCCAAAGGTTGACATTTCCAATGCTGCCAACAGTTTTACGGCAGAGTTTGTGTCCTAATGTTTTAAAAATAGGCTCACCTTTTACAGGTGTCAATTGAAGAAGATCTCTGAAAACAATAATGTGTTTTCCTGCAAAGAGCTCTTCATAGTTTGTTTTGAGTACTTCCTGTAATCTGAGTTGAATAAAAGCCAACATTAGGTTGGACACCATGCTCACTTCATCTATTAGTAGCATTTTCATTTGTTTTAATACTCTGCGTAGTTCCATTGCAGATTCTGCAGAAAGTTTGTAATAATCTTATTTGTTTTGGTGTTCTACTGGCAGGAGTAGTAATCGGTGTAAAGTGACACCACCTATGTTGTAGGCAGCTAAACCTGTGGGGGCAGTGACAATAGCTGACAGTTTGTTGTTTGTGAATTGTTGAAGGAACTTACTGATGATTTTGATTAGGAATGTTTTGCCAGAACCAGCTTCACCACTGACATACAATAGTATAGGTTTGTAATTTTGACAGGTGCATTCTTTGTTTTCATGTTGTGCACCATGTGCAATTTCTTTTGTTACCTCTTGAAAATTGCTACGTTGCTCATTGTTTAGCTTTGATTCTAGTATAGTTAAGTCTTCGTTATCTTCATACTGACACATGGTGTTTTGTACTTCTATCATAGCTAATTCTGCCTCATTTGTTATTAGTGGGTCTCCCAGTGGTTCTTGGCTTCCTGTGACAGATGGTTGACTACTGTCAGGAGTGTCATTATCTAGTTAGGCCTGGAGTTCTTCTTCATGTTGCTGTTCATTGTGCAACATTGTTTTGTACTGTGCAAAGTTTACATCAGCTATACTGCTTTCATTTGCTTTGAAAGCATCTTCATATGAGTCATAGTTGTCTAGTATTTCTTCTTCTTTTCTCCATGGTTTAAAGAGTTGTAGCAGGGACATGTAATATACTTCTTTATGTTGAGGAGTCTTTAATGATAATTTGATATGATTAATTAAATTTGGTTTGGTGAGTTTTACTAAGCTACCTTCACATTTTGTCACTTTGTATTTACAGTTTTGTTCATCAGGTTTTATATTATTTTTCTATGTGTAGTTTTGGGCTATGTGGTATAGACTCATGGTTTCCAAAGTGGTACTCCTGTTTGGGTAGTATGTGTTCAATAAATTGTTTTTTAAAATGTCTTGGCTGTTGGGATCATGTTTGGCTATTGTTTCTATATCTTCGTATGATTTTAGAACTCTTTTTCTAGATTTATCTGGACCAAGACTTAGCCATACTATATTTGCAGATTTACCATACAATGCAGTACCAGTTAATCGATCATCTGCTTCATAGGATCCACATTCTCTATGGGACAGCATTTTTATGCCCAAGCTGTATAATTTCGGAGACACTGTTTTATCTGATGACAGGTCATTCCAGAGGTCTTGGAGCTCTGTCTTTTCTGATTTGGGAAAGTATGCTGCGACATATCGTGCAACTGCAGTAGAATTGTCTGCAATGTACTGCACGTCTATGTTTGCATGCCATAAGTAGGCAATGATTGCATTGTAATCATTGATATATTTTTCTTCTTCTTTTCTTTTTATGCAATATGTATTTTTAGGTGACTTACCTTTAACACTATGTCTAACTGAAGACATGAGGTTGTTCACTTGACCTGTATTTGTGACTTGTCTAGGGAAACCAAATCGGCATTTGGTGTAGTATTTCCCTTTGTTTTTGTATTTGCGACGACAATATTTGCCACATTTGTGTCTTTGGAATTGTAACATATTTGCATGAAGATCACTATTTGTGGATTCTGATGGAATTTCACAAGTGACATATTTTTTTCAATAAACTGTAAAACAGTGGCATCACTGTCTTGGCCAAATTTAGGAGCATCTTTAATCCATAAAAGCGTGTGGATATGTGGTGCTCCTCTGGCTTGGTATTCTTTTCTCCAAAAGAAGTGTTGCACTTCTCCAAGGGGAGGAATAGTTTTGTTACAAATAAAATGTAGCATAGCAATGAAGCGATGGTGAAAATATCGTGAAACATTAACAGGATCTTGTGAACAAAGTTCTCCAGGTGTTATTATATCTATGTTTGTTTTGATTTCGTTTGATATGCATAGGAAAGCGTGTAAATCTTCCCATGCATATTCTGCGCAACTTAATTTAACAAACCAAGTGGGTGGGCCAAGGTTTCTGATCATACAACGTACATCTCCATGACGTCGAAACCAGTACTCTTTAGTACCACGCATATTTGGTAATAGATTTGTAAGATTTGCTTGTAAAACCTCATCTTTTTGTTGAACTTTTTGTAATAATTGTTTACCTGTCATATTTTGAAAGTGTGATCCTGATTTTAATATGTGTGCAACTCCGTAACATAAAGTTGCTAGTTCACTTTCAAAGAGTAGGTGGAATATGTATTCCACATTTTGTCGAAATCTGGGATCTTCAGAATACATTTGTAATGAGCGATATTCTGATGCTGATATATGAATAGGTCTATCATCGTATCTTCCTCCTTTGCCAGTAGGAATGAGTAGAGGAAAAGCACGTGCTTCTATACTTTTTTCCCATATGCTGATTGGTGATCCTTTTGTTTGACGCATTTGGTAAGTTTCCAGTGCATCGTCTATGGTGTCATTAGAGTGCAATGGATGAATTGTATTATGGTCTAAAGTGTTTGATATTGTAGCAGGATCTAGGAGCTCAAATTGACCAGCTTCTAGTGTCTGTTGAATTATTTCACTTGTATCTTGCAAGTTTTCTTCAATATTAACTTCTTTATAATATTCATTGTTCTCTTTAAGATATTGCAGAGCTTCTCTAACTTTACGTAAATCTACCAGTTGTTGCCAATTTTTTTTGTCTTTTGTAGGTACTCCATTTACCAAGATAATTAAAGATTGCTGCATTGGACGTTGCACTCCGAGAGTGTGCACATTTTCTTTTAGATCTAATGCTAAATACACTACTTTTCAACAAATACCTTTCACTAATTCAGAGGGAGGTAATTTTTTCAGTTTTTGGTTGAATGCTTATTATTGCTTGAAATGGGTGCACTGTTTGAATTATGATGCTCTCATATAAATTAAGTTGTTGAAGGGGTTTTGGTAGTGGATACAATTCCAAGTTATTTGTGATAGCACGTGAAGGAGTTTGGTTGTTGTCAAGTTTTGTAGTGCAGTGACTGCAAAGTATTATGGGGCCAGTTATTTCGTATTTGTTTTCTGCTATAAGGTAGAGAGCTAATTCAAACCATTTAGAATCTTCATTGTCTTCTATTTTGTATGATAGGTCTATAGCTTTTGTGCTACTTTTATATAAAGTTCTGTGTCAACATACACACATGTGGTTTGGTACTTCAGCTGAAGTACTTTCAAATTTTAGTATTTCTTTTTTGTATGTCTGTAGTGAAAGGTTGCCATGTGCACAATTGTTACGAAGTTGGTTGACAGCTAATTCATCTTGTAAGTGGGTCTCACTTCCAAAATATTTTGTCTGGATATAGTCGATTTCTTCTAGGAGGTCTTTTGCTGTACCATGTAGAAGAATGCTATTTAAATTGACTAGTACTAAAGCAGGACTTTTAGCATAGTACAGTTTATAAACTAGATTTCTTATACTTGCATGATGTGTTGATATCCTTTTGATATCATGGAAGGGTGTTTTGCAAGTAGGTCCTGTAATGCAGGCCAAGGAATGTCCTTGTAGTCCTGTGTACCTGCGTATTGGACAAGCATCCATATTTTGCAGTAGTTTAATTTTGATTTTGTCTTTGCTTTTCACATATTGATTGAGGAATTGGCGTAAAGACTTGAACATTTTTTTGGGAATGTTACACATTGACGTGCATGGCCATTAGATGTTCTGATTCAGATGAATGGAGGGGTAAATCTACATTTTCAGGGCATATTTTTGTAAGGAGTTCTTCTTGTTTCATTATGGTATTATTAACTTTTTCATAACCTCGACCACTCCTATGTATGGCAATTGTATTTGTTTGCTTTTGTTTGTAGGCTTCTTCATTAAAGTATGGTTCTGTGGTTGTAGTGTGACTCCATTCACCTCCACAGATATTTAAGAAATTATTTCTGTTGACATTTCGTTTATTGAGAAGTATTTTTTGTAATTTAGTTATTAGTTTTGTTAGTGGTTTCATTCTGTTTAACACTAAAATAAATAACTTTGATTTGAGAAGAAGTGCACTGTCTATCAACGCTTCTAAGATTACTTTCCTACGATAGGTTTGATGTCTTGAACCTGGTGTCTCTCCTGTTTTCAAAAGATTTTGAAGGACTTTGTGACAGAACATTTTGGCTAAAATACTTTTCTTGGTATGCTTACTTTGTACTATATCAAGATTTATAGAAGAAGTTTTATTTGTAGTGATAGTTGATTTTCTGTTAATAGTTTTTTGGGTTGTTTTACTTTTTGATAGAGGAGGGAAAGTTTTTGTACTAGAAACTTCTTCTGTTTCACTACATGACTGTATTAGCTGTTGTGTTTCAACTTCTTTTTACAAATTCTGCTATAGATGGATGTTTATGTTGGAGACTTTTTTTTTCATTTGCTCTACTTCTGCGTCCCTTTCTATGGGTTTGCTTTTTGGTAGGCATTCTTTAGGGTCTCTTGAAATATACAGAAGGTATGGGTTGGGGTGTTCTGCAATGCATGTGTGGTGTGTGCATGAGTGTTTGGGTAAGGTGATAAAGATGTATGTAATGGTGTGTGATTATGCATTGGGAAGTACAACTAGTAGGGATGGCTATTCTTGAATTAATGTGGTACTAAACTGGGCTTCAGATGACAAAAAAAGTAAGCTAGTGGTGTGGAGGAGTATAAATAGTATATCTAAAGCTATACAATTAAAACAGTTGTTTTTTCTAAAACATCTAAATTCTAGCGGCTGAGTTGGGTAATTTGTGTGTCCAAAAATATTAATTTGTGGGCCATTCTGCCAGTAAATCACTGTTTAAGACGGGGGGATTTTTGGTCAGAATGGTGTAGAATCTCTATTTTTAGGCACAGAAATAGCATGAATTAAGCTTACAGTGTGAGTAATAATTCAAATATTATGGTAACATTCTACTTACTTTTTTCCAAAATGAGCAGTTTGCTTCTTAGTTGTTCTTTGTAGTTCCAATTCGCTGCTTCTTTTCAGGAGAATGGTCTTCACTGCAATTGTAAAAGAAATAAATTAGTAATTTGGTTTGTATATAGCACTCTTTTTAATTTAGGCATAGATTTTTTAAATTGAAATGCTCAGCGCCTTCCTTAAAACCATTAAAACTATTTTATGACTAACTGTAGGAAAGAAAATATCTTCACTATGGCTTGTTAAATTCATAATGTACCACTGTATACCACTATTCCTGGAACTAAGCTTTTCCACGTAATAGTGAGTGCATGTCATAGCTTGCTTTTCCAGGTAATAGTGAGTGAATGTCATAGCCTTCTTGTCCTATATAATTGTAGGTAATTATATGAACTAAAAAAAGTAAAACAAAATGTGTGTTTGTACAAATATTATTCTTTGATATTTGATCATAGAGTGTGCATGTAATTTTGTTTGCTTATATGTAGTCTATATATTTTATTTGAAAAAGATTAGTTTAACATTATTTGCGTGTGTGTGTGTTTGTGTACGAAGAAATTAAACGGTATAAAGGTTTGTAAGTCACAGTTCATTTTAGGATAATGAAAAAATGATTGTAGATTCATTTTACAGATTATACAAGGTAAAATTCGGTTAGAAAATGTGTTCATGTACTGTATAGAAAATATGCATACCTGTAGTTTGTGTTCATGCATATGGATATGGATGAAGCTGCAAGTAGAAATCTTGGAGATTTGTCTAGTATTTCTCGTAGATCGTGTTTGCCAATGGTATGAGACTTGTAGTCCGAGAGATTCACCGTACATTTTCAGTGCTGATCTATGATAATGCAGTTACATGTAGAGGTCGTGGATTTGATTGGTGGATGGTCATGTGATTTCTTAGCTACATCCCATGAGGGAATGGCACAGAGAGTGAAGTGGAAATGGTAGAAGGCCTGTCCATGTTACGTTACGTTCAAGGACATGGCGGTAGTTCCAGGACACCGCGTATTACATCCGGAGAATTTGGGGTTTGGAGGCATGCAAATGAGATTGAATGTAACAAGGGATTGGTCAGTAAAGCTTAGTGAGTATGTTGTGCTAGGAGAGGTTTTCTCTGATATTATTTTTGGTGAGAGAAGAACAAATAGCTATGGCTGAGTGTTTCAAAAAACAGATTGTGTGGATTTTGGGAGACTCGTGGATACATTGCTTGAAGGTGCATGCAGAAAGCTATGGAGTATCTATAGATCTTGGATTCCCACATGTGGAAGTGCACTGGCATTGAGTATGTGGAATGAAGTGGCTGGACTTGCTACCTCTCTGTGCAACTTTGAAGATAGAGGAACATCCATACATAATTGTAATTAATTGTGGAGGGAACCGTTTAGGACATGTGTCTGGAATTTCTTTGCAATTTGCAATGAAAGAAGGACTTCAGATGATCATGGATATGTTTCCAAACTCCAAAGTAATTTTTTCATGGATTGCGCAGAGACAAATGTGGCTTTGTTCTTTCTCATGTGGTCCACAAATGGCGAAAGCAAGGCGTAATGTCAATAAGGCTGTTTGTGCTTTCCTAAGAGATTTTGGCATGTTCTTTTTTCACAATGAAAATATTATGTTTCGTAGTACATACATTTTTCGCAGAGATGGAGTCCATCTTACTTATGCTGGCAATCAGATTTTTCTGAGAAATGTACAAAATGCATTGCGACTTTTTTTTAGAAATGCAGCATCTATTTTGAAGTAGGTGTTAAGTATTTATAATTTTTGACACACAAACACATCCCAAAGGCTCTTTTCAGAGCCACCACTTCCTCCCAGAGAAAAAAGCAATGGTTACAATAGGGCAGCACCCCAATTTGTTTTATTTTCGCAAACTGTCCGCAGACTTTCAAGAAATAGAAAGGGCCCTGCATTCTTTATCGTTACTTCTATTTTTTTAACTGTGAAAGGCGGCTCTGAAAAGAGCCTTATTTTTTTTTTGATTTTTGTTATTTTGTATTTTTTTGGTTTTTTACACACGACACACTAGGAGAGGAGGGGAAAGGAGGGTAAAGGGGGGACACCAACCACAGGGATAAGAAAGGGCGAGCTCAGAGAGGAAGATGTAGAGTGGGTTTTATTTGGGTAGTGAGCAGGTCTTCTCGTGCTCTGAGACGATAGTCTCAAAAGCACTACGAAGTCGCTCCTCCCTACAGAGTGCTGTGTCACAGTACATACATACAACTGTGACCCTCGAAAGGTAAGGGTCATCAGAATTCTGTATGGCCTGTGTGGCAGCTTGAGGAAGAAGCTGTCCCACAGAGGTGTTCCTTGTGGTGACAGGATCAGAAACGGAGGATGAAGTAGAGGCAATCAACCTACTACGCTCTTCGCAAGGTACAACCTTGCGAATGGCCCCAGTGTGGAATGAGTTCAGGTGTCGCTTCATGGTCGTAGTCCCAAAGCTATACGAACCATGCCTCCCGCGACTAAGTACCATTTTGCAGTCGTTGCAGGTGACACGGTTCGCACAAGCCTTAGGACCATTCCCATGAATGGTAAACAACCGCCACATCCAAGAATCACACTGCGGGCAGCTAGTAGGGATTTCCTCTACCTCATTCTCGTCATCCTCTTCTTCTTCATCTGTATCCACACTCCTGTTCCCCTCTTCAGGCCCTTGGGGAAATGGTGGTGGTGGAGGGGGTGGTGCTGAGGAAGATTTAGCACCATGTGGTAATAGTCGAGCCATGGATGTCATAGGCTTGGAGATGGAAATCTCAAAATCTGCAAAGTATGCAGCAAAATGCAGTGTGCTCTGTGGAATAGTCCGAAACACAATGAGAATGCGCTCTAGGGTGTGGTCTTATATAGGAGTGCTTGTGCACGGGTCGCAGACATGCGCGCCGTCCGCAAGACAGATTGAGCATCAAAAAAGATTCAAAAGGTCACAGAAACTATGTGGAAAGTTAGGATTAGTATGAGGGATTTGTGGTATGGTGATTTTTTAATGAGAAGTATTGTGGATTACTTGGAAATGTACTTTTAAACTGTTCGGGGACACGAACAGTGTCCGCATTTAGAGCACAAGATGAGCGTGGGCGCGGTCACATGATTGTTTTGTGAGCATTTTCGCGAAGGTAGCGGCCGTCCGCAGGACACCCAATGTACGGACATTGTTTTGCGCATGCGTGTTGATGTTCTACGGACAGTGTTTGGGTCCTGAACTAATTAAAAGTGTGTCACATGTAAAACGAACAGTTACGGACAGCCGTTTGTTCTTAGCACAGTTTAATTTATTTGCTAACAATACGGACAGACATAGCGTTTCAAGAACATCTCCATTTTCGTTTATTTACGAACAATTCAGGACACCACAAGTGTTTTTAGAACAGTTTCTGCTTGCTAGCGAACACTACAAACAGGCATAGAGGCCGATTCATGGAATAATTAGCGCGGCGCAAGTGGGCAAAAACGTGCGATTCGCAGTGGAATAGCGAAAATCGCAGTGCAATTGCGAAAATCGCACGAAAAGCAGCGCACGTCGATTCATGGAAGGCCGTGCGCGAGAAAACCAGCGGATGTGCGATAAAAAAGTGCGCGGCGCACGTTGGCGCACAGGCCATCTAACAGCGTGCGCCAGGTCACAGCAAAAATCGCACAGGCCACAGCGAAATTCGCACATAGCGCGGCGCACACAACAAAAGTAGGCGGAACACGGGCGTAACACTCGGAATGGGGAACAACTTGCCAAAACGTGGGCGTCACGGGGGAAGTACAGGGCACAAGTGCGCGGAACGCCCACACGCTCGCCTACAACACGTATTCATGGAATAGAATAGGGGAAAAAAGCGCACGTTCAAACCAGCGCACAGGCACAAACACGACCGCCACAAGAAAGCAGGCGGTAGCGTCTCTGCGGCTGTAAGAAATGTGCGCCAAAAGGTGCGCCAACAAATAGCACCTATATACTGCCATGATGAATGTCCCATACTGTGGCCCTCCAGGAAAAATGACGTGCAAAGGGGTACCCACAAACACGGACACCCGCTGACAAAAAATACGTGTGCGTGTATACCGGGGTGCGCGGGAAGTCTAACAGGCAATTTCAGCAGGGTACGTGCATCACAGGGGTTCGCGTGAAGTTTCACACGCGATCGGGCCTGGGGGAGCGGGTTACATGTATATCAGGGGTTCGCGTGAAGTTTCACACGCGATCGGGCCTGGGGGAGCGGGCTACGTGTATTACAGGGGTTCGCGTGAAGTTCCTCACGCGATCGGGCCTGGGGGAGCGGGCTACGTGTATTACAGGGGTTCGCGTGAAGTTCCTCACGCGATCGGGCCTGGGGGAGCGGGCTACGTGTATTACAGGGGTTCGCGTGAAGTTCCTCACGCGATCGGGCCTGGGGGAGGGGGCTATGTGTATTACAGGGGTTCGCGTGAAGTTCCTCACGCGATCGGGCCTGGGGGAGCGGGCTACGTGTATTCCAGGGGTGCGCGGGAAGATCCAGGGGTGCGCGGGAAGTTCCACACGCGAATAGCCTGGGGGCGCGTGTATTCCAGGGGTGCGCGTGAAGTTGCACACGCGAATAGCCTGGGCGCGTGTATTTCAGGGGTGCGCGGGAAGTTCCACACGCGAATAGCCTGGGCGCGTGTATTTCAGGGGTGCGCGGGAAGTTCCACACGCGAATAGCCTGGGCGCGTGTATTTCAGGGGTGCGCGGGAAGTTCCACACGCGAATAGCCTGGGCGCGTGTATTTCAGGGGTGCGCGGGAAGTTCCACACGCGAATAGCCTGGGGGCGCGTGTATTTCAGGGGTGCGCGGGAAGTTCCACACGCGAATAGCCTGGGGGCGCGTGTATTACAGGGGTGCGCGGGAAGTTCCACACGCGAATAGCCTGGGCGCGTGTATTTCAGGGGTGCGCGGGAAGTTCCACACGCGAATAGCCTGGGCGCGTGTATTTCAGGGGTGCGCGGGAAGTTCCACACGCGAATAGCCTGGGCGCGTGTATTTCAGGGGTGCGCGGGAAGTTCCACACGCGAATAGCCTGGGGGCGCGTGTATTTCAGGGGTGCGCGGGAAGTTCCACACGCGAATAGCCTGGTGGCGCGTGTATTACAGGGGTGCGCGGGAAGTTCCACACGCGAATAGCCTGGGCGCGTGTATTTCAGGGGTGCGCGGGAAGTTCCACACGCGAATAGCCTGGGCGCGTGTATTTCAGGGGTGCGCGGGAAGTTCCACACGCGAATAGCCTGGGCGCGTGTATTTCAGGGGTGCGCGGGAAGTTCCACACGCGAATAGCCTGGGGGCGTGTGTATTTCAGGGGTGCGCGGGAAGTTCCACACGCGAATAGCCTGGGGGCGCGTGTATTACAGGGGTGCGCGGGAAGTTCCACACGCGAATAGCCTGGGCGCGTGTATTTCAGGGGTGCGCGCGAAGTTCCACACGCGAATAGCCTGGGCGCGTGTATTTCAGGGGTGCGCGGGAAGTTCCACACGCGAATAGCCTGGGCGCGTGTATTTCAGGGGTGCGCGGGAAGTTCCACACGCGAATAGCCTGGGCGCGTGTATTTCAGGGGTGCGCGGGAAGTTCCACACGCGAATAGCCTGGGCGCGTGTATTTCAGGGGTGCGCGGGAAGTTCCACACGCGAATAGCCTGGGCGCGTGTATATCAGGGGTGCGCGGGAAGTTCCACATGTGATTTGACAGTGTGGGTCCTCCCAGGTGTACCCTGTACACCCTCCACGGCCCCTGCAGGCAGCCCACACCACAGGGGACTACCCTGCATCCCTGGTCATGTCCCGCAGGCAGCCCACCCACCATGGGCATGCCCCCCAGCAAAGGCACATGTCTCCTTGAACTAATGAACACCAACTCATGTCCCCTTGCACCCCCACCCCCCAGCACTGTGGGGCACCTGCCAGCAGGCCCCCACCCATGTCCAACTCATGTCCCCCCACCACCCCCAGCCCCCAGCACTGTGGGGCACCTGCCAGCAGGCCCCCACCCATGTCCAACTCATGTCTCCCACCACCCCCACCCCCCAGCCACCAGGGTCATCCTCCACCAGGCCCCCACTCATGTCTCCCACCACCCCCACCCCCCAGCCACCAGGGGCACCCTCCACCAGGCCCCCACTCATGTCTCCCATCACCCCCACACCCCAGCAGTGCAGGGTCACCCTCCACCAGGCCCCCACTCATGTCTCCCACCACCCCCAAGCCACCAGGGGCACCCTCCACCAGGCCCCCACTCATGTCACCCACCACCCCCACCCCCCAGCCACCAGGGGCACCCTCCACCAGGCCCCCACTCATGTCTACCACCACCCCCACCCCCCAGCCACCAGGGTCAGCCTCCACCAGGCCCCCACTCATGTCTACCACCACCCCCAGCCCCCAGCCACCAGGGGCACCCTCCACCAGGCCCCCACTCATGTCTACCACCACCCCCACCCCCCAGCCACCAGGGTCAGCCTCCACCAGGCCCCCACTCATGTCTCCCACCACCCCCACACCCCAGCAGTGCAGGGTCACCCTCCACCAGGCCCCCACTCATGTCACCCACCACCCCCACACCCCAGCAGTGCAGGGTCACCCTCCACCAGGCCCCGACTCATGTCACCCACCACCCCCACCCCCCAGCCACCAGGGGCACCCTCCACCAGGCCCCCACTCATGTCTCCCACCACCCCCAAACCCCAGCAGTGCAGGGTCACCCTCCACCAGGCCCCCACTCATGTCTCCCACCACCCCCACCCCCCAGCCACCAGGGGCACCCTCCACCAGGCCCCCACTCATGTCTCCCATCACCCCCACACCCCAGCAGTGCAGGGTCACCCTCCACCAGGCCCCCACTCATGTCTCCCACCACCCCCAAGCCACCAGGGGCACCCTCCACCAGGCCCCCACTCATGTCACCCACCACCCCCACCCCCCAGCCACCAGGGGCACCCTCCACCAGGCCCCCACTCATGTCTCCCACCACCCCCAAACCCGAGCAGTGCAGGGTCACCCTCCACCAGGCCCCCACTCATGTCACCCACCACCCCCACCCCCCAGCCACCAGGGGCACCCTCCACCAGGCCCCCACTCATGTCTCCCACCACCCCAACCCCCCAGCCACCAGGGGCACCCTCC
This sequence comes from Ambystoma mexicanum, assembly GCF_040938575.1. NCBI lineage: Eukaryota > Metazoa > Chordata > Amphibia > Caudata > Ambystomatidae > Ambystoma > Ambystoma mexicanum. The sequence goes on along the minus strand of NC_090939.1, from coordinate 549,031,840 downwards.
ACCAGGCCCCCACTCATGTCTCCCACCACCCCCAAACCCCAGCCACCAGGGGCACCCAACACCAGGCCCCCACTCATGTCACCCACCACCCCCACACCCCAGCAGTGCAGGGTCACCCTCCACCAGGCCCCCACTCATGTCACCCACCACCCCCACCCCCCAGCCACCTGGGGCACCCTCCACCAGGCCCCCACTCATGTCTACCACCACCCCCACCCCCCAGCCACCAGGGTCAGCCTCCACCAGGCCCCCACTCATGTCTCCCACCACCCCCACCCCCCAGCCACCAGGGGCACCCTCCACCAGGCCCCCATTCATGTCTACCACCACCCCCACCCCCCAGCCACCAGGGTCAGACTCCACCAGGCCACCACTCATGTCTTCCACCACCCCCACACCCCAGCAGTGCAGGGTCACCCTCCACCAGGCCCCCACTCATGTCACCCACCACCCCCACACCCCAGCAGTGCAGGGTCACCCTCCACCAGGCCCCGACTCATGTCACCCACCACCCCCACCCCCCAGCCACCAGGGGCACCCTCCACCAGGCCCCCACTCATGTCTCCCACCACCCCCAAACCCCAGCAGTGCAGGGTCACCCTCCACCAGGCCCCCACTCATGTCTCCCACCACCCCCACCCCCCAGCCACCAGGGGCACCCTCCACCAGGCCCCCACTCATGTCACCCACCACCCCCACACCCCAGCAGTGCAGGGTCACCCTCCACCAGGCCCCCACTCATGTCTCCCACCACCCCCAAACCCCAGCCACCAGGGGCACCCTCCACCAGGCCCCCACTCATGTCACCCACCACCCCCACACCCCAGCAGTGCAGGGTCACCCTCCACCAGGCCCCGACTCATGTCACCCACCACCCCCACCCCCCAGCCACCAGGGGCACCCTCCACCAGGCCCCCACTCATGTCTCCCACCACCCCCAAACCCCAGCAGTGCAGGGTCACCCTCCACCAGGCCCCCACTCATGTCTCCCACCACCCCCACCCCCCAGCCACCAGGGGCACCCTCCACCAGGCCCCCACTCATGTCTCCCACCACCCCCAAACCCCAGCCACCAGGGGCACCCTCCACCAGGCCCCCACTCATGTCACCCACCACCCCCACACCCCAGCAGTGCAGGGTCACCCTCCACCAGGCCCCCACTCATGTCTCCCACCACCCCCACCCCCCCAGCACTGTGGGGCACCTGCCAGCAGGCCCCCACCCATGTCCAATCCATGCCCCCCTGCACCTGGGTCCCAACATTCCCCAATCATGTCCGTAATGCCCATCCTCCCCTGCCAAAAGGCCCAACCAACTATCACACCCACCCACATATCAAAGGCAATTACATGTTACACCCCCAATTTAAATAATGCAATTGAACACGTCTGTCACACACAATGGCTGCAAGTGAATGACAAAACACCCAACATGACATGCCTGAAAGCAATGAGATGGTACGACACATTGAAGATTAAAAAAATAATATGTATTTAACAGCAAGTAGAATGGAAATGAAATAAGAAAAAACACAAAGCAAATCAAACAAAACAAGATGAATGTCCAAGAAAATAATCTGAAAAATTAAAATAAGCCAATGAAGAAGATCATCCTGGGTCCATGAGCCCTACCAAATTAAACCTAACTATGACTACTAACTAAAAAGTGAACTATATACAAAAAAGTGGTGCATTGTCCAATCGCAACCAAAAAAAAATCAAAAAAACAAAGGAAACCTAACCCTAACTATACAACTATATACAAAGGCAGCGGGCTATTCGGACGGCTCACTGGTTGTTGTCATGGGCCAGGGCATCATCGAACTCCTGGTCAATGGCTTGGAGGCGGGCATGTTCCCTGGCCCCGAGGTCCCACAGGGATAACGCAGTGTCAAGCTCAAACTCCCTGCAAAGACCCTCGAGGCACTCAGCCCGCCTCAGCGCCCTCCGCATGGAGTCCTCCGCCCTGACCATCGTGAGCCGTTCCTCCTCTGCCCGCTGCCGCTCCGCACCTATCCGCTGGCACAACCGCTCCCACAGGGAAGCCACTCCCATTCCAGGGTTCTCCTGCCCTCCGGCCGATGCCTGCACCCCTGATGTTGATGGCCCCGAGCCATGATGCCTCCCACGTTGAGCCTGCTGCTGCCTCCGACGCAACTGCCTGTGCCAGCACGACGGCATCCAGGCTGATGGAAACCACCGACGCCGTCGTGCACGTGCCCTGCCCGATGATGCCGTCACATCCTCCATCTGCTGGGGTCCAGTTGCTCTGGTGTCCACCCCTGCTGGATCTCTGACTCCCGACTGTGGCAGGGATGGGATCCCCACCGAGCTGGCTGCATTGGTCGGGGCAGGTCCACAGGGGGCCCTGGTGGCATCTGGGCTGGAAGACGGCAAGGAGAACGACTGGTGGATAGCCTGCACAGAGGAGGAGAGGGCCGCCACATTGGCCAACACATGCAGGAAACCCCCGAACATGGCCGATCCCAATTGGGCCACGTCGGCACGGTGCACTTCGTGATGACGTGCGTGCTCCTCCCGGGAAGCACGCACGGCATCACGAATCACAGCCGTGCGCATCGCGACCCCAATCAGGACCTTCTCCGCACGGCCAGGGGTTCCCACGTCCGCAGGTGGAGGGGAGTCAGGTGACATGGACATCCCCTCTACCTGCGGACAGGCCTGGGACGGGGCATCCCTGCTGGTGCATGGTGGTGCACTCACAGGGTCAGGGACAGCGACATGCACAGGCCCCTCCACGGTGAGGCCCCATGTGTGCCCCAGTGGCGGCCTCCTCCTCCTCTGTGCAAACCACCAACCTGGATGGCTCCTCACCATCTCCCACCGTAGCAGGCCCCTGTGGGGGCTCACCCACCCCTTCCGCTGCAGCCGTGGGGGCATCCCCGCCGCCTTGCTCCACAGCGCCGTCTCCGCCCTCTTCTTCACTAGCCGCTGCGTAGAGGGAGACAAAGAACACAAGCATCAGGGCACTGTACAATGGTCCCCTAGACAGGAAGCAATAGCAGATGAGCACCACTGTCAAAGTACACTTCCATCATGTCCCTCCACAACACATGGGTCAGTCCAGGCAAAACACACACAGTAACAGGCATGATGCATGCCATGGACATTTCCATGCATGTCCAATGGACTCTTGAAACATTCAATGATATGTAACTCACATGCATCATGGCTCATGCCCATCACATGCACACACTTCACCTCAGTCACATCCATCTAGCCCCAAACACACCAAACACAGCGGATACAAGGGTAATTTGGCTGCTTTACTGAATCTCTGCATTGTCACACACATGTGTCATGCATCCATGGCATGCACAAGTCACAGACACGCAGGTCAGGCACACAGACATGGCTACCATATATGTACCTGGCATCAGCACCCATCCCTCACCCCCACCCATGTCCAGGTACAGAGACTGGCATGCTCTCATGTTCAAAATCTGAATAGGGCTCCCCATGCGGCATTTCAACACATGCAACAACCATGTGCATCACACATCACTGGTCGCACATGCATTACCATGATGTCCCTGCACACATACATGCATACATGGCCTATGGCACACATACAGGCAAGTATCATAGAACAAGCACACCGCAACATGCCCTGTCTCACACAGTAATGCATGGACACTTACCGCTCAACTCCAGACGGGCCTCCCTCTCAAGGATCTGGGCGTGGAGCGCTGTGCGTACGCGTTCCAGGACCCTCATCTGGATGGAACTCATGCGGCCCCGGCCCCCCTCCACGAGGCGCCGGGCCTTCACAAGGGTCCTGGACCTCAAGTCCTCCCAGCGCTTCTTGATCTTCAGGACGTCGCGGGTTGCCACCCCCTCCGCGTTGATGGCAACCACACAGTCGGCCCAGATCCTCTGCCGTCCTTCCTTGCTGGCGCGGGACGATCCAAAGAGGGCATCATACTGCCCCAGGACATGCTCCACCAGGACACCAACTTCGGTGACAGTGAAGCTGGTGCCCCTCTGCCCCTCTGGCCTGGGGTTGCCACTGGTGCCAGATGTGGAAGTGCCCGACATGGCAACCCCAGAGGCAGGTGTGGGTGGGCAACTGGGTCCTGGGGCTGGGCTGTGGAGCGATGTAATCCCAGTCGGGAGTCTTCAGTTCCAGCAGGGGTGGACACAGCAACTGGACCCCTGCAGATGGCTGATGTGCAGGCACCAAATGGCAGGGCACGGTGGCAGCAGGCAGGCAGGCAGGCAGGCAGCAGCAGATGGCACGTGGGAGGCTGCTCGGGGCACTGGGGGGCAGTAACTCGGCCTTCTGGGAAGCAGCGTGGTCTTCCGTGTGTTTTCGCGTGGCCAGCTTGATACGGAGTGATTTGGCACGTGAAAATCCTGCACGTCAGCGTGAAATCCGAGGAAAGGCCCTTAGCGCGTAAGCGCGTCAGCACGCATACGCGATTCTATTGGACCAGAGTCCCTCAGCGCGTAAGCGCGTCTGTGACGTGACCCGCACGGGTGTTCCCCACTCAGCACGTGATGACGGGGCACACGTGGAGATACTGCACGTCAGAGTGTCATCGCGTGTAATTGGACAAAAGTGCGCGTACACGCGATTGGCCTATGTACGTGTATTTAATGGGTGCGCGGCCACTTACACACGCAAGTACGTCAGCGAACCTGTATCCCGTGGTGCGTGTGAATTTCCACACGCTATTGGACTGGGAACTGGATTCCAGGGGTACGCGGGTCACACGCTGTATCCCGTGGTGCGTGTGAATTTCCACACGCTATTGGACTGGGAACTGGATTCCAGGGGTGCGCGGGTCACACGCTGTATCCCGTGGTGCGTGTGAATTTCCACACGCTATTGGACTGGGAACTGGATTCCAGGGGTGCACGGGTCACACGATGTATCCCGTGGTGCGTGTGAATTTCCACACGCTATTGGACTGGGAACTGGATTCCAGGGGTGCGCGGGTCACACGCTGTATCCCGTGGTGCGTGTGAATTTCCACACGCTATTGGACTGGGAACTGGATTCCAGGGGTGCGCGGGTCACACGCTCGCCTAGAACACGCGCAAAGCATAAAATTGCGGACTTTAACAATAACAAGCTCAGACGCCAGGATGAACATACCGTTCCTAGCAGCAGTGGCAGTGGGCTACCAAAGGAGGAGGAGGAGGATAGTCAGGGCCAGAATATTCACACCCAGAACCAGCCTTTTCGGGATGCCTGATGACCAGGTGTATGGGAGGTACAGGTTTCCACCACACATCATACTGGACCTGGTGAGTGAGTGGGAGGATGACCTCACATCACCCACCCTGTGCTCCCAAGCACTGAGCCCCCTGCAGAAGGTCCTCAATGTACTGCACTTCTTAGCCACTGGATCATTTCAGCGGACAAGTGCCATAGTGGGTGGGGTGTCACAGGCCACCCAGTCACGCTGCCTACACCAGGTCTTGAACATCATGACTGCACGCCCATCAGTCCGCAGGCACATATACCTGCCCAGAACACCTGCAGAAAGGCATGCTGCCGCCCTGGATTTTTACGCTGTGGCACGATTCCCCAAAGTGCTAGGTGCCATCGACTGCACCCATGTGGCTCTACGTCCCCCCAGGGCATCTGAGCACATCTATAGGAACCGCAAGCACTGGCATTCCATCAACGTGCAGGTAGCATGTAATGCCAAGGGAATCATCACCTCAGTATATGCCAACTATCCCGGCTCCACCCACGACAGCTTCATTTACCGAATGTCCACCCTAAGCCGGGACCTAGAAGCTGGGCGGCATGGCGATACATGGCTGCTTGGTGAGTATGTATGCCACTGCACATGCATGCATGTTGGATACTGAGCAAGGTCACAACCCCACCAATGATACCAATCACCACCTCCACAGGGGACAGTGCCTACCCTCTCAGCCCCCACATGATGACGCCAATTCGGAACCCCACCACGCCACCCCAGGTAAGATATAACACAGCCCACATTACAACCAGGGGCATAGTGGAGCGCACATTCGGGGTGCTAAAGTCACGCTTTCGCTCCCTTGACCGTTCTGGCGGCCAGCTGTTATACGCTCCCCCAGTAGTGTGCAGGATCATAGTGGCAGCATGTGTCCTGCACAACGTTGCAACACGCCGGGGCCTGGCCGTGGACATGGTGGTGGCCCCACATCCCCAACCACATGCACAGTCGCTGCGCATGGGAGGGGAAAGGGCACGGGGGAGGCAGCCCGTACACAGCTAGTGGCTAATTACTTCACATAGAAATCACACCCCTGTGGAGTGCACACTGCCCTGGCACATTCCATCTGACAATCAATGATGACTCAACCTGACACTGATCCTGAATGTCTGGAGAATGAACCGGGAATACCATGTCAGCCTGAGATTGTTCACCTGGAAGTGTCACAATGTGTGCATCCCTACCCACACAGACACCACCAATGCAGTTTTGTGAAGTTACACATTGAAGCAGCTAAAATGAATACCCACTTGCAAAATGCAACAAGAGGACAGTGCCATGTCAGCCAACCCAACCCCAGCACTGCCACACGACACACCGTGCCATGTCATGCTAATTGCAGGTAAACAAAGTAATCCCCACAACATGACATCAGTCTCACTATGTACAGTGGCACTATTAGAAACCTGCAACACCTGAAATGCTCACAGCAATGCCGGACCAACAACATACTTGAGCACGTAGTACCATTAACATGACATCACAAATGTTACATATTAGTAGTCTCACCACCTGGAAATGCCTGCACTCCCACCACTACCAACTGTGCAGTGTTGTCGCCATGTAGAGTTGTAGGTGCACTGCTGCCAACATGGTCCCCATCTCCAGACTAGAGGTCCTTGTGTGGACATGAGGAAGGGACCTGCAAATTGGGAGGTAGACACAGAAGAAGAGTTACACATCAATGCAACATGCAGTGTACAACACAACAGCAATATGCACTATGAATGTATACACAGTATTGACTACAGACTGGCCACACAGCTCATGGGAGTCCAACGTCACTGTGTAATTCACTGTCACTTGGGCACACCCTTTGCAAGCCCATGGAAACGGGAAGCAGGAGGGGTGTGTGTGACTCAAACCCAAGCATCTGAACCAAATACATTACAAGCCTGCATGTGCCCAGCCACAATGCAGCGTATGCCCACAGGAACCACGGAAGCCAACAGATCGTCCCAAAAAAATTGGGAATAAAAGAAATCAAAATAAAAATAAAAATAAGAACCAATCAAAAATGGCCATTGATGGGCCCGGGGGGGTTGGGGAGGCCACCCAGGAGGTCCGAGGACAGGATGCACACCAGAACCCACCTGCGTGGATCCTGGGAAGATAAAACACCTCCATGGGCTCATGGCCCACACGGCTACCCTATTGTGGGAGTATCACTGCTGTCGCTATTATCACCCTGTGCAGCTGCATCCGGAGGTGGTTGCACTATGGGAGGCAGCCCACGCAAGGCCCTAGTCTGCTCCTCCATGGCTGCAAGCATGCGGGTGTGGTAGGTCTGGTTCTGGAGGATGAGTGTGCGGAGGTCCCCATGCAACAACTCACGGGATGCCCGGACCTCCGCCCTCGTGTCCTGCATCTCAGCTGAGAGCGTACGGGTGAGACGCTCCAGCTGCTGTTCTGTCCTTTGGTGTGTTGAAGCCTCAAGCTCAACAAGAGTCGTCCTGAGGTGAAGGAGCTCCTGCCTCAGGGCTTCCCTGTGGCCCTGGGACTCAATGGAGATGGCCTCCTGCAGAGTCGCCAGTGCCGCCCGCCTGTCCCTGTTGGACCCCAACATGTCCTCCCTGTGTGACTGGCAGATGGAGTCGGTTGCCTGCTCTAGTCGCTCCATCAGCCTTTCTGGGGGGACAATGGAAGTGGCCACCCTATCCATGGCCTGAGCCATCATCTCGGATGATGCAGCCTGTTGGGTAGCCATACCGTAAATGGATTGCTCCCATGCGGTATTGCCGGGTGGCGTACGGCCACCACGTCGGCGGGCACCACACCTGTCTGGGGCAAGGCGAACTGCGCCTTGCTGTGCCGGCACTGCCTGAGGCTGCAGGACTGCATTCCCCCTCTGATCTGCTGGCCCAGGAACAGGATCAGATGTCGCGGAGTGTGACCCTGCATCCGTAACCACCGAAGGCGTAGCTGCCAACACTGACATCCCCATGGAGGGTACTGACCCTGGTGCAGGTGGGTGAGACAGAACAGAATCCCTCCCTGGAACACTCACCTGCGACGGCACGTAGGTCTCATCCGAATCAACACCTGAGTACAGCTCGGGGGAGGTCCACCACCACACCACGTCCCTCACTGGTGGTTGGTCGGCCCTGGGACACCTCCTGGGTCTGCACCATCTCCACAACCCCAGCAGTATCAGGTGCGTCTTCCCCTGCAAAGACATGAAAACAAAGAAATGGAAACAGGCATTAGCACCATGGCACACATTGAGGGCTGAGAATCAAGAGAACCAGTACTTGATTGACACATGTCCCACATGACTAAAACCCTCCCATGCATGCACCCTCACTGCGTATGAAGTGCAGGCAAATGGCACACACTGATGACACCAAGATGGAAGATGAACACATTTTCTGCATGCTGCCTGGCAGTGGCATCACACATTGGCCTGTGATTGGCAGGTGAAACACACATGCCATCACACAGATGGCATGTACCATTGCTATTGAGTGAAGATGGAGAGGAGGGCAGCACCTATTCATTCAGTCCAGTTCCCGCATGTAATTGCTTTTCTAATTCTAACAGGTCAGATTTTTCACCTGGAGCTGCCAGTCTGAAATGGTCAAATTGCACAGGGACATGTGTGTACAAATGATATCCAGGTAACAAAGTCACTCCGCTTTACCATACCCATGTCAGACATGTGACTAGTGGACAGCGACATGCCTAGTGAAAGTGGTGGAATGCAAACAAACTGACTGAATGAACAGTGAAAAAGAAGCAAATATGTTGTGTCAAGGTGACACTTCAAGGGCAACTGGCGTGCAGTTGTGCTAGATGTCTACTGTTGGCAGAAGGGATACTGCTATGGCCAAATGCAGCTGCGCAGGAAGGATTGCATGAAGCACATGGCTGACCCATACGACTCAGGCGCACACACTCTCACCTGGCACCCGAACAGAAGCCCTCACACACACACCATGCACATGGATGACACACACATGCATGTGCACTCACCGGACAATGCCTCGTAATCAGCCAGATCTCCCACGCCTTGGATCTGTTCCTCCGTGACGTAGGTCCCAGCGACTGACTCATGTGGAGTGAGTTCCATGTCTACTACTGGAGACCCACCTCCAGTCACTAGAGTTGCGGCATGACTTGAGGCCAGCTTACTCTTTGCCCTGCGCTTTAGGTCATTCCAGCGCTTATAGCAATCATTGGCTGTGCGCCTCACGATTCCAAGGGCACTTACGATGTCCGCAACGGTCTGCCAGTGTGCCTGGCGTTGTGCAGGTGTGGTCTTGGATCCTGCAACAATGACCATCTCGTTGTCATGTCCGGACACATACTCGACAAGTGCATTCAGTTCGTCATCCGTGAAGCTGGGCTTCCTGGACGGGCCGGACTGTGAAGCCGTGTCTGGGGCATCAGCCTGTGCCGGACGAGCACTCTTCCTCTTCCGCTTGGAAGGTGGTGGTGATCCTGAGTGTCCTGCGCCGCTCTGGACACTAGGGGCAGGAGCCCTGGTGGACTCTGTATCAGGAGTGTGGGATTGCACACTCAGCATGGGAGTTGGTGCAGGCATTGGCTCTAGTGTGATGGTGTCAGGGGGAATGTCAGCAGCATGGACTAGGACCGACACTGTCCTGGCTGGGTGTGTGAGGGCTGGGGTGGATGGAGCCGCAGCTGCCCCTGCAGCCTCTCCGCCCTGCCTCCTTGGTGCAGCAGATGACCTTGCTGCCCCAGATCCACGTGGCATGATGGCATCAACGTGCACCAGCGCACGTGTCGTAGCCCTGCTGACCTGGAAGTCAGCCATGGAGTCAGCCAGGTCTGGTGCCACAATGGGCTGGTCCAACAAGGGCTGAGCATGGATGGTGTCAGCCACATCAGCCTCAATGGGAGGAGGGGAAGGGGGGGGGATTGTGGGTGCCCGTGACTGGTCCTCCACACATGGGGGGACAGGCTCACCCTGCAAGTTACGACCACGTCCCCTACCGGATCCACCACGGCCACCACTTGTGGCTCTTCCACCTTTGCCACCCTTACGGAATCCTCGCCTCCCAGCCATGGCACTGATGTTAATGTGCGTATGGGAGTGGATGTAGACTATTGTCCTGGGCAATTGGGGGTCAAAGGGGTTGGGTACCAGATGGTAATTGTACCCTAGTGCTCTAGCAAGGCTGAATGTAACCCCTGGGGAAAGATGACGGGTCACGCAACGCACAGGAGGCCCAAAAAAGGGAGATGGCGTGCACGCAACCCCTCCTAGACCACGTGTACAGAAAGAAAAACCTGCACTACGCTGTGGCACCCAGTAACACAAGAATGAACGTATGCGTGTCACACGCAGCCTAGAATGACCTCTGAATGGGTAGGCTACACACGGGGCAAGCACAGATGTTAGATACGTGCGTGACTCACCGTCTGCCTGGTAAACAAGCGTGTAAAAGGAGCACGTTTGGTTGGCAACACCCCCGCCAAAAGAAGATTTGTCCGCTGTCTGAGGAGACAGGACAACAGTAGAAGGGAACACTGTTTGAGGGAACAGGCCCAGGTAAACCAGTAAAAGAGAAAAAAGAGAAAAAGCTGTCAGAGGTAACAGGGAATACGAACTTGAAACGCCGTGAAGTAAATCGCGTGTGAAACGACAAGAAGTACAGAATTCACCCACTCGCTCTCCACGAAAAGCACGTACAAGGAAAACGTGTTCTACACGTACCTTTTATACAGGCCCACACGTCCAGCGTCACTTACGCGGCGTGTACGCGCTAGGGCCATTTCCACCTATTCCATGCTTTGTCACTTCTGCGTGTAGGGCCATTTCCACCAATTACACGCTTTGTCACTTCTGCGTGTAGGGCCCTTTCCACCAATCACACGCTTTGTCACTTCTGCGTGTAGGGCCATTTCCACCAATCACACGCAATTACACTCTGACGTGCAGTCTTTCCACGTGTGCTCTGTCATCACGTGCAGTGTGGGAAACACCTGTGCGGGTCACGTCACAGACGCGCTTACGCGCTAAGGGCCTTTCATCAGTTTTCACGCTGACGTGCAGGATTTTCACGTGCAAAATCACTCCCTACCAAGCTGGCCACGCGTACGCACACGGAATACCACGCTCCTGCCCGGAAGGCCGAACTACTGCCCCCCAGAGCCCGAGCACTCCCACCTGCTGCTGCCTGACTGCCTGCTGCCCCTGCACTGCTGGGGGGTGGGGGTGGTGGGTGACATGAGTGGGGGCCTGGTGGAGGGTGACCCTGCACTGCTGGGGTGTGGGGGTGGTGGGTGACATGAGTGGGGGCCTGGTGGAGTGTGACCCTGCACTGCTGGGGTGTGGGGGTGGTGGGAGACATGAGTGGGGGCCTGGTGGAGGGTGACCCTGGTGGCTGGGGGGTGGGGGTGGTGGGAGACATGGGTGGGGGCCTGGTGGAGGCTGCCCCTGCACTGCTGGGGGGTGGGGGTGGTGGGAGACATGAGTGGGGGCCTGGTGGAGGGTGACCCTGGTGGCTGGGGGGTGGGGGTGGTGGGAGACATGAGTGGGGGCCTGGTGGAGGGTGCCCCTGGTGGCTGGGGGGTGGGGGTGGTGGGTGACATGAGTGGGGGCCTGGTGGAGGGTGACCCTGCACTGCTGGGGTTTGGGGGTGGTGGAAGACATGAGTGGGGGCCTGGTGGGGGCTGCCCCTGGTGACTGGGGGGGTGGGGGTGATAGGGGACATGAGTGGGGGCCTGGTGGGGGCTGCCCCTGCACTGCTGCGGGGTGGGGGTGGTGGGAGACATGGGTGGGGGCCTGGTGGAGGCTGCCCCTGGTGGCTGGGGGGTGGGGGTGGTGGGTGACATGAGTGGGGGCCTGGTGGAGGGTGACCCTGCACTGCTGGGGTGTGGGGGTGGTGGGTGACATGAGTGGGGGCCTGGTGGAGGGTGACCCTGCACTGCTGGGGTGTGGGGGTGGTGGGTGACATGAGTGGGGGCCTGGTGGAGGGTGACCCTGCACTGCTGGGGGGTGGGGGTGGTGGGAGACATGAGTGGGGGCCTGGTGGAGGCTGCCCCTGGTGGCTGGGGGGTGGGGGTGGTGGGAGACATGAGTGGGGGCCTGGTGGAGGCTTCCCCTGGTGGCTGGGGGGTGGGGGTGGTGGGAGACATGGGTGGGGGCCTGGTGGAGGGTGACCCTGCACTGCTGGGGTTTGGGGGTGGTGGGAGACATGAGTGGGGGCCTGGTGGGGGCTGCCCCTGGTGACGGGGGGTGGGGGTGATAGGGGACATGAGTGGGGGCCTGGTGGGGGCTGCCCCTGCACTGCTGCGGGGTGGGGGTGGTGGGAGACATGGATGGGGGCCTGGTGGAGGCTGCCCCTGGTGGCTGGGGGTGGGGGTGGTGGGTGACATGAGTGGGGGCCTGGTGGAGGGTGACCCTGCATTGCTGGGGTGTGGGGGTGGTGGGCGACATGAGTGGGGGCCTGGTGGAGGGTGACCCTGCACTGCTGGGGTGTGGGGGTGGTGGGTGACATGAGTGGGGGCCTGGTGGAGGGTGACCCTGCACTGCTGGGGGGTGGGGGTGGTGGGAGACATGAGTGGGGGCCTGATGGAGGTTGCCCCTGGTGGCTGGGGGGTGGGGGTGGTGGGAGACATGAGTGGGGGCCTGGTGGAGGCTGCCCCTGGTGGCTGGGGGCTGGGGGTGGTGGGAGACATGGGTGGGGGCCTGGTGGAGGCTGCCCCTGCACTGCTGGGGGGTGGGGGTGGTGGGAGACATGAGTGGGGGCCTGGTGGAGGCTGCCCCTGGTGGCTGGGGGGTGGGGGTGGTGGGAGACATGAGTGGGGGCCTGGTGGAGGCTGCCCCTGGTGGCTGGGGGGTGGGGGTGGTGGGAGACCTGAGTGGGGGCCTGGTGGAGGCTGCCCCTGGTGGCTGGGGTATGGGGGTGCAGGGAGACATGAGTGGGGGCCTGGTGGAGGCTGCCCCTGGTGGCTGGGGGGTGGGGTGGTGGGAGACATGAGTGGGGGCCTGGTGGAGGGTGCCCCTGGTGGCTGGGGGGTGGGGGTGGTGGGTGACATGAGTGGGGGCCTGGTGGAGGGTGACCCTGCACTGCTGGGGTTTGGGGGTGGTGGGAGACATGAGTGGGGGCCTGGTGGAGGCTGCCCCTGGTGGCTGGTGGGTGGGGGTGGTGGGAGACATGAGTGGGCGCCTGGTGGAGGCTGCCCCTGGTGGCTGGGGGGTGGGGGTGGTGGGAGACATGGGTGGGGGCCTGGTGGAGGCTGCCCCTGCACTGCTGGGGGGAGGGGGTGGTGGGAGACATGAGTGGGGGCCTGGTGGAGGCTGCCCCTGGTGGCTGGGGGGTGGGGGTGGTGGGAGACATGAGTGGGGGCCTGGTGGAGGCTGCCCCTGGTGGCTGGGGGGTGGGGGTGGTGGGAGACATGAGTGGGGGCCTGGTGGAGGCTGCCCCTGGTGGCTGGGGGGTGGGGGTGGTGGGAGACATGAGTGGGGGCCTGGTGGAGGCTGCCCCTGGTGGCTGGGGGTGGGGTGGTGGGATACATGAGTGGGGGCCTGGTGGAGGGTGCCCCTGGTGGCTGGGGGGTGGGGGTGGTGGGTGACATGAGTGGGGGCCTGGTGGAGGGTGACCCTGCACTGCTGGGGTGTGGGGGTGGTGGGTGACATGAGTGGGGGCCTGGTGGAGGGTGACCCTGCACTGCTGGGGTGTGGGGGTGGTGGGAGACATGAGTGGGGGCCTGGTGGAGGGTGACCCTGGTGGCTGGGGGGTGGGGGTGGTGGGAGACATGAGTGGGGGCCTGGTGGAGGGTGCCCCTGGTGGCTGGGGGGTGGGGGTGGTGGGTGACATGAGCGGGGGCCTGGTGGAGGGTGACCCTGCACTGCTGGGGTTTGGGGGTGGTGGGAGACATGAGTGGGGGCCTGGTGGGGGCTGCCCCTGGTGACTGGGGGGTGGGGGTGATAGGGGACATGAGTGGGGGCCTGGTGGGGGCTGCCCCTGGTGACTGGGGGGGTGGGGGTGATAGGGGACATGAGTGGGGGCCTGGTGGGGGCTGCCCCTGCACTGCTGGGGGGTGGGGGTGGTGGGAGACATGGGTGGGGGCCTGGTGGAGGGTGACCCTGGTGGCTGGGGGGTGGGGGTGGTGGGAGACATGAGTGGGGGCCTGCTGGAGGGTGCCCCTGGTGGCTGGGGGGTGGGGGTGGTGGGTGACATGAGTGGGTCCTGGTGGAGGGTGACCCTGCACTGCTGGGGTTTGGGGGTGGTGGGAGACATGAGTGGGGGCCTGGTGGGGGCTGCCCCTGGTGACTGGGGGGGTGGGGGTGATAGGGGACATGAGTGGGGGCCTGGTGGGGGCTGCCCCTGCACTGCTGCGGGGTGGGGGTGGTGGGAGACATGGGTGGGGGCCTGGTGGAGGCTGCCCCTGGTGGCTGGGGGGTGGGGGTGGTGGGAGACATGAGTGGGGGCCTGGTGGAGGCTGCCCCTGGTGGCTGGGGGGTGGGGGTGGTGGGAGACATGGGTGGGGGCCTGGTGGAGGCTGCCCCTGCACTGCTGGGGGGTGGGGGTGGTGGGAGACATGAGTGGGGGCGTGGTGGAGGCTGCCCCTGGTGGCTGGGGGGTGGGGGTGGTGGGAGACATGAGTGGGGGCCTGGTGGAGGCTGCCCCTGGTGGCTGGGGGGTGGGGGTGGTGGGAGACATGAGTGGAGGCCTGGTGGAGGCTGCCCCTGGTGGCTGGGGTATGGGGGTGCAGGGAGACATGAGTGGGGGCCTGGTGGAGGCTGCCCCTGGTGGCTGGGGGGTGGGGTGGTGGGAGACATGAGTGGGGGCCTGGTGGAGGGTGCCCCTGGTGGCTGGGGGGTGGGGGTGGTGGGTGACATGAGTGGGGGCCTGGTGGAGGGTGACCCTGCACTGCTGGGGTTTGGGGGTGGTGGGAGACATGAGTGGGCGCCTGGTGGGGGCTGCCCCTGGTGACTGGGGGGGTGGAGGTGATAGGGGACATGAGTGGGGGCCTGGTGGGGGCTGCCCCTGCGCTGCTGCGGGGTGGGGGTGGTGGGAGACATGGGTGGGGGCCTGGTGGAGGCTGCCCCTGCACTGCTGGGGGGTGGGGGTGGTGGGAGACATGAGTGGGGGCCTGGTGGAGGCTGCCCCTGGTGGCTGGGGGGTGGGGGTGGTGGGAGACGTGAGTGGGGGCCTGGTGGAGGCTGCCCCTGGTGGCTGGGGGGTGGGGGTGCAGGGGGACATGAGCAGGTGTGCAAGGTAGTCCCCTGTTTTGTGGGCTGCCTGCAGGGGCCGTGGAGGGTGTACAGGGAACACCTGTGAGGACCCACCCAGCCTAATCGCGTGTGTAACTTCCCACGCACCCCTGTAATACACGTACCCAGCCAAATCGCGTGTGATAATTCCCGCGCACCCCTGTAATACACGTACCCAGCCAAATCGCGTGTGATAATTCCCGCGCACCCCTGTAATACACGTACCTGGCCAAATCGCGTGTGATAATTCCAGCGCACCCCTGTAATACACGTACCCAGCCAAATCGCGTGTAAAACTTCCCGTGTACCCCTGTAATACACCTACCCAGCCAAATCGCGTGTGATAATTCCCGCGTACCCCTGTAATACACGTGCCCTGGCTAATCGCGTGTAAAACTTCACGCGTACCCCTCTAATACACGTACCCTGGCCAATCGCGTGTTAAACTTCCCGCGTACCCCTGTAATACACGTACCCTGGCTAATCGCGTGTAAAACTTCCCGCGTACCCCTGATATGAACGTTACCCGCTTTGCGTTCCTTGTTTGGCAGCCCTGTAAACTGGTCCCGGGTTAGCACAGCCCTTTGCGATGATTTAGCGATTTTGATGGCTTTTCCTTGCGCGAGGGCGTTCTTGGGGGCGTTACTGGCGCTGCTGCATGGTCGCTGCGATACTCTGCGCCACGGCTGGTTTGGGAGCCTAAAATCCATGAATACGCTGTGCGCGGAAATCGGTTTTAGCGCACGTGCCTGGCGCAGTCAATCGCACGCGGACACTCTGCGCCAGCCGCTTGCGACACTTTTCTGCGAAATTCTATGAATTACCCTGAAAGTGTTCTTAAGGACACCTCCATTTTCGTTTATTTACGAACATTTCAGGACACTACGAGTGTTCTTAGAACATTTTCAACTTGCATGAGAACATTACAGACCGATGTAGTGTCCTCAGGACAGTTACATTTTCATTTCTTTACGAACATTTCCGAACAACCGCGCTGTCCGTGGACACCTAAATTGGTTTCATCACAAAGAACTGAAAGTAATTACAACAGAATATAAGAAAAGTAACTTTATTTCATATATATATACAATTATGACTGGGAAGGTGGGGCAGAAACGGAAACAAAAACAGGAGAATTAGGGATTTCTAGATAACTGGGATCAGGTGAAGAAGAGAAGGAAAGCTCATCGAAAGGCTTTGGTCCATAGACAGGGTTTGGGGTTAACTGAGTGGGATAGGGTGAGGGGGGACAAGTGCAGGTTGGACAATGGTGTGCTGTGGGTGGTTTCACATGATTTTCCACAAAGTTTTTCAAATCCATAACATTTTGCATAAGGTCCTCCATTTTTTGATTAATCTGTTGTAGAGTGATATCCTCTGATTGTTGTTGTGAGATGCTTGGAATTTTTGTATGGTCTGTAATAAAAAAAATGGATATGTTAAATGTATACAAAATAATTTTTATTAATTGGTTTATATAGTAAAGTGTGTACCATTAGGTGGATTATCTTCTAACATTTCCTCTCGTGGGAAATGCTCCTCTAGCCAGTCGAGAGTACTACACATTTCTGTGAGAAAACAAAAAAGTAATATGTTTTTTTTTTCTAATATAGAAAGTTTATAAATATATGAGTAAAAGGAAGTGCACTTACTATGGGCCTGATCACGACCTCGGCACTATGAACAACCTATGAAATTCAGTAAAAAAACATTGTTAAAGGGACGTTATGGTTCAAAGTAAAACCGAAAAAACCCTGAAATTCGGCAGTTATGGTAAGATAAGCAACCATAACTCGCGCCACCGTGCACTGCTAACACTAACACCCACGACATCAAAGATGACATTGATGACATCACTGATGACATCACATGTGCATTTACTTTTCATGAAAACTCTGTACAAGGGATTTTTATAATGCTGACCAAAAACTGTCAAGGATCATTGGGATAAATATCATGAGCTAATTAGTGCATTAAGCAATGCATTGATATAAATAGCATTCTGTTATGAAATTCTATACAGTATACTAAGCTACTCATGCAGAAACATAGGCAGTGTGTGCAGCATACATGATGAAGGTGCAATATTCATAATCTTGTCATGTTGAATAGTGAAATGATAACTGCTTTCTTATTAGAGTTTTGCGTACTGTGAAACATGTAATAAGTAGATAATAAAACCCACATAACATAATTATTAAAGACAAAACACAAAGAGACAACAACACATACAATATGAGTATATACAGGGACAGTGAAGTAAACAAAAAAGCAGAAGTAGTAGCAGAAAAAGTTCATAACCTAACTGATTGTCTTTATGCAGAGAAACTATTGCTCTGTTTCAAAGCTGCTACTTACCATATGTATGTGTATCACATTATGTGACTGCAACCAAAGGAAAGGAGAGTGAGTACAATGTACACAAATATGAGCATAACAGGGAAGGTAGAGTAATAAAAATAAAACTATGAGAAAGTGCTGATAACCCTAATGATTATCTTCATGCACAGAAAGGATTGCTCTCTTTCAAGCCTGTGTCTTCTGCTACGTATATGTTTCATGTGATGTGACTTGACCCTAAGTCTACAAATATAGTACCTTTTCAATTTTTACTTCCTGGCTGTTACTGAAGAAAACTTTGTGGCCTAGATATGTCAGTAAAGGGAAAAAAGGGAGAGCAAGACATGTGATGTCATCAGTGATGTCATCAATGACATTTGTGATGTCATCTTGATGTCTTGGGTGTTAGTGTTAGCAGTGCACGGTGGCGCGAGTTATGGTTGCTTATCTTACCATAACTGCCGAATTTCAGGGGGTTTTCGGTTTTACTTTCCCTTTACTTTCCCTTTAACAAAGTGTTTTCACTGAATATATATATATATATTACATGGCCACGGTAGTGGCCATGTAGTTATGGTTAAGTTGCTGTTTCCATAGGAAGAGCACTTTTTGGGCGGCTTATAACTTCGCTCTCACTGGCCGGATCCTCACCAAACTTTGCAAAGTTGGGTCACTCTGAATTTTTTTGCAAAGTTTGGTGAGGATTCGTCCAGGGGGGGCAAAGTTATAGGGGGGTCCCAAACTTTTTTTTTCCCATAGACTGAATGGGAAAAAACTTTGCGCAAGGCTACAGCCCGAACCGCTGGATGGATTTACACCAAATTTGCGCAGGAGCGGCGGCCTGGTCCCAAAAGCGTGCTTTTGTAAATTTGGTGTAAATCTGTCCAGTAGTTTTTTTAAAAATGACTACAATGTAAGGCAAAAAAATTAGTGATATCTGCGTTCGCTTCGCGGACGGACTTCCCTGTTCGCTCCGCAGACAGCACCCCGATTGGCCCATGGGCTTGCGTCATGTCTGCGGACATGCGACGTGTTCGCTGATTGGACGGCGAGGGGCGTGGAGCGTGTCAGATTTTCTGTGGCGCCCGCCATCTTGTATTCGCAGTCGACCGCGTACAGCGCAGTGAAACGTGGATAAAAAATTGTATTTAGTGCCGTGTGTTGGTGTGTAAGAGTGTTTGTGGAGGGTGGGGGAGTCTAAGATAGGTTCAATGCTTTGTTTTTTTATGTGCTAGACATTTTTGTTGCGTTCGATTTGTCCGCGGAGAACACAGCTGTTCTGACATTTTGTAAATAAACTAAATGGTGGGGTGTTTAGAGGACGGAGTATGTGTCATTTTTGTTCGCAAGGAAGGTAAAAATGAGCTATGAACACTCGCGGTGTACTTAATTGTTCATAAATACACAAACTGGGGGTGTCCTCAGGACGCTGTCCGTATTGTAATCTGTCTAGCTGAATGTGGTCTAAGAACACTCGCAGTGTCCCGAAATGGTTGCAATTACACAAAATGGGGGTGTTCTGAGAACGTTGTTTGTATTGTTCGTTGTCAGGGTGAAAGTGTTTTAAGAGCACTCCTTTTGTACGCTAATAGTACAATTTCCTAGGGGCGTCAACCGTCTTTTTGTTCACTAAAGAAATGATAAATCCGGCTGGTGTGCGTCAACATTATGTGATAATCCTATGACTGGCGCTATTGACCTGACTGACTTGCTTTTGCGACACTAAATCATATCTCCCGCCACTAAGCCTGATATTATCAAAGCATTCATATTCCCCGCTTCTCTCCGTGACGTTACAGGGTGCGTAATGAAACGTGCCCTGTCGTCTCCAGTACTACGCGACTTTACACAGAACCCAGAAGACAACACACATTATGTCACAACACAGCGCGCCACAATTCAGAAAATGAAACTGTGATTTAAAAGCAAAGAGCAAGATTGTAAATGTTGTAAAGTACATGTATTTGACATCAAATGTTTAGAGAATATTCAGCAATTTGCATTTGTCTTTGTTGTCGATCCGCAAAAGTTCATGTTGAGACACGCGACGTTCCTTTGCGGTACAGAGAGTGTTAGATCAGGTTACAACTCAGTGCGCCACAATTCGGAATATGAAACTGTGGTTTAAAAGTAAACAGCAGGATTGTACATTTGGTAAAGTACATTTATTTCACATGAAATGTTTAGTGAATATTCAGCGATTTGCTATTGTCTCTGCTGTCGATCAGCAAATGTTTATTTGGAGCCGCGCGTTGTTCCTTTGCGGTAGATAGGCTGTTGGTTTATGATAAAAGCAGTAAATGGTCTCTCTGATAATCGGAAGGTTGCTCCAACAACGAGCCATTAGACCACCGTATTGGTTGGTATGTTGTTTGTAGCCGCTAGTACTGCGTAAGGGCATGTTGGTCCTTGGCAATTGTCCCATAAAATGGTGAGGGTCATGAAGTTGCATATTTGGACTTGCACCTGGCAGTTGAAGACCCCATCCGCTGGAGTCTGTAAATCGTGACATAGACAAAACGGGGCCACGCACCTGTTTTAAAAAACATAAATTAGTCTCACCAGCCGATCTTCATTAAAAATCATCATTTTATTTATTAGGGCGTGAAACTATTTGCTATCGAAGATAGTGCAACAGAGTATGTTAATAATAAAATAATAATATTTTCCAATTCATATAGCGCTAAGAACTGTGAGGTATCTAAGCGGTGCTTATTATTAACCACGGTGTGTGGTGCTCATTTATTGACCACGGAAGGATGAAAGGCTGAGTTTGGGCTTGCTGGGATTCGAACTTGCATTAGCAAGTTGTGCACGGATGTCAAAGCGAGCGCTGTACTCGCTGTGCCACTTGACAGGCTACAGTAAAGTGGCACAGCGAGTAGAGCGCTTGACCGCCTATAGACCGGTTAAATTATTTCTATTAACCCACTCTGTGTCGTTTGCCTTTTTCAGAGCCTTCTAAACGACAGGGGATCAATTTGGCGGTGATAGTACGCGGTAGTAAACATTATGCCACTTTCAACGAACAAGTTCAACTTCAGCGGTCTTTAATGCTACGCTATTGTAATTATATTTGGTATAAAGTAATGTAAAGGGTTACTTACAGTACAATTGCAATTTCCATTGTCTACGAGTGGTGCAGTCCGAAAATACGACTCCGCGTGTGCCAACGATCTTTTGCATAGTGATATAATATGTAAAAGTGGTTTCGTTTCAGAAATTTCATCTTTATCTTCTCTTACGTTTTAGCAACACTCCTTCAAGAGAAGTCTTTCATCACAATCTCTGTCTGTCAAGGTCAAAACACAATACAACCTTATAGTCTGCTTCGTGAGCCTCTCCGGGGCCCGAGAAAAAAATGAAGCAGCTGACCTTCACTGTGAACGAGCATAAATTCTTAATTTGCAACATTCTGTGTAAAGCCATCAGTAGAAGTTGATTTTTGCACGCCATGTTTGTATATTGTTTGCGTGATATTAAAAAAAGTTTGTTTAAAGGGCGTTATGGTTCTAAGTAAAGCGAAAGACCCCTGAAAATAGCAAGTTATGGTAAGATATGAAAAATAACTCGCGCCAACACCATGCACTGCTAAGACTAACACCCAGGACATCAAAGATGACATCGCAAATGTCATTGATGAAATCACTGATGACATCACATATGTATGTACTTTTCATGGAATTTGTGTACTAGGGATTTTCATTATAATGTTCCGAAAAAAGTGTCAAGGATATTGCAATAAATATCATAGCGTTATTAGTGCTTTGAACGATGCATTTATATCAATAAATAGCATTGTATTATGGGATTCTATGTAGTATACTGAGCTGTTAATGGAGAAAGATAGCATTGTGCGCAGAGTACAAGATAAAAGTATAATATTTGTAATGTTAATATGTAGAATAATGAAATGATAATTGTCCTGAAATGTTGGAAAATTCACAAAATGGGGGTATTCTAAGGACGTTATTCGTATTGTGTGATTGCTTAGCTGTATGCAATGAGGGAATGGTACAGAGAGTAAAGTGGACGCCGTCCGTGGACACCGCGGCTTTTCGTGGACAGGGCGTGGTAAATCCGTTTTTTTCCAGGAAATCCAACATGGAAAGAAGACTGTACGGATCAGCCAATCAGAAGTCGAGGTTGTGGATTTGTGTTGAAAGAGACTGTGTGTGGTGAAGATGGCAGAAGCGGAGAAAGTCAGGGTGTTGGTGCTCGGAGATATGTGCATGGTTTACAGCAGTACGCTGAATGCAGGCATGTTGCAAAGAACTTTGATGTCAAAGGAGTGGAGGTGGTGTGGATCACTGTGCCTGATTGCAATGTACAGGGAATTTAACAAGTTTGTGCGGATATGGCCACGATGAACAGTCCGCATGTGGTAGTTTTGCACTATGGTGCTCTCCATTTGGGCAACGTCAGTGCACCTACTTTGTTGGCTGATTTGGAACGCTTGGTTCAAGCCGTAGTGAAGATCCTTCCAAATGCGAAAGTAATTTTTTCTGGATTACTACCTAGGGCAATATGGGACAATAGTTCAGTTTTTTGTCCTCAGCAAAACATTGCTAGGTGTGTCATCAACCGAGGCATGTGTGCCTTCATGCGTAGAGCTAATATGTTCTTCTGTAACAATGAGAATATTGATGCCAGTAATGCTGTTAATTTTAAAGAAGATGGCATTTCTTTATCTTTTACCGGAAATGCCTTTTTATTTTGGAATGTAAGGGTTGCTTTGGAGAAGGTTATGTGAAGATTTTAGGAGTAAAGTAAGAAAAAAAACAAGAAAAAAATATAAAATAACAGGTGTCTGTCAAGCATCTGTAAAAAAAAAAAAAAACGGCTCTTTTTATAGCCAACTTCAAAGGAGAAATGGGGCACACTATTTAAATTTACATTCACCACGCTCAGATTTTCGATGTGTCCGCGGACATGGCGGTAGTCCGCGGACATGAAAATCACTACGAGGGGGTTAGTATGTTCTATGTTACATGTCAGGGATATTATGGTTAAGTTGTATTACTAAAAACCTATGAAATTCAGTGAAAAATCTTTGTTAAAGGGACGTTATGGTTCCAAGTAAAACCGAAAAACCCTTGAAATTCGCCAGTTATGGTAACATAAGCAACCATAACTCGCGCCACCGTGCACTGCTAACACTAACACCCAGGACATCAAAGATGACATCACAAATGTCAAAGATGACATAACTGATGACATCACATGGCTGGCTCTCCCTTTTTATCCTTTACTGACATATCGAAGCCACATAGTTTTATACAGTAACAGTCAGGAAGTAAAAATTGAAAAGGTACTATATTTGTAGACTTGGGTTCCTGTCACATCATGTATGAAACATGTACGTAGCGGAAGATACAGGCTTGAAAGAGAGGACTCCTTTCTGTGCATGAAGTTAATCATTATGGTATCAGCACTTTGTCATAGTTTTATTTTTATTACTCTACCTTCCCTCTATATGCTCATATTTGTATACATTATAGTCACTCTCCATAGAGTGAATGGGAAAAAAATTTTGCTCGCGTCTACAGCCCAAACCGCTGGATGGATTTCCACCAAATTTGGACCAGGAGCAGCTGCTTGGTCCCGAAAGCGTGCTTTTGCAAATTTGGTGAAAATTCGTCCAGTATTTTTTTTTTAAAATGACCAAAAAGTAGGTAAAAAAAAAATAGTGATATCTGTGTTCGCTTTGCGGATACACTTCCCTGTTCGCTCCGCGGAAAGTGTCCTGATTGGCCAATCGTCTTGCGTGATGTTCGTGGGCATGCAAAGTGTTCGCTGATTGGACGGTGTGGAGCGTGAAGCGCGTCAGATTTTTCGGTATCGCCCGCCATATTGGTTTCGCGGACGTCCCCGGACAGAGCGGTGAAACTTTGTTCAAAATGTGTATTTTGTAGAGTGTGTTGGTGTGTAGGAGTGTTTGGGGAGGGTGGGAGTGTGTGAGATAGGATGAAAGTTGTGTTTTTTATGTGTTAGATGTTCTTTTTGTGTTCGATTTGTTTGCGGACATCACGGGTGTTCTGAAATTTTCTAAATAAACTGACTAAGGAGTCAAAATGTGTCCATTTTGTTCGCAAGCAAAGTGAAACTGTTCTAAGAACACTTGCGGTGTCCGGGGAGTGTTCGTAGGTGGTGTCCTGAGGACGCTGTCCGTATTGTTCTCTGTCAAGTTGAATGTGTTCTAAGAACACGCGCGGTGTCCTGAAATGTTTGCAAATAAACAAAATGGGGGTGTTATGAAGACGCTTCTAAGAACACTCGCGGTGTCCGGGGAGTGTTCGTAGGTGGTGTCCTGAGGAGGCTGTCCGTATTGTTCTCTGTCAAGTTGAGTCTGTCCTAAGAACACTCGCGTTGTTCTGAAATGTTCGCAAATAAACAAAATGGGGGTGTTCTGAAGTGCTTCTAAGAACACTCGCGGTGTCCGGGGAGTGTTCGTAGGGGGTGTCCTGAGGACGCTGTCCGTATTGTTCTTGTCAAGTTGAATGTGTCCTAAGAACACTCGCGGTGTCCTGAAATGTTTGCAAATAAACAAGATGGTGGTGTTCTGAAGACGCTTTTAAGAACACTCCCGGTGTCCGGGGAGTGTTCGTAGGGGGTGTCCTGAGGACACTGTCCATATTGTTCTTTGTCAAGTTGAATGTGTCCTAAGAACACTCGCGGTGTCCTGAAATGTTCGCAAATAAACAAGATGGGGGTGTTCTGAAGACGTTTTTGAGAACACTCCTGGTGTCCTGGAATGTTCGTAGGGGGTGTCCTGAGGACGCTGTCCGTATTGTTCTCTGTCAAGTTGAATGTATCCTAAGAACACTCGCGGTGTCCTGAATTGTTCGCAAATAAACAAGATGGGGTGTGCTGAAGACGTTTTTGAGAACACTCCCGGTGTCCTGGAATGTCCGTAGGGGGTGTCCTTAGGACAGTGTCCGTATTGTTCGTTGTTAAGTTGAAAGTGTTCTAAGAACTATTGCGTTGTTCTGAAATGTTCGTAGGGGGTGTCCTGAAAACGGTGTCCGTATTGTTCGCTGGCAAGCTCAAAGTGTTCTAAGAACACTCACATTGTTCGCGGACATTAAAAGTTTCCCATAGATCATGGTTGAAATGTTTGACTCTATGGATGTGATATGCTGCGGTGGTTGTTGCCAGGGCCATGCACCCAAGACTCTATGCCCTGGCAACAACCACCGCAGCATATCACATTCATATTTGTTTATAACTTTGGGTGAAAAACAAATGTATAAGGAACAAAGATATTAGATACTATGGATGTGATGTGCTGCTATGGTTGTCCTTATTATTGTATACTTACTGTTTGGTCTAGAAATGGGAGTCCATGTTTTTTTTCTTCATTTCTATGATAAAAGAAAATAGCATGTTAGTATTAGTATTTTGTAACGACTTATTACATTGTATAAGCAATATACTTTTATTTTTTTTCGCCCCTCATATTTAGTAGAGTACAAATCAGAGTACTGTGCAATTTGCTCAGTTTCTGTATTTGTTACTAAAATCATTGGGTCTGTGGGAGAAAAAAAAATCCATGTTGGATTTAAAAAAAAACCTTTTTCTGTTATGCTACAGTTTATTTGTTTGTTTGTTTTCAGTGTTCACTTGTTGTTTCTGGCTAATGCTTTATACTTTGCTTTGTTGTATTTCTTTTGGAACAGTAACAGATTCTTCATTTGTTTTGATATTATAAATTATTGGGGCAGTTAGATACCAATTGGCGTATTCTAACTGTCTATTTTTTTAATATATTGTAGTGGTTTTCATTTACCTATTTGGATATTGTTACATTTTGGGACAGTTAGATACCAATTGGCGTATTCTAACTGTGTATTTTTTGGCCTAATTTAGTGGTATTCATTTATCTGATTAGTTGTTGTGGAATTTTTTGAGCTGTTAGATAGCGTTTGGAGTATTCTAACAGTTTATATTACTTTAACACACATTTATAATTTTGGGACAGTTAGATACCAATTGGCGTATTCTAACTGTGTATTTTTTGGTCTAATTTAGTGGTATTCATTTATCTGATTAGTTGTTGTAGAATCTCTGAGCAGTTAGATAGGTTTTGGAGTATTCTAACAGTTTATATTTTTGTAACACAAATTTACTTAAAGGTTTAAATACAGTTTATTTATCAAATTTTGGTTTTAAGAACATCAAATAAGCGTTTGTAAGATTTGCTGGTAATCTCTGCTTTAGAGTAATGGTACTATCATTACATTCAAACCATCCACATTTCTTTTTTATGTATGCAGTGTAGTGCCCTGAATCTGTTGTGGCTCCCGCGTTGTAGATTATACCTATTGTTGTGAAAGTTTTATTACCAAGTGATATTTGACCATGTGTGAATCCAGTCAGCTTGCAGTTGTTTTTGGTACCATCTGCATTGTAACGTAGAAGCATTAGTATTACGTATTTACTATGTGTTTGTATTACTAACGTGGAGCGATTATCTGAATTGCAGGTAGAGCATAATCTACCATGGTTTGCATTTTGTACAAGTTGCTGAAATGGAATGGATTCACAATTTGGTATTGATATATATATGAAGTGTTCATTGGGGATTTCTTCTTGTGTTACATTGTTGCAGAGAGTGCATGTATGTTTCCACATGTATGAAATCTGAAAGACTTCATTTATAGGTATGTTTCTGTTTTCCAGTACTTGTAGTAAGTACATTAGAAATTCTTGTGGATCTTCCTGTGAGTTTATAGTGAATTTCACCATTCCAGCACAGTAGTCCAATTGTCGTCTTATTCCAAAAACACTATATGTGTTGTCAGGATTGTTTGCTGCATTTCTGTGAAGTACTAACATTTGCAAACACAATGGGTTTGTACTGTGTGAGTAAATGTTGTCAACAATTGGTGGTAATTGAAATAGAATATTCATTGCTACATTTGCATAGCAACTTACACCAACTATATTTGAGAATTTAAATGGTCCAGGTAGTTCTGTATCTAACTGCTTTTTTTGGAGTTTGTCTTCCTTCTTTAAAGAAGTACCTGGTTTACTTTCTCTAATTGATTATTTTTTGTTTGTGGTACTTGATGAAGTATTAGTTTCTTTTACTCTCTTTGGAGGATTTCCAGTGACATCCTGTTGCATTTCAGTTTGATTTAGTTTTCTTTTACAAAGTTTTAGTTTTTGTGTAACAGAATATGAGTTTAGATGGGGAGTGTATAGTGAGTGAAGTCTATTATATTCTAAAATGCAAGGAATATCAGCGTTTACTTTACTTGTATCAAAGTTGATTAGAAATAGACCGTCAAGTGTACGTAAGCGTGATAGTGCTACGTAGCTCATGCCTTCTTTAAAGACTGTGTTACCAATATCTATCATTGCTTTGTCTAGGGTAAGACCTTGTGATTTATGAATTGTGACTGCGTATGCAAGAGTTAGAGAAAATTTTTCTCTGCATACATACATATCTTTGAAGAGAAGGAATCTAGCTGTTGAGCGTCCTATCCGTTTTACTTCTGAAAGTTTGTCAAAGAGTATATTGACAAACTGAATTTTGTTGTCACGTGGGTATGTTTGAAAGCCAACAACTGTACCCAGTGCTCCATTAACTAGTCCTTGGTCCACGTCAAGGTTACGTTTCAGCATTACTCTGCAATTTAAGGATAATTTTAACATCTTTTCTAAGCCTGCTGTGTTTGAGATTGATTTTTCTAAATTATTTAGTTTTGTTGTGGCTCGGTCACACATGGGTAGTGTCATACCATGTACATCTAGTTTGTCTGTGGCGCTAATTTCCATTATTGGTTTCATTTCTTTACTTAGCATGATTTCATTGAATTTGAAACAGCTTGCAAGAGTTGGCATTAAGGCCATACAATTGACATTTTTGTGGGCTAATTGTTCCATAACATCTGTAGCACATGCATTATCGCCATAAATTGCATTAATGTGCCAGGTTTTCAATGTTGCTTCTGCTTCTTTAGAAAGTATACCAACTCTCAAACTTTTTAAAATGTTGGCATAAGTGAGATCTGCAGATTGGCGCATGTTTTCTGTTAATTCTCTGTATTGGAAATGTTGCCAAAGGTTGACATTTCCAATGCTGCCAACAGTTTTACGGCAGAGTTTGTGCCCTAATGTTTTAAAAATAGGTTCACCTTTTACTGGTGTTAATTGAAGCAGATCTCCAAAAACAATAATGTGTTTTCCTGTAAAGAGCTCTTCATAGTCTGTTTTGAGTACTTCTTGTAATCTGAGGTGAATCAAAGCTAACATCAGGTTGGAGACCATGCTCACTTCATCTATTAGTAGCATTTTCATTTGTTTCATTACTCTGCGTAATTCCATTGCAGCTTCTCCAGAAAGTTTGTAATAGTCTAATTTGTTCTGGTGTTCTACTGGTAATAGTAGTAATCGGTGTAATGTAACACCACCTATGTTGTAGGCAGCTAAACCTGTGGGGGCAGTGACAACAGCTGACAGTTTGTTGTTTGTCAATTGTTGAAGGAACTTACTAATGATTTTGATTAGGAATGTTTTGCCAGAACCAGCTTCACCACTGACGTACAGTAGTATAGGTTTATAATTATGGCAGGAACATTCTTTATTTTCATGTTTTACACCATGTGCAATTTGTTTTGTTACTTCTTGAAAAATGCTACTTTGCTCATTGTTTAGTTTTGATTGTAGTATAGTTAAGTCTTCCTTATCTTCATACTGACACATGGTGTTTTCTACTTCTATCATAGCTAATTCTGCCTCATTTGTTATTAGTGGTTCTCCCAGTGGTTCTTGGCTTCCTGTTACAGAAGGTTGACTACTGTCAGGAGTATCCTTATCTAGTTGAGCTTGGAGTTCTTCTTCATGTTGCTGTTCATTGTGCAACATTGTTTTGTACTGTGTAAAGTTTACATCAGTTATAGTGCTTGCATTTGCTTTGAAAGCATCCTCATATATGAGTCATAGTTATCTAGTAATTGTTCTTCTTTTCTCCATGGTTTGAAGAGTTGTAGCAGGGACATGTAATATACTTCTTTATGTTGAGGAGTCTTCAATGACAATTTGATATGATGAATTAAATTTGGTTTAGTGAGTTTAACTAAGCTGCCTTCACAGTCTGTCACTCTATATTTACCTTTTTTTTCATCGGGTTTCATATTATTTTTGTATGTGTAGTTTTGGGCTATTTGGTATAGACACCTGTTTTCCAAAGTATTACTTCTGTTTGGGTAGTATGTGTCCAATAAATTGTTTTTAAAATGTCTTGGCTGTTGGGATCATGTTTGGCTATTGTTTCTATATCTTCATATGATTTTAGAACTCTTTTTCTAGATTTGCTGGACCAAAACTTAGCCATACTATATTTTCAGATTTACCATACAACGAAGTACAAGTTAAACGATCAGCTGCTTCAT
This sequence comes from Ambystoma mexicanum, assembly GCF_040938575.1. NCBI lineage: Eukaryota > Metazoa > Chordata > Amphibia > Caudata > Ambystomatidae > Ambystoma > Ambystoma mexicanum. The sequence goes on along the minus strand of NC_090939.1, from coordinate 549,002,673 downwards.
AAGATCCACATTCTCTATGGGTGAGCATTTTTATGCCCAAGCTGTATAATTTCTGAGATACTGTTTTATCTGATGACAGGTCATTCCAGAGGTCTTGGAGCTCTGTCTCTTCTGCTTTAGTTAAGTATGCTGTGACATATCGTGCAACTGCAGTAGAAGTGTATGCAATGTACTGCACATCTATGTTTGCATTCCATAAGTGGGCATTGATTGCATTATAATCATTGATATATGTTTCTTCTTCTTTTCTTTTTATGTAATATGTATTTTTAGGTGACTTTCCTTTAACAGTATGTCTAACTGAAGACATGTGGTTGTTTACTTGACCTGTATTTGTAACTGGTCGAGGGAAACAAAATCGGCATTTGGTGTAGTGTTTGCCTTTGTTTTTGTATTTGCGACGACAATATTTTCCACATTTGTGTCTTTGAAATTGTAAAATTTGTGCACAAAGATCACTATTTGTGGTTTCTGATGGAATTTGACAAGTGACATATTTTTCAATAAACTGTAAAACAGTGGCATCACTGTCTTGACCAAATTTAGGAGCATCTTTAATCCATAAAAGCATGTAGATATGTGGTGCTCCTCTGGCTTGGTATTCTTTTCACCAAAAAAAGTGTTGCAAGGGGAGGAACAGTTTTATTACAAATAAAATGTAGCATAGCAATGAAGCGATGGTGAAAATATCTTGAAACATTAACAGGATCCAAAGAACAAAGTTCTCCAGGTGTGAGAATATCTATGTTTGTTTTGTTTTTATTTGATATGCGTAGGAAATCATGTAAATCTTCCCATGCATATTCTGCACAACTTAATGTAACAAACCAAGTGGGTGGGCCAAGGTTTCTGATCATACAACGTACATCTCCATGACGTTGAAAACAGTACTCTTTAGTACCACGCATTTTTGCTAATAGATTTGTAATATTTGATTGTAAAATCTCATCCTTTTGTTGCACTTTCTCTAATAATTGTGTAGCTGTCATATTTTGAAAGTGTGATCCTGATTTTAATATGTGTGCAACTCCGTAACATAAAGTTGCTAGTTCACTTTCAAAGAGTAGGTAGAATATGTATTCCACATTTTGTCTAAATCTGGGATCTTCAGAATACATCCGTAATGAGCGGTATTCTGAAGCTGATATTTGAATAGGTCTATCATCATATCTTCCTCCTTTGCCAGTTGGAAAGAGTAGAGGAAAAGCACGTGCTTCTATCCTTTTTTCCCATATACTGATTGGCGATCCTTTTGTTTGACGCATTTGGTAAGTTTCCAGTACATCATGTACGGTGTCATTACAGTGCAAAGGATGAATTGTATAATGGTCTAAAGTATTTGATATTGTAGCAGGATCTAGTAGCTCAAATTGACCAGCTTCTTGTGTTTCTTGAATTATTTCAGTTGTATCTTTCAAGTTTTCTTCAATATTAATTTCTTTGTAATATTCATTATTCTCTTTAAGATATTGGAAGGCTTGTCTAACTTTATATAAATCTACCAGCTGTTGCCATATTTTTTTGTCTTTTGTAGGTACCATTTACTAATATAATTAAAGATTGGTGCATTGGACGTTGCACTCCTAGAGTATGCACATTTTCTTTTAGATTTAATGGTAAATAAACTACTTTTCCACGAATGCCTTTTACCAATTCAGAGGGAGGTAATTTTGCTGTTTTTGGTTGAAGGCGTATCATTGCTTGAAATGGGTGTACTGTTTGAATTATGATGCTCTCATATAAATTAAGTTGTTGTAGAGGTTTTGGTACTGGGTATAATTGCAAATTATTTGTGATAGAACGTGAAGGAGTTTGGTTGTTGTCAAGTTTTGTGGTGCAATAACTGCAAAGTATTAAGGGCTCAGTTATTTCATATTTGTTTTCTGCTAGAAGGTAGAGAGCTAATTCAAACCATTTAGAACCTTCATTGTCTTCTATTTTGTATGATAGGTCCACAGTTTTTGTGTTACTTTTATAAAAAATTCTACGGCAACATACACATACATGGTTTGGTACTTCAGCTGATGTACTTTTAAATTTTAGTATTTCTTTTTTGTATGTGTTTAGCAAAAGGTTGCCATGTGTAGAATTGTTGCTTAATTGGTGTACAGCTATTTCATTCTGTAAATGGCTTTCACTTCCAAAATATTTTTTCTGGATATAGTGAATTTTTTCAAGTAGGTCTTTTGCTGTACCATGTAGAAGGATGTTATTTAACTTTGCTAGTGCTAAAGCAGGACTTTTAGCATAGTACAGTTTATAGACTAGATTTCTTATAGTTAAATGATGTGTTGTTATCCTTTTGATATCATGGAAAGTGGTTTTACAAGTAGGTCCTGTAATGCAGGCCAATGAATGTCCTTGTAGTCCTGTGTACTTGCGCACTGGACAGGTATCTATATTTTGCAGTAATTTAATTTTGATTTTGTCTTTGCTTTTTACATATTTATTGAGGAATTGTTGTAAAGATTTGAAACATTGGTTGGTAATGTTACACATTGACGTGCATGGCCATTTGTACACTAGACATTCTGATTCAGTTGAATGGAGGGGTAATTCTAAGTTTTCAGGGCATATTTTTGTAAGGAGTACTTCTTGTTCCATTATGGTATTATTCACTTTTTCATAACCTCGACCACTGCTATTTATGGCAATTGTATTCGTTTGCTTTTGTTTGTACGCTTCTTCATTAAAATATGGTTCTGTGCTCGTAGTGTGATTCCATTCACCTCCGCAGATACTTAAGAAGTTCTTTCTGTTGACATTTCGCTTATTGAGAAGTCTTTTTTGTAATTTAGTTATTAGTTTTGTTAGTGGTTTCATTTTGTTTAACAGTAAAATAAATAAATTTCTTTTGAGAAGAATTGCACTGTCCATCAATGCTTCTAAGATTAATTTCCTACGATAGGTTTTAAGCTTTGAACCTGATTTCTCTCCTGCTTTTATAAGATTTTGAAGGACTTTGTGACGGTATATTTTGGCTAAAATACTTTTCTTGGTATGCTTACTTTGCACTATATTAAAATTTGAAGAAGTATTTTTATCTGTACTGATAGGTGATTTTCTGTTCATTGTTTTTTGGTTTGTTTTACATTTTGATAGAGGAAGCGAAGTTGTTGTACTTGAAACTTTTTGTGTTTCACTAAATGATTGTATTAGCTGTTTTGTTTCAACTTTTATTACAAATTCTGCTAGAGATGGATGCTTATGTTGGACACCTTTATTTCCATTTGCTCTAATTTTGCGTTGCTTTCTACGGAGTTGTCTTTTGGTAGGCATTCTTTAGGGTCTGTTGAAAAAAATAAAGAAGATATGGGTTGGGGTGTTCTGGAATGTATGTGTGCTGTGTGCATGAGTGTTTGATTAAGATGATAAATATGTATGTAATGGTGTGTGATTGTGCATTGGGAACTAAAACTAGTAGGGGTAGGTATTCTTGAATTTATGTGTCACTAAACTGGGGTTCAGATGACAAAAAAAAGTAAGCTAGTGGTGTGGAAAAGTACAAATAGTAAATGTAATGTATACAATTAAAACAGTTGTTTGTTCTATAATATGAAAATTGTAGTGGTTCAGTTGGCTAATTTGTGTGTCCAAAAATAGAAATTTGTAGGCCATTCTGGTTGTAAATCGCTGTTTACGACATGGAAATTTTTGGACAAAATGGTACAAAATCTCTATTTTAAGAAACCAAAATAGCTGGTATTAATGTTATAGTATATTTGATTAATGATATAAATAATATGGTGATATTTTACTTACTTTTTAAAAAAAATTAACAGGTAACTCCTTAGTTTTTCTTTCTTCTTTGAATTCGGCTGCTTCTTTTCAGGAAACTGGTCTTCACTGCAACTGTGAAAGCTTCAAATTAGTAACTTTGTTTGTATATAGCACTGTTTTTAATTTAGAAATTGATTTTTTTAATTGAAATCCTCAGTGCCTTCTGTAAAACTATTAAACTAATTTATTTACATATGATACATTGCATCAGTTCAGTGTATATGATATGTTCTTAATGAACAAATTGTATTGAATGACTAACTGTAGCAAAAATAAAATATCTTTACTATGTCTTGTGAAATTTATAATATATTAGTGAATACCACTATTTCTGTAAGTAAACTGTTCTAGGTAATAGCGCCTCAATGTCATGTCTAATTGAAAGTAATTAAGTAAATAAATAAATAAAAACAAAAAATATGAAATTGTATAAGTATTTTTATAAAGGTTTAAACATAGATTGTGTTTGCATGCAATTTTGTTTGAATATATGTAGTCTATATATTTCATTTAAAAAATGTTAGTTTAACATGATTTGAGTGTGTGTGTTTAAAGAAAGTAAAAAGTTTAAAGGTGTATAAGTGGTAGTTGATTTAGGAAATTGAAAAAAGTACAGTAAATTCATTTAACAGATTTTACAAGGTAAAAGTCTGTTTGAAAATGTGTTCATCTACCATAGCTCTCAAGTCACACGCTTTTGGCGGGTGTCACACGCCTTGTAAAGGGCAGACTCCTTGTAAAGGCCAAGCCTCCTGCACGCCCATTCATTCCAATGGGCGTCTCACCCGCTAAAAACAAAATCGGGTGATTTCACCCGCCTGTAAAACAAAAATGGTTGAGAGCTATGTCATGTACTATACAGAAAATATGCATACCTGAAGTTTGTGTTCATGCATATGGATATGCGTGGAGCTGCAAGTAGAAATCTTGAAGACTTGTACAGTATTTGTGGTAGATGCTGCTTTCCAATGATATGACACTTGTACTCAGAGAGATTCAGAGTACATTTGCAGTGCTGATCTATGATGATGCAGTTAGATGTAAAGGTCTTGAATGTGATTGGTGCATGGTCATGTGATTTTTGAGGTACATCCAATGAGGGAATGGCAGAGAGAGTGTAGTGGAAATGGTAGAAGGGCTGTTCATGTTACGATATGTCTGCGGACATGGCGCTAGTTCCAGGACATCAGGAGTTACATCCGGGGATTTTTGGGTTCAGAAGTCATGCAAATGAGAATAAGCACTGAAAGGGATTGGTCAGGAAAGTTTGGTGGGTGTGTTGTGCCAGGAGAGATTTTTTGAGATACTCTTTTTGCTGAGAGAACAAAAGATAGCTATGGCTGTGTGTTTCAGAAAACAGATTGTTTGGATTTTAGGAGATTCGTGGATACATTGGTTGAAGGTGCATGCAGAAAGCTGTGGAGTAGCTGTAGATCTTGGATTCCCACATGTGGAAGTACACTGGCATGGAGTACGTGGAATGAATTGGTTGGATTTGCTACCTCTCTGTGCTACTTTGGAGACAGAGCAACATCCAGTCATAATTGTAATTCATTGTGGAGGGAACAGTTTAGGGCATGTGACTGGATTTTTTTTGCAATTTGCTATGAAAGAAGGACTGAGGAAGGTTATGGACATGTTTCCTAATTTGCAAGTGATATTTTCACGGATTGCGCAGAGACAAATGTGGCTTCGTTCTTCTTCATTTGGTCCACAAATGGAAAAAGCAAGGCGCAATGTTAATAAGGCTGTTTGTGGCTTTCTAAGAGATTTTGGCATGTCTTCTTTTCACAATGAAAATATTATGTTTTGTAGTACATGCATTTTTCGCAGAGATGGAGTCCATCTTACTTATTCTGGCAATCAGATTTTTCTGAGAAATGTACAAAATGCATTGCGACCTTTTTTGGAATTACAACAACGATTTTGAAGTAGATGTTAAGCATTTACAATTTTTGACTTACAAACACCAAACAAAGGCTCTTTTCAGAGCCACTACTTCTTTCCAGAGAAAATTACAATGTTTGTGATGGAGTAGTAACCCAATTTTTTTAATGTTCGCGAACTGTTCGCAGACTTGTAAAAAATACAAAGAGCCCTGCTTCATTTATTTTCACTTCTATTTTTTAACTGGGAAAGGCGGCTTTGATTTTTGTAATTTTGTATTTTTTTTGGTTTTTCAGACACGACACAGTAGGAGAGGAGGGTAAAGGAGGGTAAGGGGGGGGACACCAACCACAGGGATGAGAAAGGGCGAGCTGAGAGAGGAAGATGTAGAGTGGGTTTTATTTGGGTAGTGAGCAGGTCTTCTCGTGCTCTGAGACGATAGTCTCAAAGCACTCCGAAGTCGCTCCCCCCTGCAGAGTACTGTGTCACAGTACATACATACAACTGTGACCCTGGAAAGGTAAGGGTCATCAGCATTCTGTATGGCCTGTGAGGCAGCTTCAGAAAGACGCTGTCCCACAGAGGTGGTCCTTGTGGTGACAGGATCAGAAACAGAGGATGAAGTAGAGGAAATCAACCTGCTACGTTCTTCGCAAGGTACAACCCTGCGAATAGCCCCAGAGTGAAATGACCTCAGGTGTCGCTTCATAGTAGTGGTCCCAAAGCTGTAGTTACCGTGCTTCCCGCGACTGAGTATCATTTTGCACTCATTGCAGGTAACATGGTTCGCACAAGCCTTAGGACCATTCCCATGAATGGTAAATAACCGCCACACCCAAGACTCACCCCTAGTGCGGGTAGTAGGGATTTCCTCTACCTCATTCTCATCATCCTCTTCTTCCTCCTCCGCATCCTCACTCCTGTTCCCCTCTTCAGGCCCTTGGGGAGGTGGTGGTGGTGGAGGGGGTGGTGGTGGTGCTGAAGCAGGTGCAGCACCACGTGGCAGTTCAGCAGCCAAGGATGCCATGTTGATGATGGTGTAGTCTGCAGGTGGCAGCAAAAATCACTGTGTTCTGAAGAATAGCCAGAAACACAATGGGAATAAGCTCTTGGGCGTGGTCTTTTATAGGGGTGCTTGTGCGCGGTCCGCGGACATGCACACTGTGCGCGGACAGATCGAACACAAAAAAAGGATCGGAAAGTTTCAAAACGTATATAGAAAGTCAAGATTGCTATGTGGGACTTGTGGCATGGTGAGATTTTATTGAAAAATATTATGGATTAACTGAAAATGTACTTTTAAATTGTTTGGGGACACGAACAGTGTCCGCATTTCAGGACACACGATGAGCGTGGGCGCGGTCATATGATCTGTTTGCGAACTAGTCTGCGAAGGAAGCGCCTGTCCTCAGGACACCAAGTGCATGGAGATTGGTTAGCGCATGCGCATTGATGTCCTACGGACACTGTTCGGGTTCTGAAGTAATTAAAAGTGCGTCAAATGTGAAACGAATATTTCAGGACACCGCGTGTGTTCTTAGAACAGTTTAAACTTGGTAGCGAATAGTAAGGACAGATATAGTGTTCTTCAGGACACGTGTAATTTAGTTTATGTAGGAACATTTCAGGACACCAATTGTGTTCTTAGAACACTTTCAGTTGGGTAGCGAACACTACGAACAGTTGTACTTTTGTTCATGACACATCATTTTCGTGTATTTAGGAACATTTCAGGACAGCATTTGTGTTCTTAGGACAGTTTTAAGTTGATAGCGAACATTAAGGACAGATTTAGTGTTCTTTAGAACACTTTAATTTTTGTTTCTTTACGAACATTTCAGGACACCACGTGTGTTCTTAGAACAGTTTCAACTTGCTAGTGAACAGTACGAACAGGTGTGGTGTTCTTTAGGACACCTCCATTTTCCTTTATGTACGAACATTTCAGAACACTCGCACTGTCCGCGGACACTTTTATTGTTTTTAAAAAAAAACGGAAAATGTTCACAATACAATATAAAAATTAAACTTTATTTAATGTATATTAATAATTTATGACAGAGAAGGTGAGGCAGAAATAGAAACAAAAACAGGAGAATTTGGGGTTTCAACATGATTGGTATTAGGTGAGGAAGGGATGGAAATCTCATCAAAAAGTTTTGGATTATGGAGAGGGTTTGGGGATAATTGACTGGGATATAGTGAGGAGGGACAAGTACATGTGGGGCAATGGTATGATGTTTTTGTTTTAAAATGATCTTCAACAAAAGTTTTTAAATTATTAAAATTGGTCAACAGTAAATCAATTTTTTCTTTTATGTTGTCAAGCGTGTTTTCCATAACAGCTTCTTCAGAGGTAGTTTCTATTTTGTTATGCTCTGTATAAAAAAAATATATATATGTTAAATGTATACAAAATAATAATATTTAAATGGTTTATATTATAAAGTGTTTACCATTAGTTTCACTATCTTGTGACATTTCTTCATGTGGGAAAATTGTCCTCTAGGCATTCCAGAGTACTAGACATTTATGTGACAAAAAAAAAGAAAAGATAATATATTTTTTAATCTAACACTGAAAGTTTATAAATATATGATTAACATGAAGTCCACTTACTATTTCTGGTAAGATAATTCCTATGTATTCAGTGGGTCTGGTCTTGTTCTCAGTTCTGTTGTGTCTGTGAGGTAATTATGTTGGAAGCCAATTTATGTTCTTGTGGTATATTCCATTTCAGAACATATTGTATTTAAATGAATGGTTAGTGTGTTACATATATGGGTTACATTTCTTATGTGTTTGTGTGCTGCTTTTTGAATTTGTTAAATGTTCTTATATTATGATATAACAATCAAACATACCCCCCCCCAAAGTTTTTAGGTAGTGGTACTGTTCTCTGAACATGTCCGCGAACATTAAATAATTTCGCGGACATCAAGTTCATAAGAAGAGATCTAGTCAGTTCCATATGACATGTATATAAAGTGAAAGTCATTATTGTTAAGTTTTGCTACTAAAAACCTATGAAATTCCGTGAAAAAACTTTGTTAAAGGGACGTTATGGTTAAGTTGCGCTACTAAAAACCTATGAAATTCAGTGAAAAAAACCTTGTTAAAGGGACGTTATGGTTAAGTTGCGCTACTAAAAACCTATGAAATTCAGTGAAAAAAACTTTGTTAAAGGGACGTTATGGTTAAGTTGTGCTACTAAAAACCTTTGAAATTCAGTGAAAAAAACTTTGTTAAAGGGACGTTATGGTTAAGTTGCGCTACTAAAATCCTATGAAATTCAGTGAAAAAAACTTTGTTAAAGGGACGTTATGGTTAAGTTGTGCTACTAAAAACCTATGAAATTCAGTGAAAAAACTTTGTTAAAGGGACGTTATAGTTCCAAGTAAAACCGAAAAACCCTTGAAATTCGCCAGTTATGGTAAGCTAAGCAACCATAACTCGCGCCACCACCGTGCTCTACTAAGACTAACACCCAGGACATCAAAGATGACATCACAAATGTCATTGAGTTTTTAGAATTGAATACTACATTCCAATTATTGACCGCTACCGAGAAGACAAGTGAGGAAAATGGGATAAAGGAATGAATGTAACAGAAAATGCACAATTGAAGAGGATGGAATGGAAGGTATTTAAGTAGACAGTGAATAGAGGAAGGATATAATTAAAAGGAATGTAGGAAATAGAAGGAAAGAAAATCTGTCAAATAGGTTGGTGTGATAGTGTACACTCCGGGATACCCATGACCTCAGAGTCTATCATCAGAAACTGAAAGGGACCTCTCAGAAAACCACCTTATCCACCATCTGCCTACTCAGACACAAATAATCAATCCGGGTACAGGTACCATGAAGGACGAAAAGAAAGTAAAGCCCCTCATCTGGATGTAGCCTTCTCCCCACATTTATCAATCCCTGTGAATCCAGGATAACCTTAATAGCAATGTTAAGAAGCCTGTGATTTTATCTTCATGTGTACATGTACAAAACAGTTTTCTCCCATCACCAGAACCAAATAACAATAGGCAATAGTGACCTTTTGCTCACAGATGAAACATGCACCTGGTTATGCAAGTCTAAGTAGGAGTTCAACCGCCTTTTTGAAAATACTCCTTAGTGTCTAGTAGCACTAAAGAAAAGCCCCATGCTGCTGATTTCCTCTGGTTGTTAATTAGTTATGTAGCACAGTATCAATGTTGCCTTGCTGAAGTCCAAGACTCTGGCACAAATAATACAACAGACTATAAACCACAAAGAAATTTAACACTCTTAGAGCCTCAGAAATCAATAGACATAAATGGAATACAGATTATGACTGCCATCAGGCACTGGTGATTAATAATTTTTAGCACCCGGCGAGGGCATGGCTTTGTCCTTCCAGCAAATGGGGAAGCTCGGAGTGGGGGCATTACCATACAGTAATCTTGTACTCTGACCATCCTCACTGCCTGAGGCTGCCATCTCCCCCTCCGGGGAACAAGGTGAGTGCCCCACTCCCCTGCTTCACCCAACCCCCTTTGTCACGGATTTCCCTCCACTCCCCCTACTGCCTCACTTACCTTTTCCTTTCTGTTCCTTTTCAAGAGCAGACGCGCCGGGAACACTTCTGTCCCTGGCATGTCTGCTCCCAATCTGCAAAATGCCCCCATGTAAAGGGAGAAGGGACTATCATTAGTCCCTTCTCCCGTTCCATGGTGGCCATTTTCAATCTTTGTAATGGCCGCTATGGAAAGGGAAAAGGGACTTCATATAGTCTCTTCAACCTTTCCATGGCAGCAATCTTCTTTGTTTACCCTTTTAAACTATTTTAAATGGCTGCCATGAAAAGGGAGAACAGACTTCATTTCCCATTCCATGATGGCCACTTTTGTAAATATTTGATTTCGGTTGTGATATGCAACCAAAATAACACACTATTAGTACCCCAGTCTTATGGGCCAGTGGACTACTAACAATAAGCCCCTTCTCAGGGGGGTATTCCTGCATCTGGTAATGCCCTGGGCCTTCATCAACTGTAGCTATGGGCCACAGGGCATATCCTGATGCTGTAATGCCCCCCACAGTTTGGGGCTTATTGCTTAGTTACCACATGGAAGTCATTATTGACCTCCGCTCAGACAATCAGAATGTTCGTAATGCAGTCAGTGACTAATGGTATTAACTGAGTTCTAGACATTCTGATATCAGAAGACTTTCACTGCATTCAAGAAACAAACATACAATTTCCCAGCAAGAACACGACACTATGGGCCTGATTTACAAAAGCTTTTGTGAATGGGAAAGCCTTGTTGAAAAACGCTTTGTAAGTCACGCCCTATGCCCTAATTTAACAAAGTGAAATCTGAAACATGGAACAATGCCTCCAGAAAAAAATTCATTTTTAAATTGCAACTTAAGTAAGCCCATGCTAAAACTGATCCAGCTCAACAAAGTTTACAATTACAATTCTGACCTTTTAAAGACAGTCTAGTTGTTCAAATATTACAAAGTATAACCACATTATTAATTTAACAAACATGTTTTTCTTTACCATTTTACAAAACCAAACTCTTTATTGATGCTAGCACTATGTTCTTATAGCCATATAGACTTTGGTTAGGGTGATTATCTCTAGGGATAATGCCCCTTTCACAACATTTAATTTTGCTACAAGTCATTATCCCACAATAATGACCCCACCTTCAGTCTATAAGGCTATGTTAACATTTGAAATGAGTAAACATACAATACAAAAGTTCAAACTAATACTTGCATTTCTCGAATGTGAAAAACACATCCTCTAACTTTCAAACACAGGGGCGATAGAGATAAAAGTATCAAGAATATTCCATTGTCATGTAGCGTGCAGGGCCTTGTCAACTAGAAAAACTGTAGATGTGAACAATCTTCAATTTAAGGTCAACATCGGATCTGAAACAGCATTAAGGTATATGGAAATAAGTAAAGGCTTAGAAATATTTTCAGAATGACCGTAAGACAATTTCTCTAGAAAGCAAAGACTGTGGCTGTTCTAGAAGAAATACAGTCAGAAATAGAGCTTCCACAGGATAGATGTTGAATGACCAAGTCATGTTTTTAATCCATAGGTTGATTTAGAATTTATCGCAATTTTTGTGAAATCTTAACATACATGGATATCTAATATTTAAGGTTTAATAGAGCCCTTTTGGAAGGTTGAGTAGTGAGACACTGGACTCATTAGAGTGTGTTCAAGATGGCTTTATCAATACCCTTGGTACAGGTAGGGGCTGGGTTAATACCTACCTATCATATGAACATACACCCTTTACAACTATTAAGGAATTGAGTGTCAGGGTAACCTAAAGGGGTGAGTGCTAGATTGAATAAAATTCCCTCCTTTTATCAGGGTTCCTAGCCTTAATAATTCCTTGTCTCCAGGTCAGACACCCGTCCTGAGCTGAGGGTCCCTTTATCTAATAATTAAGGATTGGCCCAACCAAAAACGTCAAACCTATTCATAATGCTCCTTCCTTTAATGAATATGACCCAGGTGATTCCTTGGAAAATACTCTTGTAGGCAATACTGACAGTCTTCCTTCTTTCAGTCCTCTCCATTTCTCCTTGGCTCATTCCCAGGATTCCCTCACAGGTAAGTAAAGGTCTCCTCACATTCCTCTGCACTTTACATGCCTCTTTGTGTGAAGCTTCTCCTAAACCCCCTCAGGTCAGAACACAAGCCTTTCTTTCTGGCTTCTCAGTAGGTGCAAGGGCATGTCTGTCTGTCTGACCTTGGTAGGTCTTTACTAAAACAATCATTCTACCATCTTCAGGGCCCCTTGCTTCTGCTTCCGCTTTGATACTTGAGTCATAATGTAGGCTTAAATCTGTTGGTCTTGCATCAGACCACTATTTTTAGGTAACTCTGAAGATCTTCTTTCCAGTTTTTTCAAGACTTTAATTGTGAAAGGTAGAAGCCAAATGTGCACATACATTCCACAAATATGATAAGGCGTCTAGCAGAAGATGCAAATAAAGGAAATTAATAGTGAATTGGTGTATCAACAAAGGAAACAGAAAAGTCAAAATGCAATAACCTTATTAGGCATAGCCTCGACACGATTTTGGCAATCTTAATTTTCTGTACAAAAGAGTAAATAATAAAAATCCTCAATTCATATTTGTGGGTATTTCATTATCCAGTAAATTATTTGTTGCGTTTACCTTCACAATGATATGCATGCTACTATGGAAAATGAGAATTGTCCTTTCTAATTCCTCAGATACACAGAAGGCATTGCTTTTAATAGATATTGCACATCTTAAATTGGTTAAAGGGTGCCTATCTACCAATAAGTGTGCTGTTTAGGATAGCCTACTAGGAGATGTTCTTAAAGCATTACAATACAGACTTTCACATCTATTACTTGAGCTGTTATGCTACAAGGACACATATTCATATCCTTGAATCAAGCCACATATCTATCTACCTAAATAAATCTAAGGATGTCTTTCTATGCATGTGTTACAGGACTCTATTACTTGTTTATTATTATTATTTATTCGTATTTGTAAAGCGCGCAACAGCTCGAGGGAATCGTGGCACTGGTTACATAAGGGGGTAAACAACTTAGTTACATAGGTAGCAGTAAAAAGAAGTCACAACTTAGTTACAAGGAACAGAAAACAAAACTGAGTAACAAAGTCGAAAGCATCTAGGAGTACTTATGGAGGAAACATGCAGGTCGTATCTTTAATTAAACAGAGAAGTTTTGAGCTTTTTGCGAAAAGCAAGGAAGGACGTTTCTGCTCTGAGTTCAGAAGGGAGCGCATTCCATAACTTGGGGGCTAGGTATGGGAAGCCTATTCCTCCAGCTTTGGCTCTGTGGATGCGTGGGATGGTCAATTTGTTTTGATGGTAGGTTCTAGTGGGCCTAGTTGAGGTGGGTCTAGATATTGTGTCTGAGAGGTTGATGCATTTGTGTGCAGTGGTATGTATGTATTGGTATATACTATCAAGGCTTGACTATGGCAATGCCCTGTTATTAGGGGCCTCCTCTAAGGATGTTTCTAGTTGTCAGGTGCTTCAGAACAACGCGGTTAGGCTGGTAAAAAATCTGAAGAAAAGAGATCATGTTACTGCAGAGAGAATAGCCTTGCATTGGCTCAGAGTGGAGGAGCGTATTAAATTCAAAGCTCTCTGCCTGGTGCATAAATGCCTGTACGGCTCTGCTCCTGAGTATCTGAAAAAGGGCTTAGTGCTTCATACCCCCAGTAGGAATCTTCGTTCAAAGGGTAAATGCCTGTTGATCGTCCCCAAGTTTAAATTGAAATCTGGGCTGGGAAGTTCCTTTTTGGTGCAGGCCCCCAGCTTGTGGAACAGTGTTCCAGAAACACTCAGAACCGTTACCAACCTTACTGTTTTTAGGAAAGGGTTGAAGACTCATCTTTTCAGATGATGAACTGGGATATGGGGGATTATGACCACCTCATGGCTTAGCGCAGACGTTCCTATTGTATTGTTTTGTTTTTCGTTGTTTGCCAAAGCGCCCTGATGCCCACGGGCTATCGGCGCTATACAAAAAATAAATACATACATACATACATACAGTGGTGAGAATTTTAAATGTGATGCAGTCTTTGACTGGGAGCCAGTGTGCATCTTTGCTCGCTTGCGAGATGTGATCTCTTTTTGGTATGCTTAGGGCTGCTCTTAGTGCATTATTTTGAGTGGTTTGGAGACTGTTTATGTTTTTGTGGAAGAGCCAGTGAGTAGAGCGTTGCAGTAGTCAAGCTTGGCTCCTATAGTAGCTCTAGCTACTGCTATGAATGCTGATATGGTGAAAGATATTTGCTAGGATGACAGCGACTAGAGTATACAGTCATACAACAATTGATATTACAGAAAGAGTGCAGATTTGTGATGCTGGAAATACTATTGAACATACTAGCTTGGTGGATGTCATTTTCTAATCTTCTAAGAAAGAGATTCAGAGCTAAACTGTAACTTTGGTTGATACTGAGAAAGATGTAAAAAATGTCAGTTGGATATTTGTTTTATCCTCTATGACTAAGTATCACATTTTGATACACTTCATCAACACAATTAAATGTCTTTATAGGGTGACATCTGAAGGTACTGCATACGGTTGGAATGCCAATAAAGACAGAGGCACTCATCAGGGGTGATCATTGCAATGGCTCTATCTTCATCAGCAGATGAAGCACTTCCTAGTGGACTCTTTGACTCACTATCATTCAGATCATACTGATAATCGACCCATAAATCTACCCTTTACTGCAAAAAATAGATCATGGATTTTGGAACAAATACGGTTACAAGTGCAATATGGGGAACCCCTGGATTTGGCTTAACATAGGGCAAACTACAAATCGCGATACTACTGTCATACTACTGTCAATAAGCCACTTCCTGGGTCTTAAACAAATGTAAACACAAAACAAATGTTTAAGAACAAGTATGAAGTATTAATACATGTGACATGCAAAGAAATGTAGCTTTGAAAACACCTACATTTTAGTTATTGATTAAGATTCATGTATTTTCCCAATTATTTTAACACTTCAGGGCAATTATCTGGTACATAATTAATTGCAGTGTCAAATGTGTGCTAATGACATTTGTTCTCTGTTATTAACTGAATAAGTAAGACAGAATTTTTTATGGTTTGGAAAGCCATGGACAATGGTATGGAGGATAGCTCAGGGGCAACACACTCCTCTTGGAAGCAAGACGATGCAGAGCAACACAGGTTCGAACCCTGGGTCCGTGCTTACAAACCTCTGGATAGTAAGCGCGTTATAAAGAACACAATTTGCATAATAATTATAATGAATGGCACTTCTGGACTTGTCTTTAATGGGCAGGTGGTCGTGCCTAAATATGATTGCAGATGGAGATACTCCATTCTTCAAATTAATTATGTACGAATGCTGAAATATGTTCCTAAAGTGTAATAGTGTACTGTTTTCAATCAAATTAAACTCAATAGTTGGTCTGCTATCCGAATGTCTGGCAGGACATTGGTAGAGGAGTTCAAAAACACTCAAAAATCAAATTATAATGTGGAATAACAATACTTTGTAGAGTTTTTTCTACACCCTTGTAATGAGGGATGTAAATTCATGGTGATCTGATTGGTGTTTTCACAAGGAATGGTCACTTCTACTAACTCTACTAATGGTCGTTTATCAAACGTTATTTTTTCTGTTATGTCTTCTAGACCTATCTGGGTCGGGGTAGAAATGAATGAACTTGCTCCATCATAGGAAATGAAAGAATGCAGGCACATTGGTTTCTCTTATCTGTTCCGTACGCAGGTTCAACATTATGGCCCTTCGTGCACACAGGTGCTAAGTATTAAAAACATTTCTTTCCCATTATTTTTTAAAGTTGCTTTAGTGATTTTGAAAACTTAAGTTGACTAAAGCTTTTTTTCGAATCTGGTTGGTAGAGTGGTCCCTTCATAGCACGCATATCAAGCTTACAGAATATATAGAGATATGTGCATTCATTTGTAGAGCAACATTCATAGGGTTGTTTTCTGCTCTGTGTCTATGAAGGAATATGTCGCTAATTCATGCCCTCCCCTATTTTTTCCTGTGCACTTACTCTATCAGAATTGTTCCTGGACCTAGTATGGTAGTAACAAATGTTCGTCCCTCCCCCCTTACCTATTATCCCCCCTCCAACCTCCAGCACTATCTGAAATGTCTTCAGGCCTAGTATGATAGTCACTTTTTTATTTCCTCTCCCTCCTCTCTCCTCCCCTCTCCCTCACCTCGTGTAATTCTCTGGCTCTTCCAGAAATGTCATCAGGCCTAGTACGGTAGTCGCCTGTCTGTTCCCATTTCCTTTCTATCTGAAATGTTGCTAGGCCAACTACGATAGTTAATTTCACCTTCTTATTGTTCATGGCCTGTAAGAATGTTTTGTCATTTCCCTTGTTCCCTCCCTTGTCGTCAAGCACCTTTAAACACATTGGGCCTCATTATGACCCTGGCGTTAAGGGTTTAACGGCGCCATAAAAGGTGTCGGCGGCGTTAAACCCTTAACGCCTGATTACGAGGTCCCTTTGCTGGACCCGACCTTAACGGCTGGTTTTTCCAGCCGTTAAACTAGGGTGACGCAAAGGGACCTTGGTGCTAAGTACGGTGCCGCAATTTGGTTTAGCGCCGGGGTCGTAATGAGGCCCATTGTGTATAGGCGCTATATAAATACACTATCATATCATATCATGCCTCCTTGTTTTTAGTGGTGGCAAAATGGATGCATGTGAAAGATGGCATAACAAGAGTAGCCGGCATGCATTCAATAGATTAAGTATGGAGCTTCACGAGTGGCAGTAGATTTCATGATCCTCTGGAGGTTCTGCTTGATTAGTTGCCATCAAATTCCTAAAATAATGTAAAGGATACTGTTATTCTCCTTTCATTTTCTTTCTAAAACATGTCTTGTTCTCCCATACAAATGTTTCTTTAAAATTACATTGATTACTCTTTTCAGCTATACACACACACGAGCACACAGCCCAGCCTTTAGCTTTTTAAATTCAATCTATTTTCATTGTCTCACTGATGAACAAGGTAAAATATAATTTCTTAAACACCAGATCCACAGATGCAGGCCATCAATAAATTGCACAACCGTTAAAACCAATGAGGTAGTGCGACCAGCAAGACAAGCCTTCCGGAACTCTTCACCCTTTTCATCATAAGCATAGTTCTTAAAAAAGAACATGTTTCCCCTTGTAGAGCAGTGCATTGAATCAACAAATGAAAAAGTGATTCCTTAGAGTCGATTTGCCCACAAAACTGAAAGTCCAAATATTTCCTTGCTATACGCCAATATTTTGGCTTGTACCTCCCTAGTAAAATAAATATTACATTTGAATTTCAAAAACAATGCTCTATTTTTTTTTAAATATGCATAAATATGAATTACTGCTGAAAAAAGAGTGCTACTCAAAGTTTCTAAGAAGGTTTCAAGCACTCTTAAATGGAGGTCATATCAGCATGTTGTGGTATTTGAAAACATACAGACTTCTCTGCACTTCCAACTGGGGTTCTGAGTCATAGCTTTGTCTATGATGCAGGTCAGGACCATGCGGTGGAATATTCCCTTTGTGGATAGTAATCTTTGTACAATTTGATCTTGTATATCGAGTGTAACTGTTGTGACCTCTGAGTAAAGTAAGCAAGCAAACAGTGAGCTGTCCCAATCAAAAGGTCCTTTCTTCAAATTTGGCCCTTATTTCCTGGTTTGTTGCAAGGGCTGCTTGCATTACAGAGGTGGGGCTGGGCTCGGACGGTATTTTCTTTGTGTATGGTTGTGCATAACTTGTAAGAAAGATAAGGGATGCCTGGTACTATGTCTATGGTCCTCCAGGCAAGTGTACAATGAAAGAAAGGGGATTTGGACCAACTAGACCAAAGATGACATAATACTGACCTGGCGCCCTAGACGATCAATGCCGAGCCGGATACACGGTCCAACACCAAGGACATGTACCAGAGGAGTTAGGATTCAAATTGATGCACATTCCTACCACTGGCAGAACGCGTATTAGGATTTTTTCCACATTACCAAGCCACCGGCCCCTTGTATCCCAGAGGAGAACTGAGGCTCTCCCGATTCACTCCCCTTTTTGTTTCTGAAGAGGCAATGTGCACTTGACGTTTGCACTCTGAGGAAAGTTGATCAAAATAACTGGGCAAGGGGACCCTACCCTTGTTTGAAAAGTCAACCGAAACATGTGCCGAACATTGGGCAGATCGGGCAATAGCGTGGCCACATAACATTTTTTTGCAATATGTTGTATATTGTATTGACCTGGCTGACCTACAGAACCGTTGCAAAACAGAACAGGACACAGATAAGAAACGGTGCCTGTTAAGAAAGGCCCAGCATTTACTAGTGCAATGCATTTCATAGCTAGCACTGCCTTTGTTTGCACAATTAAAATTATGATTTGGTCATGACTGCATGCCAGGGGAAAGATTGGAGGGGCGGGAGGGGAAGGTCATATCTAATTCACACTACCATCCTTAAGTGTCAGGTTCCAGACGTGAAGGAGAGAGTTAACTGCCTTTAACATTGAAACTTCACCAGAATAGCCTTATTGGAGAGTATAAAGAAGTTGGATGCCCGGCAAAGTAACTTTGCCCCTCCGCCGACACTCTCTGAAGTTTTCCCCTCTCCCAACATTCAAAAGGTTAGCCCCCCCCACCCCACCTCCCCGAAATGTTTGCAAAGTTGCAACCCTGGTGGGTAGTGTGTGCATCTTTTTTTTCCAACTGGGCATAGGGGCCCTCTCAGGGGTAGCAGAGGTGTAGAAGACAACCTTCAGTGATGTACTTGTGCATATGCTGCCCTGTGAGGTGTGGAGCTTTTGCAGGGTTTGTTCCTATAAGAGCACTCTGAGCAAAGTGTTGCACTTAGGTCTGCGAGGGAATGTGAGACATCACCACAGAGAATTATGAAGCTCATAATTGTCTGCGGTGATGTCACAGCAAGAAGCTAATGCTTTGAAGCCACAAAACGCATTCAACAGAAAACACAACAACAAAATAATATAACGTAACCTTTTCACAGGGCACTACAACCAACTCGCAAAAAAAGCTTCTACCCCTGTCTCCTCGTGCACCTCTTCTTGACCTCTTTCTACCAAGTTCAATCCCCCTACCGTCTTTCTATCTGCAAGTTTCCACCTCTGGAGTTACCAATGTAACACTTGTGGTACCATTTCCTTGCATCTGTAACCTTGTAACCTGCAAGCAAACCCTACTCATTGCAAAGAGCCAAGTTGCTTCCTGATGGCGTGTGCTCAATAAATACACAAAATACAAGCAATCATGTTCCTTTTTGCTACTCTCCTTCTAAGGCGCTCTATTCCATTTGTTAGCTTGCACTTCATGGCACGGTTTTTCCAAGAACAATGTCATAATACCATTAAATCTGCTTCTCCCAGGCAAGCATTTGTGTGCCCTGACATTCTTTAGTGAGTTTTATGTCTGTTAAATATCCATTTCCCCCCAAAAAAAACTGTTCATATTCCCGACTTCCTGCTTTTACCTCTAAACGCAGAGGCTGACCTCCCACACAGATGAACCGTTCACCTCAGAAGGCACACCGTGCACTTCCCTGCAGGTCCTCACCACGCGAAGCCCTAATCACTCGGTGCTGCCAGCTGACAATTGCCTTTTAGACGCTCAGTTATTGGACCCACGTCTCCAGAGCTCTACTAAAAGCCAGCTCACAAAGAAACGCAGGTCCGTCTTCTCCCTCTCTAGATCACACGATTGTTGTTGTAATAGTTCCTAACGTACAAAGTACAACTGCAGAAAGTCAAACACGTGCACTAAAGGGTAATTGGTACACGTGTCGCATACAAAACAGAGTGCTGAATTATTAAACTCGAAAATGGCAAAATAGAAAAACATTTTTCAAAGTTACACTGTACGTTTATTTATTACGTTTTGATCTTTACAGCTATGTCTGGAAATAGATATGCGGGTTATTTTTGGGATCATGTTATTTTCAAGTAGCATTATATAGGTTTAATTCCTTTGCAACACGTTTTGTAGCAAGTCAGATGGTCTTTAATGTGTTTTACAGGTTAATATCGTTGCTAGACATCACTGGGAAAAAGTGTGCATCTTATGTGATGGTGGAGTTACAGTCCTTGGCTGAGGCTAACAATATTCTCCATAGGATCCAAAAGGGATTTCGCCTGGGGGCAAGTACAGTATATAACATCAGGCTGGTGGATGTACTAACCTTGCGCGCTGGGGTCAGAGGAAATCCCCCCACTATATGTAGCATATATTGACTTCCACTCTGCTTTCGATTTAGTCAATCGGTCCTTGTTGAATACACTGAAGGAAATGGGCTGTCCTGGATGGCTACTGGAAATTATTGTAGCACTACACAGCGATAACTCCACTCCGATCCGTCTGGGGAATGGCGGCATATTGTCGGAAAGCATGCAGATCAATAGGTGGGTAAAGTAGGGGTGCATCACTGCTGTAACGGCATCACTGCAACCCCGCGGTGAAGGGCCCGCCGCCACATGTCCTGGGAGAGGGCCCCAGCTGGAGTAAAAAAAAAATGCACATTTCTTTTTTTTTTTTTTTTTAAAGTTTCTTTTTTAATTCACTCTGCATTCATAAAGAAATAATTTCTGTAACAGAAATATTATCTTTATGAAGGCAGAGTGACTACAAAAAGAAAATTTCTTTTTGAAATCGGAGGGCTCCTCCTTCCCATGACATGGAATACCCTAGGCTCGAGGCCTCCATGTCATGGGGGGTCCCTATTGTGGAAACAGAAAAATTGATATGAGGCCGGGAAGCCCAAAGGAAACACACCAACACAGGTTACAAAGGACATACAAAACGCTTTATTCAAAGATACAACAGTTACCAAAAGTCAATTGACATGCGGATAGCTATTCGGCCCTCAGAGTAACAGGACGAACCATCAACGGTAGTTTGCCCTGTTAGTGTGAGAGACCGAACATTGGGATACTCGGGTTTTTATACTTTTTATCCAGCTCTGGCCAACCCCCTCGCAAGTTAACCATTCTCAGAACCAAACCTAGGGTTCGTAGCCAGGTCAATCCCATAATGTATGCATTTTGATCAGTTCCGCTGATACAGTTGTTCATTTACACATAGGTCAGGGATAGGACAAGGTCTCAGTTCGCGACCCTAACAAGTGGCCTGCGGGCATATTATTTATTCACGTGTGCGGAGGTCACAACGGCCAGAATCCCACTCGAAATGTCATTCGGCCTCCATTTTGTTGTTCAGGGTGACTTCCACACTACAAGAGAACCTAAAATGGCGGCTAAATCCAAGATGGCGATTTACACAATACACTAAGGTCAAGACCTTGCCGCGGAATCTATGTACACAATGTTTTTAGACAACTTGGCGTAGGCCAACATACATTCAAACAATGCGATAGGAGGTACAATATTATTTCGATTTCCACACTATGACTGCAAAAAGAAAACGTACAATTTTGAAGTCACTCAGCCGTCATAAAGTAATTATTTCTGTTATGGTTTGGTCCTTAACAGAAATAATTTCTTTATGAAGTCAGAGTGATTCCAAAAAGAAACAATTTCTTTTTGTAGTAATAGGGCTCCCCTCAACCCCATGACGTGTGCGTGTGTGAGTGTATGGTAAAAGGGTGCACACAAATGTATGGGTGGCTGGGTGTGCGTGTATGGTCAAAGGGTGCACACTTAAATGTATGGGTGGCTTCCTGGGTGTGCCTGTATGGTGAAAGTGTGCACACCTAAATGTATAGGTGGCTGCCTTTGTGAGTGTCTCGAGGAAGGGTGCACACTTAAATGCATGGGTGGGTGCCTGGGGATGTGTGCCTGTATGGTTAAAGTGTGCATACTTATACCATAGAGTGATGTTATTAACTGGTGGGTGACCTATCAAACTGCATTTGTTTCGATTTTATAAGTCGCCACACATGTATAGTATAATTCACTATATACAGTGAGTTTCTTTTGTCTCCTCTATATAATGGTTGCACATGAAATATATTGTTGATTTTCTTTGATTTTTGATGAATTAATGTGTATTAACTCTCATGACCAAACAAACTGAGGTTTTTTATTAGGTGTTTTGAATAAATTTCATATTTTTCTATATATCCGACCTCACTTTCATCTTTTGATATATGTTTATAAAGATGACATTTCACGTTGTCTGTTCCATCACAAGTCCGTAACTCCTGCAACATCGAAGGGTAGCCAGTTGGGTTTCACTGTGTTAGCTGTACTTATAGTCTTGTCCTCTCCCATGCTGGCCCCCTAAAAAAGAGGACTCCCCATGTGTGCTTGTTTAAGCAGTTCATCAGGAGTAAGAAGCAGCCATGAATGCCAAAATGCCACTGATGGAAAGCAACCATTAAAACACTAATTAATAACTCCTCCTCCACAGGCACTGCCCCAGAGAATCTAAAAGAAGCCTGGGTACTCCCCCTCCTCAAGAAGCCCACACTTGATGCCAACATATCCATTAACTGCTGCTCCATCACAACCGTAGCCTTCCTCCTCAAAATACTTGACAGAGCAGCTTATCTGCAAATCCAAGACCATTTTGAAACCCACAAACTCTTCGGCACATGCCAATCAGGGTTCCGCCCTGGCCACAGAACAAAATCTGTCCACCTGGACTTAAAAATCCAAATGGGCCAGATCAAAGATGACAGCAACCTGGCCATCCTCCTCCTCCTAGACCTCTCAGCAGCCTTTGATCTGGGCAATCATAATATTCTGTGCCAACACCTCTCCTCAGTTGTCCACTTTTCACCTGAAGCCATCACATGGATTGAGTGCTTCCTTACCCACTGCACCATGAGAGTGTTCTCTGCCACTGCAGCAGCCCCACCCTCACCAGTCACCTATGGGGTGCCTCAAGGCTCTTGCATCTCACCGGCCTTGTACAACATTTTCACCAAACCCATCCATGACCACTTGATGCCCTTGGTGTCACGTACACAAACTATACTGATGACAACCAAATCATCCTACCCATCTCAGGAAACTGAGTTACTTCTCGTTGGCACATATTCACACCTAAAGACACTCAACAACTCCTACAAAACATTTAACATCGGCGGGAACACTATTACTGTTGCAAAAGATGTAAAACCCTGAAAGTATACCTAGACTCCACTCTTTCCTTAACCAGACAGGTTAACTCCATAGAATCAACAGCAGCATACACCACTAAACGAATCAATGCCTGCAGACCCTTCCTGTCTACTGACAGTTGCACTACCTTTGCCAGAGCCCTCATCCTATCCAGAAGCGACTACTCAACCCCCTTTTTACAAGCACAAATACCTGCAATATAGAAAAACTGCAGATCATTCAAAACAATGCGGCTAGAGCAGCCCTAAACATCCCCAAAAAAGACCACATTTCCACAGCCATGCGCAAATTACACTGACTACCGGTCCGAGAATGCATCGCATTCAAAGCATTAGCCCTGACACACAAATGTATCTCCAACACAGCACCCACATACTTGTCCAGCAAAATCACTAAAGCCCGGTCAACCAGACACACCCGTGACGCCTACTCCGACTCACTTGTCATCCCCAGATACCAGCGGCAGAAAGCAGGGGGAAGCAGCTTCCCAGTGATTGCTCCCAAGCTATGGAACACTCTCCCACTAGCCTTGCGATCTGATACCACCTATTGATCTTTTTGCAAAGGCCTTAAAACCTGACTGTTCTCACAAGACCTCCTAACTTAACCCAAACTAGATATGCTGCGCTAGACAAATCTATGCACAACATACTCAACCATCTCTGGCAACTACTATTGTAATTAGCGCTTTCAGTGTAATTATTATCAACTAATGTACAAAATGTAATCTAAATACCTATTGCATTTCCTGTGTTAGATAAAATGTTTGCACACCTTACTTCACCATCTCCCACAAATACTATTGTAACTAACGCCTTCAATGTAAATGCTATCAACTAATGTACATAAAGTAATCTAAATACCACTGCATTTCCTGGTAACATCTGTAACTAAGCTCTCCATGTAACCAGCGTCCAGATGCCCCAGGGTTCAGTGTGATTAACAAATGTCAAAATAAATCTAAAATAAATAAATGAACCAGTCGATGGTATACAAAGGAAACAAGGGCTGATATTTGATTTGTAGAGGTGGGGGAGGAGAGCGGAATATAACATCCCACCCACCAAGGAGGTTGCAGCCCCCAATGCTACAAAATAGGTTCATGCGGTACAGAGCCTTGGTGGCCGTTGTCTATAGGCTGAATAGAAACTACTGCTGATATTGCTGGGCTGTTCACCGGGCATGGTATACATTTTTCCCACTTATTTGAAATGTGGTGCATGTGTGCTGTGGGAACAAGTGCAGCTTGAGTAATGACTGAGAAGAAGGTAGGAGAAATAAGGAATGCTAGTTAGTGGGGCCTTGGAGAATTAAGGGTTGCATTGGCCCATATAAGGATCTGTAGTTCAGCACCCAATCTCTAGAAGCCTTGGTTTCCTACTCAACAACCCTTGTAATATGTGTTCTGCAATGCAGTATCATTGTTTACTTCTACTGGATTATCGCCATTACTTTGCTAAAATGATTTGTTGATAGGATCGGGTGTGGGCACCAAAGCTATGAATTGATCAAATTTATTTTTTCTGAAGTCTGTGGGTGTTATCTGGTTTGTGTTTATGGTTAAACCACACTCCTTGAACTCCACACTCCTATGATGTGTACAACATTGGGGAATAGGTGGATGGTCAGCGCAGGATAGGATTTGACAAACCCCCTCTAGTTTCAATTTCTTTGAATGGAAAATGACTTGTGTTCTTACCCAGAAGATATCCTACTCTGGGTCATGGCGCAGTCGCTGTCATCTTTCCAATCAGCAGAACAATAGGACTTCAATATTGTGGTCCCTTCTTTTAGATCGTTAATATTATTTAAGCAATAGAACCCTGAGCGTCTGGGGCATTACCAGAGTCGGTAATGTCCCCGACGCGAGGGTTCTATTGCTATTAGTACCCCGGCCTGCAAAATTTGCGTGACCGCGGCACTAAAAGCTTTTTTTTGTCCCAAAAAGCTGCAGCGTTTCGGGAGAAAAAAAAAAAGAAAGAAAAAAAAAGAAAATGGCCGCCGCCATGGAAACGAAGTCCGTTTTCCCTTTCCATGGTGGCCATCGGGAGCGGACTCGCTGGGAACAGAAGTGTTCCCAACGCGTATGCTCCCCAAAAAGGATCAAAAAGAAGGTAAGTGGGGTTGGGAGAGCGGTCGTGGGATGAGGTAAGAGGGAAAAAAAACAAAAAACATACCTGCGTCCCCGGCGGGGGACGAGGGAAGCCCCCAGCCATGTGGAGGCGCAGAGCGGGGATGGCCCCGCTCCGAGTCTCCACGCGGCTGGAGGCTTCCCTCGTCCCCGCCGGGGACGCAGGACTAAGAAGGTAAGTTGGGGGGGCCTTAAGGGAATTAAAAAAAAAAAAAGACTTACCCGAGTCCCCGGCGGGGGGCAAAGGCAGCCTCTCAGCCGCGGGGAGGCTCAGAGCGGGGATGGCCCCGCTTCGAGCCTCCTCATTGGATTGTTGCATTCAGATTGTTTCTCGCCAGGTACCAATCTTTTATAAGAATAAATGTGGCCATGGACTTGTATGATCAATGTAGTCTGATTTAGGTTGTCATGTTCTGCTTTTTCTGCTACCTACTCTGTACTTTTCACTAGTATTGTTAACCTCTGGCTCCCCAATATCTTGCCATACCATGAGGGTTCACTGTGAGAATGACCCTGACTGTCTCCTGACTGTCTCCTGACTGTCTCCTGTGGTTCTGCTTGTAACACTCTGCAGAAAGCTTAGATTTCAGAAGATTGAGAGGCAGAAGAGTGGAAGAGTGTGGAGTAGTATAATAGGGCACATATCGGTTGTGCACCCCACACTACTGACAGAACCAATAATGTTGAGGGGGCCCTGTTTTAGAAGGCAATAAAATCTACAGTTCTGGTATTAACAGCGAATCCCCATCCCAAAATGAATCCAATACATAGAAGGTGAAAGTCCAAAAGTTTCATCCGATTTTTCACACCTCGATGTTCAGAGAACCTTTTCTGCCATTGCCATTGGAGAAGGAAGGTAGAAAACATAATGTTAATTTGACCAGTGCTCCAGAAAGTGCAGAGGTCAGGTAGAATACTATTGACGACCCAGTGGCTTTTAGTGTCTAGTATTATTTAGACAATCTGGATGACATGAGATTCTACATCTGATTGAACCCACCACCATCAAATTAATGTCAACAGACAATTCCAATCACTAACCCACATCCTCATTGTTACCTGGGAAAGCCTGGCACCAATGGTCAACACCTGCAGGGACCAGTTGAGGGAATTCACGGATGCAGCCATGAGGAACCTTGTTGCTCTTTGCAAAATCCATTAATACATATAGAAAATAAAGCCATTGAACAAAGGGGCAAAGACCTGTGGTGCAATATAACAGCCAGGACATTCTAAGGCTTTGCGTAGAGCATTATGTGCGTGCAGGCATGCATTTCAGCACTGTATATAGGAACCACATCAAATATTTTGTATACACTGCAGCCCATTCACACGTCCACATGTGTACTGAATTGATGCTATTTGTTAGGTTCAGTGGAATAATATTAATACGTCCATTGGGGTGAAGGAGCTACAGTCCCGGGGATCTTTATGTTGAAGCTTTGCAGTTGTCTGTGTATCATTTCAGCATTATAATTTTTGAGATGCGAGCGAATAACTTAAAACAAAATCAAAGCGTGTCTGTCTGCAAGGGTGATATTTATCTCTAAACGCTAACTTTTGTGGCCTGCAACATTTATTGAAACCGACAAGGAAATGAGTGCGAAACGCGTTAACACTCTTATATTGGCAGGGGACTTTAAGGCAAAAGGTCAGGTCCAGTGCAGGAAAGTGTCCTGCAAGCTGATGCGATGTAGGGTCAGTAGCCCAACCGTTCCCTCTGCCATATAACTCATCTGTCATAACAACAGAGGTGTGGGAATGCATCAAATCCATTTCCTGTGAAACGACCTTGCAGTTAGTTTTTCTGCAGTGATTTCCCTCCTGGCTCAACCACTGTGTACTGCAACTAAAAAGTGAATATGTTCTAGAAGGACATTTAAACGGGGTTATATAATGTGGTATGAATAATGTACAATGTGCAGTCTGTGTGTGTATGTGTGGATATATAAAATTGAACAGTTTGAAACAATGAATACTATCTTCATGCAATGTAATGCTCACAGACTATGGGCTGCCTAAGGTCAATTCACCGAACAGTGCGTTGATTTCATAACAATGTCAGTAACACGCTATACAAATATCAAGTAACATTACACACAAACACAATTTCATTAGAACAATATACAGTACTAAAACACATAGCAACCTAGCTATCAGCGCACATTAAATAATAATACAACTTTATTGCGATACAGTTTATAATAAACCTTACACAATATACTAGACATCGTACAAACAATTGAAATCAATACCAATCAATAATCTGAAACCAACAATCTAAAACCAATAATCTAAAACAATACAATCAAATGCATTTCCATTTTTACTTACATACTTCCTTTCCAGCAAGCTACCAAATGCTGTACTGAATTCTCTCATTGCTTTAATACTTCAGAAACAATAGGTCTAAGAATGGGCGAAATACAGCGCCATATCCGGAATAGCCCCAAGTGAGTAGAGACAGTATACATATTCAGGCAATAGGCCCAGAATTCGGATGTTTTAATTGATTCTAGATTATGTACTAAATTTCCATATACCATTACATACAACGCCCCTAATTTAGGGCAGCTCGTAAATACATGTCTCATTGTTTCTGCATTAGACTGACATTTACAGATTCTGCAATGTCTGGCAGTGGAGGCCACTTTCCATACAGACACCCAGACTGTACATAATGGAAGCTGATTAATCCTCATCCGTAAACGCAATCTTCGTACCACCGAGTTAGGGCATTGAATAAAATACCTTTTAGGTTTCAATAAATTGTAGTTAACCATAGATAGTGCTGCATCGTTTTTCAATATAGCCAAATGGTCTAGATTTGTAATCCAGTCCCACTTGCTTAGCTTGTACACAAAGATTCTTTTCAGGGAGTCAAAATTGTGGCATTTAGAAAAATCAAGGGTCCAGTCAATCCTTTCAAAAAGGTCAATATTAAGCCTTGCATAACTGCATCCTGTGTTACCTGGCTCAGCCAATATGTTAAGTCAGATTGCTTCCTATAACGGTGAACTCAAATTTATTCTGGCTTTGATGTATATGAGGCCCGCCTCTTCAGAGCTAAGCCCCCATAGACAACAAACCCAGCTCAAGGCGCAGATATTCCATTGAAGTAGAGGGAAGTAGGCCTAGAATTGTGCACCAAAACAACAGCTCGATGTTATCCAGCCAACCATATTCTTTCATCTCCAATGCATTCAGACCATGTAATATAATAGGGAAGAACCACTGTTTGTATAAAGTTGTTATAGCAAGCAACACATGTCCTGCATGTTGTACTGAAAATATATAGGTCAATGCTATTAGTTGTTTAGCTTTTCTAATCTTTGTTTCAATCATTTTTGCATGGGGATCAGTACTCGATATTTTTGAGCCCAAGTATTTGTATTAGTCTGTATGTTCAAGCATTCCCAGCCCACAGTACAATGCCACTCGGTTCATCTTTTTATTGGAAAACAGCATTAACCTTGTTTTCCCCATGTTAACTTTTAATTTATTTTCTGCAGTATATTCCTCTAGTTCATTAAGCTCTTCTCACACATAAATGTATGACTGAACATAATCAATTTATCTGCATATAGCATGGATGTAACAACATTTTGGCCAATTTTAGGGGAGAGTTTGGCATTCAGGTCCAGTCGGGATGGCAAGTCAGATATCAAGAGGTTGAAAAGCAGGGGCGCCAACGTACACCGCAGTGGCAGAACACAAAATGTGCCCTCGACTGCGAGCCATGCTATGGGCCCCTCCCCCCATCTCGGCAACAAATCATGGGTCGCACCACACTTTGGGCCGTCCTAGATTACCATGCTTGCGCAATGCGCATGATCGTGCTGCTGAATGGGTATGCTGCACAGTGCACCAGGAGAAAGATCTAAATATGTGTTTTAATGCAATATACAACACACCTTCTGAGAAAAAGTGGCTAAAAATCCTGAGTATTTGCAATTGTTTCGTAGGGTGACACCAATTCAATACATGCAAGTCACCAACAGTGCACAGGAACATTAATGCCTTGCTATTAAAAATGCCATCCAAAATTAAAACATGTCCAAATTGCTGCACAACGTAGACCAGTGTAGACATGTAATAACATTACAGTAAAACATGGCAGGCCACATTTAGACATAACTAGACTGGTTGCATCAAAATGCCAGACGAAGCAATGACACTCATCAAGAAGCAAGCACACATTCAAGCCTGCGTCTCTGCTGCCTCTAACAACATGGCCAAACTCTTTAAAAATATGTGCCGAATTGCTCAATCCTGTTGCGGTCTGTACCTCTCCTGTTCCCTCCCAGGTCCTCTGTAAGGCTCTGGCCTCTCACCTCTCCTCTAAAGCTCAGGACATCCTGTCCTCTATCTACTCTTCATCTAACTCTTCCTCTCTCTGACTCCATTTGGTCATCTCTCCCTCTCCTCCTCCATTCTCCTCCTCCTTTCTCCTCCTCTCCTCTTTCTTTCTGACAACACCTGACGTGGTTTCTAGACAAGTCTGATCTGTGAAAGTGTCATCCAAACAGGTGCTCCCCTGCTTCTCCAGAACCATCAAGTACCATATCGACACCTTTGCTCCAGCCTTGGATGATTTCTGTAATCACTCTTTCTTTTCCCTCTACCCTTAAGTCCTCTCTTGTGCACCTACTCCTTAAGAAGTTGTCTGCTGATCCCACCTGCCTGGCAAACTATTGTCCAATCTCCATCACCCCTTTCCTGGGCAAACTCTTGTAAAAACTACCCATCTCCCAGCTTACTCTCCACTCTGAATCTGTTGGTTGTCTCTATGACCTTCAGTCTGGCTTCAGAGCTGCCAAAGACACAGAAACTGCTCTCCTAAACACCCATGAAGATCTGCTTTCTAACCTTGATTCAAGCATTCCATCTGTCCTCATCCTGCTTGATCTTTCCTCTGCTTTGGACACGGTCAACCACACCATCCTGATCAATTGACTCTGTGAGAACCTGGGCATCATGGATCAGGCGGTTACAGGTCATTTGGTCAAAAATAAATGGTCAACAGGACAAATGGTCGACGAAATTTGGTCGAAAGACAAATGGTCGATTTTTTTTTTTTGTATTTTCACTTTTTTTTTTCTTTTTTTGGGGGGGGTCCCCCCAACCTCCTTTTTTGCTAAAAAAAACCCTTTTTTTCCTAAACGAAAACCTGAAAAATATAAATAAAAAAATATTCGACCAGTTGTCTTTCGACCAAATTGTGTCGACCATTTGTCTGTCGACCATTTGTCTGTCGACCAAATGACTGGACAGCGGATCAGGCAATGGATTGGCTGGCCTCCTTCCCAGGTCCAACATGTTCCATTTCTCTCCACCACCTCTCTCTGTACCTGGGACATTGCCCAGGGCTCTATCCTCTCACCCAGGTTTTTCAACCGCACCTTGGCCCCTTTGGCCCACCAAATCTCTACTTCTCCTCTAACTTTCAGTGTTATGCGGATGACACTCAGCTTTCCTTCAGGCTCCCCTCAGCCTTCTCTCCTCTCTAGCTCATTCCTGATTGTCTTACCATGGGTCTGGATCCAACAATCTCTGCCTTAATGCCAGTAAGACATAGATCCTTCTGATTGGGACCCCTGCTCCTGCTTTCCCTCTCTCACTCTGGCTGCCCACCTTGGGCCCTCTTCCTTCGCCATCCTGCAAGGCAAAAAACCTTGGTGTCATCTTCGACTCCACGCTCTCTCTCTCCTCATATCTCAGAAATCGCCAAGTCCCACTACCAGCTGCACCACCTTAAAGGAACTCACCCCTTTCTCAATTTCCCCCAGAAGCTCACTGTCTCCAGAGCTCTGATTCTCTCTAGGCTGGACTAGTGCAACAGCCTCTTTCCCAATCTGCCCTCCTGAGTATTAGCGTATTTGTTTGTTTTTATTTGGCTGAATTGTACATTTGACGAATTTGGCCTGTACCATTCGACCGAATAAAAATGAACAATTTGGCTAATACATACCGAGCATGTGGTTCAAGACCCTTTGCCTTGTCCACAAGGCTTTCTGGGGCTATGGCCTGCAATACATCCAACATACCTTCCTTCTTGAGCCCTTCGCTCAGCTACCTCCAACTCTCTAAGAGTTAGACACTTATTGAGGCAAAGAGTGAGGGGTATATCTCTCTCCTCCGCAGGTGCCTCCCTCTGGAATGGCCTCCCTGACCCTTGCAAACTTGAGTCAGACCACCTGCAGTTCTGGAAGTAGCTGAAAATGTTCCTCTTCTCCTCAGCTTTCTCTCTCTCCTTCCCCTGCTGACCTACCTTAACTACCTGTCTGCTGAACCGACTGGTTGCTTGGATACCCTCAGAGCCCCACTGAGTCCAGGTTGTTTCTTGATCAGTCACAAGTGCACTGCCTCCGGGTCTACCATGCACTTAGGGGTCGTAACTGCAACCCTGCAGTCCCTTGTTCTCCTTGTGCTACCCACAGCTGTGCTGTCCTGGCTGCACTTGCTCAGAGCATTGCTGCCCTGTTTTCTGCTCCCCTCTCCCTTGCACTTCCCCATCTCCCTTAACCTTTGCACTTTTCGTTCTCGCACTTCCACGATCTGAATGACACAAGGCCTAGTAAGATTGTTTGTCTTGTCCTCCCTCTGTCTTCCCTACCTTGTCTTGTTGTGCCTAGAAACGCTTGTGTGCAGGTGCGTTATAAATTACTTATCATATCATATAATTTTATCACAGATGCCCAGAAAAATATCCAATGCCGCATTAAGAAACAGCTAGACTGGCAGAACCCAAATCCCATTCTAGCCAGGTAATTAAACTTAGTAGGACTGCTTTATCAGAAATGGCCAGTTTAAAAAAAGAAACTGGGGAATGACTAGTCTGGCTGCAACAAAATGCCTCTCTAGCCACTAATACCACATATCATGCCTGCTTAGCATGGACATGGACGGCCTTTATGATTTATCGTGAAATCCCACGGCGCCACGCATCCCCTCTCCCTTCCACCCCCCTACCCCAACCTCTAAAATCAGCTCCTTGCCTCAGAATTACCTCCACGTCCCTCTTCCTTGTTCCAGTGCTTACGTATGAGGCTCCTTGCCTCATCGGTAAGTACAGGGATCAGGAAGAGTGGGACTAGGAGTAATGAAGATTACAGGTAGCTAAGTCATGCATTACCTCCATGTATATCGACCCATGTATATCGACCTCATCCCAGTACTTTTGTTTGAGGCAAAGTGCCTCATACACAAGTACTGCCTCAAACACAAGTACTGGGACGAGGAAGAATAGGGCCAGGAGAAATGAAGATTACCAATAAGTAATCAAGGCACGAAACACAAGTAGTGGCGCAACACTATTGAGCTGACCGTGCTTCAGCACTCGCACACCTGAAATTTTGGGCTATGTTGACTCGACCTTGCTGACATACAGAGCAGTTGCCTGACAGAACAGGATACAGATGTTAAACGGCACCTGGGTTTCGCTGTTAACAAGGGCCCAGCAATTACTAAAGTAAAACTTTTCACTGTTAGTACCTGCATTTAAATGCCTCATTTTTTAGGGAATTAAAATCGTGTTGTGGGTTTAGTATTTGCATGCCAGGGGAATGATTGGATGGGTAGAGAGGGAACAGGCGACCCCTCATTCTCACAGCAGTCCGTAAGTGGGTGCTTTCAGACTTAAAGGAGAGAGTTAACTGCTTGTAATATTGGAGCTACAAATAGTCTCATTAAAATGTGTAAAGAAGTTAGATGCCCCCACACAAATAAGTTTGCCCCTCCCCCACAACCCGTGAAGTTAGCACCTCTCCCAACATTTGAAGGGTTAGCCCACAGAAATGTAGGTTTTGTTGTGCCCCTGAAGATGACATTTCACATTGTCTGTTCCATCACAAGTCCCTAACTGCTGCAATATCGAAGGGTAGCCAGTTGGGTTTCACTGTGTTAGCTGTGCTTCTTACTCCTGCACGTTTTATTCATCTTCAGTTTATTTAGCCTCCTCCACCCTCTGCACATTTGCCTAAAAACCTTGTGGAAGGTGTGGAAATAGCTGGTGGAAATAGCGTGGCCATTTTGGACCAAAACCAGCTCCAGCCAAAAGCCACAAAAGGCTCCTTTTACAACACCAATCAGGAAGAAATCGCCTCATCTCAGCAACAGCATTGACACATTCAGAGAGATCAATCATTGATGGACTATGTGGTCAGGTGATAAGAGCGTGTGTCAACCCTTCTGAACTTTCTAGGGGCACCAGACAGGGGCGTCCCAGTTAAGGGCGGAACAGTGAATGGTGAAGCCCAGCCATTGACCAGCCACCTTGCCTCTTAGCCTATGAGTCTTTGCCTTTCTCCCTGTTGTACGTGTGAGTACCAGAAACTTCCTAATTACTGTGCTGTCTCTCCATACTGTGTTACCAACCTATAATGCATTCACTCCTGCTCCCCGTGCTCATACATACTCACCTATTCCTATGCTTTTTCAAATCATGATGCAACTTCCTCCTTTCCTATCCCTATTACAAAACTCACAACTTGATTCTCCCACTACCCCCTTTCTCTTCCACCTCCTTCCAACAAACAAGACCGAAAAGCTAACCATACCTATTCTAACACCTATCCACCTTGTATTTCTTCCTCCGAGACCCAACTTCTCTTCTCTTCCTTACCTCATCAACGGAAAATTGCACTCTGGAATGCTCAGTCTGTATGCAACAAAACTTCCTTTATCACTGAATACTTTCACTCCAGCTCTCCTCCCCTAGACCTTCTTGCTATCATTCAAAATTGATTTCTCCATTTGCCACTGCCACTCTGGCAGCCCTACATGACTCCAAACTATCCTGCATTGACTCTCCTCAAGTGAGTGGCAAAGGTGGAGGCGTCAGACACCTACTCTTATCCCACCTCACTGCCTTGTAAATCCCCAATACCATGTCCTCTACCCCACCGATTTTGAATTCACCGTCTCTAGTATTGCTCTGTCTCACTCGGTTTACATCATCTCCATCTATCACCCTCTTGGTCCCACTGGACCATTCTTTGATGACCTTGGGCAACTCCTTGATTCTCTTTCCACTAAATATCACCTCATTCACGGAGGTGACTTTAACCTTCCCTCTCCAAAACCTTTCAGAAATCTGAATTTCAGTCTTTTCTTAGTGACCATACTCTCACTCTATCCATAACCTACCTAACCACAAAGGGGTTAACTTTTTGGATCTCTTATTCATCTCCACGTCTCTCTCAGCCACTAATACTACTGTCAACCATCCATATCTGATAACTCAACTGTTTACACCACCATTTCCTTTCTACCCTTTGAACTTTCCACACCACTTGCTTCACTTATTACTAAAAGGAAATTTAAACCGTCTGCCCTTTCCACATTTCTCTCAGACCTACAGTTCTCACTCTCCTCCTTCACACTCGATACCTCTTCCAGCAACACTGCCTTCTCCAGATTCCAATCCCTACTATATGACTCATTCTCCTCTCACTTCCCACTGCTTACTTTCACCCCTAAGTCTTAGCATCCTCAACCATAGGTCACCCCATTCATACGCTCTCTTTGTACAGAGATGCGTTGGCTGCTGCACAAATGGAGACGTACCCACTCACATGAGGACCTGCAACTCTACCTCTGTGCCCTGAACTCAAGTCCACTCTTGATAGAGCTGAAAAGGAATTCTACCTAAGCCTCATTGACTCTCACTCCAACCATAATTGTCCGCTACAGGACACCCTAAACTGACTCCTCACTCCACCTAAGTCAATGACTATCAACTCAACTCTCATAACTAATGAACTAGCTGAATACATTGCTGCAAAAATGACCAAAATTATAGACTCTCTTGGGACCTTCTCACACTTTCTCCTCTTACATTTTACACCATGCCTACTCTACCATCATCCTCTGCCTCCATCTCCCACTTTAGTCACACTAATATTGACAAAGTGCTACCTCTATTGATGAAGTCTAACCCCTCGTGCCCCATCCTTCCCTCTTGCTCCTTAGCTAGTCAAGACTATTGCCCCTATAATGGCCTCACCTTGCTGTATTCTTCAACCTGTCCTTTGACTCTGCTTGCTTTCCCTCTATTTTCAAAACAGCCACTGTCATCCCTTTCCTAAAAAACAAGGGGCTGACCCGAACCTACTGGCTTATTATTGCTCTGTGTCTCTCCTTCCGCACTACTTTAAAGTGCTTGAAAGGGTTGTGTTCGACCGTCTTACCAATTTCTTAGACATCCACAAACTTCGAGACCCCGTACAAGCAGTTTTTCACTTGTCACTCCACAGAAACTGATCTTATGAATGTGTCCAACTTCATCGCCTCTACTAAGCACTCACACCGATCCTCTATCCTAATTCTCTTTGACATGTCTGCCGCCTTTGACACTGTCGATCACTCTGATCTCCTTAAAACTCTCTTTCTTCTTTGGATTCATGATCAATCCCTTGCCTGGATTGAATCCTACCTCGCACCTCGCCAATTGTCTGTTTCAGAGAGCAACAACACCTCTCAACTCACTCTTCTCTCTGTTGGTGATTTACAAGCCTCTGTCTTGGGTCCGCTCCTCTTTACACTTTACTCTTCTGCTCTTGGGGCACTAATCTCCTCCTTTGGGTTCTTGTACCAACTCTTCTCAGACAACACCCACATCTTCTGCTCTATTCCTGAACTTTCCCCTGATCTCTCTATCAAAATGCCCAACGGTTTCTCTGCCATTAAATACTGGATGGCTTCTCACTCTCTGATGTTAAACTCTACCAAAACATAGGTACTCTTCTTCCCTTCCAAAAGCTCTCTTTTTTATTTATTTTTTATTTGATTTAGTTGTCATGCAACATTTCAAATCATTTTTATGGAATAAAATGTTACAATAATACAATAATACAAAACACTCATTAAAACAATACAGTTAAATTGCACTTATCGTAAAAAAAGGTTTCAATCTACATCAATCCATTCAATCTAATTAAGATGTTTAAAATTCATACAAAATATAGCGTAGCATGGACTTCAAATATGTTAACATCAGATTTATATTTTTGACATTAAGGTTAAAATGTCCTTTGTTTCTAGAGTGTGAAGCTGTATTTCAGTATTATTTTTCATCTCTAAAATACCGACATTATTCAGATAGCGAATTATTGCAATGTTCATGGATACACTTCTGGCTTGGGACATCATTGGCCACAATGAATCTAAGTTTCTTATTTTATATTCTTTAAAAAAAATTGTCAAAGTATTCAAATCTAACAGTACTGAGATTATGACACTCCAGCATAATGTTTCAACTGCTTGAGTTTTACAATGTCTACAGGTATTAATTTTAATCCATTTCCATTTGTACTTTACTTCTCTTACCGGGATTAGGTTAAATCTGAATCTCATGATAGTTATTCTAAATTGTATACTGGGATGCTTTCCAACATATTTCGGTATCTCATTTAATTTTTTATGTGGGAAATCTTCTGATGGGAACCATTTGTATAACTGGCACTTGTTCCTAGTGTTCATCCAGTCATTTTACCATAATTTCAATTTTGCTCTTGTGGGGTTCTCAATGAGCATAGTTAATCTGATATCAGAGTTGTGCATATGTTCTTTACATATTTCGGCCCACCGGTGTACCGTATCAATGACATTTGTGATGTCATCTTTGACGTCCTGGGTGTTAGTCTTAGCAATGCACGTAGATGGTGCGAGTTATGGTTGCTTAGCTTATCATAATTGGGGAATGTGCAGTGTTTTTTGGTTTCACTGTGAAGTATAACATCCCTTTAACAAAGTTTTTTTACTGAATGTACATATATATATATGGCAGGGAACGAAAACAAAGGGGTTAAACATGTGATGTCAGTGATGTCATCAATGAAATTTTTGTGATGCCATTTTTAATGTTCTGGCTGTTAGTGTTAGCAGTGCACAGTGGTGATGGCAGGTATGGGGGCTTAGTTAACCATAACTGGGGAACTTCAGGGGTTTTTCGGTTTTAATTTGAACCATAATGGGGAGGTTGACATTTTTTTTTAGTGAAGTGCACAGGTTTTTGGTAGGGCAACTTAACCATAACGTCCCCTCAACAAAGTTTTTTTGTAGTGAATTTTATAGGTTTTTGGGAGGGCAACTTAATCATAACATTGTGTTAATGAAGTTGTTGCGCTGAATGTACACTGTCATCATGTGATTTTGGGAGATATGTAGTATAATGTACGTACTTGACATACATTTAACATAGAACATACAGAACCCCCTGCCTAGTGATATTAGAAATGGACGGACTGAGTGCCTGTTTGCGGACGGGGGCGGACGGGATCAACATTACCTAAAGAGGCAGGGAGTATCTGAAAATGTACATTTAACATAGAACATACAGAACCCCCTCCCTATTGATATTAGAAATGGACGGACTGAGCGCCTGTTTGCGGACGGGGCGGACGGGATCAACATTACCCAAAGAGGCAGGAGGTATCTGAAAATGTACTATTGTCTTACACAAAAAATGTGCAACGTAGAAGAAGGACATAAAGACATTATAAGTACTAATAAGTAAATATGGAAACCTAAAGGTGTGAAATGAAAATGACATTTAATGACCATGTAGAATGAAATGGATGGTACCTTAAAAAAAAAAGGATGCCTCCATCGTAATCACTTCACAGAAAATCTGCAGCCTGGACCTACAGTGGACGGACGCAGTAGGACGAAGGGAAATTACATCAAAATAGTGAGTGAAGGTCATTTTTTTGTATGTGTGTGTATTTCTTTTTGGTATGTTGTGCAGAAATATTAATTTCTTTCTGTTGTTTTGACACAGAAATGGCTAGTACTTTGGAGTGGCTGGAGGAGAATTTTCGGCATGGGGAAATGTCTGAAGACAGCGACAATAATGGTACACACTGCTCTGCATATTCAAAATAATGATCAGTATTTTATAGGCATTTAACATATGCATATTTTTTTTTACAGACCAGGAAAGAAAAGAAGAAAGGCCAACAAATGAGACAGAAGAAGACAGGATGAAAAAGGATTGAGCAGAAAATGGACATACTGAATGAGAATTTGAAAAGTTTAAGGGAGTTTGTGGAGGACTGTGTGAGAGGAAAAGTACGTTACCATTGTCCCACCTGTACCTGCCCCGCTTCTCCATTCCCTAGTGAACCATCCCCAAACCTTCAAGAAGAAAATAGACGTTTTGATGAAACATCCATCCCTTCTTCCCCTCACAAATCTTCTCCTCATAACCAGCCTGTGTTGAATCCTAATTCCCCTATATTTGTATCAGTATCTGCTTCCCCCGCTATTTCTTTGGATTGATGTGTGTGTGTGTTTGGAATGTTTTTGTATAGTAATTGTAGTTAAAGAGTTTGAGGACATTTTTTTTTAAAAAGACTTAAAATCTCCGCGAACAACGTGCCTGTTTGACCTATCCATAAGGAATGGAATGTGGGTGTTGTAAAGGCAGTACACCTACCCTTACTAATGTCAAGTAAGATGGAGTTGATGTTTGACCGCACCATCTGTTCAAGTTCTGCGTACATAAACAGAATGGGATGTACTAAGGACATTATACCTCACCGTACCGCTTACAAACGAGATGAAACATGTTCGTAGAACACACCAGGGGTCCGGGATGGCTGTAAATGAGCAAAATGGGAGTGTGTTAAGGACAGTATACCTGTCCGTATGGTCCGCAGCCAAAATAGTGCCGTCCGTAGAACAGGCGCGGCGGCTGGCAAGTTCGTAGTCAAACAAAATGGAGTTGTCCTAAGGACACTGGACCTGTCCGTGCAATGAACATGTGCAGTACAACCGTAAGTATAGCGAACATTGCGCCTGTCCCTAATTGTCCGTCTCACTTGTGTCACACTTTGAATTAGTTTGAGAACCTGAACACTGTCCGTAGGACACTTGCGTGCATGCGCAAGTTTGTTACTCTGCATTTGCTGTCCAGCGGACTCCCATGTCTGTCGCGGATGTGTTCAGGACATCATCATGTGACCGCACCGACGCTGAGCATGTGGACTAATTTGCGCAGTTTGTGTTCTTCCGCAACAGTACAAAAGAACTTGTAGACACAAGGCAAATTATTGCAGAGTGTAAAAATATCATTTCACATATCCCAGACAATAGCTTACCTCAGGACTTGTTGTGTAAAATTTTCATACCACTTTGCAGTGATGAAGACCATCACGAGGCACACCCCTCCACCCCTATAAATGGCCATCCCCCCAAGCGCATCTTCATTGTCCTTCTAGCTATAGCAGATTGAGGTGTACTGCTTCTACTGCTGTAGTGACCAAAAGGAAAGTAATCGGTATGGCTTCCATGGCTGCTGTTGGCTCATTAGCCTCTGCACCACCCGCAAACACGCCACCACCACCACCTCCCCAAGGGCCTGCAGAGAGATATACGGGTGAGGATGTAGAGAGCGAGTAAGAAGAGGAGGAAGAGAATGAGGTGGAGGAACTCCGCACTACGAGCACTCGCCAGGAGTCGTGGGTGTGGCGGTTGTTTTCCGTTTATGAGAACGTACCAAAAGCACGTGCAAACCTGGTGAGGTGTAACCAGTGCCAGGTGGTGCTGAGTCGCGGGAGACTTGGTGCGTACAGCTTTGGTAC
Organism: Ambystoma mexicanum; assembly: GCF_040938575.1. Lineage (NCBI taxonomy): Eukaryota > Metazoa > Chordata > Amphibia > Caudata > Ambystomatidae > Ambystoma > Ambystoma mexicanum. The sequence continues at coordinate 548,962,616 of NC_090939.1, read as the reverse complement.
GACAACCATGAAGCAACACCTCACTTCGTTCCACACTGCATACATTCGCAAGGTGGTGCCATGTGAAGAGCGTAGTCGATTGAGTTCCTCCACAGCATCCTCCGTGTCCGATCCTCTCACCACAAGAGACACTCCTGTGGTGGAGCACCTTCCTCCAGCTGCCTCACAAGCCATTCGCAATGCTGCTGACCCTTACCTTTGAAAGGTGACAATAGTGTGTATGTATTGTGATGCAGTACTCTGCATGGGGGAGAGCTTTCGAAGTGCTTTTGAGGCTACGGTCACGATGCACCAGAAGATCTGCTCCTTACCTAAGTAAAGCTCACCCTATATCTTTCTCTGTCCACTTGCCCTTTCTTATCCCCGTGGCTGGTGTCCCTTCCTTACCCTCCTTTGGCATTCTCTCCTAGTGTGTCGTGTACTGAGAAGCAATAAACGTGAAAAGAACAAAAATTACTGAAAAATTTGCGGACAGTCGTAGGAGAAAAAAAGGAGGGTGCAAGCGGAGCAAACACAATGAAGTGTACGCTGGGAGTAAGTGGTGGCTCTGAAAAGAGCCTTTCGGTGGTGTGTTATGTGTGTCAAAAACTGTGGATTGGAGAAAACGGATTGTCGCATAGGTTATTGTGAATCCAAAAGAGGTTGCAATGCATTTTGTACATTGCAAAGAAAAATCTGATTGCCAGCATATGTGAGATGGACTCCATCTCTGCGGAAAATGAAAGAGCTGTGAAACAAAATGTTTTCATTGTGGAATGAGGACATGCCAACATCTCTTAAAAATGCACAAACAGGCTTATTCACATTGCATCTCGCTTTCTCCATTTGTGGACCAAAAGCAGAAGAATGCAGCCATATTTGTCTTTGTGCAATAAGGGAAAAAAGTATTTGACAATTTGGAAACATGTCCATGAGCTTCACAAGTCCTTCCTTCATTGCAAATTGCAAAGAAATTTCAGCGACATGGCCTAAACAGTTTCCTCTGCAATGAATGATAAGTATATCTGGAGGACGCTCTGTCAGTAAAGTAACACAGAGAGGTACCAAGTCCAGCCACCTCATGCCACGCATGCCATGCCAGTGCACTTCCACATGAGGAAATCCGAGATCTGCAGTTAAACTGCAGCTTTCTGCATGCACCTTCATCCAATGTATCCATGAGTCTCCCACAATCCAGATAATCTGTTTTCGAGCATGCAAAGCAATGGCTGTGTGGTCTCCTGTCAGGGAGAAGAAGGTCTTACCAAATCTCGCTGTTCAGAACACACCTACTGAACTTTATTGACCAATCCCTAGCTCCGATCATTCTCATTTGCATGTGTCTCCACCCCAGAATCCCTGTTCGTGATATGCGCTGGTTGCAAACTACCGCCATGTCCACGGACAGGTATAGGATCAGAGCGTGACGACGGTACATTAAAGTATTATTCCCCTTTTTCCCCTTTAAGGTCGGTTCTGAAAAGAGCCGTTTTATTTTTTTTGGGGCAGCTACCTTACACACATCTGTTATTTTGTTTATTTTTTTGTATTTTTTGTCCTTACTTTACTCCTACAACCATTAAAGAACCTTCTCTAAAGCAAGCCTTACGTTCCAAAAGAAAATCCCATTTCCCAAAGAAGATAGCGCAACACCATCTGCTTCAAAATTATCTGCATTACTTGGAACAATGTTTTCGTGACTGCAGAAAAAACATACCAGCTCGTAACATACAAGCATGCATGCCACGATTAATGATACATCTCCCAATACTTTGATCTGGACAGAAAAAATAATTGTTGTTCCATTTTACTCCAGGGAGTAAACCAGAAAAAATTACTTTCACAGTTGGAAAGATGTTCATGAGTGCTTGAACCAACTGTTCCAAATCTGCCAACAAAGTACGTGAACTCACGTAGCCCAAATGGCAAGCACCATAGTGCAAAATAACCACATGAGGAGAGGTCATTGTATGTATGTCTCTGCAAACTGGCAGAATTGCCGCAACATTGGCATCAGTCTCAACGTTCCACACCACCTCCACTCCTCTCACATCGAAATGGTGTGCCACATGCCTACTCTAGGCATAGTGTTGTAAGCCATGGACAAAAATGTCTCCAAGCACCAAAACCCTGACCCTCTCCACCTCTACCATCTTCAGTGTATGCACCGTCTTTCGACACAAAAGAGTTATGTGAATATCTGATTGGCTGATGCCTTCAGTCCCCTTTCCATGCAGGATTTTTGTAGAAACTCTTATGTGATACGCCCTACCCACGACAAGCGTTGCCTACGTGCGGCACGTAACTCTTACCCAGTCCTTCCACCCTTTCCACAGCGGTACCTAATTGAGTCCCTCATTGGACACAACTAAGCAGTCACACAACCATCCACCAATCACATTGAACATCGCTAAATCTAACTTCGTCATCAACATTGCACACTTCAAAATTACTGCCGATAATTCTGAATGGAAGGCGCATATCATTGCAAAGCACCTACTTCACAAGCTACTGTGCCAGTGTTGCGAATTTCTACGTACAGCTCCATGCATGCGCACATGCATGAGTATAGAGTACAGGTATGTATATTTTAATCAGAGAACATGTGCAACCCTTATGATTTATTTTAAACAAATTAATGCCGCTAAATGTGCATAGGCAATACATACCAATGCTCCCCCTTTTAAGTGCAAGATGTCCGATTTATCATTGACAAACCGCACAACTTCTTACTGTCTTCCGCATAACCTATAGATACGTTGCAAGCATGACTATTTAGGGCGAAACTCAATTTTGTATTAGAAAATGTCGGAGTTGTGTACTGTGTACGACCTACAGTAATGCTACTTGCAATGTAATCATATAAAAAAAGTAAGCGCTCCCGATTGCTTTGGTGACATCTCCCTCTGAGAGTCTCCCGATTTCTCGGCATTGTGCTTTTAATTTGCAAGTAGAACATTTTTTCCCATCTAGTACTATGCCCTATCGCTTACAAACCTCTCTCCTATAGATAGTACACCTTGTAAAAAACAAGGCATTTTCATAACCTTAAAATTGTTTGCAATTTTGAAGGACTTGCAAGTAACATATTGCAAATACCATGCAAAGGCTGCACAGAGTAAAGTGAAATGCACACATGCACTGGGTTGAAATATGAAAGGGGAATGCTCTGACGAAAGATGCACAATTAATGTGTGCAGTATCATCACTGCTGTAAACACACAAAGTAATTAATTTTGTTTTTTTGAATCACAGTGAAGACTACCCTCCTGAGAATCAACAGCATGTACACTGCAGACCACATATCCGAAGAAACCTGGTCATTTTGCACAAAGAAGTAAGTACAGTACTACCTTTATATTGTAACTACTCCTCAAAGAGGCTGCGTGGGTTATTTGTTTAATTTGGGCACCAAAGCAAACATTGATTTCTGAACCATTCTACCTACAAATATCCATTTATTGAAAAAAGAATAACAGGCAGAATGGCTGACAAATCCCTGTGTGTTTGGAACACAAATAACATACGTAATCCTTAGAAGGTTAGATTTAGAAAAGAAGATGCTGTTGTAAGTTTATGGCATTTCGTTTATTAATAATGCTTCTCGTCACCACTAGCCCACTTTGCACTGTCATCTGAAGCACATTGTAGTAGCATACAAACAGTAAAATAGCCTAACAAATAATTGCAAGAGTCCAATGCACATTCACACACCATGACAAAGAGCTTCCCCATCATATTCGTGCACGCATGCACACAGCACACATACTTTGTTCAACAGACCAAAGTATGCCTTCTCTTTTTTCAACAGACACCAAAGAATGCCTGCCAAAAAGCAACTCTGTAGAAAGGAATGCAGAGTAGAGCAAATAAAAATAAAAGTGCCCAATCTAAGCATCCATCTGTTGTAGAGTTTGTAGAGAATGTTGGAACAAACCAGCTAATGCAGTCGGTTAGCAATACAAAGGAAGCTTCAACTACCAGAACTTTACCTCCTCCATCAAAAAGTGTCACAAAACACAATAATGTTGATAAGAAATCGGCTACCAGTACAGCTAACAATGCTCCTAATAATCCTGATAGTGTAAAAAGAACCCATAGTAAAAAAAGTATTTTATCAAAAATGTTTCGTCACAGAGTCCTTCAGAATCTACTAAGAAGAGGACCAAAATCATCCTCACCCCTTAAAACTTACCCTAGAAAGTTAATCCTACAAGCTCTTGTGGACAGTGCAATCCTTCTCAAAAGGAGGTTGTTTATATTAGTGTTAAATAGGATGAAAGCACTAACAAAACTAAGTACTAAACTACAAAAGAAAATCAGCAATAAACAGAATGTGAACAAAAATAATTTCTTAAATGTTTGTGGTGGTGATTGGAGTCACACAACTACCACAGAACAATATTTTAATGAAGACGCATACAAACAAAATCAAACAAACACAATTGCCATCCATAGCAGTGGACGAAGGTATGAGAAAATCAATACTACCATCATGCAACAAGAAACACTGCGTACAAAAGTATCCCCTGAAAACTCAGAATTACCTCTCGATTCAGCAGAACCACACCGTTTAGTATACAAATGGCCGTGCACATCAATCTGTGGCTTTCCAAACAAAGCTTTCAAATCTTTACATCAGTTCCTCAATCAGTATGTAAAAGGTAAAGACAAAAGTAAAATGAAAGTGTTGTAAAATATGGATATTTGTCCAGTGAGCAAATACACAGGACTACAAGGACATTCATTAGCCTGCATTTCTGGGCCTATTTGCAAAAGCACCTTCCATGATATCAAAAGGATATCAATGCATCATTCAAATGTAAGAAATCTAGTGTATAAAATATACTATGCAAAAAGTCTGGCTTCAGAATTAGGCAATTTAAATAACACTCTTCTGCATGGTACACCCAAATACTTACCAGAAGAAATTGACCGTATTCAGAGAAAGTATTTTGGAAGTGAAAGCCACTTACAAAATGCAATAGTTTTAGAACATAGTAGCAACAATTCTGCACATAGCAACCTTCTATTACACACATACAGAAAAGAAATAGTAAAATTTAAAAGGTCATCGGCTGAAGTACCAAAGAATGTGTGTGTGTGTTGCCGCAGAACCTTTTACAAAAGGAACACGAAAAATGTAGACATAGCTTACAAAATAGAAGACAATGAAGATTCTAAATGGTATGAATTAGCTTTCTACCTTTTAGCAGAAAACAAATAAGAACTAACTGAACGCCTAATATGTTGCAGTTACCATACTAAAAAAAAATAGACAACAACCACACTCCTTCACGTGCTATTACAAATAATTTGAAAATGTTCCCACTACCAAAAATCCTGCAACAACTCAATTTGTATGAGAGCATAATAATTCAAACAGTTCACCCATTTCAAGCAATTATACGCCTTCATCAAAAAACAGCAAAATTACCTTCTTCTGAATTGGTGAAAGGCATTTGCGGCAAAGTAGTTTATTTGCCATTAGATCTAACAGAAAATGTACACACTCTAGGAGTGCAACGTTCAATAGAGCATTCTTTAATAGTTTTGGTAAATGGTGTACCAACAAAGGACAAAAAAAATTGGCAACAACTGGTGGACTTACATAAAGTTAGACAAGCATTGCAATATCTATAAGACAATAACGAGTACTACAAGGAAATAAATATTGATGAAAACTTAAGGGAAACAACTGAAATAATTCAAGAGCCATCTGAAACTGGACAATTCGAACTTCTGGATCCTGCTACAGTATCCACTCTTTTGGACCAGTACACAATTCATCCATTGCATTCCAATGAAAGCATAGATGATGCACTAGAAACTTACCAAATGCGACAAACCAAAGGGTCACCAATGAGTATATGGGAAAAAAGTATAGAAGCACATGCTTTTTCCACTGCTATTTCCGACTGGCAAAGGTGGAAGATACAATGATAGACCCACTCAGATTGTGGCTTCAGAATACCGCTCATTATGAATCTATTCTCAAGATCCCAGATTTAGACAAAATGTGGAATATATATTCCACCTACTCTATGAAAGTGAATTAGCAACACTATGTCACAGAGTTGCACACATTTTGAAATCTGGAACCCACTTTCAAAATATGTCAGCTATGCAGTTAATACAAAAAGTACAGGAAATAGATGAGGTTTTACAATCAAGTATAACAAATTTGTTTGCAAACATGCGTGGTGCAAAGGAATACTGGATCCGACGGCACGAGACGTGCGTTGTATGATCAGAAACCTTGGACCACCAACTTGGTTTGTTACGCTAAGTTGTGCAGAATATGCATGGAAAGATTTACATGAGTTCCTACGCATAGCAAACAGCTACAAATACAACATAGATATATTAACACCTGGAGAATTTTGCTCTCTAGATCCAGTTAATGTGTCAAGATATTTTCATCATCGTTTCATTGCCATGCTACACTTTATTTGCAATAAAAGTGTTCCCCCCCTCTGAGAAGTGCAACACTTCTTTTGGAGAAAAGAATATCAAGCGAGAGGAGCACCAAATATTCACATGCTGTTATGGATCAAAGGTGCACCGAAATTTGGTCACGACAGTGATAGCACTGTTTTGCAGTTTATCCAAAAATATGTCAATTGTGAAATCCCTTCAAAACAGACACATAGTGAGCTGCATGGGCCGATTTTACAATTTCAAAGACACAAATGTGGCAAATGTGGTCACAGCAAATACAAAAACAAAGGTAAATACTACACCAAATGCCGCTTTGGTTTCACTAGACCAGTTAGAGAAACAGGTGAAGTAAACAACTTCATGTCTTCAGTTCGACATAGTGTTAAAGGTAAATCACCTAAGAACATGTATTACATAAAAAGAAGGGAAGAATCAAAATATATCAATGATTACAATGCAATCATTGCCCTCTTATGGAATGCAAACATGGATGTGCAGTACATTGCAGACAATTCAACTGCTGTTGCACGATATGTTACAGCCTACTTAACGAAAGCATAAACAACAGAGCTTCAAGACCTCTGGGATGACCTAGCATCAGACAAAACATTATCACAGAAATTGTACAACCTAGGCATAAACATGAAGCAACAGATCATTTAACCGGTACTGCTTTGTATGAAAAATCAGACAACAAAGTATGGCTAAGTCTTGGTCCTGCAAAATCTAGAAAAAGAGTGCTGAAATCATATGAGGACATAGAAACAATTGCCAGAAATGATCCCAACAGCCAAAACATTCTAAAAAACAATTTACTGGACACATACTATCCGAACAGGAGTAGCACTTTGGAAAGCATGTGTCTATACCACATAGCTCAAAACTTTGCATACAAAAATAATGTAAAACCCGATGAAAGCAAACGTAGATATAGAGTGACCGATTGTGAAGGGACCTTAGTGAAACTTACCAAACAAAGCTTAATTAATCATGTAAAATTGTCATTAAAAACTCCTCAACAGAAAGAACTATATTACATGTCTCTGTTACAACTTTTCAAACCATGGAGAAAAGAGGAAGACATACTAGATAACTATGACTGCTATGAAGATGCTTTCAAAGCAAATCAAAGCGCTATAACCTATGTGAACTTTACGCAGTACAAAACAATGTTATGCAATGAGCAGCAACAGGAAGAAGAACTTCAGGACCAACTAGATAAGGACTCTTCTGACAGTAGTCAACCTTCTGTAGCAGGAAGTCAAGAACCACTAGGACAACCACTAATAGCAAATGAGGCGGAAGTAGCTATGGCAGAAGTAGAAAATACCATGTATCCGTATCAGGAAGATACAGAAGACTTAACTGTACAACAAGCAAAACTTAAGAAAGATCAGCACACCATTTTTGAAGACGTAAGAAAACAAATTGTACATGGTGTACAACACGAGAAATAAATAATGTACCTGCCAAAATTACAAACCTATACTGCTGTACGTGAGTGATGAAGCTGAATCAGGTAAAACATTGCTAATCAAAATCATCAGCAATTCCTTCAACAATTGACAAATAACAAACTGTCAGCTGTTGTAACGGCCCCCACAGGTTAAGCTGCCTACAACATAGGCGGTGTCACTTCACACCGATTACTCCTGCTTCCAGTAGAGCATCAAAATAAATTAGACTATTACAAACTTTCTGCAGAAGCTGTAATGGAAATAAGCAGAGTATTGAAACAAATTAAAATGCTACTAATAGATGAAGTGAGCATTGTCTCCAACCTAATATTGGCTTTGATTCGCCTCATATTGCAAGAAGTACTTAAAAGTAACAACGAAGAACTCTTTGCAGGGAAACACATTATCGTTTTCGGAGATCTTCTACAATTGACACCAGTGAAAGGTGAACCTATTTTTAAAACCTTAGGCCACAAACTCTGCCGGAAAACTGTTGGTAGCAAAGGTAATGTCAACCTTTGGCAACATTTCCAATACAGAGAATTAACTGAGAACATGTGGCAATCTGGAGATCTCACTTATGCCAACATCTTGAAAAGTATTAGAGTTATGATATGATATGATATGATATGGTATTTGTAACGCGCCTATACACAGGTGTTTCAAGGCGCGACGAGGCAGGGAGGGGAGGAACAAGGGGAGACAGACAACGATCCTACTAGGCCAGGTGTCATTCAGATCGCGCAAGTGCAGGGGTGGGGGAGGGGGAAAAGTGAAGGGGAAGGGGAGGGGGGAAGTGCAGAACAAGGTAAGTGGCGTAAAGTAATAAATAAATAGGGCCAGCTGGTGGCAAGTGCAAGATAAGTGCAGAACAAGTGCTGGGGAAGGGGGGGGCTGTAGGGATACAGAGACAGTCCCGCAGTGCAGAGGGCATCAGTGCAAGTGGAGAGTGGCTGGGCCCAGGACCGAGGCCGTTTAGAGTGGTCCAGTTGCAGGATCAGTGCAGTTTCAGTGAAGAATTAATTAGCTGTTCAGCAGGGGAGAGGGAGAGAGAAAGCAGAAGCAAAGAGGAAGGTTTTGAGGTGCTTCCGGAACCGGAGATGGTTCTCCTCAAGTTTCAGGGAGGCAGGAAGGCTGTTCCAGAGAGAGGCCCCTGCCGCGGAGAGAGATCTACCCCCAGCTCCTTGCCTTGGTGTACTATCGCAAGAAGCACAAGTTGTATTGAAAAACTGGCACATTCATGGACTTTATGGCGATAATGCATGTGCAACTGATGTTATGGAACAAATAGCGCACAACAATGTCAATTGTATGGCCTTAAGGCCAACTCTTGCAAGCTGTTTCAAATTCAATGAAACAATGTTAAATAAAGAAATGCAACCAATAATGGAAATTAGCGCCACAGACAAACTAGACGTACATGGTATGACAGTACCCATGTGTGAACAAGCCACAACAAGACTAAATAGTTTAGAAAATTCAATCTCCAACACAGCTGGGTTGGAAAAAATATTAAAATTATCCTTAAATGGTAGAGTAATGCTTAAACGTAACCTTGACGTCGAGCAAGGGCTAGTTAATGGAGCACTGGGTACAGTTGTTGGCTTTCAATCATACCCACGTGACAGCAACATTCAGTTTGTCAATATTCGCTTTGATAAAGTTTCAGAAGTGAAAAGGATAGGGTGCTCAATTGCTTGATTCCTTCTCTTCAAAGACATGTATGTACATAGAGAGCAATTTTCTCTAACTCTTGCATATGCAGTTACCATTCATAAATACCAAGGTCTTACCCTAGACAAAGCATTGATAGATATAGGAAACACAGCCTTTAAGGAAGGCATGAGCTACGTAGCATTATCACGCTTACATACACTTGACGGTCTATTTGTAATGAACTTTGATGCAAGTAAAGTCAAACCTGATATTCCTTGCATTCTAGAATACAATAGACTGTGTTCACTGTACATCCCTCGTCTGAAACAATATCCTGTTCCAGATAAAGTATAACGTGGTAAAAGAAAACTAAATCAAACAGAAATGCAACAGAATCCATCAGCAAATTCCTCAAAGTAAAGAAAAGAAGCTAAAGTTTCATCAGTTACCGCAAACAAATAAGAACCTATTACGGAATGTAAACCAGGGATATCGTCAACGAAGGAACAGAAATTCTGAAAAATGCACTCAGATACAGAACTAGCTGGTCCATTCTAATTTTCTAATGAAAGTGGGGTAAGTTGCTATGCAAATGTACAATGCGATTCTATTTTAATTGCCACCAATTGTTAAAAATATTTACTTGCACAGTACAGACCAATTGTGTTTGCAAATGTTAGTGCTTCATAGAAATGCAACAAGCAATCCTGACAACACATACAGTGTTCATGGAATAAGGCAATAATGGACGACTGTGCTGGAATGGTGAGATTCACTATGAACTCACAAGAAGATCCACAAGAATTTCTAATGTACTTACTATTAGTATTAGAAAGCAAAAGCATACCTGTAAATGAAATATTCCAGATTTCGTACATGTGGAAACATACATGCACTCTCTGTAGCAATGTGATACAGGAAGAAATCCCAAATGAGCGATTTGTGTATGTTTCCATACCAAATTGTGAAAGCATTCCATTTCAGCAACTTGTACAGAATGCAAACCATGGCAGATTATGTACTATTTTCAATTCAGACAATCTCTCCACCTTACTGATACAATCACATAGTGCCTACATAATAGATATGCTTCTACGTTATAATGCAGATGGTACCAAAAACAACTGCAAACTGACTGGATTCACAAACGGTCAAGTGTCACTTGGAAAGAAAACCTTTACAACAATATGTATAATCTACCATGCAGGAGCTACAACCAATTCAGGTCACTACACTGCATACATTAAAAGGAAATGTGGATGGTTTGAATGTAATGATAGCACCATTACTCTAAAGCAGAGATTGCCAGCTAATCTTACAAATGCATATTTAATCTTCTTAAAGCCAACATTTTATAAATAATGTGTACTTCAAGATTGCCAAAAAATGATGTGAAAGACTACAAACAGTTAGAATAGGCCAACAGGTATCTAACTGCCCAAGAGGATATAACAACGACACAAATAAATGAATATCACAGATCTGTAGGAACAAATGCAGTTAGAATATGCGTACAGGTATCTAACTGTTGTTAAAAATCAGCAGGAAGGCAACAAACATAACATTAATCAGAAAGATGAAGGAAACAGGATATAACAACGACACAAATAAATGAATATCACAAATCTGTAGGAACAAATGCACAGTTAGAATATGCCTACAGGTTATCTAACTGTTGTTAAAAATCGGCAGGAAGGCAACAAACATTACATTAATCAGAAAGATGAAGGAAACACTCAAAGGAAACAAGGAAGTAGTTAGTACCATAGCAAATTAAGGGTTTTTTCCAACAAGGATTTTGTTTCCCCAGATCCAAGGATTCGAAAAGCAAACACAGAAACTGAGCACAATGCACACTACACTGGTTTGTAAACTAAATATGAGGGTAAAAAAAAGGTAAACTGCCTATTATGCAATGTAGTAAATTTTCATAAAATGCAAAGACTAACATACATTTTTCTTTTATCACAGAAATTAAAAAAGGGATACTTCCGCCAAGTACGAAAGGCATTTAAAAAATATATGTGGATTCTGAACAAAGTAAGAAGTAAGTATATTGGCAGTCATTTTCTACACATGCAAATCTACACGTCTAATCTATGGTAGTAATATGCTGCAGTGGCTGTAGGCTGGCCCTTGCATCTTCGGTGTGTAACCTACCACCTACGCCTTACGACCAAGGTACAAAGAGTATAGTTCCTAGCCACAACCATCGCTGCATATCAAAACCATGGTCCTTGTAAATTAGCTACTTATAAATTTACTTTTGGGACCATCGTCTGCAGCCATGCAGCCAAGACACTAGGGCGTGCACACAACTAGCACATTACACCACACCCATATTCACTTATAACTGCACTGCTTATGACTTCAGTCTTGGGTGCATGGCCTTTGGGCATGCAGTCAAGACTCTGGGTCCTGGCCAGAAACACCACAGCATATTGGAACCATTGTGCCTTGTCATTTCACTATGTGCAAAGTTGGTTTTGGGAGCATGGCCTTTGGCCATGCTCCCAAAATGCTACGCCCTCCCCACAACCATCTTAATGATGTTGCATAGTACAAGTGTACCAATAGCTGTGATATGGTGTAGTAGTTTGTAGCCACAGGCTACAGACGTGAGTTTGAGGCCATAGAATTATCAATGTATGGGTATACAGTATATAAAATGCATAGTTGCTTACAACTGCAGTGCTTATTACTTTGTTCAAATACTCTGCATCCTGGCCACTACTACCACACCATATGACATCCATTGTGGCATATAACTACACTACGTACAAATGTGCTTTTGGGGGCATGGCCTTCGGCCATGCACCCATGATTGCAACCCCTCCCCACAGCCGCCTGAGTGATGCACTACCACACCATATCACACCCATTGTGCCTTGTAAGTACACTACATATAACTGTGCTGTTGGGTGCATGGCCTGGGCCATGCACTCATGACTGCAGACCCTCCTGACAGCCACCTGACTGATGTTGAATACTAGGGGTGCCTCTGTAGCTCTGAAATGCTGCACTGTTTGTGGGCAGGGCCAAAAATTGTAGGTGTATGTCAATACATTTCAATATATGGTTGTGAAGTGGCTTATAACTCCAGTGCTTACAAGTTTCCTTTTGGGTGCATGCTTGGGTGTATGGCATACAGCCTGCAACCATGCACCCAAAAATACACATCTTGCCCACAAAAACCGCACTAGATGAAACCCATGTGGGCTTGTAAGTGAAGAGGTTATATCTTTGTTGTTGGGTGCATGGCCTTTGGCCATGCACCCAAGACTGCACACACTCCCCACAACCAGGCAATCGATACGCATTACTATAAGTGTATCTTTGGGTGTGACATGCTACAGTGTTTGTGGCCAGGGCCTAGACGGCCATGCATTCAAGACTCTAGGCCCTGGCCACAACCACTGTAGCATGTGACACCGATGGCAGCTAATCAATACAATAACCATAGGAAAAAGTTGTGCAATTACGGCATGGTGTCAATTTCAATATTCCCTAACACCACACGTGTCCTTACAACAGTTACAAGTTTCCTGTGCACTGCATGGACTGAAATGCTACACTTATTACACCCTTCATTTTCTGTGCGTACAAGGTGGCCATAGAAAATACATTATGAAGAGCAACCCCCAGAACAAATTCAATGATCACCCATGTCTTACTGTCTGAACCTTTCCCAATGCTCTGTGACACAGCAAAAGAGTTTTATATATATAGCATGTGTACGCTGGTTGTTGCTCCGCTATCGGCGGATCCAAGATGTCAGGCGCATCCAAACAATCTGACGCAGAACACGTCTCGCAGCAGCCAATCATCAGAGACGTCGCGTGTCCGCGGTCATGACGCCAGCCCCTTAGCCAAACGGTATCTTGTCCGTGGACCAAACAGGGAACTGTGACCGTGAAGCGGACATAGATATCACTAATTTTTTCAGACCTACTTTTTGGTCGTTTTAATGAAAAGTACTGCACGGAAGGTCACCAAATTTACAAAAGCACGCTTTCTGGACCAAGCCCCTGTACCTGCTGCAAATTTTGTGAAAATCCGTCCAGCGGTTGTAGCCGTGAGCAAAGTTTTTCTCCCATTCAATCTATGGGAAAAAAAGACGTTTTGGGACCCCCCCCTATAACTTTTGCCCCCCATGGACCAAACATCTCCAAACTTTGCAAAAAAAAATCAGAGTGGCCCATACACTTTTTTTGCAAACTTTGGTGGCGATTCGTCCCGGGGGAGTGGAGTTATGAGCCGCCCAAATAGTGCTCTTCCTATGGAAACAGCAACTTAACCATAAATACACGGCCACTACTGTGGCCGTGTAATTATGGCTCTATCAGAGAATTGACCAAATTTGTGTTGGATTAGTTTAGCCTGAGAGCATAGCATTCTCATTTTTCTCTTCAATTCTTCTCTATATGAAGTTGCTGCCTTATATTCATTTATGCTCACTCCTAGATTTTTGTATTCTTTCACAACCAAAACAACTTCCGTACCAATTTTCCAAAACTTCTTCGATTTACTTTTTTGCATTCGGTTCTGTGTAATAAGCAATATGTTTGTTTTTCTAGAGTTAATAGTAAGATTTTTTATCTTTCGCATGCAGTAATGTCGCTTGTAGAGATCTGAGTAGCCCTATAGGTGTTTGATCTAGGAGTAACAGATCATCAGCATATAATAAATATTGAACTGCTATGTGATTAAGTTGAGGAGGAAATGATCTCATTTTGGTTAGGTACGTTGGTATATCTCAGATGTAAAAGTTAAAAAGGGTGGATGCTAACAGGCAACCTTGTTTTAACCCGATATTAGTTCTTATTGATTTAGTTAGAAAACCCTCTGTGTTAAGTTTGATTCTAAACAATGAATCTGTGAGAGTTGTTGAGTTCTATTTAATAGAGAGGAGGGGCATCCTGCTGCTTTTAGTTTGTCCCAAAGTAAGGGTCTATCTACAGTATCGAGCACTTGTTTATAGTCAACGAAGGCCATGTATAATTAAGAAATATTTTCTATGGCTTGAACTTTGAGGGCTTGGATTATGTGAAGATTCAGTAGTGTTCAACTCCAGGTATAAACCCTGCTTTTTTTTCATCTAGAAGATATCTAATTTTAAGCCACTTATTTAGTTCTAATAGCAGAAATCTTGCATACATCTTCCCAGCCAAGTCCATCAAGTCTAAAGGTCTATAGTTTAAGGGGTTTAAACTATCACCCTTCTTAAGGATCGGCAGGATAATTGACTCTTTCAATGAGTTCGGAATCTTACCAGTTATTACTATCTTGCAATAAATTTGATATAAAACTTTAGCCCAAAGACCCGTGTTAACTTTAATGGTGGCATTTGCAACGCCATCAGGGCCGAGTGCTCTGGAATTACCTAGTTTTTTTATAACATCTTCAATACCTTCAATCTCTATTTGAGTTGGTTCTGTTATACTTTTAGGAATATCTCCTGAATCTTTAGATGGATTATAAAATAAGGCAGTGAAGTGAGAGACCCAAGTTTGTTCGTCAGTGGTATTCATGACATGTGACATGGTCTGTGTACCTGCACCTTCTTTAAGCAATGTCCAGATTCGATCACTAGATTTGGAGGTCAAGGCCTGTAGCATAGATTAATTTTCATTTTGGTTTTGTTGTGCTATGTGTTGCTTGATAATATTTTCTATATTTATTCTTAATTTTTGTTAATTGTTTATTGTGGCCATGACTGCTAATTGCTTGAATATCCCTTATTTCTCTTCTTTTATGTCTTTTTTTCTGCATAATTACTTTGTCTAATGGTAAATTTAGCACATCTCTATGCTGACAGTTCCCCATATATTTCAGTTTAAAATAGTGCAATACATCTGTATATTGCTTATCCGTAATGCACTTAATTGCTCCTAACAGTCTATCAAGTTTGTACATGTTCCATTTGATGTGATTTAACCCTTTGTTAACATTTATACTATGCTTATAATATAAAGAAGGGAGTATGTTTGGTGTTTCCATAGTGATTACTAAGATGTTATGATTACTTAGATCGGTTTGGGTTATTTCAAAATGTGTTATCATATTTGAACTATTTATCAACATGAAGGTACAATCAATGACACTCGACATCTTCTCCCTTTTCCATGTATCTTGCGGTGGAACATCACCTTTAATACACCCATTAAGCATTATCATGTTACGTTCTTCCATGTATTTGAACCACAATTTTGCTCTAGGGGGTATGGGGGCTTTCCCTTTGTATTGAATGCACTGGGTGTTCAGGTCACCAGCAGGCAACATATTTGTAATAGTCAAGTCTAAATCTATTTCTTCAAATAGAGAGCCAATATGATTCATTAACTCAGAGTCTGAAATATCCACGGGATTCCAATATGCATTAATAATTGCTAGGACAAGAGATGGAATCCCACTCTCGTATCTTAGCAATTGTAGCCCAGGAAAGGGGGACATCCGGTTAGTTTGTTTTCTGGGTGCATTCATTTTCAGAGCTCCTCTTAAGCCCATGGTAGGTCGAACTTTGGGTTTTTTAATGGCTCAAGTCCAGCAAACATGTCTATTTGGCCATATTGGTTGTTTGGTGAGCCAAGTCTCTTGGAGCAGAATTAAATCATATTTCTCTAGAACTTGCAGATTGTTGTGAGACATCAAATGAGAATGGCCTCTAGTGTTCCAGATTGCTATTTTGAAGGGAGAACTTTGGTTCGTAATTAAATGTTAATTTTGTGTTTGCACCTTCATTTGATCTCTCGCTTTGGTTAGCCATGAACATGTAATAGGTTCTTTTGTTAATGAACTTGGTTTTTCATTTTCATAGTATACTTCTCTTTGAAATGTGTCTGTGTCCCCTTTACAGTGTATCAATAGTGTGGCATTATGAAGTACTTCTTGTCTTGATCTGTCATTATTATCAGCTTTACATGATTTTGTGATTGTTCTTTTAGTATGAGATTGTTTTTGTTTTTTATTAACTGATAACTGTACACCTTCTTGTTTCATATGTCTCTGGTTCCAGATTAAATGTCTAACTATTAAGGATTTGACAGGTATTCCAGTCTCACTGCGCCAACAAAAAGGATGCAGAAACTGCTTAGATTGCAGAATTATTGAATAGCAACATATGTAGCCTGACACGTGTTTCGAGCAATCCTTGCTCTTCCACAAACAAGGTAAGTTATACCAAATAATGCAATTTGTGGATATAGTTGAAATAGATGGCATGGCAAGGGCAACCATGTCCGGGGGGAACAGTGGGAGTGATAAATAAGCAACACACGTAAATTACCCATGGGTTAACACAGACATGTACAGATTGTCGTTGAACACAAATGCATATAAAAATCCCATACATTAGGTTTCAAAGGTAACGTGAGCCAGTAAGAAAATAAATAAAAGATAAGCTAAGGTGAGAAATCAGAAACATATTTTTTCATATATATATATATATATATATATATATATATATATATATATATTTTGAGACAAAAAGAGGAAAGAATGAACCGCACTCTCCCCGGGCAATTGAAAGACCATGATCAAGGAAAGAATAGCACAGCTCACGACACAGTATGGGTCTGAAGGTATTTAATGTTACCAGAAAAACAAAAGTACAAGATACGGCTGAAAAGCAGTGGCAAAAACAGAGGCAGGACGCCGTGAGCACGACCCGCACACAACGCGTTTCGCACTCGACTGAGTGCTTGATCACGTGAAGAGACGAATGACTGGAGCACCTTAGTAGTTTGGCAAGTGCAGTCCTTTTGCTGTTTCACTGGAGCTCGATGGGTGCCTGGACAAATGGAAAGAGCGGCGGCCATGATGGAATATATATATATATATATTTATAGGATTTTTAAATACCGTAAATATGGTGTATACCAATTGCAGAAGGGGCCATGGTTGAAAAGGGTCAATCCATCAGTGAAAGAGGGAGAGAAAAAAGGAAAAGAAGCAACCAGTAATTTTGTCCATTAGAGATGATAGCATTCATACGTGTACGATAGTTAGACAGATGTATTGCCATCCTTTAAATCAATAAAGTGATGGTATGTAGGTAAAGGTTGGGAAACTTATATTCAAATAGCTCTGGTGGGGCTGGTCGTATTGTTGGCTGATTTAACTAGAAAAATTCCAACATATATATGAGATACAAATTAGGATGATAAAATGTGTCGCCGTGGCGATATAAACAGTCTTGCGTGTAGTTATTAAGTAGTTCAATTCAAAAAGGTAACTGTATAGTGGCGCATACCTTTTATTCCTTGCAAATGCGGAATACATATAATTAATATCCGAACTGTCCAAGATAGAGATGTGTACATAGTCATAAAAATGAAAGCGATTCCGAAGTGTAAAAAGTCCCAGTTGGGCAAGGGAAAGAGAAAGATAAACAAAGCGAATGTCAAAATTAATAGACGTCTCATCTGTTTGTTTTCATCAAGGGTTAACACTCAAAGAGGCAGCTATTTGCTGCGCGTGGTTTTAGGGACTGTAAGTAAATCCTTACCCAGTCGTCTGCTACATGTGCAACTAATCCCCACGCAGGCGCTGAGCCGTCTGACCTGGTTATGTTCCCTCATGGAGCTAGCTCGCAGACGGCGTTCCAAAAGGCTGCCTTGGCAAGCGCAGTGTCCCACTGGGCTTCCTTGCCCTACCTTTTTGTTAACTATTAAGGATGATACATGTATAATCGCTGTGTCCATGTAATTGTCTCTCACAATTTTGATGCTGTTAATATCACATGATCTTATTGATTTTAGCTCTGTATTACTTTGGAAGATATCCAATAAAGTCGTTCTGCTGGGGTATGGATCCCTCTTACTTAGACCATCCAATCTCTGATTATGTTTTATTCCTTTTCATTTGCAAATATATTATCAGTCTGATTTTTTTGTTTCTTTGTTCCTATGCATTCTATCATAATATACTTGTCGTGTCCTTCTCTGGTCTAGTGTTTTATGCTCGTCCAGAAAAGAAAGTTGGTTGGGGTTTACCATTTCTAAGCTTGGGCCTAGCCCGAGACCCTTTGCAATTTCGAGCTCATCTACAGTTGTTGTTGAGTGCGTCATTAGATTACTCATATTAGAGTCATGTTATTATTATGATTTCCGGAACATGGGAGAATTGTGAGTGCTTTTATTAAGTTTCGCTTATTCACAGATTGATTTTGTTTTAAATCTTTTTTTAAATGTTTTTTTTTCCTGGATTTAGCAGTGCCCTTTTTAGACCCTTTTTTACATTGATAAAATATGTCAAATGCTGGCTCTGCATCTATTGTAATGTTCTGATTTCCTGGTTCAATTTCCACTATGCTTTGTTGCGTTGTTTGAACAGGAGAAGAGCGAGCTGAAACCACAATTCGTTCTTTCCTTCATTTCTATTGTTTTGGCTATTCATAGCACTTCTTGATTCCCTTTCCTCGTGATTAGAGTGATTATACATCATCTCCCCACCTACCGTCATATCTGGTAAAGTCAATTCCGGTCTGGATTTACAAATGTTTTGCAGGTTCTGAATTTCTCTGATTAGATCTTTTTTAGTATTGAACATGGTAATGTTAATATAATTCAGCTCCGCAAATACTTGGTCAAAGTTATTCTGAAACATGCTCATATAAAATGAATTTTGGCTAATTTGTTTTTCCATATGGTTGAACATTTTTGTGAGGCCATATATTCCCGCATTCATGCTAGAAAGATTTATTTCCATACTTGGAGTGATACTGGGTTTAAACCCAAATGACCGTCTAGGTGTGGGTCTAACATATGATTCCTCAGAGGAAGCAGAGGAGTTCAAAGAACGAGCTACTGATCCAACCCCAATTAATGGAGATTCTGACAAGGATGAACAATTCCTCATTTGGGGAGAGACATGCTTTATATTTCCGTCAGGTAGTTGCATTTCAGGAACAACTGTCATATTACCATCTTCTTTATACAGAGAGTATACAGAAGTTACCATCTTCTTTATACAGAGAGTAAAAGGTCCGCCACATTAGTAATTTCATTATTTGTTTGTTTAGCATTGTTGGGGAGTTTTAAAAGATTTGACTCTGCAGATACATGCTCACTTGAATCTTGTAAGCGCGAGTCTGATTTACTCGAGTCGTCCACAACTGGCCTGTCTGACTCTTGCTTTGTGCCGGTAGTGCCTACCAAGGCATTTTTGATCACTCTTGGTATATCATTATGAATATCTGCTTTAGGTACATCCTCATTCGTATTTACAGACATTTTCTCTCCATTTGTTCTATGGTTTTGTGTATTTGCCACATTTGAAGAAAGGCGGCACACAGTTGTAAATTTGTCACCTTCTTCAACCACTCTCAAATATGATTTAAGCTTATTTGTACTTTGTATGTCATTAGATTCATTTGACATAGTGATATCATCATTCAGTGACTTACACAATGGGACTCATTACAAGTAGGGTGGTAAGGGTTAATGGTCACAGGTAACGAGACCGGTGCCGTTAAACCCTTACCGCCCTACTACGAGTTCCCTTTGCGGGTCCTTCCTTAATGCCTGCTTTTAGCAGGCGTTAAGGACGGGACCCGCAAAGGGACTTTAGAGCCAATAACGGTACCGTAATTTATGGTACCGTTATTAGCGCCTTTCCCATTCCCATTGAGCCCTATGGGGGCTCAAATGGGAATGGGGAAGGGCCCTGGTGAATGGGGAATTACCGGTCCCGCCAACCTTGGAATGGACCGGTATTTGCTCCATTCACCAGGACGGAATCGGAACGAGTTTGGAGGCAGCCATGCCGCAAATAGCGGCGTGGTTACCTCCAAACTCGGAATGAGACCCAATATGTTGTTTTTCATAGATATATCACGCGATTTTAGATTTGACATTAGGGAATCTCGAGCGCAAACGGAATCACTGGTTGATTGGTTTGAACATGTTAGCATTTATTCATTAGTTACGTATATTGTTTGTGTAAGACTTGCATTTACAAGCTTCTCACTTGTCAATGAAGTAGCACAAGTTTGTTCACTGTCCATTTTGTTTTCGCACCTCCAATTAGTAAGCCACATAGGAGACTGCAACTTTCTGTGGTCGGCTCCTACCGATTTACAGCAGAAGGAACTTTTTGTTTCGGCAGATTTCTTCGTCTTCCGCAGCAATGAGTCGACATCTTTATCTTAGATGTCGAGGCCTGCGGTATCCATTTTGAGCCTTGCAGATAAGTCAAGAGCAGGCGGCATGTCCGTACATAATGTTTACATGAAGTTTGTATTTGGACAAAGCCTCACAGCGTGTAACAACTGAAGACAATGGCCTCACCAACAATACAGGGTCGGACTGGTATCCAGTGGGTGCAGTGGGGACCGTGAGTGGCTGGTCGACTGTCAGCTGCTCAGCTGAACAGCCGACCAGTCACACACTCACAGGAACCACTCACTTCGAAGCGCGCGTGCAGGAAGCACGGTGCTTCTGGGTAATGTAGTTTTTCGAATAGGGTGTACAGGGCTTGGCCCTACATTCAAGAAAATAGCAAATATAAGAGTCTATACACACTTTAGAGAGATTTACTTCAAAGGGAGTGATTAATAGTACATTATCTGTGGTAGTCCATACCAAAACTGTTGAAGTGATGATTAACCACTCTTGTCTTCTCTAAACTGGACTACTGTGCCAGTATCCTCTTTGGATTCCCCAACTATGCTTTCTGTCCACTCAATAAGATCATTAACTTCCTTACCAGGAGTATCTTTGAACTCCCTCACTTCACATGTACTTCCTCCTGCCCTCACCAGGCTGGATGGCTGATTATGCAAAACTGGGCCAGATTTAAATGTCTTCTCCTGGTTCACAAATCTATCCATGGTAAGGCACAACTGTATCTATTCACCCCTATCCAACTCTATAATCCTTCTTGTAATCTCTGCTCTGCCTCTTCGACTACCCTTGTGTCTCCTCACCCTCCCTGTGCTTCCTCTCACTTCCGTTGTTTCACTCTTCTTGCTCCACTTGGATGGAATTCTCTTCCCCCAGACAGCCGAGAAACAGTCCACAGGGATTTGTTCAAGACCAAACTAAGAGCCTACCTCCTCGCCTCTGAATTTCCCTCTTAACATACCTCTCCTCCTCCTGCTAGCTAACATTGTTCCCTTGCCTCTAACCTGCATCTGTCTCTTACTTCATCTGCCTCCATTCTAGCTCTTCTCCCATCATGGTTATGTCCCCAGCAAAGCTGGCTGTACCACGAACCTGCACTTACATTTCCAATGTTGGTGGTTCTTAATCTATGTATGTCCATTTATGTATTGTCCCCAGTGACTGTTCCATTTACTCTCCTCCAAAAACCTGGTCAGAATGTCGCTCAAACTCACTGCTTACCGGCGAATCTGTATACTTATCGATTGTATGTGTTTGTGATCAAAAGAGCATTGTTCCCCCTGTATATAATTATATAAATACATACACATCAATAAATACATTAAGGACATCTTCTATTCATTAAAGTTGCTCCATGGATGTCAACGGACGACAGGCAAACTGTTCTAAATCCACCAACAGCACCTAGATGAGTTCTGTGAATAATGACATGGCAGCACACAAACTATTGTGTTCAGATGTTTCTACACTGCTTAAAGCTACTAAGATAGGTGGCATTCCCCTCAAATGCACAAAGAGTAACTTATCTGGGAAGCACAATTTGTCAATCCTTGCTTAAATACTTGATTAATTTAACTCCGCACATCAATACTTGCAGTTGTCTTTTCTCAGCTTTTCACTTCAATATTTTCTATGGTGTTCCAGTCAAGCAGAAAATGTTGCTTTCAGACATGTCTGACCAAGTGATAGCCAGCAATGTGTTATTTCTTTTTTTTGTGTCTTTTTCTATTTTATGACTTTGGAATTGGTCAATCAAATTCAACATTTTGTAATCCTTCACCCAATAAAATAAAGAATTTTACTGAACACCTACGAATGAACTAATGAAATTCACTTTTTTATGCACGATTTTGTACAGTGTGACCCTAACCAGAGGATTCAGCCTTTGTTTGATGACAGAGGAGTCAACGAATGTGAAATATGCTCAGGGCTTGCAGAATGAGAGGTAACTTTCCGATGTTTGCTGAGGTTCTGAAAATAAAGACTATTTATTTATTTGGCATGTGTATGGCTCCAATACACAAGTGTTTCTAGGCACCACAAGACAAGAAGGGAGGCGGGGGGTGGGTGGGAAGCATGGGATATAATAAAAAAAAAACAATACCAAGTAAAAGAGGTAGTTACATTGGCCTTGTGACAATCCTACCGTGCAAGTGCTTTGGGATAAGTGCCAAGGGAGTGGGGTAGAGGGAGAACTGAATTAGTGGGGGGACTCTAGGGGTGTGGGCAAATGCTGTACAAGCCAGGGCAGCAAGTGCCAGGGGAGAGTTGGGGAAGGGGAGATGAAGTTCAGTGGGCAGGTGGACTGGGTAGGAATAGTCCGGGAAATGGAGTCCAACGGCAAGTGCTGGTGGATGAAACTGGTAGGGACTGGTAGGGGGGTGGTCTGGTCCCTGCAAGACTCAGAATGGAATCAGGCCCCAGTTGCAGCAACAGGTGGAGAGCTTATCACGCGAGGGTGAGATGGAAGTCGGAGGAGAAAAGTAGGTTCTTCAGAAGTTTCTGGAATTGAAGACGTCTGGCTCAAGTCTGATGTGGCGAGGGAGGCTGTTCCAGATGGTGGTTGGTCATTTGTTCGAAAAAATGTCAAATGACAATTTTTTCGAAAAAAATAATGTCGAAAAAAAAGTAGAATTCCGTTTTTTTTAATTATATATTTATTTTGGGGTTCGGGATAAAAAAAATGGGTAAAACAAAAATAAAACATAAAAAGGGGGTTGGGGAACCCCCCATTTGAAAAAAAAATGCATTAAAAAAAAATCGCCATTTTTTTTTGTCATTTTTTTTCTCAAAAAAATGACTTTCGACATTATTGGTTTCGACATTATGACTACCTCCCACTTTCTTCCTGGAGAAACATCTGACCTACAGAGAGATGGAGCCAGAGGACCAAGGGCTCTGCCTGGGCAGTATTTAGGGATGGAAAGCTGGATGTTGAGGATTGTGGATGATGCTGAGGGTTTTGAATATTTGCTGTCACCAGGAGCCTGTGGAGACTTTAGGGTTTGAGACATGTGGTCCCTGGGCTTGCGGCCAAGGAAAGTCTTGCAGCCCTATTCTGGATTAGTTGGAGGGGTGAACGGAGGAAAGTGGAAGGTTGAGAAAGAGGCTGTTGCACTAGTCAAGTTTAAAGAGAACCACGGCTCTGCGGACATTGAGCTTCTGGGGAAAGGTGAGGAAAGGTAGGATGCTCCTAAGGAGATGGAGCTGAAAGTTTAACTTCTTGGCAGTGTCTGTAATGTGTAGAGAGGAGAGGCGAGAGAGGAGTCAAAGATGATCCTGAAGTTGTTTTCCTCACAAGTCGGTAAGGGAGAGGAACCAAGCAATCAGGCCAAAGATTGAGGGGGAAGCTTGGAGCAGGCATCCCAGTGAGAAAAGTCTCGGACCTGCTGGTATTGAGGCATAGATCATTGGCAGAGCACCAAGCCTGAATAGTGGTCAGGCAGTCAGTTATAAGGCAGGAAGAGGAGGAGATAGGGCAAGGCAGCCAGAAGGAGAGTTGTGTGTTGTCTGCATAACACTGGAAGGAGAGAGAGTAGGTGGAGATCAGGTGGGCCGAAGGGGCCAGGTAGATGTTGAAGAACCATGGTGATAGGATAGAGCCTTGGGGGATGCCACAAGTAGAGAGTGAGGTGTGGGACAGAACCTGACTCACTTCAACCTGGGAGGGTCTGTTAGAGAGGAAAGAGGTAAGGCACACCAGTGCCCGGTCTGTGATGACTAGGGTATCACAAGATGGTTTATGATGATTGAGTGGTTGACAGTGTCAAAGTCAAAGGAGTGATCAAGGAGGATCAGAACAGATGGGGAGTTAGAGTACAGATTGGAGAGTGGGCCTTCACAGGCATTCAGAAGAGCGGTTTCTGTGCCTATGGCTGTACTGAAACTGGACTGGTAGTCCTGGAGGCAGCCAGCTATTTCGATCCTGAAGGTCAGTTGGGGAATGGCCAGCTTCTCCATGAGTTTGCCCAAGAAATGGGTGATAGAGATAGGTCGATAGTTAGCCGGACAAGAGGGGTCATCAGATGGCTTTTTAGGAGAGGTTACACAAGGGAGTGCTTGAGAGGGAAAGAGCCTGTGGCAAAAAAAAAAAAGTATTTGCAGAGGTCAGCCAAGGCAGGGGCAAGAATGTTAATGTTGTCCTTGATGGTTCTGGAGGAGCTGAAGCACCTGTTTAGAGGAGACTTCACATAGTGGACAACTCTAGATATCTCATCTGGTGTAGTGGGCGAGAGGGAGGAGAGTAAGGGAGAGAGGGAGGCAGAAGAGGTGGAAGGAGACGGGTGTGGGATGAGGCAGCAGATGAGAGAGAGGACAAGATGTCAAAGGTTTTTGAGGAAAAGTGGGAGGCCAATGCAGGCCTGGAAGGGGAGAGGAGAAGAGGAGACTGCAGTAGGATTGACAAGTTCCTTAAAGATTTTGAAGAGTTCAGCCGTGTTGTTTGAGGCTTTAGAGATGTGAGCTTGGACATGAGCTGTTCTTTGGAGCAGATGGAGAGTTGGTATTGACTTTGGAATAGGTGACAGGCCAGTTTGTCAGGGGGTGATCTAGATGTCTGCCACTTCCACTCTGCCACTTTGCACTTTTGTTTCAAGGCGGCTAAGTCAGAGTCATATCAAGAGTTGCATTTGGTGGCAAGCTTCATGCGAAGCCTCATCACAGGACAGGTGCAAGGATGTCCAGGGTGTTAGTGATAGAAAGATGGAGGTTTGTTAGGACAGAGTTGGGGGAGAGACCAAAGAAGGGGACAGGGGAGGGATGAAGGAGGAAGCAAAGGCAGCTACTGACACACGCTTCATCGGTCACATGACGGAGAAGGAGATTGGCAGTGCAGGGGAAGGAGACTGGGGGCAGCAGAGGTCAAGGATGGAGGAGAGGAGGGAGTGGTCTGACCAGGATAGAGGGGTGTTGAGGGGGTTAGAGAGAGGAATGTCAGATGAGGTGAGAGCATCCAAGTTGTGCCCTGACGAGTGGGCAGGGCCAGAGGGAAGGATAGTAAGGGAGAGAGAGTTGCATAGGTCACAAAAGAGAGAGGTGGCTGCATCAGTGGAGTCGAGATGGATGTTGAAATCCCCAAGGAAGATAGGTTTGGGGGAGGAGGAAAGAAGAGAAGAGGAGAGTTTGGACTGGGGGTCTGTAGATGGTAGCGAGAGTAACAGAGATAGAGGGGGAGATAGACAGCCTGCAGATAATGCTTTCAAAGGAAGAGTAGGATTGAGTGGGGATGATGGCAGCAGGAACCCACTCAAGGAATATCAGAGCCAATCCACCCCCAGAGCGAGAGGGTCATCAGGTAGCCATCAGGAAGAAGAGTGTCAAAAGCAGTGACAGAGCTGGTCTTGAACCAGGTCTCACTAAGGGCGAGGACGTCAAGGTCAACGTCTTAATGGAGGTGACAGATGTCAGAGGAGTGTTTAATGGCAGAGCGAGAGTTGGGGGTAGCTAAGTGAAGCTGATGATCCCCTTTGAAAGATATGCAAGCGGGGAACAGGGGTGTTGTACAATCCCTGGGGAGGACAGGATTGGGGGCAGGGAAAGAGGGATAGAAGGCGAGGGTGGGAAGTTGAAAAAGGAGGGGAGATGCCTATCCAGAAGGAGTAGATTGGGCTGAGACCCCTGGTACATGATAGTGCCATTGTGATAGACATTAATGGCACATTCGGAAGAAGTGAAGTGGGCCAAGAGCACTACCCATCTCGAGCCACCAGTAATGGGTGAGGACAGAGACCATATGAGGGGCCCATAGATTAGTTGAAGTACCAGTAAAGAGAATGTCAGTGATAGTTTGTCTGGAGGACACACTGGTGTAGGTGGATGGGAGTCAGAGAAGGAGGTGTCTCTCTTACCTTTAAAAATAAAGGCGGGTGCTGAGTCTGTTAGTAAGTAGAAGGTGGTGTATTAAAGGGGATCACACAATTGCAGACCAATGGTATGGAGTAACGATACATACGTCTAATTGAGTGCTCTATGCACTATGTCAAATGCTGAAAGGAGGCTATGGGCCTCATTACACGGTAGGTGGTAAACCATGGCGCTATTAGCGCCATGGTTCATGCCGGTAATTTACCGGTACCGCCTTGGAGGAAAGGGGAATTACCGCCCCATTCCAAGGTTGGCGGGGCGGTAATTCCCCCTTCCACCATTGCCCTTCCCCATTCCCATTTTTGCCCCATAGGGCTCTATGGGATTGAGGAAGGCGCTAATTACGGTACCGCAAATTGCGGTACCGTAATTAGCTCCACTGGTCCCTTTGCGGGTTGGTTTTAACGCCTGTAAAAATTCCCCAACCCGCAAAGGGACCTCGTAGTAAGGCGGTACCATACCACCACATTACGAGTTCTGCTTGCAGGTGCCGCTCTGCATGCCTGGTCAGACTCGTAATGGCCCGGTAATGGCCCATTTGAGGGTGCCAGTGCTGGTAGCGAGTTAGGGCATGACTACCGCCAAACTCGTAATGAGGCCCAATGATTAATGCTGAACAACAATTTCTATAATATTAAATTTTAAAATACTGCCACAAATATTGTAAAATGTGCAGTGCCAAATGGTACCTAAAACAAAACCAACCCACAAAACCACAATGACTAGATACAAGAAAGCCAAAATGTCTACAAAACAAACATCACATCCGAATGTGTAATGCCCTTCAAGAGGGAAATTAATGTCCTGAAAGACCTACTACACATGTTCCTTAACAACATCATGATTGAATTTAAATTGGGGCTGCCATTTTGGAACAAACAATTCCACGCGGAACAGCGTTCGGTCTCAACATTGAGTCTTGGCTATCATATCTAGCGAAGCATTACTTAGAAATTCAAAGTAAAGAACTTTGCCACATCAAGACATGCATCTGAATCTCACTTTGTAGAAAAATACGAACGTTTTTGGAAACTAGAAGGTATCATCAACTAAATAGTCTTTTTGTACATTTCACATTCTTCTAGATTTGCGACCAATGAAATGAATCAACAAAGGCAAGACTACATTTTGTGATGAGTGGATTTTTTCTGTTTTGCATCAATGATTTATTTATACTATCAATTCATATTTGAAAGCAAATTTTAGAAAGCAAATACATAACGTTATCCTTTTTCTTTAATTATGAATAGTTTAACACATCAATACAATAAATCCTCCTGGTGAGCCACAAGACAGTGGTGAAATACGTGTTGAGGTCCTGAACTGATGTGAGATGAGGTTTTGAATCAATATGAGATATTGTATAGGATAATGACAAGAACTCTCAACACATAATATAGATCTAAGAATAATGAACCTAAGTGGGCACACGTTGGGAACTTTATAATGAACTCAATCTGAATTTGAAGTGCTAAAAATGGATGTTGAAATTGCATTAACAAATATATAAATAAAGAGGAATTGATTACAAACAAACACGCCTGCTAAGGCACTTCTTTCAACCCAATTGCTTGCAATTTTCAAACGTTCCCTAACAAGGACTAGAGAAAGACACTGAGCAACACAGCACAATACAAGATAAAGGGGAAAATACAAATACTAATACCCTTCCCAACTATCCCAGATACAACGCTCATGAGTACTCCAATATAATGAAAGCTTTAGTAGATGCCTTGTCAAAAGATCTAAGACAAGTATAAGAGCATTTGAAAACCCAAGGAAAGCAATAGGGAGCACATGGAAGCAAACAATTAGCCTTTACTCAGCATAGGTAAACTGTTGCTGTATCACCTGGGAGACAGCTCAAGCACAACATGCTTGCCTAGGGAAAATGATGATTATGTGTGCCATGGAAACAATATCCCGATCGGGGTGTCTCAGCTTCACAACCCTTTTGAGGTTTATACATTGGGTACTATGAGGAGTAATAATAGTGACACCAATTGCACAGTGCCTAGAAGATGGAGGAATCTGACAAGAAGTTCGATATATATATATATGTATATATATATCCCAAAACAATTATGTTTATCAGCATCTCTGGTCCACCCAAATATCCCTGTGTCAGTACTGAAAAAATACTCCCGTTAGGGGAGGACCCAAAAGCCTTCATCGCATACTGTGAGAAGGAGGCTAAAATGTAACACATCCAGAGGAGAGACGGACCAAATATATAAAACTGCTGTAAATGGGAGAAAAAGAAAACACAACACTGACCCAAAGACATTCCCCTCTCTAACCCCCCATTTAAGCCAAAATATTTTGAGAAATGTCCGAGGTCAGTTGCAGACCTACAGAAACAGCCACTTCTTTCTGTATGACTATCAATTTTGCTTCATTCCTTCTTGATGCATGGAAACAATACTGTTCTTATAGGGAAGAAATGTGAAAATCCATTGCTATAAAATAACTCTCATTCCTCATCCCTCCCTCCCTCATCCCGCTGAACCTCTCAGAGCACTACACCATTGAGCAAAATATCTACTTGAATATGACATGATTATCTCTTCCACTGCACTGAGCTGCACGGGTTGGCTTCCTCCCTCAGGTGTAGGGGGAGCCAGGTACCCCTGGATAAACAAACCTCTCCACCTATGAATCCGTTTCTCTGAGGCATTAGCCCTCACTATATGGCCTTTTAATGTCTTCATGAAGCCACTGGCCATCTTACTCCAATTGCTCAACTTTTATTTTAAACTCTATGCCAGAGAATGCCAATTTTGTTTCCACCTGGAAAGTGAAAGATCCAATAGCTAGAACTTGGCCAGCAAACTCATTGGTATCAAAGACTGGATTTTTGTCATCTTGATCCACCACAATGGAGACAAAACAAATATCCTACTATGTGGCACTACAAAAATAACACAACTTCCTTTCAAATGGCTCTCATTCATGGTCAGGGCCCCTTCCCTCCCATCAGCTACAAACGTGCAGATTATTTTGTACACTGATTTCACGTTAATTCCACAAATAAATGTACCATTGAAATCAATAAATGTACATCTCCAAAGTTCAATGAATGGTCCCCACTTCTTAGACTTCAGACACAAATTGGAGACAGTCAAGGCAGTAGTCCTGCCAAGGTGGGACCTTTGTACCCGCATATATGAGGGGGAGGCAAAAACAATCTCAGGCACACAGTAACTGTCCACAAAAGGGTAGCATGAATTATCCTGTACATGTAAAGAAGGAACCTAATTTCTCTGTAAAGTGTATCGAGCCATCCGGGGACGCATTCTCATCTACCTCATAGAGCAACTGGATCAGTTAGGTTTCCTCAAGAAATCCAAGATGTTCAAACAGCTTCCTCCTCTGGACTCTCCTACACCAATGCAAGTGTAGGGGATACATTAGATTCAGAGTGGTAGACCACATTGCCTGGAGCAACATCCCCCTGAGATCAGACTCAATAGAAACCAACTCTCTTATGAAGAACCCTATGTTCTAGGAGACATTCCCCACCTAACACCATCCACCTTCATCCCTCTTGGACTTTTGCATCTCCCTACAGTCTTATGTTACATGTCCTTGCAAAGCCTCCCCCTACTATTACTTATTTGTACCTCCTAAGACTACCCTTCCACTCCAGAACCAAGCTCCCAGTGTCATTTGCTAACCCTTCTCCCATATATCCCTTCTAGCCTTTTACCTCCTGTTAGATAAGATTTTCATTTCAGTGATACATCTTCCTGACCTGTGTCAACCCCAGGACTTTTCGCTGGATGTTGTGATTACCTTTCCCTTATTCCTAGGTGAGTGGGAGTCTTTTTCCCCTCTTGCCTAATCTTTTACTCTTTTTATGGGGGACCGTTTTATGTCTCTCCATAGTGTGTGATTGGAGTTATAGTTTCCTATGTAAAGACTGTGAATTACTATTGAAACACCCATCATTTTAACTGCAGTGGCTTCCTTTTAATTGTCTTATTGTTTCTTGAATGAACTACTGTTCCCAATTAGTAAAGTGGGATTGACATCTGCTTTACATTTAGTTTAGTGAGCCAGCACACGCCTCCTTATGTGGAGTACTGGGGGGATAAAATGTATCCCCTTTCTTACTTACCTCATAACATCTCTGTTACACTTGCAAGTTTACTTGAATGGCTGGTGGCAGTGAAACTACTTTAATGAATTTTAGTCACCATTATTCACAGGCAGCCTTGGTAATGCACAGAAGGGGCACTATTCTCCTAGAATGGTGGGCTCCTTCTTTGTCCACCATCTCTCAGTTGCTTAGTCTTCTTCTGCCATTCTAGGTGGGAACAGCCTCAGTTGAATTTTTGTCTTTGGTGGGAATCCCTGGCATTCCCCAGTGAGGCTCCAGAGTATCTGAGAAAGAAGGACGCAAGGAAGGAGGCCAAACCTTTGCAGCCCTCAGTCTTTCACCTTGCCTGAAAGGAACCACTTCCCACAAGGGCCGCTGGCTGTCCTGATTGGAAAGCCAGACTGCCCCTTTCTGTAAACTGCAGGGAGAGTTTGCAGAAGTTGTGCTGTAGTTCCTGATGAAGACTCTGATTCTGGAAGCTGTTGGCAAGTCAACCACTGGAGTTAAATTCAAAAAGGAAGATGAAGAAACAACAGCTGTAGCAATTTCCAGCGACCGAAGAGTCTACTGTGCAACCAGATCCTGATCTAACCCTTCCTTCAATCAAGCCTGGGGGTCCCGAAAATGAAAGCCCCTACCAAGAGGCTGCTGAGACCACTAGTCTCAAGAAGACCAGCAAAACCAGCCATCCCTCAACATGCTGTGACCTTCATGGGCTGCAAAGTGCCAATATGAGGACACCTTAAGCCTGAGTGCAGTGCATGGTCTTCCAAAGTCCAAAACCCATCATAAACATTGGTGGACTCCTGGTGGACATCCAGAGACATGATTTGAACCCTGGAAGTCCCCTCACCAGTGTGCAGGACCGAGAGAGTGAAGAGAATCCAACCAGTGATATTCATTCTTCAACTGGTTCCTGTAACTGGTTCCTGTAAAAAGGCACCAAATCCACAGAGCTGTGAGAAACCATGAATAATACTTTACTTGAAGTCTCCTCTGGTGACTGCTGCTGCAAGTTCCCATCCAGTGTCTGTTTCTTTCCTCTCCAGATGAAAAATCCATGGACCGGGTCCTGTGCTTCTGCATCCTGAAGGCATCCACTCAGGAGCTCGTCATCTCTCCTAAGGCACTGTGTTAGCATGGGTAGTACTTACCTTAAGCCTTGTGTGAATCCTCCAAGGCTGAGTGGGTGATTTTTGTGGTTGGGAGTTTGCTCATACCATTCGCCCAGGCCTAATGCTGGAAGGCACATAAGGAGCCTTCTTGTTCTAACTTGATGGGTCCGACTTGATGGTCGTGCAGTTATGTAATGCCTCCGTCCCCAAGTACCGTTCGAGCAGAATGTAAAATACTGCCCTAGCAATCTTTGAGGCCACAGGTGGGAGTGTCGTCGTCAGCGTGGTACCGGGAACGCTGGAAGGACCCCTGAGTGCTGTAAGGTAAAGGGTTATAATCAAGGAAACACCCAAAAGGCAATTGGCAGATGGAGCAAACAAGATGCAGTGACACCAGCTTACTTAAAAGGGGTGGAGTATAGGTAAGAAACCTATGCAGACAGCAGGGGAACCCACAGCAGGCTGAGATGATGTACTTGGCACTCCTGAAAGCACCTGGTGGAGCAAGAACTTGATCCGTGGCAAAACTTGAAGCAATCCGAGGTTTGCAGAAACAGAGGGGTAATCCAAAAGCAAGTCCAGAGTACAAACAGGTGTCAGATGTCCGGAAGATCAGAGAGCACGCCAGAGTCCAAGGGTAATCCGAGAGCAGGTCCAAGTGAAGCGTTCCAAGGTCGAGGCAAGGAGAGTAACAAAAAGCAAAAGGTAACGCCTGGCAGTCCTCCGTAGAAGTAGCTGTGAAGCAAAATGTCTTGTTTGCCGGCTTCTTTTGAAGCGGCGAGCGGTGTCACGTGACGCATCACGTGACCGCTCACGCACGTTATGTGGAGCGCAACGAGGCCAGCGATTGGGGCTGCCGGTACTTCCTGGTATCCTGGCGTCGCCGGCTGTGCAGGAGGCGCCATGGCAACCGCCAACGCGGAAAAGGGCGAAAAGAGGCGGGTCCGCCCAACATGGTATCCCGCCTGCCGTGCTTCCCCTGCTGATGTGAATGGAGAATACGACGGAGAGAAGCGCCTGATGAGAGAGACAGGTGTGAGGGGGAAGTGAGAGACGGGGTGTGTGAGAGGGCGTGACAGATCCCCCCCTCAAAGGTCCACGACCGCATGGGCTGGATGGATGTTCCCGGTGAAACCGGGCCACCAGGCGAGGAGCGTGAACATCCCGGGAAGCAATCCAGGAGCGGTCCTCAGGGCCGTAACCCAGCCAGTCTACTAGATACTGCAACCCGCCCCTGTATATACGGGAACCCAGAATAGCCCCACCTCAAATACATCGGGGGATGAGACAGAGACCGGGGCAGGAGGGGCAGCCAACCGGGTAGGGCCAGGGCATGGCTTAAGCAGGGAGATGTGAAATACCGGGTGGATCCGCTAGGCGGGAGGCACCGCCAGGCGCATAGCCACCGGGTTCAGGACCTTGACCACCTCATACGGACCCACAAAGCGAGGGAGAAGTTTTCGACAGCCAGGGATGTGCAAATGGCGGGTAGAGAGCAAAACTCGGTCCCCCACTTTGTAAGCAGGCGCATCCGCCCTCCTCCTGTCAGCATCGGTTTTCATGGAGGTTTGGGCCTCGCGCAGGTGGACCAATGTTTGGGCATGGACTGAGACCAAACCCCCAGCGCAGGCCGAAGCGGCGGAGGTATCAGAAGAGGAGAAGTCCGGAATGGGGAGAGTACGGGGGTGTTGGCCATAGAGGGCGAAGAAAGGTGAGAACCCAGTATCAGAGTGCAGTGAATTGTTATAAGCGAACTCGGCGAGATGCAAGCGGTTAAGCCAAGTGTCCTGATACTGTAACGTTAGGCAGCGTAGGTACTGCTCCAATGTCTGATTGACCCTCTCGGTTTGCCCGCCACTCTCTGGATGGTAAGCAGAGGAATAATGAGCATCAATACCCAACAGGAGGTGAGGGCCCGCCAGAAATGGGAGGTGAACTGTGTGCCTCGATCGGACACCAAAACATGGGGCAGGCCAAAGAGACGGAACACAGACCTAAAGAAATGCTAAGACCGGGGCTGAGGGTACCCCCTTGCATGGTATGAAACGGGCCAGTTTGGTATAGGAGTCGACAACGACCCAAATAGTATCGAAACCCTGTGTACGTGGCAGGTCGGTAATCAGGTCCATTGAGACCGTGTGCCAGGGTCGTGGAGGAACCGGGAGAGGAAGAAGAAGACCCAAAGGTCGGCCCCTGCGTGACTTGCCCTGGGCACAGACTGAGCAGGTATTGACGTAGTTCTGTACGTCGCGTTTCATAGTCGGCCACCAACACCAGCGTTTGAGTAGGTCCAGAGTACGATGCTGCCCTGGGTGACCATTAATGGCAGCATCATGAGACCACTCTAACGCCAGGTTCCTAGTTTCACTTGTGGGAAGAAAGAGCTTCCTGTGTACAAAGGGAAGCCCATCCTGCATAACCGGATCCCATGCTGTTAGTAATTGTGGATAGCGGGAGACCTACTGTCGTATGGTGGACTGTAAAGAAGGTGACGGTGTGCAGACACAAACTACATGAGTCTCACTCAACAAGGTTTCAGGGAAGGATGGGAGAACCTCCCCCCCAGGGGAATGAGACAGAGCGTCTGCTTTCCCATGCCCGACACCAGGTCTATGTTTGACCACAAAGTCGAACGCGGCAAAGAAGAGATGCCAACATACTTGTCGGCTGTTTGTACATTTCAGAGTGGCAAGGTCCTGGAGATTCTTATGATCGGAGAACACCACTGTCTGGTGTTTTGCGCCCAGGAGGTGGTGTCACCAGGTCTGTAGAGCATCCTTAATGGCCAATAGTTCTTTTTCTGTAACTGTGTAGTGCAATTCGCTTGCCGTGAACTTACGAGAGTGAAATGCAACCGGATGCAAACGACCAGTGGCAGGACATGGTTGGGACAGTACAGCGCCTAGTGCATAGGAGGATGCGTCTGCCTCGAGGACAAACGGGAGTTCAGGGTCAGGGTGTTGTAACACTGGAGCAGTGGTGAACATGGTTTTCAGAGAGTCAAAGGCGTTTTGTTGTGTCACGGACCAGACATAGGGGACGGAAGGGCTAGTGAGCACAGTCAGTGGTGTAACAATAGAGGAGAACCCAGCAATGAATCGTCGGTAAAAGTTAGCGAAACCCAAAAATGACTGCAGTTGCTTGAGTGTGGTCAGAATTGGCCATTCATTGATTGCCCAGACTTTGGACTGATTCATAGAGAGACCCCCGGGAGAGATATGGAACCCCAAGAACTCAACCTGACTGGTGTGGAAAATGCACTTCTCGGGTTTAGCAAATAGTGCGTTGGCTTGGAGACGCAACAACACTTCCTTGAAATGCGTGATGTGTTCATCGAGGGAGGAAGAGAAAACCAATATGTCATCTAAGTACACTACCACGTAGGCATTCAGGATATCGCCAAATATGTCATCCATGAAGCGCTGAAACGTAGCAGGAGCATTACAGAGGCCAAACGGCATAACTGTATACTCAAACAACCCTTGTTGTGAGCAGAAGGCCGTCTTCCATTCATCTCCATCACGCATGCGTATGAGATTGTACGCTCCCCGAAGATCCAGTTTGGTGTAAATCGTGGCATGAGTGAGTTTGTCTAACAATGGGGTAATGAGAGGTATGGGATAGCGTTTTTTTACCGTGATGGCGTTCAAACGCCTGTAATCTATGCAAGGACGGAGATCCACTTCCTTCTTTGCCACAAAGAAGATAGGACTCGCAGCTGGGGATGTTGATGGGCGAATGTGACCCAGACGCAGGGCCTGCTGTATGTATTCTTGCAGGACTCGCTCTTCCATCTGGGTTAGGGAGTAGATCGGCCCTTTGGGATGGGGGCGTCCGGGACTAAATCAATGGGGCAGTCGTAGGATCGATGCGGAGGAAGACCTTCCGCAGAGCCTTTGTCAAACACAGCCCGGAATTCATAATACTCAGGAGGTATGTTGTTCGTGACCGCCCCTATCATGTGAGTGTCCTGGGTGTCGGGTCTGTCTTCTATGGCTAAAGAAGCGACTACCCCTAGGATATCTGCGGGACTGGAAACCCGAGGTGTCTCGAGCAGGCAGTAGTATTGGCACATTTCTGATTGAAAGGAGACCTGACCCGTGCCCCAGTTAATCAGAGGATTCTGCCTCTTTAGCCAAGGAATGCCCAGGATAACTCCAAACTGAGGCGTGGCTATGAGATCAAATGACATGGTCTCTCTATGGACTTCCTGTATGACTAATTCCAACGGGGCTGTCTGTTGCAAGATCGGTCCAGAGGCTGGGGATGTCCCGTCTACTGCATGAACCGGTTCGGGTGTTTCTTTTTGATCAGAGGTAAGTTTAGTGAACTGGCTAGCGCTATATCTATAAAGCAGCCTGTAGCTCCAGAATCTATCACTATTTGTACTGCATGGGATATACCTGCAGCTGGGTTTAAGGAAGCTTGTACCACCACAGGTCGGACGGGACCAAAAGCCAGATCAGAGGAATTTTGTATAGGACTCGCCCCAACCCCTCATCTCAAGGGCGAGTCTTCGGAAAACCCGGAATTTTGTTCCTTGGCCGACGGGGACACTCCTTTACAAAAATCCAGTTGAGACCACAGTAGAAGCAAGCGTTGTCCGCTCTTCTGCGCTCTCGTTTGGCATGAGTAATGGGGCTGCGTACCCCGCCGATCTGCATGGGTTCGGGTGAGGTGCCGGATGTGGTTGAAAGTGAGTTATGGGATAGCCCTGCTTCCTCCTTACGTTCTGCCCGCCTGGCGTCGATTTGCAAGGTCAAATCAACTAGGTCGATATAGAGTGAGGGAAGAGAAGGCACCACAGATAAAGCATCCTTCATGGAACCACACAAGCCCCGATAATAGATCACTGCTTTTTTGTTCTCTGGCCAGGAGGTCTCAGTAGTGAGTTGGTTGAACTTGGTAATATACTCAATGAGAGTGGACCAGCCTTGAGTAAGATCTAGGAGTTCCATGTCTCTGGATTGGGCTTTATATCTAGTGTCAAAAACCTTGGCCATTTCTTGGGTCAATAACTCGAAATCGTACAGAGCAGGATAGTTGCCCTCCAACAATGGGTTAGCCCACGTGGCTGCCACACCCGACAAATGGGAGAGAAGAAAAGCCGCCTTAGAGACCGGATCAGAGAAAGCCTGGGGTCGGCACAAGAAATGCAGTTTCCACTGATATATGAAGGTGCGATATTTCGAAGGATCCCCCTGATACCTCTCAGGGGCTGCTAGAGGAAATGCGGTCTGAACCACCACAGACGGGGCTGGCAGAGTGGGTGGTGTGATGGGAATCGGGTTTTGGGATGGGGCAGCATCGCCAAACTCGGCGTCAACAGGTAAGGGATGTCGTGTGCTTTGCATGGCATCAAGACGGTGGTTCAGTGCAGTGGTGGCAGTGGCCAGGTCAGTGCGGAGGGCAGTGGTAGCAGCTGCCATATCTGCCCTAAGCGATGTCACTGCTTGCATTAAGGCAGTCACAGGGTCCCCGGCTGAAACATCCATAACTGGACAACCATAAGGATTCACAGTCTGTTCTAACTTGATGGGTCCGACTTGATGGTTGTGCAGTTATGTAATGCCTCCGTCCCCAAGTACCGCTTGAGCAGAATGTAAAATACTGCCCTAGCAATCTTTGAGGCCACAGGTGGGAGTGTCGTCATCAGCCTGGTACCGGGAACGCCAGAAGGACCCCTGAGTGCTGTAAGGCAAAGGGTTATAATCAAGGAAACACCCAAAAGGCAATTGGCAGAGGGAGCAAAAAAGATGCAGTGACACCAGCTTACCTAAAAGGGGTGGAGTATAGGTAAGAAACCTATGCAGACAGCAGGGGAACCCACAGCAGGCTGAGATGATGTACTTGGCACTCCTGAAAGCACCTGGTGGAGCAAGAACTTGATCTGTGGCAAAACTTGAAGCAATCCGAGGTTTGCAGAAACAGAGGGGTAATCCAAAAGCAAGTCCAGAGTACAAACAGGTGTCAGATGTCCGGAAGATCAGAGAGCACGCCAGAGTCCAAGGGTAATCCGAGAGCAGGTCCAAGTGAAGCGTTCCAAGGTCGAGGCAAGGAGAGTAACAAGAAGCAAAAGGTAACGCCTGGCAGTCCTCCGTAGAAGTAGCTGTGAAGCAAAGTGTCTTGTTTGCCGGCTTCTTTTGAAGCGGCGAGCGGTGTCACGTGACGCATCACGTGACCGCTCGCGCACGTTACGTGGAGCGCAACGCGGCCAGCGATTGAGGCTGCCGGTACTTCCTGGTGTCCTGGCGTCGCCGGCTGTGTAGGAGGCGCCATGGCAACCGCCAACGCGGAAAAGGGCGAAAAGAGGCGGGTCCGCCCAACATGGTATCCCGCCGGCCGTGCTTCCCCTGCAGATGTGAATGGAGAATACGACGGCGAGAAGCGTCTGATGAGAGAGACAGGTGTGAGGGGGGAAGTGAGAGACGGGGTGTGTGAGAGGGTGTGACACTTCTGTGAAGTCGGTGAACACTTTTAACTAACTCTGAACCAAATAATTACTTGTTGAAGAAGATATCCTGTGGAACTCTGACTTTCCTGTACCTGAACCTTATCCTGACCTGGCTACAGCTGGCTACTAGAACACTAGGGTCTCTCTTCTGCCTCTGAGATCACGCATGCTTTCGAGTAGGAAAGGTCTACAAAATATAAGGCTTATGTCTTGAAAATGTAACAAGTGTAAAAGTACTTGTAAATGAGTTAGTGTTGTAACTGTATCTCTGAAACTGTATCTCTGAATCTCCGCCAATGACACCAAACTGTTCCTCTCCTTTTCCTCCTTCACCTCTGACTTACATCTCAACCTCTCTTCCTGTCTTACTGCTATTAAAGACTGGATGTCATCTTATTATCTCTCTCTTAACACTGCCAAAACTGAAGTCATGTTCTTTCCTTCTAACTCCCTACCCTCCCCATCTCCCCCTCCTTCCATCCATTTTCCCCCTTCTAATCTTCCAATTTCCAACCATGCTCGTAATCTAGGTATTTACTTTGACTTGTCCCTCTCCTTCTCTCATCATATCTCACTTCTCGGGCATGTCGCTATCATCTCTTTAACATCTGTAAAGTCTGTCTCTCTCTGACCTTCCATGCTACCAAACCTTTAATTTCCTCCCTCATCTTTTCTCGCCTTTCCTATTGTTCTTCTCATTTCTTAGGTCTTCCCGCTTCCCATCTGGCCCCCTTCAAATCTCTTTATCACTCTGCCATCCGTACTCTCTGTCTACTCTCTCCCCATGACTCTATCTCCAACTCACTTTCTTACCTAGGATGGCTTCCATTCCACTCCCAATTTAAGTTTCACTTCCTTTTTCTTGTCTTTAAATCTCTTCATGATCTCGCACCTCCTTACCTCTCTTCTCTCCTCTCATTCTACACCCCCTCTCGCTCCCTTCATTCTGCTAATCTCTTCTTACATTCTGCCCCCCCACCACCATGTGCCTCTTCTCGTTTCCGCTCCTTTCAGCTCCCTACCTCTCTCTATCCGCTCTTCCCCCACCTATTCCTCCTTCTGCTCCTCATTGAAAGAACTTCTTCTTCACTCCTCTCCCTGATACCTTCCCCTCTTTCATTCCCTCCCTCCCTTTATTACCTCTCCCTGTCCTCCTTATCTTTATCTTTCCCATCTCTCTTATGATCTCCTCTCTTTTATCGCTCACTTCACTCATTTTTCTCTCCTTCTCTTTTCTCCTTACCTCCCCTAACCCCTCTTCTTGCAAATTGTTCTAAATGCTGATTTTAAGACTTGATTCATGTATACTGTTTTGCTTCTACTGTTCCATGTTTGATGTGTTTCTTGTTGTTAACTGTAAAGCCCCTTGGATGAAGGCGATATATAAAATAATAATAAATAAATAAATAAAATAAAACCATAATAGGTTACTAAGGGCCTCATTACAGGAATCCTGCTAAATACGGAATCATAATCGGCTGATTATGAGTGTGCGAGCACGCGCAAACCCCCATGCCGGTAATGGCTGCACCACCATGCTGGTAAAGGCCCTCCAACCCCCTGATAGTGCCATCACGGGACCCACTGATACCGCCTCCGCCAAGGAGCAACCCCTTAATACCGACCCGGTAAGAACATCATGCTAATACCGGGCTCGTAATACCGGACCCGGAAGTAACGTCATCACGTCGGAATGGGAAATGTGCCAGCGGCCATCTTCAAAAACACAATCCATTGCAATCCTCCCATTTCAGCAGTGCCACAGAGTAGAGAGCAGGGCCATAGCATCCAGCATGTCGAAGGCTACTCGCAAAACTACCCCCCTCCTGCGCAAGAAGCGCTTCTCATATGAGGAGCTAAACATGCTGGCTGATACTCTTGCAGCCCATGCAGATGAGGTTTTTGTCACCAACCTCAAAAGGGAAGCACAAATAAGAAAAAAAGAAATATGGGA
The DNA here is from genome assembly GCF_040938575.1 of Ambystoma mexicanum. Taxonomy (NCBI): domain Eukaryota; kingdom Metazoa; phylum Chordata; class Amphibia; order Caudata; family Ambystomatidae; genus Ambystoma; species Ambystoma mexicanum. Next base: position 548,922,473 of record NC_090939.1, on the reverse strand, counting down.
GGAGGTTGTGCGCCAGGTGTCAGCAGTTGGCACTACCCCCGCACAGTCAAAGACTGTAAAAAAAGATGGGACGACCTACGTCCGTAATATCTTGTCCAGCAATCGCGGGGAGGCTATGGCCACAGGCGGGGGTGCCCACTCACCAGTGAAACTAATGCGCTGGGAAGAGACCGTCAGCACGACAATACAAATATTGTCCATAGAGGGCTTTGGCGACATGGAGACAGGTGCCGCAACATCGGGAGATGGAGGTGAGTGACCCTGCAAACCCCAGTAGGCCAAACCATGACGTAGTACAAGTGATGTGAAAGTGAGCCAAGACAATGCATGGCCCATCATACACACATATACAGATCCATGTCCAGATGGAACCCCAAACCCCGGCACAATGAAATGCATGCTCTGTGTCAATCCCATTACCAACAGACACCCAATACACAGGGACCATTTGCTTGTCATACATCACACAAACCTCAATACAATGGCATGCCACCTGGTACGCATCAGTGCCGAATGGAGATGCCACGGCTTATGCCAATATGTCCCTCCTTGAAAGTACCCTGTGTGACACACTTATAAGATTGCAATGCATGAGAAATGAAATACTGTACAGCACCAACTCATGCATCTTGCATGTAACACCATCACTGATGCCCTGCATCTCTTGTTCCCCCAAAGGCACTGATGCAGAAGGTGAAAGTCAGGACCCTGCCCCAAGGGCATCTACATACAGGGCAAGACCACAGGGCACCGGGAATTCCACATCAGGGGCAGCACCGTGGCCGAGATTGCTACCCAGGACACCGGATACAACAGAAGTGGACATAAGTGCAAATACAGAGCTGGCAACAACAGCTGAAGGGGAGTCTGATGGCACGCAGTGCGCTGCCACCAGTTCAGTGGGTGAGGCAGCAGCCACAGCCCCACTCAGCGATGTGGATATTGAAGAGGAGGAGTTTGAGGACATGGATGGCACAATCCATGTGGAATGTCCCCGCACCCCAATCCCCCCATCCAACCCCCAACACACCACTCAGGGCACACCGTCCAGCCACATGCAGGATTCTGTGGTTCAACTGCACAGTCTGCATCTCACAAGCACCTGCAATTGCACACCCAGCTGCAGCACCCTCTACCTCCACAGCCCACACTGACATGGAGGCCAGCCTGTCAAGGGTAGAGGCCCGGCAGGACTCGATGCTCGAGCTGGTGCGCCAGTATATGTCCAAGGGCAAGGAAACACGCCGTGAGATCCGACAGGCCCATGCTTGCACCATTGTGGCCAGCAATGCAAGTGCCATAAGGATCCGTGACAGTTTGGGGGCCATCACACAGGTCCTAAACTGCATTCTCGCACACATGCAGCACCAACAACCTGCACCGGCGGTGCAAATGCCCTCCACATCCACCCCATCATCCACACCTGCAAGCTCCACTCCCTTAAGCCCTGTGCGGATGACAAGGCGCAGTGCAAGGCAGACAGAAATGCTGCTCCGGACACAAAACATGTCTGGAAATAGTGTGGAATGACAATAGGTGAGGGGGAGGTGGTGTTGGTGGTGTTGAGGGGATTATGGGGGTGTTTATTGGGGTATAGGGTGTTAATTGGGGCGTATGGGGTGTTTATTATTGGGTATAGGGAGTTTATTGGGGGCATGGGGTGTTTGGGTGTTTTGGTGGGAGGTGGGATGGCGTGCGAATGGTGGAGGGAGGAAGCACTCTGTTGTGATTTTCATTAATACACCTGTTGTGTTCTAAATCATTTAATGCCTGGACATTGTTAATTTTGTGTGTGTTCATTCTAATCATGACAGTACACAGTGCCCAACTCCCCAACCCTGTGCCCATATCCACACGGTCCCAGTGCTCAGTGTTGCACTGACACATAACCATCAACATCCCTGTGGTTCAGAAGTAATCGTCAATCAGTGATTGGCGTACAGCACAGCCATCTTGTGCATCATGTACTGGCGGGGTGCTGCTTCTCCTCCATCATCATCCTCATCATCCTCACCCGGTGCATGCATGTCAATGTCAGGTGGAAGTGGTAAATTTCTCTGGATGCACATGTTGTGCAGCATGACACAGACCATGGTGATCTTTGTCACCTTCTAGGGCCATAAAGGAGTGCTCCCCCAGACCTGCTTAGGCAGCGGAACCGTGCCTTCAACAGGCCAAAGGTCTGCTCAGTCACACCACGTGTACGGGTATGAACCCGATTGTACTCCTCTTTGTGCCTGTTATGCGAGTTCCGGACAGTAGCCACGGCTTCAAGGGATAGCCTCCATCAACTGCATGGGAGCACAAAGAGGTATGTGTGAGTTAATCTGAGCTGACACCTTTGAGATTAATGGCTATGGCTGCAGCTCTTTGGTGTTAACATGCACATGTCCCTGGATGTATGCACACAGGTTCATTTGATGCATTGTGTACTGCACAATAGCCCACTAGTGTGGATTGCATTGCACAGAAGATGCGGGGTGTTCACTTGCATGCTGATGCGGATGTACTGTGGATGCGGAACGATGTGTTGGCACCCATTATTGCAGGGTATGCTAATCTGTACCTAATCACACTAGCGGCATTGGCACAGTTGTAATCATGATTCCTCATGCATCGCTTGACATACCCATGGTGGCCTGCTTGTGTGTCTGGCATGTTATCATTGATGTGCAGCATTGGTCTGATGTATGGCATTGATGTGTCATGTTCCGGTTGGGATGTTCAGGACAACAGCGTTTAGCTCTGAGTGCATTGTCCACTCACCACCCAATCCCACCCAGGTGGAGTATGCACCCCCCCAATCCCACCCAGGTGGAGTATGCATCCCCCCCAATCCCACCCAGGTGGAGTATGCACCCCCCCAATCCCACCCAGGTGGAGTATGCATCCCCCCAATCCCACCCAGGTGCAGTATACACCCCCCCACAAATCCCACCCAGGTAGAGTATGCATCCCCCCATCTCACAACTCCAATGCACTGCCATGGCCAGGCACATCGTCCAGCATGTCGCTCCATGTAGCGGGGTAGTGTGGAGTTCCACAACACCATGGCATCATGTGTGTATCCAGGATATCGGGCACACCAATGTGTGATGATCTTGCTGGAGTCACATACCACCTGCAGATTGATGGAGTGGTATTGCTTGCGATTGCGGTACTCCACCTCTATGGCATGAGGGACAACCAGTTCGACATGGGTGCAGTCGAGGGCACTGACACAATTGGGCATGCCTGACAGTGAGTGGAAGCCTACTTTAGTTTTGGCAAGCTCCTGGGCAGTCCGTGGTAGGGAAATGTGGGTGCTAGCGTGCTTCAGGAGGGCAGCCAGCACTTGGGACAGCATGCGTGAAAAGAGAGGTTGTGATATGCCATGCAGCTGGCCCACTGTGTGCTGGTAGGTGCCTGTGGCCAGGAAGTGGAGCACAGTCACTACCTCCAGTGGAGGGGAGATGGCAGTGCGAATTTATATCAGGCTGACGATGTCGGTAGGTGCATGCCCGCGTAACTTGTGATATCCCCCTGTTAGCGGCATGCCGGTATTTCCGCCGCGAAGGGGCATCTGTATGCACGCATGCCGGTAAGAAGGGGCACGGTACGGGCGGTGGCGGTATTGCCGTGTTGTCGGCTCCTAATGGCCCGGACCCGTTAACATTGCCGGTAATACCATTCTGCCTTCCTTTTTTCATTACCTCCACACGCGTAATGAAGCCCTAAGTGTCTTAAAGTTATTACTTACCTTTAAGTTGCTGGTTGCTCCTTTACAAAGTATATATGTTGCTTACTTTGAATAGTGTTCCACTCTTCTTAAAAGTAATAGTGTTTGTACTATTTTATTATTCTAAACTGAATGAGTGTAAAAGCTTACCAATAGGGTTTATGTACCTTGAATTCTTAAAGTTCTTCTTCAAGTGTACCATTGGGTTTCGCTTATCCTGATCTGCCTTGCACATTTCTAAAACAGTCTTGTAGTTAATACTTACTAATGATTTGCTGAATGCCTTTCTTAAAGGTATAGTAGTTTCCTAACCTTGAAATACATTGGGCCTCATTACGAGTCCGGCGGTAACTGCGGCGGTAAAATCGCCTGGTTACCGCCGGACTCGTATTACCATTCCGCCTCCATGACTCCCGGAATTACCAGGGCATTACAGCCCCGGTGTCCCTGGAGTCACAGAGGCGGAATGGTGTTAATCCCCATTCCCATTGAGTCCCATAGGACACAATGGGAATGGGGAAGTGGAAACACCAGCACCATCTCGTGATGGTGCTGGTGTTTCCACGTCCGCCTGCAGATGGGAGGTGTTTAACCTGCCAGGTCAGATCACCTTCCGCCTGCAGGAGTCGGGATCGGCGGTCCGGAATTAACAGTGGCGGCTGGTTTACCGCCACTGTCAATTCCGGACCGCCGACCCGTAATGAGGCCCATTGTGTCTTTCTAAAAGTGTATAGCTAGGTTATGCTTTCCCTGAAATGCTTTGAAGCACTTCTAAAATAGTTATATGAGTTCTTACTTGCCCTAGAGTTGTAATCTACACTTCTGAAAAGTATCCTTGGTTAAACTGTCTGTATGCTATAACCAATAGGGGCTACTACACTTAATTTACTGAAGGTAATATAAAAGTAACAAATTGTGGTTTAAATCCCCAAGAATAGCTGAATGCTATTCTAAATGTGTTATAGGTTTGACTCGCCTTGAACTGCTGATTGCTTTATTACTAAGGTTATACTTTGGTTTGTATACCATAAGTATTGAGTTGTTTTTTATAATGTGTTTATATGATATGTTATAGTACTTACTTTCCCAAGATTTATCTTGGCATACTTGTATTTAAATAAACCATTTATATTTTACAATACATAGGGCCTCATTACACGGTAGGAGGTAACCATGGCACTATTAGCGCCATGGCTAACCCCTACCACCTTCTGGGTCCGGGTAGGCGGTATGGGGACTTACCGGGTCATTCCGACCCTGGAGGATCCGGTAAGTCCCCATGCCAATTACCATTCCCCATTCCCATTTGAGCCCCCATAGGGCTCAATGGGAATGGGGAAGGAGCAAATAACGGTACCGCTATTAGCAGTACCGTTATTTGCTCTGAAGTCCCTCAGCGGGTCCTGTCCTTAACGTGTTGTCTGACCACACGTTAAGGACAGGGCCCGCTGAGGGACCTCGCAGTAGGGCAGTAAGGGATTACCGGCACCAGTGCCCTTACCGGTGCCAGTAATCCCTTACCGCATAACGTGTAATGAGGCCTATAGTGTTTCAGTGGTTCTTCGAACCATATGTATGCTACAATTTCTTTGTGCCATGCTACAGCCCTCTCTCCCTCCAAAGATAAGCCTGGCTGCTTTGTCTAAACTACCAAATGTACTCAGGTGATACAACCTTATACTTAAAGTGGAATTCTGTACTGCCTCAGATATGGTTTTATGAAGCCCTTAGTTGGACGCTAGAAAACCTGTCCCTAACAACTCCCTTGTAGGTTGAGGGTGTCCCTGCCTGCCCCCTTCTCCCAAACTGCTGCTCTGTTCAGTCCTCTATTACTATTCTTTGAAACGCCTGCCCCAACTATTCCTTATCTGCACCCACCAAGATTGTCCTTCCACTCCAGGAGTCAAGCTCCTGCTGCCCTTTGCTCACCCCTCTATATTTTGTCGCTTCTATCCTCTCACATCCCTTGTAAGTTGAGGTTGTTCCTCTCTGGCTCACTCTCCCAAAATAAGGACAGATAGCTTACTCCTAAACACATGGGTCATTCTCATAATGTTCAGTTAAACAGCAACCCCAGAGCTCTCATCAAGAAATTTCCATATTAGGAATAGGGATCAACTGACACAGCATAGTAGTAACAAAAGGATTAAACAATTTGCTTGACATTTATTTTACATTCTACCTAATGTACAAAAGAATAGATTTGAAGCCCCCAGAAGATCAATAGTAGCAGCCACTATTGGGATGTGGCAACCATTTAGGGGTGTTTAGATATAGGGCCTCATTACACGGTAGGAGGAGGACCAAGGTGCAATTAGCACCTTGGTCCATGCCGGTAAAATACTGGCACCGCCTTGGTGGAAAGGGGAATTACCGCCCTATTCCAAGGTTGGCGGAGTGGTAATTCCCCCTTCCCCCATTGCCCTTCCCCATTCCCATTTTTGCCCCATAGGGCTCTATGGGAATGGGGAAGGCGCTAATTACGGTGTCGCAAATTGTGGTACCGTAATTAGCACCCTGGTCCCTTTGCGGGTTGGTTTTTAACGCCTGCTAAACAGCAGGCGTTAAAGTACCTACCCGCAAAGGGACCTCGTGGTAAGGCGGTAAGGGTTTACCGGTACCAGTGCCCTTACCGGTACCGGTAAACCCTTGCTGCCTTCTTTCAACCACTTGTTTAATTTACCATTACATATATCAAGTACACTTCTAATTTCTGAAATTATATTACACACAATCACACCAGACACTGTTGAACAGGATCACCCATTTGCTTTGCTTGTGGATTCTGTTTGGCTGTTGAGTTAGGAGTGGTTAGGACAGCATTACACCATTCTGGTTTCAATAGGCTTTTTTGCAGTGTTTTTTTATGTTATTTTGGAGTGATTAAGAGAAGGTTGTTAATGGTGATTTTTCCTTTACAATTTGAACCAAAATAACAAGACGTCTTGGATCTGAATTAAATTAAAAGATGTCCGGATGGGTATGCTTGGTGTGTACATGCTCTGGGACCACTGGACTAAAGAAAGTAAAATGTTCTAACACAAATGTTCCCCCATTTCAGTTTATCCAGGTCCCGGTGTGTCATGGAAAATACACACAATAACTGGTGACCCTACAGTTCCAGGTTTTAAGGAATTCGTGTTCCATTCTTTTCACATTTATCAATGTCTCTTCTACTTAGCTCTCAGTCATGGGGTTTAACGGTTCACACTCTCTTGTTTCCCACAGTTTTATGAGTCTTTTCTCTTTACTTTTCAAGCTCATATTCTCCGTACTTGGAGCCCAGGGTGGATTCTGTAAGTGGGTCTGTGAGTGGTGTGCCTTCCATGATGAATTGGACGCAGAAGGGTGCCATAAAGCTGGAATAGGGTTCTCCATAGGTCTCTCACTGCCTCACTCTCTGTGAGCATTCTGCTTTCACAGCCACAAGCTCCAATCCCTCTCACTTCTCCAGCGTATCGCCTCAAATCTCGCTTCCCTAAAGCTTCTCACTAGTTTGTCTCCCGAGGTGAACCCCTTTCAGTATTAGGGACCACTGCCTCCTCCAATAATATTCCACTTCCCACTTTGCCCTACCATCCAGTCCCTAGTTCTTTAACAGGCCTCTGCTTCAACTCTTCTGTTCCTTCTATTACCTCCTCTTGCACCTCCATGATGATAGTTAACATTTGCCTTTCACAACAATTGCCTCTTGTTTTACCTTTCTGATGCTTCCCCACTCCTCCAACAAGAAGTGAGATATTTTAATCCTAATATTTGTTTTAAATAACAAAACAGGGAAATATATGTGTTCCCTCAACTTACAATGCGGGGGAGATCACCCACAACACATAAAATTGCCATATCTTACTAATATTTGCAATTGCACAAACATTCAGGCGTATACAAAAATAAAAGTATGGATGACTATTCTAGACCATAATCTCCCCTACTTCTCAAGGTAATTACACACATTTGCATTAAAGGATGGAAACCCTCAATTTACCTCCACCCTGAAAAAAACAACCAAAACAGTTCTCAAAATAAAGTTTGAAATGAAACCATCAACAAGTATTGGTATTGGAGAAATATGTTTCTCTAATATAGCTGACGTATTCTTGAATAGATTAAAATCTAAATATTGGACACTATCGATGACAAAGTGTTGATTCCTAGTTTTGTCAGAGATACAATTGGATATCGTATGGGATGCTAAATCAGTTGCAAATCATATTAAAGGCTTGGGCGCAAGAATTCTGTTTCTTTTGGAATCCTGGGTCAGCAGCACCTACCTCTCTCAGTGTTCTCAAGGAACCAAATTCATCCTCACAACACCTTAGTTTCATGTATTCATAAGGAATGGATTTCAATTACTTTTATCGTCTGCGGATGAAAATTAACTAAGACTTTGCCATTCCGAATTTCCATTCAGAATGTCTAAGGCCTCAATATGTCCCACGTTGCAGAAGAAAATGTTTATTATGGTGATGCTACATAGGGTTTCGTTTTAAATTTTAATTTACTAAGCACATACACCTTGCTCTGTGTTTCCCCTTTCCGTTATATAGATTTTTAAAATGTTTCCCCGGAATACTTTCCATTTCTATCTGAGATTTGCTCACTTCTTGTTTCTCTTTCAAAGGCCCGGGACAGGTAGGGACACTGACTGGCCTCAGGCAACTCTACCAGGTAAGCTCTTCTTTCTGCTCTGTGCACGTGCTCCCATTACCACTCTCAGCTAATCTGTCTCTGCTTTGAAACTTGATTTACGTTTAGTTCCATTCGAAAAGGCCCCCTTAAGAATGTTTTCCCATAAGCTACTCTCATATTAAATGCCTTTATTGCTTTTGTGTTTTCCCAAAACTCTTGCATCTTTTAATGTGTCTGAGTTTAAGCTCCACCCAAGAAGCACCTTTTATGGCAATATCTTCGGATTGGACAGTGCCTGTGATAGGTTCCCATAACTTTCTCATGGCCACCGTTGTCCACCCCTTGCTTAAATTGGCTCACTGAATTATCTGAACCATAAATGTATTTGTCCACTATCAGAATCTACTCACCTCAGGAATGAGGATTACATTAAAGTAGAATATTAATTTTTCAAATAATTTTCAACATGGACATGAACTTTTGGTGAACATGGGAATTTCAGGTTTGTAATATTATTCTGGAGATATCATTTATATTTCTGTTGCTTCATGCATGATGGAGTTAATTAAATATGTTAATTGTGCATACATAGGCTTATATATAAATATATATATTACACAGATACGGTAGTGGCTGTGTAGTTATGGTTAAGTTGATGTTTCCATAGGAAGAGCTCTTTTTGGGTGGCTTATAACTTTGCTCCCCCTGGACGAATCTTCACCAAACCTTGCAAGTATATGTGTCATTCTGAATTTTTTTGCAAAGTTTGGTGAGGTTTGGTCCAGGGGGGGCAAAGTTATAGGGGGGGTCCCAAAACTTCTTTTTCCCCATAGACTGAATGGGGAAAAACATTTGCTCACGCCTACAGGCCAAACCGCTGGATGGATTTTCACCAAATTTTGACCAGGAGCAGCGGCTTGGTCCCAAAAGCGTGCTTTTGCAAATTTGGTGAAAATCCGTCCAGTAGTTATTTTTTAAATGACCAAAAAGTACGTCACAAAAAATGAGTGATATCTATGTTCGGTCCATGGACACATTTCCCTGTTCACTCCGCGGACAGTCTCCTGATTGGCCAACTGGCTTGCGTCATGTCCGCGGACATGGAACGTGTCCGCTGATTGGTGGGCGAAAAGTGTGAAGCGCGTCAGATTTTCGGGAACGCCCACCATCTTGGATTTGCGGACGTCCGCGGATGTCTGCAGACAGCGCAGTGAAACTTGGTGGAAAAAATACTATTTAGTAGAGCGTGTTGGTGTGTAAAGGTGTTTGGGGAGGGTGGGGGAGTAAGAGATGGGTTAAATGTTGTATTAATTTAGGTGGTAGACCCCCCTGTTGTGTTTTCTTTGTCCGCGGACAACTCGATGTTCTGAAATGTTCTAAATGAACGAAATGGGGGTGTTCTGAGGACACTACGCCTGTACGTATTGTTCGCAAGCAAGCTGAAAGTGTTCTAAGAACACTCACGGGGTCCTGAAGTGTTCGAAAATAAACGAAATGGGTGTGTTCTGAGGACGGTAAGCCTGTCCGTTTTGTTCGCAGGCAAGTTGAATCTGTTCTAAGAACACATCATGTATCCTAGGATGTCCGTCAATAAATAAAATGGGGGTGTCCTGAGGACGGTATGCATGTCCGTTCTGTTCGCAAGCAAGTTCAAATTGTTTTAAGAACACATGTTCGCAAGCACGTTCAAAGTGTTCTTAGAACACATTATGTGTCCTGGGATGTTCGTAAATAGATGAAATGAGGGTGTCCTGAGGACGCTATGTCTGTCCGTACTGTTCGTAGGCAAGTTGAAACTGTTCTAAGAACACTCATCATGTCCGCGGACATTAAAAGTGCCAATATGGCATAGTTAAAATGTTTGACTCTATGGGTGTGATATGCTGCAGTGGTTGTGGCCAGGGCATAGAGTCTTGGGAGCATGGCCATATGGCCATGCACCCAAGACTCTATGCCCTGGCCACAACCAACGCAGCATATCACACCGATAGTGGCTTATAACTTTGGGATCCCAGAACAAATGTATAAGCAATGAAGTTATAAGCCACTATGGGTGTGATATGCTGTGGTGGTTGTGGGCAGAGCCTATAGTCTTGGGTGCATGGACAAGATCAAATTTATAGGCAGCAAAGTTATAAGTCACTATGGGTGTGATTTGCTGTGATGGTTGTACTTAACATAATATACTTACTGTTTGGTTTAGTAACTGGAGTACATGTATTTCTTGTTTATTTCTGTGATAAAAGAAAAGATCATGTTAGTATTGGTATTTTGTAACAACTTATAACATTGAATTATCAACATTTTTTTTTTACCCTCATTTTAGTAGATTACAAAACAGGGTACTGTGCAATTTGCTCAGTTTCTGAGTTTGTTGCTAAAATCATTGGGTCTGTGGGAGAAAAAAATATCCATGTTGGTTTAAAAAAAAAACCTTTTTCTGTTATGCTACAGTCTATTTGTTTGTTTGTTTTCAGTGTTCACTTGTTGTTTCTGTCTAATGCTCTATATATTGGCTTGTTTTGGATTTTTGGAGCAGTTAGATAACTGTTGACATATTCTAACAGTGGGCCTCATTACGACCCAGGCGGTAAGTTACCGCCTGGGCCGTGACTTTACCACCATGGCGTAAACTATGTTTACGCCATGGTGGTTGGCGGACTTACCACCCCATTCCGACCTTGGCGGGGCGGTAAGTCCCCAATCCCCATTTACCCTTCCCCATTCCCATTTTTGCCCCATAGGGTATAATGGGAGTGGGGAAGGCGTTAATTACGCCACCGTAAATTACGGTGGCGTAATTAACTCCATGGTCCCTTAGCGCCATGGATTTTAACACCTGCTAAAAGCAGGTGTTAAAAGCGCCATGGCGCTAAGGGACCTCGTACTCAGGCGGTAAGGGTCGGCGCTGTTAACGCTGCCGTTAACCCCTTACCGCCTGGGTCGTAATTTGGCCCAGTCTATTTTTTGTTATAATGTAGTGGTATTGATTTATCTGTTTGGTTATTGAAAATCTTGGGGAAGTTAGATACCAGTTGGCGTATTCCAACTGTCTATTTTTTGTTATAATGTAGTGGTATTGATTTATCTGTTTAGTTATTGAACATCTTGGGGTAGTTAGATATCAGTTGGCGTATTCCAACTGTTTATTGTTTGATATAATTTAGTGGTATTCATGTATCTGTTTAGTTGTTGTAGAATCTTGGGGCAGTTATATAGCTGTTGACATATTGTAACTGTTTATAGTTTTTTAATACAAGTTTAGTTAATGTTTAAGAACAGTTTAGTTAATAAATGTTGGTTTTAAGAACATTAAATAAGCGTTTGTAAGATTTGCAGGTAATCTATGCTTTAGAGTAATGGTACTATCATTACATTCGAACCATCCACATTTTTCTTTTTATATATGCAGTATAGTGACCTGCATTGGTTGTGGCTCCTGTGTGGTAGATTATACCTATTGTTGTGAAGGTTTTTTTACCAAGTGATACTTGACCATGTGTGAATCCAGTCAGCTTGCAGTTGTTTTTGGTACCATCTGCATTGTAACGTAGAAGCATTAGTATTACATTTTTACTATGTGTTTGTATTAGTAAGGTGGAGTGATTATCCGAATTGCAGGTAGTACATAATCTACCATGGTTTGCATTTTGTACAAGTTGCTGAAATGGAACGGATTCACAATTAGGTATTGATACATACACAAAGCGCTCATTGGGGATTTGTTCTTGTGTCACATTGTTGCACAGAGTGCATGTATGTTTCCACATGTATGAAATCTGGAAGATTTCATTTATAGGTATGTTTTTGTTTTCCAGTACTTGTAGTAAGTACATTAGAAATTCTTGTGGATCTTCCTGTGAGTTTATAGTGAATTTCACCATTCCAGCACAGTAGTCCAATTGTTGTCTTATTCCATAAACACTATACGTGTTGTCAGGATTGTTTGTTGCATTTCTATGAAGTACTAACATTTGCAAACACAATTGGTCTGTACTGTGTAAGTAAATGTTGTCAACTATTGGTGGTATTTGAAATAGAATATTCATTGCTACATTTGCGTAGCAACTTACACCAATTATATTTGAAAGTTTAAATGGACCAGGTAGTTCTGTATCTGAGTGCTTTTTTTGGAGTTTGTCTTCCTTCTTTGAAGAAGTACCTGGTTTACTTTCTCTAATAGGTTATTTTTTGATTGTGGTACTTGATCAAGTATTTGTTTCTTTTAATCTCTTTGGAGGATTTGCAGTGACATCCTGGTGCATTTCTGTGTGATTTAGTTTTCTTTTAGAACATTTTACTTTTTGTGGAATAGGATATGTTTTTAGATGGGGGTATGATATGATATGATATGGCATTTGTAACGCGCCTATACACAAGTGTTTCAAGTGTATAGCGAACAAAGTCTATTGTACTCTGAAATGCAAGGAATAACGGCGTTTACTTTACTTGCATCAAAGTTGATTAGAAATAGACCGTCAAGTGTACGTAAGCGTGATAGTGCTACGTAGCTCATGCCTTCCTTAAAGACTGTGTTACCAATGTCTATCAATGCTTTGTCTAGGGTAAGACCTTGTGATTTATGAATGGTGACTGCGTATGCAAGGGTTAGAGAAAATTGTTCTCTTCGTACATACATGTCTTTGAAGAGAAGGAATCGAGCTGTTGAGCGTCCTATCCTTTTCACTTCTGAAACTTTGTCAAAGAGAATATTGACAAACTGAATGTTGTTGTCACGTGGGTATGTTTAAAAGCCAACAACTGTACCCAGTGCTCCATTAACTAGTCCTTGATCCACGTCAAGGTTACGTTTAAGCATAACTCTGCAATTTAAGGATAATTTTAATTTTTTTTCCAATCCAGCTGTGTTGGAGATTGAATTTTCTAAACTATTTAGTCTTGTTGTGGCTTGTTCACACATGGGTAGTGTCATACCACGAATGTCTAGTTTGTCTGAGGTGCTAATTTCAATTATTGGTTGCATTTTTTTTTAACATTGTTTCGTTGAATTTGAAACAGCTTGCAAGAGTTGGCATTAAGGCCATACAATTGACATTTTTGTGGGATAATTGTTCCATAACATCCATAGCACATGCATTATCGCCATAAAGTGCATTAATGTGCTGGGTTTTCAATATTGCTTGTGCTTCTTGAGATAATATACCAACTCTAATACTTTTTAAGGTGTTGGCATAAGTGAGATCTGCAGATTGCCACATGTTTTCTGTTAATTCTCTGTTTTGGAAATGTTGCCAAAGGTTGACATTTCCAATGCTGCCAACAGTTTTACGCAGAGTTTGTGTCCTAAGGTTTTAAAAATAGGCTCACCTTTCACTGGTGTCAATTGAAGAAGATCTCCGAAAACAACAATGTGTTTTCCTCCAAAGTGCTCTTCGTAGTTTGTTTTGAGTACTTCTTGTAACCTGAGGTGAATCAAGGCCAACTTTAGGTTGGAGACCATGCTCACTTCATCTATTAGTAGCATTTTCATTTGTTTTAATACTCTGCGTAGTTCTATTGCAGTTTCTGTAGAAAGTTTGTAATAGTCTAATTTGTTTTGGTGTTCTACTGGCAGGAGTAGTAATCAGTGTAAAGTGACACCGCCTATGTTGTAGGCAGCTAAACCTGTGGGGGCAGTGACAACAGCTGACAGTTTGTTGTTTGTCAATTGTTGAAGGAATTTACTGATGATTTTGATTAAGAATGTTTTGCCAGAACCAGCTTCACCACTGACGTACAGTAGTATAGGTTTGTAATTTTGGCAGGTGCATTCTTTGTTTTCATGTTGTACACCATGTGCAATTTCTTTTGTTACTTCTTCAAAAATGCTACGTTGCTCATTGTTTAGTTTTGATTGTAGTATAGTTAAGTCTTCTTTATCTTCATACCTACACATGGTGTTTTCTACTTCTTTCATACCTAATTCTGCCTCATTTGTTATTAGTGGCTCTTCCAGTGGTTCATGGCTTCTGTTACAGAAGGTTGACTACTGTCAGGAGTGTCCTTATCTAGTTGGGCCTGGAGTACTTCTTCGTGTTGCTGTTCATTGTGCAACATTGTTTTGTACTGTGTAAAGTCTACATCAGTTATAGTGCTTTCATTTGCTTTGAAAGCGTCTTCATAGGAGTCACAGTTATCTAGTAATTGTCTTCTTCTTTTCTCCATAGTTTAAAGAGTTGTAGCAGGGACATTTAATATAGTTCTTTATGTTGAGGAGTCTTTAATGACAATTTGATATGATTAATTAAATTTGGTTTTGTGAGTTTTACTAAGCTGCCTTCACAATTTGTCACTCTGTATTTACCTTTCTTTTTCATCAGGTTTTATATTATTTTTGTATGTGAATTTTTGTCGCTATGTGGTATAGACACATGTGGGCCTCATTACGACCCAGGCGGTCCGGAAATAATGGTGGCGGTAAACCCGCCGCCACCCTTGTTTCCGGACCGCCTGAGTCCGACCCCTGCAGGCGGGAGGTGATGTTCCCGCCAGGTCTGACCTGGCGGGTTTAACACCTCCCGCATGCAGGCAGACGAGGAAACACCGGCAGCATTACAAGATGCTGCCGGTGTTTCCATGATCCCCATTTCCATCGAGTCCCATAGTACTCAATGGGAATGGGGATTTACACCATTCCGCCTCCGTGATTCCCGGAAAACCGGGGTTGTAATGCCCCGGTAATTCTGGGAATCACGGAGGCGGAATGGTAATACGAGTCCGACGTTAACCAGGCGGTTTAACGCCGGATTCGTAATGAGGCCCATGGTTTCCAAAGTGGTACTTCTGTTTGGGTAGTATGTGTCCAGTAAATTGTTTTTTAAAATGTCTTGGCTGTTGGGATCATTTTTGGCTATTGTTTCTATATCTTCGTATGATTTTAGAACTCTTGTTCTATATTTAGCAGGACCAAGACTTAGCCATACTATATTTTCAGATGTTTCATACAAAAGCAGTACCTGTTAAATGATTTGCTGCTTCATAGGAGCCACATTCTCTATGGGAGAGCATTTTTATGCCCAAGCTGTATAATTTCTGAGACAGTGTTTTGTCTGATGACAGGTCATTCCAGAGGTCTTGGAGCTCTGTTTTTTCTGCTTTGGTTAAGTATGCTGTAACATATTGTGCAACTGCAGTGGAATTGTCTGCAATGTACTGCACATCTATGTTTGCATTCCATAAGTGGGCAATGATTGCATTGTAATCATTGATATATTTGTCTTCTTCTGTACTTTTTATGTAATATGTATTTTTAGGTGATTTACCTTTAACACTATGGGCCTCATTACACGGTAGGCGGTAAGGGTTTAAATCCTTACCGCCTTACTACAAGGTCCCTTTGCGGGTTGGGGATTTTAACGCCTGCTTTTTGCAGGTGTTAAAAACCAACCCGCAAAGGGACCCAGGGAGCTAATTACGGTACCGCAATTTGCAGCGACCCTGCAGCAGCGCCAGTTACGCCCCCAAGAACGCCCCTCGCGCAAGGAAAAGCCATCAAAATCCCCAATCCAGCGCAAAGGGCTGTGCTAACCCTATACCAGTATACAGGGCCGCACACAGCACACGGCAAGCAGGGAACGTATATTTCGGTGGTGCGCGGGAAGTTTCACACACGATTGGCCCTGTGCGAGTGTGGTGCGTGTAGTCCTGGGGTGCGTGGGAGGTTTTGCACGCGATCGGAGTGGGGTACGTGTAAATCGGGGGCGCACGGGAAGTTTCACACGCGATTGGCCCTGTGCGAGTGGACTACGTGTATAACTGGGGTGCGCGGGAAGTTACACACGCGAGAGGTCCTGTGCGAGTGGGCTACGTGTATAACTGGGGTGCACGGGAAGTTACACACGTGATTGGCCCCGTGTGAGTGGGGTATGTGTATTCCTGGGGTGCGCGGGAAGTTTCACACGCAATTGGCCCTGTGCGAGTGGGGTATGTGGATTACTGTGGTTCGCAGGAGGTTTCACACGCGATCAGAGCGGGGTACGTGTAAATCGGGGGTGCGCGGGAAGTTTCACATGCGATCGGAGCGGGGTATGTGTAATTCGGGGGTGCGCGGTAAGTTTCACACGATTTTGCTATCAAAGTGGGGTACGTGAATTTAGGGGGTGCGCGGGGTGTCCTACCCATGAATTGGCAGTGTGGGTCCTCCCATGTGTTCACTCATGTCCCCCAGCACGCCCCAGCAGTCAGGGGCACCTACCAGCAGGCCCCCACTCATGTCCCCCAGCACCACCACCCCCCAGCATTCAGGGGCACCTGCCAGCAGGCCCCCACTCATGTCCACCAGCACCCCCACCTCCCAGCAGTCAGGGGCACCTGCCAGCAGGCCCCCACTCATGCCGCCCAGCACCCCCACCCCCCAGCAGTCAAGGACACCTGCCAGCAGGCCCCCACTCATGTCTCACTCATGTCCCCCTCCACCCCCACGCCCCAGCAGTCAGGGGCACCTGTCAGCAGGCCTCCACTCATGTCCCCCAGCACCCCCACCCCCAGCAGTCTGGGGTACCTGCTAGCAGGCCCCCACTCATGTCCCACTCATGTCTCCCAGCACCCCCACCCCCCAGCAGTCAGGGGCACCTGCCAGCAGGCCCCCACTCATGTCCCACTCATGTCCCCCAGCACCCCCACCTCCCCAGCAGTCAGGGGCACCTGCCAGCAGGCCCCCACTCATGTCCCACTTATGTCCCCCTGCACCCCCACTCCCCAGCTGTCAGGGGCATCTGCCAGCAGGCTCCCACTCTTGTCCCACTCATGTCCCCCTGCACCCCCACCCCCAGCAGTCAGGGGCACCTGCCAGTAGGCCCCCACTCATGTCCACCAGCACCCCCACCCCCCAGCAGTCAGGGGCACCTGCCAGCAGGCCCCCACTCATGTCCCCCAGCACCTCCATCCCCAGCAGTCAGGGGCACCTGCCAGCAGGCCTCCACTCGTGTCCTACTCATGTCCCTCTGTACCCCCATCCCCAGCAGTCAGGGGCACCTGCCAGCAGGCCCCCACTCATGTCTACCAGCACCCCTACCCCCCAGCAGTCAGGGGCACCTGCCAGCAGGCCCCCACTCATGTCCACCAGCACCCCCACCTCCCAGCAGTCAGGGGCACCTGCCAGCAGGCCCCCACTCATGCCCCCCAGCACCCCCACACCCCAGCAGTCAAGGACACCTGCCAGCAGGCCCCCACTTATGTCCCACTCATGTCCCCCTCCACCCCTATGCCCCAGCAGTCAGGGGCACCTGCCAGCAGGCCCCCACTCATGTCCCCCAGCACCCCCACCCCCAGCAGTCAGGGGCACCTGCCAGCAGGCCCCCACTCATGTCCCACTCATGTCCCCCAGCACCCCCACCCCCCAGCAGTCAGGGGCACCTGCCAGCAGGCCCCCACTCGTGTCCCACTCATGTCCCCCAGCACCCCCACCCCCCAGCTGTCAGGGGGACCTGCCAGCAGGCCCCCACTCGTGTCCCACTCATGTCCCCCAGCACCCCCACTCCCCAGCAGTCAGGGGCACCTGCCAGCAGGCTCCCACTCATGTCCCACTCATGTCCCCCTGTACCCCCACCCCCCAGCAGTCAGGAGCACCTGCCAGTAGGCCCCCACTCATGTCCACCAGCACCCCACCCCCAGCAGTCAGGGGCACCTGCCAGCAGGCCCCCACTCATGTCCCCCAGCACCCCCACCCCCCAGCAGTCAGGGGCACCTGCCAGCAGGCCTCCACTCATGTCCCACTCATGTCCCCCTGCCCCCACGTCATGACGATCCTCAATCATGGGCCTAATGGCCAGCCACATAACACCCCATGCCACCCCAGCCTAAAGACCCAACCAAGTATTGCATCCACCCACATAGAAATGCCCATTACATGATACAACCCGAATGGCAAGTATGTAAATGAACACATGTCCGTCACAGACACACAATAGGTGCAAGTGAATGTGAAAGCCCACGGCATGACATGCATGAAATCAATGAGAGAATACCACACACCGAAGTATGAAACAAAAATGTATTGAATCCAAAATGAATGTAATGAAAAGAAAACACACAATAATGTGAAGAAGAAATAAAACGCAGCATGTCCAGAAAATAATGAAAAATATGAAATCAGAATCCAAAGAAATCCAAATGAAAATGTGTCCAAAGTCTCAGTCCAACAAAGCAAATCAAAGGGAAAAAAATAAGTGAAATCCATTGCTCCATGGTGAAATGAAAAGAAAAGAAAAGTCCACTGTTCAACTATATACAAATCACCAATCCAGGGTCCATGAGCCCAACAAATGAAATGAAACCTACAAAAAAGACTACCTAATAAAGAACTGTATAGAAAAACGTGGTGCATTGTCCAATCACCCCAAAATAAACAAAAACAGAAAGGAAACCTAACACTATCTAACTATTTACAATGGCAGCGGGCTAGTCCGACGGCTCACTTATTGATGTCCCGGGCCAGGGCATCATCGAACTCTCACTCAATGTCCTGGAGGCAGTCCTCTTCCATGGCCCCGAGGGTTCGCAGGGACGACAACATGTTCACCTCCAACTCCCTGCAAATTGCCTCGAGGCACTCGGCCCGCCTCAGGGCCCTCTGCATGGAGTTCTCCGCCCTGACCATTGTGAGCCGTGCCTCTTCTGCCCGCTGCCGCTCTGCATCTATGGCGCGGCCCAACCGTTGCCACACGGAAGACACTTGAAATCCGGGGTCCTCCTGCCCTATGGCCGATGCCTGCCCGTCCG
Source organism: Ambystoma mexicanum (assembly GCF_040938575.1). Classification (NCBI taxonomy): domain Eukaryota; kingdom Metazoa; phylum Chordata; class Amphibia; order Caudata; family Ambystomatidae; genus Ambystoma; species Ambystoma mexicanum. The sequence continues at coordinate 548,903,407 of NC_090939.1, read as the reverse complement.
ATGTTCAAGGCCCGAGCCATCATTGCTCCCACCATGTTGCTGCTGCTGTGCCTGTGCCTGCACCCTGGCTCTTGCTGCCTGCACATCCTCCTCCGGCTGGGGTGCAGTTGTCATGGTGGTCACCCCTGCTGGACGTCCGACTCCCGACTGTGGCAGGGATGTGTCCTCCACCAGCCTGGCCTCTGGGTAAGGGGCAGCTCCACAGGGTACCCAGGTGACACATGGGTGGGAAGATGGCATGGAGGACGACTGGCGTGTAGGGGGTACAGGTGAGGAGGGGGTCAGAAGAAGGTCCAGCACACAGAGGAATCCAGCACCGGTGACCCGTCCCAGTAGGTCAACGTGGTCAAAGAGGCATGCGAGACGACGTGCAGTCTCTCCATGAAAAGACTGCAGGTCACCTCGCATGCCCCGTTGACGCAACGCTTTTCAACTCAGGATAGGCTCAACACGGTCCCGGATAGACACGCTGCAGGGAGAGGAAGGCCAGTTGTTGTGCGCTCATCCCCTCCCTGAAAACGGGTCTAGACGTAGGCATCTCTGCATGTGCCAGATGATGCAGTGACAGGATCAGGGACAGGATTACACACAGGCACCTCCGCGGCGGCCTATGCTGCCTCCTGTCCCTGCCCCTGCATTGCACCACTAGCACCAGTGGAATCCCTGCCTCCAGACCCCGTGTGTGTCACTTCCGTTGCCTCCTCCTCCACCAAACCCCCCACCAACCTGGATGACTCTGTGCCATCTTCCTCCATTGGACCCTGTGGGGTCTCAACTGCCCCTTCTGCTGCAGAGGAGTCCACCTCTGACCTCTGCCTCTTGGACCTACACTCGGCAGCTGCGGCCTGGGACACGGCAACAGACTCCTCACTCCCCGACGAGATGACAATCTGGGAGGGGAGTCGGGCCTTGCATCTCCGGCTGGTGGTGCGATCCCTGCCGCTGTGCTCCACAGCAACCTCTCCGCCCTCTTCATCAGTTGACGCTGCAGACAGGGAGAGATAAAGCACAGACATCAGGGCACTGTACAATGGATTGATACACACATGACAGTTGCACATGAGTGGCAGTGTCAAACTTCAGACATGGCATCACACTCCACAACACACATGTCATTTCAACTCACACACATGAGCATTTCCACAGCAATATTGCACCAGGCAGCAACATCCATACACATACAACAGCATGAATAGCCGAAGGTGAGCCTGACATCACATGAAACACAGGGAGTGCACTAGACACGCACACACGCCACCACACTTATATGCATGTTTCCATCTCCTCCAACTGTCGCAGTGATGCGATCGCCATACATGTCACATCTGGCATTCAGCCTTCTACATATCAGTGTCACGTGCATCCATGTTGCATCACAGTTGCACACTTGTCAAATACACACACATGCACATGTACACAGTGCCGATACATGCAGCAGGAACCACTATCCATGTGTGACACCACAACCATGCCAATGTATATACACAGAAATTCAAACATGTGTGCTACCACACGTGCATTTGCAAAGCATGCTTCCCAACACATACACCATCGATGTGTCTCACACCTAAGAGGACTCAGATGTGGCAGCCACACGCCCCTGTTCATACACATCCCTACATGGCCCTACGAAAACACATGTGCAACCTGCACACTACTGGCACACCACCACATGCACAGCGTCCAATCAGTATGCATGTACACTACTGCTCGACTCCAGACGGTTCTGTCTCTCAAGGACCTGGACGTGGAGCGCTGGGCATATGTGTTCCAGGACCATCATCTGGTGGTCAGACAGGTGGCCCCGGCGACCCTTGTCATCCGCTGCCTTCAAGACGTACCGGGCCTTGTTGAGGGTCCTGGACCTGAAGTCCTCCCAGCGCTTCTTGACATGGTGTAAGTCACGGACTGCCACCCCCGAGGCGTTGATGGCAGTCACGATGTCCATCCAGATCCTGGTCCGTTCTTCATTGTCGGCTTGCAAACTTCCAAAGAGAGCAGCATACTGCCCCAGGACTTGCTCCACCAGGACACCAACTGATTTGGCACTTGAAAATCTTGCACGTCAGCGTGTAATTCGAGGAAAGGCCCTTCGTGTGTAAGAATGTCAGCACACATATGCGGTTTCATTGGACCAAAGACACTTTCTTTTTCCAGGCAGACGGTGAGTCGCGCACGTATTTACCAACTGTGCTTGCCCCGTGTGTCGCGTTCCCCTTCAGAGGTCATTGTAGGCTGCGTGTATTACACGTACGCTTATTTTTGTGTTTCTGGGTGCCACAGCGGGTTCATTTTTCATGCACGTGGTCTACGAGGGGTTGCGTGCATGCTATTTTTTGCGTGCATGTTATTTTTTGATTTTGGGCTGCCTGTGCGTTGTGTGACCCGTCATCTTCCCCCAGGGGTCACAGACAGCCTTGTTAGAGAACTAAGGTATGAATTCCATCTAGTACCCTACCCCTTTCACCCCCAATTGCCCAGGACAATAGTTTACTGCTACTCCCATACGCACAACAACATCGGTGCCATGGTTGGGAGGCGACCAAGCGGTAAGGGAGGCAAAGGTGGCCGACATTCAAAAGGTGGCGTGGTGGGCGCGGTAGGGGACATGGCCGGGAGATTTGCAGGGTACCCCTAGACCCCCATGTGTGGAGGACCAATCAGGGACACCCATGCCCCCCCTCCCCCTTGGTTGAGGGACACGTGGCTGACACCATCCCAGCTCAGCCCTTGTTGGACCAGCCCATTGTGGCACCTGACCTGGCACAGGATGACTCCCAGGCTGACTTCCAGGTCAGCAAGTCTAGGCCACGTGTGGCGGTGCAAGTTGGTGTCACCAAGCCACGTGGTGTGGTAGTGGGTGAAAACCCAATGTTACTGCAGACCATTCTGTCCAGGGGTGCCTCTGGGTGCACCTCCCCATACCTCTATTCAGGTGCTCTGTCAGATTATGAGACTTATGTGCAGAACCCTCTATGTGGATGTCAGTGTTGGTAGGTCCGCCTTTGGCGGTTACAGATGCAAGGTCACACTCCACAGCATCTGATCCTGTTCCTGGGCCAGCAGATCAGAGGGGGAATGCAGTCGTGCAGCCTCAGGCAGTGCCAGTGCCAGCACAGCAAGGTGCAGATCGCCTTGCCCCAAACAGGTGTGGTGCCCGTCGACGCGGTGGCCGTGCGCCACCAGGCAATACTGTATGGGAAAACTCCATGTACAGTATGGCAACCCAACAGGCAGCATCAGTAGAAATGATGGCTCAGGCAATGGAGAGGGTGGCCACTTCCCTTATCCCCCCTGAAAGGCAGATGGAGCAACAACAGCAGGCAACAGACTCCATTTGCCAATCACACAGGGAAGACATGTTGGCGTCCAACAGGGACCGACGGGCGGCACTGGAGACTCTGCGCAAATCCATTTCAATAGAGTCCCAGGGCCACAGGGAAGCCCTGAGGGTAGAACTCCATAACATCAGGCAGAGTCTGCTTGAAGTTGAGGCTTCCCGAAATGTTAGGGCAGAACAGCAGCTGGAGCAGCTCACACGTTCACTCTCAGCTGAGCTGCATACAGCACGCGAGGAGATCCGGGCATCACGCAAGGCCATGCGTGCAGAAATGCAGGCAACCCGTGATGTGCTGCATGGGGATCTCCGCACTTTAATCCTCCAGAATCAGACCTTCCAGACCTGCATGCTTGCTGCCATGGAGGACCATACCAGGGCTTTGCGTGGACTGCCTCCCATAGTGCCACCGCCTCCTGACGCAGCAGCAGAGGATGAGCCGAGCAACAGCAGTTCTCCCACGATTGCATAGCCGTGCACGACATGAGCCCAAGGAGGTATTGTTTTCCTGCAACATCCACGCAGGTGGGTGTTGGTGTGCACCCTGTCCTCGAACCTCCTGTCCTCGAACCTCCTGGGTGGCCTCCCCCACCCCCCCTGGCCCCCACATGGCCATTTTTGATTTTTGATTTTTTTTTTTACAGTGGGTTGCCTTGTGTGCCTTGTGTGGCTCCCGTAGGCATCCACTGTATTCCAGCTGGGCACATGCAGGCTTGTCCTGAGTTTGGGTTAGATGCTTGGGTTCGTGAGACACACACCCCTCCTGCTTCCCATTTCCATGGGCTTGCAAAGGGTGTGACCAAGTGACAGTGAATTACACAGTGACGTTGGGCTCCCATGATCTGTGTGGGCAGTCTGTAGACAATACTGTGTAGACATCCCTAGTGGATATTGTTGTTGTATTGTGCACTGCATGGTGTATTGATATGTGCTTGTGCATCCTTGTCTTCCTCCTAATCTGCAGGTTCCTTCCTCATGTCTTCACAAGGCCGTCTACTATGCAGATGCAGTTCATGTTGTATGCAGTACACTGAGACATTTGGGTGGCAGCAACACTCTACAGTTGTAAGGGGTCGATGTGCTGGCGTATTCAGGTTGTAAGACTACCACTACTTGAACTTAGTACTGTCATGTTTTTGCATTTTTCCATGGTGTGTTGCAGCATTGTGTTAGTGGTAAGTATTTGGTAATGTGTGCTGTTAGTTATACATTACTGGGAGCATATTGTGTGTGGGCAGTTTCCATTACGGACAGTGTACTTTGTGACACTTGTGTCAGGTCTTGTGCATTGCTTTTTTTGCTTTCACATTGCATGACATGCCATGGTGTGTTTGGTGGTGGAGCTGGGGAGGGGTTGGGTGACATGGCGCTGTTCTCATGTTGTATTTAGCAAGGGGGTAATGAATTTAGCAGCATAGATGTATGTCTTTTGATGACACAGCATTGGTGGTGTTTGGGTAGGTAGGGATGCACACAATGTAACACTTCCAAGTGACCAATCTCAGGATGGTATGGTTGTGACAGTTGAGTGTCCCTTATGTCATCATCATTGATTGTCTGCTGATATGTGCCAGGGCTGTGTGCACTCCACAGGGGTGTGATTTTAGGTGAAGTAATTAGCCACCAGCTGCGTACGGGCTGCCTCACCACGTGCCCTTCCCCTGCATGCGCAGCGGGCGTGCATGTGGTTGGGGATGTGGGGGCACCACCATGTCCACCGGCAGGCCCCGGCGTGTTGCAACATTGTGCAGGATACATGCTGCCACTATGATCCTGCACACTACTGGGGGAGCATATAACAGCTGCCCACCAGAGTGGTCAAGGGAGCGAAAGCGTGACTTGAGCACTCCGAATGTGCGCTCCACTAAGCCCCGGGTTGCAATATAGGCTGTGTTATATCTTACCTTGGGTGGCGTGGTGGGGTTCCGAATTGGCGTCATCATGTGGGTGCTCAGAGGGTAGGCACTGTCCCCTGGGGAGGTGGTGATGGGTATCATTAGTGAGGTTGTGACATTACTCAGTATCTGACATGCATGCATGTGCAGAGGCATTTATACTCACAAAGCAACCATGTATCGCCATGCCGCCCAGCTTCTAGGTCCCGGTTTAGGGTTGACATTCTGTAGATGAAACTGTCGTGGGTGGACCCTGGATAGTTGGCATATACTGAGGTGATTATTCCCTTGGCATCACATGCTACCTGCACGTTGATGGAATGCCAGTGCTTGCGGTTTCTATAGATGTGCTCAGATGCCCTGGGGGGACGTAGAGCCACATGGGTGCAGTCAATGGCACCTAGCACTTTGGGGAATTGTGCCACCCCATACAAATCCTGGATGGCAGCCTGCCTTTCTTCAGGTGTTCTGAGCAGGTATATGTGCCTGCGGACTGATGGGCGTGCAGTCATGATGGCCAACACCTGGTGTAGGCAGCGTGACTGCGTGGCCTGTGACACCCCCCCCACTATAGCACTTGTCTGCTGAAATGATCCAGTGGCCAAGAAGTGCAGTACATTGAGGACCTTCTCCAGGGGGCTGAATGCTTGGGAGCACACGGTGGGTGATGTGAGGTCATCCTCCCACTCACTCACCAGGTCGAGTATTATGTGAGGTGGAAACCTTTACCTCCCATACACCTGGTCATCAGGCATCCCAAAAAGGCTGGTTCTGGGTGTAAAAATTCTGGGCCTGAATATCCTCCTCCTCCTCCTGTGGTATCCCACAACCACTGCTGCTAGGAACGGTATATTCATCTTGGCGTCTGGGATTGTTTGTTGTTTGCGCGCACTTTTATGCGGCGCGGGTCCATGTACGCCTGCTTCCTGCTGGCGTACGTGTTTCCGGATTAGCGCGTCTTTTTTGGCGCATGCATTAGCCCCGTTCAATTCCATGAATACGTGTTGTAGATGCGCGTGTGGGCGTTCCGCACATCTGCCTCCTGTACTTCCCCCATGATGCCCACATTTTCACGTGTTGTTCCCCATTCCGCGTGTTACACCCCCTGTTCCGCCTACCTTTGTTGTAGGCGCTGCGCTATGTGCGCTTTCACTTTGCGCTTAGCGTACGCTGTTTGGAGATGTGTGTGCCAGCGTGCGCCACGCAGAATTTTAGCGCTCATCACGGGATTTACATGCGCACGAACTTCCTTGAATCGCTGTGCGCGGGTTTTGCTGCGATTTTCGCACTTGCACTGCGATTCGCACGCTTTCGTACGCTTGCACCGAAAATGTCAGCGCACATTAATTCCATGAATCAGCCTCATAATGTGTTCTAAGAACACTTTCATCTTGCCAGCGAACAATATGGACAGCGTCCTCAGGACACCCCCATTTCGTCCATTGACGAACATTTCAGGACACAGCTTGTGTTCTTAGAACAGTTTCATCTTGCCTGCGAACAATACGGACAGGCATTGCGTCCTCAGGACACTCCCATTTTGTTCCTTTACGAACATTTTAGGACACAGCCTGTGTTCTTAGAACAGTTTCAACTTGCCTACGAACAATACGGACAGGCATAGCGTCCTCAGGACACCACCATTTTGTTTATTTACGAACATCCCAGGACACATAATGTGTTCTAAGAACACTTTCATCTTGCCAGTGAACAATGCGGACATCGTCCTCAGGACACCCCCATTTCATCCATTGACGAACATTTCAGGACACAGCTTGTGGTCTTAGAACAGTTTCAACTTGCCTGCGAACAATACGGACATGCATAGCGTCCTAAGGACACCCCATTTTGTTTCTTTACGAACATTTCAGGACACCGCGTGTGTTCTTTGAACAGTTTCAACGTGCTAGCGAACAGTACGGACAGGTATAGTGTTCTTAGGACACCTCCATTTTCGTTTCTTCACGGACATTCCGGACACTTGCGCTGTCCGCGGACACCTCAACTGCTTTAAAAAAAAAAAAAAAGAAATCAATTAGCACACAATATAATAATTTTACTTTATTTTACATGTATGTTAAATTTATGACAGAGAAGGTGAGGCAGAAACTGAAACAAAACAGGAGAATTGGGGGTTTCAATAGGATTTATATGAGGTGAAGAAGGGATGGAAGTCTCATCAAAACGTTTTGGTTCATGGAGAGGGTTTGGGGATAATTGACTGGGATATGGTGAGGGGGACAGGTACATGTGGGACAATGGTATGTAGTTGTTTGTTTGAAGTGATCCTCCACAAAGTTTTATAAATTATAGAAATTTGCCAAGAGTAGGTCCATTTGTTCTTCTATGTGCTGAAGAGTTTTATCCAATACTGATTTTTCTTTAGTATTTTCAATTTTTGCATGGTCTGTACAAAAAAAATATATATGTTAAATGTATATAAAATAATATGAATTAATTGGTTTATATAGTAAAGTGTCTACCATTAGATTCACTATCTTCTGACATTTCCTCACGTGGGAAATGCTAGCCACTCCAGAGTACTAGACATTTCTGTGAGAAAAAAAAAACATAATATAATTTTTTTTGTATCTAATACAGAAAGTTTACAAGTATATGAGTAAAATGCAGTACACTTACTATTTCAGGTAAGGTGTGTTCTGAGTGGTCTGTAGATCTGCTGTTGCTCTTAGTTGTGGAGTTTCTGTGAGGTAATCATGTTGGAAGCCTATCTTTCTTCTTTTGGTATATTCCATTTTAGAACATATTGTATTTAAATGAATGGTTAGTGTGTGATATATACATGGGTTACAATTCTTATTTATTACTACATATAATGTGTATGTGAAATTCAGTGAAAAAACTTTGTTAAAGGGACGTTATGGTTTCAAGTAAAACCGAAAACCCCCTGAAATTCGCCAGTAATGGCAAGCTAAGCAACCATAACTCGCGTCACCACCGTGCACTGCTAAGACTTAGACCCACAACATCAAAGATGACATCACAAATGTCATTGATGACATCACTGATGACATCACATGTCTGTCTCCCTCTTTTTTCCTTTACTGACATATCTAGGCCACATGGTTTTCTTCAGTAACAGCCAGGAACTAAAAATGATAAACATACTATATTTGTAGACTTATCATTCAAGTATGTTCTTGCAGTAATTCCCTTAGGGTCCAGTCATATCATATGAAACATATACATATGGGAAGACACAAGCTTGAAAAACAGCAATCCTTTCTGTGCATGAAGATAATCAGTAGAGTTATCAGCACTTTCTGATAGTTCTGTTGTTTTTCTTATAACTGTATTTTCCCTGTATATGCTCATATTTGTATACATTGTACTCACAGTACTTTCCTTAGTGTCCAGTCACATCATGGGATACATGTACATAGGGTAAATAGCAGCTATGAAACAGAGCAATCATTTATTTGCATAAAGATAATCAGTTAGGTTATGAATTGTTTCTGCTACTACTTCTGCTATTTTGCTTACTTCACTTTCCCTGTATATACCCATATTTGTATGTGTCTTTGTGTTTTGTCTGTAATAATGTCATTATGTTATACGTGGGTTTTATTAGCTACTTATTACGTATTTCACAGTACACAAAACTCTATTCAACATATCAGCATTATGAATATTATACCTTCATCATGTATGCTGCACGCAATGCCTATGTTTCTGCATGAGTACCTTAGTATACTGGATAGAACTTCATAATAGAATGCTATTTATATCAATACATTGCTTAATGCACTAATTAGCTCTTGATATTTATTCCAATGATCTTTGACACTTTTTTCTCAACATTATAATAAGAATCCCTTGTACAGACATTTCATGAAAAGTAAATACACATGTGATGGCATCAGTGATGTCATCAATGACATTTGTGATGTCATCTTTGATGTAGTGGGTGTTAGTCTTAGCAGTGCACAGTGGTGGCGTGAGTTATGGTTGCTTAGCTTACCATAACTGGCTAATTACAGGGGTTTTTCAGTTTTACTTGGAACCATAACGTCCCAAATGTACAGAATGAAATCAGGAACTTGTCTTTAAAAATAGATGAATTTAGCAATTAATTTAAAGAACTTGCAATTTCTGTTAAAAATCGTAGTCATTAGAAATCTTGATTATCACTGCCCTACTTGCTTCTTCCCCTTTTCCCCCAGCAATCACCTCATTCAAAATCAGAACATATAAATCACAGACTGTTTGATGAAACTTCTCTCCCTCCCTCTCCTGATGAAGACATTATAAAATTGAAAAATACACCCATTTATGTTTCCCATTTTGATTCCCCTATCCCTTTCGTAATTAAGTGTATTTTTATACTTTAATATAAAAATCTTGTATATCATTCAAATAAATAAATGTAAAACTCCAATTGATATTTTTAAAACTTCAATTGATATTCCAAGGACTATATATATATATTACTGTGGCTGTGTAGGTTAAGTTGCTAATCCCATAGGAAGAACACTTTTTGGGCGGCTTATAACTTCGCTCTACCTGGACGAATTTGTAAATGTGCACAAAAAGTAAATGGCACACTCTTTGCAAAGTTTGGTGAGGTTTGGTCCAGAGGGGGCAAAGTTATAGGGGGGGTCCCAAAATTTATTTTTTTCCCATACAGTGAATGAGGAAAAAACTTTTTGCATGCCTACAGCCCAAACCGCTGGCCGGATTTTCACCAAATTAGCGGCAGGAGCAGTGGCTCGGTCCCAAAAGCGTGCTTTTGTACATTTGGTGAAAATCCGCCCAGTAGTTTTTTTTTAAAACGATCATAAAGTAGGTGTCGAATAATTAGTGATATCTATGTGAGCTCTGCGGATACACTTCCCTGTTTTCTCCATGAGCAGGACACTGATTGGCTAATCGGCTCGCGTCATGTCCACGGGCATGCAACATGTCCACTGATTGGCTGGAGTGAGGCGTGATGTGCGTGAGATTGTTCCGATGCGCCCGCCATCATGGATCCTCCGACAGCGCGGCGGCGAACAGAGGCAAAATGCAGTTTTGGGGAGTGTTTTGGTGTGCAAGAGTGCTTGGGAGGTTTGGGGAGTAAGAGATGGGTGAAATACTGTATTTGTTTAGGTGGCAGGTGATACTGATGTATTCGCCATGCCCTGCGCAGTACGGGATGTTCGTAATTAGTGAAAATGAGGGATGTCCTAAGGATCGTATTCCCGTCCGTGCTGTCCGCAGGCAAGTTGAAACTGTTCTAAGGACACGCGCAGTGTCAGTGGACATAAAAATTGACCATATGCCGAAGTTAAAATGTATGATTCTATGGGTGTGATACGCTGCGGTGGTTGTGGCCAGAGCCTAGAGTCTTGGGTGCATGGCCGAAGGGCATGCACCCAAAACTGAAGTTATAACCACTGAAGTTATAAGCCACCATGGGTGTGATATGCTGCTGTGGTTTTGGGTGTGATATGCTGCGCGGTTTATGGCCAGGGCCTAGAAGGCCATGCACCCAAGACTGAAGTTATATGCACTGAAGTTATAAGCCAACATGGGTGGCTTATAACTTCGCTTTCCCTGGATGAATTCTCACCAAACTTTGCAGAAAGTGTGATAGGGGTGGGCCCATATAAACAGTTGAAATGTTTGATTCTATGGGTGTGATCTATGGGTGTGATCTGCTGCAGTGGTTCTGGCCAGGGCCTAGATTCTTGGGTGCAGGGCCGCAGGCAGTTTTCAGCAGTTAGATACCTGTTGGCGTATTCTAACAGTTTATAGTTTTTTAATTGAAGTTTTGTTAATCTTTAAATACAGATTAGTTATAAAATTTTGGTTTTAAGAAGATTAAATAAGTGTTTGTAAGATTTGCTGGTAATCTCTGCTTTAGAGTAATGGTACTATCATTACATTCAAACCATCCACATGTCTTTTTTATATATGCAGTGTAGTGACCTGCATTGGTTGTGGCTCCTACGTGGTAGATCATACCTATTGTTGTGAAGGTTTTCTTACCAAGTGATACTTGACCATGAGTGAATCCAGTCAACTTGCAGTTGTTTTTGGTACCATCTGCATTGTAACGTAGAAGCATTAGTATAACGTATTTACTATGTGTTTGTATTAGTAAGGTGGAGCGATTATCTGAATTGCAGGTAGTACATAATCTACCATGGTTTGTATTTTGTACAAGTTGCTGAAATGGAACGGATTCACAATTAAGTATGGATACATACACAAAGCGCTCATTAGGGATTTGTTCCTGTGTCACATTGTTGCAGAGAGTGCATGTATGTTTCCCCATGTATGAAATCTGGAAGATTTCATTTATAGGTATGTTTTTGTTTTCCAGTACTTGTTGTAAGTATATTTATGAAAATTTGAATGGACCAGATAGTTCTGTGTCCAAGTCATTTTTTCGGAGTGTCTGTTTCTTCTTTGAAGAAGTACCTGCGTTACTCTGAGTAATAGGTTCTTCTTTGGTTGTGGTAATTGATGAAGTATTAGCTTCTTTTACTCTCTTTGAAAGATTTGCAGTTAGATCCTATTGCATTTCCGTTTGAATTAGTTTTCTTTTACAATGTTTTCCTTTTTGTGGAACAGGATATGTTTTTAGATGGGGGGTGTGTAGTGAACATAGTCTATTGTATTCTAAAATTCAAGGAATATCAGCGTTTACTTTACTTGCATCAAAGTTGATTAGAAATGGACCGTAAAGTGGACATAAGCATGCCTTCTTTAAAGACTGTGTTACCAATATCTATCAATGCTTTGTCTAGGGTAAGACCAATGGTGACTGTGTATGCTAGAGTTAGAGAAAATTGTTCTCTGCATATATACATATCTTTGAAGAGAAGGAATTGAGCTGTTGAGCGCCCTATCCTTTTTACTTCTGAAAGTTTGTCAAAGAGAATATTGACAAACTGAATGTTGTTGTCAAGCGGGTGCGTTTGAAAGCAACTGCTGTACCCAGTGCTCCATTAACTAGTCCTTGTTCCACATCAAGGTTATGTTTAAGCATTACTCTACAGTTTAAGGAAAATTTTAATATTTTCTCCAAACCAGCTGTGTGGGAGATAGAATTTTCTAAGGTATTTAGTCTTGTTGTGGCTTGTTGACACATGGGTAGTGTCATACCATGTACGTCCAGTGTGTCTGTGGAGCAAATTTTAATTGTTGGTTGCATTTCTTTTTTTCAACAGTGTTTCATTGAATTTGGAACAGCTTGCAAGAGTTGGCATTAAGGACATACAATTGACATTTTTGTGCGCTAATTGTTCCATAACATCAGTAGCACATGAGTTATGGCCATAAAGTGCATGGATGTGCCGGGTTTTTAATATTGAGTGTGCTTCTTGAGATAGTACACCAACTCTAATACTTTTTAAAATGTTGACGTAAGTGAGGTCTGCAGATTGGCACATGTTTTCTGTTAATTCTCTGTATTGGAAATGTTGCCAAACGTTGACATTTCCTATGCTGCCAATAGTTTTACGGCAGAGTTTGTGTCCTAAGGTTTTAAAAATAGGTTCACCTTTCACTGGTGTCAATTGAAGAAGATCTCCAAAACAATAATGTATTTTCCTCCAAAGAGCTCTTCGTAGTTTGTTTTAAGTACTTATTGCAATCTGAGGTGAATCAAAGCCAACATTAGGTTGGAGACCATGCTCACTTCATCTATTAGTAGCATTTTCATTTGTTTTAACACTCTGTGTAGTTCCATTGCAGCTTCTGTAGAAAGTTTGTAATATTCTAATTTGTTTTGGTGTTCTACTGGAAGGAGTAGTAATCAGTGTAAAGTGACACTGCCCATGTTGTAGGCAGCTAAACTTGCGGGGGCAGTTACAACAGCTAACAGTTTGTTGTTTGTCAGTTGTTGAAGGAACTTGCTGATGATTTTGATTAAGAATGTTTTGCCTGAACCAGCTTCACCACTGACGTATAGTAGTATAGGTTTGTAATTTTGGTACGTGCATTCTTTATTGTCATGTTGTACACCATGTGCAATATCTTTTGTTACTTCTTGAAAAATGGTGCGCTGCTCATTGTTCAGTTTTGATTGCAGTACAGTTAAGTCTTCTGTATATTCTCCATAGTGACACATGGTGTTTTCTACTTCTGTCATAGCTAATTCTGCCTCATTTGCTATTAGTGGCTGTCCATGTAGTTCTTGACTTCCTGTTACAGAAGGTTGACTACTGTCGGGAGTGTCCTTATCTAGTTGGGCCTGGAGTTCTTTTTCGTGTTGCTGTTCATTGTGCAACATTGTTTTGTACTGCGTAAAGTTTATATCAGTAATAGTGCTTTCATGTGCTTTGAAAGCTTCTTCATAGGAGTCATAGTTTTCTAGTATAGCTTCTTCTTTTCTCCATGGTTTAAAAAGTTGTAGCAGGGACATGTAATATAGTTCTTTCTGTTGAGGAGTTTCTAATGACAATTTGATATGATTAATTAACCTTTGTTTGGTAAGTTGCTGTACCCTGTACCCTGGTTTGAGCCCTTCGGGAAGCCACATGCAGAGAGCCGGCAGGTAACCTCCTAAAAGGTGCACCTTATGTTATAACTGAACTACTAAATAACTGGGGTGAAGACATTAACTACCTGACCCCTTCCTGCATCCACCTAGCACAAAGCTGTATTTTTACCAAGTACTACTACCTCTTGTACACCGCTGTTCGTGCCAGTACTTACTATTATGGTCCACATACTCTATACCTACCGCAGCACGATGTGCATCTCTTACTTGCCCCTCTCCTTCAGGCTTCTCATTACATCCCCCATGAGTTACAAGTATATTCTGTAATGCCTGCCCAATACCATTTAGAATCTAGATGCCTTGTATTGTGCCTATTGACCTGATTTGCACTGCTTCTAATTGCCTAATTGTGCCATTCCAAAATCTAGCTGCATTTACACTGTGCCTATTGACCTGATTTGCACTGCTGCTAATTGCCTAATTGTGCCATTTCGAATCTAGATGCCCCTGTAATGTGCCTACTGACCTGATTTGCACTGCAGCTAGCTGCCTGATTGTGCCACTTCAAACCTAGCTGCCTTTACACTGTGCCTATTGACCTGTTTTGCACTGCTGCTAGTTGCCTAATTGTGCCATTTCAAATCTAGATGTCCCTGTACTGTGCCTATTGACCTGAGCTGCACTGCTGTTGGCTGCCTATTCACACCACCTTAACTCCCTATACCCTTTGTCCTGAGCCTTTATAATTACATCCTCAGTCCCTTGAGAAATACAAGCTGTGACATGCAGCTAAGAACCTGTGCCAGCATTGACCTTATATTCACAGTCCTCTTAGGACTATTAGCCTGCACTGCTGCCAGCTACCGTGCAAGCACCACTAAGACCTTCCATAACAACCAACCCACTCTCCCTTCAACCATGCTCTACCATCCTGACCCTCCATCGAACCCCTACCTCAATGACCCAGCCTTTGGCTCAAGCACTTTGCTACCAAACCCACTCCAAACATTCCATGTACTCTACAACAAAGGAATAGCAGACTTAGAACTAGACTGCCTAGACCACCTTGTACCTTGCACAATCGTTCTGCCCTTCCACTGCCCAACTTAACCGCAACGCCTAGTCCTCCACTCTCCACCTCACCCATCTCAGCACTAAAGGGGGCCCTTATCAATGCAAGATCCCTCACGGCTCATGCCCTTGACATCGCAGACCTCATCACTGTCCAGAACCTTGACTTCCTAGCTATTACCGAAACCTGGTTACATGATGCCTCTGGCCCACTCCTCGCTCTATCCATACCTAAGGGTTATACCATTATTAGAAACGACCGCCATTCCAACCTGTCGAAAGGAGGAGGAGTCGCTTTTATACATAGTGACAAAATCGTTATGAGAGCTGCACCCCACACACAACTTAGTTCTGCAGAATCTCTCTCAGTGAAACTATCACTCTCCCCTACCAACACAGCAACACTCCACCTTATATACAGACCTCCAGGCCCACTGGGCTCATTCATTGATGATGTTGCCTCCACCCTGTCGACTAACACTAAGCCCAACTCTCAGATATTGCTACTAGGCGACCTCAACCTAGGCCTCTCAGATCCCAAGGACCACATGGCCGTTGAAGTAGACACCACCCTCTCCAACCTAGGCTTCCAGCAGCGCATTTGTGATCCCACACACATCAAAGGTAGAACGCTCGACTGGCTAGCCGACCTTAACTGTAACACCAATGTCATTTCTAACGATGCCTGCGCCTGGTCCGACCATCATGTTATTACCTTCCTCCTACCAGCCACCAACCCCCAGCCCACACCTACCATAGCCACCGCTATACCTACCAGAAATCAAAAAGATATCACAAGGGAGAAACTGCTTCCTCTTATCCTCCCTTGTCTGAACACTCTTGCTGCACAGCACAAGGATAAGGACCCCACTGCCTTAGTAGACACTTATAACAGCCTAATGACCAATGCCATTGAGAGCATAGCTCCATTAAAGATCCGCAAAGCCAAACAACAGTCCCACCTGAACTCCTGGTTCACCCCGCAGTTCAACGCTCTGCGCAAAGAAAAGCGCAAGGCCGAAGCCCTTTGGAAAAGTCACCCTAGCGCATCTAATAAAGCCTCCCTTCTGATTACCTCTCTTAATTATAAGGAGGCCATACTACAAGCCAAAAAGGAGACATACAATTCACGAATACCCCAGGCAGAATCGAACACTAGAGAATTATTCAAAATCCTCAAAGAGTTAGAATCTCCCTCACCTGCCCCGGACACGTGCACCAAGGACAGCACCTGGTGCAACAATATACAAAACACCCTTCTTAACAAAATATCCACCTTGCAATCCAAAATCAACGCCAAACAAAATACCTTCCACACCCCTATATTTAGCAATACCAGGCCACCTAAAATAACTACCCCTGACTCCCCGGTGCCGTTCAACTTCACACCGCTCACCGTACTGGAGGTTGAAAAAATCATCTGCAACTTAAAACCTTCGAACTGCCAAGGGGACGCTTGTCCAGCCCCAATCATTAAGGATTCGGCTCACGACCTCGCCCCTTTTATCACCGCTTTTATTAACGCTTCCTTTCAATCGTGAGTGGTCCCCAATAACCTGAAGGATGCTTGGGTCATTCCTCTCCTAAAAAAAAACACCTTAGACCCAGAGGTTCCAACCAATTACAGGCCCATCACAACGGTCCCATTTCTGCTAAAAATCCTAGAGTAGAGCAGCCTAACTTCAGATACAGAACTATCTGGAATCAAACAACCTACTAGGCACGAGACAATCCGGCTTCAGACCGAAGCACGGTACGGAGACAGCCCTCCTCGATCTCAAAACCCAAATTGAGGATCTCAAAGACAAAGGGAAACTAGCCCTCTTACTACTTTTAGACTTATCGGCTGCCTTCGATCTGGTTAATCACCAAATCCTCTGTCACCACCTTAAAACTGCAGCTCACTTCTCCGACATGGCCACAAACTGGATACAATCCTTCTTGGATAACAGACAGATGAGGGTATTCTCGCCCACCTCTGCAGCTGACCCTGCACCAGTCCCTTGCAGAGTCCCCCAAGGTTTGTGTGTATCACCTACCCTCTATAATGTATTTACTAAACCCTTATTTGATGTGCTTGACTATCTGGGTGTCACCTACACAAATTATGCTGATGACACCCAGATACTCATCCCCATCACGGGTGATTACACAGTAGATTCAAAAGCCTTAAATGACGTTTACCATGTCATTCAAACATGGATGGCCCAACATGAGCTCTGTCTCAATGATGACAAGACAGAGCTCCTCATCCTAGGCACTCAGCAAAGACTAAACAAGCTGAACCCTATGTTCAGCTCCTTTAACATCGATGGAAATCTAATAAAAGTCTCCAAAGATACCAAAACGTTGGTAATCTACCTCGATTCCACCCTCTCCCTTCACAGACAAACAAATGCAGTTGCGGCGGCCGCTGCCTATACCTGCAAGCTGATCACAGCATGTCGTCCTTTTCTTTCCACGCACAATTGTACTACCCTTTCTAGGACCCTGGTCATGTCCAAACTGGACTAATGCAATGCACTGTACCAGGGCACTAATCAGGGTAAACTAGACAAGCTCCAGATCATACAAAATAACTCCATCAGGGCAGTCCTTAACATTCCCAGATCTGCACACATTTCGGATACCAGGAAGAACCTTTATTGGTTGTCAGTCACCCAAAGGATCTCACTAAAATCGCTTGCCCTAACCTACAAATGCATGAATAACCTGGCCCCCACTTATCTATCCACACGTTTCACGCTATACACCCCAGTTCGCTCACTTAGATCTACCCTGAACCAGAGCCTATTGATACCTAGATACAAGCTCCAAACAGCTGGTGGATCCAGCTTCCCAGTCCTGGCAGCCAAATTGTGGAACGCTGTCCCCTTGACTATCAGAAACCTCCGCTCCCTCAACCTATTCAAACATAGAGCCAAATGTTGGCTAGTCACTACCAATGCCCAAGCTACATTCCGAAAACGTGATGCAATAACCTGTGTATGCATGTACTATTCGGCAAGCCATGTATCGCTGTACTACTTACCTATGCCTACTTCTATGCTATATTTATTGACTGATATATAATCACTGTATGCAATTTATGTAACCATTGCTTTCAAGATATGCGCCCGGTAGCCTCCGGGCCTGGTGTGCGCTATACAAATAAAATAAATACAAATACAAATACAAGTTTCACTAAGCTGCCTTCACAATCTGTCACTCTTTATCAACCTTTTTTTCATCAGGTTTTATATTATTTTTGTATGTGATGTTTTGGGCTATGTGGTATAGACACATGGGGCCTCATTACGAGTCCGGCGGTAACCGCGGCGGTAAAACCGCCTGGTTACCGCCGGACTCGTATTACCATTCTGCCTCCGTGATTCCCGGAATTACCGGGGCATTACAACCCCGGTTTTTCGGGAATCACGGAGGCGGAATGGTGTTAATCCCCATTCCCATTGAGTCCTATGGGACTCGATGGGAATGGGGATCATGGATCATGGGATTTGTGTGCCATTCTGCCTGCTAATCTCTGTTTAATATATGGGGATTTGTGGGCAGAATGGTTCAGAAATCGCAGTTTGTTTTGGTGCGCAAATTACATAAATGGACCATACAGTGTGTTTGAGGAACAGTAAGAATATTAAGGTATTATTGTACTTACTCTTTTTTGGTGGAATGAGAAGGTTTCTTTGAATATGTTGTTTGTAGTTCAGATGCTGCTGATTTTCAGGAGAGTGGTCTTCACTGCAATTGTAAAAGAAAGAAGTTAGTAATTTTGTGTTGATAGCACTGATGTTAATGTAGACATTGATTTTTATGTTTTTGCGGTAGTATTCTTGTTTGATATCTGATCATAGTGTCTGCATGCATTTCATTTGACTATGTGCAGCCTTTATATTTTATTTACAATATGTTAGTTCAACATGGTTTGCAAATGAGTAGAATTTTAAGTGCATGAAATTCACTTGGTTTTTTAAAGGTGTGTTGTAGATAGCAGACAGGTTTGGAAGTGACAGATGATTATAGTAGATGGGAAAAATGTCAATAAGTTCATTTTATAGGTAGACATGCCAACAATCGGGAGCACCTAAGAGGGAGATTTTACCACAGCAATCGAGAACATTTATTTTTCCCATAGGATTGGATTGGATTAGCATTAATTTAGGCGGGAGACAGTAAAGAATAGTGCAATTTTTTAATGAAAAATCGTGAGTCTCGCACCTAAATCGGGAGAGTTGGCATGTATGTATAGGCTATGCAGGTTTAGTGGCATTACTCTATTTATATGGATTCATAACAGTTGTACATGTACTGTGAATAAAATATGCATACCTGTATTTTGTATTCATGCATGTGGATATGAATGCAGCTATAAGTAGAAATCTTGGAGACTTGTAGAGTAGTTTTTGTAGTATGTGCGTTCCAATGATATGAGACTTGTACTCAGAGTGATCAACAGTACATTTGGAGTGTGGAACTCTGATGATGGAGTTAGATGTAGAGGTCTTGGATGTGATTGGTGGATGGTTGTGTGACTGCTTAACTGTATCCAATGAGGGAAAGGCACTGAGAGTGATGTGGAAAGGGTAGAAGGGCTGGCTAAGATTTACCTGCCACGCGGACACCGCGGCTGTCCACGGGTAGGGTGTGACACATCCGGGGGTTTTTAGCAAACCCAGTATGGAAAGGGGACTGTAGGGATAAGCCAATCAGATGTTGACATTGTGGATTTGTGTAGAAAGAGAGTGTGTGTAGTGAAGATGGCAGAGGTGGAGAAAGTCTGGGTGTTGGTGCTCAGAGATATGTTTGTCCATGGTTTACAACAGTATGTGCAATACAGGCATGTGGCAAAAAATGTCGATGTTAAAGGAGGGGAGGTGTTGTGGAGCGTTGTGCCTTATTGCAATGTAGAGGGAATTCTGCAAGTTCGTGAAGATATGCACAGGATGAATAGTCCCCATCTGGTAATTTTGCCCTATGGTGCTTTCAATTTGGGCTACATCAGTGCCCCTACTTTGTTGGCAGATTTGGAACAGTTGGTTCAAGCAGTAATGAACATCCTTCCAAATGTGAAAGTAATTTTTTCTGGATTACTACCTAGGGCAATATGGGACAATAGTTTTGTTTTTTTTTCCCTAAGCAAAACATTGCTAGATGTGCAGTCAATCAAGGCATGTGTGCTTTCATGCTTAGAGCTGGTATGTCTTTCTGTAATGATGAGAATATTGATTTGAGTAAGGCTGTTTATTTTGAAGAAGAAGATGGCATTTCTTTATCTTTTTTGGGAAATGCCATCTGTTTTGGAATTTAAGGGTTGCTTTGGAGAAGGTTATGTGAAGATTTTAGTTGTAAAGTAAGAAAAGAAATAAAAAAAATAATGCAAAATAACAGGTGTCTGTCAGGCATCTGCAAAAAAACCAAAAAAACGCTCTTTTCAGAGCCCACCTCAAAGGGGAAATGGGGCACACTATTTAAATGTACAATCACCACGCTCAGATTTTCGATATGTCCGTGGACATGGCGATAGTCTGCGGACAGTGTGTATTACATACAGGGATTCTGGGGTGGAGTCGCATGCAAATGAGAATAAACGGAGGTACGGATTGGTCAGTAAAGTTTACTAAGTGTGTTGTGTAAGGAGAGATTTTGTCAGAACGTCTTTTTCCTGAGAGAAGAAGAGATAGCTATGGCTGCGTGTTTCCGAAAACAGATTATCTGGATTTTGGGAGACTCATGGAGACATTGGTTGGAGGTGCATGCAGAATGCTGTGGAGTAGCTGCAGATCTTGGATTTCCTCATGTGGAAGTGCACTGGCATGGAGTGCGTGGAATGAAGGGGCTGGACGTGGTACCTCTCTGTGCTACTTTAGAGACAGAGTATCATCCAGACATAATTATAATTAATTGTGGAGGGAACAGTTTAGGACATGTGTCTGGAATTTCTTTGCAATTTGCAATGAAAGAAGAACTTGAGAAGGTCATGGACATGTTTCCAAATTCCCAAGTAATTTTTTCTCGTATTGCACAAAGACAAATGTGGCTGCGTTCCTCTTCATTTGGTCCACAAATGGAGAAAGCGAGGCACAATGTCAAAAAGGCTGTTTGTGCCTTTCTAAGAGATGTTGGCATGTCCTCTTTTCACAATGAAAATATGTTTCATAGCACATACATTTTTCGCAGAGATGGAGTCCATCTTACTTATGCTGGCAATCAGATTTTTCTGAGAAATGTGCAAAATGCATTGCAACCTTTTTGGGAATTATATTTTGCAGTTGATGTTGTCGATTTAAAGTTTTTCAAACATACAAAAACACCACCAAAAGGCTCTTTTCAGAGCCACCACTTGTTACCAGAGAAAAGTGCATTGGTTTTTCTAAGGCAGCACCCTAAAATTGTATAGGTTTAGGACTGTCTGCAGACTTCCAAATAATGCACAGGGCCCTGCACTGTTTATTTGCCACTTCTATTTTTAAACTGTGAAAGGTGGCTCTGAAAAGAGCCTTTTTTTGGATTTTTGTTGTTTTATTTTTTTTGTTTTTTACACACGACACACTAGGAGAGGAGGGGAATGGAGGGTAAGGAAAGTACACCAACCACAGGGATAAGAAAGGTCAGGTGGAGAGAGGAAGATGTAGGGTGGGCCTTACTTAGGTAGGTAGCAGGTCTTCTGGTGCTCCGTGACTGTAGTCTCGAAAGCACTTTGCAGACTCTCCCCCCTGCAGAATACTGCATCACAGTACATACACAATATTGTGACCCTCGAAAGGTAAGGGTCAACAGCATTGCGAATGGTCTGTGAAGCAGCTGGAGGGATGAGCTCTCCTACAGGAGTGTCTCTTGTGGTGAGAGGAGCGGAAACTGAGGATGCTGTAGAGGAACTCAACCTACTATGTTTATCACAACGTACAACCTTGCGAATGTCCGCACTGTGGAAAGACGTTAGGTGTCGCTTCATGGATGTCATACCAAAGCTGTATGAACCACGTCTCCCATGACTCAGCACCATGTTTCTCTGGTTACAGGTGACTTTGTTTGCACATGCTTTTGGTACGTTACCATGAATGGTAAACAACCGCCACACCCAAGACTCCCGGCAAGTGCTGGTAGTAGGGAGATCCTCAACCTCATTCTCTTCATCCTCTTCATCCTCATTCTCTGCATCCTCACACGTGTTCCCCTCTATAGGCCCATGGGGAGGTGGTGGTGGTGGAGGGTGGATGCCATCAGGGTTTATGAGATAATCTCAGCAAGAGCAGCAGAGGCAGCAAAAGTCAATCTGCATTAGCCAGAAGTACAATGAAGATTAGCTCTGGGGTGTGGCCTTTTATAGGGTTGGAGGGGTGCACTTCGCAAACAGATCAAACACCCAAAAAGGTTCAAAAAGTTACAAAAAGTATGTGGAAAGCCAGGGTCATTGTCTGGGACATGTGCAATGGTGAATTTTTACTGTAAAATAATTTGGATTGTTTGAATAAGTTCTTTTAAAATGTTGGGGAACCGGACAGCGTCCGCAAATTAGGACACATGCTCATCGTGGGTGCGGTCACATGATGACGTCGGGAACACGTCCGCGAAGGGAACAGGTGTCCGCAGTACACCAAATGCACAGGAACGGTTGTGCACATGCGCATGGGTGTTCTTCGGACAGTGTTCGGGTCCTTAAACTAATTAAAAGTGTGACACAAGTGAGACGGACAGTTACGGACAGGCGCGATGTTCACAGGACTTACGGGTGTGGTGCGCATGTGCGTAGATGTTCTGCAGATTGTACGGACAGGTATAGTGTCCTTAGGACACCTCCATTTTGTTTGACTATGGACATCCCGGACACAGTGCATGTTCTTTGGACAGTTTCAACTTGTCTGCGGACGTTATGGACAGGTATAGTGTCCTTAGGATTAGTCCATTTTGTTCACTGACGGATATCTCAGACATCAGGTGTGTTCTAAGAACAGTTCCATCTTGGTTGCAAACGGTACGGACAGCTTTAGTGTCCTTGGGACACCCCCATTTTGTTCATTTAAGGACATCCCGGACACCGGGTGTGTGCTAAGAACACTTCCATCATGGCTCCGAATGGTACGGACAGGTGTAGTGTCCTTAGGACATCCCCATTTCGTTCATTACGGACAGCCCGGACAGGCGCCCTGTCCGCGGACATTCTAGCTGCTTTTTGAAAAAAAATAAGATACAAAGAATTTCATTAAAAAAAAATAATATTTTTTTAATTTCATATATACAATTTATGAAAGAGAGGGGGAAGCAGAAACTGATACAAATACAGGGGAATTAGGGGTTTGGAGAGGAGTGATGGGAGGGGGTGAAGGGATGGAAGTCTCATCAAAATGTTTTTGTTGGTGTTGAGGCTTTGGGGATAGTTGACTGGGACATGGAGAGGGGGAACAGGTACATGTGAGACAATGGTATTTATTTTTTTCTTTTATGTGGTCCTCCACTAACTGTTTCAAAACATTGAAATTTTCCTTGAGCATGTCCATTTTCTGTTCCATCCGTTGCAGAGTCTTTTCCAATTTGTCTTTTGGTGTATTATTTTCAATGTTTGTATGGTCTGTTGAAAATAAATATACATATGTTAAGTACACTAAAAGTAATGATTATTAATTTGCTTACATAGAGAAGTGTCTACCATTTTTATGACTGTCTTCAGACTTATCCTCACATGGAAAATTCTCCTCAAGCCATTCTAAAGTACTGCACATTTCTGTGTGAAAAACAAAAATATATTAATTGTAGTGTACCTAATACAAAAAGTTTAGGAATATATAAGAAAAATGAAGTTTACTTACTAGTTTCTGATAAGTTGTATTCGTACAGTTGTGTAGGTCTACTGTTGCTTCTAGCTCTGCAGTTTCTGTGAGGTAATTATGTTGGAGGCATATCTTTTTTGTTTTGGTATATTCCATTTTACTACATATGGTATTTAAATGGATGGTTGATTTGTTAGCTATATAGGTTTCACTGTTTATTTATTATTACATATAACGTGTTTATGTGCTAATTTTTGAACTTGTGCAGTGTTTATATGGTATGATAGGACAATTTAAGTTACCCCCTGAGTGTTTGGGAAGTGTTGATGTAGACGCGACCGTCCGCGGACATTCGCACAGTCCGCGGACATCAAAATCATTAGCGGAGGGTTCAGTATGTTCTGTGTTACATGTACATGAAGTAAGGGAATCCTAGTAAACATTTATCAAATTCACACTATGAAAATGTATATTCAGTAAAAAAAACTTTGTTAAAGGGACGTTATGGTTCCAAGTAAAACCGAAAAACCCCTGAAATTTGCCAGTTATGGTAAGCTAAGCAACCATAACTCGCGCCACCACTGTGAACTGTTAAGATTAACAGCCAGGACATCAAAGATGACATCACAAATGTCATTGATGACATCATATATATATATATATATATATTCAGTGAAAAAAACTTTGTTAAAGGGACGTTATGTTAAGTTGCGCTACTAAAAACCTATGAAATTCAGTGAAAAAACTTTGTTAAAGGGACGTTATGGTTCCAAGTAAAACCGAAAAACCCTTGAAATTCACCAGTTAGGGTAAGCTAAGCAACCATAACTTGCGCCACCACCGTGCACTGCTAAGACTAACACCCAGGACATCAAAGATGACCTCAGAAATGTCATTGAGACGATAGAATTACCCCTCCATTCAACTGAATCAGAACGTCTAGTGTACAAATGGCCATGCACGTCAATGTGTAACATTCCCAAACAATGTTTCAAATCTTTACACCAATTCCTCAATAAATATGTAAAAAGCAAAGACAAAATCAAAATTAAATTACTGCAAAATATAGAAACCTGTCCAGTGCGCAAGTACACAGGACTACAAGGACCGTCATTGGCCTGCATTACAGGACCAACTTGTAAAACTACTTTCCATGATATCAAAAGGATACCAACACATCATTCAACTATAAGAAATCTAGTCTATAAACTGTGCTATGCTAAAAGTCCTGCTTTAGCACTAGCAAAGTTAAATAACATCCTTCTACATGGTACAGCAAAAGACCTACTTGAAGAAATTCACTATATCCAGAAAAAATATTTTGGAAGTGAAAGCCATTTACAGAATGAAATAGCTTTAAACCAATTAAGCAACAATTCTACACATGGCAACCTTTTGCTAAACACATACAAAAAAGAAATACTAAAATTTAAAAGTACATCAGCTCAAGTACCAAACCATGTATGTGTATGTTGCCGTAGAACTTTTTATAAAAGTAACACAAAAACTGTGGACCTATCATACAAAATAGAAGACAATGAAGATTCTAAATGGTTTGAATTAGCTCTCTACCTTGTAGCAGAAAACAAATATGAAATAACTGAGCCCTTAATACTTTGCAGTTATTGCACTACAAAACTTGACAACAACCAAACTCCTTCACGTTCTATCACAAATAATTTGGAATTATACCCAGTACCAAAACCTTTACAACAACTTAATTTATATGAGAGCATCATAATTCAAACAGTACACCCATTTCAAGCAATAATATGCCTTCAACCAAAAACAGCAAAATTACCTCCCTCTGAATTGGTAAAAGGCATTCGTGGAAAAGTAGTTTATTTACCATTAAATCTAAAAGAAAATGTGCATACTCTAGGTGTGCAACGTCCAATGCAGCAATCTTTAATTATATTAGTAAATGGAGTACCTACAAAAGACAAAAAAATATGGCAACAGCTGGTAGATTTATATAAAGTTAGACAAGCCTTCCAATATCTTAAAGAGAATAATGAATATTACAAAGAAATTAATATTGAAGAAAACTTGAAAGATACAACTGAAATAATTCAAGAAACAGAAGAAGCTGGTCAATTTGAGCTACTAGATCCTGCTACAATATCAAATACTTTAGACCATTATACAATTCATCCTTTGCACTGTAATGACACCGTACAAGATGTACTGGAAACTTACCAAATGCGTCAAACAAAAGGATCGCCAATCAGTATATGGGAAAAAAGTATAGAAGCACGTGCTTTTCCTCTACTCTTTCCTACTGGCAAAGGAGGAAGCTATGATGATAGACCTATTCAAATATCAGCTTCAGAATACCGCTCATTACGGATGTATTCTGAAGATACCAGATTTAGACAAAATGTGGAATACATATTCCACCTACTCTTTGAAAGTGAACTAGCAACTTTATGTTACGGAGTTGCACACATATTAAAATCAGAATCACACTTTCAAAATATGACAGCTACACAATTTTTAGAGAAAGTGCAACAAAAGGATGAGGTTTTACAATCAAATATTACAAATCTATTAGCAAATATGCGTGGTACTAAAGAGTACTGGTTTCAACGTCATGGAGATGTACGTTGTATGATCAGAAACCTTGGCCCACCCACTTGGTTTGTTACATTAAGTTGTGCAGAATATGCATGGGAAGATTTACATGATTTCCTACGCATATCAAATAAAAACAAAACAAACATAGATATTCTAACACCTGGAGAACTTTGTTCTTTGGATCCTGTTAATGTTTCAAGATATTTTCACCATCGCTTCATTGCTATGCTACATTTTATTTGTAATAAAACTGTTCCTCCCCTTGGAGAAGTGCAACACTTCTTTTGGAGAAAAGAATACCAAGCCAGAGGAGCACCACATATCCACATGCTCTTATGGATTAAAGATGCTCTTAAATTTGGTCAAGACAGTGATGCCACTGTTTTACTGTTTATTGAAAAATATGTCACTTGTGAAATTCCATCAGAAGCCACAAATAGTGATCTTCGTGCACAAATTTTACAATTTCAAAGACACAAATGTGGAAAATATTGTCGTCGCAAATACAAAAACAAAGGCAAATACTACACCAAATGCCGATTTGGTTTCCCTAGACCAGTTACAAATACAGGTCAAGTAAACAACCTCATGTCTTCAGTTAGACATAGTGTTAAAGGTAAGTCACCTAAAAATACATATTACAGAAAAAGAAAAGAAGAAAAATATATCAATGATTATAATGCAATCATTGCCCACTTATGGAATGCAAACATAGATGTGCAGTACATTGCAGACAATTCTACTGCAGTTGCACGATATGTCACAGCATACTTAACTAAAGCAGAAAAGACAGAGCTCCAAGACCTCTGGAATGACCTGTCATCAGATAAAACCGTATCTCAGAAATTATACAGCTTGGGCATAAAAATGCTCACCCATAGAGAATGTGGATCTTATGAAGCAGCTGATCGTTTAACTGGTACTTCATTGTATGGTATATCTGAAAATATAGTATGGCTAAGTCTTGGTCCAGCTAAATCTAGAAAAAGAGTTCTAAAATCATATGAAGATATAGAAACAATAGCCAAACATGATCCCAACAGCCAAGACATTTTAAAAAACAATTTATTGTACACATACTACCCAAACAGAAGTAATACTTTGGAAAACATGTGTCTATACCAAATAGCCCAAAAATACACATACAAAAATAATATGAAACCTGATGAAAAAAAGGTAAATATAGAGTGACAGACTGTGAAGGCAGCTTAGTTAAACTCACTAAACCAAATTTAATTAATCATATCAAATTGTCATTGAAGACTCCTCAACATAAAGAAAATATATTACATGTCCCTGCTACAACTCTTCAAACCATGGAGAAAAGAAGAACAATTACTAGATAACTATGACTCATGTGAAGATGCTTTCAAAGCAAATGAAAGCACTATAACTGATGTAAACTTTACACAGTACAAAACAATGTTGCACAATGAACAGCAACATGAAGAAGAACTCCAAGCCCAACTAGATAATGATACTCCTGACAGTAGTCAACGTTCTGTAACAGGAAGCCAAGAACCACTGGGAGAACCACTAATAACAAATGAGGCAGAATTAGCTATGATAGAAGTAGAAAGCAAATGAAAGCACTATAACTGATGTAAACTTTACACAGTACAAAACAATGTTGCACAATGAACAGCAACATGAAGAAGAACTCCAAGCCCAACTAGATAATGATACTCCTGACAGTAGTCAACCTTCTGTAACAGGAAGCCAAGAACCACTGGGAGAACCACTAATAACAAATGAGGCAGAATTAGCTATGATAGAAGTAGAAAACACCATGTGTCAGTATGAAGATAAGGAAGACTTAACTATACTACAATCAAAACTAAACAATGAGCAACGTAGCATTTTTCAAGAAGTAACAAAACAAATTGCACATGGTGTAAAACATGAAAATAAAGAATGTTCCTGCCATAATTATAAACCTATACTACTGTACGTCAGTGGTGAAGCTGGTTCTGGCAAAACATTCCTAATCAAAATCATTAGTAAGTTCCTTCAACAATTGACAAACAACAAACTGTCAGCTGTTGCCACTGCCCCCACAGGTTTAGCTGCCTACAACATAGGTGGTGTTACATTACACTGATTACTACTAATACCAGTAGAACACCAGAACAAATTAGACTATTACAAACTTTCTGCAGAAGCTGCAATGGAATTACGCAGAGTATTGAAACAAACGAAAATGCTACTAATAGATGAAGTGAGCATGGTCTCCAACCTGATGTTAGCTTTGATTCACCTCACATTACAAGAAGTACTCAAAACAGACTATGAAGAGCTCTTTGTAGGAAAACACATTATTGTTTTTGGAGATCTGCTTCAATTAACACCAGTAAAAGGTGAACCTATTTTTAAAACATTAGGGCACAAACTCTGCCGTAAAACTGTTGGCAGCATTGGAAATGTCACCCTTTGGCAACATTTCCAATACAGAGAATTAACAGAAAACATGCGCCAATCTGCAGATCTCACTTATGCCAACATTTTAAAAAGTTTGAGAGTTGGTATACTTTCTAAAGTAACAGAAGCAACATTGAAAACCCGGCACATTAATGCACTTTATGGCGATAATGCATGTGCTACAGATGTTATGGAACAATTAGCCCACAAAAATGTCAATTGTATGGCCTTAATGCCAACTCTTGCAAGCTGTCTCAAATTCAATGAAATAATGTTAAGTAAAGAAATGCAACCAATAATGGAAATTAGCGCCACAGACAAACTAGATTTACATGTTATGACACTACCCATGTGTGACCAAGCCACAACAAAACTAAATAATATAGAAAAATCAATCTCAAACACAGCAGGCTTAGAAAAGATGTTAAAATTATCCTTAAACTGCAGAGTAATGCTTAAACGTAACCTTGACGTGGACCAAGGACTAGTTAATGGAGCACTGGGTACAGTTGTTGGCTTTCAAACATACCCACGTGACAACAAAATTCAGTTTGTCAATATACTCTTTGACAAACTTTCAGAAGTATAACGGATAGGACGCTCAACAGCTAGATTCCTTCTCCTCAAAGATATGTATGTACGCAGAGAACAATTTTTTCTAACTCTTACATACGCAGTCACGATTCATAAATCACAAGGTCTTACCCTAGACAAAGCAATGATAGATATTGGTAACACAGTCTTTAAAGAAGGCATGAGCTACGTAGCACTATCACGCTTACGTACACTTGACGGTCTATTTCTAATCAACTTTGATGCAAGTAAAGTAAACGCTGATATTCCTTGCATTTTAGAACATAATAGACTTCGCTCACTATACACTCCCCATCTAAACACATATTCTGTTCCACAAAAACTAAAACTTTGTAAAAGAAAACTAAATCAAACAGAAATGCAACAGGACGTCACTGCACATCCTCCAAAGAGAGTAAAAGAAACTAATACTTCATCAAGTACCACAAACAAAAAATAATCAATTAGAGAAAGTAAACCAGGTACTTCTTTAAAGAAGGAAGACAAACTCCAAAAAAAGCAGTTAGATACAGAACTACCTGGACCATTTAAATTCTCAAATATAGTTGGTGTAAGTTGCTATGCAAATGTAGCAATGAATATTCTATTTCAATTACCACCAATTGTTGACAACATTTACTTACACAGTACAGACCCATTGTGTTTGCAAATGTTAGTACTTCACAGAAATGCAGCAAACAATCCTGACAACACATATAGTGTTTTTGGAATAAGACGACAATTGGACTACTGTGCTGGAATGGTGAAATTCACTATAAACTCACAGGAAGATCCACAAGAATTTCTAATGTACTTACTACAAGTACTGGAAAACAAAAACATACCTATAAATGAAATCTTTATGATTTCATACATGTGGAAACATGCATGCACTCTCTGCAACAATGTGACACAAGAAGAAATCCCCAATGAATGCTTCATATATATATCAATACCAAATTGTGAATCCACTCCATTTCAGCAACTTGTACAAAATGAAAACCATGGTAGAATATGCTCTACCTGCAATTCAGATAATCGCTCCACGTTAGTAATACAAACACATAGTAAATACGTAATACTAATGCTTCTACGTTACAATGCAGATGGTACCAAAAACAACTGCAAGCTGACTGGATTCACACATGGTCAAATATCACTTGGTAAGAAAACCTTCACAGCAATAGGTATAATCTACCACGAAGGAGCCACAACCAATTCAGGGCACTACACTGCATATATAAAAAAGAAATGTGGATGGTTTGAATGTAATGATAGTACCATTACTCTAAAGCAGAGATTACCAGCAAATCTTACAAACGCTTATTTGATGTTCTTAAAACCAAAATTTGATAAATAAACTGTATTTAAACCTTTAAATAAATGTGTGTTAATAAAATATAAACTGTTAGAATACTCCAAAAGCTATCTAACTGCTCAAAGATTCTACAACAACTAATCAGATAAATGAATACCACTAAATTAGACCAAAAAATACACTGTTAGAATACGCCAATTGGTATCTAACTGTCCCAAAATTATAAATTTGTGTTAAAATAATATAAACTGTTAGAATACTCCAAAAGCTATCTAACAGCTCAAAGATTCTACAACAACTAATCAGATAAATGAATACCACTAAATTAGGCCAAAAAATACACAGTTAGAATACGCCAATTGGTATCTAACTGTCCCAAAATTTAACAATATCCAAATAGATAAATCAAAACCACTAAAATATATTAAAAACATAGACAGTTAGAATACGCCAATTGGTATCTAACTGCTCCAAAATTTTATAATATCAAAACAAATGAAGAATCTGTTACTGCTCCAAAAAAAATACAACAACGCAAAGTATAAAGCATTAGCCAGAAACAACAAGTGAACACTGAAAACAAACAAACAAATAAACTGTAGCATAACAGAAAAAGGGTTTTTTTTTAATCCAACATGGATTTTTTTTCTCCCACAGACCCAATGATTTTAGCAACAAATACAGAAACTGAGCAAATTGCACAGTACTCTGATTTGTACTCTACTAAATATGAGGGTCGAAAAAAAATAAAAGTATATTGCTTATACAATGTAATAAGTCATTACAAAATACTAATACTAACATGCTATTTTCTTTTATCACAGAAATGAAGAAGAAAAACATGGACTCCCATTACTAGACCAAACAGTAAGTATACAATAATAAGGACAACCATAGCAGCATATCACATCCATAGTATCTAATACCTTTGTTCCTTATACATTTGCTTTTCACCCAAAGTTTTAAGCAAATATGAATGTGATATGCTGCGGTGGTTGTTGCCAGGGCATAGAGTCTTGGGTGCATGGCCAAATGGCCATGCACCCAAGACTCTATGCCCTGGCAACAACCACCGCAGCATATCACATCCATAGAGTCAAACATTTCAACTATGATCTATGGGAAACATTTAATGTCCGCGAACAATATGAGTGTTCTTAGAACACTTTGAACTTGCCAGCGAACAATACTGACACCGTTTTCAGGACACCCCCTACGAACATTTCAGAACGAAGCGATAGCTCTTAGAACACTTTCAACTTAACAATGAACATATGGGCAGCGTCTTAAGGACACCCCCTACGAACATATCAGGACACCGGGCGTGTTCTCAAAAACGTCTTCAGAACACCACCATCTTGTTTATTTGCGAACATTTCAGGACACCGCGAGTGTTCTTAGGACATATTCAACTTGACAGAGAACAATACGGACAGTGTCCTCAGGACACCCCATACGAACATTTCAGGACACCAGGAGTGTTCTTAGAAGCGTCTTCAGAACACCACCATCTTGTTTATTTGCGAACATTTCAGGACACCGCGAGTGTTCTTAGGACACATTCAACTTGACAGAGAACAATACGGACAGCGTCCTCAGGACACCCCCGACGAACACTCCCCGAACACCGCGAGTGTTCTTAGAAACGTCTTCAGAACACCCCCATTTTGTTTATTTGCGAACATTTCAGGACACCACGGGTGTTCTTAGAACACATTCAACTTGACAGAGAACAATACGGACAGCGTCCTCAGGACACCACCTATGAACATTCCAGGACACCGGGAGTGTTCTTAGAAGCGTCTTCAGAACACCACCATCTTGTTTATTTGCAAACATTTCAGGACACCGCGAGTGTTCTTAGGACACATTCAACTTGACAAAGAACAATACGGACCGCGTCCTCAGGACACCCCCTACGAACACTCCCCGGACACCGCGAGTGTTCTTAGAAGCATCTTCAGAACACCCCCATTTTGTTTATTTGCGAACATTTCAGGACACCGCGAGTGTTCTTAGGACACATTCAACTTGACAGAGAACAATACGGACAGCGTCCTCAGGACACCCCCTACGAACACTCCCCGGACACCGCGAGTGTTCTTAGAAGCGTCTTCAGAACACCACCATCTTGTTTATTTGCGAACATTTCAGTACACCGCGAGTGTTCTTAGGACACATTCAACTTGACAGAGAACAATACGGACAGCGTCCTCAGGACACCCCCTACGAACACTCCCCGGACACCGCGAGTGTTCTTAGAAGCGTCTTCAGAACACCCCCATTTTGTTTATTTGCGAACATTTCAGGACACCGCGAGTGTTCTTAGGACACATTCAACTTGACAGAGAACAATACGGACACCGTCCTCAGGACACCCCCTATGAACACTCCCCGGACACCGCGAGTGTTCTTAGAAGCGTCTTCAGAACACCCCCATTTTGATTATGTGCATACATTTCAGGACACCGCGGGTGTTCTTAGAACACATTCAACTTGACAGAGAACAATACGGACAGCGTCCTCAGGACACCCCCTACAAACATTTCAGGACACCGGGAGTGTTCTCAAAAACGTCTTTAGAACACCCCCATTTTGTTTATTTGCGAACATTTCAGGACACCGCGGGTGTTCTTAGAACACATTCAACTTGACAGAGAACAATACGGCAGCGTCCTCAGGACACCCCCTACGAACACTCACCGGACACCGCGAATGTTCTTAGAACAGTTTCACTTTGCTTGCGAACAAAACGGACACATATTGACAGTTTATTTAGAACATTTCAGAACACCCGTGACGTCCGCAAACAAATCGAACACAAAAAGAACGTCTACCACAAAAAAAACACAACTTTCATCCTATGTCATACACTCCCACCCTCCCCAAACACTCCTACACACCAACACACTCTACAAAATACACATTTTGAACAAAGTTTCACTGCGCTGTCCGGGGACGTCCGCGAATCCAAGATGGCGGGTGCTACCGAAAAATCTGACGCGCTTCACGCCGTCCAATCAGCGAACACGTTGCATGTCCGAGAACATCACTCAAGACGATTGGCCAATCAGGACACTTTCCGCGGAGCGAACAGGGAAGTGTGTCCGCAAACCGAACACAGATATCACTAATTTTTTTTTACCTACTTTTTGGTCATTTTAAAAAAAACTACTGGACGGATTTTCACCAAATTTGCAAAAGCACGCTTTCTGGACCAAACCGCTGCTCCTGGTTCAAATTTGGTGGAAATCCGTCCAGTGGTTTGGGCTGTAGGCGCGAGAAAATTATTTTTCCCATTCAGTCTATGGAGAGTGAGTATAATGTATACAAATATGAGCATATAGAGGGAAGGTAGAGTAATAAAAATAAAACTATGAGAAAGTGCTTATAACCATAATGATTATCTTCATGCACAGAAAGGATTGCTCTCTTTCAAGCCTGTATCTTCCGCTATGTATATGTTTCATATGATGTGACTGGACCCTAAGTCTACAAATATAGTACCTTTTCAATTTTTACTTCCTGACTGTTACTGAAGAAAACTATGTGGCTTCGATATGTCAGTAAAGGATAAAAAGGGAGAGCCAGCCATGTGATGTCATCAGTGATGTCATCAATGACATTTGTGATGTCATCTTTGATGTCCTGGGTGTTAGTGTTAGCAGTGCACGGTGGCGCGAGTTATGGTTGCTTATGTTACCATAACTGCCGAATTTCAGGGGTTTTTCGGTTTTACTTTGAGCCATAATGTCCCTTTAACAAAGTTTTTTCACTGAATTTCATAGGTTTTTAGTAGCGCAACTTAACCATAATGTCCCTTTAACAAAGTTTTTTTTACTGAATTTTATAGGTTTTTAGTAGCGCAACTTAAACATAACGTCCCTTTAACAAAGTTTTTTCACTGAATTTCATAGGTTTTTAGTAGCACAACTTAACCATAATATCCCTGACTTCATATACATGTAACATAGAACATACTAACCCCCTTGTAGTGATTTTCATGTCCGCGGACTACCGCCATGTCCGTGGACACATCGAAAATCTGAGCGTGGTGAATGTAAATTTAAATAGTGTGCCCCATTTCCCCTTTGAAGTTGGCTCTGAAAAGAGCCGTTTTTTTTTTTTACAGATGCTTGACAGACACCTGTTATTTTGTATTTTTTTTCTTGTTTTTTTTTCTTACTTTACTCCTAAAATCTTCACATAACCTTCTCCAAAGCAACCCTTACATTCCAAAATAGAAAGGCATTTCCCATAAAAGATAAAGAAATGCCATCTTCTTTAAAATTAACAGCATTACCGGCATCAATATTCTCATTGTTACAGAAGAACATACCAGCTCTAAGCATGAAGGCACACATGCCTCGGTTGATGACACACCTAGCAATATTTTGCTGAGGACAAAAAACTGAACTATTGTCCCATATTGCCCTAGGTAGTAATCCAGAAAAAATTACTTTTGCATTTCGAAGGATCTTCATTACTGCTTGAACCAAGCGTTCCAAATCAGCCAACAAAGTAGGGGCACTGACGTTGCCCAAATGGAAAGCACCATAGTGCAAAACTACCACATGCGGACTGTTCATCATGGCCATATCCTCACAAACTTGTACAATTCCCTGTACATTGCAATCAGGCACACTGCTCCACACCACCTCCACTCATTTCACATCAAAGTTCTTTGCAACATGCCTGCATTCAGCGTACTGCTGTAAACCATGCACAAACATATCTCCGAGCACCAACACCCTGACTTTCTCCACTTCTGCCATCTTCACCACACACAGTCTCTTTCAACACAAATCCACAACCTCGACATCTGATTGGCTGATCCGTACCGTCTTCTTTCCATGTTGGATTTCCTGGAAAAACCCGGAAAAAAAACCGTCCACTTTACTCTCTGTGCCATTCCCTCATTGCATACAGCTAAGCAATCACACAATACGAATAACGTCCTCAGAACAACCCCATTTTGTGAATTTTCGAACATTTCAGGACAATTATTATTTCATTATTCAACATATTAACATTACAAATATTATACTTTCATCTTGTACTCTGCACACAATGCTATGTTTCTCCATTAGTAGCTCAGTATACTAGATAGAATCCCATAATACAATGCTATTTATATCAATGCATCTTTCAAAGCACTAATAACGGTATGATATTTATTGCAATATCCTTGACACTTTTTTCGCAACATTATAATAAAAATCCCTAGTACACAAATTCCATGAAAAGTACATACACATGTGATGTCATCAGTGATTTCATCAATGACATTTGCGATGTCATCTTTGATGTCCTGGGTGTTAGTCTTAGCAGTGCACGGTGGTGGCGCCAGTTATTTTTCATAGCTTACCATAACTTGCGATTTTCAGGGGTCTTTCGGCTGTACTTAGAACCATAACGTCCTTTAAACAACAACTTTTTTTAATATCACGCAAACAATATACAAACATGGTGTGCAAAAACCAACTTCTACAGATGGCTTTACACAGAATGTTGCAAAGTAAGAATTTATGCTCGTTCACAGTGAAGGTCAGCTGCTTCCACAACTTCTACAGATTGCTTTACACAGAATGTTGCAAAGTTAGAATTTATGCTCGTTCACAGTGAAGGTGAGCTGCTTCCATTTTTTTCTCGGGCCCCGGAGAGGCTCACGAAGCGGACTATAAGATTGTATTGTGTTTTGACCTTGACAGACAGAGATTGTGATGAAAGACTTCTCTTGAAGGAGTGTTGCTAAAACGTAAGAGAAGATAAAGATGAAATTTCTGAAACGAAACCACTTTTATATATTATATCACTATGCGAAAGATCGTTGGCACACGCAGAGTCGTATTTTGGGACTGCACGACTCGTAGACAATGGAAATTGCAATTGTACTGTAAGTAACCCTTTAGATTATTTTATACCAAATATAATTACAATAGCGTAGCATTAAAGACTGCTCAAGTTGAACTTGTTCGTTGAAAGTGGAATAATGTTTTCTACCGCACACTATCAAAGCCAAATTGATCCCCTGTCATTTAGAGGGCTCTGAAAAAGGCAGACGACACAGGGTGGGTTAATAGAAATAATTTAACCGGTCTATAGGCGGTCAAGCGCTCTACTCGCTGTGCCACTTCACTGTAGCCTGTCAAGTGGCACAGCGAGTACAGCACTCGCTTTGACATCCGTGCACAGCTTGCTAACGCAAGTTTGAATCCCGGCAAGGCCAAACTCAGCCTTTCATCATTCCGTGGTCGATAAATGAGCACCACACACCGTGGTTAATAATAAGCACCGCTTAGATACCTCACGGTTCTTAGCGCTATATGAATGGGAAAATATTATTATTTTATTATTAACATACTCTGTTGCACTTCGATAGCAAATAGTTTCACGCCCTAATAAATAAAATGATGATTTTTAATGAAGATCGGCTGGTGAGACTAATTTATGTTTTTTAAAACAGGTATGTGGCTCCATTTTGCCTATGTCACGATTTACAGACTCCAGCGGATGGGGTCTTCAACTGCCAGGTGCAGGTCCAAATATGCAACTTCATGACCCTCACCATTTTATAGGACAATCGCCAAGGACCAATATGCCGTTACGCAGTACTAGCGGCTACAAACAACATACCAACCAATAGGGTGGTCTAATGGCTCGTTGTTGGAGCAACCTTCCGATTATCAGGGCGACCATTTACTGCTTTTATCATAAACCAACAGCCTATCTACCGCAAAGGAACAACACGTGGCTCCAAATAAACTTTTGTTGATCGACAGCAGAGACAATAGCAAATCGCTGAATATTCACTAAACATTTCATGTGAAATAAATGTACTTTACCAAATGTACAATCCTGCTGTTTACTTTTAAACCACAGTTTCATATTCCGAATTGTGGCGCACTGAGTTGTAAGCTGATCTAACACCCTCTGTACCGCAAAGGAACATCGCGTGCCTCAACATGAACTTTTGCGGATCGACAACAAAGACAAATGCAAATTGCTGAATATTCTCTAAACATTTGATGTCAAATAAATGTACTTTACAACATTTACAATCTTGCTGTTTGCTTTTATATCACTGTTTCATATTCCGAATTGTGGCGCACTGTGTTGTGACATAATATGTGTTGTCTTCCGGGTTCTGTGTAAAGTCACTTAGGACTGCAGAGAACTGGGTGTGTTTGATTACGCACCCTGTAACGTCACGGAGAGAGGCGGGGAATATGAATGCTTTGATAATATCAGGCTTAGGGGCGGGAGATATGATTTAGTGTCGCAAAAGCAAGTCAGCCAG
Organism: Ambystoma mexicanum; assembly: GCF_040938575.1. Classification (NCBI taxonomy): domain Eukaryota; kingdom Metazoa; phylum Chordata; class Amphibia; order Caudata; family Ambystomatidae; genus Ambystoma; species Ambystoma mexicanum. The sequence continues at coordinate 548,865,704 of NC_090939.1, read as the reverse complement.
GTCAATAGCGCCAGTCATAGGATTATCACATAATGTCGGCGCACACCAGCCGGATTTATCGTTTCTTTAGTGGACAAAAAGTCGGTTGACGCCCCTAGGAAATTGTACTATTAGCGGACAAAAGGAGTGGTCTTAAAACACTTTCACCCTGACAACGAACAATACAAACAACGTTCTCAGAACACCCCCATTTTGTGTAATTGCAACCATTTCGGGACACTGCGAGTGTTCTTAGAACACATTCAACTAGACAGATTACAATACGGACAGCGTCCTGAGGACACCCCCAGTTTGTGTATTTACGAACAATTAAGTACACCGCGAGTGTTCATAGCTCATTTTTACCTTCCTTGCGAACAAAAATGACACATACTCTGTCCTCTAAACACCCCACCATTTAGTTTATTTACAAAATGTCAGAACAGCCGTGTTCTCCGCTGACAAATCGAACGCAACAAAAACGTCTAGCACATAAAAAAACAAAACATTGAACCTATCTCATACTCCCCCACCCTCCCCAAACACTCTTACACACCAACACATGGCACTAAATACAATTTTTTATCCACGTTTCACTGCGCTGTAAGCGGTCGACTGCGAATACAAGATGGCGGGCGCCACGGAAAATCTGACGCGCTCCACGCCCCTCGCCGTCCAATCAGCGAACACGTCGCATGTCCGCGGACATGACGCAAGGCCATGGGCCAATCGGGGTGCTGTCCGCGGAGCAAACAGGGAAGTCCGTCCGCGAAGCGAACACAGATATCACTAATTTTTTTGCCTTACATTTTGGTCATTTTTAAAAAAAACTACTGGACAGATTTACATCAAATTTACAAAAGCACGCTTTTGGGACCAGGCCGCCGCTCCTGCCGCAAATTTGGTGTAAATCCGTCCAGCGGTTCGGGTTGTAGCCGTGCGCAAAATTTTTTTCCCATTCAGTCTATGGGAAAAAAAAGTTTTGGGACCCCCCCTATAACTTTTCCCCCCCTGGACGAATCCTCACCAAACTTTGCATGAAAATTCCGAGTGACCCAAATACTTTTTTTGCAAAGTTTGGTGAGGATTCGTCCAGGGAGAGCGAAGTTATAAGCCGCCCAAAAAGTGCTCTTCCTATGGAAACAGCAACTTAACCATAACTACATGGCCACTACCGTGGCCATGTAATATATATGTATATATATATATATATATATATTTATATATATATATATATATATATATATATATTTATATATTTATATATATATATATGTTTGTATGGTTGTCCCCGCTTATGCAATTTCTGTCATTTGCAGACGTTGCGCCTTGTTTGGCCCCATGACACACTTTTAATTAGTCCGCAAATGTACACACCCGATTGCAGACTTCATTGAACATGCGCCCTTTGACTTTCAGGGCTGTGGTCTGCGGATGTCGCTCCAGCATCCTGGACGCCATCATATGACCATACCCGTGCATCATAATGACGTGTCCGCGATCAGTGTCTGGACTCCGCCGAGATTTTGAAGCTGTATTTTCAGACAATCTAGGAAGTTTCAAGTGAAAATGTTGCCATTCCCCACCTCCTAGCAACTTTCTTAACAATTCTATCAACGCTCTCCTAACTTTATACACCGTTTTTTCATCTCCGACATCCGTAATCCTCTGACGGCATTGTGGCAGTCCCCGGGCATCATCATATGACTGCACCTGTGTGGTGTAATGATGTATCCGCGAACGGTATCAGTGCTCTGCATACATTTTGAAACCGCATTTTCGGTCGATCTAGGAAGTTTGAAGTTGAAAGTTTACCCTTCCATAGCTCCTAGTTCCATTCTTAGTTAACCTTGCAACTTTGCACAACTTTGCAAGGCATATTTTGAACTCCTGAGTCCACGGACAGGAGAAACGTCTGTGGATCAATCTCTGAAGGGACCCACTGATTGATTTTAATCATTCTTAATCTGGCAGGGATCCTGAAAGGCTCTGACATTTGAGAGCTGCATGAAAACCTTTTCTCTGAAGCAATGGCATTCATCATGGCCATCCCCCTCCCCAGGGGCCACCACCACCATTACGAGGGCCTGGAAAGGGGAACAGGTGCACTGATGCAGATGAGGAACAAGGGGAAGACAAAGATGAGGAAGAGGAGTTACCTACCTACAGCACCCAAAAGGAATCGTGGTGTGGCAGTTTTTTACCCCCATAGAAGGGGTACCAAAGGCTTGGGCTGACCGTGATAAATGCATTGAACGTGGAGTCGCACTCAGTCGTAGACAACATGGGCATTACCCATATGGTATTACCTCTACGCGCCACCACACCTGCACATACAATGCAGGTACTCTGAGAATGGCTGTTCCTTTGTCAGGGAGTAGGTTTACCTCCTTTATTCCATCTTCCTCAACTGCTCCTGCCACCATGCGATCTACACCTGTGGGGCAGAGGATTTCCCAGCTGCCTCTCAGTCCATACAAGAGGCTGTTGATCCTTTCCTTTCCTTTCTAGGGCAACAGTTCTCTGCATGTACTGTGATACACCCCTCTGCCGGAGTGAGCAGTTTCAAAAGTGCTTTTCGGGCTGCATCAAGCAGCATGAGAAACACTGCCCCTTACATTAGATTTAAAGCAGGTCCAACATCTTCCTCTGTCCACCTGTCCTTCCTTATCAGCGGTTGGTGCCTTGTCCCTCCCTTCCCTCCCCCACATTCCCTCCTTGCCTCTCCCTCCAGGAAAACCAAAACAAAAAATCAAAAATTACAAAAAAGGGTTCCACTGGGAGCAGCTTTACACAGTTAAAAAATAGAACAAAAATAAAAGTAATGTTATAGAGTCCATCTACTTTAAATTTTTCAGTAAAGTATTTAGACTGAATACGATTCTCCAGCATTTTCTTTAGAGTTTTGTTCTATGCTAATAGAAATAATGGAGCTTTGTATACTAGAGATAAATAAAATAGGACTGAAACAATTTTCTGTCCCAAATACTTTTCTCTAGCATAAAATAAGTAACATAACTTCCTAAGCATCTTTTCTAGCCAAAGTAGTCCGTGGACAGTATCATTGTGTGTGGAACCCCCTGAGAATTACATGGGGGGATTTAAACTCAATTGACTTTTTTCCATTCCACAATGGTGGCTCTTAAAATAACATTTTTATGTGGGTTTGGGGGGTGGGGCCACATACTATACTAACACATGTGCCACTGTACTTAGTTGTTTTTTATAACTTTAACAAAAATTGCTTCAAACTATGTTTTTCTGTTTTTTCTTTTTATGTACTACAGCTACTAAAAAATGCTTCACTACATATTTTACATATCCTGCTTTCATGTTCTTCACAAAAACAGTTTCAAGGCATTCTGAAGATTAGAAAGAAAAAGCTAATTTTCAACGTCTATTAAATGTACTCCATCACTTTATATGTTCATTGTGGAAAGATGCCATTCCTACATCCTGTGAGAAAGCACATACAGCTTTATTTACATTCTGCCTGGCTTTTTCAATTTGTGGACAAAACAAGTTAATACGTTTCCACATTTGCCTTTAAGTTATTCTTGAAAACATATCTTCAGATCAGAGCTGGATGACAAACTGTAAGGATATTCCAGTCACATAGCCCAAACTGTTGCCTCAACAATTTAATGTAATGATGTCTGAATGTTTAAACTTAACCATATTTCACAGATCAGTACCAGTTTTGCCCACTAATCTACAAACTCCATAGCAAGACACTTCAAATTCTTCTAATCCAAGATTGAAAAAGAGTCCACACTACTCAGTGTAAACTTTTAATCAATGGATTCATGACTCTCCCACCATCCACACACTCTGCTTCTTCATAGCCATAGCCATCTTTCTACCACTTCACTTCCCACAAGAAATAGAACACTTGCATCCCTGTGTTCCTGTGCATGTCAACTCCTCCATTCCACAACCACAAAACCTGATTGGCTAATCCCCTATGTCCACAGACGTTCATGACTGTTTGCGTTCTCTGCAGTGCTCTTTTCATGCCAGACATCCTTAGAAGACCCAGATGTCACGTACGAGTCTGCAGAGTATTGCGGATGTTGGCAGACACCTCGCACAGTGCAGCCCTTCTACCCTATTTACTTTAATGTTTGTAACACTCCCTCTTTGGCTCCTTTCAAACAGTCACACATCCATCCACCAATCACATCCAAATACTCTACATGCAGCCCTATCACCTCAGTTCAACACTTCAGATATAAATTTCAACTCTCAGAGTACATTTCTCCTGTCATTCACAGCTTGCTACATCAAAAACGACTGTAAAACTCTCCAATATTTCTATTTGCAGATTCAACAATATATACTTCTAACAAGAAATAGTACAGTTATGCTTATATATTTTTTTAAGTATTTTTGTTCAACATCTTTATAAATATATATATACAGGGTTGCTGCCACTTACCCTGTATGAGCATCTCTATATGCATATTCTCTAGCCAATGCTATCAAATGCCATGTATTGCTACATTCTGCACCTGGTCAGATCAAGTGGCAGTTACTTACATGGATTGCCAACCTATTGGACTTCCTCAAACCAACTGCCAATTGTTATTGTTGTACAAATCATTTGCAACTGCATTTACCTTACTCGTACCTTAGTAAACACTGCACCTCTACATGCACATATGAATTTTGTTAACAAAATGTTCCTAATAAGAAACCATTTAAAACAGCAGCAGTATCCTTATTGATAAATATCATGTTTTCCAACCTTTGTCATCACATCTCTTACAGTGCCACCATACACCAATTACTATATGTGCATAGTGCCAATGTAGGTGCACATGTTCCCCTTTTGATACACTCCTACTACAATCATGGAAACCCAAATGCAACACGTTTTGTTACATAAAAAAGACTAGTCTTTACCAACCACTACTACAGCACACCATACGTTAACAAAAAACACTGCTGCAACTGCAAAGTTCCACAGTATTTAAACTAGCCCACAGTTTCCCATATGTTTTAAAACACTGCAACACATTACAAATCCATTGTACCACAACAAGTGCACTTTCCATATTAAAAGCACCAGGACAAATATTGCCCTACTGTAAAAAGATTGCTCATGCTTTTTTGCATCAAGGCAAACTTGCTGTACAGCTAATACCATTGAATATTAGTCCTACTGCAAACGTTCCTGTGTTCCAAAAATGCAATAAAAATGTATCCTTTTCCCACTATGCCTATTTTTACCATGTTGATTATAATATGCTAAACTGCACTTTGCGTAGTGCAATCATTGCAAAAACACAGTTTAGTACTCACGCATAACACCACACCTACCTTAACAAATAACAACCTTTGCTACTGAAGCCACTTCAACATTATCACATATGCCAACTAACTTTATTTTACAATTGCAGGAAAAAAGACGATTCACAAAGACATCTCCCAACAAATAAATCTCCTCACATCCTACAAAGTAAGTGTATTAATATAGCATGTATATCTCTCTAATTGTAATAATGTGCTTTTACTATATATTAGCCTAAAGTATTCTTTTGTACTCATTCTTTTGCACCACTCACACTCTTTATAATCGTATATCAACATTGCTTTTTATTCAATACACCACCAATTCCTTATTGCCTAAAAACATAACCGTCTCTCATGAACTTCTATACCACAATTTCCTTTCTTTATTCCTCAATACCCTCATCCACCTCAAGTCCTCAATTCCAACCCAACAACATTCACACTTATTGCATTACAAATTACTAACACACATTACTACTCATACACACTCTTCCTCACCCCCTTTCAATTACACCCACACAACCTTCATACCTGCACACTAATTCACACCATTATATCAACCACTGTTTTCCTCAACACATAATATCCCCACTTAATCACACCACCACGCTTTACTCACTAACACCAGTACTGCTCAACAACACCAGTATTGCTCAACACATTCTACTATGAATACTTTATAACCCATTTATCATAACATGAATATCCTTATTTTATACAACAGCGCGTGATTTGAAGCTCATATTCACTGAAGCCCATCACACCTACAAAGCCTCCTACTCTTACAACCTTCCCAACCAGACCTATCATCTCTCTACACAATCACGCAACATTTATTTCATCTCTACAATGACACCCACACAAACATCATTTCATACAATGCATGCATAAACATTCCACAACTTTAAAACACACACTTTCTTTTTTTCCCAACAGACACAACAGAATTCCTATTAAAAGCCAACTCCGTATAAAACATAGAAAATACAGAGCAGAGAAAAATAAGCACAAGCCATATAGTCGTCTGTCTATAAAAACTAAAAACAATGCATACAAAACATTCAAACAGAACAGTAAATAAAATAGATGTAGAAATGAAAGTAGACCTTAAAATGAACCTAGCACTGTATCTACCAATGTTTACATAGCCACAGTAAGGCATTCCATAAAGTCAATTTTACACATTTTTCAACCAATTTTCTACAAAGTGAAATTCTACACTTAAAAACTACTGCACAAAACTAATCCTCAAATCTCTGATTGACAGTGCATTTCTACTAAAGAAAACGTTTTTATATTGATCTTAAAAAGAATAAAGCCACTGAGGCCCTGGCTCTATTGTGGGATCACATGACCACTGCGTTAATATTCGTGGCCTAAATGAGATGAACTCAATACAAATAACGTCCACAGAGAGTCAGAATCAGATGCTCTTGCAGGGTATTGACCCCGCCATCCCTTTTCTGGCGACTGAAAGATATAACTCCTTTCCTGAGTATGTTGGTAGTCCTGAGGCTAGGCGGCTCCCATCCCTAAAACGAGAGGAAATTAAATCTTCTGACTTGCGGCTCTCCTATCTAGAGATAGATTAGACCTTAAAACTGTCAAGTATACAAGAAAAATTGGGTGAGCAATTTCGACAGTGTACAAACAAAGTGAAAGAGGCTTATGATCTGAAGATCATTCCCAGGAATTACAACCACCACTTGAAGGAGGTGAATCCTATTCACAGGGCAGGGTACAAGCAGGTAATATCTGCTCAGCTCCTCACTTAATCAACAGGCCCATGAATGAAGAGGGGCTTCAAGCTTCTAGCAGTAGTACAGGAACAACTTCATTTCGACCTTCATGTGGGGACGCTATGTTCCATGCTACAGAGACGCCAGTGGAGATGGGTCTTTCAATGGCGTCCTTGTCACAATTTCAAAATAATATTATGGCAGCACTCTCTAAGCCTTGGCCCCCTTCTCAAAACTAAACGAGGCCTTGAATGATTCGCTGAAAGACCAGGCCACTTTGATAGCAATGACCCACACCAAACTCAGCTATGTAGAACGTTTTGTGGCTAAAGTCCAAGATAGGCTCCATATAGATGAGGAAACTTCAGTAAACTGGTAGAACAAACTATGTGATTTGGCTTGAAGGGAAGAATTAGATAAGACAACACTGATGGAAGAAGTGCTTGAAGATTGCAAGTGAATGAGAAGCCAATTTAAACATGAGCAGAGAAATGTTTAGAGCTATCCTGCCAAAGGCCCAATATTTTGAGTCTAGTGCAGGGGGTCTTGCCTCAAATAATAGTAAGTCAATGCAAACCAGTTCCTAGTACTCTATTGCATTTGCAGCAGGTGAGTTGTTCCTTGGACTGCCAAATAATTGAAGAGGTGAGGCTACCCTTGTAGGGTCCCTCGACTAAATCCAAAGATGGCCCTGAAGCTGTGGCCCCCACTTGTGGAAATGTTTTTTCTATCTTTCAATCACATGAAATAAATGAAGGTGATGCATCTAATATGGGAAAAGGAACTGTGCAAGGGAAAAAAACAAAAAACATGAAAATGGGGCAAAAACAGGCCTTTTTGAGAAACCTGCAATCCCCTCCATTTGTATCCCCGCCCCCAAATCCAAAACACCACGAGAACCACACCTCGGTGGCCTCCAAACAGATAGGGTTGGGCCCTGATAATGCCCCAGTGATATCTGTTAACAATCCCCAAAATCGTGTAAGTGGCTTCAACCCAGCATTCCAACTAAGTTAATGCCTGGTATGGGATGCCCAATTGAAACCCTTATTTATATATTTTTATGTCAAAGTTCTTTTATTTCTGGACAATGTACCCTTATATAACGGCCCTCTCTTTGAATCCCCCCGGTCTCACTGAACCAAGAAGAAGGTTTGTTTTGCAAATTAAAAGATTTATTTGATGAGTTGCAAAATATATATATCAAACTTTTATGGATATGAACAATATCTGAATATCACACTTATGAATATGAACAATGATCAGCAATGGGTAATATTACAATATCAACAATCTCTTTAATCAATTAGGAGTAGGAATAGGAAGAATAAGTAGCAGAGAATAAAACTTTGTATGGTTCAAGGAAATGCAATGATGGGAAAGAATGCAACACAGAAATAAGACTTGATATGACTTCAATCAAAAGACAATATGATCACTCTTTCCCCCTGTCACTACTCACTCCCCCCAATATGCACTATGAAGAGATAAAATGAGGGCACACAGGTTTCAGGAATAACAATCAACAATTGCAATTTCAATCCTGATCCCCCCAGCAAGCTTAGAGAGAACAGTAATGATTTTAAATAGGTCAATTGTTTTGAATTGCGGTTTGAAATGAATGGGAAAATGCTAAAAATTATTTTTAATCCGCTAAATGGGATTCAGAACTAGGGAGAGTTGCTTGGGATTGGTTCAGGGAAACCCTAGCAATGATCGTTGAATGGTTGGCAGATGGAAAACGAAATTCAGAAGTTGAAAGCAAGAAATAGCTGTTTTTACATGTGGTGAAATTGAGCAAAATGCAAAATCGCGGCAACTTTTCCGCGTGCAAGAATCACGATTACGGAAAAACTGTTAAATTCAAAATGACATTTTAATTTAGTTTCTAGGACGTACGGTTCAAATGTTACAGAGGTTTTAGTGAAGGTCAATTTTCCTCAAAAAGGGTCAAGATTTTACAAATTGGATTGTGCTTTTGAAGATTTACCAACAAGGATAGGCTTATACTAAGGGGCTATGAAGATGCAAGATACCCAACAGCCAGCCACCATTGCAGCGGCACCTCCACTCCGACTTTTGTCCGCCAGGACACTTGACTTTCTTCAGAAAATATATTTAGCACAAGGATGATTTATCGGTACAGTTATCACAAGACTATATAATGAGAAGGATTCAGGATGGGCACAAGATTCTATAATGCAGTTCTGGATAGGTTGAAATGGATTGAATAGGATTACTTTAAACTAAGAGATGACTATGGACAGTTCTATACTAAATACTCACTACTATGGCTTTGGAATGGAATGAGCCCGTCAAAGATCTGGTCAAGGGTTTGGCTGGGATTTGCTCGCCACCAGACAGGTCTCAGGCACTTGGTTCTGCTCTCAGCAAGGCACTCTGGTCTGCACGGCCTCTTGGACTGGATCTGACGGGTTCTGGGTTACAGCACTGCTGGACTGATCTGGATCTTGGGTTCTAGCAAGGGTTCTTGGCCAGAGGTAGCAAAACAGCTCAGCCAGGCTGTTGAATGATTTAGGCCCCATGGAAGCATAGGGGTTAAAATCAGGTTGCAAGATTTTTACAGGCCCACTGAGAAGAGTTCAGCTTTTTGGGTTAGGCCTCTGCTTCAGAGTTCTGGAGTCTGGTTCAGGAGTCTGGATCTAGGTTCTGGAGTCTGGATCTTCCTGCAGGGTGCTTCACCAGTGGATCAGTTGATGAGTGAATGTGTGTGTCCTTTCCGGGTCCTCAACAGTCCCTATTTATCCATCTTCCAAAGGGGTGGGGAGACTGATTATGCAATGCCCAACCCTCTAAGGATTTTATAGGTCAGAGAATTCCCCCTCTCCTGATTTGAGAAGGGAACAGTGTGTCATGATGTGTCATGATGTGTCAGAGTGACACTGTGTTTATGGTCCAAAGAAAAAAACTCCCCTTTGTGTCTAACCAGAAAATCTACTTTTCATAAAAAACATATCTCCAATATCACAAATGTGTTCATAATGCAAATTTACATTACAGATTACTTAAGGTACGCGTCTGTCGTATTCCTACGAGTTTGGGTTCACGAATGACCATTTTTCGCGCTTTTGGTTAGTTACGCATTTTTGGATCTGTACAATTTTTTACACATACATGCACATACCATCAGGGCATACTTCTGTAAATTTTCATCTTCATAGCATAATCACAATAGCTACAATATTAACATTTTTGTGGTTAAGTCTCAGAACATCGCACAGATTCCAGATTAGTTTTAAACTGTGAGTGATCTTTTCATTTTAATAACCTCTAAATTCAAAATTTTTACCAGTTCAGTACAATTTGTTATAAGTCTTTTCCTTAAACATGTATTTACTCCAGTTTCAAATCCACATTTTCAGTCTGGCCCGCCTCCAAGGTCTTGGCTGGGCTAGAGAGTCACATGGGCTTGTCTTCCTGCCAGGGCTGGTTTCTGTTCACACCCGAATTAGCATTCCCATTCAGTTCAAGGAACCCATTGTCTCTTTCCCAGGGAAGCAGAGCAAATCTCCTCCCCTTCTCATTAGCATCCAGCTGAGAGATCCTCTCGTTTTGGCGGGAAGGAACAAGATGGTGTGTTCTCAATGGGGGAAAAACTCTTTGAAGTTTAGCTGAATCAGGTTACCTACAGTAGTTGTAACAAATGTTACAAATTTAAAAATAAGCAAACATATCTTCAATTCCAGTCTTTTTCAACATGAAAATCAATGTGTGGCACCCTATATTGCATTTGATGGATGTCCCTTCTTTGGCACATTTAGCTTTTGAGACACAAGTTTCACCTGGCAGATTTAGACATCGCCAGCGTCTGACAGAGGCGAGTAATGGTATAGCACCCATTTTTGACATATTATTTTTCAGCAAGCATCTTAAAGGTGGATTTTGTTCTGATACAATATACTTCTGCTGACATTATATTTATGTGGATTCTTGAAGTAGAATGATGTTCAACACCCCACAAGGAGGTTGGATCTTTTGGGTGGTTTGTGAGCCATGATTTTTGCAAATTTGACCACCAAGAAAAACAGATTTTCAAACAGCTCTGTGTTCCTCTTTGCAATCATTTTGCTCTCTCGGTAGCCAAATGATGAGTTTTGGTAGTGGTCTCCTATGTTACCACTGACATAGGCAAAAGTGGATGGCGGCCTATTTTTCAGACTTTTCCTGCGCACTTCTGGGTGATTTTTAGCAAGCAGAATGCTCTCCGGCGGCCAATTCTGATGTTCCTGATGCAAGCAGCGCACAGGAATGTTGCAGGGCCTGGACTAGTGGTGTAAAAACATCCCACAAGCCCCCCCTCTTGCGATTTGGCGTTGATTGACCATCAATGGGAATCCGCAAAACTGGGATGGCAGTCTCATCTCTTTTGGTTCCAAAAATGGCACAGTTCATCATCTTTTCCTCCATCAGGGGTGGATCGATCGGTTCTCCTCGCCAGTCCTGATGTGAGTATTAAGCGATACTCTGGGCCCTTCTGATCTTTCCTCCTGGTCCCCGGGTAGTCCTCCTTTGTTACGTTCTCCATGGTTTCCAATCAACTATAGGTTATCCTAGTATGACAAAGCAAAAACATATTTGTCAATATTTTCCCACCACTATTAACGTAGTGGGGCGGACAAATACATTTTGATAAATCAGGACACATTTTTATATAGTAATCATGGACTATATATGGAGTATTTTCTAGTTGGACATTTATGGAGCTGGAGTGGCCCCCTCTGGGGTTCCCGAAGACTCCTCCAGTTGCTGCAGAGTGTGCCTAGGATGGCAAAACTTTAGTTTATTAATATGGACCCACTTATCTTCCCCCTCTGCCAAACTGCCTTTGGGGATGCGGATTTTGTAGGCGACTGATGAGGTTTTGTCTACAATTTCAAAAGGACCCCTCCAGGTCGGCAACAATTTGCACAGTTTGGCCTGGTTCCTTTGGAAATTGTATAAGCAGAGCACGTCTCCTCCATTGTATTCGTTTCTGGTAGTCTTCAAGTCATAGTGGGTCTTCATGCTGTCTGCTGATCTCTCTAGATTTCGCTGAGCATAGGCAAAAGCATGTTGAAGGTGTTTTCTTAGATTTTCAACATACTCATGAATTGTGGAGGCATTAATCAATTTCTGCTCTTGGGTTCTGTAGAGCAGATGCTGGGCAAGCACCATCCTGCGTCCGGTCATCAGCTCAAACAGTGACATTTTAGTTGCAGATGAAGGGGTAGATCTGATGGCCATTAGGACAAGAGGTAATCGAATATCCCAACTTGGCCCTGAATCTGCCACAAACTTTTTTAATATGCTCACAATTGTTTTGTTGTATCTCTCTACTGCACCACTAGAGGCTCACTGGTAAGCAATGTGTAGCTTCCTTTTAACCTCAAGTATCTCCCACATCTTTGCCATTACTTTGCTGGTGAAATGGCTACCTCGGTCTGACTCGATCCTTTGGGGTAGTCCAAAACGCGAAAAGATGTGGTTGATCATCGGGGCAGCTGCTGTTTCTGCCTTGCAGTTTGGGGCCGGGAGACATTCCACCCATTTTGTAAACAAGGATGTCACGGTCAACATGTACTTGTTTCCACTAGAGGAGCGAATCACGGGCCCAATAAAATCGACTTGTAAATCTGACCATGGCAGTGTCATCCTCCTCTTTTGGAGAGGTGCACGGTGTGTGAGGGATGTTGGCTGAAATTGTGCACACACAAGACACCCCTTCAAGTATTGGTCGAAGTCCTGCCCCATGTGTGGCCAGTATGCAACCTCTCTTAAGATTTCAAGTGTTGTATGAAACCCCCTATGACCGGCTGTGGCCGCATCATGGGCGTGACTTAACATCAGGCTTCAGAATGAGGTAGGGACCACCCACTGATCACGGCCAGCTAGGGGTTTCCTTACCAACAAACCGTCTTGGATTCGGAACATTTTTGGACATTTCTTCAACACTCTGAGGTCCTCTTTCCCTATGTAATCGGTATCCGTCAGGGGAAAATTCTCAGGGTCCTCAATGTGTTGATAAAATTTACCAATTATTGGATCCCCTTTTTGAGCCGTAATCAAATCAGCATCTGGGGTCTCCTTACTTCATTGTGCAGTTGAGAGTTCATTGTGAGCATTTGTCTGGGACCTAGTGATAGCAGTGACCTGGATTTCCCCCAACAGGGACTCAATCTCAATTAGATCCCCTTGGATGGCTCCGGTTTTGGCCAGCTGATCAGCTACGTAATTTCCAGTTTTGTCTGGTCCCTCTACTTTGGAATGACCCTTTATCTTTTTGCAGTAGATGGTCATCCCATTCGAGGTGACCAGATCATCAATGTTTTGAATTAACTTCCCATGTTTCAAGGGTTTGTTATTAGCACATAGCATGCCTCTGGTTTTCCAGTTAGCCAGCTGCTCCACAAGCCCGTTCCGTACATAATCCGAATCTGTGATTATGACCAGTTCGTGGAGTTGATGTTGGACAGCAGTGAGGATGGCTTGATGCAGAGCCATCAATTCTGCCACTTGACTACTTCGGGGACCAACCTTGTACCCAGCGGAGGGTTCTGGGGTCTCATTCACCCATGCATTCCCTTCGCCGGCCACAAGTTCTTTTTCCTTGTTGTTGTCAACATGATAAGAGCATCCATCCACATAGACAGTGGGCATTCCCTCACACTTGTCTTCTTCAAAGACTTTGTGTGGGGAATTGAGGTATGCCTCCATGTTGTCCTTGATTTTTAGACTCTCGTCCTCGAGACAGTTTTCTCTGGCACAGTCATGCAAGTAAGCCGGACCTTGCGCGAGGGGACTCTTCTTGTTCTGGCCATATCTGACCTCCACAGGAAAGCCTTGCATTGACAGAATCCAGGAAGTAATTCGGGAATTACTCACATTTCCGGCCTGGATTCTGTCACTTTGGAGATATTGCAGAGGCTGGTGTGGAGTCTCCACTGTGATGTGTTCCCCTGGATAAACGGGCAGTAATACTTCAATGCCCACACCGTTGCCAGGAGTGCCTTCTTACAGTCGTTGAATTTTTCCTCCACAGAGGATAAAGTTTTACTCGCATAGGAGATTACTTTATTGACCTTGTCATGCTTTTGGTATAATACTGCAGTCAAGCATGTATTAGAGAACCCTGTCTCCAATAAGAACTCTTTGTTTCTGACAGGGTAAGCTAGGCAAGGTGCCCGTGAGAGGCTTCTTTTGAGTTGTCTTACTGCCTCGGCTTGTTCTGGACTCCACTCACACTTGTCCCCCCCTTCAAAAGATGAATCAGGGGTCTGGTGATCTCTGCGTAGCCCTCAATGAACTTCCTACTGAAATTAGTCAGTCCAAGGAGGCTCCTTAGTTCCTGCAGAGTTGTGGGGTCTTTCAATTTCTGGAGTGCTTCCACTTTCTTTTCCTGGGGACAGAGACCCTGAGGAGTAATATCACAGGTTCTACACCACTGTGCTTTTTGAAAGGAAAGTTTTGCTCCGGCTGCCCTCAACTACATCATCTACATAGGCCAGGTTATCACTCTCACCCAGGTCGGGCATGGCCTTATTTAGAAAAATGTTGAACTCATTGCCGGAGTTGAGGTATCCGAAGGGAGTCCGGGTCCATGTGTACTGCTGCCCCCAAAGGTAAAGGCCAGCTTGTATTGGTCCTCCCTACTGACAGGTACAGTCCAGTATCCATTGGTCTATTGCAGTGAATACCTGTGACCCCTGGATCTGGGCCAGCCCTTGGTCAATTTAGGAAAGAGTCCATCGGGAAGTATGGACCCGTTTGTTGAGCTCCAAAAGGTTGGCACAGAGTCTCCACTGGCCGTTTGGCTTCAATATCCCCAGCACTGGATTATTGAAGGTGCTGCGGACTGGACGGATTATCCCACGGGACTCAAGGTTCTTAATTATTACAATAAGGGACTCCATTGATGCGAGAGGCAAGCGATATTGCTTCACAAACACTGGAGGCATGCCAGGGTACGTGGGAATTGTTGTTGTGTGGATGTCGGTGCGACCAGAGTCATATGAGTCCACCGCAAAGAGATCTTGAAAATCCAAGAAAACTTGTGTCAACTTTTTCTTCAGAACCAGAGTCTCACAGGCATCAGCTAGGTTTACTCTCTCTTCAACCCTCTGCCTGAAGCCCGGAAAGACTTCTGGTTTCAGTAGCTCAGCGGCTTTCTCCAGCTAGGTGGAGAAGTCCGTGGTCAGAGTGCTGATTTGGACTGGTGGCTTCAGGTGGAGAAGGCAGTCATCACAGACCTGGAAAATCACCTCATCCTTCCTGAATTCACAGGTCACATCTTCCTTACCATAAGGCCAGGAAGTGTGCACCAGGAAGTTCCCCCATGCCTGGTAAAGATCCTGTCTGGTGTCGTATTGTCATCACTGTCACTGTCAAAACAGTCCTTGTGGATTGGTCCTAACAGTTCATTTCCTAAATCAATGTAAAAATGTCAGTCATCAACCGCCATTCCAATAATGGTGCCTGCGGCTAGAGTCATACTCTTTAAGTCGCTGTTATCCACCTCTATTGGAATGGTGTCATGTTCTACATTGACTAGTGGTGTTGGGTTTACCCCCAACCCTTGCTGTTGGAGAGAAGCATTTAAATGAATATAGGCATCAGGGTTTTTCAATTTCTGTCCTCTTTTAACTTTCACTTGCAGGGAGAATTGTCGGGTCCTGTCTGGGATGGTGACTTTCTCTCGAATCTGAATTTCAACTGCAGAAGGCAGCAATTGTGCTGACCTAAATGCTTTATCTGAATCATCAAAGCACATGGGATTATCCGCTAATTGGGACGAAGCTTTGAAGTTCATTAGATCCAAACTAATGGTAAAGCGATTGAGAATATCACTGCCTAAGTAAAAGGCGGCAGTAATGTCTCGCACGACCCAACAATTATGGACTATGCTCTTGTTGCCTATGGAGATTTTGAGCATACACCTGCTTGCCAGGAGCTGTTTGGAATTGGGTGTTTCCAGATCCATTTCCTATTTGTCCATCAATCTAAATGTGGGAATGGCTGGATCTTTTGGGAGTTGGCGGAACATGGCTTCACTGATGAAGCTCTTACCATTGTTCACGCACACTCGGGCGACAATAGAGTCCTTCCCTTCATTTAACTGAACAGGGATGAACAACTGCTCTCCAATTTGCTGAATATCAGCCAGGCTCTGAGCTGATTTCTCTTCTTTCTGGACTATAGGTGTGGGAATGTCTGATTGTGGATTGGTAAATAATTTCAGAGTTTTTCCCTCCAGTGTGGAAGACCACCTTAGACTGGAAGGAAGGTTGATTTTAAGAAATAGAGAGGACCCCCCATCAGCAGTTTGTTGTCCTACTGCTATTACTGTCACGTCTGGAATTTAGTTGTTCTGGAAGTAAAATTCTACTTGGTCAGATTTTTGTTCAACCATGTGGCATGTGCCGTGTAAACTAACATGGTTGACACTCTGTTTTAACTTTATTGGTCGGCTAGTTTGGGTTCATAGGACTTTGTTTACACAATCCATTAGGGGTGACAACCTTCTCAGGAGCTCATTCCTTAGTAAACAAGGGGTGCCCTCTTGAGTCACAACTATGACCGGGTGCTTCACCTTGTGTCGCCCAATTTTAATGTCCAAATCCGCAGTCCCCTCGATGGGAATTTCCTTCCCGACAAAGTTCTTAAGTTGTCCAGTAAGAGAGGTGAGAGGAATTTGATAATGCTCCCCCCTTCCTGAATTCAGTTCATCAAAGGCCTTTTTGGACAGAAGGGTAGCTTGGGATCCAGTGTCCACCAGTGCCAAAATTGTACCCTGCCCCTGTACTTGAACCAGGGCATAGAACCTTCCCTCCTTCTCCACAAGGGGGCACAGACAACGCACATTTTTGGACAACTGGTGGGCTAATCTTCTAGTTTTGGACATTGAGAGAGAAGAATTTTGGGCAGAATTCTGTGGGGGGTCTAGGGAATCTGCAAAGAAAAGGTGGAAACTAGAGATGGGAGAGGTTTTGAGTTCCCCTAGTTCCGGTTCTGGGCTGCCCCCCCCCCTTTTTGGAGGCAGTCACCCGGATGGGTTTGAACTAGGGGATTTTCATGTTGTTGGTTCTGGGATTGGAGGATGGGCGGCGCTAGCTCTGTCCCCACATCTACCCAGTCTGGATTTGAATCCTTTGGGACCCATTTTTCTTTGGGACGAGTTCCCCCATCTCTGAAGGAGAAGATCCTTTTCCCAGGATCCTCTGAGGATCTCTCTCCTTCAAATTGGAAGATCTGTACCTTGTCCACAAAATGGGTCTGTTTGGGTCCTTTGTTTCTCCTCCCCCCTATGCTCCTTGGGTGGCAGACTTTCAGGGGCAGGTGATTTTGTTTCCAGTTGCTGGGTTTCCAGGGGCTTTTTACCAGTGGGAAAGGAAGCTTCCCCCAAGGCTTTACACCCCCCCTTCCCCTTGTGCCTCCTCCCTGCGGACCAGTGGGTTGTCGGGGTGCTGCCCCCGTCATTGTTCTGGAGCACCAGGTCCAGAGTTTGAGGCATTCTGTGCCGGCATGCTCATCTGAGGGTTCTGCTGAGCCCTCAGCATGGGACCCAGATCCTGTGCCATATTTTGGACCTGGCACTCTAGCTGTGAAACCCGCTCAGGCTGATACAGGGTTCTCATTTCTCCTCTGGGCTGCTCCCGGGAAGGGTAGCTATCCCTTCTCTGGTAATATCCCGGGTTGGGAAGATTTGGGTACCCCTCCAACCTTGGCCTCCCCTCTCCCGGATTAGGCTGTCTGGGCTCAGGGAATTGGGGAAAGAAGGATGGATTGTTCTGGGGTTGGAAGTTCTGTGGGTACATGGGGAAAAAGTTCTGCCCAGGATTTGGGGAATTTCTGCCCTCCTGGGGGAAGTGAGGAGGGAGGTTCCCTGGGTTAGGTGCTTGGTTGGATCCCCCCCTTGGGCTGGAGGAGTCCACACATAACCCAGGATCGGTCTGTTCCCCTTGTAGCGGGGACTTATATAGTCAGGAGAGTGAGGGATCCCTCCTGTGGGACTACCTCCTTGGCTCCCTGTCTGTGACTGTCCCGAGGGCCTTCTGGGCTTGGGATTATTCTGCTGTGCAGGTGGGTTTTTAGGCCCCCCATCTCCAAATCCAAAATGGGGGCAACCTTTACCTCTGCCACCTTAGCAGCATTAGGGGTGTTGGTTGTTTTTTGTATTTTTTTTTTTAGCATTCTTGTTTTCTACGGGCTTTTGCACATCATTGATTCGGGTGGCCTGTTCAATGACCCAGTCTAGTGATCTTTTCTCATGAAAATCTCTCACTAGCTGGGTCATGATATATTTTGGTAGAGCATGGAAAAAAGTATTAACAAATTCTTTTCTGTTTGTGCGCACCCTTCTGGTAGTCTGCGCAAAGGCACACTTTAGTTCCTGCACAAATTCTTGTGGGGCCTGATCCTCCCCACATTGTAAGTTGTAGGCTGCCTTGCGAGCCTCTTGCGGATTTCTATGTAGGCCGCCCTATAGGTGGACCATCTTGAATGATTTTGGTCCTCCAGCCCCGCAAAGAAACTGGAGTATTCTGGTGAGAATGTCCATTTCACATACTGAATGCAGCTACTGCTATCTTTCAGATGGAAAGTTTCCATCATCTGCTCAAAGAGCTCGAAGTGCTCCTAAACAGAATACTTAGTGTTCTTACGATAAGGCGTGATGACGCTCCTTATTGCCTTGATTTGTTTTAAAGGGTCCTTAAGCAAGGCCCTTTTTGCCTTTTTGGCCTTCTTGGTTCGGGTAACCCTGGTCCAATCATCCTCTGACTCGGAGACACTGCTCCCAGAGGTGCCCGTCTGGTCTTCTGCGAGCCTGGGAATGGCTGGCAGAAAGTGGGGACCTAGTCTCCTGTGTCCTGGGGCGATCAGAGGAGCCTTCTGATTCCTCCTTGCTCCCAGGATTTGATGGGTACCCCCCCACTGTCCTAACTGGGCAGAGGTTTTTAGGATGGCCTTAGTGGGCCTACTCTCCTGGAGTTCCCCACTAAATTTCACTGTACTTGGGTACCCATACCCAGATGCCCGCCCATCCATTCCTGGGAGGTACTGGTCTATGAGCCCCATACTTCTGACTGGATAGTAATCTGCCATCCCTGTGGTCCTGGGCTCATGTGCGCCAGTGGACATGGGGGTGGCAGAGTCCAGGGACTGGGAGAGATGAAGGCTTCTGGTACTAGGGTTCCTGAGGTTATGCTCAGGTGTTTCCCTTTCCCAGCGAACCTCATCTCTATCAGCCCCTGCTCCCTGTTGCCATGCAAGAACCTGAGCTTTCTGTTTCTCAATCAAGGCCTTACTAGTCTCTGGCAGTTTCTCTTGCATGGCTATCTGCCTTTGGAGCCTATCATTGTTCTGACAGAGAGCCTCATTTTCTCTCTGTGCTTCCTAGTTTGTCTTTGAGTACTGGGCCAGTCTTTGCTGCAGGAGGGTTACCTCCTGAGTCCTGTCCATTCTGGCCTGCTCCTTCTTTGCTAGAGCATCTTCCACCCTCCTGGTGTGCTCTAACAATCTATCATGCTCTTTTTGGAGGTCACCCAGTCGCTGGAGGGCCAGGTGATTTTCTTCCAGTTTCCCCTTTAAGTGACAGACTTCCTGGCCTACGTTTCCCTTTCATGAGTAAGAGCCTGCCTCTGTGCCGCCAGGTCGTCCCTCTGTCTTTGAAGCGTGCCAGCTTTCTGGCACTCTTAATCAAACTCTGCCTGGGTGTCCATGTCTTTCAGAATTAATGTGTTGCTCTCTGCCTTCTCTCTATCTAGGTGGCTTTGCAGGGTGACTACCTGCTCTGCGCATACCCTGTTGAAGTCCAGTTGTTGCTCCAGCTTTTTCTGGCTCTGCAGTAGAGAGTCCACACTTTCTTGGTACTCCTTCTGCAAGGCCATAATTCTGGTATCCTGTTCTGCCTTTTCCTGTTGCAGGATACCCATGTCCTCTTTTGTTTTACCTATATACTGCCTGCTTTCATTTTCTGATTCCTGGCTCCTCTGCAGCCTCTGCTCAGAAAAGTCCAGATCAGATTGGGTCTTTTCTAATGCCATCAGTTGCCTACTTGCCAGATCTTGGCCTTCATCATATTTATCCTGTATGGCTCCCATAGATAAATATAGATATGCCGCTATCTTGGCAGTCTTACTTTGCTCATCTTTGGCCTTAGGGGCCATATATAGTTCACTCAGGGCCACATGTAAGGGACCCTGATCTCTCCAGTTATCTAACCCTGTTGCAGTGATCTGTTGTGTGATTGCCTGCAACCACACATTCGGGTCTTGCTCAGTCCATTCACCTCTCACAAATAACTTATGTAAAAGGTGTTCCCTAGCCATCTAGATGTCTACCAACGTTGCCATTTTGGAAATATTAATTTCCTTCCTTATTTACAGAAGTTTTTAATTTTATTTTTTCAAAACAGACCGTTTCCTTAGAGCGTTCGCTTTTGAGGGGTACAGTGTAACACAGCGTGGTAGCCCAACAGGATTTATGTATCCTGTCAGTTAGCACACTGTATTAACCTGCACAAGTGGTAGTTCTAATCCAAAAATCCCACTACGAGCCCCCAATCTGTAAGTGGCTTCAACCCAGCACTCCACCTAAGTCAATGCGTAGTATGGGATGCCCAATTGAAACCCTTATTTATATATTTTTATATGTCAAAAGTTCTTTTATTTCTGGACGATGTACCCTTATATAACGGCCCTCTCTTTGAATCCCCCCGGTCTCACTGAACCAAGAAGAAGATTTGTTCTGGAGTCTGGATCTTGAATGGTTTAGGCCCCGTGGAAGTTTAGGGGTTAAAATCAGGTTGCAAGATTTTTACAGGCCCACTGAGAAGATTCAGATTTTTGGGTTAGGCCTCTGCTTCAGGGTTCTGGAGTCTGGTTCTGGAGTCTGGATCTCGGTTCTGGAGTCTGGATCTTCCTGCAGGGTTCTTCGCCAGTGGATCAGTTGATGAGTGAATGTGTGTGTCCTTTCTGGGTCCTCAACAGTCCCTATTTATCCATCTTCCAGAGGAGTGGGGAGGCTGATTATACAATGCCCAACCCACTAAGGATCTGATAGGTCAGAGAATTCCCCCTCTCCTGATTTGAGAAGGGAACAGTGTGTTATGATGTGTCATGATGTATCAGAGTGACACTGTGTTTATGGTCCAAAGAAAAAAACTCCCCTTTGTGTCTAATGAGAAAATCTACTTTTCATAAAAAAACATATTTCCAATATCACAAACTTGTTGATAATTCATATTTACATTACAGATTACTTAAAGTACACTTCTGTCAAAGTCTCACATTCCTACGAGTTTGGGTTCATGAATGACAATTTTTCACGCTTTTGGTTTGTTACACATTTTCGGATCTGTACATTTTTTACACATACATGCACATACCATCTGGGCATACTTCTGTACATTTTCATCTTCATAGCATAATCACAATAGCCACAATATTAAAATTTTTGTGGTTCAGTCTCAGAACATCGCACAGATTACAGATTAGTTTTAAACTGTGAGCGATCTTTTCATTTTAATAACCTCTAAATTCCATATTTTTACCAGTTCAGTACAATTTGTTATAAGTCTTTTCCTTAAACATATATTTACTCCAGTTTCAAATCCAAATTTTCAATCTGGCCCGCCTCCAAGGTCTTGGCTGGGCTAGAGAGTCACATGGGCTTGTCTTCCTGCCAGTGCTTCTGTTCACACCCGGATTAGCATTCCCATTCAGTTCAAGGAAGCCATTGTCTCTTTCCCAGGGCAGCAGAGCAAATCTCCGCCCCTTCTCATTAGCATCCAGCTGAGAGATCCTCTCCTTTTGGCAGGAAGGAACAAGATGGTGTGTTCTCAGTGGGGGAAAACTCTTTGAAGTTTAGCTGAATCAGGTTACCTACAGTAGTACATTGTGACATTGTTCCTTGTGAAAAATGTAAGTTACAAATTTAAGAATAAGCAAGCATATCTTCAATTCCAGTCTTTTTCAGCATGAAAATCAATGTGTGGCACCCTATATTGCATTTGATGGAAGTCCCTTCTGTGGCATATTTAGCTTTTGAGTCACAAGTTTCACCTGACAGATTTAGAGATCGCCAGCATCTGACAGAGGCGAGTAACAGTACTGCACCCATTTTTGACATATTTCCTTCCAGCGAACAGGTGGATTTTGTTCTGATAAAATATACTTCTGCTCACATTATATTTATGTGGATTCTTGAAGTAGAATGATGTCCAACACCCCGCAAGGAGGTTGGCTCTTTTGGGTGGATTGTGAGCCATGATTTTTTGCATATTTGACCACCAAGAAAAACAGATTTTCAAACAGCTCTGTGTTTCTCTTTGCAATCATTTTGCTCTGTGGGTAGCCAAATGATGGGTTTTGGTAGTTGTCTCCTGTGTTACCACTGACATAGGCAAAAGTGGATGCGGCCTATTTTTCAGACTTTTCCTGCATACTTCTGGGTGATTTTTAACGAGCAGAATGCTCTCTGGCGGCCATTCTGATGTTCTGATGCAAGCAGCACACAGGAATGTTGCAGGGCCTTGGCTAGTGGTGTAAAAACATCCCACAATCGATCAAAAGTAAATGACACAGAATTGTTTTCTGAGTCTTGCCTGAGCGATCTCATTGATACAATGGCTAGAGATTAAGACCCTGAAGACTGGACTGGGGAAACTTGAGCTCCTCTGAACTTGTTGAGATGGATAGACAAGTGACACAGATATCAGGCAAACCTTCAGCTCGCCTATCGCTTAATTAAGATAACAATGACAAAGCGAGACCTAAGGTTTGGGACAACGTCCCTGTTAGAGCTATGGAAGAAAAGAAGAACCGCCTCTTGGCTATGAAAATATCAGACAAGAATTCTGTAATACGATCTAAAGTTACTCTCCCAGAATTCCGTAAAAATCAATCTGAAACAAAAATAAATCACATTTGAGACTGGAAGAGCGATAGCACGGTAGTCGGATCATGAATGATTGTAGTTATCTGGACAGCCAAATCTACTTGGAAAATCTTTTCCCAATGGAGGACTCATCCATTTTAAATCATAGAAATGTGATGAATTTATTTCAGCATATTTCAAAACTATGCTTCATATCTCCTGATGACATCCGTATAGTGCAGTTCATGAATGAAAAATGTTTGGATTGGGTTGTTCTTCACTTGAACTCAGCTTTGACAAAAAGTGTCCCTTTTGGAAGTTCAGGACCAACTGCTTCCTTTTGGTTTCGAGCTGAGTGACTACTTCGTCTCCAAAGAGATTCCTGCTGACCAGCAACATAGATGGTCGACAAAAAGAGGGGTACTGGGTCTGGTAAACATGCTCTAATCTGAATTTGACAAAGGGGAATTTGGCTCCTTAATTGACCGTTGCCGGCTATTGCCTTCATTCACAGTCATTGATTGAGCATCAGGTGTGAGAATGCACGGCCGCACAAGGGGACAGGAGGCCGTGTTCAGAACAGTTCCTTCTAAGGACTGGTCCTGGCTGGCTACTGCCTTGGTGGATCTGTGTCAATGCTAGTGACAGATGTTGGCTAAAAAGTAAGCTCTCATAATTGGATCGAGAGGCTTGCTGACCTTTTTTCTTATAACAATTTAGGCTTGGTCCAGTATGAATTATTTTTCCTCCAAGAGACATGGCTGAGATTCACAGCTATCTGTGATGGCTATCTGCCATAGTTAAAGAAGGTTTGCAAAGGACTGCTAGGGGGACCCTACTCAGGTTTATTGACGTTGGTGAAAATATACAGCAATCTGAGGGTGAAGGACGTAATCCAGCCAAATCCATTTGCTTAAATGTTGCAGTTGGAATGTCTAACTGTTAATAAGGATGATGTGTTGACCATTTTAATCATTAACAGGTATTGGAGTTTGAATATGTGAGCGACTGAGGGGTCTATTGATTGTGTGATGGAGCTGTTAGACGATACTCTCATTGCCATAACTAATCCACACATTTTCATGTGCAGGGATTTTAACTTGCATTATTTGGATATCAATTGAGAGGTATTAAGGAACTCATGTCTAGCACAGAGAGCCCTCTCCTATGCCACTGAGTCGAAGGAGCATGGCTTATCAATGTTAAATAGCCAGATGAAAGGGGATGTCCAAGGAGCATGCACGTGGTCTAGGGGGCTGCAACAGACATGTCCGGATAATTGCTTTGTCTCAGAGAAAGTGCTAATGGCTAATGGCAATTAGCAAATTTGAGGCTATAGAGATGCCGGTAAGCGACCATAACCTGCTAGCTATTAGCTGGGAAGTGGCCCTAGGTGAATCCAATGAAATATGGTACAACCCCTGGGGAAGAAACAAAGTGAATATCAAATCTAGCGAGGTCAAGCTGGTTGCTGGGCGCTTTGACCATTTTGTGTCGAATAATCCTAACAAAGTGGATTATGAATGGATGCTCTGTGATTTTAGGTTAAACAGAGGCCCGATGGGCGAAACATCCTTCAAACCACGACATTCATTTAATGGTGAGGTGGCAGAGGCTAAGAAACCGTTGAGAACAGCCATCAGGAAACAAAATATCAGGCGGTTAATTAATTAATGAGAGGAAGCAACAATACCATAAGTGGCTTTTGTCTTCTAAAGCTGGTAGATTGCAGCATGATGCAGAGCATATGTTAAGGGTCTTATGTAAAATAAATACCCGAAACCTCTGGGAACTAATCAATGATGCTAAAACCTTTCAACCAGTGACTACTATCAACCAAGTCTCGGAAGATAGGTGGGTGGAGCATTTTACCAATCTCTATGATGCAGCTCCTAATAAGAGTGAAGGGGATATTGCAATGGAAAGGGTTGAGTGGTCCCTGGATTTTGATCTAGAAGTCTTCCAAACCTCGTTAAATTAACTCCTGTTGAATTTGTTGAACGTCGATGTCTAACATCTACCTGGCATTCATGGATTTAGAGCAACCTTTTGATGGGGTTTGTCGGGAGAAGCTATGGGCGAAACCTTTGAATTGTAGATGTCCCCCAGGACTTGTTGATTCAATTAAAGCACTCTATTCTAACACCTTGATTCAGGTTCGACTATCCGATAATGGTACTCTCTCTAGGAGAATATTTACATATCGTGGGTTGAAGAAAGGGTGCTCATTGGCCCCTTTTCTTTTCAATCTTTATATATTGGATTTGGGGGCATTTCAAACAGTTTGGGCGTTCCCACCTAGAATCAATGCAACGGGCCTACCATGGATCCTTTATGCCGATGATTTGGTGTCCATCAACCAAACCCTGATTGGACTTCAACGTCGGCTGCACTCCTTTATGGATTTCCTTACATAAAATAATTTGAGAGCGAATGTAAAAAAATCTAAGGACCTAAGGGAGCTTTCTCATGGATGGGCAGGGGGGGAACAAGAAGGGGGAGACTCCATTATATATATTTAGGTATAACTGTGAATAAAAACATCAATGAGCAAGTCCACTATAATATGCTGCGATTAATAATCAAGAGGCTAGCAGCTCACGGAGTTGCTCTTTATATCAGGTATGGATCCTTTTCTCTACTACCGGTAATAACCTTCTATAAACAAAAAATAGTCCAAATCCTTACCTACATGGCTGAATCACTTTTGAGCCATCCCTGGAAAGTAAGGCAGATATTAGGGGGCTACCTTTAGAGGAAAATATTGCGATTACCTAATTTGATTTCTGTGGTCTGTATCCGTATGGAATTAGGACTCCAATCGTAACCTGGAAAAGTAATTCCCTTCTTAGAAAATGCCTCCAGGTGGATAGTACACTCTTGTTTGACATCTTGAGAAACAAGGACCAATTACCAGGTGATGGGAGGTTTGTGACCTGGAAGGCTTGTTGTATGACATATTTGAAGCAGTGCGATGTTCCTTTAGAAATGATCATTGCAAATCCATGTAAAGCAAAGAAAAGACTGCAAGAAAGGGATTGGATAACAAAACAAGAAGCTTATGCTAAAAATAAATTGCCAATAAAATCCATCCAGGTAGGAAGAGGTTTAAATCTCATCCCTTCCTACCTCCAAAAATTCTCCTCACCCCACTATCGAGAAATATTTATGCGATGTCGCTTTAACATTCTTCCCACTAGAAAAATTCAATTAGCTTGGGGGATGTTATTAGAAGGTAAATCGTTTTGCAGGTTCTGTGGGGAAAGTGGAGATCCAGAAATATTATTTCACTTAGTGAGTCTGTGTAGTGCTCTGAGGGATGTTCACCCCGTCATTTGGAAACATGGATTGCGATGATAAAATCCCTATCAGCCATTGAATGGTGGGAGATGTTTTTAATTGGTGAAAAATGAAGTATGGTATTAGCCAGACTGAAATTCATTGAATGGCATGTTTAAGGAATTACTTTTCTACTTAACTTCTTTGACAAAGGTATTGTTTTTAGTGCTTATTGATGTTTGGATTGCGAGTATGTTCTCAAAGCTCACTAGGTTTTATTTTTTATATTTTTACTTTCCTCGTTTGCTCCTTCTGGAGGTCTTTATATGGTCCCAGGAATTAAATGTAAATTGTAAAAGGTTTACTTTTTTGTTTACTCAAAATAAACCAAAATAAAACACTAACTAAATTAATCAAACTACAAAAAATACTTCTAACCATTCACAATGTCAATATAGATACCTTTTCAAACAGGTGAATGGTTTCATACAAGCACCACAGGACAATATTTCAACTAATAGGCTTATAAAAAAAGAACAAATAAAGCCAATTGCCATAGACAATAATGGGTAAGGTTATGAAGTGGTAGGAAACCATTATGACAAAAGAAACCCTTATTTGAAAAACATCCCGAACAAACTTTCAACCAAATGTTCCTTTTCTCCCAAATAACCGTCCAGTGTACAAATTGACATGATTCTCAATATGTAAGGTGCACCAACAATCCTATAAATCTCTACGACAATTCCTCAATCACTGTGTGAAACTGAAGGAAAAAGTAGAATAAAAATGTTACACACCATAGACTCCTGCCCAGTACACATCCAGAGTGGACAGCAAGGGCATTTGTTAACCTGCATTTCAGGAACTGCTTGCAAAAGCACCTTTCATCACATCAAACTCTTAGGAAGATAAAATTCTGCTATACCAAACCTTGTCCATAGATAGTACTATGCAAAATGTTCTGCTCTACAACTCCAAAAATTAAATAACTTTCTTCTACATGGAACAGCCAAAGAACTCCTCTGAGGAATAGAGCACATCCAAAGTAGATAATTTGCAAACTTAAGTTGACTTAGAAAATTCAGTAACTTTAGAAAACATTAGTGAAAACCTCACATACACCAACCTTCTAACAAACACATACAAAAAGAAATCATCATGCAATAAAGAAATAGTAAAGTTTCAAAACACATCTGCTGAAATACCAGACCAAGTATGTATCTGTTGTCGCAGAACAGTTCATAAAAAGAGCATACAAATAGTAGATATGGCCTACAAAATAGAGGACAATAAGGAATCCCAATGGTTCCAATTAGCTTCACACCTAACAGCAGAAAATAAATATAAAATAACTGACCCCTCAATAGTTTGCACGTACTGCAATATAAAGCTTGACAAAAACCAAATGCCATCACATGCTATCATTAATAACTTAGAAATCTTCCCTTTTCCAAAGGATCTCCAACAACTTAACTTGTATGAGAGCATTATATTCCAAACTGTACACCCATTTCAAGCAATAATATGCCTTTAACCCAGAACTGCCAAATTGCCTCCATCTGAGTAACTAAAAGGCATTTGTAGCAAAGTAATATATTTGCTTTTTGATCTTAAAGAACATGTAGAAACTGGTTTATAGTGATAATGTTGAAAGACAAAATGTAGAAAGTCAAAATGTCGAAAAATAAATGTAGAAAAAAAAATGTTGAATTTTATTTTATGACTTTTTTTATTCGAAATGGGGGGTTCCCTCCCAACCCCCCTTTTTCTTTCTTTTTTTTTTGTTTTACCTTTTTTTTTTATTCCCAGACCCCAAAATAAATATATAATAAAAAAAGGGAACTCGACATTTTTTTTCTACATTTATTTTTCGACATTATTGTCATTCTACATTTTATTTTTGACATTTTGACTGACCACCGTAGAAACTCTAGCAGTATGATGGCCAATAGATAATATTTGTTTGTACTGGTAATGTTGTACCAACAAAACAAAACATTTTTTGGCAAAAACTACTTGACTTAAACAAAGTTAGAAAAGCCCTACATTATCTTAAAGAAAACAATGAATACTATAGAGATATACATTTAGAGAAAAGCATAAGAGAAACAACCCACATAATTGAATATTCACCACAAACTGGCCAATTTGAACATGTAGATCCTGTTACTGCAGCAAACATTTTAGACCAGCATACAAGTCACCCACAACATTACAAAGACACCATAGAAGATACATTTGAAACATATCAAATGTGTCAAGCCAAAGTATTCCCAATGAGCATATGGGACTAAAGCATAGAAGCACATTATTTTCCTCTACTCTTTCCTACAGGAAAAGCCGGACGATATGATGAAAGATCCACACAAATTAGTGCATCAGGACATCACTCTTTACGAATGTATTTTGAAGACCCAAGATTCAGACAAAATGTAGAATACATTTTCCACCTCCTATTCGAAAACGAACTAGCAACTCTGTGTTATGTAGTTGCATACACATTAAAACCAGGTTCTAATTTCTTAAACATGTCCGCTACCCAAATGCTTCAAAGGATCAATTTTTGCAGTCAGATATCACAAATCTTTTGGCAAACATGCGTGGTACAAAAGAATACTGGTTCTGACATCACACTGATGTATGTTGTATGCTAAGGAACCTAGGCGGACCCACATAGTTTGTTACCTTATGTTGTGTTGAATATGCATGGGGTGATTTGCATGACTTGATTGCACTGTAAATCAAAGTAAAGCGTAAATAGATATAAAAACACCAGGAGAACTTTGTTCTCTTGACTCTGTCACTGTTTCAAGGTACTTTCACCATTGCTTCATTGCCATGCTGCACTTCATATGCAATAAAACAACCCCTCCACTCACAATAGTAGAACACTTCTTTTGAAAAAAAGAATATGAATCCAGACGAGCATCACACATCCAGAATCTTTTGTGGATAAAAGATGCTCCCAATTTTGGCCATGACAGTGTTGCCACTGTTTTACAATTTATTGAAAAATACATTACCTGTGACATCCCTTCAGAAACCACACATAGTGACCCATGTACACAAATCGTGCACTTCCAAAAACATAAGTGTGGAAAATATGGCCAAAGTCGATATAAAAACAAAGGTAAATACTATATCAAATGTTGCTTTGGCTTCCCTAAACCAGTAACCACAAAAGGACAATGTGAGACAGGCATGGTATCAAGAGACACAGACTGAAAGTTGTTAGTTTCAAAACCTTTACTTACTAAGGTTCTTGGGTTGGTGTAATGCCTAGCTAGCCCTAACTCTAAAAGGATAGTTCCCTTAACTGATGTTTCGGTGGGCTGTCAATGTCTAAGTGTCCAAAATAATAGTCTGTCTGTGTCTAAATGTATGCTTGCCCTCACTCTTTACAAAAATGTGTTAGGAAGTCTTCAAAAAGACACAAATGAACAATAATTGGGGAAATTTGCAACTGATTGGGTTGAGACGTTGGCCTTCCTGAAGAACAACTTTAGGGCCCAATGGTGTTCACAACAGCTGAACCTTTTGGGCCTGAACTAACTGAACCCCGACGGGTCAACTCTCCAAGGGGAGGAGGCTGCTGACCCCCAAAAAGGGAGGGGGTAGGGGAGGGAGAGGGGACGACGGGGGGAAAGTTTAACATGTTCTAAAACCAATAAAGAGATTGGAAAAAAAGGAAAAATAGTGTTTCAACCAAAAACAGGAAAGCAAGGTTGGCTTCAGGTAACTTTCTCACCAGGGGCAGGGTGGTCAGCTTTACAAAAATGAGTTCAATCAACAAAGGACTGTTCATCAGACCTTCTCCATAGTTCATGTTGCAGTCTTACACTTTCAAAAATATCTTAAGTTCCTTTGGATTCTCTTCCCCAAGCTCTAGCTCTTCCAAGTTCCAGAACACAATCAAACGAAATATACACAGTTCATTTACAAGCTCCTCTGCGTTCCCTTTGCCAAGCTTTAACTCCTTTGGCATCAAAACCAATAAGTATTCCACTTCTCTTGGACTCAAACACAAGGTCAGCTGTCACAAAATATTAGGTATTCCACTTTGTTAGGCCACTCAGGGTTTCCCTTGTTCAAGCTTAGGTCCCTCCTTAGATTCAAACACAAGTTCAGTTTGTCAGGATGTACCTTTCCTTTTATATTCTGTTCTTTCATTCACATTTCACGTGTGGGGTAAAATCAGAGGTTTTAGAAACTGCCAGGCTCTTTGATTCTCCTGGGTTTGAGCACTCTAATCGGTATCCCATCTCTTTATTCCTTGCTTCTTCCTTTTAACCTCTCACCTGCAGGTGCTTCCTACACCCTTTCTTGCTTTCTTTTGTTTCTTTTACTTTCTCGTGCACTCTTGCACCTTCCTCTGCTTTGTTCTATCAGTATTGTGCGTCTTGCACACTTTCCACACTTTCCTGTCTTTAACGTACACACTTGCACCTGGTTAACATGCACACTTGCACTTGTTTGTTCTCTTCCTGTGCCTTTGCACACTTTACATACTTTCCTTTCTTTAGCATGCACACTTGCACCTGTTTGTTTTCATCCCATGTCTCTGCAAACTTTTACACTCTTTAAAAGTCTTTACTTTCCCTGTGTGCTGCTGGCACTTTTTCCTTCTTTCTGCTATCCTTAAACTGCTTTCTTAAGCTTCCTCTCACTTTCCACTCCATGTCACTTCATAAACATTCTCTTAATGTTCAGCACTCTCAAGTTCTCTCTCACCGATATGAAACTCAATGGGCAGCGTCATGTTGAATGGTTTCTCTGACTACATGGGGTTGAGGTCAGGGTTTCTCCACCTGCCCCTCAGACACCCTTGGGGCAGGCACCAGTCCCAAGGGAACGAGCATTTTGCAGGACACCAACAGGAGAATGCAGGCTGCCTCGCTCCGGCTCCTTGGAGGCATTGCTCCCTAGCCACTCTGCAGCTCCTCACCAACACCGGGCCAACATCTCTGCACAGCATTCTCTTCCACACTTCAGGTCCTGCTGCTCTCTGCTCCTTGGCCTCTCTGGTCCGGACAATATCCCCAGCTCACTTTCTCCTCTGTGAAAGACCACACCTTTTGTAGTTGAACGAACAGTTAAGAGGAGTCAGGTGTATGTCTAATCTCCAGCAACAGAAGTGTGTGATTGTATTCCACTTTTCAATCAGCTGGGGCTCTAGCACATGGAAGATGGACCATTCCTCCCACATACTTATCTGAAAGCTTCACCTAGGCTTAAGTGACCAGTGTGGTGAACCAGAAAAAAAGAGTCACACACAAGAGATTAACATTTCAAGCGTGTTTATTTGAAATAAAGAGAAAATGCCCACCTGCCCCTATTACTATTGGCTATTTTTCCTGCCTAAAAATGAAACAAATATATTTTGTCTGAATTAAGTCTTTAGACCACTACATCGCCTATTTACACAATGCAGATAGGACGGATGCCTCCCTCTGACCTTGGAAAGGCGAGTATTGTAGTTCTCCCCTGGGTAAACCACTAGAACATTGCACCTCCTACAGGCCAATTTTAATTTATCAGCGGGGAAGCCAAGATTTTGGCCAATCATTTACTTGGGTTGACTGACTCTTTAATTCACCCTGTCGAATGCAGGTTTATGCCCACCAGATCCAATCGCATGAACCTCCGCAGAGTGCACTTTGCCATAAGTCAAGCCTCTGCGATACCATATCCACTGGCACTTCTCTCTGGGGATTTTGAAAAGGCTTTTGACTCTCAAATGACATTCCTTATAGGAAATCATGGCACGCATGGAGTTTGCAGGACATTTTTTGAGTTGGGTGACCTGCTCTATAATTCTCCAGTGGCAGAAGTTAAAGTCAATGAGACATACTCAAGGACTTTTCCCCTGGGATGGGGAACAAAGCAAGGTTGCCCCCTGTCTCCTTTACTATGCACATTAGCCGTAGAAACACTGGTTATTAAACTTAGAATGGATTCAACTGGGTGGGATTCAAATGGCCATGTGGAGGAGAAAACCGGGTTTCCCTATGTATTGATGACCTTTTGATCTACATGGGTAATTCCTCAATCTCCTGTCACTCCATGACTTGAATAATGAACGGCTATCAAGAGTTCAGCAGGCTTAAGATAAAGTTGCAGAAATCAGCTTTTCTCCCACTACAGGGAGGGGGCGGGGCCATTCCACTGGACTGCCCCTATCCAATTTCTGCAACTGGCTTCATATACTATGACATTCAATTGGGACTTCATGCCTCAGACATTCTTTTGCTGCATTTTTATATGCTGATAGATACATTCATTCAAGATGTGGTTTACTGGCAATCTCTCCCAATGAATTTACTGGTCAAAGTCACTCTCTTCAAGATGCTAGTACTCCCTAAATGTCTTCATGTGCTGCAAAACATCCCACTTCCAGTTCCCAAAGAAGTTTTTGGTAGGATTCATGTTGCCTTTCAGGAGTTGTTGTGGGGGTGTGGGGACCAGCCACACATTACCCTGAGAACTCAGTAGCGCTTATTGTGGGAGTGAGGGTAGAAAGTAGAAGACAGCAATTCCCTCAAATGACACAGCATACCCAGCAGATATGGTCTGTGGCACACAAACATATTGGATGGAGGGGTAGCGTGACCTTGGATCAGCCCCTCTGCAACAATGCACACCTACCTGAGATACTCAGGATGGGACACTTTAATGTCTGGGAGATTTGTGGGACATTCACTCTAGCAGATTTGGTGCATGAGGGTCGACTCTTCCCCTTCGAGGCACTGCAAGGCACATTTGGATTGCCTGGTAGTGAACGATACAGACATATACAAATAGCTCATGCCATGGGATCCCAGTTTCATTCCTTGGAAGAAGTTCCAAAAATGTCCCCACTCAAAGTAAACATCCTTCCCGTACACTCGCTATCAAAGTAACTTCTATTCTATATAAAGTGTTAATGGCATTTGGGACAACAGAACTGACCCAGCTAAGGGAAAGGTGGGAAAGTGATATTGGTTCAATAGAAACTGAAGAATGGGTGGAAGCGTTAATGTTTCCGAATGAGATAGGTATCTCAGAGTCCAGGGAGCACATTTTCCATACGTAATAGGAATGTGAGCGGATCCAGGTTTTTGGGGGGAAGTACTTAGAGAGATTAACTGCTGTACTTGGTTTGGAGGTGCCGAAGGATCTGAAAGTTGTGCTGCTAGGCATATGGGGTGAGGTAAGGTTCACCAAATAAGAACATTTTTTTATCTGTAACTATAGGACTGATAAAGAGTATCATTGCAGCAATGTGGGGCTTGGCAGACCGACCACGGATTAGCCATTGGAATGCTGAAGTAGACATGTGTATTTATTATATTTTATTTATTTATTTTATTTTAGCATTTATAGCAGCGCACCAAGCCCTCAGGCATCTGTGTGCTAGTTACAGAGGTACAGTTAAATAGGTGGGTGCAGTCCAAGCCACTGGAAGAGGCCGAAGTTAGTTGAACACGTGGGTCTTTCATTTTTTTCTGAAGAGTTGGTAAGATGTCTCAGAGCGTAAATAGAGCAGGAGATTGTTCCAGAGGTTAGCCATGGCGGTAGGAAAGCTTGAGCCACCTGCACGTTTATGTCTGAATCTGATGGTAAGTAGTCACTGGCTGTGGGAGGATCTGAGCGGTCTGGCTGGCGAGTTTTTCTTGATCCTCTGGGCGAGGTAAATCAGGGCTTTGTTCATCATGCAGCAGTGTGCATTTGTGAGGATTTTAAATTGCATTCTTTCCCGTATGGGGAGCCAGTCCTGAGTACCTTAAATCAGAGATGTGGTTAGATTTCCTCAAGTTCAGGGCAGCCCTGAGAGAATTGTTTTGAATGACCTGGAGCATGTTCAGTTTTTTGTCTGAGGTGCCACAGAGTAAGGCGTTAAAGTAGTCTCGCTTGGACAGAACAAGAGCGTGGGCAACTAAGAGGCAGTTGGTGGTGGATAAGAAAGGTCTGCTTTCTCGTATATGTTTTTCAGAGGCAGTGTTATTGATTTGGCGGGTCATACTGAGAGAAGCATCGATGTAGATACCCAATGTTTTGACTGATGTGGACACAGGGATGTTGTTGCCATCTATGGAGACGAGCTGGTATGCCTGGTGAAGGTTTGAGAGACGGGTTGAGGGGCCAAATAGAAGTAGATTGGTCTTCTCATCATTAAGACATAGGCTCTGTTGTGCCATCCAAGTTTGGATAGTCACGTAAATGGCATTTACAGTGGTGCATTTTTGGTCATAAGAGACTGTCAGTGGGATGAGTATTTGAGTATCATCCATGTAGTTAGTGAAGGGGATACACAAGGAGCCTAGTTGGTCGAACAGAGGTTTTCTGTAAATATTGTAGAGGGTAGCAGAGACGCATGAGTCTTGTGGCTTACTGCATGGCATTGGAGTGGACAGGGCTGAGGCTTTGCCAGCGAAGACTTGTGAGGTTCTGTATTGGAGGAAATAGGCAACCCAGCTAGTTGCTGCTGGAGAAAAGTATAGAATTGATGTCAGGTGGTGGCAGAGGGTCTTGTGGTCCACCAGATCAAATGCGGCAGAGGGATCAAGTAACATCAGGAGGGGGGGTTTTCCGGCATCATTGACACTTAAGGGGAAGGAGGGCCGTTTCCATTTCGTGACCTGGGTGAAAGCTGAATTGGCAGTGGCTGAGGATGGATTGATGTTTCAGGAAAGCCTGTATTTGGCGGTAGACAATTATATCTAAGATTTTCAGAAGGAATGGAATGGCGGTGATGGGTCGATAATTGGTGTGCATGGTAGGGTCCAGTGAGTTATTTTTTTTTTAACAAACGGGTGATCCAGGATTCTTTAAGACAGAAGGGGATGATGTTGGAGGCAAAGGAGGCATGGGCCATGGCCGTGATGAGGGAGATGAGCATTGCCAGACATTATTTGACCATTTATTTATTCATTTATTTATTGAGCATTTGTCAGGCGCCTGTAGAACAAAATAGTGTTTCAAGGCGCCACAAGGCAAAGTAGGGAGGGAACAAGGGGAGAAAAAATACATAATGGCATAAAACAGAAAATATACAATTGTGGTCCTACTAGGCCTTGTGGCATTTGTACGTGCAAGTGCCGTGAAAAGAAGTGCAGGAGAGGGGGAAGGGGGAGGGAAGACGGTAGTGGTAAGTGCTGGTGAGAGCCCAGGAGGGAAGTGCCGAGGGTGCCAGGGGACGAACCGCTGGCTAAGTGCTAGGGTCGGGGGATACCATGGGTGGGATGCACAGCCACCCGGTATGGATCCCACAAGGGCAGTGCTAGGGGAGGGTGCAGGTATCAGCTGGGCAGGGGCCTGGTACCTGGGAGATTCATGAAGGTCCAGGCTGCCAGTCTCAGCGGCTGTGGCGTGATTAGCAGGGAAGGGAAAGAGGGAAAGAGGTCGAGAAAAGCAGAGTTTTGAGCTGTTTCTGGAACTTAAAGAGGTCCGGCTCAAGTGTGAGAGGGCCAGAGAGGCTGTTCCAAAGAGAGGCACTAGCCGAAGAGAGAGACCTGCCACCACTATCTGCTTGGAGAAGCATTTGACAAGCAGACAGTTGGAGTGGAGGAATGGGGGGCTCTAGCAGGGAAGTATTTAGGGAGAGACAGTTGGAGATAGCATTGTCCCAGGCCCCAGAAAGCCTTTTGGATGATGCAGAGGGTCTTGAATTTGATCCTTACGGCCACCAGGAGACAGGGGAGATATTTTAGGGCTGGAGATATACAGTCCCTGGGCTTGAGGCGAGGATAAATCTTGCAGCCTTATTATGGATTATCTGAAGGGGGCATATGGAGGAAAGGGGGAGATTGAAGAAGAGGCTGTTGCAGTAGTCCAGTCTTGAGAGGATCAGAGCTCTGGAAACATTGAGCTTCTGTGGAAATGTGGGTAAAGGGATAATGACTCTAAGGAGGGGCAAGGTTCAAGATGTGAGGGGTGGAGGAGATGGAGGAGTCAAAGATGACCCTGAGGATTGTGGCCTCAAGGGAAGCTGAAGGTAGAGGGCCCAAGGAGGGTGGCAAGTGGGTAGGAGGGAAACATGGCACAGGTTCCCCCAATAGGAAGGATCTCTGTTTTACTGGCATTAAGACAGGCGTTGTTAGCTTCACACCATGCCTGGATAGCAGTAAAACAATCAGGGTCGAGAGTGGAGGAAGAGGAGGTGGTAGAGAGAGATTTGAAGGAAAGCTGTGTGTCATCAGTGTAACATTGGAAATGAGGAGACAGCGAGGAGAGCAGGTGAGCAAAAGGGGCAAGATAGCTGTTTAAGAACCATGGCCATTGGCTAGAACCCTGGGGGACGCTGCAGGTAGAGACTGAAGTGGTGGAGGAGTAAGGACCCAGCTGCAACTTGGATGGGTGGATAGTGTGGAAAGAGATCAGCCAGTTGAGTGCCCGAACTGTGATGCTGAGGGTATCACAGAGCCGTTTTATGAGGATAGAATGTTTGACTGTGTCAAAGGCAGAGGAGAGATTGACAACAGCAGGAGAGTTAGAGTCAAGTTTTACAAGCATGTCTTCACGGGTGAGAAGATAGATGATCTTCAAGGCATGGTACATTCAGATTGTGCAAGTGCACAGACGCTACAGGATAGGGGAGGAGGGAGGACAAGTGGAGTGGGGGGGTGGCATACATGTGCCCCCAGTCATTTAGAGATGCGCCACTTTCATGGGTCATTGACCAAGTGCAGAAATGAGGAGGCAAGTGCAGGCCCGGAAGCAAGTGCCAGAGGACTGGCGAGTGTGCCAGGAACCTGTGAGACTCTGAAGTACACCCTGTGGCCAGTCAGCAAGCTGTATTGAAAAGGAGGGAGAGAGGGATAGAGCAGAGTGAGAGGTTTGCAGGGTATAGGGAGAGAGAAGGAAGAAGAGAAGAGTAATGTCGTAAGGAGTTTCCAGAACGTAAGGAGATCACGCTCAAGACAGAGGGTGCCAGGGAGGCTATTCCAGAGGAAGGCTCCTGCTGAAGATAAGGCTCTCCCGCCAAATCTCTGCTTGGAGAACCGGCTCACTGGCCGAAGGTTGTCAGTAGATGAGCAGAGGGCTTTAGAAGGACAACATTTAGGTATGCATCGTTCCAGATAGGTAGGTCCCTGGCCCCAGAAAGCCTTGTGGACAATGCAGAGGGTCTTGAACTTGATCCTTGCAGCCACGGGGAGCCAGTGGAGGGATTTCAGCAACAGAGAGATGCAGTCCCTGGGCTTGAGCCAAGAATAAGTCTTTCGGTTCTGTTCTGGATGAGTTGCACAGGGTGCAAATCCGAGGCACGGAGGCTGAGAAAGAGGCTGTTGCTGTAGTCAAGCCTTGAGAGAACCAGGGCTCAGGGCACAGTGAGCCACTGGGGGAAGGTGAGGAAAGGATGAGAACCTCTGAGGAGGTGCAGCTGGTAGTGGACTTTTTTAGAAATGTCCAAAATGTGAGTGGAGAGAGAGAGAGTGGAATCGCAGGTGGGTGCAGGCGCAGGGCCAAGGGAGGTTGGCCAGAGTGAGAGTGAGAAAGCAGGAGCAGGAGTCCCAATGGGACTTGATTAAAGCAAGCTCAAAGAGTACCATGGGGAGATGTTTTGGGCAGGGAGGGGCAGGAACTCTGTGGGAATGGCCATAGGGATTAGCATGGCAATGGGCAATTAATGGGTGGGCAAATAACCAAACACCTTCAAACACACACTCTGCAAAGAATTACGAAAATAACAAAATCACATAGAACACACTTTTTTTACTTGTGTTATGTCAAGAAATGTGAAGATCACTTTATTTGCAAAGGAATCACTGGCCAACCCTCTTGCATGCATTAGTTTCAGGATTGTGCTCCCGACCATAATTAATCTCCAGCACACACGAGCGATGAAAGCTAATTTTGCACTGAAAGGCCCTTAAATGGAACATCATTGTGAAATTCTGAAAAAAAAATAAAAATAATAATGTCTCCCTATGTTTGATGGATGGCAATTTAAGTGGTAACGTGGTGTTGTAAACCAGAAAATGCAGAGTCAGGAATGACCCTGGAGTGCATTGTACTTTCCACAGTTCCCGTTCCCTACAGGTGCAGGGGAATGTTTTATTTTTTCATCGCATTTCTGAATTTGAGATGCTATTTTGAAAGTACAAAAACACCCCTTGTAATCCTTTACTTTTTTGCAAAATGGGGTGCATCGTGCGGAACATTGTAGCAGAATGGCCTTGAAGCAGCTTTCCTTTAGGCTACAAAAACCGCCAGGAATCGTTCCTAAAGTTTATTGTAGCAATGCTTCCAACATTATCTGCTTCTTCTAGATTACAGTTTTGGCAATGGTGATAACTCTTGACCAAAATCTATTTTAAGAATCATTCAAATATTAAGTGGATGAGAAATGTGGACATCTATTCTGAGTAGCGTTCTGGAATAAATCTGTATATATTGTTTAACTGCAAATGAAAAAGGAAAATGTAAGTCTAAATCAGAGCATATCCTGTGGCTGACATTTTTTCTTTAAGAAGTTTGAGCAGTCGAGACAATATTTGAAAATGAACCACTGTTTATTCAGACACATAATAAACAACCAGTAGTATTATACTTTTTTTTAATGCCAGGAATTTAAGAAGAGGCACACACAATAGTTGTTTACCTAAACAGATCAAATGCTGTGGAAGGCCTTGCAATTTTCCATAACTCTATACCTTTAGTGTCCTTTTTATGAAACCAAAGATCCATTAAGCATGAAAGGGTTCGCTTGTGAGTTGGTACTCGAAAGGAGCATCAGAAAAAGAGCACATTTGATTATATTAACATGAATAAAAGGCAACTGCCTTACAGAGCTGGCAGAAATGACAGCATCAAATGCATCATTTCAATGCATTGCATGTAGTCTTGAAGCACCTTTTGAACTAAAGTCGCATTTTGAAGATCAATGGAATTAATCAGACACAACACTAGCATTGCATGCTTGCAGGACTAAGCTCTTCTGCTGATAGGCCACATTCAATGCAACTAGGAGAATGGAAGAGCCTGGTTGCAATTGAACAGTGAACAATGGAGTATTGTCAACATACTATTTGCAAATATAGTTTAAGCAAAAGACCACATAAAATGTGATTTGCAGATCCAGCAAATAAAGCCTGTGTTCATCCAATGTATGGCATCTTGAGAATTAATTAACAGCTTGTCTCCCAGCTCATTGGTATACATTTGATCAACCTCAGAAAGTTGAATGGCTGGGTGATCGTGCCTGGACCCTGCGACCAGTGGGGTCAAGCACAAATCCCAGTAGTGGATGCATTAGTTCAGCGAACCACAGACTCATTGCTTATCTTCTGATGACCAACCGAGGCTAACCAAAAACTAACTTCCTGTAAAGTCAATTAACAAAAGAAGGTACGTTGAGTGGAAGTCAATAGTAAACAAATGCACACATAAGACGAGTGCTACAATACAGAAAATGCAAATTTCTGCATTTAATGCCACCAGTATAGAAGCAACACGGTGAGGCATTTTGGCAGCAAATTCATAAAATCTGACCTTATTATAATTGTTATTTTATAACGCACTTAATATCAGAGATAGGTTTCTAAGCATGGTATCAGGATTCGAACATGTTCTGTGCAGAATGGATGTTTTAAAGAGTACAGTAAATATAGTTTATCTTTCCGAGCTCGATTTGAGAGCATTTTGTCTGTAATCAAATCACTTCTAACTGGTGTGACAAATCTAAGCAATTTGTCCCTTCTTCCGTGTGGGCCTGGGACCTGTTAAGCGACACCGAGACCAAGCCACAATGGGGAAGCGAAATCCCCATTCTCTGTGCGAGAAGTGTAGTGACTGCCGAGCTGGACAGGCAAAGGGAAGCAAACACTTCCAAGAAGGTAAAGCCGCGGAGATGGACAGAAGGTTACGTCTTGAGTAAAGCAAATCTGCAAGCAAAAGGGACTTAACTAACGAGAGTAAGAAAAGAAGCTGGAGAAACAAAAAGGGTTACAGGAGCCTGAGAAATCCAATTGGTGGACATGGGCAAACGCCGAAGAGAGACCCTGCTGCATAAAGTAAATCAGTTGGTGAGAAGGATTTCGGGAGCCCAAGAAAAATAAGTACATTTGGAAAACGGGGAACAGAGAGGGTTAAATTGCTCCATGCTAGATTAAGCTGGAGAATCCAAAAGGTTTGCAAAAGCCCAAAAAAAAACATTGCTCGACACGAGCAAGCACCCAAGAGATACCCTGCTGAGTTTAGCCAAACAGAGGGCCAGGAGTCTTTGAGGAGTCATAGAAAAATAGGTAGCATTTTTAACAAATGGGAAATCGGGAACCTGGAGGGTTCCATTACTCAAACCTAATTTGAGCCAGAGAAGACAAAAAGGTTACTGGAGCCTGAGAAACTGATTATTAGCCATGGCTAGATACCAAAAAGATACCCTATTGAGTTGAGAATCAGAGGGCAGAAGGCTTTGGGGAGCTCTAGAAAAATAAGGGGAGTTTTTCAACACTTGGAAAACAGGGATCCTGGAAGTTTTAATTACTCAATCCTAAATCAGGAAACATGTGAAAGACAATGGAATCACCCCAAGAAAATCATTTATCGTCATAAGGAATTGGAGCCATTGGATTGTTTAAACACTTAAAACCTGTTATACGGAACCTAAAGAGAGGGCTGAAAACCTTACTTCATATACTTTGACAAACTGGCGTTACACTAATGGACAGGACTTGAGGGCAACCCAAGTAGCTTTGGCCAGAAGAAACCATAGTGGAAAGGCTACTGCTCGAGCTCATTTTTATGTTGCATTTCTGTGGTAGGGCTAGCTAAAAGTTAGGTTTCAAACTCAGGACTATTTTGATTTGGACCATTTATTTTCATAAAACCTTTTATTGTTTTCAAATAAAAACATAAGACTGAAACTTACCATTGCTTGATTGAATATCACATGCGAGTAACCAAAAAGATAAGAAATTACCTAGTATAAACTAAAAAGAAAAGACAGATTTGGGTTCATATAATAAATAATACTAAATGCAAGGTGAAAGCAAATATTACTTCTTAACCCTCCTCCTTCCTACCACATGTCTTCTGGTTAGAGTAGCAATCCTGTGCATTATAAACCCTTCTCTCAAGGGACATGCAACCTGATTGGTCTATGGACATAACAAATTAACTGCCCCCACCAAGCCCCCACCTCTCTACCAACTGTCTTCCCGTGAGAACACTCTGCCTTCTCCCAGCTGTAACTCATTACCACCCTATGTTGCTCCTCCCAGTACCTGACCCAACTTTCCCACGCCTACACCCTTCTTGCCTCCTCTTCAAATGTACGCTGCCCAGCTAGCTGCCGCACAGGTGTTATACACAACTTCCCAAAAGGCCACCATCTCGAAACCAGGGCATAGCCTCCCAACACCGTTCACTAACTATCTGCCCTCAGATTCATGGAGTCCTTTATCATGGCACCTCGTGTACACATGGAGATTTCTCATCACTCCTGCCCTCTACCCCCCACCCATTTTATTCCTCTCAGCACTTCACCCAGTCAGCACCACAATGACTAGCAGCCATGGTAATTCCACATGTGCACCACTTGCTAGGCCCGCTCCACTGCACATCACTAATGTGCACAACGCTAGCCCACCCATGCTTAGTTGGTCTTAAGTCTACACCCCTGTGCCCAAGCACACCAGCTCCTCCAACCGTACACCCAAGCTCACCAGTGCTGCTAAACATGTGCACAAGCACCCCATGCCTCCACTCATACACACATGCACCCCAGGGCCTCCATTCATATGCCCAAGCTCATCAGTGCTGCCGCTCATGTGCCGAAGCTCACCAGTGCTTCTACTCATGCGCCCAAACTCACCAGTGCTGCCATCCATGTGCCCCAGCTCACCAGTGCCTCCACTCATGCGACCAAGCTCACACGTGCTGCCACTCATGTGCCCAGGCTCACCATTGCCTCCACTCATGCACCTAAGCTCACTAGTGCCTCCACTCTAGTGCCCAACCTCACCAGTGCTGCCTCCAGATACCTCCCCCCTAGCATTAACATACAGAACATATTCATGTGCCTCTACACCGAAACACGCTACTCTCTCCCTGAAGCCCCCAATATCACTCAATGCATCAGCTGCAGAATGCAAAACAGAAAAGAAACAATCCCAGTCACCCCCCTCCCCGCAAGATGCACTCTGATCAATGCTAGATTGGTCATTGTCCATGCACTTGACATCCATGACCTAATAACCAGGAACGATATCGAAATCCTGGCATGTGCTATGTGCTGAAACCTGTCTCTGCCCATCGGCCAGCCCAGCACTACCAATGCCATCCCCTCAGGTTATTCCCTACTCAGAGAGGACAGAACAGACAGCAAAGGAGGGGGTGTAGCATTCATATACAAGGACTCTTTTCCACACCACCCACCAGATCTCTATCACCCCTTTCCCCTCCTGCCAACCCTTAGCCATTAAACTCACTGGCTCTCCCAACCATTACATAGCACTGTACCTTCTGCAATGCCTGCCAGGTCCCCGTTCAACCTTCAAAGGAAACTACATCAGATCCATTCTCAAGCCTAATACCCGAGTCATAGTCGTGGGAGACTTAAATCTTGGCCACAATGACCCCTCAGATACCCACGCCTCATCCTTGGATAAAGCCTCTGCTGCCCTAGGCTTAATTTAACAGATTGTGGACCCCACACACTCCCAAGGCCGGACACTCAGTCACCTACTCGACCATAACAGTAACAGATCAATCGCCTCTAATATTACCTACCCGTGGACAGACCACCATGCTGTAACTGCCAAAGTACTGACTCCACAGAAGCACACCGACCAGGCCCCCTG